>NC_046292.1:28037500-29237500 GCF_004115265.2 Rhinolophus ferrumequinum
CCTTATATTACCATTGCCCAGACTACACAAATGCTCCCCTTCCTCTTAAATCCATGCTTCACCTTCCTTCTACATCTTATTACAGTATACCACTGGGAAGCATTTTAGTAATTATGAAGCTACTGCATGTCAAGGGTCATCACCACTCCACTTACCACCAAGATGGGGTCCTCATTGTTGTCTACAGTTGTTGATACAGTTGTTGATACATTGTTGATACAGTTACAGAATCCCAGCCTGAGACTCTGCTTTCTAGGGTCACTTCTACTACCAAATCTTTTAGACTTAATTTCCTCCAAAAGTAGAGCCTGAGAGAAGGCTTGCAAACAGGTAGTTTACTTAGAAGTGATCCCAAGGAATAGGAGTTGAAGACTAGGAGAGTAAAACAGGCAAACCAGGAAAGGCAGTCCACGGATGAGTGATCCAGAAGGTCACTGCTGGGGGCATGTGGGGCTCGATTCCCCGGGAGATACTCTGAGATAGTGTAGATGTGCCTCTCAATTGTCCACCCAAAGGAAGGAAGGGGACGTATCCATTCACCAGTTGTTATCTTCGTTGGTCAAGGGTTAACTCACTTGCACTTTCAAGTGGGCACTTTCAGGCTGACACACGAGTCAGAATGGTTGTGCAAGTTCCCACAACATCCCATGAGGTAAATTCCATGAGAGAAGCCCTGGGGCAGAAAGCAAGAGATATTTGGAGAAAACAGTTGAAGCTTTGGACTATCAGGTCATACCTGCATGCATCTGGTGTAGAAAGATGCGCCAACAGGCACGAAAGGGCCGATACGTGGCCAGAAGTAAGAGACAACCCCTTGCCAGATAGGAGTTCTGAACTACAGGATGTACTGTAAGTTCTGAACCACTAACCAATGTGTGGTAGTGTTTCACTCATAGCCAAAATAGATGCATCCTAGAAGACAAAGGGTAAATGTGAAGTGGCAATTCTATTATACCTAACTGACTACTTTTAAATGTTTAATCATGTCTCTGTGATTCTGAGCATGGCTATTCACAAGTTTTATTACCCTCTGGAGAAATGCTCCCACCAGAGGACATAAAAATAGTTCCATTGGATTGGAAACTAAGATTGTCATTTGCCAATTTGGGCTTGTCATGCCAGTAGGTGAACAGACCAAAAAAACCCCAAAAAGGTGAATTCAGTGGTATGTTAGAGCCTGTTCATACAGCCTTACAGGAGTCAATTATGTGCACATATTAATTTCCTATTGTTGCTGTAACAAATTACCATAAATTTAATGTTTAAAACAACACAAATTTATTATCTTACAGTTCTGCAGATCAGAAATCTGAAATGAACTAAAATCAAGGTATCAACACAGCTGTGTTCCTTTTGGAGACTCTAGGGGAAAATCTGTTCCTTGGTTTTTTCAGCTTTTAGAGGCTGCCCACATTCCTTGGTCTTATCACTAAGACTTCTATTTTCATGTTAATGTTATATCTCTTTTTCTAATTCTGATTTTTCCTGCTTCCTTTTTTCCCCTGATAAGGATGCACGTGACTGCACTGGGCCTAACTGAATAATTCAGCATAATCTCCCCATCTCAAGATCCTTAATTTAATCACATCTGTAAAGTCCCTCTTGCCATGTAAAGTAGCATATTCACAGATTCCAGAGATTAGGACGTGGATATCTTTGGAGGGACATTATTCCACATACCACAGTGTATTTTTTTCAACTCTACATTCAGTGACGTAACATTGATATCTTAAAATTGGCCATCGTGGCAGTATTTACACTATTGAAATTGGCATACACTACCAATCAGGGATTTTATCCCTGGAGAGTTTATTGTTAAACTTTACCTACATACCAGTATCTCTGATAATGATGATTAACTGGGGTGAGTGAGCCTATTATCAAGGCAAAAGAGAATCGTCACTATGCAATAGAGGAAGGGAAGATTATGGATATAATCTGGAGGATACCTAGAGCACCTCTTACTCCTGCCATGTTTAATGCAGAAAATTATGGAAATATCATACAGGCAGGACCACCAAGGTCTCCAGTCCCTCAAAAAAAAAAGCTTGGGTCACTTACAGGAAGCTGATTTATAGCTCTAACTGTAAGTTATACGATTAAGTTCTAGTTCATGAAATATAAGTGGAAATGACCTATGTCACTTCTGGATCAGGGCCTGTAAAACAGTAGCATGCTTCCTTCATGCCCGCTTTCTCTTCCCATTACTATGACCCTGATGAACTGAGGTGTTGGTTGAAGACAAAGAAAGCATGGAATGGACAGTGGATATGTGAAGTCAAAACTATCAACTAATGCCTTGTGATCAGCTACAGCAAGGTTTCCTGCCATGTCAGTTCAACAGTTACGTACTATATCTAATTTTCTTCTTTCCCTTCCTTCTCCCTACCTCCAATATATGTAGGGCATGGTATGTTGTGGTAGTTGACTTTAACGTTCAGTCCACAGACTGAAGAACACTAAAGCAGGATCATTATGGAACTGGAAGAAGAATGAACATTATTCAGGGATCCTAGACTTGGAGTTGGATAAAGTAACTGATGAGACTTTGGTTGATTTCTGTTTTGGAATGGGGGATGAGTGTAGTGAGGACAATTTAGGTGATATAAGGGAGGGTTGTTTCAGTTAGGAGTTTTGTTTCATTTTTTGAAGTGTAAGTATAGAAAGAAGGGTATATGTTGATGTTGGGCCGTTCCAGGGGTTTGTTAACATGGACTTCCATCATTCTTATTGGACACTCAGTATCTGCCTCCTGTTCATATATTTGGGCAATATCCCAAACAGAGAGAGTGCACCTTATACCATCAAAGCTGACGATGCTCGCCGTCACTTTGCTAGTGTGGAAGACCCAGCCAATCCCATTCTCTTTAGTTTGCGTTCCCTGAGACAAGTGAATTGGAGATGGAAGAAAAGTCAGTGAAGGGTTTATGAATGAGAGGGTTACTGCTGTGAGAAACTGGAGCTCAGTCCTTCTGGGGACTCTCAGAAATAGTGTGAACTGAACACCTTGGAAGTGTCCCTTTGAGGGACAAGGAAGCTGAAATATGTGTTGACTGTTGGTTCTGACTATGAAAGCAGAAAGCCGGGTATGCTTTGTGGGGTTCCTTAGAAAACTTTAACTTTCTAGTTTCACATACCGCACCTACTCTTTCCTATTTTCTTTTTCCTTAAACAGGAAAAAGATGGCTTGAGCTACAATAGCCGACTTGCAACTATAAAGGTAAATCAAACTGAATCAGAGATATCAGCTCAGATATACCAGCTCTGATATTACTAAGCCAGTAAAACTGCCTAGGTACCTCCATTCGTCCTGTATGTGAGAAAAATATACATAAAAAAAAAAGTCAGGGTTGCCAGTTCGATTCCCGCATGGGCCAGTGAGCTGCGCCCTCCACAACTAGATTGAAAACAACAAGCTGCTGCTGAGCTGCCAGAGGGGCGGCCGGATGGCTCAGTTGGTTAGAGTGTGGGCTCTGAACAAAAAGGTTGCCGGTTTAATTCCCGCATGGGATGGTGGGCTGCGTCCCCTGTAACTAAGATTGAAAACGGCGATTGGACTTGGAGCTGAGCTGCAGCCTCCACAACTAGATTGAAGGACAATGACTTGACTTGGAACTGATGGGTCCTAGAAAAACACACTTCCCCCTCTCTTCCCCAAAAAGTCACCACAATCAACTTTTCTGTTATGTGCATCCAAAAGCATTCATATTCCCAACTGATTTATCTAGTCTTACTTGCAGCCAAGGACACAGCCCTGGAGTTTGAATTCAGACTTATTTTGCTTCCTGGTAGCCTTCACCAGGGACACAGACAATAGACTCTCTGTATTGAATAATAACTGTTACTCCTCACTATTTACTATGAGCCAAGTATTTTATAAATTTTCTCTCCTAATGGTATCAATCATTCAAGGTGGGTGTTAATATCCTTCTCTGAGGTTAACTGACTTGACCAAGATGATGCAGTTAGCAGGTGGCAGCATTGGGATTGAGGTTCAGCTCAGAGTGACACCAAAGCTAGGTCATTTTTTTTTTTTTTGAAAGTTATATCTTAACCACTACATTATATTGCCAATATGTCTTTTGCCAACCTATAATTTTTGGACTTGAGACCCTAACTCAGGCTGGAGCCTGGGGCCCATCCTATGAGGGGAAGAAAGATGGGTTCGCATAGATTATTGTCTGTTCTCAGCCCCTTCTGGCAGGGAGATAGGGGATCTGCCCAAATGCAGACAGGCTCTGAGCCAGGCTGCACAGATGCAGACAACCCTCTGAGCCAGGCCGGGAAACACTCCAGATGAACTGCCAGACTTCTGTGTCTGAAACTCTGAAAGATAAGGAAGAATTTTGGGTGGCACCCTTAGAGACAAAGCAATTCTGCGGGTTTAGAATGTGCTGAAATCTAGGCAAAATGAGAAAGTGGCAAAATACACGAAAAAGAGGCATGTGTGAGAATCAATCAACTCTCTGTTGGCAATTCTTGCTTGCAAAATGATTAAGTGCACTCCTTTCTCCCTTTCTCTTCCCAAGGCTGGATTTTGAAGTCTGAGGTTCAGACTTCAAAATCCCGATCCAGTCTTCCTCCTACCTTCCATTCACCATGCTCCAATTCTCAGAGCCACCTTGGCCCCTCTCACCCTTTGCATGTAGTCAAAAGTTCCATAAATATCTATTGAGTATTAATCTTGAGCCAGAGAGGCAAGGACTCTAACCTCAAGGTTCTTACAGAGAGAAGACATTAAAAGATAATTGCACAAATAATTATTTAATTAGGATTGTGAGACCTGCCAAGAAGGAAAAGTAGTACCATGTTTCCCTGAAAATAAGACCTAGCTGGACCATCAGCTCTAATGCGTCTTTTGGAGCAAAAATTAATATAATACCCGGTCTTATTTTACTATAAGACCAGGTATAATATAATAATATAATATAGTGTAATGTAATATAATATAATATAATACAATACCAGGTCTTATATTAATTTTTGCTCCAGAAGATGCATTAGAGCTGATGGTCCAGCTAGGTCTTATTTTCGGGGCAACAGGGCTATTCAATGGGAGCCTATCCCTGGGGAACTAGATCTAATCTGAAGGTTCATAATCAAATCATCCCCTTTCCTTTTGTCTTCCTCCTTATCATCCTCTTCTCCTCACTATCCCCTTTATAAGAATAGTGTCTTCTGTATTGTTCCCTTTGCTGCATCCCCAGATCACAGCCTTATCTCAGCTCTTTCGTACATTTTTGTATCTATCTCCTAACAGGTCTCCCTGCCTCTTTTTATTTGCCCACTCAAGACCATGCTCTACACTGCAGCTAGAGTTGTATTTCTAAAATGTAATCTGACCAGTTCGTCCTTGCTTTCACACTAAGGTTTTGCCTGTCTTGTCTGGCACAGCTTGCTCATTTTTTTTTCCCCAGCCTATCTCTTATTCCTCTTCTACAGGAACCTCTCAGCTCGGCGAGTCACAGATTGCCATCTCCACTACTATTTATTCATTCATGCTTGCTTTGCAATGTTTTACCTATCTATCTCAGCCCTGTAAATGACTATTCTGAATGCAAGGGTCTCACTGAACATGTGCTTGATGACAACCCAGCACGGATGAGGCAGTGGGTACTGGACACTGGGCAAGATCAGTGAAGAGGAAAAAGCTGGAGCCAGTAGTCAGCACATGTTCTGATGACCACCCCAGATGGCAATACTTGTTTCCACAATAGACTGTAAGTTCCGGGAGAGCAGTGACATTGTCTGACTTGTCCCCTAGATTAGAAGTTCCTATGGGTAGGGTTTGACTGACTCCTGACTCATGTGTGCTCTCTACCAAAAAATCACTTTACAATATGGTTTCACATAGGTTATTAAGCTTCTGTTTTTCATGACAACCTTATAAATTGTTTTCCCCATTTTACAGATGGGGAAATTTTCTTCCTTCCTTCTCTTTCCTGTTTCTTCCTCTCGGATGCATGTATGGTCTACGTATTTCCTGTCTCTAATTGAGAAAGAGATGTAGAAGGGCTAAATGTAGAGCTAATTATAATGAGGGACAGGGAAACTATTTGCCCTGGGTTATACATATATGAAGCACTCAAATACAACCTTTTGATGTTACTTGTATGTCTGAATAAAGTCAAAGTTTGTAATGTCAAAGTTTGTATGTGTGTGCGTGTGCTTGTGGTTTTTTTTTTTTGTAAGTGTAACTATTTAAAATGTCCTACAATTTTCGTACCTTATTTTGTTATTTCAGTTTTCTTTTAAACATACTAGGAGTCATAAAATTGGGACGAGGCCCAGGTTCAGAGAAGTTAGGTAACCTGATAAAAGTCTGATCCCTAATAAGGCACCTAACCCAGGATGCGTCCCCACCCAGAGGCATCATTGCCTCAAAGGATTCTAGTATGGTCTACATATAGAGGTTAAGCTCGAAAGATTTAGTCAGACAGATGTGTTCCCTTCAAAGTTACAAGTTACTTTGTGACTTTTGTCAAGTAATTCAGCTTCTTCATCTGAAAACTGGAGGCCCTAATGGTACCTACCACAGAGAGTTCCTATTAGGATTAAATGAAAATGTGCTTGAAGCTTGAAGTACAGGCCTGGCATGTACTCAGCGCCCAGTATATGGTAGCTCTTATTATAAGAACTGTATTTATTGAATGAGTGACTCTGGCATATAACGCCTGCATTCAAACTTGAAGCTTGGAACTGTCACAGCCCTTCAGCAGAAAGGGTGGGAACTGTAGCACTTGCCAATTTTTCTGGAAATAAATCTTTGTGGGAGGATAATCCCTGGTTGGAAAGTGTAAGCATTGAGGGAACAAAGCTCTGATGTCCAGGTGCGGAGCCCCGAAGCAAAGTATCCCCCGCGGGCTGCAGCTACCGTGTGGCACCTCCTTTGAACGGAGTGACAGCCGGCTGGGCACACCCAGCCCGGGGCGACGCTGCCACAGAAGCTAGGTTTTAGCGGAGTTGAGCAGGATCTTCTCTAATCCTCTCATCTCATTCTCAGAGAACACACCCTGCGCGCCCAGAGGAAGAACTCCAAAACCGAGGGGCGGAGGCTTTCGCGCGGCCCCAGACCTGACCATCTATGGTCACACAGTGCACAGAACAAACAGGAAATAGGGCGAGCTTCCACCTTCCCAGCCGCGGGCAGAGCGAGAAAGGCGGCGGCGGGGACGCCCAGAAACGCGGGACTGGGCCCACGCGCCCTCACCGACCCCCCTCCCCACACTCAGAATACTGGTCCAGCCAACGGCCTTCCCAAGCCACAAACAGAGAAACCGAGGTACGCTCCCCCAGAGAGGGGCGGAGCTTAGCCTTCATCCCCACTGATAGTTGACGGCCGCAGGGAACTCGCGCCCTTGTAGAACCTGCCAGTCGGCCCCTCCAATATCCCTTCCGGACTGATGTGAAAAAGGACGGGCCTTTGCCATTGACACAAAACTGATAGAAGAGTTAGCCACTCACCTGTCCTCTTTCTCCGGAGGTGGAGCTTAGCCAGTAATTTCGTCACTTCATTGGCCCCAGGGATTCCGGCTCCTACAGTTGACAGTGGGCGTGGCTAACCTTGAGCACGCCTCCAGGGTCGCTCCTGACCAGGGGGCGGGGCTCTTTCCCAGGTGTCCTCCGTGCTAGCACGGAGTCTCTCCGGCCTGGTGAGTAGGGGGCGGAGTCACGAGCGGGGCGGGCGGACTTTCTCCCGGACCCTCCCCTAGCCTGGCGCTTCAGCCGGCCGTTCATTTCCGGTGGGGGGCCGCGCCCAGTGAGGGCCCGGAAGTGGGTCGCGCGAAGATTGCTGGGCGGTTCTTGCCGGAAGTGGAGAGTGGCTGTTCGCAGTCCGGAGGTGAGGCAGAACTCTGAGGTGAGGCTGTACGTCGGGATGGGGACTGGGGTCTCCTCCGCAGCCCTCTGACCCCTAGCGTTGTTAATGGTCTTTCTGGCCTATGCGCGTGTGGTGAACCCTGCTGAGGGGGCTGGGGCCGAGGCCCTCAGGCCGACCTGGGATCCTGGGCGCGGTCTCTTGAGGTGGGGCGGGGGTGACCAACTGAGTCGGGCTCTCCTGGGGGAGGCCCCTCCACTGGATTTTGCAGTCCTGGTATCAGCCTCAGCGGAGGGATGATTCTTAAGGTGCCCTGACTGAAAGGAACCTCCGAGACTTTAGTCTTCCTTATCCCCATTTCGCCCCCATTGCATGGATTGATCTCCGTAGAGAAGAGACTGGTCTAAGACAGAGCGAGTGAATCATGAAGAATCGGAGTCATGATTTCAGTTCCTTAGATTATCAGCCGCAGATCCTTCCCACATTCGTTTCCCGGGAACACTCTACCTTGGAGCGGTCTTCCGGTTGGTGTCCTCTCTGGAGCATCTACAAGTTAAAGGCCACCGCTGCTTAGAACTTTTTTTTTTTTTTTTTAAATAATGTAGCCTGTTTGGAATGCCGGGGATGGGGGGAGACTTTAAAAAGAGAAGGGCAGGTCATTATATTTGCATTCGGATAGCCTCCCCTTCCTCCTAGTCTGTCGCTCTTACTCTGAAAAGCCGAGTTAACTTTATTGAATGTGTTGCATATTTCTGGACCTGAAATCAGATGGATGGCTCAGGTTTGGTCTGGCTCCACTGCTGAGTATTTGTAACATAGATGCCGTATGTAACTTCTTAGAGCCTTATTTTGCTCATCTTTTAAGTGCAAATCTACTCACTGCACAGGATTGAATTCAATATACATTTGTGTTTATTCTGTCTCAGGCGCTCTGCCACATCCAGGGAAAGCAGTTTTGAAACAAAACCAGCTAGACCCTACCCTCATGGAGCTAACAGTGTTCGCAAGGACGTTTAAGAAGTAATCATAAATGGGAGTGTTAGGAGAGAACAACAGGGTGCTATGGAAGTGTGTAACAAGGGGCTCAGGAAAATCCCTTCTGCAGAAGCAAGTTTAAGATGAATTTTGAAGGATGACTAGGAATAAGCTCGAGGAGAGAGGAAGACAACATTTTAACGGTTAATATCAGAACTGTGTTAGTTGAAGTTCTTTGTAGGGATCCCTGTTCAAGTGAAAAACAGGGCAGCTCAGCACATTTATCATCCACCAATTATTTCTTAAACCCTTAATATGTGTGAGGCACATTAAATGAGGCACTTGGCCCTGGTGGCTGAGAATACAGTTCTCATGGAGTGGAGGAGGGAGTGGACAAGTAAAGCAGTGATGGCTTACAATGTCACAGTGCACAGTGAGCACAGTGAGGGCTATGAGACAACAGGCGCAATACCTGGGTCAGATTTTCAGGCTTTGAGGAGGAAATAGGAGGCTAAGTCTTGCAGGATCTATTTAGCCATATGGTGAATCTGGAAAAGGGATTTCCGAGCAAGGACATGGAGATCTGGACTTGTGAAAGACCATGACTGGTTCAGAGTGGCTGGAATTCTAGTAATGCTTGGAGAAGTGGAGGAAATGGGAAGTGTTGGGGGTCAAATATGAAGGACCCTGTAAACCATGCGAAGGAATTTGGATTTTATCCTGAAAGCTGTGGGGAGGCTTTAAAGGGTTTTGTGTAGGAAAAACGATGTTGTCAGATGTGTTTTAGAAGTTTGGTCTGTCAAGTGGGAAGGGACAGGTGAGGAAATAGAACAGTGTTGGGAAGCTGTTGCCGAATTCATGGCTTGAACTAAGACAGACAGTGGGAAAGAGAGGAGGAATCAGATTTGAGCAATGTTAAAAAGATGGAATCCATTGAAGAGGAGGCCGATTGTTTATGGGAATGAAGAAAAAGTAGTCTAGGATGATTGCCTGGTTTTCTGGCTCAAGGAACTTCAGTGGTACCATTCACCAAGATAGGTACTGTGAGAGGGAGGGGGGAGTTGGAGGGAGGTGGCTCGGAAAGAAAATGAATTTTGGACATACTTAGTTCAAGGTGTTTGCAGCACATCTAGGCAAAGATGTCTAATGTGTCCCAACTAGTGGAAACAGCAAGAGCAAAGATATGGATGCCATAGCAGTCTTATGTTGTTTAATGAAGTACCAGAGCCTGGAGTTTGTGGCAGAAGATAAAACCAGAAGAAAGGTACACGGCTGCCAGGTTGTGAAGGGTTTTTGATGCCTTGTTTGAGTGCATTTGGATATTACTCTATGGTTAGCAGTTTGCTTATTGTTTGAGTTGCTGCAGTCCAACATAAAGAATCTTCTGTAGATATTTCCTGCCTTTTTCTTTCCCCGAAATACATTACCAATTAGATAGACATAATTAATGTCTCAGAGGAGTTTAAATAAAATGGCAGCAGTGAAAAGTACTTTGTCAAATACAACCTGTCATGCAAACGGAAAATGATGGTGTTGTTAAGATTCAGAGTGAGTATATTTTTGCTTTGAGGATGTTAGTTGTTTAGTTTGTAAAATTTTTTGTTTGTAATCTGAACGGTGATCTTTTTCTCATCCCTTTTCTTGGTTATACATACATTTGTTTAGTTGCAATTATTTTTGTAACCAGGGACTAAGTCTTTAAAAAGTGACTTCCTCCTTTCAGTTTTCTGTGAAGCATTGGGACTCAAAGATTCATTTTACTTAAGTGAGCAAATGCAAAGTGTCATTGGAAGTTGAATCCTCTGGTTTGAAATTTAATCCTGAGATTTGAAATCTGAGGATCCTCAAGCCAAATCTTACCCAGTCTTAGTGATTATTCCTTTGAATTATCATTAGTTTCTTTACTTTCTGCTAACCTGACTTTCATGCCTATACTTCAACTTGTCTACCACAACCAGTCTTATCTTTTACAAAGAACTATTTTCGTCTCATTACTCCTTCACTGGCTTCATATTCCCAAATAATCAAGTCTAAACTTCATTGTCCAATTTAAAAAATTCTCCACAATCAGATCCTTATCTTAATTAGTTTTCAGTGGATGGTACAGATTGACATTGTAATTTAGAAAGTCCTAAACTGCTACATTAGCATTTTATTTGTATCTCTTGTGCTTCCCTTTTGCTCCTTATTAGTTAGAACAGGGTTTCTCAACCTTGGCACAGTTGACATTGTGGGCGGGATAATATTTTGTTGTGGGGTTGTCCTGTGCAGTGTAGGATTTTAGCAGTATCCCTGGCCTCTACCCATTAGATGCCAGTAGCACTCCCTCAATTGTGAGAACCAAAAATGTCTCCAGACATTGCCAGATGTTTCCTGGAGGACAGAATTGTCCCTGATTGAGAACCACTGCATCAGAAAATATAGCTATGATTGTGCAACAATGTCTTATCTCTCCAACTAAATTCTCTGAGGGCAGGGTCCATGGCCATGCTTAGCACAGTGTATGGCACATGAGAAGCACTGGGTACCCAGTGCTTTGTGTTTTCTTGATACAAGAAGAAATGCTTATTCAAGGAATTCCTGGGTGTTCCTTGAAGGACTTGCCTTTTTCTTTCTTTCTTTTTTGTTTTTGTTTTTCTCCTCAGGGGATGTGATCTTAGAGAAATACTACTGATTAGGCACTCACTAGAGGAAAGCTTTGTGTTGACAGTGCAAGCCAGCAGATTTCTATGTCCCCTACACTGGGGCTATATAAATTCCTGTTTTGTTCCTGTTGCCTGCATTTAGGCAGCTTGGTTTAGTGGACAGGAATTATCATTTACTTTAAATTGCATATAGTTTATGATACTGGTATTCAATGTTTATTTTGATTGGTTAAATTATTATAGTTTTATCATCTTTAAATTAATGCAGCTATAGCATCCACCATGGAACTATTTCTTCTTGGTATACCATCATGTAAACCCCATAAAAAGAATCTTAACTCTAAAAATATTCCTCAGCTACAATGCAGCTTTATTTGCCTTGTATTACCAAACCTTGTCGTGTGAAATTTTTCCATCCAGCTGGAAAGTAGTTATAGTTGAAATGTTTCATGGAAGGAATGAGCTTGCTTTTTTTTTGTTTGTTTCTGTGTTTTTTGGTTTCTTCCTCCAGAAGTCACAAAAATTCCTATACTTAAGTTAATTATAGACTTAACAGTCAGAGATCTTTTTATACATCTAGTTGTAGCTGAATCATGGCTAGGGACAAATGGCATCATTGAATCTATCTTTCTGCATGAGAATGGGAAATGTTCTGTTTAAAGCAACTGCCCAGCTGAAATCAGCCAATGCAGTTTTTCCTTATATAGTGTCAAAGATGCCTGCTGAATGCTCTGATGGAGTTAGTCTTCATAATATTCCTTGAATGTAAGAGAGAGGAGAACCCATGGGCACACAAAGTTATCTGTTTGCCCCAGACCATTGAAACAGCTAGTTCCCAAGTCTGACTGCAACTCGTACACCATTACTACCTTTACTCCTGGAGTTTCAGATAGAGGACCGTGTTTAAGGAGGGAACAGGAGCCTAGTGCTGATACTGAGTTGGATTCTTTCCCTCCCTGGAAGATAGGCTTTTCTTTCTCTTTTAATCTAAACCTCAGGTGGCAGTGACTCAGGCACTAAATGTCATTGGTTTCATCAGCGAAACCAAATGCTTGAGGAAGAACAGTGGCTCCTGATTTGGGTTAGATTTAGATGGCATCTTTACTGGGGCAAAGTGGTATCTGTTCTTTGGTTTCTGGGTTAAAACAGCCAATTTGTAAGTATCTCCTATTATCATGTCTAGGTTTTGCTTTGTGACATGTTAGAGCCTAGTGATGAGAATTTCTATGTTGTTAGGAGTAGAACTAATGCCTTATAGCTCAGTGGTAGCTTAAGAGATATATCCTAGTGGAGCTGTTTTGTTTTGTTTTCGTTATAAAGAAATTATATAACTTTGGTAAAGAAAATTCGGGAAATAGAGGGGGAAATTGTTCAAAATCCCAGTACTTTAAATTTTGTGTTTTATTCAAGTCTTTTTCTGCAGTGCCTTTAGCTATTCCCTTATAATCAGAAGTCTAACCTAACATTGCAGTGAACACCTTCCCACCTATCACTTTTCCCACATTGGGATTACTTTCTTAGGATAACATCTCAGGAAGAGAATTACAAAGTCAAGGCCAAGAGAAACATTTTGAAGCACATCAGTTGGGTTACTGTAGTATACAGGCTGACTTGTATAGTTGATTTCTTTTCAATTTTATTTAAGGGTATGACTTAGAGGAACAACTACCAAACAAAGTAGAAAACATTTTAAGCGTAGCAACTGCCTTCCTACTCAAGTAGAAATCCGTACCAATGTCTTAATTGCCTGGTGAGATGGGACAAGAACTGCAGGAGTAACCTGGTTCCATTTACTTCCGAACCACTTCCTTGAATAGGCAGAAGGAATTGGGTTGTTTGAGTTGTTAGAATGATGAGAGTATGAAGCAGTTTTGACAGGAATCCGTAGCCATTTCTGATTTTTCTTTGTTTTAAACTACAAATGAAATTGCTGGAGAATCGAGCTCCTAGTTTCTTTTTGCTTTGCATGATACCCTTCCCAGAGCCTATCCATTCTTGTGACTTGATGACATTTCTTTGCTAGTGCCTAAGCTTTACTTCTAACTACTTACTGGATATTTCCAATTAGAAGCTTTGTCTTCTCTTCACACTCTGCGGATCCAAAACTGACTTCATCTTCTTGCCCTAACTGGAACATTGCAGAATATGTTTCTGCCTATAGTCTCATCATTCTTTTAGGCTACTGGATTTGTCACTCCGGAGTCCCTTCTGAATGCCTGTACTCCTCAATAGTCAGTACCACACAGTTAGTACTTGTTCTGTGTTTAATGCACACTTGTTTTGTGTGACCTCTAAGAGCAGAACCAAGATCAGTGGGTGGAAGCTGCAGGGAAGCTGATTTTGCCTCCATATAAGGAAGAACTTTAATACTTTGAGCTGTCTGAATGGAATGGGCTGCCTCCAGAAGTCTCGGGTTCTCCACACTGAAGGTATTTGAACAGAGGTTACCTGGCTAATTGCTGAGAATGTCAAAAGGTCTGTTCTGGCATCCGATGATGTTTTTACAAGATAATTTCTACACTCCCTCCTTATCCTGAGAACCAGAGATTCAGTGGAAGGTAGTTTTGTTTCTCCTGCTAGACTCCCTTAGAGCAGAAAAACTATTTTACCGTTCTTTTGTATTTCCAGAGCACTTAATTCAGATGCTGGTCACTTAGTTGCCTAAAATTGATTATTTGTAGGTTGATTCTTTTTATTTGGTTTCTAGATCTGCTTAAACACTAGATGTTATGGATTTTTTCCTTTGAAATGTAAAAAATATTTTTTGCAGTAGTCCTCTTATTTTACAGTTAGATGAACAACAGCTTCAACCTAACCTAGACCCTAATATCTTCCTTTTTTTTCCAAATGCCATTCTGTTTATCAGACAGCACTTGTAAAATTTTTGCTTTCATCACATTATTCCTTCACTCAAAACCCTTGGATGGCTTCATATTTATCACAATATCAAATTCAGATACTGTCTGGCTTCCAGTGCAGCTCCATTAACCTAGCCTGGCTTGCTTATCCAGCCTTATTTCCCATGATACTTCATGCTGCAGGCTCTGTGTGGGCTAACCTACTCGTACTTTCTGTACATAGTCTCTTTGGTCTCTCTTTGCTTCTGATTGCTCTGGAATGTCTTCTTTTTTCCCTTTTACCCTTTTCCACCAACATGCCCCACTTCCTTTCTGAAACCAGATCACCTCTAGTCCTCATTGATTTCTTCTGAACTCTGAGACCACATAGTCGTTTATACTATATAATTCAGAACCATACAACATTCTGTGAAGAAAAAGCTTTAATATAAAGGCTGATACTTTAACTTTTCCTGATCCAAGTGAAGTTAGGTAATCTCTAACAGAACTTTTAAAAATATAGTCTTCAGTTTTTAGTCTGCCTTGGCCTTCCCAATAAGAATGGAAGCTTCTGGAGGACAGGGATCACGTGTCTTCTATATTTTCTGTAGCTGCCACAACGCTAAGTACTTTCATTTTGTGAGCATCTTCTGTGTGTCAGGTTGTCTAGGTGCTGTGAATTAATGGGGCTGGAGGTTGGGGTGGGAGGTGGGTGGATACATTTCCATCTTTCTAGAGGCCTATATTTTAGCATACAGTATGCACTGATAACATTTTACATTTGAACTGCATTTTAAGGCTCCCAAAGTGACTACTTATTTATAAAATGTACTCCTTTAATCCTTAACATCTCTGTGTGCTGGGTGAGAATCTACTGAATGCTGCCCTAAAGTTATACAGTTAATACATGGCAGAGTTGGGACTCAAACCTTGGTCTCCTGAATCCTAATTTTATTTAGATTTGTGTAATTGGGGTTGCCTCTCTCTCTGAAGCTTTTATGATGACTTTAAATAGTTGGGAATTTGTACATTCATTTATGGAGGCTTACATACAGATCTTGGCTATTGTCAATCAGAAATGGCAAGAAACAAGGTTAGGCAGAGTTTTCTACTCTGGCAGTTCTGTATTCTTTGGGAAAACCCTTATTTTATTTTATTATTTTTTTATTTTTATTTATTTTTTTTAAAGATTTTATTGGGGAAGGGGAACAGGACTTTATTGGGGAACAGTGTGTACTTCCAGGCCTTTTTTCCAAGTCAAGTTGTTGTCCTTTCAATCTTAGTTGTGGAGGGCGCAGCTCAGCTCCAGGTCCAGTTGCCGTTGCTAGTTGCAGGGGTCGCAGCCCACCATCCCTTGCAGGAGTCGCACCGGCAACCTTGTGGTTGAGAGGACGCGCGCCAACCAACTGAGCCATCCGGGAACTCAGCGGCAGCTCAGCTTAAGGTGCCGTGTTCAATCTTAGTTTCAGGGGGCAAAGCCCACCATCCCTTGCGGGACTCGAGGAATTGAACTGGCAACCTTGTGGTTGAGAGCCCACTGGCCCATGTGGGAATCGAACCGACAGCCTTCGGAGTTAGGAGCATGGCGCTCCAACTGCCTGAGCCACCGGGCTGGCCCCAAAACCCTTATTTTAAACATTTGCCTTCCAAACGTGTCATCCAGCCTGAATGTAAAAAAATATTAGCCTCCATGGAGAAAATTGAAAACTGCTAATGTAACTAAAGACATAATAACATAAAGAAATAATGTAACAAAGAGAACTTGAATCCACAGTGCTGTGCTCAGCAGACACTGGGCTGGGTGCTCTGATGAACCACAGTCACTTGATTGTTTGAAAGCCGTGGGGCTCAATGGAGTGGTGGGAAGAGCTTCAGATGAGGATTCGGAAAATTTGTGCTCACGTCCAGGTGCTCTTCCCCACTGGCTGGCACTGGGCAACCTTTTTTAACTTCGGTCAGTTTCTTCATTCTAAAGATGGGGATCAATATCTTCATAACATACCTCACAGAAATATTTTAAAGTCTCAAAAGAAGTCACAGCTTGGTGATGTAAAGCACTTGAAACTAAAAGAGAGTATTGTTTTTAATTAATATTATATAATCTAATAAACAAGCTTATTTTCCTTATGGTACTTGGTTTAAAGATCCCTATATCAGTGTGATTTGTGCCCAAGACGGCAGCATTTATTTGAAAGACGGGAATGTTTATAAGATCCTATAAATAAGCAAAAAAGAAAAAGAAAGAGAAAAAAACCCAAACTTTCCCCAGATTTGTCAGAGAGAGGAGACAGCTAAGTCTTGTGTTGAGTGGAGAGAGGGTGAAGGCTCTTACTTTTTTTTCAGGGACCCTTATCGACCTACTGTATTTATAGTGCCTACTACATATATAGTACTGGAATTACAAAAAGAAGATCCAGTCCCTGCTCTAGGGTGGCTAATCGCCTGTTAACTGTTAAATAGGTGATTTTAAACCAGTGTGTTAAATGTGTGGTAGAAGAAAGTGCACCATGTTGTGGGAGCACATACTGGACATGCTTCTTGGGGAGTGACACCTTGGCTGAGACTTAATGGAAAATAGGAGTTCTGGAAAGGGGGGCAGATTGAGAAAGAAAAGCGTACCAAACTGGAAAGGCTTTCTGGAGAAGGCAGCACCTTAGCTGAGTCTTAAAAGACAGTTGGAGTTCTGAGATGGGACAGATTGGGAAGGGGAAGCAAAGATTATCATAATTACCTTTGCATTTGAGAAGGGTCACTGTGGATAAAGAGGTTCTATTAGTGAAAGTAGGGAAGACTAGCCAGGAAGTTATTGCAGTAATCTAGGCAAAGTCATAAAGACCTAATTTTTGTCAATGAGGATAAAGGCAAGGGGCAGTTATTCAAGAGCTATATAAGATAGAGCCTGTGGATTTGGACGACTGATTAGATTTGGGGGGAGTAAGGAAGAAGAAGATTGAGTTAACACATGGAATCCTTAATAGTTTTTCAGGACTGAGCCATATACTTCTACATGTATTTCCTCTTGATTCTCGTGCAGCCCTTTGGATTTTGTACTGTTGTCCCCATTACACAGATAAGGAAGCTGACGCCCAGAACATTTGGTAACATTTATATACAGAGCCAGTGAGTACTGTTATTAAAACCCCCAAACTGTGTGACTTCTCCAAATCCCATGATCTTAACCACTATACTTCACTGCTTAACCATTTCTAGGTTACTGGCTTGGTCAATGCAGTGATTGATGATAGTGCTGGATTACTGAGACAGGTGGGGATGGAGGGTGGGAAAATGATGAGTTCTGTATTGGACATTTCAATTTGAGATGCTTTTGAGACGTCCAGGTAGAGATGTTTAAGTGGAAGCTGGATCTAAAATTCTGAATCCCAGAAGAATGCCCTGAGTTGGATATACTGCTCTGGGAGTTGTTAGTCTATAGGTGGTGGTGGTGGTACCACTTGGCAAGCAGATTGGATGGTACTGCGATGATGGTAGTGGAAGGTTTGGGAGTGGACACGATCACCTAAAGAATGTGAATATGTGTGCGTCGACAATAAGACAAGGTATCTTTTGGTGCCTTCAGTTCTGGGCATTCTTTCCCATAGCATCTCACATTTCATCCCACCCCCACCAAAAACAAAAAAAACTAGGAACTGTTCTATATTCGGTTAGTGGTAGAATGAGACTAGCTATAAATGATAGCTGTATTGTCTCTTTGTTTTGCTTGAGTTAGACAGCAGAAGTATAGCTTGCTTAGCAATGAAAGCTTACAAGTACAAGTGAAATAGGGAAAAGGAACCAAAATCCCATGAAGCTGTGTTAAGCTTTTAATATTGGTAAGTGTTCACCAACCCTGGCAGTCTTTAGAGATACTTGTACTGTGTTTTCATGTTAACACTTGTCTCAACCCATAGCAGTCATTGTGTA
This sequence comes from Rhinolophus ferrumequinum, assembly GCF_004115265.2. NCBI lineage: Eukaryota > Metazoa > Chordata > Mammalia > Chiroptera > Rhinolophidae > Rhinolophus > Rhinolophus ferrumequinum. The sequence continues at coordinate 28,055,695 of NC_046292.1, forward strand.
TGAAGGAACATGTTTTATAACAGAACGGGCGGTGTCTATTAATGGAAGATAGCTTGGGAGTTTATTGCTTTCACTGTCTTTTCCCCTGGGATTTATCAAGCGTGATGAATTATATGTAAGTTTGTCCCTAGTCAGTACCCAGAATGGGCAGCAATTTGGGGACTCAGGTGATGGTGGCATAACATAAGCGAGAATAGTATATTGGCTGCTTCTAGTGTGCTCCATTTGTGAGCAGAGCAGAGACTTAGAGGCTGCTGCCATGTCTCCAGGACACGGAATGGAAAGGTTTATTTGGTTCGCATTCTCATTTTTTTCCTTTGATTCTCTTTTAAACAACATTCTCTGGCAAGTCACCAGGCCCAGAAAGACCAGAGCCCATACACAGAAAAGAATGAACAGGGATACTTTATCTTGTGAGCTGCTTATCTCTTCCACAGGGAGAACAATGTGTTGAGTTAAGATATTCTGGCATGTCGTCATCTTTGGGGGAATTGTAATTGCTATGGTCATTTTAGGCAGCTTCAAGGGAGTTGAGTTCATTTGGTTTCAGTTACCTGAACTAATTAATGCTTTGAAATGGAATCTCTCCAAGTCAAGGGTTGGTTGAAATTTCACTGATTTTTATGAGCTCACTTATGGTCTCAAGCATTTTATGTAGATGTATATTGATAACAGTTAACATTTATGGGCAGCTTTCAGAACACTTGTCCCTTTGGAGTTTTGGTTTGCTATACTTCAGGTTCATTAACTTTATATAATATATAATACGAAATTTTTCAATTACAGTTGACATTCAATTTCATAAATGTTTATTGAACCCCTTCTGCCTGTCAGAGAGTGGTCTAGATGATAGAGTATAATAGGGAACAAGCCAGAGAAAGGTCCATTCTCTCGTGGAGCTTAACGTTCTTTAGGATATTAGACACTGAGTGAGATAAATTAGTACTTGTGAAAGATCTGTAAGAAGCTCTTCTGGATGTGTCCATTCTTCCCTACTGCATATCCAGATCCATCCTACCATCCTCATTTGAAGCCTGGCTCAAATGGCAGTTTCTCATGCTGTCCTTATCTGATCCTTCCAGCTGGTATGTTCTCCCCGTCTCTGAAATCCTGTGTTATTCTATCTGCAGTATTTTTTTTTATTTGTTTTATAGTTGTAGATGTTGAGTCTCCTATATTAGACTGTAAGTTATTGAGGGCCTGATAAATATTCTATTTATCTTGGTTTTGGGCATTCATATGCAGGATATTACAGGAAAAAAACACTGAACTTAGAGCCAGACTTCAATTTGAGTACTGGCTTCCCTATTACCTAATTATGTGACTGTAGTTAAATCATTTAACTTCACTGACATTAAGTTTCCTATCTCTAAGAGTGTAATAATTATCTTTCCATCCCTGAATAGTTGTTGGAAGGCACAATCTAAGACAATATATGTTACTACACTTTGTAAATTCTAAATTATGATGTTTCGTGGTGTCATAAATATTCAGCACGTATTTGAATGAGGAAGCATTTGCTTTCAGTGTACACCTTTTCCTGGGTAGTTCTCTTGCTTAATGAGGTCTCTATGATTTTGCAAATATGCTAGACTGTTTTTCCATCTTATTTTATTATTAAATGATTCTGTTCCTCAGAGTTGGCATCCTCTTCACCCTCTAGAGTATTCTGTCTTTTCTCCTTAGGTACTACGTAATATTAAAATAACAAGTGACATTTGATCTGTTTCAGCAGGTGGTACATTATGGCTGACATGCAAAATCTGGTAGAAAGATTGGAGAGGGCAGTGGGCCGCCTGGAAGCAGTGTCCCATGCTTCTGCCATGCACTGTGGGAACGGAGACAGTGCTGCAAAAGGTAAGCAGTATATGCAGCCCAGCAGAATACTTGGAATGAAGACTGTGTCTTGGCCTAGAATTTTTCTCTCACAGTGTATTCTCTCCTTTGAAGCTAACTTCCAAAAAACGCTTAATCTAGAAAGTTCATCGCCTGTAAATTGAATTGCTCTGAACAGATAAGGGAGGAAGTGACTTGTGCGGGGAGGCCTGTGGTTAAGTTATTTTAACACAAGAACTTCCTGCTTGTGTGCTGTTTCCTGTTCTTTCTTTACCAAAATGACTCCAGTGTAAGTCAAATGACAACTGATATTAAAATGTCCTCTAAATGATTGGCAAATTGGCCATTTTGCATATGCACCAATTGAATCATAGAATGTTAGAGCTAAAAGGAACCTTGGGGGATCATTCTGTTTATTTTCATTTTATAGATAAAGAAAATTAAGCTCAGAGGAAAAGGGACTTAAGTCAGGGTCATACAACCAGTTAGCGGTGGCAGTGGAACTAGAACCTAGGTTTCCTGGCTCATGTTCCAGTATTCTGTTTACTGTATAGCCTTCCCTTTCCACTTTCATATGCAAGTGCCTTTTAACAAATCATTTTCTGATGCGTGACTGATTCTTTGTGGTGTATCTGTCTTTAGCAGGAGCAGTTCCCCATGTGCAAGCATTTGACTCACTGCTTGCTGGTCCTGTGGCAGAGTACTTGAAGATCAGTAAAGAGATTGGAGGAGACGTGCAGAAACATGTAAGGATGTTTGCCCTTTTCCCCCTCTTTTAAGGACTGGTGGCTTTCTTCAAATCCTACTCACCCTTGGGTTAAGAGCTCCTTAAGAGGCTTCTGGCTCCTTTCTTGCCAACTTCTGCCTGGAGTTCAGTCCAGGCACTGGAGCGGTTCGTCAGATTTTTCCAGGTCCCCTGCTTTTATCACACATGCTGTGTGGGCTTTTTTTAATATAGATAACTTGCTTGGTGCATAAAATATGACTCGGTTCATCTTTGTAGTGAGAACATGCTACCAGTCTGATCCCAACATGTTATATAACCATGCTTAGGGTGGCTTGTTCAAAAGAGTCATTATTGTGACTTAGCATTTATAAAACTGTACTTCATAGTTATTGGTTATGCTAATATGAGTTATTTTTACACTTAGCCCACAGCAAGAGTATGAAGTAGGCAGTGACAGGTGCCTTTCCACCCACCTCCCCTCATGTGCTGCTGCCTTTCCACCCACCTCCCTTCATGTTCTGCCACCCACGTCGTCACCACTACCCCACACTCACGTATATATTTTGGGCTCTCTCTTTGGGCCCCAAAATCTTCCTGCAGGTCTTCTTATTGACCTTTGAGAAGTAATAACCATGTTTAGGATCTTCCTGACCCTCCAGCAAGACTGGTTACTTTGAAAGATCTGTTTTGAACCTCTTATATACCATTTGTTGGCAGTGGTGTTAGCTCTAAAGCAGGGGTGTCCAAACTGCGGCCCGCGGGCCAACTGCGGCCCGCAATCCATTTTTTATTGGCCCGCAGCAAATTCCAAAAATATATTTAGTTTACTTAAATAAACCAGGTGGGGCAATACGTACTTCACCTCGAGTGAGTGGCCCGGCTGTTTGTGTATTTTACCGCATATGGCCCTTGGTAAAAAACGTTGAAAAAAGTTTGGACACCCCTGCTCTAGAATGTGGAACTGGGACTTCAATAGTTCCACTCTATTGGGGCTTGCATTTTTACTTTATATCGTTCGTAACAGTTGAAAAAATTTAAAAACATATCACTTTTGTATTTGAAAATGCAAATCCAGAAAAAAAATAGATTACTTTATTTGAATTTTTGTATTTTAATAGTTCTTATAGCCTCATGTTTCTTAAACTTTTTTGACCATGACCCTTAGTAAGAAAATACATCTTTGTAACAGATAAGTTTCACAAAATGTTGCTTGTATTAGTTGTATTGTACTTTTTAAAAACTTTTTATTTGGAAATAATTTCAAGCTGATGTACTGCACTCATTATTTATTGCTCTATTTCATTTAGTAAAGTGCTGGTTATTTCATTTAATAAAGTATTGGTGGTTATGACTCACTAAGTTGATTTGATTAATTACTTATGAATGGATCATGATCTAACATTTGAGTAATAACTTTAAGCTAAAGGAGTAAATACCTTGAAAATTTCAGGCATAAACTTAGGCCTTTGCCTTTATTCCTGTCTTTATTTTTTTGAGAAAAGAGGTCTTTTTGGTGATGAGGGGGAGGAGTGCACTTCGTGTCACACTGCATGTGCAGTTGCTAACTTGACCTCTAAGGCTAGCCCTGATGATCCTAGTTTCATGGATGTGTATCTCTGATACATATCCAATAGAAACAGTGGGATATGGAATTCTGCTCTCAGTCCCTATAATCTGGAATATCTGAGGAAAGCAACATGACGTGCCTGGGTTCCTATTAGAGTACATGGAAGTAGAGGTTTCAGGTTATTCTTATCAGGACCTCTCCAGTTGTAATGTGTCATCGATAGCTGATTGTTCTCTTTCCGGCAGGCGGAGATGGTCCACACCGGTCTGAAGTTGGAGCGAGCTCTCTTGGTTACAGCCTCTCAGTGCCAGCAGCCAGGAGGTGTAAGTTCACTACTGGTTGGTTTTGTTTCAGTTTGATGTTCAGGACAAGTTGGGAGGTTTCCGCTAAGCTATCACAACTTGCAAAAATAGACCCACCAGGTACGATCACACCAAGTTCCAGAAGTAGAGTCACACTTAGAGGGTCAGTATAGGAACATGCCACTGAGTATTGGGTTCTCCTGGCCTTTCTTCTGTCGTTTCACTTAGGACTGTCGTTACCCATGGGACTTTGCTGCTTCTCTTAGTCGTCAGTGTTTTTTTAGCCTCTTGGTTGAGGCTAAATTCATCACATTATCCCATAAGCCCTTTGGGTCACAGAGAGTGTGGTTCTTTTGCTTCACCATGAGTGAGCTTTAATAATGGTACTATGGAGATCGAAAACTTCTCAAGTACTGTTTCTTCTCTCATCCTTCAGTGGGTGGGGGAATCTCCCTTTAACTGTATCTCCACCTCAGAAATTTATGCTGCCAAGGTGTGAAATGAATTAGAGAGAGTCTAGATTTTTCTCAGAGCCAAAGATTTTAGCTTTGTTTCTTCTTTTTGCTTTGCTAGTCAGAGGGGCAATCAAACAAGTCTTCCTGCTAATGCTATATTAAAATCCTTGGACCCTCGGCATGCCTACATAATGTAAAAGTAGCATAAGGTTATGTTAAAGACATTAGACTCCAACTCTTAATCTGTCTTAAATGGTTAAAGCATTTTGTCTAAACCTTTTCTCCAAAACAAATCAGGTAGCTGAGACACTGTTTCATTTCCTTTGCTTTAGACTAGGGATTGGTAGATGATAGCCCACAGGCCAAATGTGGCCTGCCACCTGTTTTGTAAATGAGGTGTTTTTTTTTAATACAGCCATTCCATTCTTTTAAGCGTTGTCTCTTGCTGCTTTATACACTACAATGGCAGAGTGAGAAATTGCAACAGAGACTGTATGGCTTGCAAAGCCTGAAATATTTACTGTCTGGCTCTTTATAGAAAGTTTGCCGACCTCTGCTTTAGACTGTTTTCATGCTAAGAGCTGAGAATCGAGATGTTCAGGAAACTGAGCTTTGGAAGAAGGGTGAAAACACAGAAACATAAGATTCATCCATTTTGCTACATTGTCTGCTCAGATTTCAAACCCCCTAATTGCATTTGATTCGACAGATCTCTATTCAGCAGCTGCTATATGGCTAGCAACGTGTTGAGGGCTATAAGGATTATAAAAGAGGACTAAAACAAAGCCCTTGTCTTTGAAGAATTAATGAGAACATTCACATGGGTCCATTAATAGTTTGTGCCGGTGTGTGATGATGTGCCAAAATTGGTTATGCTGACAATAAATGCTGGAGGAGGCCAGTGTGACTGGAGTTGGAGGGCTGTTCCTCATGAACCATAAGGAGTGTTTGGGTAGATGGAAAAAGAAGAGACAATCATGAGTAAAGGCCCAGAAATGAACTGATATCTTCTATGAGTGGGACAGAAAAGAAACAAGTGGCTGAAGTGGTAGAATTTTCTGGTATAGCTGGAGTGTGGGTCCTGATCATGAAGAACCACAAAATCCAGCCTGAGGAGTTGAAACTCTGAGGAGAGAGAAATGATGAGCAGTATTTTAGCTCATGAATCTGCAGGACGGATACAAAGTTTATTTGGATACTCATCGTAGTCCATAAAGAATTCTTGCCTTCAGGATGAGAGCTGACCAACGTACAAAGTGTTTTGTAGAAAGACTCTGACTTGAATCTTTTCTTGCATCTTTTCCCAGAATAAGCTTTCTGATTTGTTAGCACCCATCTCAGAGCAGATCCAAGAAGTGGTAACCTTTCGGGAGAAGAACCGCGGCAGCAAGTTGTTCAATCACCTGTCAGCTGTCAGTGAAAGTATCCAGGCCCTGGGTTGGGTGGCTATGGTAAGCAGCACGACTTCCATGGGAGGGAAGGGATAGGATGAAAAAGGTAAGGAGATAGGGCTGGAGAGGCTCTGAGACATTGACACCTTCTCTTTCTCTAGGCTCCCAAGCCTGGTCCTTATGTGAAAGAAATGAATGATGCTGCCATGTTTTATACAAATCGAGTCCTCAAGGAGTACAAAGATGTGTAAGTCCAGCCGTTCCTTAAAGGGTAGAGTACAAACCCAGCTGCATACTTGCTGGAGTAACACTTTGGGGTTAAGGCTACCCTTGGCTGCTGTGTTGGTTCTGCTATCTTAGGGCTGCCTGTGGAAAGTTGGAGAGAGATTGGCTCATACAAGCTGCATTTGTAAGCAGGAAGTGTTTCTGCTTCCATTTCTGCTTTTTTTCCAGGGTTTGTAGAGGCCCTTTTAGTCTTCTGATGTTTAACCTTCCAAGTTCAGGAGGTTTTCCTGTAGGTTAAAATGGACTAATGCCTTTTAATTTCCCTGTTTAGACAAGATTTTGTTCCTTTGTTCAGAATTTCGAAACGCCAAGTGGCAAAAGATTCAGTAAGATTTACTGGGAAATTACCTTGGCTATTGATGTAGTCAGGTAAAGTGAGAGGAAAGCTGCCTGGCCAACTTTGGTATTAAGTGAGGAATTCATTGTATGTCTAACCACGTATGTCCACCAGTCCTAACTGACTTTTCCATTGCTGGATTTGAGCTGGAGTGACTGTAGGTAGGTAGCTATTACTTAGCTGCAAAGCTACCCAAACTTCCTTTCTTCTGTTCATTATCAGTCAGCATTTGTTGAGTAACTACTCTGTGAATGAGTAAGCATTCATGTGTGTGAAGTATGTCCCAGAATACCAAGCCCCCCCCGATCATTCCAGCAACCTGGAATTAAGCATCACAATGTTTTCATTATACCTCACCATTATATCCCTATCACTTTGTAGTTGAGGAAATTAGGTCTTACGCTAAATAACCATGAAGTCTTCCAGCTAATGTATAAGAAGAAAGACTGGAACCACACTGCAGTGTTGTTTCTATCACTTACTGTTGAATATTTCTTCCTAAAGTGAAGTTTTTTACTTCTTATTTTTTTGGCACGGGTCATATTTTGACACAAGATACTGTGTGCTCTGCGGCAGTTGAGTTTCTTGGAGTCCTAGAGTTCCACAGTGATGTTCAAGAGATCGCTGCTATGGCTTCATGCACAGAATGTCTGCTTCTATCAGTTTTATGTATTCAGTTCTGCCTAAGGTCTACTATGGAAAAAGGTTGAGGAATGCTGCTATAAGAGAAAGTGATATAATCGGGAGTTCCTTTCCTAATGGACTTGAGTCTAATTAGGGTAATGGAGTACGTTTTTAAAAAGAAGAAAAGCTCAGTGATGATAGAAAAGCTGCCATTGAGCAGAGCCTAAGAAGCACCACAGGCAGGAGGATGTGAGCATATAGGTAGGAAGTGTTTTGGAATCACTGTTGTAATGCACCCTGACTTCTGTGATGAGTTCCTCTTCAATTCTCCCAGGGATAAGAAGCATGTGGACTGGGTCAAAGCCTACTTGAGTATATGGACAGAGCTGCAGGCTTACATTAAGGAGTTCCATACCACCGGACTGACCTGGAGCAAAACGGTCAGTGAATCCTGCCTCCTTTCTTTTATTCCTCCAGGACGGGGTCCACAGGTTTCTTAGACTTTGGCACTACCAAGGTCCAAGAAGGAATGCTAGTCTTTTTCAGTGGAGAATAGAAAGAAAAAGGGGAGAAAGAAAGGAAAAAAAGAAAGAGTAAAGAAAGTGAGGGTCAGAGAAAGAATATTCATTTCTGTTCTATTTTAGTAAACATGGGTCAGGGACTGATTAGGCTGAGGGGAGACAGATGAATGAGTTACATTATCCCAGCCCTCTTGAAGCTTCAAAATACAGACACACAAGCCCAATATAAAACGCCTAGCTAAATATTATATTAAAGATAAACACACTACGGAGTATGAGAAAGAGAAGTGATTCTCACTGGGAGAGATCGTACTTTGAAGGGATATACTCTGATCAGACTTTTTGCAAGTGTAAGGCAGTGAGAAGTGGGAGCAATGGGGATACCAGCAAACGGCATAGCTTAAGCAAAGTAAATGCAGAATAAATGTAGAGATTGGTCATCTCTGGATTCAATATGGAGAAATAGTCAGATTTTCAGGAGAAAGGGCTGGGAAGGAAGGTCGGTTGATAGTTTTAGACTTTATAATAGGTGATAGCTATTATAGGCATTGGAGCAAGAAAGTAATAACGATCAGATTTGTCCTTAAAAAAGCCTCAGTTTTATAGGTTAGGAATAAGGGCTCATGCTCACCCTCTGGAAATGCTCATGGTGCTAGAGTCTGGTACCAAAGAATTTGTAGAAGATAAAAACTGAGATAAAAGAAAGATTTAATGAGCTTGAGGGGATTGAAGACTCAACAAGATTGAACAGTCAAGCTTGGATGGTAATGTCTTTCACTGAAATAGAGACAAAGGGGTGATTGTGCAGGTCGGGGAGCAGGCAGGAAGATGATGAGCTCAGTCTTGGACTTGTTCAATCTCAGGTACTGGTGACACACTTAAGAAGACTTTTAGAAGAATGGGTTTAAGCCGGAATTAGGTAGAAGCCAAAGGAGAAATGAGAAGGTTGTAGAGTGGAGCTGAGTTGGATCCTTGGGGAAGGGTGAGAAGGAATAAAGCCAAGTTGAGTGTGAGAAGGAAGCATTGATCACTGCGTCAGGGCTACAGTAGGTCCCCTGTGTGCCCTGCACACATGTAGGACCCAATTGAGAATGGAATGGAGGGGAAGAGAGGGTGACTGTTGTCTGCACTTACTGTTCCAGGGACCTGTGGCAAAAGAACTGAGTGGATTGCCATCTGGACCCTCTGCTGGATCAGGGCCTCCCCCACCACCACCAGGCCCACCTCCTCCCCCAATGCCTACCTGTTCAGGCTCAGATGACTCTGCTTCACGCTCAGCACTGTTTGCACAGATTAACCAGGGGGAGAGTATCACACATGGTAAGTGAGTACTTTGACAAGAAGAGTTAGTAGTGTAAATTGTTTGGGCCAGACCTTAGCAACTAGAGACTGTACAGTCTGTAAACCAGAACCCTGGTTTGTGGCGGGGAGAATTAATTTGGGTATCACATTCCTTCAAGTTGCCCAAAGGGACAGCAAAGGTGGTTTAAATGGATATTGAAAATGGGTGATTTATAGTTGAGGGAAGCCCTCTGCTCCATAGGAAAGTGATTTAATATTAAGTGGCATATACGGTATATCCTATCGTGCCAAGGCATGGTGCCAGCAGTTTTCCCCAGAGCTTTTTCCCTATTACTGCATCGTCTCTTTGGGACATCATCATGTTGGGAATTAACTTCCTCAGGATATGTGATCATCATGTGGAAAATTTGCATAAGAATTACCTAATGTTGGTATAGAGAAAGTAGACACCCTTATACACAGCAGGTGGAAGGCTAAATTTTACAGCCCTCTTTTAGAAATCTACCTATAAAAGTATCTAAAAGAACAAGTTTTATAGTGTTATTTATAGTAGCTAAAAATGGTGTGACAACCTAAATATCCAACGACAAAAGAAATGGTTAACTGTAATATGTCCTCTTGATGAAATACTATGCAGCCATTAAATCCTTTTCTACAACGAACCATGCAGTGTTTAAGAAAAATCTAGTATTTAAACTACAACTGCAAGGAGTAGTGGAACTAAAAAGGCCACTCAGTATTGGTTATATAGATTGGGCCATGTTCAAGAGCAAGAAGGGGGTCAGCCTGCTGAGGAGGATTATGGAACCTTTTCCCTAAAAAGAAGATATTTTTAGAAACTGTAGGTTGACATGAGAACATTTTTATTAAGTGTTAGCTGGTTAAACCAAATTTAACAGTGTGTATGGTTTTAACCAAATAAAAACAACTATCGTCGCTAGAAAAAATATTGGAGTTTCACATGCTAACACTGATTTGGGTTAGCTGTGGGTGAGGTTTTTTTCTTTTACAAATTTTCTTTACTGTTACATGTTACTATTTTTTCCTCTGTTGCTTTTAAAACTACATACGTATTTTGTGAGTATATATTTGGTATGTGTCCTTCTAGATCTTTCTCTGTGGATTTATATACCCATCCCTGCCCCCACATATGCCATATTTTATTTTTTTGAATGGAACTATATAAGTTAACCTTAGGGTAGAAGAGAATTATGAAAGTGCTTCTCCAAAACTGCTTGTGAGAGAACATCTCAAAGGCCTGGGTTTTGGCTTTGAATTTTTTGTTAAGGGTCAGTCTAACTTCTGCTAGCAGAAGTTGGTTATTGCCTCAGCCCAAAGCCCTGGGCTGAGGACAGGTACAAGGCAGCTGTTGTTCTCACAGCCCTGAAACATGTTTCTGATGACATGAAGACTCACAAGAACCCTGCCCTGAAGGCTCAGAGCGGTCCGGTGCGAAGTGGCCCCAAACCATTCTCTGCACCTAAACCAGGAGTCAGCCCATCCCCCAAACCTACCACGAAGAAGGAGCCAGCTGTACTTGAACTAGAGGGCAAGAAGTGGAGAGTGGTGAGTTGATAACGGCAGGGCTGGGGGAACAAGGAGTGGGGACGGGGTTGGCTGGAGCACAGCCAAATATACGTGGGTTTCTGGCATAGATTGTGAGAATGAGTTTGGGATAGCCTGTTTGTGGGGGTAGTGTGTGCTTAGTGACGAGATTCCTGAAAGGTGTATCTCTTTAACAGGAAAATCAGGAGAATGTTTCCAACCTGGTTATAGATGGCACAGAGCTGAAACAGGTGGCTTACATATACAAGTGTGTCAACACGACATTGCAAATCAAGGGTAAAATTAACTCCATTACAGTAGGTGAGTTCTTATTGTCCTGGGCACGCTCTGTTCTAGAACCTAAGAGGGCTGGAACCATACCTAGTCTATTCCTAAAGATTTCTAAATATAATACTTTCCTTTCGAGTTACACTGTTGACCTCCCTTTCTTCTCCTAGATAACTGTAAGAAACTCGGTCTGGTATTCGATGACGTGGTGGGCATTGTGGAGATAATCAATAGTAGGGATGTCAAAGTTCAGGTAACTTGATATCTTGGCTCCTTCCTTTGGTCTCTGAGGAATTAATTGAAAGAGACACAGCCGACCCACAGATGTTGCTGTGGTGGGAATCTGATTCTACAAAGTCTGTAAACTGAGCTGCTTTGGATGTGGCAGGAGAGGAGTTGGCTCCTAGAGCAGCTCTTTCCAGCACCCATCCCTTCCCATCCTGCTCCTAGTATCCAGTATCTGTTGTGCACCTGTGGCTTTTCATGCAGTTGCTGAATCACGTGAAGCAGTGAAAGCTTTTCCTGCAAATTACTGTTGTTCTCCCCAGCTGCTGAGACTTAGTGTTCTTGGTGTTCTCTGCAGGTAATGGGTAAAGTGCCAACCATTTCCATCAACAAAACAGATGGCTGCCACGTTTACCTGAGTAAGAATTCCCTGGAGTGTGAGATAGTCAGTGCCAAATCTTCTGAGATGAATATCCTCATTCCTACAGAAGGCGGTGACTTTGTAAGTGTCTTGATCTCTTTAGTAGTGTGACCCCAAAGCAGAAGGGACTGAAGACTTCCTGCATAGACAAAGCTAGTTGATGGGCATTCTGCACTGAGGGGATCAAATCCAGTGATGCATGCCTCAAGCACACAAAAGCAGAGGGTGGTTCCCGCCTTTCTTAGGTTGAGCAGATACTCAGGGTAGTAAAAAGGTACAGGCACCGAGTCACAGCACCCTTTGAGCTGGTGCCATGAAGTTATACACACTCTCATCTGCGCCTCATAGGCTTAACAGTATGTCCAAGATCACACTCGTCAGTGACCAGTAGGGCACAGAGTCAAACTGACACCTGTGTGGCTTTGGGGCCGTTCTCATTCCTACGCTGCAGCGCTCCTTCATTGTGTCCGTGGTCGGGGAGGTGGTAGAAGATGGGGTGCGGCCAGTTACATAGTCATGCCTTTTCAGGTGGCTTCAGTTTCTCTCTCACTATGTCCTACCTGCTTTCAAAGTTTAGTGGAAGCAAGCATTGGAAAAGTGTAGAATTTAACCTCAACTTATTTTTTTAGCTCAGATTTACACCTGTTGTTTCTTTATTTTCAGAATGAGTTTCCTGTCCCAGAGCAGTTCAAGACCCTGTGGAACGGGCAGAAGTTGGTCACCACAGTGACAGAAATAGCTGGATAAGCGAAGTGCCACTGGGTTCTTTGCCCTCTCCCTCACACCATGGGATAAATCTGTATTGAGACGGTTCTTTTCTAGATTTCCTCTACCTTTCTGCTCTTAAACTGCTTCTCTGCTTTGAGAAGCACAGCTACCTGCCTTCACTGAAATATACCTCAGGCTGAGATTTGGGGTGGGATAGCAGGTCAGTTGATCTTCTGCAGGAAGGTGCAGCTTTTCCATATCAGCTCAACTGCACTGCCAGTCCATTAAGGAACTTCAGGACTGGTGTGTTTTAGCTTTCAGCCTTTGACCAACAGTCTTTGGGAAGAATAAAGCAGTCCCTAGGAATTAACAGCTCAGAAAGTTCACACAAGTCACTCTTTTTCTAACAATGAGCATGAAGGTACCAGAAGCTGGTGTGATTCCAGCTGACTCTTCTAACCAGACTAATCTTTCACTGTTGACAAGTGAGGCAAGGGTTGCACTGGACCAAAGGCTGAAGCTTGGCCATCTAGCTAACGTTCTAAGCAAAATTGTTTCCTATAGCATTCCTTTTATTCTGCACTCCATCCTGGCTCTGCCTGAACCTGAGATAGTAGGTTCTCCTATATCAGCTGCTGTGGCAGTGCCCTGCACCCAGACCAGTTAAAGGAGTCTTGGACCCTTTTTTTCCTCTGGGATCCCTGCCCAGCACCTTCCACAGAGATGACTGAAAAAGAAAAAAATAACACATCATTCCAAGGAATCTGGCATTCCTTCCTCCTTCCATGTTAGGTGCCTGTCATCCATCTGCACTGTTTCCTTTGCCCTGTTATGCTCATCAGCTTTTGGCTTCTGTCCAGGCACCTGAACAAAGGACTAAAATCTCCACTGCAGACTGCTTTTAGGTCTTATGTAAGAATCTTGCACAGCATTGCTAATGTAAATTTCAGTTTTTCCCTCTAGGACAAACACCAAAATATGCAACATTTTTTTGGTGGGAAGAGAGATTGTCCTGTGACTTCTGCCCATTTCCTGAGGCCTGTGGAAATAAACCTTTATGTACTTAAAGTTATACAGAAAATAGAATAAAATTAATACCAAACTTGCTTAGTATTTACCTGTAATATTTGCTGGACAGAGATGTAAGAATATTGAAAAAAAACGACTCCAAGGATAAGAAGCTACTCTTTATTTTAGACAAACTCATACAATTCTTTTAACTTCCCTCTACTTGCCCTTCAGCCTCATATTTTTTTAGTTGAAAAATAAGGCTTGAGAGAGGTGAAGGAAAAATCATAAAGGGTAAACTTCACAGCACTTACAAGGTATTTCCTCACGTGTAGTTAATCATTTCCCCAAACTGGTATTCCGCACAAGTCTTCCAAAAGTGATAGGTTTCCACGGGCGGGACTGGGGGCTAAGATGTCCTGCTCAACGTGTGGGAAATGGTAGGTCACAGTTAGTTTTCTTTACCAAAAGGAATTCTGAGTCCTTAATATTCTAATGTGGTTGATCTCCAAGAGGAGAAAAGGGGTATGCAATATTCTCCAAGCTTTTTGAGCAAGAACACATCATAAACAACTTTGGGATGTACTGATAAATACAATTTTTTGCAATGGAAGTTAGCCATATCTCTTCATATTTTTCCTCCCATTCTGTGATGCCAGCAACAGTGAGTCTAGAATCCAGACTAGTCATATTAAAGGACAGGCTCATCAAGGATGGGATGGAAAGAAGCCGCTGCCTCTTCATTTTTCATGTCCATTTCTACATTTTTCTCCCCTGCCCCCAATCTAAGTTAAGCAATGTATATACACTTCCTTCCTTAAGCAATCCAGTTGGGTGTTACTTCCCTCCTTTTGTGAGAGCAACTAATTCACTACCTGGTAGCCGTCGGCTACCAAAAAAAGACGGCTACCAAAGGAAGATGGTAGGCGAGCGGAATTTGTCTAATAATTGCTAAGATACCACAGAAGGCAACATAGAGAGGAGGGCAGTCTCAGATTTTGCAGAAACATTACCCAAGCAATATTTCTCCAAACATTGGTTAAACTTCTACCAGCAAAACAAAGCATTTATAGGAATGGCTCAGGCCTGGGTGTTGGCCTTCTCTTGGCTTGAAATGGGGCTAGATTTTCCTGAGAAAGGTGTTTGCCCTTAGAATCCAGCTCATTGCTTTTGTTCAGTTTCTTCTGGGCCTGGGCACAGTTCTGGCACTGAGCTGCAGCAGACTGTTTTCCTACGACAGCTTGACCACATCAAATGATTGTAAAACAATCTCTGGTTACTAATTAAACTTGTATTCAATACCATATGCTGATAGGATAAGGCAAAGGAGAAGATTTGGATCTTAGATCTTTTGGAGCAGGGCATGTTAGATGATTAGGGAGAAGGATTAGTTGCAAGCTGGATCTGAGCTCAGTCTTGGGCATAAAGGGAGTGGTCTTCCACTGGTTTGGAAGTGCTGGCGGCTCCCTGAGCTCTGGTGCAAATTGCAAGGGTTTCATTCAAGGAAGGGTATGATGTGGGTATAAAACCATTCTTCAGACAGTTGAAGATGGTCCCCTTCTAGAGCCAGGAACACTAGCTGCCCTGCGTTGTCCATTTCCTTTAGCCCCAAGCGGTCCTGCAGAGAGAAAGGCCATAATTAGTCAAGAGGCTTAATGAAAAGTTTTGGAATAAAATAGTAAAGAAATAGAATGTTAACTTGAAATATAGTCTCAAAACGAAATCTTTTTCCTCAGTATTAAAATTTAGGTGTATTTTCAAAGATGCCAGAAAGAATATACCGCCTTCCATTTTTTCCCCTTAAGCATTAAAAATATATGCAGTTGAGATATGCTATACTGAGTTTCATATTCTGCTTATATTCTGCTTTCTGAAGTTTCCCAAAGTTTCTTTCTGGAGGACCAACTACAGGTGGGCAAGCCACAGACAAAATTGCCTCAAAATGTTGGTGAAGTGGAACTGAGCCAGACGGAACATTAGCTAGACAACTTAAAACATATCCAACCCTTCGATAACAAACGTGGGACACTAAGCTCGTGCAGTGGAAAATGCCTGTGTGCCTCAGAACAAGGACGGCTGGGAAGGTGAGCACTTCGACGGCCAGAATGATGCTTCTGTGACTACCATCAGTTTGAGTTTCATGAGAAGGAAGTTCTTAGTTGTAATTTCCACAATTTAACAGCCCCTAGCTTCCCTTTGCTTTTACCTCACCCAAGCTGAGGCACCAAATGCAGGAGAAAAGCCAAGAGAGGAGACAACTGGCTTCTGAAATTGGAAGGAACTCTAGTAGAAGGCAATTGGTTCAGATGTAGCACTTGTGCATTTGGGGGAGTATCTCCAACATAAAATCTTTAGAGTGGAACTGGAGGTAGTGAAATGCTGCAACCTCTGAGAAACCACCTACTGAAAAAAGTTCACGATTCTATTCCCCTTCACTCCCCTGCAGGAGGATCTCCCCTTATCAGTACCTAATTTAAAAACAACTTCCACATCTACTGATGTTTTAAAGTAACACCCCTTTTTCTATGTTTTCATGATGCATGGGGGCATCTTGGATTTGTTCCAGTCTACACCTCAGCAAAGGAAGCCAGTTCTAAACTTTTTTATCAAAAGGAGTTAGAGATGATGTGTCCTTTGAAGATGCTTGAAAACCATGAGGCACATACAGGTCCTTCAACCTTCAGGATGTAAATTTCTGTAAACCAGCACCTGCCAGGCTAGTGCAACAGTCAGCAGCCTAACCAGACTCACCTGTATCAGGCGTGAGCCCGACGCCTCATGAGCACCTACTGCTCTGGGATGTATAGCACAGGATTTGTCAAAGAACCTAGCAGTTTCAGAAGCCGGGAGCTGAAAAGGACAGCGCCTCTCCCCTCCCAGGTACCTGTGTGTACAGTGGGGTCTTCTGTAAGGGAATGGTTTCCTTGTCTTGGCCACTTCTGTAAAATCCAAACCACTGTAGGAAAGGAATAAGCAGATGAGACACATGGCACACACTGCCAAATTAATTTGACTGGCATGTAGCAAGACTACCAACAAACATCATAAAGCTGTAGCAAGGAGGAAAAATAGACTATGTTTTGACTCATCTCTTTTTAAGGGTGGCTAATGAAGGATGAGTTAATCTTTCCAAAGAGCTTTACAATTTTCCAGAATGTCTGCTTCCTATACCGTGTTTTCCCCAAAATAAGACCTACCCCGAAAATAAGCCCAGTGAAGATAGCCAGACGGATGCATTTAGTACGTTATGACGATGTTCCAGAAGAAATGACTGTATTTGAATAAATGTAGATTGTTGTGCATGAAAAAATAAGACATCCCCTGAAAATAAGCCCTAATGGAGCAAAAATTAATGTAAGACCAGGTTCTATTTTCGGGGAAACACGGTAATTGAGCATCTACCCCGTGAAAATCCTTGTGCCAAACTCCAGACATTCACAGATGAATATATGTATATAGTCTCTGTTTTCAAGAAGGTCTAGTCTAATGGGGCACAGAAACAACTAATTGTTTAGCATGGGGGGGTCAGCAAACTTTTCTGTAAAAGCCAGATACAAAATACCTGCGGCTTTAAGAGCCATGTGGTTGCAACTACTCAATGCTGCCATTGTAATGAAAAAGGAGCCACAAACAACATTTTAAAATGAGGATGGCTGTGTTCCAATGGAACTGTATTTATGGACATTGAAATTTGAATTTCATATAATTTTCACATCAGCAAATATCTTTTTGCAACCATTTAAAAATGTAAAAGCCATTCTTAGTTCATGGGCCACACGAAAGCAGGTGGCAGGCTGGATTTGGCCTGCAAGCCGTGGTTTTGCTAGACCCTTGTGGTTTGACATGATGTGATGAGTGCGCTAATATAGGCTGACTGATTCTACAGAAGCAGCAGCAAATTCTGCTTGGAGTAGGGATGGCATCCTGGCTGGAGGAAGTGACGTGGGTTTGGCCTTGGCAGATGAATAGAAGCTTGTCAGATGGAGAAGCCCAGGGAAGGGTATTCTAGAGACTGAAAAGCATGAACAAAGAAAAAGTTTGGGGCATTTCAAATATTACAGTATAGCTTGATCAAAGAATATGAAGTGGGTAGTCAAGGGAGATTAGTTTGGAGAGACATGTCAAGGCAGACCTTAAATACCAACCTTAGAGATTTATTGACTTGGGTCTGGTGGTTCTGAACCTTTTGCTGGGTCTTTTTGAAAATCTGATCAAAATTATAGACCCTTCCTCAGAGAATGCAGCTACACAATTCTGCATATAATTTTAGGGGGTGGGGCATTATAACCTTCAGTGTCCCATGTACAGGCCTTGGGTGAAGGACCCCTGCTCTACACAAAGGTGGGTGGAAGGGACTGAAGGTTTTTTCCCCAACAGGCAGGTGTATTTTAATGTCATTTAGTCCTGTGGTCTCCTAGAATGTTGTAGCCTGCCTAAGCAGTGTCTCACCTCAGAATCCACAGGGTCCACAACGGAATCATTGAGGAATTTCACCATTACAAACTTCTTCAGGGCCATCAGGTTCTTCTTGTAGGACTCATTGACACCCTGGAGGAAAGGCCAGCAGTATCTCAGGGACTTCACCATCAGGTTCCAGCAGAGGGATGAAAGCCTTACAGTGCTCCGGTCTCTGGCTCTGGGCCCCCATGTTTCTTCCCCATGGTCCAGGTTGCTTTTCCAGCTTCCCACCCAGAAGACACCTGTACAGCCTTTTCTTACCATCCTATCTGATTGACATGCCTCCACCAACCACGGCAACCACAATGCCACCATGAATCTGTCAATGCACTCAACAGGCATCTGTCACATAGGTTAAAGGTTTCTACCCACCGAAAGCCAATGCAAAATAAGAAACTGCAAATGCTGAGTGGTTTTGCTATCCCATTTTGTCTTGCCCCTTTCAAACAACTTTTTTCTAAACCTCCAGATGAGCCCAATATAACTTGAGCCGTCTAGTTTACCAGAATCTCCCAAACTACGCTCGTGCCTTGGACACGCTCAGTCTGCTCTGCAGTCTCTCTTCTAGGTAAATTTCTCTTCTGAGAAAATTAGACCCAAAAGGACCCACCAAGGAAGGCTTCCCTCAGCAAAAAAGTAGCTGTGAGGTTCCACGTCAGCCAGCCAGCAACCCCCTGAGCTGATTGTGCTTCAACTCCAGGAAATGGAAAAGACCTAAGGGAAGGAAGCCTAATGGACGTCAGCCTCCCTAAAAGAAACTGGATCTCAGAAGCACTGGTTCCACCCAAAACCCAGAACTGCTATTTCCCACGTTCTCCCTGGGGTATTTTGGGTAAATACTTGCTGCTGACCTGTTTATAATGCCCCAGATAAAAACATGAATGCACAGCTATGGTAGCCTGGGTTGGGTGCTTACTCTCTCCTGATTAATATCTGCCAAGAAGATGCTGTGGTTGCGGTATGAGTCCTCCTTTATGGGGTCGTGCCAGTATTCTGCTTGCACCAGGCTGCAGGAAGAAAAAGGGATGCTGGTGACCAAGCTGCAAACCAGCAGGCCTGGGGCATGCCCCTGTGCGCAGGCCACCAAGACTGTGAAATGACAAAAGGCCAGAACCCTCAAGCCCCAGGCCTTGCCCTCTAATAGGGAAGACAAGACTTCCGCCGATGGAACAGTTCTTCACCAAGGCAACTGAGGCAAGGCTGTGCTGCTTAACACCGTACACAAAGTCCTTAAAGCTTTAGGAAAAGGGCTCGTCAATATTGGTCCCCTGTGGCACTGAGCTTTATCACACTTCACCATGCCTCCAGATCATGGTGGCACATGCTCTCCCCTCCCACAGCCCCACCTCCTCACCCTCCATTGCTTCCTATTCGTCCTGCAAGACTCAGCTCAATTCCCACCACCTCTGCCTCCTCTTCATCCGTCTCCTTTTCATCTAAGCCCTTAACTGAGCTCTTCACCGCGGATCTGACACTGTTTCCAGATAGGTAGTTAGAATTGAATTAAATTGTAGGATACCCAGCTGGTGTTGAGAGAATTGCTGGGGGGGGGGGGGAACCCACCCCCCACACACATTTGGTGACCAGAAGTGAAGTGTCCTGTGCAGTAGGATAACAGTAAAGGAGACACACAAGAGACTCACAGGAAGACTGGGCTTTTCAACACAAGGATGATCTCTGAAAGTTGTTTGTTATAATGAGAAACTGGAAATGCTGAAATGTTTGCAATATGAGAATCAATAAACAGTGAAGTCATACAATAAAATGTCATGCAGCAGTAAAGACAAATCAACTAGAAGTATATGTAATAACATGTTTAGATATCAAAAATGAGTGAAAAAAATCATTTGTAGAATGAGATACACACAATATGATATCCATTACATAAAATTTTAAATACATAACACTATATATTGATTATGGATATGTACATATATAATTTTTTTTAACAGACAGGATATACTCAGAATTCTTTGACAATGGTTGTCACTATGGAGGGAAAGCAGAGAATGAGACCTGGCAGAGAGATGAAGAAAATTTTACCTGGAATGTTTCTGTTCTTAAAAACATTGGAGGCAAATATGATAAAATATTAATTTTAGGCCCTAGGTACACAGTAGTTACATTACTCTCTATACTTTTCTAAACAGTTGAAAAGTATGTGAGGGAGCTTGAGTGGTTGACTCAGTATTTCCAGGAAAGGGAGTGGCAAGTTGAGGGCAGAGTGGGACAACTGAGGAAAAGTACTCTGAGAGCCATGGAAGGGGTGGGGGTGGGAGGGTCGGGTGCACAGACCCTGCAAAGCAAGGGGCATGCAGGCTGGGAGCCGGGTACCAAAGAGAGGGCAAGTTGAGAGAGCAGAGCTGGCATAGGGTTAGACGAGAGGCCAAGGCCAGGCCAACATTGGGGTGGGGGGGGCGGGTGGCACGGAGAAAACGAGGAAGGAGAAATCAGGAAGGGCTGCCAGCATCTCAAACGGGAACTAGAGGGCACATTTCACATCCAGAAGCTGTTACACTCACCAGTACTCATTGCCCCCACTGTGCCGGGTCAGGGCCTGGTGCCTGAACACTTCCTCACTGCTTACTCAGGGCATTAGGGTATTGCTAAGGTTAAATTCTCTCAACAGAATAGAAGACACCTTTTGGGCTCTCTGCCTAAATCAAAACCATTCTCCCTTGAGTGGGAACTGCACAGCTTCTACCCCCACCACTTACAAGGTGGATACGGTTGGTACCACATGGTCCCACTTCTCTGGCCACAGCTAATGAGAGCAAGTGAGAACCTTATCTGAGCTGGGGCACGGTCCCTTCTCTAAAAATGTGAATTGGGACAGAGAGATTCTAGCCTCAGACTGAGATAATCTCCTAAACAGAAAAGATTAAAAACTTGCAAGCTGTGCAAGGCCACCTTTCGCCATGTAGATAACAGGAAAGGCTGATCTGCATGGAGAGAAAAAAAAAGCAATGACACAGAATGAGAAGCAATGACAACAGTTGGAGAAAGACTGTGTTGGCTCTTGATAGCTCTCATTTCTTTTTTCTCCCCAAACTTTTATTTATTTAAATGTGTTTTTCCAGTACTCATCAGCTCCAAGTCAAGTAGTTGTTTCAATCTAGTTGTGGAGGGCGCAGCTCACAGTGGCCCATGTGGGGATCCAACAGGCGACCTTGTTGTTAAGAGCACCACGCTCTAACCAACAGAGCTAACAGGCCACCCCGATAGCTCTCATTTCTTGAATCCAGTCTCTCTGAGGCCTTGGGTACGGAATTATGAATTTCTTTTGACATCTACTTTGGCTTGATTTGGTTTTGTTTCTTGCAACCAGAATCCTCCCTAATACAAAAGGCAACCTAGGACAACACTACCAAGAGAAAACTATTTTCTTGTCACTTTAAGTTCTTACCATCTCCCTTCCCACTACTCTACTTGGACTACTTGCCTCGTTAAATCTCATGGTGGCCATGTGTTAAAATGAGATTTTACAAAGAAACTTAAAAAAGAAAAAGCAAATAACTATAAAATCAGAAAAGCATCTTAAAAGTTCATCTGTAAACGAGCTGTTGAGAACTCAGAATGCAATTCCCAGGGAAACTCGTATAAATGGTGAGCTATATCCTGGCTCACAGTCTAGTTCATCTACAATGTTATGAAATACATCTCAAGTCACTTCATTTCTCTTCATCTCACTCATCTTCATATTCCCTTGCTTAGCATATCCCAACCGCTTCCCATGATGCTTAGAAAGAAACCCAAACTCCTTGCACGGCCTACAAGCCCTTGCATGATGTAGCTCCTGCTTTTCTGTCCAACTCTCCCATCTATCACTAGTCACCCTGGCCTAGGACGAGCCAAGCTTATCTCAGGCTCAGTGCCTTTGTGCCTGCTGTCCCTTCTGCCTGATCCATCTGTCCTTAGCTCCTTCTATGCTCCTTCCTTCTCCTCCCTCAGATCCCAGCTTAAATAGCTCTTCTTCAAAGACCATTCTGTGCAAGGTAGGTACCCCCTCCATTACTCTCCATCCCTGCACGCTGCTTATTTCCTTCACGGCCATAGCACTGTTCAAGGTTATCTAGTGTGTCTGTTCACCTGGACACCCCCTCTCCCCACTAGTACGTTAAGTCATGAAAGCAGGGACCCCAATTGTCTTGTTCTCCATTAATCGTCTTATTCCACATTGTACCTGCAAGACCTATAATAGGGCCTGGCAAACAGCAGTGCTTTGATATTTGATGAAATTATGAAATACTTTATAATTGCAACCAAAAGTTAGAGAAAACAAAACCGCTGCAATACTTATAAAGGAAACAGAAAGCGCAAGTTGAATTAATATTTTAAACACAGCACCACTGGTGGTCACAACCCACACCTGCCTACTTACTATGAACTAAGCACTGCTCTGAATGCTTTCCACGTCGTTTGTTTAATCTTCACAACCCTGTAGCGAAGTACTACTATTAACCTCACACTAGAGATGAGGAGGAGACTCAAGGCCACACAGCTGGACAGTGTAGAACTGAGGCTCTCCAACAACCCCTTAGAAAGAGAGTATATACGGAAGGTCAGTGGTTTCTTTTTGCACGTCTGAAGATGTCTTTATGGTTTGGGATAGAATTCTAGGTTGTAAATCACTTTTCTGAATAAAGGCACCATTGCCTTTTAGCTACTAGTCTTGCTATCAGGGGGTGTGCTGCCATTGGGACTCCTAAGTGGCCTCCCTGAGATCTGGTCTTTGTCCCTGGTGCCCTGAAATTTCACAGGAATATACCTTAATGTGGGTCTTTTTTCATTCCTTGCCTTGACTACTTGGTAAACACTTTCAATCTGGAAACTTATTCTTGTAGTTGTGAGAAGTTTTCTCATGTTACTTCTTTAATAATTCCAATCTACCCTTTCTTCTGTTCTCTTTTTGAAACTCCTATTCGTCAGATTTTGGACTTCCGAAATGGCTTCTCTAATTTTTTTCTGTTCTCCCTTTTTTTCCTACCTCTTTATTTTTTAAAATTTGCTTATCTTATTTTTAATTTCCAAGAGCTCTCTCTTACTCTCTGATGTTGGTTTTATTTGCATTCTGTTCTAGTGTCATGGATGCAATCTCTTATCTCTGAAGGTAATTATAGGCTTTTTTTTTAGGTTTTCTTCTATTCCTTGAATTGTCATCTATTTCTAAGTTCCTTTTTACTTCTTATTTGTTTTGGTCTGCCTTTCATGTTGGAAGCTTTCCTCAGATATCTGACTAGGGGACCTTGGCTCACTGTTCATATTTAAATTATAAAGCTGACTGAAAGCTCTTCACACAAGAGCAGAGCTTGTCCACTGGTGGCTTCACTACATGGAAGTCAGAAGTCCCAACTTGTTGGAAGATGCCAAAACATCAACCTGCTGGTCTTTTCTCTGGGGCCCGTCAGTTTTCCCAGAAAATGGTCCACCAAACTTCTGTTTAGTAGATACTACGCCTGGCTGCTATCATTCTGAGAGGCAGGTGGGAGGAAAGCGGAGTGGGAGGGGATGAGTTTTCAATATGGCATCTTACCACCATCCTCTGCTTGTTATCTCAAAGTCTGGTACTTCTCTAATTAAACAGCTCCAGAGAATAAATTTTGCTTCTCTTGTAAGGATGGGAGGAGCAGTCACTTGGATGTGCACTTAAGGGAAATGGGGAATCTGATCATTTCTTACATAGATGTTCAACAAAACGTCCTGTTTCAGCCCCGCGCACTTACCTCTACCTTGCAAAGTATCTTATGCATCTAATCCTGAGCGTTTCTGAAGCTCTAAGAAGTGACTCTCCTCCCTTCTTGTCAGTGCATTCCTCTACAAAAGCATCAGCTTTTTCTGCTCTGCTACAAAAGTTATCACTCATTCACCTGCTCTCTGTCTTTCAAACACCTGTTGAAATCCTTTATTATCTCTTATCTCCTCTCCCATTCTCTTTGCCCTTGTGGGTCAATCACTTTTTATTCTTTTGCTACCATTTTATTAAAGTTTAAGGAGGGAGTGAAGATAAACACATCAGTCTACCAGGACTTAGGTGTCAGTGTTTCCCCCAGCCCCCTACTGACTGCTCGTTTATAGTCACCAATAATTGTGATTGCCAAGGGTTGTGTCTGGTTCACAAAATAAATACAAAGAAAGAAAAGGATGAATTTTTCTGAGGCATCTGAGCTAGAATTAGAATAAAGAGTAAAGAATTAAGAACAATAAGGTGTAAAGAGGCCACATATATCCATGAGAACAGAGAATATGTAGGACATATATAACCTGTGACTAGTCAAACCAGGTAAGGAGAAAAGCATAACCGTGGTTTGAATTGCCTGAGAGGGAAGGCGGTAGAGATATAAAATTTCTTAGTTTCCTTCACTGACCATCAGGTGGCACTGTTGACCCAACACAGCTTTGTCACTGTGAGGAGAGCCAATGGGAAGGACAGGAAGAGAGCCGGCTACAGGTTCTCTATGTGTGTCACTCACAAGGCTGTCCCTTGCAAAACGTTTCAAGGAAATGTATTGAAGAGTTATTATTAGACAAAAATGATGCACTTGGAAAACCCATAGGATAGATACCATAATCAGAGTAATTGATCCCAAATATCAGTTATCATCTAGAATATTCCAGACTTACTGAATCTGAATTTCTAGGAATGGAGCCTTGGAATCCATTTTTAATAGATTTCCCAGGGGTTCTGATGTATATTTTAGTTTGAAAACAACTGAACAAGAATACACTGCAAAAGTGATTCTGTATGGTTTTAAAGACCCAAACACATTCGAGCAGCTGGGGACACTGACACAGGAGACGAACCCCTCGCTGCTGACAACATAAAGAATCTGTCCTCCAATATTAACAGTAATTCCTTGAGTTTGGTACTTTCTGAAAGCTTTTTAGTTTGTTTTTTTAAAGATGGAAATGTATTCTGTTGTAATTACATTCTTCCTATATAGAAACATGCCCTCCCTTTTAAAGCAGTTTTAGGTTTATGGTAAAATTGAGTAGACAATAGAGACAGTTACCAAAGTTGCTCACTTGAACATCACTAGCAATTACTCCTAGAACCCCTGTTGGCACGGAAGTCAGCATGAGCTTTTCGCGCTGTGCTAGCTCTGTGTCCTTTCAGCTAAGCATACATACCGCTCTTGAACAGCTTTGTTGTAAGCCCCAGCATTCAGCGTTTTTCTGATCAAGTCACAGATGTGAGAATGCTCTCCTGGGCACCGAGGGAGTCCAAAAACACCTAGAGTAGAAGACAAATATCCATTCCTTCAATAATCATGTATGGAATACTTACTACGTACAAAGCACTGTGAGAAACACAAACAAACCAGAGCTCGACCCTGATCTCAGTCATGTATTCTTCAAGGAAACAATGTCCCAAGGATTACTAGTATCACAGCTTTCTCCTGGTACCACTCTTTACTGCCTAAGGACCTTTGCATCTGCTTCTCCCAAGAGGATGTACAAACATACCTCGGAGGTAATCAGTTCCAGATTACCGCAATTAAGTGAAGGTCGCAATACAGTGAGTCACACAAATGTTCTGATTTCCCAGTGTATGTAAAACTGTGTTTATACTGTCATCTGCTAAGTGTGCAAGAGCATAAAAAACAATGTATATACCTTCATTGAAAAATACTTTAGTGCTAAAAAATGCTAACCATCATCTGACCCTTCAGCGAGGTGTCATCTTTTTGCTGGTGGAGGGTCTTGCCTGGATGTTGATGAAAATGCACATCAGTGAAGCGCAATAAAGCGAAGTGCAATAAAACGAGGTATGCCTGCACTTCTCTTGCTGCGTCAATGGCTGGACCCATTTGCATCTCGCAGGCTTTAGCTTCGAGAAGACCTATCTGACTACCTGAACTCAAGTAGTGTCCAACCCCATTTCTTTCCCCTCCCCTAGTTACACTTTCATCCTCCTCCTCAATAACATTTTGGGGGGGTACCAGACATACTTTAAAGCATATATTGACACTAATGTAATCCTCACAGCCACACTGTGGAGAAGAAATCATTATTTGCCCCATATTACAGATCGGAAACTTTAAAACCGAGAGGTTGAAAGCCTTGTCCAACGTTAGACAATAAGTGATAGAGCCAGGAGTTGAACACGGGCAGTTTGGGCTCCAGAGCCCACACCTTTAACCAAAACAACCACGATTCTGTCCCTCAGATATTAACCCATTTTTTTCTTTATCAAAGTCACAGCTGTCTATATTTACTGTTTGTTTACTTAGTCCATATCTATGCTCCCACTCCAACTAGAATGGAAGTTTCACAAAGGCAGGGATGTTTTCTTATTTCTGGGTTTTCAATAAATATTTTGAATGAATGAATGATAAAGCTGTTTTTACCTACTTGTATTTGAATAATACTTGTACTTTTAGAAAGTATTTTCCTACCTATTATTTCGTTTCATTCTCTGAAAAATTCCCACAAGATGGGCAGAGCCTTATTTTAGTTTCCCTCATCTGTGAAAGGGACCTAAGATACCAAACTAGTTGCCCATCAATAACAGTTAATTGGGTGAACCTGGTTTCTTGATTATAAGAAGAATCCTTTTGCCCCTACACTATACCGGCTAATAGCTACATCCATCAGAACAGAGATAAAGTTCTGTTCCAAAGACACATCTTTCCCCCAAACTAATAATTTTATCTAAATAGAAAATCTGTTGTTTTTTGAGGGAAATTTAATCTCTACTGTTAATTTTACAGACAAAAAATGTTAGACACTATTCTTTGCCAAAGCCTAAACTCAACAGGACATCACAACGTCAGAAAACAGGAATGGTTGTTAGACTTTCCTAATTCCTCAACCACCACCTGCTATGTGGCTGCAACCATCTCACCTCCAGGAAATCCAGGAAATCATGATAATTAAATTGGAGAGAAGTAGATGTCAACCTAATGATTCTAGGCCTCTGCAATCCTAAGTCTCTTCCTATTTCTTCAGGAATGCTGGCTAGTTCGTTATAAGCTAAAAAAACAGGATTTTGCAAAAATGGCTGACTTCTTGTACAAATAAAGCTGCTAGAATTTTTTAAAAAATCAAGTGGTCAGGTAGGGTAGAACAGAGAAAAAAGGAGGGAAAGAGGTCAAAGTTACCTTGATGTTGTCCCCCAACTGAGATCAGATTGATCATTGGAGGTGAGGGGCATCTCTGAGCCACCGCCCTCCTGGAGAAAAAAGAAATTATCAGCTCCAGCTGTCACATGGAAATGCATCATCAACAATCAACTTCTCAGATTAACCTACTTAATTTTCTGTGGTTCCCCAATGCCACAAAGTTTCAGAATTTTCTTCTGATATGACCAAACACAAATCTTTACTCTTTCAGAGAAAACAAATTAAGTTCCATAAAGCTTTTTACATGGGGACATTTTAGAATAGTTTCCCTTCCAAGATACACAGTTGAAAATCCCAAAAGAATCTGAGGAGTGGATATATCTGAATAAAAGAAAAAAAAAACATCAATGTAAGTAGTTTGATATAACAGAAGGGGACTTACAGAAATTGGCCTCCCTGGGAGAATCCCATAGCATTGTAGCCATGTTGCAATTTAGGATCCTTAGCAAGAATCTGACACACTGTTGTTACTTGGGAATTGACATTCAAGAAGAAGCTGTTCCTCACGTCCTAAAAGAGGAACCACAGGGAAGTGAAAGGATGGGGCTGAAAACAACTGTTGGCATCTTCTCTAAGAGGCAAACTTGTTTAGGTTGGTATCCTTATATAAGCCACTCCAGAGTTAAAATATCATTGTGTGATTTGCTGCTAACAATACAAGGTAAAGTATTTTTATAGTACATTCTATGAAATTAGTCAGCAACCCTCCAAAGGAACAGAGCTATGAAGAGCCTTACCTCTATCAGGGTCTTCCCAATCTCTAGAGATAAGACGTAAATTCCAGGTATTTTCTCCTCCACCATTTTTTTGATAGCACCCATGCTTAAGGGATTACAACAGCTGTCTCCTAGACAACAAACACAATGGTGGGAACTCATGAATCAAAACAATATTTATTTTTAAAAAACTTTTGTGCTTCACAGGGCATTATCAAGAATGTGAAAAGAAAACTACAGAATGGGAGAAAATATTTGCAAAACATATATCTGATAAAGCTCTAATATCCAGAATATACAAAGAATTCTTACAGCTCAACAATAAGAAAATGACCTAATTTAAAATGGAAAAAGGACTTGAACAGACATATCTCCCAAGATGATATACAAATGGCCAATAAGCACATGAAAAGATGTTCAACATCACTGGTCACTAAGGAAACGCAGTATCAAAACTACAATGAAATACCACTTCGCACCTGCCAGGGTGGTTTTAATAAAATAATTAATTATTTAAAAATGAAAAAAATAATAAGTGTTGGCAAAGATATAGAAAAATAGGAACTCTTGCACATTGCTGGTAGAAATATGAGGCAGCCACTGTGAAAACAGTTTGTTGTTCCTCAAAAAGTTAAATATCCAATTACCATACGACCCAGCAATTTCCAAGAAAAATGAAAAGATACACCCATACAGAAACTTGTACATGAATGTTTCTAGCAGCATTATTCATAATAGCCAAAAGGTGGAAATGACCCAAATATCCATCAATGGATGAATGGATAAACAAATTGGAATGTGTGTGTGTGTGTGTTTGTGTGTGTATTAGAATAGTATTCAGCCACAAAAAGAAATGAAGTACTGACAGAGCTACAATGTGGATGAACCTCGAAAATATTAGTATAAGTAAAATAAGCCAGACACACAAGGTCACATATTGTATAATTCCTTTTATATGCTACATCCAGAATAGGCAAATCCATACAGACAGAAAGCAGATTAGCCATTTTCCAAGGGTTGTAGGGGAGGAAATGAGGAGAAATTACTTAATGGGTACAGGTGTTTTCTGGGGTGATGAAAAAGTTTTGAAACTAGAGAGAAATGGTGTTTGTACAACATTGTGAATATACTAAAGGCCACTGAATTGTATACTATATTATGGTTAATTGTGTGTTACATGAATTTCACCTCAATTTTTAAAAAGAACAACTTTCTTTTCAATGCTTAGCTCATGTTTATCAAGTAAAAACAAACTTCAAAAGACCATACAATATAATTGGGACACCAAATTTACAATTGAAAAATATTTCTCCTCCCTTATCATCAGGAACACGAGGTTAATAGATTCAAAGGCACTTTAGAATCAGATTTCTTTTAGGGCCAGGACTAGGGTAAGTCAAGTGAAGCATCTAGGACAAAAAATTTAAGGAGACACTCACTGTCAGGTTCATGCAAGTGCTGACCCTGAACATATACAAACTAGAGAGTGAGTGCTTCCTTAAATTTTACACTCTAGAACATTTTGATGGTTGCCAAGTGGGAGAGAGGTTGTGGAGGATGGATGAAAAAGAGGAAAGGAAAGTGACTAGCCACTGAGTGGGAGGGAGAGGCTGAGATCATTTTCCACTTTTAACTTAATCATCCCATTTTCCCTTCCTGAGAGGAAGGTTAAGAATTAGTTTTTAAAGAAGAAAAGCTAAGACCTATAGCATCTTCTGTTTCTCTCATAATAACATTCATGGGCACTGAACTAATTGTTTGTTACTTAATTGCCTTCCTATGGACTGACTGTATTTTGGGAGGACATCGAGCATCTTGTGTTCTTTTAACTCCACTGTAGCAGCCCCAGGGTCTGGCACAAAACCTTGATATATTTGCTGACTCTAATTCCTCTCTGAACATTTTTCTTTAAACGACTCTAATAAGGCTCTCACTCTCGCCATTCCCCTAAAACTGCTTTTGTTAAGATCTTTAGTGATCTTCATACCATTAAATCCAATCACCAATTCTCAGCCCTTATCTTACTTGAGCTGTCAACATTCCATACATTTGATTACTCCCTTCTTCTTAAAACATTTTCACCTGTCTTCCGGGACATTGCACTCTCCTGACTTTCCTCCAGCTCCCTGGTTGTTCCATCACGGTCTTCTTTGCTAGTTCCTCCTCATCTAATCAACCTCCAGAAGATGGGAGTGCCTCAGGGCTCAGACCTCTTCCCTCCTTTGTATACACTTACTCCCTAGGTGATCTCGGCCAGTCTCATGGCTTTAAACACCAGCTATATGCTGAAGGCTCCCGCAACTTAAATCTCCAGACTGTATCTCTGTCCGAAATTCCATATTCCAAATGCCCTTAAAACATTTCCAATTTAGTAAGTCCAAAAGCAGACTCTTGATCTTCTCCCCACCCCACATTTGCTTCCCTACAGGCCTTCCCTCTTTGGTAAAACGACAACTTCATCCTTCTAGTTGTGCAGGCCAAAACTCATGGAGTCATCCTTGATTCCTTTCTTTCTTTCTCATCCCACATCTCATCTATTAGCAAATCCCATTGGCTCCATCTTCAAAATATTCCAAACTTTGACCACTTCTCAACATCTCCATATATTGTTTCAAGCCACCATCATCTCTCGTTTAAATTACTTCAATGGCTTCTTAATTTGTCTCCCTTCAAATGTCCATGACCCCCTATAATCTAATCTCAATACAGCAAAAAAAAAAAAAAATGTAAGTCAAGATCATGTCACTCATCTCAACCCCTTCCCCAAGGGCTTCCCATTTCATTCTAGCCAAGTCCCTACAGTAGCCTTAGTAGTACCAAAGTCTGCACCGCCCCACAACCTACACCCCTTTCTTCTCCTTGCTCACTCAGTTCCAGCCACACTAACCTAAATGTTTTTTTATTAAACATACCAGATATATTTTTGCCACAGGGCCTTTTCATCTGGGTCTCCTTCTACCACTTAGCCACATGGCCATCTTCCCTTGTCTACTTCAGGGTTTTGCTCAGATGTCACTTTCTCAGTAAATCCTTTTCTGATTTTGCTCTACAAAATTGCAAGCCCCTATCTCTGGTTTCTATCCCCCTCCTTGCTTTATTATTTTTCCATCGCACTTATCACTATTTGACATATTACACATTTTACTTATTTCTTTATACTTTGTCTTTCCCATTGGAAAGTAAGTTCCAAAAGAGCAAAGAATGTATATAGTCTATTTCGTTCACTACTGTATCTTCAGCATCTAGTAGGTGCTCACTAACTATATGTTAAATGTATAAATGCTCAATAGGTGCCTAACAAATCTCTGTTCAATGCGTGAATGAATAAAAGGATGGATGTCCGAGTCATGAAGCCACAGCCCAGCTCTTTGGAGCAAGTGCCCGATGCTGCATCCTGACGCCACTGCTGTGATTAAACAGACAGCACGTAAAGCCCGAATGCAGTGCACAGCCCTCTGTGAGCGCTCACCAAAAGACAGCTCCTTCCCCTTCTCCCTTTCCAATGCAGAGTAGCCCCCAAATCCTAACGTCTGGTCAGCCGGGTGCCTTGTGACTACCACACTCGCCGTCCATACTCGCCCATTGCAGACGCGAACACAGGCTGGAAGAGGAAGACTCGCCAAACCCTCTTGCCTCTCCCCTTACTCACCCATCCCATGCCAGATCACCAGCGGCAGCGGCGCCGGCGGGTCTACATGCCCCAGCGCCAGGGCAGCGCAGCACCCCGGCAGGACAGAGACAACCAACAACCACAGGGAGCTGGGCGACGCCATCTTTGCTCAGTCACGTGACCGCGCTCCAGGCGCTTCTGTCTTGGCTGCTCTGCGAGGTGGGCGTCGGCACTGGCGTGTTGCTCTAGTAGACTGTCCGCCACGGTGAGTCAAAAGGAATGCTGACGTTTATTCAGTGCTTATCACACATCAAACACTATTCTAAGTGCTTTACATCAGTTAACTGATACATCCTCATAACAACTGTATATACTTCGCCCCATTTTACAGTCAGGAGACCGAGGCACTGAGAATTCGGGTAAGGTGCTAAGGTAACAGCAAATTGGTGGTTCTAAAGTCGTTGCTCTTAACCACTGCCTTTGGAAGAAAAATTGCTTTCGGGAAGGAAGAATGGAAGGGAAGACTCGGCTGTCTTAGAAATAGGAGGGGAGGGATAATTTCCAGCCAGGGCCAATTAAGGCAGGGTGTGGTATTAGTGATCTTGAAGATAGGATTTTAAGAGGCAAAAATGAAATACGGGAGGATTGGAATGAGCTAAGGTAGAGAGGAGGAAAAGTACAGTGTATTTTCTGGAAATGGCAGGGCTTACAGGACTAACGAGCAACTGTTGGATGTATAATAGTGATGGAAAAGCCACTGCCACTTCCTGGTCTAATCTCAGAGCTGAATTATTGCAGGAGCTTCTCATCTACCATTATCCCCCCTTTCCATCCCTCCTTCTTTAATCCATTTTATGTTCCGTTGCCAGATTCGTTATCTCAATCCACTTTAATCATCTTAGTTCTCTGCTCAAGGTTTTTCATTTTTTTCCCGGAAAAACATTGAAATACTTTAAATAGAGAATTTAAATAAATTAAATTTCCTTAATTGCATCCATTTTGCAATGGAATATTATCAGGCAGGTATTATAAAGGACAACATAAATTTAACATATAGTGACCTTGTAAACGTCCTAAATATATTGTAAAGGAAAAGCTGGTTACACACCCACCAGAAACTGTTGGGACTGGTGGTTAGTTGTTAATTAAAAAAGTCAATTAAAATGCAGAATCATAAAGCATTTTACCCGATACAGTTTTGTTTTATTTTAAGAAAAATAAATTTATGTATATTATAAGCATTTTCTTTTAACTTATAAATGTAAATTCCTTCACCAATCTTTTGAGATAGCCTCAGGCTTTTTCTGTGATTATGGAACCTCTGATTGAAGTGTTTCTTGGAATGATTTGTACTTCTTGCCTTTCACAAATCATCTGTGATTTCTTCAAATGTTTCCTTAAAGTGGCAATAACGAGAAGACACTTGTGAAGCAATCTGAATGCAAATTCTTACAAATTTGTAGTTTTCCAACAGATTTCTCACACATATCTAATTTAACAATTTTTTAGCAACTTGCCTTTAACAAGCCTTTCCAAAGCATTCAACTTAGCTTTCATAGAAACATTTCTTTTATCTTACACTGATATTTCATAAGTTTTCAAAATATAATTAAATTACAATAGCAAATATTACTGATATAAATAAGAGGAATAAACCCAACTAACATTTGGTAGTCAAGTTCAAGTAGGCAGGAACAGAACTATCCAGAAGTTCTCCAAAGTAGCCCCCTAACCATGTTTAATATGCTGTGGGCTCAGTAAGTGCATTGTAGAATAGGGAGAGTGGGTTAAACAGGAATTAAGAAAGTAACTGTATTTTTGCAAAAAGTATATCGCACCACTTCATATTTACTAAAATCACTGGATTGTACACATGAAATGGGGGAGTTTTATGGTATGTAAAACCTACCTTAATAAAGTTCTTTAAACATTTATGGATTCAAGAAAACATTTATGGATTCACACATTTCTAGTGATGTTCACTGAAACGCATTGACAAGAAAAAAGAAAAAAGAAATATATAAAAAATATCAGAGAACTGTTGAAAGTGATTGTTCTTGGGGCCTGTGTTATAAGGAACTTTCACTTTTTACTTTATACATATCTGTATAATTCGAATTTACAACAAGGACATACAACTTTTATTTTTTCCTCAGATTTTTCTCCCCAGTTTTATTGAGATATAATCTACATACAGCATTGTATTTAGTTTAAGGTATACAATATAATGATTTGATATATGTATACATAACTTTTATAATCAGAAAAATATAAATATAATATGCATTAAAAATATTGTACTTCTAGGTTAAGATAATGGAATAAAGCTTTCTTATAGGCTCTGTTTTTACCAGTACCTAAGAAAGTTTAAAAAATTAAAATTTTATCCACAGCAAACAACAACTCAGTATATTAGATATCAACAAGTGGCAGTCAAGGAAAGAAATAGAAGATTCTGGTCTGGAGCTTGTCAAGGCTTCAAACCCTGCCTCCATTCCATCAGAACTCATACTGTTAGGTCCACAAAATCCTGGGAATTAACACATAGACTTGCACATGTATTCCAAGAGAAAAGAAAATTAAGTGATTTCCTTATCTTCCATCTCTTCTCTCCGGAAAGGTGAAAATGTCTACTGGAGAGAAGAAGGTGAAATGAGAAGTGAAGAATAGACTAACTCTTGTAGGAAGCAG
The DNA here is from genome assembly GCF_004115265.2 of Rhinolophus ferrumequinum. NCBI lineage: Eukaryota > Metazoa > Chordata > Mammalia > Chiroptera > Rhinolophidae > Rhinolophus > Rhinolophus ferrumequinum. The sequence continues at coordinate 28,089,834 of NC_046292.1, forward strand.
TGAGGAATGCAGGACAGCATATAGAATTGGGGGAGGTTCCAAGGATTGAGGCTCTTCCCCAGAGAGTTGGGATACACCAACCCCTAGTAGAGTGAACTCTGTAACAGACATTGAAAACCTCGGAAGTGATTGCAGAACTCAAATGTTCTAAGAAAGGCTGCACACTACCTCCCCTGAGTTCTTCCCTCCCCCCTTCTTCAGACAAGCTTATAAAGCATAGAAAAAGTGCATACAGCATTAAAAAACAGCCCTCAAATTGCAGTTCAATAGGAAAACCAAACCAGTTTCAGATAAAGTGGGAAGAAATTCAGGAGGCAAGTAAAGAAAAAATTTACCCAAGTGCTTTGAGCTCTAGAAAAGCCTAGAAAGAAAATTGCACATCTGATAATGCATAGACCAAAACAGTATTAGTATAGAACTAATGTAAACATCAAAACAGCAAGAAACAGAATAGACATGGCTGGAAGTGGAATTATTGATGTGGAAAAAAGGATTCAAATCATGATAAAGACAAATGAAAATCACAAAGAGATTAAAACAATCAAGGAGACGCTAATAAATTCAGATGACAGAGTGACAGAGGTTATTGGTGTCCCTGGAGTTGAGAACTAATTAAGTGAATAGAAATATTCAAAAATAGAAAAACAGAAGTTCCCTCTAAAATGATGAATTAATCTATAGTTTGAAAGGTAAAAATAAGATATTTTGATACAAAATATTCAACCCTGAGACATATTTTAATTAATGTATTGAAATTCAGGTATTCAAGAGGGAAAAGCAAATAACCTGCAAGAAAAAAAAGTCACACTGTCCTCAAATTGCTCAACAGCAACATCCGAAGATAGAAGACAATGGAGCATTCTCTATAGAATTCTGAAAGAACAAAAGTGTGATCCAAGAATAATATATCCAGCCAAGATGTCATTCAAAAATAAAGGTACCAGGCAGATTCCCACCAATATAAAAAAAACTCATAGAAAAGAGAAATACTTGAAAGTGAAATTCAGTCAATTAAGAAATAGGACAAAAATTAAGACTTTAAGAATTGAGAAGTCTTGGTAAAACGATATGTGATGATCAGTGAATCCATTTAAATACAGCATTAATGCTAATAATTTGTGTGGATTTTGTTTTAGAGCATATATATGTCGTACAAATTAACAATGTAAAATAATATGACTAAGAAATAATGGGCCCTGTGGGGAAGGGTTATGAAAGATTGTGTGAGAGTGTGATCTTCTGATCTTCCATAGCAGGCGCAATTGATTCTAATTTAAAACATGTTTTTTGAAAACAAAATAAAACAACATAATACCAAAATTGCTTTTCCTAACCTTAAATTGGTATTTTAAGAAATAATATCTCTTGTAGTGAATAAACCTTTATTTGATGTCCAGCTTTTTTTCAGTTTTTTTATTCTGTTAAATTCAAGTAAGCTTTTAATTTTTAAATAACACATATAGTATACCATTTTTAAAAGTAGATATATCTATCGATATACCTATTAATCTATTATTCTATCTGTATAAAGGCATGAAAAGATATTTAGAATGATGTTAACTGAATGTTAATAATGGTTGTATTAATATTGCTATAGTGGGGTTTAGGAGTTTTTAAATGCTTTTTCCTTATGCCTTTTTTGTTTTTTTGTTTTGCGTTGCTTAAATTCTTTACAATGAAAATGTATTATTTTTATAAGACCAATAAACTGATTTTTAAAAAACAAAGCAAAATGTAAAACAAACCTTCAACACTTCTCCTTAGTCTTCAGTATATGGGTGAAGCTTTTGTATTCAAAATAAAAACCCAAACTATTTTCCAAACCTATCTTCCTTTACTCCCACATTAATGGGGCTTGTCTATAAGTGGTGTTCTCTGAAAGTCCCTGCTTCTGCTCCTTTTCCCAAATCATTTTTACCAACTAGAATGGGCTTGCCATCCTCATTCTACCTAGACAAATAACAGCCCATCTCACAAAGCTCAGCCTCTGGTTCATCTCTTCCACCTCCCTCTTCAGAGCTCACCCACCTCCCGCCCCAGCATTTTTAAATCAAATAGTTAAAATTATCCATGTAGAGAAGTAGCAACAGAATTCTTACTTCCTCTGGATTTGGTTTTAAGAGGAACCATTTAATGGGAAACGAGTAAAGTTCTCTCAATTTAAGTGAATTCCAGGTTATTTTAATGAGTAGTGTCTGAAGCTTATTAATATCATAATAGGAAGTGAGAACTTGCAAAGCCTGAATTTCAATGTAATTTCAAAGAGTACTGAAAGTTAATAAGATTCATATCTATTCCCTAGATAAACAAGGAACAATAGGAACATAGAGAAGTATGGGAATGCCCATTGGTTTCGGTTTTCCTTTTGGCACACAAGTGATGAAAACAAACGCTTTTTAGAAACCAAATTTTTAATAAAGCTTTTTACTATTAAAAATATGTGTATTAATAATCAAGATCTACGTAACTACTGGCTTTTCAATAAAATGAACAGAGATTTCACCAAGTGACCACATATAATAAATGTTCTTAGACTATTTGATAAACTTTATTTCCATTGTTTGAACCATGAAAAGATCATGATACCATTACCTGGTGCGGCAGCAGTAGATACAAGTAATACCAAGATTGCTTGGTTTGTTAACTATTGGGAGCTACAAAAATGACATTGAAAGTGAAAAAGTTATATTAGACATGCCATCTACATTCAAAACTTTTTTCGTTTGTTTGTTTTTTTCTTTTTTGTTTAAGGAGGGCGCAGCTCACAGTGGCCCATATGGGGATGGAACCAGCAACCTTGGTGTTCTTAGCACCACGTTCTAACTAACTGAGCTAACCAGCCGCCCTACATTAAAAACTTTTGAGAAGATGCTTTCATATTCTTGCCCAGTAGAAAAGACTAGCATGTATTTTGTAACATGGCAACAACTTTCAAAGCTTTTGAATTTTTCTTTTATCATATATAGACACGAACAATGTTTAAATTTTAAGAGGAGCATAAAAGAGAAGATACGGTTTCTCTTCCTCTCCATTTCTTACTAAGTCATATCCTAGATACAATTCTGTTAATTTCTGCACTTTAGCTTTCCTGATGTTTATCATGATTTCTTCAACCAGTATAGTTATTTATTCGTTTACCAATTTTAAACCATCTCTCCACAGTAAATGACAAATTAGCACGTTTTTTTAAAAATCTAAATTCATTTCAGTAGTTACAGTAAATTCTGAAGACCCAAGATCCCACTTCCTCTTACTTACTCCCGGACTTGGACTTAGCTCATTAATTTATTCCCTCTCACTTCTATGTCATCAAAATTTCCCTCTCTACTTGATTGTTTCCATGAGCATGCAAACATGCTGTAATCTCTCCTATCTTAAAAATGTGTCTCCCTTGAACTTTACACTTTCCTTTGGTTTTTACCCTATTTCTCAGCTCCTCTGTACAGAAAAAAAAAAAAGATTCCTTATACAATTGTATGTACTTAAAGTCTCTATTGCCTCTCCTCTCTTTTTCTCTTGAACCCATTTTTGATCAAGCTCTTATGAGTATAACTCCACTCATTTGCTCTCATCAAGGTCACTAGTGATCACCACTTCACTAAATCTGAGAGTTATTTTTCAGTCTTCATCTTTCTTAGCTTTTCAACAGGATTTGACACAATGGATCATTCCCTCCTTCTTGAAACCCACTTTTCATTTGGCTTCCAAGACCTTTCATTCACCACACTTTTTCTCCCATCCTCCTATCTCACTTGCTGCTCCTTCTCAGTCCACTTCGCTGGTTCCTCCTCCTCACCTCTGAAGATGGAGGGTCATGAATCAGTCCTCCCACCTTTCCTCTATTTCTACACACTCCCTGGGCGATATCATCTGGCCCAAAGACTTTATTTTTTTATTTTTTTAAACTTTTATTTATTTAAGTGTGTTTTTCCAGGACCCATCAGCTCCAAGTCAAGTAGTTATTGTTTCAATCTAGTTGTGGAGGGCGCAGCTCTCAGTGGCCCATGTGGTGATCGAACCGGCAACCTTGTTGTTAAGAGCACCGGGCTCTAACCAACTGAGCTAACCGGCCTTCCCTGGTCCAATGACTTTAAAAACAACCTATTACAAACAGAAGTATTTACAGGATAAGCAATGAATATCCAAAATTTGTTTTTAAATACTCCAACCCAGGGAAAAGTGGGGCAGGATGAGATAAGACTAACAAAACATTAATAATTGATTAAGCTAAGTAATGGATACATGAATATTCATTATGTTATTTTCTCTACTTTTGTATATGCTTAAAATTAATCAAGAATATAAATAAATACATACATACAAATCTGTATAACTGAACATTTCTATATTTATATTTCCAACCCTGGCTTTTTCCCCCTAAACTCCAGACATGTATTTTCAATTGTCTACTCAACATTTCTACTTGATTGTTTAACAGTCATCTCAGACTTAACATGTCTAAAATGAACTCTGGATCATTCCCCTCTTCACCACAACCCCACCCAAAAAAAACCTCTCCTAGGATTTCCCTTCTCTATAAATGACATTACATCCACCCAGTTGTTCAGACCAAAAACTTTGGAGTCATCCTTCCCTCCTCTTTCTCTTATAAGCCACATCCAATCCCATCAGCAAAATGCATTTGGGATCAGACAAGTTCTCACTGCCTCTATTGCTACCATCCTTGTCTGTCATTTGTACCCTGAGTTCCTGCAAAGGCCTTCTAACAAGTCTCCTTGCTTCCACTTTGGCCCCTATAATTTGTTCTCTACAAGCAGCCAGAGTGATTCTTTGAAAATCTGCATCAGATCACGTTACTCCTTTCTATCAACTTTCAAATCACATTTAGAATAAAACCCAATATCCTTATGATGACCTGCAAGGCCCTACATTATCTGTACCTACCTCCAGCCTCATTCGCCTGACTGCATCTTTCATCCCTCTCACTGTCACTCAATGAGCTCCAGCACGATGGCCTCCTGCCATTCCGTGAGCCCACCAAACAGACTCCCCCCTCAAGATATCTGCTGTTCTTTCTGCCTGGAATGCTCTGCCCCAAAGTATTTGCATGGCTTACACCTTCACTTCATTCCAATCTCTGTTCAATCATCACCTACGTAGAGCTTTCCCCAAACAATATGTATATAAAATAAATGTCACTCTCTGTGCCTTTCCTATTTAATTTTTTATGCATTATATATCCATTTATTACCTGCTTTGTAAGCTACATAAAAGCAAGAATTTTGTCTTGTGTACCGCTATATCCCTAACACCTAAAACAATTCATAGTCTAAGTAGACAACTAGTATTTATTGAGGGCATGAATTTGTTGAGGGAATGAATGGGTCTTAGATAAGGGTGGAAGATAGTTCTGCTTTTGAAACACTGCAGGATAAGGGGATGTGACTCTTCCTTGCCCCATTCCCAGCTTCTTCTATGCTCACCCGAATCATGCTGTCTCCCTTTAATATCAAATGTTTTGTTCTTAGGGTGAAATCAACTAAGTGGCTATAACTTGAAGTCCACCATCCAAGGAGTAGCTCTCTGCAGCCCTGTGAAAGCACCAACTTGCCTGAGTGAGTCAATCCCAATAATGGGATTGTGAATGCTGCTGGCTGGTCTCCCAACTCCTCTTATTTGTCTTTGGCAAGATCAACTTTGCTGACCCCATCTTCTACTCAATTCTAGAACCATTGTCAGGCTCTGCAACTCTGCTCTGCCCTAGGGTGTCAGGTGCCTGAATACGCAATGCATAGCCTCAGAAACCTAACAAAATGTCTAGGCTTCTCTGTAGACCTCAAGACTGGCCACCCTGTGAAGACAGGCAGAAGGTAAATCCAAGCTCCTCATCATGACCTTGGAAGCCCTACAGATTTTGTCCCCACCTATTTCTCCAAACTCATCTTGGAACATTCTCCTCCTTGCACACAAATTTCTCACCAAAATGATCTTTCTGTTTCTCAAATACCCTAAGCTCATTCCCACATCATGGCATTTTCACTTGCCTCCCCTTCCTCCTGGAACATTCTGCCCCCAGATCTTTGTATGACTAGCTCCTTCTTTTCATTAGTCTTTCAGCTCAAATGTCAGCTCTTTAGAGATGCTTCCTCAAAGACCATTGTCTGTATGATAACATTGTCTTTTATTTTCTTCAGAGTAATTTCTACTCTTGTCCATTTTTGTTTACTTGTTTATAGTCAGACTCCTCTCTCTAAAAGAGTGATGACCAATAGAACTTTCTGCAATGATGGAAAAGTTTTTTATATTTGAGCCATCCAGTACAGTAGCCACTAGTTACCATTTGATTCTTAAGCACTTGAAATGTGGCTGGTGCAACAGAGTACGTGAATTTTAAATTTCATTTTATTTTAATCAATTTAAATTAAATAGTCACATGTAGTCAGTGACTATTGTACTGGGCAATGCAGTTCTAGAATGTAAGTTCTAAGAGAGCAAGGACTTTATCTTACGCTTCGCTATACCACCAGAAACCTAGAAAAATTAAATACTCCTAACCAAAGTATTCTCTAGGATGAATTCTTGCCGAGGTAAAAATTGCCTGGATGCAGCCAGCACTAAGCCCTCAATTGATTTGACTTTTGTCATAGGAACATGAAGATGAAGATTGAGAACCTTTTTCTTAAAAAAGAAAAATGTTGCTGAAAAGTCAGTGTAACACCATTGAAGACAAAAAATTGTTAATAGGTAACTTCATACAATTCTTTCAGCAGACATTGCAACTATTTTTATTTTTGCATGCCACCTTCCAGATTTTCTTCACATGCAGACATCTTTTCAACCTTTTGCAAACACAGAAAATGCCATAAAAATTTTGTCCACAGGGATCATCTCTAAGGTCAAGGTCTGCAGATCGATGGAGCCTGACCTGAGAATCATTTGCCTGTTGCTCACCCAGTGAGGAGTCTTCACTTCCCACAGGTACTTGGAAAGCCCCGAGAGTGGAGACACGGGGCTCGGCCCTGGGTATACAGAAATTGATGATCATTTGGGGTGGCCAGAAATTGAGGAAGGCAGGGCTTCTGCTGGTTTATTCACTTATCCAATAATCATTATACTCTGTTATAGAATCTCATAAATATTTTCCTTGATTCTACAGGCTCTACTTTTTTCCTTTTAATGGCTGGTAGTAGACATACCATAATTAATCGAGCCTATTATGTATTGGATTATTGAGCACTTAACTTATACCCAGTTTTCAATCTTACAGAATTGTACAGTTAACTCTTCCTGCGTGGAGTGTTTTTTACTTTCATTGTATTATTTCCTTATACAGTAGTTCCCCCCTTATCTGCAGTGTCGCTTTGTATGATTTCAGTTACCGACAGTCAAACACTGTCCAAGGATATTAAGTGGAAAAGTCCAGGAATAAACAATTCATAAGTTTTAAATTGGACACTGTTTTCTGAGTAGCATGATGAAATCTCTCACTGTCCTGCTATGTCCGGTGCGGGACGTGAATCATCCCTTTGTCCAGCGTACCCACGCTGTATATGCTCCTACCCATCAGTCACTTAGTAGCCATCTCGGTTATCAGATTGACTGTTGTGGTATTGCAGTGCTTGTGTTCATGTAACCCTTACTTTACTTTAAAATGTCTCATTTACTTCACCTCACCTCATCACATAGGCATGCTATCATCTCACATCATCACAAGAAGAAGGGTGAGTGCTGTACGATAAGATGTTTTGAGAGAGACTGCATTCGTGTAACTTATATTACACTACATTATAATAATTATTCTATTTTATTATTAGTTATTATTGTTAGTCTCTTACTGTGCTTACTTTATAGACTAAACTTTATCCTAGGTGTGTATGTATAGGAAAACACCTAGTATGTATAAGGTTCGGTGCCATCTGCAGTCTCGGGCATCCACTGGGGGAACTTATCCCCCACAGATAAGGGGAAGCTACTGTAATTTAGTAGTTAAGATTGCAGGTTCTGGAAAGAGAACATCTGGTCTTTAACACAAGTTATACAACTATCTGTGGTACTTTGGGCAAATTATTTCTCTTACTCTTCGTCTTTCATTTGTAAAATAGGGTCACTAGCAACACCTTCCTCATAGGATTGTTGAGAGAATTGAAAGAAATTACATGTAAAATGCTTGGTCCTGAGTTAGTATTCAATAAGGGATAACTACTACTATTATTGACCCAGGAGTAATTTCAGGGGTATTAATATCTTCAAGACTGTTTCTAGATTGTGGTGATGGGTGACAATATAAAAAAACTTGCTATTATAGCTAGTTATAGCTATTTTGTTTTTTCAAATGATATTCCTATTTTCATTCCTATTCTTACCTCAATTTTATCACAATCTCAAAAGCAATGGGGCCTTTGATTACTTTAAATATAATTTTCTTTATTTGAAAAGAATCATATAGAGTCCTACATGTGCTTTGTTTTCATTATTTTTTTTTCCTGACTACTAGCAAGGAGAAATATTGTTGCATGTATTTATTATTTGTTCCTCTTCTGCAAACCCTGTGCCCATTTGATTACTGCTGTTTAAGCCCTTCTTTAACAACCTATTCCTTAATATGTCTAATTCAGTCACAATAGGGAGTTGGTCTCTATCAGGGAGAGTTTCAAAGAGGCCAATTGTTTCTCCTCACAGGACTCAGTGTTCCATTAGACCCATTTTCCTCATTAGCCAAGAATCTTTTCATTAATTAGAGCTTCTCCTAGCATAGTCTTTCCGTCATAATATACCGGCAGCATTTTGCCTGGGGCATGCACTCTAAGAACAAGAAAGAGTTTTGAACACATGCTCCTTTCTTCTTGACCTTTGTAACTGCTGCCTGGGTCTAGGAATTCTGCCAAGGTAAACGGTCCTCTGCTCTTTAGGAAAGCGCAGGCTTCTCAACCATTTTTGAGAGGCCTGCTCCAGGTAACAAATCCACTGCATGCTCACAGGATAACTCTGGATTGAGAAGACGCCCAATTTGGAGACAAGAATGCTCCAACTGGAAAGAAACCATTACTACCTTTTTTCTAGTAGGATAGTGTTCATTAAAATACAGAATGTTACAACTCTTATGGTTCCCTCTAGATAAACAGAGGATGACATGCAGAGGTGGGTAAGCTTGCCCAAAGCAGGGCCTCCTAGCTCAGGGTCTGAGCTCTGGCAGTGTGCCCAAAGAAGATCGGGCTCAGAGCTGACTCTCAGTAACCAAATTCATAGGCGTCTAAGCTTCCTAAAGGAGTTCTAAAAGTTCTGCTTGTGATGGTCGTGCCCTGAGAGAAGAGACAAGCAGTACAGGCATTAGTCATGTAGGAAAGGGGGATAGTTCGGGGGCAGAGGGTTGGAAACCCTCTAAGAGGACTGAGTGCACTGGGGGTGACCTCTTGCTGGATGCATCCTGCTTGTGCAGATGATATCCTGAAACCACAGGTGACTCAGTGGCTTTTTCCTTCTGAATACACAACAAGATGTTAGCTCAGGAAGAGTCTGTGGTTCGGAAGGGGCCGCTAGCAGCACTACCAGTCACCTCCATCCTGAGGGCGAATACCGTTAGGAAAAGGATGAGTAATTGGGAGAATGAGGTTATTGATGCCATTGCTTATTCCTTTGTGTACTGGTGCCCAATAATTATTTCCTCCTCTTATTAATAGCCGCGTGTTAGGAGGGATCCATTCAATTGTCCCTTGTGGGTGGGTTAAGAATTGGAATTTCTTCTATCCTTAATTCTCCTGGCTCACACGGGAGCCATTCAGAACAAAACAGATGCCATCTTATTAATAAATATTCTCTTTGATAAGATGCTCTGGTCCACTGAGAAGCAAAATCAAAAGCTAGTCCTAAAAAGCGCTGGGATGTTTAAAGCTGAGCTTTATTGGATATTTGCCAGAAACACTAGGCCATCAGAGTAAACAGAGTCTATTCAAGTGAACACAGTCAGTTATTTACTTAGAACAAATAAAAACTCTTATGTGTAAGTGAAATAGAAAATGGACACAGGATTATTTCACCAGAGGAGCAGTTACCCAAATGTGCAGACTATACAAGGTGATTGAACTACATAGAGACCAGCAATCCCTGACTGCTTTCTGGTTGCCCTCAGAGTTATTTTGATGCCAGCTGCCAGAATTTGATAACTCAACTATTAACAATAGCTGAAGGGCAATTTATAATAAGTAGAAAAACTGAATTATAATCTTTGTAGAATAATATGATTATAGCCATGGGGAGGGGGGAATCTATAGGTCAGAAGGCATTGGATAAGTGCATTAAGTTTTTAATTAGATTATGCAGACATACCACAGTAGGAAATTTTTGGAGAATGTAGCCTGTTGCAAGTACATCTTTTATTTGGCACTCATTACTTTTAAGGTCACCTCTGCCAGCAAATTAGAAGGTCAGTATACTAGGATTTTACCAGGGAATACAAGTTTCAACTCTATGCTGCCAACATCCGTTAAAAGTCTACGAGTGTTGTAATCAGTATAAAAAGTATTTTTCAACTACAAAATTAATTTAAAAAAATTAAAGCCTAACAAAAAGAACTTAAATTTATGGATGATTACATAAGGGACACTCATTCTTTAAAACATATTTTTTTGAATACCTACCATACGCCAGGCACTCGGCTGGGTTCTGGGGATACAGAAGTGAGCAGAAAAGAGTAGGCCTTGCCCTCAGGGGACCTGCAACTTAGTGGGGAGGCAGATATAAATGAAGTAACTATGTAGAAAATTATAAAATTACACTTCTGATCAGTTCTATGCAGAACAGGTATAGAAAGGGGATTTGACCTAGACTAGGAGGTGAGTGAAAGTTTTCTTAAGGAAGTCACACTTGAGCTGCGATCTGAAACATATGTTTACTTCGCAAAACTGGAGTTGGAAATGAACAGGGGAGCATTTTAGGGAAAAAAAGAAAAAGGAGTGGAAGGAGTAAGTGTAGAATCTGTCCCTCATGTTGGTACTCTTAACACCATCTATGCGTCAGATCAATATCACCCGAAGGCTGTATATTTGTTCGTAGTCATTAGCCTCCCTGGAGGCCCAGGATGAAGATGAAGACCAGTAATTATCACTAACATTTATTAAGCACTTACTATGAGCCATGAACTTTGTTAGAGGTTGTAAAGGAAAATCTACAATTCTCCTATGTCTTTCTCCTTTACTCTCACATTACCACCACATTTCACTTCACTTGACACCAGATGCGTGGGTTTTCCACACATCAAGCAATTATTCCACACCAGCTGGATGTTCTACAATTTTACTCAATTCTGATGCTATAGTGTCAGATCCCACAAGTTAAGGCCTCATTCCCACAAGACTGCCCGCCTCTTTCCAATGCCACTCACAAGCCCCAGGTTTTCACCTGTACTTCTGACCAACCAGCTATAAATTTGGGTTCCTACGACCCACTCCTTGGGTTCACTAATTTGCTAGAATGGCTCACAGAACTCAGGGAAGCACTTATGTTTATAGGTTCATTATAAAGGTACATTAAATAGGTTACAATAAAGAATATGAATGAACAGCCAGATGGACATACAGGGCAAGGTCCATGGAGTTGGGGTACACCCCCCTCCGGGCATGTAATGTGTTCACTAACCCAGAAGCTCTCTAAACTCCATACTTTTGGCATTTTTATGGTGGTGGCGTCATATAGGCATGATAGATCATTAACTCAATCTCCAGCCCCTCTCCCCTTCCCAAAGGATCGGGGAGTGGAGGCTGAAAGTTCCAAGAGTCTAAGCATGGCTTGGTTTTTCTGGTCACCATCCCCATCCTGAAGCCATCCAGGAGCCCACCCAGAGTCACCTCATTGGAACAAAAGACACTTCTCTCACTCAGGAAATTCCAAGGGATTTAGGAGCTCTGTGTCAGGAACCACGGTCAAAGACCAAATATTAGAACAAAAGATGTTCCTACTGCTCTTATCACTTGAGAAATTATAAGAGTTTTAGGAACTCTGTGCCAGGAATCCAGAGGCAGATACTGATACATATATTTTCTGTTATTTCATAGAAGTTTATAGGGATTATCTAAGTCAACAACCCTATGAGGATGAGCTCAATCATCCTCCATTTTCAGATGAAGAAACAGACATGAAGTTAAGGCCAAGGTGAGACAACAAATAAGAAATGGAATTTGAAGCCAGCAATTCTGACTCCACAGCCTAACCTCACTTCCATCTGTGACTTGCAAGTTCTTATGAGACTTAGGAACTCACAAGGCACAATGGCATCTTGTAGTCACAATTCGGAGGAATCAACTTTTCCAAAGGATTTTATATGGTCTAAGCCTGCACACCTTAAACCATTCCCTCCCAGGCCAGCCTCCCTCCTCCATCACAGTCAACTCTTATATGTATACCAGTAGCACTTAAGCAGTGGTGGTTAGAAGAGATTTTTGACCAGGAGATACAGAAAGGGGAAGCCATGTGATCTAGATTAAAAGATGTTTTCCTGGGGAGGTGTGGAGTTCCTGTTACCTTATCTTCGTGTGGTATTTTGGAATGTTGCACCATATAGCATCTCCCCCAAAGCCTCTGGAAAGCCCTCAGATGGACCCTCAAGAACGCCTGATACTTTCACAACAAGGCTATTTCTTCCCCAGTATCTAGCAATACAGAAAGAGAAGATAAATTCTAAGAACATTTCTCCAACTATTCTCCATACTCCAGAGGAGTTTGTAAAATATACTATTGAAAGAGAAATAAGAGGAAGAGAGATCGGGTCAGGGTGCCCAAGGACTGTAGGCCTCTGCATCCAAAGCTAGGTGCTTGGTTTTCTCAATGCATATGGTGCTCCGTTTCTATTTCTAGTGTATTTCATGTGCTCTTGCTGTAAGTTGCTTCAAATATTTTTATTTTTTTGTGAGTTTGGACACCAATAAATCTATTTAATAAGTCATACATTGTTGATATAGAAGCTTTTTTTTAACTTATGAGAGATGGACATGGTACAGAGAGACCAAGAGTAGGAGCCAGACCATTCTATAACATCTCTTACCAGAGTTTTTTCACTTATAAAACTGGGAGTGGGGAGTGATGGACTGAATTAGTTTTTAATTCTTTCAGCTCCAAAATTCTGTGCTTCTATGGTGTCAGATTTACCAGTAGAATTTAATTTAATAGTTTCCTATTTCTTTTAAAAAGGAACACCAATAAAGAGGAGAGCAAAGAAAACTACCATGTCTAAGAATTTACATTAAAAGTTGTAGGCAACAGTTTCATATTTAGATATTGAAAATACTCTTAAGTTTCAGTTCAAGACAATACGAATGTAACAAGCTAAGTTATTAGCTTGATACTGAGCAAAGCAGTAGAATAAAATAATCTTAAATTATTTCAACTCATGTTATAGATCAACATTTAACATGCTTTGTTGATTTTTTAACCCATTTCAAAGTAACCTATATTCTTGTGAGCTACCTAAGTTAATAAATTTGTCAACTTTGTATATATGATAAAGTAGATTTTAGTAAAACATTTTATATTAGATTAGCATATTTCTAAACGTTATTATAAAGTTCCTTTTTAATGTAATTCTTGATTATATTTATAATATGGAGGTAATTTTAGACTTTCTTCCAATTTGACAATTGACACACAGTTTACTTTGAGTTAATTATTTTAAGAAAATTCATGATTTAGCAACATATAAATTTAATAATGATATGTTTGTGGACCAAATATAGTACAAAATGAAAAATAAACAAAAGCTGCCTTCCTGACCCACTTTTAAGTTATCATGGATTAAAGATTAAGAACTATTTGATTCTATGTGATGAAATTGCTGATTGCTAAATAAGACCTGCCCAACTCATGGAAATAATTTAAAGTTTTTAAAATTTTTATGAGCAAAGATAAACTATTGCTTTTAAAGGTAAATTATTGCTGTAATTTGTGCACATGTGTACAAATGTTTATATGGGCGGAGTGGTTTTTGTGTCTACAGTTATTTGGAAAATTTGGGGGCAAAACCAAAAATGTACAGAGATTGATTTAATTAATTTTGTTAATATCTAAATTCAACGTGTTTCTCAAAATACAATCGACAGAGCTGGGCTGGGGTAGGCAGGCTGACTCAGTGCTTACCAGAATGCAATTTTATCTTTGAATTCTCAATATGAAAGCATTGAGATCCTGGGATTCCAGTTAGAGCTTAACTGGCTGTGCAATTCATCTCCTGGATACAAGCACAGTAGAGTAAGCGTACAACCTATGGATTTTCAAAGTCTTGTCTGTAGGTGAGAGCATACTGTTAACTATAATTTATAATGTGCAATTTGGATTTTTTCTTTTTAAATCTTGATTTAAAAAAAATCTTTTTGAAATTTGGGATTGGTAGTGAATACTGAATACCTACATGTATTTAAAGGCTTTGGAAATTATCAAGTTCATTCATTCAATTAATATTTATTGATTGCTACTATATGCCAGGCACTGCTCTAAGCACTTGGGATAAGTCAGTGAGCAAACTGGCCAAAGATCCTTGGGGTGCTTATAATAGGGAAGACAGACAACAGCAATAAACATGATAAATAAGCAAAGTAAATAAGGTTAGAAGGTGATATATAAAATGGAATAAAAACTATATGACAGGGCAAGAAGGATTGCTAGTGTCAGTGGGAGTGTTGTAACTTTAAATAAGATAGCCAACGTAGGTCTCGATGACAAGGGACATTTGTTTAAAGACTTGTCAAAGGAGAGGGAATGTAGCCATGTGGCTATTGGGAAAAGAGGCTCTTAAGCAAAGGGACTAATGCATGCAAAGGCTCCAAAGCAGAAGTGTGCCCAGTGAACTTGAGAACCAGCGAATAGGCTGTATGACTGAAGGAGAATGAGCATTAAGGAAAGTGGAGGGAGCTTATTTAAACACACCCCATCTCCTTCTCTTAGTACAGTCATGGCATGATTTTAGACCTTTCTTCTTAATTTAGTAATTCTAATCAATGTGGTTACGTATCTGTTTTATGTCTACTCAACAGCAGAAACATCTCTAGACTCCACATCTCGTAACGTGCAGACGTCAGCATTCTTCTCCACTTTCACCCCCAACACCTGTCATCTGTGCTTTTATTTCTATATGATCAAGATGGAAAGCATTTACATTCAGTCTTCTGTGCTTTGTCTATAACTTCTAAAAGTTGAAATCAACAACATAATATGCATATGTCAATTATTTTGACGTATTATTCAGAGCAAAGTCAAATCATGAATTATAATGTATATAAATTAACTATATTTCCTTTCTTGCTTAGGTATTTTTTTCTGTTTTGTTTTTTTAAGTTAAATTATTGACAAAGTGGTTTATGACACAAAAATGAGCAAAGGAGCCCATTTCCCCCCTATTGACAGGAAAAAGCCAAAGTAGGGTTTTTTTGGACAAGATTTCTCAGCCAGTGTCCATGGAAGTAAACATTCAAAAGGGAAGATGAAAATAAATGAAAAATTTTACTCAAAAATAGTAAACATAACAAATTTAAGATATATGGTAAATTATGGGATATCTCAATTATGGGACATCTCAATTAAGATTGCTATGAGTGAGCTAGTCTAGTTTTTTGATGTGATACTGACTTTATGTAATGTTTCAATATTTCAATGCTTCAATTCAAAAGTAATATTTTTAATTGAATGCATATTGTTTGTTAAGTGATTCTATATGTTAGTTCAAATGTCTAAAACTTTATCTTATCAGGTCCTTATGTACCTGCTCCTGAATATTTCTTTTTCATGTCCTTAGATGAGATCAATTTTGGTGAATTTGATATTGCTACTATTATCTTGTATCCATTAGCTATGAATATACTGAGTAAACTAAGAAAGTTAAATTCAGAAGTCTTTCAAGGACAGACCTTCTAGCCAAAGGAAATTAGTAGACAGAATAAATGTAATGGGAACAAGCTGCCATACATTGAAAGTTGAATATAAATGTTTCTAAAACTTTGGGCTGCATTGTAATTTAAACATATGATTTGATGTAGCCAGTTGTAGCATGGGTTGGTGTCTGTCAGTCAAAGACTAGAAGAAACACCACTTGTAGTCTATTGAAGTAGGGTTTATTGGCTCATTGCAATGAGGGAGAAAGGAAACATACGGTCAGTGGGGCATCTCAGTCAGAAAATGTCATAGAGTGTTTATTATAGAGTTTGAGCTTGGGGTGGATGTTTTGGAGGAGGATTTAAGGAAGCAGGGCTTTGCTTTGGATTGGATGCTTTCAGGAGGCCGGAGTAATTCTGTGATTGAGTATTTTAATAATTTTTATCCGGAAAGCAGAAGGAACAAAGCAAAGTTAAAGCTGTACTTGGTAAATAAGCAGTAGTCACTCAGATTATCCAGAAAAGGGCCATGTGCTGGGTCATTTTGTGGTTTAGACAACAGTTTGGGTTTTGTCTACTCAGATATGATTATGGAGCGATCTTGTTTAGTCTGCTTGTATCCTAGTCTGCCTCTGTTTGATGTTTGTGTTCTGTACAGTGTTTTGTGTTCAATGGAAGGTAACCATGGCCGAGCTCTGAGTACCAGACTGGCTCCTAGCTGGGTTAAGGCCCAGGTGTGGGTGCCAGGACAGCTCTGGATGTCAGGGGCTGCTTTTCTCTTTCCCATAATATTATGTATGGTATGAATATATCATGTATTAAAATTAAAAAGCTTACAATTCAGATAAGAAAATAATGAAAATTGAGAAATGGTATGTTGGAAAATGTAAGTACCATGGAAAAACAGCAGCATAAGAGGATTCAGGAATGCTGGAGAGGGGGAATTGCACCGTTAAATGATTTGAATTTTTATACAGAATTTTAATTTTTATTTAGAATAATTATTTGTATTAGATAAAAATAATGAGGTAGGGTTAAATTGAACTTATGAATCCGAAAGGCTTCCACTCAGCCAGGGAAATGGTTAGGGTTTGTTTTTGCCAGCGGACACTCAGTTGTCACTGAGAATGATACAGATGCAGCCCTCATGCCTAAATCCTTCACATTTAGTATCCACTAAAATCCTTTTAGTATCCACTAAAAGGAACCAGGGCTTCTAGGAGCGCAGCCAGTGCCAAATCTTTAGGCACTGGTTTCTTCCTTGTTTCTCTGGTGGGAAGCCGCAGTTTTGGGGGAATTTCATGTATAGTATTAGAGGAGGTAAACCGGGCAATTTGAGAATAAAGTTTTCACACCCAGGAACAGTCAAGCCATGACAAGCCGAATATTGAAATCAATGACTAATGAGCTGAAACAAGTTGATTCTATAAAAATGCCTTGAATCCTGGATAATATGAAAAGAAAAAGAGATATTAACAAAGTATGGTTAAAATATAATTGCAATGAAGAAGTAAATGATCAAAATATGTTTACAAACATTTAGAAATATTTTTTATAGATTAAGCCAAATTATGAGATATCTAAAGCTGTGGTCATGATTTGAGTAAATAATCATAAATTAACCCTATAAAGCAGGACTGTCCAATAGAACTACAATGTAAGCCACACATGTAACTTTGAATTTTCTAGTAGCTGCATTAAAAAAGTAAAAAACAGGTAAAATTCATTTTAATAATATGTTTATTTAATCCAATATATTCCAAATATTATGATTTTAACATATGATCAATATAAAATTATTAGTGAGATTTTTTTTCATAGTAAGACTTTGAAATCCAGTGTGTGTTTTACAGTCACGGCTCATCTCAATCTGTACTAGTAGCCATATTTCAAGTGCTCAATAGCCATATGTGGCCACAGGCTGCGATGTTGGACAATGCAGCCATAAGGACTCAAAAATGAGTTGCTTGGATGAAGAGTAACTGTGAAAAAAATCAATGCTTATCATCATAACAAGTTCCTCATATGTCCAAGTTGTGAAAGAAAGGTAAAATGTACCTAATAAAGGGGTGGGCTTCATAAGAAATCACAGAAATACCTGTTTATAATGATACCCAACATTTATTTAGCACTTTCACGTGCCAGACACTGTACCAAGAGCTTCACAAAGGTTACCTCATTTACCTTAATCCTCACAACACCTGATAAGGTAATAATAGTGGCTGATATTTATATAACATTTTCCTAAACATTTTGCATATACTAATACATTTAATCCTCAGGTAACCCCATGATGTAGTTTCTGTTTTTATCCCATTTTAAAGACCTGAGACACAAACGGATTAAGAGCCTTATCTAGTAAGTGCAGAGCCAGAATCTATGTACACACGTTGTAAAAATATACATTATTTATTTATTTTGTCTCAGAAAGAGAAGGGTCATGTTGAGGGTTTGATTTCAAATGTATTAATGGAACATCATTTTATACTGCTGAGTGACAGTAGGCCATAAAAGATGTGTGACTGTGTAGTACTTGTTAAATTTTTCTTCGTGAATAAGATAAAGCAATCCTATCAAGAACTACTAAACTCCTCCTGGCTCTGAAAAGGCCTTTGAAACAAACCTATAAGAGATAAGCTCTGTTTTTTGATGTAATAGTCCTTTGGGAAAGTAGACCAGTACTGAGCTTGCTCTCTTCTGGGTAGAAACAGGGAAGAGAGATATAAAATGCTGAGTCTAGGGCTTTTCATCTTTCTACATACAAGGATCTAGTACCGTTAAGGTATGTCTCAAAGGGTCCTTAATTTTACACCTGTGGCCAGTCATTACCATTTTAAGGATAACCTTGAATTTTAAGAATGTGTACCATATTTTTATACACAAAAATATTTTTAACACTTCTTTGTTTTATAGAAAAATCCATCCTAAATTTCAAAAGGAATCTCAAGGGACCCCAAACAATGTCAAAAATTTTCTCGTATAAATGTCCAAACCTGTAGAGATTTTTTTATAAGAACTTATTTGAGCCAAAACTGATGGCATTTCCAAGAAGCAAGATCTCAAGATCTCCTGAGAAAGACAGTTTTGCAGTTGTTTTTATACATTTGGAATTAAGGAGGGAACATAAGGAAGATTATAGGAAGGTGGGAGAAAGCAAGGCAGGGATTGAATTACAGGATAATTAACAAGATTAAATGCTCCCTTGAGGGTGGTCACACTTCTGAGGGGTCTGAAAAAGAGGCATGTCAATGGTGTGTTAACCTAGTTCACAAAAACATTGGATAAGTGTTACTTAAAGCAAAGATAGACCTTTCACTAATATATATATAGAATATATATTAAATATATTATACTAGTAAATATATGCTTGGGGTGTGACTACACACCATGACCTCCCCAGTTAGAAATATATGATCAGACCACCCTGTGAGGTTACTTTTAGTTAGATTTATTACAGCGCCCCTTTTTTGTCCACAAAAAGAACAAAGTTGTAGGTCTCACAGTTCCTGATTTCAAAACTTAATCCAAAGCTATATGTAATCGAAACAGCATGGTACTGACATAAAGACAGATACAGGCCAATAGAATAGAGTCCAGAAAAAAATCCTCACATATGTGGTCAAATGATTTTTGACAAGAGTGGCGAGTCTACACAACGGGAAAAGACCATGCTGGAAGCTCTAGGGAAGAATCTATTCCTTACCGCTTCTGGTGGCTGCTGATATTCCTTGGCTTGTGGTTGAATCACTCCAGTCTCTGCCTCCTGCTTTATCATTTTCTTCCATGTAAGCTCACTTGGCCTCTTTCTTCAAAGGACACTTGTGATTGCATTTAGAGCCCACCTGGATACTCCAGAATAATCTCTCCATCTTAAGATCCTTAATCACATCTGCAAAGATTCTTTTTCTGTACACAGTAACATTTACGGGTTCCAGAGATTAAAACCTGGTATTTGTGAGGGCCAGTATTGAGTTTAACTGCATCATCATTCTTTGAGCACTCCTTTCTTTAGTGAGGAAACAGTAAGATTTTTTTACTGCCCCAGTCATGGAATCAGCCATTTCTCCAAAAAGCTCGTGTTCCTTCTTAGTGAAGAATGGTATTTTGGAAGTCAAGATGTAGATGCTAGGTGTGCTCCTTGCTTTTAGGGTATCCTTCTTATAGGTCCTTTCAGTAGGACAAAGAAATAGGACATCAACTAGGAAATATATGTATGGATACACATACATAAAAACACAGATATTATGTGGGTTCTAATGTGTGGGCCTGGAGTCAGTTCACAAGGGCTTGCAAAAGCTGATAGTTAAATATTCAGGAATTCTGTGAACAGCATAATAAATGAATAATGAATATAATTTCAAATTCAATTACTACTTAAATTAATTTAAATAATTATGAAAATAATAAAACCTATGAAAGATTGAATTTTTTTTAAATTGGCTCTATTGAGGTATTTACATATGATAAAACACCCACTTAAGTGCACAGTTCAATGAATTTTGACAAATGTGTACACACATACAACCATGACCACAATCAAGATTCCATTTCTTGATTGAATAGGAACGTCTGATAGAATTAGAATTAATATAACATTTCCGTCACCCCAAAATGTTCTATGTACCCCTTCTCAATCAATTTCTAGCTCCCACACCTGGCCACTGGCAACTACTTAAAAATTACATTATCCTCTATTAATGGATTTTAAATATATTTACACACATTTAATTTATTAACAGATTGTCTTTATTTTATTATTAAACCAAAAAGCAAAGCACTGTCTACAAAAAAAGTACATAGTTTGTAGACATGTTCTTGTTTCAATCCATTTTTTCTGATTCTCTATTATTAAGGAATAAATTTTCACTGTGGCATAGGGGAAAAAAGTGAAAAGGTTGCTTTATTTTCAAGAACAATAATAGCAGTTGCCATTTACTAAGTGTCTATTTGTACCAGGCACTATATTCGCACTTTACACGAATCCATTTCCTCATTTGATCCTCACAACCACCCTGAAAGGTGGGTATTTATTATTATCTTCATTTTCCATGTGGCTCAAATACCCCTGACCTCACCTAAGGATGGTTGACAAAGGTATCAGACATTTAGCAATATCCCAAATCTCCAAGCTCTAATCAGCCCACCACATGCTTAAGTAGCAGTAAATCCAGGTTTTCGGTGAGGTCCCCTCCCTAATTCGCAGAAGTAACTGGAACGACCACTGTCATTCTTCTGCTTCAGAATTGCTGACCTTTGTCGAAGTCTGTGCTGCCCTGTCGTAGCCCACTGAACTTTGCATCTGTTCATGCCAGAGCTGGCCCCACTGTGTATGCCGGGGCCAACCCTTGCAGGGCTGTGCTGGAGCATTCCTCTCTCGCCACAAAGATCCTCAAACATTCAGGGGATTCAGAATCCACTCCCTAGAAACAAAAATCCTCTAGGGGGCAGTGTAGATTAACTCCTTAGGCCAACCTAACACCGCACCTCTGCCCCCTTCTGTTGCACGTACTCCTACAAGGAAGAAACTTAAGGCTCAGAGAAGTTGGTCAAGATCACCAGCTAGTCAGTAGCAAATTCAATCTAAGTCTGTCTGAACAATGACTGCTTTTCAGTCTGTTGGGCAATCTTCTTGACCCTTCATTAGATTGAAGGGAAAACGACACAGCAAGTAAATACCATAGTACTTAAATACATACGGAGCACCTCCTCTGTGCCAGGCACCAATCTATGAAGTGAACAAAAGAGAGAAGACAGCCTTTGGGAGAAGTGATCTTTGGGAAGAGTTAGATCTAAGTGAAAGCAAAAAGAGATTTTGCTGATGATAGCCAGTGAGGTCCATGCTTTATAGCCCATTCAGTCACTCTTACATTCAGCAAATATTGATGCTTATTGTGACCTGGCACTGTGTTAGGCCCTGAAATGGAGTGGGAAACAAGCAGACATGAACACTGTCTGCAGGTTTACAATCTAGTGTGTGGGGGGAGGGGAGAGTTAAATAAACAGATACTTAAATAGTTACAGAATGTGGTAAATGCTATGAAGGAAGACAGAACAGGACGCTAGAAGAGAGAAAAGCAAGGAACCTACTTTAAGAGAAGAACTCTGAAGATAAAGAAGGAGCTGGACAGGTGAGAATGTTCCAGACAGAGAGAACAGCAAGTACAAAGGCCCTGAGGTAAGAAAAAGATTAGCATTCGAAGGACTGAAGGAAGGCTAACATAGCTGGGGCCCCCGCTCATGACTGGATGATACTGTCTCTTAATTCCACTTAGTATAAATGCAGGGGAGTTCCAGGAAGAGGTGACAAATTGAGCAAAGACACAAAGTCAGGAAAACTGTGTATAATGGGGGGGTGAGGGGTGGTAACACGTTTGGGGAGCTAGCAAGGACCTCTGTGCTCTTAGGAATAGCAAGTGATGAGTGGTTGATCTTCGAAGCCAGGCTGAAGATTTTTATTCTATTTGAAGCATAAAGGGGCTGAACATCTTTAAGCAATGGAGATAAATTTAGGAGGATAAACCTCAGGGAGTGAGTGGGATGACCTAGAAGCAGGGATACCTGCTGGGTATCCATTAAAACATAGAAACAAAGCCGCTTTCCCAGAAAGGAACACTAAGCTCCTTAAGAAACAATACTCCTGGGGTCCACAGGAGAGGGCCTGGGAGGGTGTGCTGACAGTAATGGGGGCTAATCATTCAAAAGAAGGTTCTGGAGTAGAAACACTGTTCCCTCACCTGGCCACTACTCTCACCCTTCATGCTCTCCTCAGACTTTTAGAGGACATTATACTGTGTTATCTGTATGTTCTCATTCCCTGGGCATGAATAAGTGGAAATGGGTCAGAGAAAAGATGGATGGAAGATAATTTCCTGAGGACAAATTAATAGGATTTGGAATCTAACCTGATTAGATTTCTAAGAGGTGAAAGAGAGAATAGAAAATAATTATGAGAGAAGCCTGCATGTTGGAACGGGGGTTGATTTAAGATCTTCTAATTCCCTTTACACCAATTCTAACCTCCCTAAGCAACCTTCTCATGCTAATTTTGTTCCCCAAACTAACTTTTCTACAGGGATGCCATTATATTTCTTAGGGTAAATTAGTAAATTGGGCTCTTGTGACTTAATCACTATGTAGGTGAAATGATAGAATCAAGTTTCTGAACTTGCAAATAGAAACTCTAGCTTAAACAGCTCCTTTCATGATACACACTCTGGGTCTGTCCTCTGATCACTTTGTCACTCACAGGACAGTCATGAGAATAGATTGTTTCCAAAGTCAGTATGTGCGGGGGTCTACAATAAGGGAAGCTAAAGTTAATCCTCTGAAACTGAACCTCATAGAAGCAATAGTAACAATATTTATGGAGTGCTTAGTATGTGTCCGGCCTTTTCTGGACACTTCACATATATTTTATGAGAACCCACAACATTTCTATGTGATACATGTTATTATTATGCCCATTTTAAGATGAGGAACTTGAGTTTCAAGGAAATTAAATGACCTAAAGGCACATAACTAATAAACAATGGAACTGGGATTCGATCCCAGCAAACTTGACACCAGAACTCTCTGCTCTTTACCTATATTCAGATGAAATGCTACAACATAGTAGGCATCCACAATCACTATGTAGGTGAAATGATAGAATCAAGTTTTGAATCTGAGTAGATGACTCTTCAAAATAAAACTACCCTGAGTTGTTACTTGTAAGTGTGTTATTGACGGTGTGTTGAGAAATCCCCAGGTTCAATCAAGGGGAACTGGGAGTATCCTTAAAACTGGAATATGACTAAAGAAAGTTGCAAATATATTAACCATATTGGAACTTCTGGGAAAAAAAGAAATACAAAACCCAGGGACTTCTTTTATTCATAACACGTTTCCATCCCTAGATAGGACAGTACCTGAAATACAGTAGACTGTCAATGAATATATGTTAAACAAAGGAATAAATTCCACTCAACACTGCCCTACAATCTTCCTGTATATATCTAGTCAGTTTTATTTCCTATCTCTTTCTGAAACAACTCTAACAAAGGTTTTTCTCCTCAAATGTCTAATGTTGCCTCTCCTCTTCCACCTCACTGTCAGCTAATGACTTCATCTCATACTTCACTGAGGAAAGAACAACAAAACCCTAGGAAGTACCTCCCGAATCTCCAATTACCAAATCTACACACCTACCTGCATCTATACCCATATTTTCTAAACAAAAGAAAAAGAAGTGTGTCTCTAAGAAATTTTAAAAAAAAAAGGAACTGTGTCTCTAATTTCTGTCCTAGACAAAACCTTTTCTTGTATTCTGGATGCCATTTCCTCTTATCTTCTCAAGGACTTTTTCCTTGCAGTTCCCCCCGCCCCTTTTCTGTGTCATAATTTTCCCGTTTTCCTCTGCATACAAGCATACTCTAAAATTTTCTTGTCTTTAAGAATTCTGTCCAAAACCTCATGTGCCCTTATAGCACAGCCCCATTTTTATGCTTTTCTTTCACAGGAAAACTTCTCAAAAGGGTTAACTTCCTCTCCTTCCCTCCTTTTTTTTTTTTTTTTTTTTAAACGATCTCACCTTGAGTGAATTCTTCAACCCTCTCCAGTCAGGCTTGCATACCAGAGATCCACAGACACTTCTCTAGTCAAGGTTATCGACAAACCCATGATGTCATACCAGGAGATCCCTTTTCTGTCCTCATCTTACCCAAACTATTGTTAGCAGTCTGCACAGTTGACTGTTCTCTCCCTGCCACTGTCTTCTTTTGTCTTCAGGAATATCACGCTCTTCTCGTTTCTGTTCCACTTCTGTGATGGCTCCTTCACAACATTCTTTGCTGGATGGACCCTTTCTCTGATGTGTCAGTTTTGGAGTGATCCTGGACCCTTCTCCTTTTTTTTCTGTTTGAGGTCACAAACTGTTGGCCCATCAACTAAATCAAACTCACAGGTGGACATGATATGGCCTGCAGTTTTAAAAATGGGAAATTATGTTTTAAAAACTGAATTTCCAATTTCTCTTGGAGGAGATCTAGAAGAATGGGATCTGCTTTCTCACATAGCAATAATTTGCTGGAGCTGAGCACCTGCTGCCTGGGTCCTTTCTTAATCAGGTCACTGTTTCCAAAATAATGATATCCAGCCTGCTTCATTCATTGAGGTTCCCTGCGTAAGACCTATGGGAATATGAGTTTGTGACCCCTGACTTAGACTTCCCCCACGTGGTCTCATCCAGTCCCATTTAAATACCATAAGATTTCAAAGTTTTTTCCTTCCTCCTTCCCTCCTTCCCTCCTAACAAATGTTGGCATACCCACAATATGCCAGGAACTATTACTATACCAGACTCTAGGGATACAGCAATGAATAAAACAAGTCACTCTACTTTCGAAGAACCTACCTTCTGTTATATATCAATTACATATCAGTATTAAAAAAAACTTAACTTCTAGCAAGGGGAGACACAACATGGTGATAATGTAAAGCCAATTAATGTGGAAACATGAAAGGAGAGCAAGGGGATAGAGAAGGTTATTTTAGATAGGGTCATGAGGGAGTGCCTCTCTGTGGTGATTCTTGAACCTGAATGACCTGAAAAAAGGGAGGGTTCTCCAGAGAGGAAAGAGGAGGTGCAAAAGTCCTGGGGCTTGTTTGTTTTGTTTAAGAATGGCAAAATAAGTATGGCTGGAGCCCAATGAGCGATGAAGCAGTGGAAAGTGAGTATGGAGAGGCAGCAGGGGCTCAACACAGGTGGGATTTAATGGGCTCTGGTAAGGATGATGGAAAAATCACTTAAATGTCCTGAGCAGGGGGAGTGATGAGACCTGAATTATGTTTTAAAAGGATTAATGTGGCTATTGTGTGGAGAACTGACTGCAGCAGGGGGAAAGAATAGAAATAGCTAGTCAATAGCTAGTTTTTTTAGTTTAAAAAACGTCATTACTTTAAACTAAAGATGGGAGGTGTTAGTGAAGGCATCTAGGAGGTAGAGTGGAGGAGGTGAGAAACGGTCAAATTTAAGATCTAGAGCTTGGATTAGGTATGGAGTATGAGAGAAAGAATGGAGTTGAGCATGACTTCAAAGTCTTTGGCTTAAGCAACTGGATGAATAGTGTGTCACTTACTGGGAAAGGAGCTGTTTTGGACATGTTTTATTTGAGATGCCTACTAGTGGATGTCCAAACGACATTGTTAAGAAGCTGAATCTGGATTTCAGGTCAGTGGTAATAGTAGCAGGTTCAATCTTACTATTTGTAGGGTCGGGAGCAAGAACACAAATAGAGGCTCACATGTCTTAACTCTTTAGAAGTTATAACCAAGCTAATAACACACAGTTAGATAAAACGTTCTATCCTTCTACATTGATAAATATACCGTTACAACAATAAAATTGAAAAAGACACATTACAAAGCTGTAATTTTTATGACTGAATATTGGCAAAATATGAAATATGACTGAATTTAATTATTGTGCATGTCTGGGTGTTATATTGACAGGCCAGTGATGTTTAGATAAATTATAAAGTATAATTGATAAATACTTACATATTTATTTCATACTACTAATTTTTCTTGCCTTAGCAAAATCACTACTTAAAAATTTTTGTAATAAAATTTTTCATAGTTTGTGTCTATGGTAATAATGGGCTAAAAAGTATTTAAAATAAAATGTAATTTATTCAAAGTGTACAAAACAAATATATTTTGATACAAAGTTAAATTGTAAAATGTCAAAAATTGTTTTTCCTGTGTTTTCAGAAGTTATTTTCATCTTAAAACATTCCAATATGATAATTAAGATGAAAAATAGAAAATACAAAAATATCAAAATTTTAAATCAAAATTATATAATAATGCTGAAAACAAATTTAATTTTTAAAAAGTAAATTAAGTCTTATTAAATATTTTTATACAAATAAAATTATTCCTAATGCTAGCATTCATTGTTCATCTATTGGTAATATAAAGGATCAGTATTGCTCTTCACCCATGTTACATCTCAACAGATATATATGCCTATAAAATGTAAGGGTCATAGGAATGATTTAATATTGCAAAATTTTGTTCAGCCACCATGGGAAATGTTGTTTCAGAACCATAAATTGGAACATGAAGAGAGTCAATTTAAAAAAGGAACATTCACTACTACTGGGAAACAATATTTGATTATGCAAGAATATATTGCATTTGTACTATCTGAGAGGAAAGGCACGACAAGTTAATTTGTGTTTTCTCTTACCTAAGCGCTTCTGCTGTTCACATTCTCTTGGCACTTCAAAGCTGTTCTTGTTTCTCTTAAGTGGCACAACACAAAACTTTAAAGGCATTAGGATGCAATTGCCTTTTAGTTTTTTTATATTGTGGTAAAATGTGCCATTTTAACCATTTTTTAAGTTTATAGTTCAGTGGCATTAAGTACTTTCTCATTATTGTGCAACCATCACCACCATCCTCCTCCAGCACTTTTTTGATCTTCCCAAATTGAAACTCGGTACCTATTAAACGATAGCTCCCCATTCTCCCCTCCCCAGCTCCTTGCAGCCATCATTCTACTTCCTGTCTCTATGATTTTTGACACTGTAGGTACCTCACATAGGTGGGATCATACAGTATTTGTCTCTTTGAGATGAATTTATTTCATTCAGCATAATATCTTCAAGGTTCTTCTATAGTACAGCATGTGTCAGAATTTCCTTTTTTTCTGATTTAATAAAGTTTTATTTTTCAAAACGTACAGTTGGTGGGACCTGTTGTTCATGCACTTCACCAGCAGCTGGGGCAGCCCCACCCTTGGTGTTTCTGGTGTAAATGACTTGAGCTTTGTGCTTTGAAACTACTTTAATAAGTCCTTTACTAAGGAGCTCCTGAAGGGCTGCCTTGGCCAAGGAACCAGGATCTTCAGTCTCTCAGAGACAACAGCTGGGGTTATAAGCTTATAGTTGGGAACTTCCTTACAGAGTTTGTCATAAGCTTGTCCCAAACTTTGCCCTTGGATCACTTCTTTTTGGCCTCACCTCCAGATTTGTTCACTGGATCTTTCTTTCTTGGCCGACTTTCTGGCATATTTCTTCTTCTTGTCCTTGGGCGGCATAGCGAAGCTGGGAGAGCTTCTGATACCACTGCAGCCTCACTAAGATGTTGGACAAAAAGGGAATTTCCTTTCTCTTTAAGGCTAAATAATATTCCATTGTATATATAGACCACATTTTGTTTATCCATTCATCGATGGACACTTGATTATTTCCACTTTTTGGCTTTTATTAATAATACTGTTGTAAATATGAGTACATAAATATCTGTTTAAGTCCTTGCTTTCAATTCTTTTGGTGCCTTTCAGTTTTAGACCACAGAACAAGAGATGTGGAGAAGTTCCCTGGAGTCTGAATAGTGGCAGTTATTAGGTATGTCCGGCTCAGTGCCCCGATTATGATAAAAGATCATCGGAAGGACCCAGGTGGGCAGGAGCCTCTCTGGCCAGTTTTGCCAGTCTGTTGCCAAGGCAGCTGTTGGGAAGGCCCGGAGAGGAGGAGGGTTCTGAGTGCAAGTGACGGAATCCGGCGGGCGCCAGCGTCGCCAGGGAGTGCGTCACCACGCGCGGTCGAACGGGGGCGGGGCTAGGGTTGAGTCACGTGGCTTGGTTGCCTACGCGCTGCTGGGCCGTGGGAAGATGGCGGACGGAAAGGGAGACGCCGCCACCGCTGCCGGGGCTGGGGCTGGGGCTGAGGCTCCGGCTGGGGCCGGAGCCGGAGACGGAACGGAGACTGAATCCATGGCTCGAGGTCAGCGCCCCGCATCTCCGGCGCCAGGAGCCCCGGGACTGCGACCGTGTCTGTGGCAACTGGAGACGGAGCTGAGGGAGCAGGAGGTGTCGGAGATCTCATCTTTGAGCTACTGCCGGAGCTTCTGCCAGGTGAGGGGCTGACTGGCTGGCTGAGGGCGGCGGGGCGGGGAGGCCAGGGGAAAAGGCCCCAAATCCGTTGCCGCAGCCCCGGCCAGACTGAAAGGCTCTACCTCAGTGTCTCGCCGCGCCCACGGGCCGGGGAGGCCCAGCTCGGAATCTCAACCACTGGCCCCCCTCCGCCACTGCCCGACTTTAGCCACCGCCTGGGCGGGTTGCGCTGGGCCAGACTGAGAGCTCTGGGCCCCGGCGGCTCCCTGGAAGGGCCGTGCCCTGTCGCCGTTGCCTGTGCCCCCGGCCGGGTGGTTGGAGCGCCATTGCCCGCTGAGGGATTGATTGCTAGTCCTGCTAGGAGATCCTTTTTTGAGTAGCGTGCAGATTTCCAAAATGGAAAACCTGTTTTTTGTGGGGTTTTTTTCCCCCTGAATAATCCGGAGATACGTGTTGGGGCCAGAGACTTATCTTTAGAGTCAGCGTCTACTGGGTCCTTGAAAGGTATGACAGTTGGCTTTGAAAGGCGTCTAGGGCTTTCTGGTTAGGGATTGCGGGGTTGGTTGGTTGGTTTTGCTTTTTTTTTTTTTTTTTTTGACATTTAAGCCGTTCTTTCGACTCTTCTGTATTCCCTCGAGGATTGTGCTACCAGGAATTAGGCTGGTGAGCCTTGTAGTGATTCTTAAGATCTCCGAGTAGAGGAGAGTCGAGAAAGATGTGGAGTGTGGTCTTTTGGCAGTCGTTATGACCATTTCTGTGCCATAGTGGGTTCTAACCCGTGATTACGTATTTATTGGTATGTTTAGTCTGCATGATCGCTCCGAGATTTTTCTCAATGTTTTCGAGTCCTTTATAAATTTAAAGATGCATGCAATTGCTATTTCTACTTCTGTTATACCAGGTTTCAGAGCCACCCCTCTGCTCCTCACCTGGTATACCTTAGAGAATGCAAAATAATCATAGAATTTTGGCAATTGGACTCTTAATAAGTAGTTGACTGTGTTGAATAAATTGTGGTGTTCCAAGCTTATAATTTTGTGGGACAATTTGCTTTGTTGGTCCGGAGCACTTGCTTGATTGCCTTTCTAGAAAGCCCCTCATCTCTGGAATTTTGTCCTTGCTAATCTTTTCTATACATTGTATCACTCCAGTTTCTATGTCTACAACCTGCAGCATTTCCCTGCACCATGAAGAGTTCAGGTGTAATTGTTCTTTGCCTATTCACTAGTAATGGTCATTTGTACTTACTACACACATCTATTCTACAGACTTTTACTGACTCCATAGGATGGTGCCAAGCACTTACCCAAGTGCTGAGGAAACATTTACCCTTGATGAACTTACAATTGGGAGGAGCTGGTAGAAATAACAGAATTTCCAGTGCAGTTTTGGTAATGATGGGAAAGGAGGTAGAGATAGTGGTGAAGGAAAGCCCTCATGAAACATCCTAATGGGAACGATAATTAACCAGTAAAAATAAAAAGATTAACTACAGATTGCAATATGTGCTTAGAAAGAAGTAACTGGGAGAGGCCACTTTAGATATGGTGGTCAGGGAAGGCCCCATAGCTGAAAAGATGAAAATGAGCCATGTGAATGTTTGCAGTGCGTGCGTGCGTGCGTGTGTGCGTGTGTGTGTGTGTGTGTGTGTGTGTGTAGCATTCCAGTGCCACAGGTGGAGATGAGAAGGAACACAAAGCTTTGGGAGAAAGGGGAGCTACTTGGACAAGGAGTAGTGAGGAGGAAGGCAGAATTGTGGATTTGGGGTAAGACTTCCAAGATTGAGTTGTTTTCCTAGAAAGATAACAAGAATGAATGTAACCAAATTGAAACTTGTCAGAGGATATCATATATATATTCTTCTGTATGCCTACTTCTGGCAGCTCTGATTGTGTTTTAAATGAATGTTTTAATGTCTTGAGTCTTAGTCACACCTAGAGGTATGAGGGCACAGAAGATTTTTAAAAAGAAAGTACTTTTGTAATTTGTCTTTTCTGTGATATTTTTTGGCCTAAAATTTCTCCCAAAACTTTTTTTTGGACTAATAAATGAAATAAAAGGTGTTCTGTGATGGTATGTTGTAGTAGGAAGCATATAAGATTGGGAGTTAGTTGGATCTTAATTGTGACTACCACTTGTTAGCTGATAACCTTGGGCAAACTAAGATTGTGAAATTATATTTTGTTTTCTGATCTTTATCTCCTTTTAATATGTTATACGAACAGTAGAATAGAAAGTTTATATACAACTGTTTACAATATCACAATATTTTTGTCACATTTTTTCCAATAGCCCAGATATAAAGTCAACTTAGAGTGTTCTTGCTCCCCAGATACAGAAAAATTTAAAAAATTTTTTATGATGAAGCAGGAAAAATTTCACCATTCAAATTTGGTTTAATAAGGCTTGGTTTCACATTTAAAAGCTATCCTTTTAAGAAATACTGATTGTGTGTGTGCCTGACATACTGGTGATGGAAACCTGCTCTCTTGGAGTACCTAATGTGTAAAGATAGGTACTAGTAGCATTACGTGATAATGTCATAAAGGCCTGACCTGTGCTCTCTGGGATGCTTAATTGCCACAAGTGTATTTTCATCAGGTGTTTAGTTTACAAATGTTATCCTGGAGACTTAGATTGTGCCAAGTAGATCCCTACTGCAGCAGACTGGGACCATATCCACTTCATCTCTTACAGCACTTAAAAGAAATAGCTTTATCTTTGAAGTCAAGAAATAAACTAATGTATTAAAGGATAGAGAAGCTTGTCTCATTCTGGGCTGTGTTCAATTTTCAGAAGTTTGTGAAGATAATAAAAACAAAATTTCAGAAGTAATAGTTACTAAGAAAATGGTACTTAGATCAAGTTGTATTCAGTGAAAATTTGTATTCAGTGACTGTGGGATGTGGTTTTTTCGTTTTGTTTTGTTTTTTACTTCTTTCCCTCGGTTCCTTTTCTGAAAACAGTCTGCCAGACAGTGTGGATAAGATTAACTACAAAAAACAGTCTTCCTTTGTTTTGCTGAAAAATTGGTGATACTCTCTCAGGTTTTTGCTGTATTTTGGGAACCAAGATTCGTAAAGTTTTACAACTGGTTCTATTTGTAACACAAATTTTGAAGACTTTTAAAGTAGCCTTCATTAGCAAACTTGAAGTTACTAGGTGAATGATTATACTTTCAGACTTCCAGGCAAAGTACTTTCATGAGTAAACCTTGTATATATGAGACACTTTTAAGTTCTAGACTAACAGTGACTTTGTAAATTTTTAATTGTTAAAATAAGAAGTGCTGCATATACGTATTGCAGTTTTTCTAGATTAGAGATTGAATACATGCGGTCTAAATCAGATAGGCATACTTGGCTTCACCATTTAAACTATCTGTCTGACCGTGGGCTATTTTGTTTTAAACCTTAGTTTTCTCATTTGCAAATGGAATAATAATAGTACTTATTGTTCTCTGTGTAAATACATTGTTGTGTGGACTAAATAAGACAATCTCTGTAAAAAACAATGCCCTCGCCATTGTCTGAGTTACCCAGATTTCTTAGCTTTGGAATAAAAAGCCTTCAAAAACTTGCCCATAACTTACTTTTCAGCTCTTTACCTAGACAATCCCGTCGTCCCAATCCCACTGTTACTTATTCAGGGGTACTTGGAGTCCATGAACCAAAGTGTTATCATTGTTACTTCTGTGAGTAAACGTTTGCCTATGAATTTCCAAGTGCATTATATTGGGAAAGTTGATCTTAATTTTCATTTGATTCTTCAAAATTCAAGACACATGTTAGGCTTTCAGTAAATATTTACCAACTGACTGATCTTCAAAAGGATAGAATGACTACTTTAACAAGATCTCAGGTCATCAAGCATTCTTACGTCTTTCCTTTCATTGTGCTGTTCTATCCTTTTCTCTCATTTTCTGCATGGTGATTTTTCCTTCTTTAGGGCCCAGTGCAAATGTCGCTTCCTCCGGATTTTCTCTGATTTCACTAAATAGATTTCCTTATAGTTGTTTGTGTTGTTTTGATACTTTGTACATACCGATGGTTTCAACTCTTGTTTTTGTTGTCACTGTCTCAGTTCAGCCTTCATAATATCCTACTGCAACAACCTCTTCACAATTTTCCCTTGCCTTCTGACTGCCGTTATCTACAATCCAGTTTGGTGTTCTTTCTAAATTGTAAATATAATGCTATTAGTCACTTTATTCCCTAAAATTCTTTAAATGGTTTCTCGCCCCAAAGGCAAGATAAAATTCAGAATCATTAGCCTAGTATACAAAAGCTTTTAGAATCTAGACCTCTCCCTCCCCAGCTCCCACCTTTCCAGCCTCTTTTTTTTTTTTTTTTTTGGTCTACTTTCACCACAGTGTCTCAGGTGGCCTGATTAATCCCAGGGTCCTCCCTTCCCCATCTGCCTATTTATCCTTTTAAGACCAGACTCAAATATTAACCGTCTTTCAGAACCATTTTTTATTTCAGCAGGTGGAATGACGCGGTTCTTTCACTTAGTATGCTCCGTTAGCATCTCATACATAAGCCTGGTGCCTGAATATTTGTTTCCATGTCATGTTTGTCTCTTGTGTTGACTAGTAAGCCAATAAGAGTGTGGGTCTTGTTTAGTTTTTTTGTTTGTTTGTTTTTGGTATTCTTGGTACCTAGCAATTAATTAAGTGCCGGGCACACAAAACTAATTTGTTGAATGAATTATTAATATATTGTAGGGACTTCATGATATACTCAAGAGATGAGTACTTCAAAAGGAACACCTGATGTAAAATCTTGTATGTTAAAAATCAGTTTATACGTTCATGTAATAATGGACATATTTACACATGTAGAATGAAGTATAATGTTGATGGAGGGAGAAAATGGGAGGTATTACAGTATTGAGAAAGAGTTAGCAGCCTAATAGGACAACAGTTTGGAAACGTTGAGATGGGGAGGATCAGTCTGCCTTGAGGTTGGTAGCCATGCATATTCTTGAGGTTTCCCTCTTTCATTTATTTTAAAGGATTTTTGACGCATTTACATTTCTTCTTGTACTGCCATCTCTTGGAAGATGTCTAAATAGAAACTAGATAACAGGTAGTTACAATAGCAGAAGTTAGCTTTGCAGTGCATTTGACCAAAACATATTATAAATGTGACCTGTGAAGCAGTGGGATCTTTGGGTGCTATAACTTACTGTAGTACCACCCGGTCTCTTGCTGTGTACTGTGACCCCTAGTGATTTCAGTGTCTACCTGTGGATCATGCTCTTCTGAACAATGTTAATAAAAAAATCTGAATAGAAAGCACCACTTATTTCAAGACTGCAAAGGCATTGGTATACTATTATGTACTTTGTTTTCATTCAGTTCTAGACACTGTCACCATTCCCAGAGACCTTTTTGACTATCTTCTCTAAAATAGCATGTCCCATCTTCTAACTCCTTAACACTGCTTTATACTTCTTCACTACTTTATACTATCTGATATGTTTGTTTGTCTGTCTTCTCTCCTGGAATGTAAGCATCATGAGGCTGTTGACTGTTTTGTTTACCTAGTGCCTAGAATAATCCCTAGCACTTAATGGTTACTCAGTATTTATTGATCTTTTATCCCCTCCCTTCCTTAAATTCCTGACTCCTTGAGGGTGACAGTTTCAAGTCCTACCTGTCTTTATCAAGAAACAGGGACCTTTTTTTGTCAACCAGTTTATGCTGCTTCCCAGCAGAGGTCAGACCTTACTTTTCTTAGTGTCTTGATTACCTAAAAGTAGAACCTCATTTTTATTTTATGTTTTCTAAGAACTTTCTGTGGTAGCTTATATTCCATAAATATTTAAAGTTCCCACGTTTTCCACAGGGTTTGCATAGCCAGATTGAAGCATTTATTTTGGTTATGATTGACATCGTATTGGAAAACCTGAACCACAGATAAGGGATTGAGCAAGATGGTATAAAAAAATAAGTTCCTAAAACTTTCATTGTAGACATAAAGCCAGTATATAAACCAGTATATGAAAAATTAGAGGGGCTATTTAAGTTATTGAGCATCTTTTATGTGCCAAGCACTCGGGTAGGTGGTGGTGTTTTTATTTTACAGATTGAAAACTGAGGACCAGGGAAATTAAGTAACTTTTCCAGGGTCACATGATAGTAAGCTGTGGCAAAGTCTTTAGATTCCAGAGCCCATCTATTTCTCCTGTATCAGCATTTCCTAAACTGTTTTGTTCATCTCTCTCTCTCTGTGTGTGTGTGTGTGTGTGTGTGTGTGTGTGTGTGTACGTACGTACGTGTATTTCTTGAAATAAGGATTCTGTGTTCATATAAGTTGGGATAAGTGGGGTTTTTTCTCTGTACCACTTGTTTAATATTAGCTCTTTTAAAACATGAACCTAAAAGAGTCCTTTTTTTTAAAATAGTTGACATTCGATATTATTTTATATTAGTTTCAAGTGTACAGTAGGATAGTTGGACATTTATATAATTTATGCAGTGATCGCCTCTATTAGTCTAGTACCCACCTGGCAGTATACATAGTTATAACATTGACTATATTTTTTAATGTGTCTTTTATATTTAAGATGTATTGTGAATCTCCTAGAGAGACATTAAGTGTTGTGTAGCATTTGCCAAATTTAGCAGGTTCAAAACATTTAACATTTTACCATGTTCTAAACCTTATACCAGCCCAAAAGTCACTTGCTTTTCTTTCATTATAATAAAGCAATACATCATGAAGAGTTGAGTGCTTTGTGTTTCTGCACACCACTGAGTTTTGATTGCCTAGTTTCAGCCTAAAATATGACTGAGTTTTCTATGAAAAAGTTTCCTCCAAAGTCTTTGTGGATTTTAAGTTATTGTCACAGATGAAAAAATATTTGAATGTATAATTTTGGAAGTTGAAAATGAATTATATTTCAGACATATCTTGATTTCACATTCATTCAGGTTTACCAATATTTCTGCAACATAGCTGGCTTGGGAACTAGTAATGTATTTGTCTGTTTCTCATCACTTTTGTGTTATGTCTGATTTCTCTAATGTGTTGTTTTGAGTACCTTACTGTGCTGACATTTGAGTTCAGAGTGTTTTTACTCAAGGAAATAAACAGTGTTACATTAGCCAGCACAATAATGCTTCACTAATATGGGCACTTATAAGAATTATTACCAGATATGATAGAATGAATGGACTAGCTGGGGAATTGCATTTTTATGCTATATGGTTGTATAAACAAGGCATATTTTTATTTGTGATTTCATTTTTTTAACTTGCTTTTTTCATATATATTTAAAATATATATGGTATCTTAAAGTAGTAAAACTAAATATATATAATTTCCTGTGACTCCAATTAATACATGCTCATTCTAAAAGCTTAAGACAAGATGTTTAAATGCGTAAAGCAGAAAGCCAAAGTACCATGTAATCTCACTGTTAATAGCTTGGTGTTTTTATCTGATTTTTGAAAAAATACATATATAGTATGTGTGTCTCTATAAATGTTAAAATTTTTAATTGCCCAAGAAATTCGGGAATATATTATAATAGTAAAAAATTAGAACAATGTGAAAGGAGACTAAAATATGAGAACTCTCACATACCCCCTTATACTCCAGTTCTACGTTTTCCTAGGTTAACAGTTTGGGAATGTATCCTTAAACAATTTTTCTGTATGATATGTACATATATGTACAATTTTAGGAAAATAGTGTCAAATTTACATACTAAAATTTGCTTTCACTTGATATATTGTAACCATCTTTCCATGTAGGATACATATTTACTACATTAAAAAGATAACTAGTATTTCATTAACAACTGCACTGATTTAAAATTCTGTAGGTAGCAAAACCTTCAACACTCTTAATTAAAAACAAATAAAC
Source organism: Rhinolophus ferrumequinum (assembly GCF_004115265.2). NCBI lineage: Eukaryota > Metazoa > Chordata > Mammalia > Chiroptera > Rhinolophidae > Rhinolophus > Rhinolophus ferrumequinum. The sequence continues at coordinate 28,126,400 of NC_046292.1, forward strand.
TATAAAAGCAATGTTCAAGGCAAAATATGTAATGCTATACAGAAAGGTTTAATGGAAAAGTAAAAACCCCCTCCGCCCTCAATCCCGCGGTAGTCACTCCTCAGAGGAGTTAACGGTCTCTTATGTATTCTTAACAGCTTGTTTTTGCCACTTGGTACTCTTCTGCAATTTACTTTTTAATTTAATATATTGAAGACAATTTTCTATATCAGTACATGTTGAGCATGTACCATACTTAAACTATTTTTGTGGGTTTTTTTGTTCTCACAAATAATTTGCAGTGAACATCTTTAAACATTAAACATTGGTTATTTATATTGCCAGCATATATATCTGAAATGAAATTTAGTGGATTAAAGAGAATATTTATTTTAAATTTTAATGGATACTGGCCTATAAAAAGTTGAATATGTATTTCCACCAATAGTGTTTGGGAGTCCCTGTTTCAATATATTCTTGCCAACCCTGGTGTTATTAAACTTTTTAATATTTGTCAATCTGATATTAAAAAATTGCTATCACACTGTTATGTTAATTTGCATTTTAACAGCATTTGGGTATTTTTTCATGTGTATTAGATATTAAAACTTTTTTCCTATGAGGTTTATTTTTACTTTTCTTACATACCTGTATTTTAAATTGTTATTAGGTGAAAGTCATTAAAATTTGATTGTGTCTAATCATCGAGTATAACCATGTAAATTTGAGATTCTGTGCTGCTTTGAAGTTCTCAAGAAGCAGAACATATGCAGCCTAATCTGAAGCCATTGGAATGTATGCTACAATTTAGTGATTGATTGTTGTGATAGATTTGTCAGTGTACTGATTTCCAACAAATATTTATTGATCTTTTATATATCAATGCTATTACATTCTGGGAAGACTAAGTCATAGCCGAATAACTGGAAATAGTGCTTTCCATTAGCTAATTTTTTCTTACATTGCTACCTTTATATGTTTTCAAATAAAGTGCCACTGAATGGATGTATGACCTCGGGTCAAATCATTTTGTTAATTGGGGCCTCAAATTGCTGCTTAAATGAGATGACCTTTAAGGTTTGATTCTCCTCCAAAATTATATAATTCTACTGAAAAACATTTGCTAAGGATTATTTTCTAAGTCATCTCCAAATATTTGTCTTGTGCATCTGTATTGAAATAAATGAATATTTAATGTTTTATTTATATAGTATCAATATATAAATTATAAGCAAACAAAAAATATGAAAGGGATGAGATTTTTGAAAACTCATTTACATAAATAAAAGTATTAATTAATATTAGATCCTGCCCCCTAGTGGGTTATCATTTACCCCTCTAAATGCCCAACCAGTGGAAACCACTACAAATTTGAACTGAAATTATTTATTTGCATTAGTTGTTATGCTCACTGTCTTTTTCCTTCATAGCAAAATCCTGACTTCAGTGTTTAAAGAATTTGGTAAATGAAAATGTTAAACCTAGAGCAAATTATCCCATAAAGTTTAGCAGTAAATGTGGATAAAGCATCACATTTGGTCAGTCTCATGTTTTATTGTCTTTTGAAATGGAGAACATATGCAATAGAAAGTAGATTTGACGTTAAGTCACTTTAAATCCTTGTTCCAACACTTGTGACTTTAAACATTGCCTTGGATCAATATTCTTGTCTATAAAATTTGGGGTAATAGAAAGCTACCCCGTAGGTGGTTGTGAGGACCCAATGGGACAGTATAACACTACCTGTAGCATAGCTTTTGGTAGCAGATAGGTACACAGTGTCAGTTTCTTTATTTCCTTTCTATCCTGAATATTGTTTTAAAGAAGTATTTCATGTAGAGCACCTTTCCTCCATTTTTTTGTCAATGTACAGCCCATTAAAAGAAAAAAAGTTTCCTAGATGTTCACAGAGCATTTGCTAGCATAGTGTTAGATTCAGAGAGCCTATGATGGATGAGCTTTGTATACTGGAAATGTAATTTGCAGTTAATTTCTATTACATTGAAGCAATGTGAATGCCCTTTGGGTTTATAATGGACGTAATGGATTTGACCTGTTATAATCAACAGATCATTCTATATAAAATATTTTTTTATTCATTTGGCTATTGGTTTTAACTTGGTTTATTGTTTGGGATTTAAATTATGTATTTCATTTTGTTGAAATATGCATTTATCAAAAGTGATTTGAATTTATAACATAATTGGATTTGATTCCCTGGGGGAAAGGTGGCCATATTTTCATAAAATCATAGAATCTTATTTTCCGGGGACAAATATTAGAGGTTATCTAGCCCATTCCGTTTAAAACTTTTAAACGTGAAACTCCCTCTCGGTCTAGAATGTTAGCTGAATAGGTTATAATTTCATTAAAATTCTGAACTTTGTCATATCTATTTACCACCAAACAAAATTCAGGACTAGTGATTTGGTGTAAGCATCCTTCTAAAAAATATGATCTAAGCATTTCCTTTTTAAAATTTACACAAGTGCAGTTTGGTCAAAATGCTGCTCTCCTTTTTAGGGTTTGAATGAAGCAGTGAGAATTTGGAATCAAATCTACTTAGTTGAATTTGCTTTAATAATATATCAGGCATATTTCACTCTAATCAACAGTGTGTACCTGTAAAACTGTCTTAATCAAATTTAAAGTTAGAAAATCCTTTAATAATAGTGCAAAGCATCAAAAGCAAGTAATTACAGAATACCTACTATGCAATTCAGTTTGCTGGGTTCTGGTCTACAGGGATGAAAAAACAGATGTGGTTCTTGCCCTCTGTGAGTTTATTGTCTGGTGGAGAGGAAAAACATTAAACAATTTTTTATATTACATTTGCTTTTGATACCATAGTCAGTAGTCATAGTTTGATGATCATGAGTATTTATCTGCCTTCCAACTAGTTTTTTAGGTAACAGGAACATAAATAAGTAAAACAATTCCCAATGCCTGACTATTGCATAATAATTTTGACGCCTAATATAAATGATTTTTAAATAGGCAACATTATTGCTCTTTACCACTTGGTACAGATTATAAAGACATGATTTTCCATGCATTTTTCTATAATCAGCTTAATTGGTGTTGGTTGCCAAACTCAAAATTTGAAGCAGGTGTGTGATTAAGAAGTGAAGACCCTACTAGTTTAAGGAAGAGCAGGAATGGCAGGAATCTATTTTGGACTGGATGAAGGCTTTAATAAGATATTTTAGGTTTGGAAATGCCAAAAAATAAGTACCCTTTGACATCCCACAGCCATAAAACATTTGAACCCAGGATATTATTACAAAGAATTAGAAAGCTTTTGTCTATGTATATAAGGCATATGTGCTCAGTTGTTTATAGAGGTTATTTGGGGATGAGGAGCAGAAGTGGAATTAGATAGAACCACTTCTTTATTGCATACAAAATTTTAAAGTGGGATTATGTGTGAATTTTATTTGTGAATTTTTGTGTATTTCAGTATTTTTTCAAATAAAATTTTACAGGCAAAAACAGTGCTCTATATATTGATATGAAAGGATATCCGGGGCCGGCCAGGTGGCTCAGGAGGTTAGAGCTCCATGCTCCTAACTCCGAAGGCTGCCGGTTCGATTCCCACATGGGCCAGTGGGCTCTCAACCACAAGGTTGCCAGTTCAATTCCTGGAGTCCCGCAAGGGATGGTGGGCTCTGCCCCCTGCAACTAAGATTGAACACGGCACGTTGAGCTGAGCTGCTGCTGAGCTCCCAGATGGCTCAGTTGGTTAGAGCGTGGGCTCTCAACCACAAGGTTGCCAGTTCAACTCCTGCAAGGGATGGTGGGCTGTGCCCCCTGCAACTAGCAACGGCAACTGGACCTGGAGCTGAGCTGCACCCCCCCACAACTAAGACTGAACAACAACAACTTGAAGCTGAATGGCACCCTCCACAACTAAGATTGAAAGGACAACTTGACTTGGAAAAAAAAAAAAAAAAGTCCTGGAAGTACACACTGTTCCCCAATAAAGTCCTGTTCCCCTTCCCCAATAAAAAAAAAAAAAAGAAAAAAAAAAAAAAAGAAAAAAAAAGAAAGGATATCCAAGATCTGTTGTTTAAAGAAAAAGTTGCAATGATATATAGAAAGTTTTGAAAGACAATTACTAAAGTATTACCATTTGTTGCATTTCAGTGAAGAATTAGTGTAACATTCATTTATTTCTTGTGTTTTTATACAGTTTGTACTTATATGTTACTCTTTTAAATTAATTTTCATTTTTATCAACTATTATTTTAATACTTACTTGTCTTTGCTTCTTTCCTTTGTTAGAGCCTCTGTTTCCTGGCCCTCATATATTTTTCTTGTTTTGAATGTGGGAGGATACCCTTTAGTAGCTTCCCAAGGTCTATCCTCACTTTTGATTTAGTTACTCTGGCTGGGTATAGGAGTCTAGATTGAAAATCAGTTCTGCTCAGAACTTTGAAGCCTTTGTTACTTTTAAAAAAATCAAGTATCTCCAACATACAAAGTAGTAAAGAGTATACTAAAATGAACACAACCTAAGAAATAAAACGATTGAATGTTTAATCATTCACCTGCATCTCTTTACTTTTTAAAATTTATTTGTGCATTTTAATGCAGTGTGTATTATTTTATGTTTTTCAGCATTGCTTAAATGATGTTCGTGTATGTATTCTTTTGAAGCTTTTAAAATTCAGCATCATGTTTCTAAGATTTATCTGTATTGGTATCTGTAGCTTTGATGCATTTTTCACTGGTGTGCAGCATTATGTAAATATATCACAATTCATTTATCTATTCTTTTACTGATAGGTTTAGAGGCATTTACACTGCTGGGGTGGACATCTTTCCAAAATATCTTGATACATGGATGTAAGAATTTCTTTAGGGTATGTGTTTACAGTAGAATTGCTGGGTTTATATATAGGCCTATCATTAACTGTAATAAATACTGCCAAGTTATTCTCCCAAGTATTTGTAGCACTTTATTCCAGTTATCAGTGTTTGAAAGTTACCATTAGCCTACATTCTTGCCAATACTTGATGTAGTCAGTTTAATTTTAGGCATTTTGGTGAGTGGACTAGGGTATCTCATTGTGGTTTTAATTTGTTTTTTGTCTGATTACTTGTGAGGAATTGTTTATCTTTTTAGTGTGCATTTATTGCTATTTATATTACCTTTCCTATGAATTGCCTTTTCTTATTTTTTGCTTATTTTTCAAATGGGTTGTCTTTTTTTTAACAGTTTATGAAATTATGAATCTGAACATGAATCCTTTGTTGGTCATATACTTTGGAATTATCTTCTCTCTAGTTTATCTTAGGCACAGAAGTTTTACATTTTGCAGTAAAAATTGTAAATTTGACAATTGAAACGTAAAATTTTTCAAATTTGTTTTATGAGTTTGTACATTTTGTGGCCCATTTGTCTTTTTTTTTAATAGGATTTTTTTCTTTTTTTTTTTTTAGATTTTATTGGGGAAGCGGAACAGGACTTTATTGGGGAACAGTGTGTACTTCCAGGCCTGTTTTCCAAGTCAAGTTGTTGTCCTTTCAGTCTTAGTTGTGTCGGGTGCAGCTCAGCTCCAGGTCCAGTTGCTGTTGCTAGTTGAAGGGGGCACAGCCCACCATCCCTTGCGGGAGTTGAACCAGCAACCTTGTGGTTGAGAGGATGCACTCCAACCAACTGAGCCATCCGGGAGCTCAGTGGCAACTCAGCTCAAGGTGCCGTGTTCAATCTTAGTTGCAGGGGGCGGAGCCCACCATCCCTTGCGGGACTTGAGGAATTGAACTGGCAACCTTGTGGTTGAGAGCCCACTGGCCCATGTGGGAATCCAACCGGCAGCCTTCGGAGTTAGGAGCATGGAGCTCTAACCGCCTGAGCCACTGGGCCAGCCCCCCATTTGTCTTTTTTAAAAACAGCTTTATTGAGGTATAATTAACATACAGTAAACTATTCATATTTAAGATGTACAGTTTAATAAGCTTAACATATCTGTGCATCAATGAACTGATCACCATAATCAAGAAAATGAACGTATTCATCTCCCCTAAAGTTTCTTCCTACCCCGAAGTATTTCCTCTTACCTTCCTTCCCTACACATTTTTCCATCCTCACTTAACTGTTTTTTTGATCTGTGATTTTGTTTTTCATTATCTGAAGCCTTATGATTACATAATTTACAATTTTGTGCTGATGGTCTTTTCTCCTCTACTTTAATCCTTCTAGTGAGTTGTCAAAAGCCATTACCAATCATACATATACAGTAGTTCTACAGTTGTGTTTTTGGATAGTTGTTTAAAAGACAATCCTGAATTATAACTTAGTCTGACTTAATAAAGAATTCACAAGCGAAGTTTGCTACTATGTCTTGTCACACTGAATTTTAAAAGCATCTGGAATTGTAGATCATCTATAAAATGTGAGAAGTGTTAAATATTCTTTATTTGATATTATACATAAACTACACTGAAGTGTGTTTCATTTAGTAAAAGGTAACATTTTAGATATAGGGAATTTTAATTAAATTGGCACAGTTAGGACCAAAAAGATAAAAGTGGACACTGCCACTTTATCCTTCAGCCCTTGCCTTTTAACAAGCTACGGAACACAACTTGAAACACAAACAAGTCTTGTTGTTCTGAGATGGTGAAGGGATTTCCTCAGTATTCAAACATGTTAATATAACCAGTTATATAAATCTAAATATAAAATCAATTTTCTACAGGTTTTGAGATGGCATTTACCGTCTCTAAAACGGTACCAAAAATTTGAACATGATTAATCACGTCCAATCATATCTTTAGAAGGGGAAAACAGTGATAGCACTTGCTGACCTGAAATTGCCATGAAAGTTCAAAAAGCTGATCATATTCTTTTAACCAATCTTACTTAAATTAGGACTGCCCAAAAGAAATGTTCTGTCAGCCATTCATGGTCTGAATTCAATTTAAATATGATACACATTTAGAAAGTCATGAGACATTTCTATTTTGTAATAGATAAGGCAGTGGCCAACTAGTACTTATTAGTAGCCCTTTTGTGATATGCTATCAAGTCTGCTCTTTCTGTAGTCACGAAGGTCATTTTTGTTTTAGGGATGTACTTCTTGGGATTCTCCAAATATTTTATCAATGTCTCCTCTCCCCAGATGATGCCTTTGTTCTTGTTAGCATCCATGTAAGAAAATCCATGGGCCTGATCTGTCTTTTGCCCAAACAGTCCATGGAGATTTGGCCGAGCCTTGTGTTTGCCTCCCTTTTCCACAGTATGGCACTGGGCACGCTTCTGCACAAAAATCTTCTTGCTCTTCTTCTCAATGTCACCCATTTTTAAAACGCTCTTTTGTCTCGCGCAATACAGAGACTGCCTCACTTAATTATTGATCTGCTTTCTGTCTAGAAGTTTGGTTGCATTTTTTAGAATTTTAATTAATAAAATTACAGTCTCTTTTTGTTTGACTTCTTTTATTCCATATAATTATTTTGAAATTTGTTCATGTTATATATAGTAATAATTCATTCCTTTTATTGTGTATTCATTGTATGGATATGTCATGATTTGTTTATTCACTCACCTCTCGCTAGACATTTGGCTTGTTTCCACATAAAGCTGCTGTGAACCTTGGTCTGTAAGCCATTGTGTGGACAAATGCTTTCTCTCTCTCTCTCTCTCCAGTAAATACCTAGGTGGAATGGCTGGGTCACATGGCAGGTTTTTCAGAATTAGTTGTATCATTTTACATTCCCACCAACCAATGTATAAGAGTTCTAGTTTTCTACCTCCTGGTCAATACTTGGTGTGGCCAGTCTTTTTAATTTTAGCCATTGTAAAATTAGTGATAGCTCATTGTGGTTCTGATTTACATTTTCCTAATGACTTATTATGTTGACTGTTTTTATGTGCTTATTTGTCAATCTTGTATCTTTGATGAAGTATCTTTTCAAATCTTTTGCTTATTAAAAAGGATTGGATTGTTTCCTTGTTTTTAAGTTTTGAGAGAAGTGTAAGTGTGTGTGTACACAAACCCTTTATCAGATATATTCCTCTTTAAAAAAAAAATAACATGTTGAGACTTAGATGGCAAAGGGTGGAGAGATGGAGGTGGTAATTTGTATCACTTCTAAGTTATACACATTCTGCCTCTGGTTCACTTGTGTCTCTCTGGAGGGAACACCCTTGACCGTGTCACAGATTCCATTGTGGTGATGTGGGCATGTGGAAAGGCTTACAGGGATCATATCCTAACAAGGATAAACTGACGTAGAACAACATGGTGCATGTCACATGTTCTGGACAGAACTGTAGGTGAACTCGTGAGATACTATCAAGAACTTCCAGGAAAAACTGGGTGAGGCTTAACAGGCAAGAAAAGTACTACATTCCTAGATGAGCACAAGAGCAGCCAAGCCATGATTAATTCCTATTAAGTTGATCCCTCCTATAACCACAGAGTTGATAGGGTCAGAGAAAATGGAATCAGATATGTCCTTCGCAATGATATCCTCCTAGTCTGTGGCTTGTCTTTTATTCTCTTAACAATGTCTTTCGAAGAACACAATTCTTAATTTTGATCAAGTTCAATATATTAGCTTTTTTTTAATGGATTATGTTTTTCATGTTATATCTAAGAAATCTGCCTAACCCAATACCACAAAGATTTTCTCCTTTATTCCCCTCTAGAAATTTTATTGTTTTAAGATTTTATTGTTTAAGATTGTTTAAGATGATCCATATGGAGTTAATTTTGGTATATTGTATAAAGGATACGTGGAAGTTTTCTTTTTTATGACTCTAAATGTTCCAGCATCATTTGTTGAAAAGACTGCTTTCTCACTGCATTAAGAAATAGCCTTTGCACCTTGTTGAAAATCAATTAACCATACGTATGTGGGTCTATTTCTGGACCTTATTCTGTTCCATTGATCTATTTGTCTACCCTGATGCCATTACCACATTCTTGTTTTGCTTTTTAAAATAGAAAATATAATATTATGAAAGCTATATTGCACATAAAGACAGGAAGTAGAATGGTGGTTGCCAGGGGCTGGAGGGAGGGAGTTAATGTTTAATGGGTTCAGTGTCAGCTTTGCAAGATGAGAAGAGTTCTGTGGATGGATATTGCTGATGGTAGCACAACAGTGTACAGTTAGCCCTTTAACAACATGGATTTGAATGGCACTGGTCCACTTATATGTGTACTTTTTCCAATAAATATACAGTCACCATCTGTATTCCTGGATTTTGCATCTGAGGATTCAACCAACCTCAGATCAAAAAGAATATTTTCTTTGTTGTTGTTGTCTGTTTATTGACTGATTTTTCAATTGCAGTTGACATACAATATTATATTGGTTTCAGGTGTACAATATAGTGATTAGACATTTATATAACTTATGAAGTGATCACCCTGATAAGTCTAGTACCCGTCTGACACCATACATATTTATTATATTATTGACTCTATTCCCTATGCTGTACTTTACATCCCTGTTTTTATAACTGGCAACTTGTACAGTTGAATCCTTTCCCCATTTTCACCCATCCCTCTAACCTCCTTGTCATCTATCAACCGTCAAAATATTCTCTGTATTTTTTATCTGCAGTTGGGAATCCATGGATGCGGAGGGCTGACTGTGTGCATTGTTTTACGCCATTTTATATAAGCTAAGGTTAAGTTATTATTGAAGAAAGAAAAATATTTTTTTTATAGATTTAGTGTAGCCTAAGTTTACAGTGTTTATAAAGTCTACAGTAGTCAGTCATGTCCTGGGCCTTCACACACTCACCGCTCACTCACTGACACACCCAGAGCAATTTCCAGTCTGGAAGTTCCGTGATAAGTGCCCTGTACAGGTGTACCATTTTTTATCTTTTATACCATACTTTATTATACCTTTCCTATGTTTAGATATGTTTAAATACACAAATACATACCATTATGTTACCCGTGCCTACAGATTCAGTGCAGTAAATGCTGTAAAGGTTTGTAGCCTAGGAGCAATAGTCTAAAACATATAGCCTAGGTTGGTAGTAGGTTATTCCATCTAGTACATGATGTTCACATGATGACAAAATCGCATAAGGCCGCATTTCTGAGAACGTATCCCCATTATTAAGTGGCACATGACTATATTACATTGATTTTCATATGCTGAACCATCCTTGCATTCCAGGAATAAATCCCACTTGGTCGTGGTATGTAATCTGTTTTAATAAACTGGGGGGATCATTTTGCTAGTATTTGGTTGATTTTTGTATCAGTGCTCATAAGGGATATTGGTCTGTAGTTTACTTGTAGTCTTTGTCTGGCTTTGGTATCAGGGTGGTGCTGACCTCATAGTATGAATTGGAAGTGGTCCTTCATCTTTGACTTTTTTTTTTTGAATGTTAAAGTTAACTGTTGATGCTGTTTTCATCCAAACTCCCTTCCTTACTGTTACAATAACTCAGATGAAGATACCATACAGATGCTGTAGTAATTAAATTTTAAAATTATAAAGGAAACATACAAAATTTTATTTCACTGCAACAGTAAGGAAAAGATCCTAAATTGAATAAAGAAAACATTGTATTTCCCCTATCCAGCTGACCCTCAAAAGTTGTACTTAGGTTGTAACATATAATACTTGTTACAACTCCTCAGACTGTCACTATCTTACACTAATAATAGAAATGTAAATTGGAACAAATTTTCTGGAACAGAATTTGACACTATGTAAAGCCTTAAAAATTAAGCATTCTTTGACCCAGCAATTTCATTTATAGGACATCATCCTAAGAAAATTGTCATGGACACATGGAAAAAGTTGGGTGGAGAGGTGCTTTCACCATCATGTATAATAACGCAAAGTTAGAAACCACAGTGTCCAGAAATAGAGAATTGGGTAATAAATTGTGGAACACATACAAGGCTGTGCAGTTATAGAAATACTGACGTTGAAGAAAAATTTCAAAACAATGTGTAGCATGATTCCATTAAAATGCTTTTTTTAGGTATAAAAACCCCTCAAACTTAATATTGCCTGTTAACTGATCTATTTCTGGGTGATGGTAGTATGGTAGTATGGTGGTAGTATTATACTTTTTACTTCATCTATTTTTAAACAACAAATGATACAACTTTTATGACATAACAATAAAAGGTATTTTTAAAAATTGAAAATGAAATGAAGCTAGGAAGCATAGGTAAATCCCATGACAGAATCAGTATCTAAAAATAATCTTGTTAGGCTGGGATGATGGGCCAAATCCAGTGAAATTTCATCACGATGGAATCAGGATGAATAGGTGGATGGATAAATAAGCAGTCATATTTCTGGATTTAACAAAACCAACTGTAACTAATATAGAAAGTGCAAAGTGAGGTCTAATAGCAACGTATGTGAAAGACTTAAAGGTTTTAATTTACTCTAGCCACTTCCTCAATGTAAGCAGCCACCAGTTCTCCTCCCATTCATTCCATTTCACCTCACACCCAGCTTCATCTGTTAATGGGAAACTGCTTCCTCACCAACTGATGTTGGAGTCTCATCACCATCTGTTCTAGTTGTCTTTTCTGACTTTGTTCAAGGTGCTTTCCACTTGGAGTCCTTCTGTTCCCCTCACTTTTGCATTTCCAAACTTGACCCATACTTCAGAAACCCAGCTCAAGTGCTACCCCCAGCTGGAAGTCTATCTATCATAGTGCAGTCACATTTTACTCAAATTTATTTTATTCTGGGAATTTCATGTATTGAGAAATTAAAATCAGAATAAGGCTTCTTGCTTTATGTGCAAAATTTGAAATAATGCAAATCCTCCTTTCTTAACATAATTTCCTATTGCCATAGGACGTGCAGTTTTAACAATAAATACCAGATATCTTTTGTTATTTCTTCGCGAACCACCAGCATGCTAAAGTGTGGGATGTCGATCAGGACCATTGCAAGAAAATTTGCCCCAGAAGCAATCGCTTTAAATGGAAATGAGATGTTGTAAACTCTGAGGAAGAAAGCCAAATGATGAGCATACTACTTGCTGCAGAATATTAAAGTTTATGAGTAGTGGGTAAAAGCAGAATTTAAAGGTACACTTAAAATAGTTGTAGACTTGTGCATTCTGAAAAGGCATGAAGCACAGTGATTTTAGTGTGGGCTCTGGAGCCAGGTGACCTGAATTCAGTTCAAATCCTGAATTCAGCACTTACTGGGTGACTTTGGGCAAATAACTTAGTCTCTCTATGCCTTTGTTTCCTTGTTTTTTAAAATGAGTGATGATAAATCACCTAGATCATGGGATTGTTGTATTAAATGTTAGCAGCAAACTCTTAGGAAAATGCCCATCCCACACTACATGCTCAAAAACCAACACGATGATTCCCTAGGGAAATGGAGTCTTAAACCATTTGCGTTTTCAATTGGAATGCATGCCCACATCAAATATCATCTTGAAAGAAATTCTCCCTCCTTGATAGTTTCAGAGACTAGTCAGGATACTGCCATGTAGTGAGGAATGCAGGTAGAATTGGGATGAGGGGAGGTATTTTTCCCTTCATTGTAAATGTAATATTGCTTATTAAAGAAAATGTGGGAAGTTCCGAAAAACATAAAGACAAAAATTTGTTCATAATCCTACTACTAGCCCAGTTCTAATAGTCATATTAGCATTTTAGTTGAATTTCATCTGGTCCTTTTTTTTCTGTGCATTTTTTTATGTGCAGATATGTTGTGATAACACATATGCAGAATGGGAGGTTATTTAGCCTAGAGAAGTAAGCAGTCTAAGTGCGGGACATTGGGGATCTGGTCTAGGTCACTGGCTCTAGAAATGAAGCTTAGGGGCAGGAGACAGGTGCTTCTGAGATTGAATCTGCAAACTTTGCTGGGGGTTTCAGAGATAGTTTTCTAGCTCTGGTTCCTAAAAAGAGGCAGGTGGAACATAGGAGGAAGAGCATATTTGCTGGGGAAGATGTTTGTTTTAGATGTTTGGAGTTTGAGATTGGAATAGGATATCCCATGGAAATATCTAAGGGGGCAGTTGAGGTATACATAATAGCAGGGACTTAACTTGAGAGGTAATCTGCCTGGGATATGAATGAGAGCACTCAGTGAGAATGTTTAAAACCATCAATGATAGTGCCTAAGTGGACTAATTTTTCATATGCTGTGTTTCTGACCAGTCAGAATACCTAGCTTTTTAAGGGCAGGAATAGCACACCATCCTCAGTGCCCAGCACAGTATTGCCACATCATGGCGTTTGTGGAATACATGGGTTTACTGAAACAAAGAGAAGAGGCCATTGATTTGCACTGTGTAGAATGCCAATGAACCTAAAGGAGTCATATTTATCATTTTATTTCCTCCTTCTCTTTCAGTTTTGTTGGTTTCTAAAATTTAAATTTCTAAAGAGAAATAAGAGACTGCCATTTTTCTTTACTGCTTCTGATGGAATTTTGTTTTTGTTTTACTGTTAAAATACTATTTAGATGGCTATAATTCATTCATCTTTATCTTGTGGTTTAAAAAGGCTGATAGTAAAGATTTTTCCAGTGATGATTCAGATGTCCGAGTACTCCCCCAGTGGGTATGTTAAGGAGACCTCACTATTTAATTGCAGTAACACGTGAGGGGAAAAAGACTGAGGAATATTAAAAAATATATAAACTAGTATAAGGCAAACTGTAAGCATAAATACCCATGGGGTATGGAATTGAAATTGTGTAACTTGCGGATGTCTTCATGGAGTGTCTGTGTTAGAAGGTAATTAGATTGGTGGCAGGAGCATTCTAAATGCAAAGGTGGACTGTGGAAAGATCCACTCATCTGTATGCATTCTTCTCTTTGCATACTTCAGCTAGCAACTGGTTAATTTGCATGTGTAGTTTCAACTATTATGTTGTATTGACTCATTCTGAAAGTTCCATGAGGATGAGCCCCCATGTCTTTTTCCCCAGCACTCAGCACTGTGTATAAAGGAGGCTATCAATAAATATTTGTCAAATGAATAAAATGGCGAATGTATTCAGCAAACATTTAGTGCCACTTGAGAATGTCCTGTAACGGTATAGGAGTGTTAGGCCTACGAAGATTGATAAGATGTAAAACTGACCTGAAGGAGCATAAAATCTGGTACTGAATATGAATTTGTAAAGTTCTCTGGTTTTTAGATTAAACAATGTAGATATTAATTTGCTGACCTAAAACAGAATTTTATAACATACATTTTAATAAATTTCTTAAGAGAGATTTTGTGAAATCTTATTTACGAGACAGAAAGCACATATTCTGTGTTCCTTCTCTACTCATTTAGCTGGGAAGAGGGTTGTTATGGGGTCATTTTTGTGATCCTGTTATTCAGGTTTTTTTTCTTTATTAAAATTTGGGATTTGATTAAATGAGGACATAATGCTCTTCTGAGAGTGCAGAAGGAGCCCACTCTAAAGTGACCAGTAAAGCAGCAAGATTTATGATTTTAACTGAATGGATATGCTAAAATAGCTTAACTGGCTTGATCATTCAGGTACACAAAGATCAGATAATCCAGTGTTAGTTAAGAGAGAGTTTACTGTATAATGAATGATTAGTTATATATTTCCTTGTAAGTTTTTTTTTTTTTTTCCAGTAATCAAGACCAGTGCAGTTCTTTATAATTAGAACTGATAATAAGGGACCTGTACCTGTTTTGTGGAAACTAAAGCTGCAGAAAATTGAGTGGAATCCTGCAATGCCACTATAGCTATATGTAGTTTTTCAGGCAGAAAAAGTGAAGACAGGAAGTTAGGAATCTTTGAAGAGATTATTCTGGGGGTAATTAATTCACATAATGTAATTAACTCAAGATAAAGCTGCCCTCTGAAAAGAAGACTTGCCTGTAGAAGTAGCACCAAACAAAGAGCATTAGGAACTCCCTAGCCCTGTCAAAATGTGTATTCTCGTGGGGAGAAGCTTGTATCCTGCCTGTCTTAACCTAACTAGATGTATCTGTTAAGCATAAGCAAAACCTAATCAGTTGTTAGAAGAAATATATTAATAAAAGAGAGAGCAACTCCATGGAATCTAGAGAGTCCTCAGACAAGAACTTGGCAGTGAGTTCCCAGCACTGTCCAAGAGAACATAAGCCAGCTTTTCACCATCATTTGAACAAATTTTTAGTGTTGAACACATAATTTATCAGGCCTTATTGTGGCTCCATTTTTCTTTGTTTTAGATTTTGTACTCACCAGATAATCTCGTACATAAAAGGGGTACCCTGGCTGATGATTATCCCCCCACTGTAAACAAGGAAACATTTGGCTTATATGTTAATTTTTTTAAATAAACTTCATTAACAATAAAAATATAACATCAACCTTTTATAAATTGGTTAGTATAAATTAAGCATAATCAATCCTATGTGTGTAGGGGGGAAAAAAGGATTTTATGGAGCTGTAGCGCTGAGGGCCATACTCAGGAATAAGCCTCCTTGTACAAGGCAGGGATCGGTCTTGTTCTTGTATACCTGTGCCTGGCACGTGGTTGGTGCTCAATTTAATGTTGTAGCATACCAAACTCATTGCTAAATTTCAGAGATGGTAACTCCAGACCTATAGTGGTTCTAGAACCACTACTCTACTCATGGGTTTATTCTCATGTCAGAAGAGCCAGTTGTACCTTTTCTTTAACTCAACAGTTCATTAAGTGATAAAAATAGACTCCTAGACAAGCCAGAGGCCTGTAAAGGCAAATAAAAGGTATATGTGTCTGTTAGGAAAAAAGGGAACAAAGACAATGTTTCATTGTTTTTATTTTTTAAATAATTAAAACTTTAATTTTATTTTTTTAGACTCTCTTGCAATATGCAAGCAACAAGAATGCATCAGAGCATATGGTGTATCTTCTGGAGGTATATCGACTTGCCATCCAAAGCTTTGCCAGTGCACGCCCGTATTTAACTACTGAATGTGAAGATGTCCTGTTAGTGCTTGGCAGATTAGTACTGTAAGTTTAAGAATTTAAATCACTCTTAAAACTGAGTGCTTTTGGTTGTAATGTTTGCCTGACTTTTGTTTACTATGCATCTTGTTATTCAAAGCACCAGTAGAGTTACACCTTTGAATGTAATCTCCTTTGCTTTGAGCCTTCACACTCAGGTTCCCTGGAGACGAAATACAAGCCAAGCAACATAATCTTAAATTGCCTCTAGAGTCTCTTTTCGTACTCAGGCTTAGAATCCAAGAATGATACATATTTTCTCTGTCCTGAGGTATCAATTCAGATGACAGAGTATGTGGAAACTGTTGTGATCTTTGAGGAACACTTTGAGGGGAAACACTATGACATTCTGCAATTCAGTTAAATTATTGGAACTAGAAATTTGACCAGCAGAAAATATCAGGGTACAGCATAAGATTACCACCCTAAGAGTCTACGATAATTTAGCTGCTGTTTTAATATTTGGCTGGGTAGTAGCAGACAAAATTATAACTAATGTAATTTTCATCTGCAAATTGAAAAAAATACGCTAGCTATTCAGTTGTTATCTGGGGAATCACTTGGGTTCAGCTTATAGATTGTTTGGTGGGATAACTTCTAATCTGGGTGGTCCATTTTATTTTTCTCTGGCCTCATATATTTTCCTTTCGATTCTCCAAAACCCAAAACCTCTAATATACTGTGTCTTTTATGGAACCCAAACATTCCTGGTTTTATAATCACATTATTCCTTCTACTAAATCCCAATTTCTACATTACCTGTGCTAATTTAATTTCTAAGTGGTAAAGTAGCTTTCCGCAAGATTTTAGAGAGGTGTTGGTTGATAGGTAATTTGAGTGGATCTTTATTCAAATTGTTATGCATTTCCTCTTTTAAATTCTGTTATTTTGGGAGGGAATTGGTTAGGGTAGAAAGAAGAAAACTCTTGCTTGCTTGATTTGTTTGTTAGAGGTAAAGAAATGGTCTTGATAGTCTTTCTGCTACCTCTGCAAGTGACAAGAACATACAGAGATGGCAGTTACATATATTGATCACTTTATCAGCTGAATTGACAATAGCATGAGCTCCTGTTTTTGTCTTCTGGAATCAGAATGGTTCCTACATAGTCAAATACCCTAATAAACTAAATAAAACTGCTTTGAATATGATTTATAAAAGGCTTATATTCTTACTAAATATGTTAAAGCAACCATGTAATTATAAAGCCTGGTGGTTTTTCTTCTTTTCTAAAGTTGAAAAGTCAATGTAACAATGTTGGAGGAAATTTTGAAGAGTGAAAAACAAATATAAAATAGTCTAAACAAATGTAAAACATGTTCAGTATCACTATCATACTGTATTTGATTATGACTATAACCACCTTTATTTACTAACTTATTTATATTGTAGGAGTTGTTTTGAATTACTACTTTCAGTGTCTGAAAGTGAACTGCCATGTGAAGTCTGGGTACTCTTTCTTCAGTCTCTACAGGTGAGTTGATTTGGGTTCAAGAAAAGGGCTCTGTTTAGGTATCCAAGACGCCTAATGAATTTCTCCCAGCAAACTAAAATTGGAAACTTAGAACAAAAAAAAGTTCTTTATATATTGATAGTAAGTTCATTAAATGAGAGCCCTTTCAGATGAAGTGGGTATGTTAAAAATGTTTTTCGTTCATTTGGTTTTGTTAACCTTTACATAGCTTAGAAATCAACAAAAAAGTTTTCATTATTCAAAAACAGTTTTAGACAGGATAAAGCTATTAAAAATGTACATGGTTATAAGGTAGCTATTAAAAATGTACATGGTTATAAGGTAGCAGTATTTGGATTATTCATAGAACATTTATCTAGTAATTTCTCCCTAACACTTCAGGGATTGTGTCAAAATAGTCATCATAGATTCTATTAGTGCATTTTACTTATAGGAGAGCTTAAGTTTGTTGACTTTCATATTGGCTTGATTATCAGCTTTCTTAGGGTGAGTAGATCAGAGCAAGTAGCAAGTTGGGGAAGGGGAGAGTAGGGTAGGAAGAAAAAGCAAGTGCGCTGCCAGTGACAGGAAGCAGATTTGCCTGTTACTGGTAGAGACAGAAAAACTTTTCTAAATATAGACATACTATAAGCAATAATAACTATCATTTATTTATTATCACTAATTATGTGCCAAACACTGCTCTACATTATGTCTTACATGTTTTGTATATTTTAATCAAATTACAAACCTTATAAACATCTGAATCTCCTTTTACAAATAGGCAGTCATAGAGAGGTTACTTATCTTGCCCAGAGTTAAACACCCAGAACTTTCTTTGTTAACTGTGTTCTCAAAGACCCAAACTCCATGATAGCTTGCACCTAGTTTGTGTAGACACATGTAAAGATTTGCATATTAATAGACACGTCCATTATCTGGAAATTTCTTCCCTCTGTGCTATATAACCCAAAGTGAAATGATATAATGTTAATCTTTTTCTCTTTGGGGAGAAGCGGATTCTTTGTCATGTTCTTGGCCTATTTTAATCCCTGTATTGCGGTACTAATTCCTCACATAATCATATAGCTGCGAAAGTCATCTTTCATACATTGTACATTGATTTTGTCGCTTTTTGTTTGAGGCCTGCCCGTAGTTTTGTCCTGATACATGACATTCTAGAAGGGCAAATCTACTTATTGCTGTTATTTATTAGCATCCTTTGCAGAGAGAATACTCTCACATCTCTTCATTCTTTTCTTAGATTGTATGCCTAAATCAAATATTTGCCTTTTCCCCCATCTGTGTAAGTTTTTTTAATCAGCTATCTAGGATATATTTTTTAATGTGTTCAATAAAATAAATGCAGTAGAGGTACAGATAAGTGTAAGATGTGCCTGTTGAAATCTAAAAGGTAAAACTCTGAAGTTTTCTTATTTTAGGTGATAAATGGACAAGGTTTTGAGGATACTTTTGGTAAGAGAATAGTTTTATCAGAGCAGGCAGGCCACAGATAGAACACTAAATCACAATTTATAGCTGTGTAACGTATCCAAACCTTTCCCTATGGATATAAAAATTCATTCTGAAGTGGATTTTTTAATAAATAAAAATGAGATCCTATCTTTTGTAACTTTTTAAAAACTTAACATTATCATTAAATGGGGTTCCCCAGACCCATTTCCACCATGGGCGATGGTTTCCCACACCAGCAAGCAATTGTCCGACACCAGCAGAATGTTGAAGAATTAATTCAACTCTGTTCTGCTGGAGATAGCACTAGATGCCACAGGTTAAGGCTGCAGTCCTACAAGACTGCCCCCATTCTCTCCCCTAAGACTCACATCAGACACCAGCCACAAACCCAGGTTGTTACCTGGACTTCTGACCGGCTGGCTATAGATTTGGCGGTTCTATGACCCCCTCCGGCTCTGAATACCAAGTGCAAGTCCTACTGCTGACCTACTGCTATAAGTCAGAGGTCCCACAATCTCCCTCCTTGGGTTCCGTTCATTTTCTAGAGCAGCTCACAGAACTCAGAAAACATTTGACTTTATAGATCACCAGTTTATTATGAAAGCATATAACTCAGGAATAGCCAGATGGAAGAGATGCATAGGGCAAGGTACATCGGAAGTGGAGCAGAACTTCCATGCCGTCTCCGGGGTGCAACATTCTCCCAGTACCTCCACATGTTCATCAACCTGGAAGCTCTCTTAAAGCTCAGTCTTAAAAAGGACTAACATGTTATCCTTTTAGGTTTTTATGGAGACTTCATTAAATAGTCATGATTGAGTAAGTCTATTGGCCATTTGGTAATTGAACTCAATTTCCAGGCCCTCTCTTCTCCCCTCCCCGGAGGTGGTGGGGGGACTGAAAATTCCAAATCTCGTGTCATGTGGTTCGTTCTCCTGGCAACCAGCTCTCACCCTTGGATGGAGTCCATAGGTGGCCTCATTAACAACAAAAGATACTTGAACACTCGATAAGGAAGTTTTAAGAGTTTGGGGAGCTATGAACCAAGAACTATATAGATGAAGACCAAATATCTTATAAATCAGCATATCACAATTGTCGATATAATGTCTAGGATTGTACATATTGGTCTCCCTTTTTGATGACTACCTGGGATTCTGTTGTGTGTTTGCCCCATAAATCATTTGACCAAGTCTCTTTGCTATTTATGTAAATAGTGCTGGAGTGAACATCTTATGCTGGTATTTCTGTATTATAGATTTCAAGATGTGGACTAGGATATTTTTACCTTAAAGAAACAAATTTAAGTTCAAAAATGTTTCTTAAATTCCACCATAGTTTTTAAAGATTCTATTTAATTTTTTTTTTAATTTATTTCACCTGCTTGTTTTTTTCCTTATAAATTTGATTGGGGAATACTGGGGAACAGTATGTTTCTCTAGGCCCATCAGCTCCAAGTCTGTGTCCTTCAATCTAGTTGTGGAGGGCGCAGCTCAGCTCCAAGTCCAGTTGCCGTTTTCAATCTTAGTTGCAGGGGGGCACAGCTCACCATCCCATGCGGGAATTGAACCGGCAACCTTGTTGAGAGCTCTAACCAACTGAGCCATCCAGCTGCCGCTCCAGCAGCTCAGTGGCAGCTCATTGTCTTCAGTGTAATTGTGGAGGGCGCAGCTCACTGGCCCATGTGGGAATCGAACTGGCAACCCTGTCATTCAGAACTCGAAGTGCTCTAACCAGCTGAGCCATCCAGCTGCCCCTATTTAATATTTTTAAAAGTAACTTTGCTATAATATGTATCCAATGGTAACAAAGGATTAAACACATCGTTCTTACCCAGAATAAATTGTATTTTGAACAGATGAAAAAGTAGAAAGCTGTTTTTGTTTTTAACCTAAAGTGTGGCTTTTTATTTTACTTCCTGTATATCATTGTGAGTAATAGTATTTTTTGCTAAAATATAATGGCACATGTATGTTTAGATATTACAAATATGGTAACTACACATAGCATGTTCTGGAATTTTCATCTTCACTGCAAAGTAAATGCCTGACATTCTAAGTTAAGGAGAGAGAAGCCCGAGGACAAGTCAAGCTATTAAAGAAACACTGCAGCCTTAGTAAAATACTGCTATTAGTAAACTATTAATTGCAAATATCACTTTCTGTGTTAATATTATGTCTTAAGCCCTTTCTCAATAGAAGATAATTCAGCATCGAGAGAGAGAGAGAGAGAGAGAGAGAGAGAGAGAGAGAGAATAAAACCTATTATTTTGACATGAAAATTAAGCGGGGGGAATGAACTTTATTTTTTATATTTCACTTAAGTGAATAAATATAACATCATATTCTTAGGTCTGTGAATTTTTATTAACTTATATTTTTCAAAGGAATATATTGCTATAAACAGAAGCTTATGTTCCTTGAGAATTTCAGCAGGCTAAAATAAGAGAGAACAAGTTAAGATTTTAGAACATGGGAAGAACCAATAATCCCCCCAGTAATAAAGGACAGTGAGACGTATACTTGATTATTTATGCCTAGTTAAATTTCTGACCTTTTCCCCCCCACCATTTGTGTATATAAGTATTTTAAAGAACAACCTATTGGCAATGTTTTATTTGTTTTCTGAGGAGATAGAATGATAGCTAATAACCTATACTGTCTGGTTACCATATATGTTTTATATAGGGTCATCTCTCCTTTAAAAAGTCGTTTGGTTAGAAGAATTTAAACGATTTAAAAAGTGTGTAACAATTGGTGTCAAGTAATATTTCTATTCAAAGGAATAGGTTGACTGGATGAATACTTTAAATACTTTAAAGGAAATACTTTAAAGGAAAACTATACCATTGGCCCTAAAATAATTTAGTAATGCAAGGATATAGATTAAATTGTGATAATTTTACCTACGGGGAATTCAGGAAAACATTTTAAAGGTACCCTTTAACTTTGTGAAAACACCCTAGTTTCATTTAAAAAGAGCAGCAACCGAATTTTACAAAACCTTGAGACTAGTTTTTTTCCTGCTTATTTCTTTTTAGGAAATCCAAGATATAGGTCCTTTCCTAGACATTCAGATATATTGAAAAGGCAAAACTACTATTTATATTGCTTATTAATTACCCTGTTTTCTGGATATGCTGTTTTTGTTTTAGGAGTCACATGATGCATTACTGGAATTTGGGAATAATAACCTACAAATATTGGTTCATGTTACCAAGGAAGGGGTATGGAAAAATCCGGTTCTTCTTAAAATTCTGTCTCAACAGCCAGTAGAAACAGAAGAAGGTAAGCCTTAAAACTTTACTGACTGTATTGAAGGAGGACTTAGTTCTGAGATAATTGAAATTGATTTATGGGTTAAAATTTTGTGAATCTCACCTGTGTATCTATACTTAGTCATTCTGTCCTCTTTGGAACAGTAAAAAATAATCATTAGCATTTAATTTTTTGCCCTAAGGATTCTTGCATTTTTACGTAGTGTTTTAAGTGTCCCTTTGCAGTTATTTTAAAATGTTGCATTGCATAACAATGTTTATACAAAGTGCTTAAGCTGGGAATGAACAGTCTGCTTTTACTTGGTTTGTCGTAGAGCTTTGCCTCTATTTTGTTCACTGGTTGCTACAGCTGAGGACCATGGAAAAAATTGCTGTTTTATTTTAAACTTACGAAAATTGGAGTTTAGTGTTCTGTAGAGAAATGCAAAGAAGGAACATTTTTATTTGCAATATTGTCAGTGTAAGACAAGAAGATTTATGTATTTGAGTTGACATTTGCATTTTAGACACACAAAAGTATCTCATTTGGTATGGCTAACAATTGTGATTTCATTTGCTTTAAGTTAATGGAAAATTTACAGGATCACATTCTGTTAAATACGTTTCTGGAATAAAAATGAGTTTCAGAATAGTTTATATTTTCACTTTTGACATATAGTTAGTTTAGGTCTTACAACAGGCCATTTGAATGTTAAAATATCCCAGTTAGCTTCTTCATTCACCAAGATTGACAGCTTGCTGTATATATGCTGTTTGAGTTTTTCTGTGTAGTGAGAAGATTAACAATAAGGGTACTTAGATTTTCTCTTGGTCCTTTTCCTTTGATAATTCTGCTTATCAGTTACACTGACTAAAAAACGAATTGGGAAGAGAGCTGTTAGATAGAAAAGAGATTGGTGTTTATTGTTTTCTTTTGAGGTTCCCAGTAAATGGCATTCCTTTATAAATATAGGCACATGGAGGCTAAAATATCACCTTTATTATTAATAAAAGTTGTTAGAGGACACAACCAGATAGTTTCAAAAGGATCCCAGAATTTGGGGTCCAGTTTAGATAAGGTTCGACTAGGGTAGAAAAGAACTCGTGCTCTCTGTAGTCAGACTCAAACCCAAGAAAAAGTATAGAGTTGAGTTAAATGCCCCCAATTTATTTTCCTCTGATGTACTAATCAAATATACCATCCCACCATAGGAGCTAACAATACTTAATTTCTTTTCACATAGAAAAACAATGGAAGCAGGGAGAAGCACTGTTTATGTAACACCCCACGATATCCTCTCTGTTCAATAAAGATTAATTAAGCACTCGCTATCTATAAGATTGTGAATACAGGATACCTACACATGTAAGGAGTTATTCTGAGAACCACAGTGTAAATGGTGAGCAGCCTGTGGCCTGCCTGCTTTCTCAATTGACCCTCACCCTAATTTCAGATCAAAAGAAAGCTTCCTTTATAGCTCAACTGCCCTTGCAGCCCAGATATCAACATACTCGATGCTTAGAAAACATTGACTATCATCTCATTGATTGTCTTCTGGTCAGTAATATAGTAATCAGAAGCATGAAAGTGTATATTTTTTAATCTCTGAGGAATTTAATAAATGCTTTACAGATTAGCTTTTTGAAAAAAAGCTTATAAGATTTTTATTTTTCCTGCCTTGAATTCTTGAATTTTGTTTCTGCTTCTCCTGTGGGGAGCCATGATTTCTTGTTATTCTAAAGCCTTGCAGACTGGCTCAGTTTGTGATTAACTTGTTTCAGCTTCTTCAAGGATTTTGTAGTTTGTATGTAAAAGTCATAAATTTACTCTTAATGAGATAATGCATACTCATGATTGTTAAGCTGCATGTACACAGATGGTATAAATTGGTGAAGAATAGTAAACTCGGTGCTTCAGGATCACTGAAGACCGGCCGCATCATCATATGTGTGAGTGTCTTTTTTCATTCCCACTCCCCCATTCGGGTACTGTTCGATTTGTGGCGGCTGGCCTATCACATTCTCCCTCATCCCCCGCCCACCTAAAAAAGTTTATTAGTGAAGTGTGTACTAAGTACCAGTTGTTCACACTTCTGCCAGGCATGATCAGCAGGGAAATGAGGGGGTTTCTCCCACTCAGATTCTGGCCCAGGTACCAGAGGCCTTTCTACCCCAGGCCACCCCAACAGCCTACCAGAGAAGGTGAGGATGGCGAGACCAGGCCTAGCCAAGCCCCACGGAAGGTTCTTGGCCTAAGGCCCAGTGCCCGCAGAACCTCCTGTACTTTCTGGATGATGGCAGCCCCTGGAAGTAGGTGCAGTCCGTAGCCCTGGGCAGCCCACAGCCCAGAGACTTCAACCCCCATCAACATTGGGGCCTCTCCCACCACCACACTGGAGTAATCCCAACTCAGAGGTCACCCAGAGTTACCATCTGGTATCTGCCAATTTTCTAACTGACTTGTACCCTACCCGGCACCCACCTCCCCCCTTTCCCATAATTTATGATATCAAAACAAGCTTTCCCCCCATTTCCATGAGACTCAGGAGGGCCAACGCTATAACCTTTTGGTTTTTTCTTTCTCTCTCCGACCAAGGATTAAAGGAAGGGATCCATCCTTATTGTTCAGAGGCACCAACTCCCTCGCTTAAATCAGGCTGAGAAGGAACCAGCCAACTCTGACCTTCTTCCCCTGGTTGTTTAATTTTTGTTTCCCTTCTACACCTCTGAAGCCATTTGATGAATTCTCATGTGCCACCTGAGTCTCCAGTAAAAACAAAAATAGGCTTTCCTGTTAGAAAAAAAAAAGCTGGTTTTTTCTTTTCTTTTAAAGATTTATGGGGATTATTGGGGAACAGTGTGTTTTTCCAGGGCCCATCAGCTCCAAGTCATTGTCCTTCAGTCTAGTTGTGGAGGGTGCAGCTCAGCTCCAAGTCCAGTCACCGTGTTCAATTTTTGGTTGCAGGGGGCACAGCCCACCATCCTATGCGGGAATTGAACCTGCAGCCTTGTTGTTGAGAGCTCGCACTCTAACCAACTGAGCCATCTGACCACCCCTAAAAAAGTTGTTTTTAAACTGGACCTTAGATGTTAACATTTTTTATATGACGAAGTGTATTCGAGGTAAACTGTCACGATGTTTGCAACTTTTAAGTGGTTCAGAAAGAGAAAAACTAGGTAAAGAAATATGCCAAAAACCGTTCAGTTGTTGAATCTAGATGGAGGAGGGGATATATTATTAAAAAGATTTTTGCATTAACATGTTTGGGAAAAAATACAGAAAGGATCACAATTGGGAGTGAGACTTCTCAGTGTACACTTTAAATATTGAAGTGTATGGATGGATTTCCTTTTAAAAAATAAAGTTAAGATCGATTTTAACATAACTTAAAATGATTTTTAAAATGCAGAGTTGATCTCTTGTGTTAAAAATTGACAGCAGTTCAACTGTGGTTGTAATATATTGAGTAAAATAGTTTTACCTCATAGAAATAATAGCTATGACTTACAGAGTGCCTCTTATGTGATGGGCGCTGTGTGAGTGCTTTCCATACCTCATTTAATCCATAAATCAGATTACACATGACCCCGGCCACAGAGTTAAAATTGTGGGAGCAGAATTTAAGTCCAGGTGAGGAAATATGAAAGGTTTTTGATTGAGGAGTGATAACTGTTCAGTTGCTAAATACATGGTTTTATTAAACATCTCTAATATGAAAGACATTGTGCTTAGGTTTATAGGGAATACAAAAGTTAACAAGACGTGGTATTTGTGCACAAATTTCCGATAGTGTAATAAGGGGGATGTCAAAAACAAATGATAGCAACTGGTATTGAGCATTTACCCTGTGCTTAGCCCTGTGCTAAGTGTCATATCTGCCTCACTAGTATTTCATTTATGATTTTTTCATCCCTATGAGGTGGATATTACTGATTTTTTTTTTTACAGATGGAGAAACTTAAGGTTCAGAGAGGTCAATTAATTTGTCCAAAGGTCTCACAGCTAGTATGTGTCAGAGTCATGATTCAGCCTCAAACTAGTGATTCCAACACCTGAGGTCTTAACATTTGTACACTGTAAGCCTTTATTACTGTACTTAAAGAGAAAACTAAGTGTGATGAACGAATAAATGTTGTGGGCATTTACAAGGGGGTGGGTTGTGTAGGTAATGTTCCTTTTTTCAGGTATGGGATTTGTGAAAATGCTTGCAACCTGGTAGGGCAGATAAATAGAGCAGAATCTGGTATTAGGCAGAACAGAATATAAGGCTGACAGATGTGGCAGGAAATAATATGGAGGAATTAAATTGGACTGTTTTAAAAAGAATTGCTAGGACACAACAACTAAGTTGATTTCCTTGAGGAAAGGAGTTGAGAAGGCAGACTAATGCCGAAACTTCATTTCTGTATGATTGAGAGAATACCATTACTGAAAATAGAATTAAGGAATGAAGAGCTATTTGAGTGAGAGATATGATTATGAGTTCATTTTGTGGAATTTAGTGCTTTTAAGACTAAGATGGAAAAGTCCAAATAAAAGTGATCTGTTTTCTGCCCATGCTTTTTGACCTTGACTACATATTAGAGTATCTTTGGAATTTAAAACCAACACACACACACCCCTCTCCCCACCCCAGTTCCAGGCTCCACCTACTAAATCAGAATCTCCAGAGTTGGAGCTCTGGGATCCAGATATTTTTGAAGTGCCACAGTAAATGGGTGCCTTCCACCTATAAAGTGATGGGAGTGTAAATTGGTACAACCTCTGGAGATCATTTTGGCAGCAGTTCCACTTCTAGGAATTTTTTTTCTATGGATATAGTCATGCATGTATGAAACAGCCTATTTACAGGGCTGTAAATTGTAGCATTATTGACTATTGCCAAATTTTGGAAACAACTTGCAAGTATATCAGTAGGGGATTGGTTAAATCAGTTATAGTACATCTACACAGTAGAATACTATTCAGTTGTTAAAAGTATTGAGATAGCTGTAAATGTACAATGATGATAGAATAACCTGTGTGATACAGTAAATGGGGAAAAATATGTTTTCTGTACTCAGAATATTTCTGGAAGTATAAACAAGAAATTGGAAATGGTTATTGTTCTTGAGGAGGGAGACTAGGGGGCTGGAGTCAGGGGAGAAGGAAGACAACTTTTAACTATACCTCTTTGTATGCCTGTTGAGTTTTGGTCATGTGCATATATGGTACTACCTAAAAAGAGAATTTTTAAAACTCTACAGTTGCTTCTGATACACAGTTAAGATCTGTTCAGGGTTTATGTTCACGCACACCCCCAACCAGTGGTTTATCATTAATATTAATTATTTCTACTCCGTATGTGGCGTATAGACATAGCAGCATGGGTATAACCTGAGAGGGTTGTTAGAAAAACAAAATCTCAGGTCCCAAAGTCCCATCCCCAAACTACTGAATTAGAATCTGCATTTTAATAAGATTCCCCAGGTGATTTCAGAAGGCACTTTCAAGTTTAAGAAACGCTATTTTAGATGAGCCACCTAAAGCAGTTTGATTGTTCACCCTTTGTCGTGACATGCAATGTTCCCACCTCTATTCTTTAAATAATACTATTAAAATGATGCCACACACTTGTTGAGTATCTATTGTTCAAAAATTGAGGGCTTGTCTAGAACACTGCAAATCAGTGTGCTCAGGTACTTAATATTCAGTACTACTCAGCAGCATTTTCCAAAGTGTGTACTGAACCAGGAACATATATTTTACATTATACTAATAATAATATGTGTAAAAGGGTTCTCTGGTCAAATCAGTTTGGGAAAAATTGGGTTAAATAAAAGTGAACAGTTTTCTTTATTGCAGGACTGTTCAGAGATTTGACCAAGGAATCCTTTTTTTTTCTAGGACTATCTCTCAGGTCTTTTGGTCGGTGGAACACACTTTGAGAAATGCCTGGTTTAGAGGAAAGAGCACCACTGGCTTTGGAATCCTTGGCAAGTTACCTAATTTCTCTGAATATTAATTTTCCTAACTTTAAACTGGGGACGACAATACTTGCCTTGGTGGTGGTGTGAAGAATAAATGAGAGGTATATAAGAACACTCAGCTTAAAGCTTGGTACCTTAAAAGGTTTCAAGTTATAGTTGTTAATACCACATAGGTTACTTGCTTTTTCTTGCACTTATGCTTATAGTTCATTTCACTATTCCTTACTATCAGAAGGTAAGGAAGGAGAAGGTCAGATAATTAATTTGGTAATAGTAGCTTTATTAAAAGATTTGGTGTTCCAGATAAAACTAAGTAATGTGGGAATCATTAGCAAAATTAATTTATTTTCCCCTCTTTTCTATTAGATGAGTATTGAGACCAGAATCAATTTCCCAGTTATATCAACTGAATTTTTATTCACTAAAAACATACCAACATCAATAAAAGATATCAACTTTCATCTTAACCTGTTATGTGATATGTTATCAAACTGTTTTATTTTTCCTTTTTTCTAGTCAATAAATTGATTGCACAAGAAGGACCTTTCTTTCTCCAAATGCGAATAAAACATTTGTTGAAATCTAACTGCATCCCCCAGGCTACTGCTTTGTCAAAGCTATGTGCAGAATCTAAAGAAATTTCAAATGTGTCATCTTTCCAGCAAGCCTATATCACATGTTTATGTTCCATTCTCCCTAATGAAGATGCTATTAAGGAGGTGAGTAAAGCAGATAACTGCTATTGTAGGTCACACAATGAACTTGAATAGAATTTGATAAATGTTGCGTGACAGGATGAAAACCAAAACTGATTTTTTTCCCAGGCTACTGAAAAGTGCTGTTTTCATTGTATGTTTAACTGTTCAACAGATTTAATATAAAGTTACGTTGTAGGCAAATTTGTAAAGTAGATAATTACAGAATGTGCAGGTGGATGTTCATGGTTGGGTGATGGTTTGCTTTGAAATCTTTAAATGTGTAAGTTGTTTTTTAAAGTAATGATTTCTCTATGTTGGGGAAGTGCAGAAATTTATTAATACTGGTGTCAAAGGATAAACTAAAGAGAATGGCATTTAACTTTAGCTTAAGTGACTTTATACATTTAACTGTAAGCAGAGACATGTAGGACTTTAGAACCCATGATATGAGTACATTTTGAACAGAGAGATAAGTAGACAAACTGGATGCCATGGAAAATAACAAAGTAACTGAATCTTAAACTATTTTATCAGTCAGATTGCATTCTTTTTTAAATTTTGAATCACTGTTTTCCTTAGAAAAGTTGAAATTAGTTTTCTGTAATAGTTTTTGATAAATTATACAAATTAAAATGAAGAATTCCTAGGTTGTATTCCATCACTTCCCTTTACTTCTCTTACCTTCCATGTGGATTCTCATTTTACCTCTACACTGAACTTTCTTGTTAAATGTAGGAATCCCAAGAATCTGGGTATATGCTGTAGTAATTCTTAAATTTTTATGACAATTTAAACTATAAACATCCTCCTCTTCAAATGCAACTCTCTATCTTTCCACCTCATTCCCTTTGATATAAAGACCACTAGGACCAACAATCTACTAATCCTGTCACTTTCTCACTCTCCCTCATCCTCCTCATGTTCCCACTTCCCTCCTTACTCTGCTTTTCCATAGAGGGTCATTGTTATCAATCCCTTGCATGCATCCTCAATTCCTTTGCTGGTCTCTCCCTTAATTGTACTTATTTGACTAATGAGTATCCTGATTATTCTGAAATTTTCACCAACTGTGTATCTTTACCTGCACTAATGAAGCCAAACTTGCTTTTCTGCCAACTTATTTTACTTTAAATCAGCCACACTATTTCTTTAGTCCATTCACTCTCCCACTCTCTTAGGTTACTATATAATACCTCCCTCCCCATTCACTCTCTATTGATGAACGTTCTCTCTATTTCTCTAAGGAAATTGAGGTAGTTGGAAGAGAATTTCCATAAGCTTCTTCAATGACACCTATTCACCTGCCTGCATCTATGCATATACAGCTTCTCTTCTGTTAATTAAGGAAAACTGTATCTGTTCTCCTAGCTTAGGCCAATCCCCTTGATTTCTGTATCAGATCCCATCTGCTTTTGCCCCCTTAAGGGTAATGCTATATCAATTCTTTTCTCTACCACATCATCCATTTCCTCCTCTTCTGTAACTATCTTGTCAGGATTTATGTTATTTCTTCCATCTCTAAAAAAGAAATCTTTAGATTCTACTTCCTCTTCCAGTTACCACCCCATTTCTCTCCTGGCTTTTCAGGGTAATTTGAATGAATTGTCTAAATTTACTATTGAACATTTTTCTCCTTGAACACATTCTAAAAAGGCCGGTTCACCCACATCACTAAGTCTAATGAAGATTTCTCAGTTTTCATCTTACTCAATCTGACATCTTTGTCTTTTAAAATTTTAACAGTTTTTTCACTTGGTTCTAGCACACTCTCTTGGTTTTCTGTCTACTTGGTTGGTTTCTCTTTCTCAGTTCTACCTGTACTCGAGGATTCTGTTTTTGAGTGTATTCTCTTTTCTATCTATTTCCTTAGTGATCTCATCTAGACTCGTGGCTGTAAACACAAACTATGGTGTAAATCCCAATTCTTTTATTTCCAGCACAGTCCTTTCCTCTGAATTCCAGACTTATATACCTAACTGACTAATGTTTCTGCTTGTATGGCTAATAGTGTATCAAACTTAACATGTCCATAACTAATCTCCTGATATTCCTGGTATTAGGGCTTTGTTTTTATGAACTTTTTTTCTGAATGAAGTCAATTGCATTCCAATTGTATTCTCAATGTTTGAGCTGAGGGGGCTGGTAGTGAATAACCAGCTACCATTTTTTTGAGTCCTTACTATGTGTTAGGCATTAGGCTAAGTGCTTTATATACATTGTCACATTTAATCCTCACAACTCTTAGGTAGCTCCATTGTATTGGTGAGGAAAGTAAGGCTGAGATTAAGTAGTATGTTCATGGTTACTAAGCTTAAAGCAGTTATGGTGAGATTCAAACCTGCGTTTGGTATGTTATATTAACGATATAGGATAATAAATATTCTCCAAGGTGTTATATACCTAAAGGTTTATATACCAAGTGCTGCCTTATGCATTGGGGATACAAAGATGGATTCAGAAGCCTCAATTGGTGTACTTGCTTTCACTCTTGCCCCCTACATTTTATTCTTTTCAAAAGTAGTCAAAATAATCTCTTAGTCAGACCATGCCACTCCCTTGGTCATGTCCATTCAACAGCTTTCCATCTTTTTCAGAATAAATCTAGAAGTCTTTATTCTGTGTGCCATGGCCCCTAGCTGCTTCTCCAACCATCACTTACTGTATCTTGTACAACTTAATTTTCATCTGCTCTCCAGCCATCTTGTCTTTACTGTTCTTTGAAAAGCTGAACATATTCCTGCCTTAGAGCTTTGTACTTACTATTTCCTCTGTCTGGAATGCCCTTTCACAAGATAGTTTGGATTGCTTATTCCCTTAACACCATTCACATCTTTCCTCAATGGTACCATATCAGAGAGGCCTTCCTCACGGTCCCATCTAAAATAATACCCTAGCCCCCTACTGTCCTATTTTTCTTCAATAAATCTACTGTCATTATTATAAATATATACAAACCCATCTAAAATGGCCCCATCACTCTTTGCTCTCTTACCTACCTATTTTTTCTTTATAGTATGTATTGCTGCTTCTACTGGAAATCATATTTGCTTATTCTCTGTTTCTTCCAACTAGATTAAAAACTGTGTAAGGACAGGGACATAGGTTTGTTCAATTGCTATATCCCTACATTCTAGAAGAATATTTAGCCACATAGTAGGCACTCATAAGGGACTAACTACAAGCCTGTATGCTAAGCATATGCATTTGCAATGTTGGGAAGGTTAAAGAGATGGAAGACTGCTTACCTCTAGTAATAGCTGCTTGGGAAACTTAATCAGAGTAAGATGTAGTAATGGCTATTCTCAGCACCTGACATATGCCAAAAGAATTCAGAAGAACCAAAAATGCTAGAGTTTGGATTTCCCTCTTCATCCTAACAATAACAACTTTTTCTTTAATGTCTTAGCCTTTGTTTATTTAAAATCTGCCTTGTTTCTAACATTGTAGTAAGTATTGATAAGTACAGAAGAGTGTGTATGGCCTCTTGTGGTTGCCAGAAACAATTATAGGAAGGTAAGTACTAAGCCATATGATACTGCCCCTAAATTCAGTAGATGCGTAGAGATAGAGAATATCTTTGTAGACTGGCATATAAGGCTTTATAAAACATTGATCCTTGAGTTGAACCTTGAAATAATGGTGGGGTTTCGATGGATAGAGAGAATAGTTTTGGGATAACTAACTGTAGTAGTAGATGCACAGAAATGAATGTGTACTTTGCATGGACCCACGAGAGAACACTGTGCCTGGGGCAGAGTGGGTATTGAGGTCTTGTGAGAAATAAGACCTATTGGTGGGGGGAAAGTTAGGCCTTGGAAAATCCAGTGCATTAGAGCTTAGATTTGATGCAATAGACATTAGGAAGGTTTTGAAGGTAGGAAGTGAAATGACTGAAACAGTGTTTTAGGAAGCTTAGAAAGAGTATATATTAGGTTAGGAGAAGAAATTGGAGTTATTAGTTGAAGGAGAAAGGACAGGACTTGCTGACAGGACAAAAATAGAAAGGTAGGCAAACTATGGCCTGTGGGCCAAATCCACCCAAGTCCCTGTTTTTGTAAATAAAGTTTTATTGGAACGCATCATGCCCATTGTTTATTGTCTGTGGCTGTTTTTGCTCTTCAGTGGCAGAGTTGAGTAGCTATAAGAGAGACCGTTGGGCCTGCAAAGCTGAAAGTATTTTCTGTATGGCCCTTTACAAAAAATGTTTGCCGACCCTTGCTTTGCAAGAATCAGATTTTCCAGTGTATTATAACCATTGATATCATTTAGTCTAACCCTCTCTGTTTTACCAAGGATATAACTGAGGTCCAGATAGTTGTTTCCAAGGCCTTACCTGCATTAAGCTAATGACAGAGTCCAAGCCCAGGCCAGAACACAGATCTCCTGACTCCCTGGCAGCCCTCTTTCCACTGTACAACTTATTTTCAGTTGGTAAGCATTGATGAACCAAGTTCTAATAGGAAACATCTTGATGGTATATCATTCCATTCACATTTATACATTCGTATATAGGTGTGATTTAAAATACTTTATAATGGTTGGGGTTAATTTGTCGAATAGATGAATGCAAAAACATTTAGCACACATCATAAAATTATTTTAAAAGGAACACTGGTACCATCATAATTAGTCTCATCCAGTGATACTTTCTTTTGCAAGAGACCACAGAATTAAAGAGAATCTTTAAAATTTGCTTTGGAAAAATACTAATGAATCACTAGATGTTCATTAATTTAAAATCAACATGTGTTCTAAGGTAGCAGAGTTACACATTTAGCCATCTACTTCAGCTGAGTTCAGGAGGAGTCAAATTAACTTGAGCAACAGCTGGGAATAAAAGTACTTGTATGTTGGCACCTGTGGGTATCACGGTAATAGGTGTGTGTAATGGGAAACCTCTGCTGGGGAAGATTTAGCCAGATACATACAATTAAGATTAATTGAGAAGGTCAGCTTGAAAGCCAAAATTGAGAACTCCATAGAATCCTCAAGTTCTAGTTTGTAAATACTTCATTTAGAATTGAATGAGGTGGCATTGCTATTAATTTTGCATATGAAAAGATTTCAGTGGAAGTTATAGACTTGGCCATGGCCCACTGCCCCAAGTGGATGTTTCCTGTATTTTTTTTCGCTACTGAAAGAGGAAATCTTTGCAAAGATCAAGTTTTCCACATACAATATGAAGGATAATGATGTTTAAACATGAAGCACTTCTGTTATGAAGAACCAAGAACTCTGTCAGCAGAGTTCTTGACACAGTTAAGGTAGGGGTCCATTTCAGCCTTGATCCTTGAATGAACTACATCTTCAGTGTCTAATGTGGTTAGCAGACACAATAGAAGAGGCTTGTTTCTTTTGATGAGGAAAGGAAAAGACAAACAGGACCTAATTTACTCACTAGTCTAACACTGTTGGGAATTGACACAGTAACTAGGTATAAATGATAAACAGCAAATACATTTAAACAGGACCCATTGGGAGTTCAGTTTGGGAGTAAACAAGAACAAGAAATTCCAGGTGTAGCTTAAATAAGAAATAAGATTAAGATGGATCCGGAACAAGGAATAATAACAAAGTATATAATTAAATTTAAAATTAAAATCTGAATAATTTCATTTATAATCCTTATGATCATACGGGGGATGAGATGTATACTCAAGAAATACACTGAAGGTAGAAAGACTGTATGAAGAAATTGAGGATTTGCCTATTTAAATATTTATCTCCTAAAGCAGAGGAGATTTCTTTTAAATAGCTTTGAAAGACATCTTCCCATGGCTGAGTATGTATCTGGATCTCACTTCTAGTCTCACTTTCATGGGTTATATGTGAGTATTGTATAATTACACTGGAGGGGTTGTGTCATGCAGGACGGCCTGCGGGGTCTCTGGTCCCACTCCCCACACAAGAACGCAGGATATGGCTAGGCCAAAAAGGAACACCCACGGAGCCATAGATAGGGGAGTCATATCACCACACTCTCGCTGGCGGCTGGGTTGGAGACACAGGAAGCAGGAGCCACACTGTTTGCAACCCTCTCTGCTCCGCTTGCAGGCTCAGCCACCATCTTCTTGCTAGTCCCCATTTTCTGCTAGCCTCGCCACGGCAGTTATATTAGTGCCCAATGGCTCACTGGTTACAGCTGACGGCCAACTAGCCACAGCTGACGGCCAACTAGCCACAGCTGATGGTCATTTGATCACAGTCGATGGCCATTTACTACCTGAGCCAGCACCTTTCTATGTGAGGCTGAGAGCCTGGAAACTGCTTTTGGGGCTCTGTCCCCACAGGTTATTATGGAGAGTTATGAGTAGTCAGACACATCATTTTCAAAAATTCAGTAGGACGTTTCAGGCTTCTCTCAGATACACAGCGATCATAGAGTTTAATTAGAAGCATCAGTGACGGTTTATTTCTTTAAGAAACCTACATGAGACCACTTAGCATAATGCTTGTCTGTGGTATTGCTGAAGCTTAAAAGAAGCCCAATTTTTAGAAGTACAGACTTTTTTCCAGGTGATGTCTATGAACCTAACAGGGATGATTCTCCTAAAGGTAGACCTAGGTTTACATGAACTATAGGATTGCTAATTGTAATTCCCACCTTTCTTCTACTCAAGGATGCAAGTGAGAGGAATCCATTGTATGGATAACCTTAAATCCACTTTGATTCCTTTTTGAAAAGACATTTACCAGTTGCAGTTTTTAAAATCTATTGTTAGGAACATATTATTTGCATTATACCTCAGAATGGATCAGGAAAACTCTAGGTTGAAAACCATTATTCTAGACAAAGTTAATTGATAAAATATTCCAGTAATAGCACTGGCCAGAATACTAGTTTACCTTGGTAGCCTAAGCATGAAAATAACTTAGGAAGACAAATGTGCCTCCATTACCCACATTCTCGTATTTCAGTTGGTTGCCTGTCATGCCATTGGTAGGTAGCTTGATTGTTATGAAAGTCTTCTAATTGCATTTATTCTTGTCCCCACAGCTCATTTTCTATAATAGCTAAGGTGATCTTTTTTCTTTTCATTTTTAATAACGTTTTATTTTGAGATAATTTTAGATTCACATGTTATTGTAAGAAATGTTACAGACATGCCTTCCAGTCATGTAACATATATTCACTGGAGGACTTGACTGGGCACTGGGGAAATACAGATGAACAGTGCAGTGGAGTGAAACAGCAGACAGTAATGACAATGTGAGACGTAGGGGAGAGGTCTGAGCTGAAAATTAAGAGTTCAAGACATCAGCATTTGAAACCAAAGAGTGAATGAGATTAACTTTTTAGAGCTCTGGAAATTACCACAATCCTAGGAGATTTTATTCAAGAAAAACAGATGAATTTCAATAAGAACAGTGAGCTTGGTGGCATTTTAACTTTCCCTACTTCCCATCACTCTCACCTCAGCTTTACAGTAACCTTAAAAACAGCCTTGAAACTACAGTGGCTGTGAAAACCAGCAGCCTAACAGCCACCTGAGGAAGCAGAATGGTTTTGGAATTCTGCAAAAGCTTATCCCCTGAGAATTGTAACTATTTGACCTATCTGGCAACTTTCTAAAAAGCTTCATTCTCAGGACTTGTCTTTATTTGACTCAGAGTTTACTCTGCCAAAAGCTCTGTCCCCATGACATTTGTCAGAAATAATCAGTGGTAATTGTTTAATATGACAGTTGTCTGAGGAGGCATTACCAGTCAGGCTAACAAGAGACTGGCTAAAAAATTAAAAAGAAAAACGGATATGGGATGTCCACAGGGGACTTTGAAAACCTCTGACATATTCCTAGGACTCTGTAAAGGAATATGCATGTACAAGGCTTTGTGTCTGCCAAGGAATGACCTGAGAAGGCCCTAATCCCTCACCTCTTACTTACCCTGGTTTTCTGCACTGAAATATTGAAAGCATGCCCCAACACAAACACAGAGCCTCTTGGCAAAAGCAGACTTAACTTGTTCAAGGCATTTAAACAAGTATGTTGAATATGTAGCTAGCTGACCATTAAGGAAACTGAGCAAAGACTATAGTAGCCATATGTGACAGAATACAGACTACAGAATTATTCCAGGAAAGTCACTAAACAAATAGTAACAATAACAAACCCTAAAGAAGTGGGAGAATCAGATTTCCAGAGTTGCCACAATATATTATTTAAAATATCCACATATTATATAAAGAAATATGATAGTCCACACATAGGGTAAAAAGGCAGCCAATAGAAACTATTTCTAAGGACACCCAGATATTGTACTTAATAGACAAAGGACTTTAAATTGCCTATTGCAAATATAATCAATTCTTGTCATTCATGGTAGTTATGTTCTATATAGTCACTACAAACACTGAATTAGCAAATACTGAAACCATTGCTCCTATGAGGATATATATACAAGGTTAGGTTTTTGCCAGCATCTTTTCACAATATTTTTGTCCACTGACCAATACATAACCTTGTTTTATGTGTGTTTTGGTTTAAGGACACCTTATTTAATATACACTGTTGATTCATTAACATTGAACTGACAGCCAGCAGCACTGTAACTCACGCCCGAGTGAAGCTTATTTAATGCATTTTCTTTGTAAGGCACATCACAGCCTCTTGCACGTAGGAACACTGGACAGCACTTCAGCACTACACTTGGGGTCTGTTTTAAACAGTGAACTCTCCAGTGAAAAGCACAAAGACGCAAAACATGGCACTAAATAGAATGTGAAAAAGACACTTGTATGAGAACTAAAACAGGAATAGCCTCACCTTGTTTGACCTTAGCTGGGAACATGCACACCACGGGACTCAATTTTTTTGTCACTCTGTGCATGTTCATGGATGACTGTGAAAGCCTCATGAGTATTGAATTTGGGGTCAAAAAGAGATTTTAGCAAGTAAGCTAATTGGTAAATACAGAATGTGCAGATAATGAAGATCAACTGTATAGTCAAAGAACCAATGGAAGCATATCTAAAGAATTAAAGGGAAGTATGAGAACAGTGTCTCAATAAGTTGAGACTAGCCATAAAGAAATGGAAGTTATAAAAAACAACCAAATAGAGATTCTGGAGTGGAAAGTTATAATAATTGAAATTAATTTGTTAGAGGGGCTCAACATCAGATTTGAAATTACAGAAGAAAGAATCAGCAAACTTGAATGAAATAGGTCAATTGAGATTATCCAATCTGAGAAACAACAGAATCCCAAAATATATGAGGTGACAGAATTGAAGAATTGAAGAGGGGAACAGATAATTCAAATATAATAGCATTGAATCTGCAGATTAGGGGAGTGTGCAGAGTCGTTTATAATATTAAATCTTCTGCTTTTCTTTCCCCCATTTCTCCCGCCTCCCCTCCCCACTCCACTCCAAGCCCTTATTTCTCAGTCTAGTTGTGTAGGACACAGCTCCGTGGCCCATGCTGGTATTAATGAGCCTTGCGCTCCCCCCAGCTGAGGCAGTCGGCCAATGCCATTCATGGCAGCTCTCGCTGCTGCGGGCCACTCACGATGGCTGCTGTCCAGCGCAGTTCACACCAACCTTCTGCTTGTAGCAGCCCAGCTCCAGGGAGAGCTGTTGTTCACAATCTTAGCTGTAGAGGGCGCAGCTCACTGACCCATGTGGGAATCGAACCGGGGACCTCAGCGTTAGGAGCATGATGCTACAACCATCTTAGCCACCAGTCCGGCCCTAGAGTTTCTTTTAACATTTCAGTCTTCACTGTATAAGTCTTGCACTTCTATTTTTAAATTTGTCTTTAAAAAACCTGTTCTTTTTGGTGCTACTGTACATGGGTTTCCTAATTTCAAAGTTTACTGTAAAATGACAGTAATCAAGACAGTGTGGTTCAGTACTGGCAAAAAGATCACTGGATTAGAATCAAGAGTCCAGAAATAAGCCCTCATACTTATAGTTAGTTGATTATCTATCTACACAGATGCCAAGACAGTGAAATGGGGGAAAGCACAGTCTTTTCAATGAATGATTCTTGAACAACTGATATCCACCTGCACAAACATGAAGTTGGACGATATGCAAATATTAACTCCAAATGGATCATAGACTTAAATATAATAGCTAAAACAATCACAACTTAGAGAATATAGCAATAAATCTTGAAGATCTCAGATGAGGCAATTGTTTCGTATATCTGACACCAAAAAACACAAGTAACTAAAGAAAAAATAAATAGGACTTCATCCAACTGTGCATCAAAGCACACCTTCAGAAAACTGATAAGTTGATCCACAGAATAGGAGAAAATAATTTGCAAACCATATTGCTGATAAAGGACTTGAATCCAGAATATATAAAGAACTCTTTCAAGCTAACAATAAAAAGAAAAACAATCCAGTTTTTAAATGGTCAAGTGATTTTTTTTAAATGAGTATTTTTTGTGTGTAGCAGTTTTAGGTTTACAGAAAAATTGAGTGGAAAGTGCAGGGTTCCCATATATACCACCCCCATCCCCAGTTTCACCTATTAACATCTTGCCATTAGTGTGTTATATTTCTTAAAATTGGTGAACCAGTACATTATTATTAGCTAAAATCTACAGTTTATATTAGGATTTACTCTTTGTGGTGTACACTCTGTGGGTTTTGACAAACATTCAGATGGCTTATATCTACTATCACAGTATTATACAGAATATTGTCACTGCCCTAAAAATTTCCTGTACTCTACCTCTTCATCATTCCCTCTCTGCCCCCTAAATCCCTGGAAATCTCTTTTTACTGTCATATAGTTAGAATCATACAATATGTAGCCATTTCAGACTTTGTTATGAAGTAGATTTTGATAAGGATTTAGGAGAAGCTCAAGGTGAGAACATGGTGTGGAATGAATGATCCTGAATACTGAATAGTCTTTCAGATGCTTCTAAGTTCTTCACTGGTTCTGCTCACAGTCCATTCATTTCAATTCGGTAAATGTTTATTTACTGTGCTTAAAAATGAAAGTCAGCGTATTCCTTGTCTTCAAAGAGCACATAGTTGGGGGAAAACCAGGGGTATACTGTTCTTTGCCTTTCAATTCAGTCATAATGGATTGTCTAAAACATCTCGATTTAGCATATTGGCTAAGAGTATGGAGTCAAGCCAGACTGGGGTAGATCCTGGGCCTCTTACTATCTGTATAACCTTTGACAAATTACTTAACCTCTCAGTGCTTTAAGTTTTATAATCTGTAAATGGGGATAACAGTACTATCCCTATATTGTTGGGTTGTTGTGAAAACATAATAATTTAGTTTATGTAAACTTGTAGAACAGAACCTGGCATATAGTTAGAAATACTATCATCACTATTGTTAATTACTTTTCAATTGCCTTTATGTCTTCACATCTCCTTATTTCTCTCTCTGCCTCTCCAGTCTGCTTATCTTCTCCTGTCTATCTTGTGAGCTGATAAAAATTCTTACTTAAGTAACAACAGAACGTTATGATAAAAGAAGGAATATACAGCTAGCACAATCCCACACTTTAAGATAGGTACATATTTTCAGTAGTCATATATTGAATTCATGCTGTGCAGTTAGTGTGTATAGACAGAATACTGGACATTGTTAACATTAGTTATTGAGTTGAAAGTTCTAAGGATAATTTTTATTCTCTATTATTTTTCAGGTTTTCTATTATAAACATTTTTATAATCAGAGAAATACAATAAATAGACATTACACTGTATGGTACTTGAATGGAAGTCAGTAAAAAAGTACTCCACTATGCTCCCCTTTACATTGCTGCCTTTCACAGGTCTCCCTTCTGAGAGGAAGAGTCCCGCGCCCAAACTTAGGACTTGGCAGGCAGGCTGAATTTTCAACCCCCGTTAACCTTAGCTGGCTACTTTGTCTAGCATGAAACTGCACAGCTTTATGACGTGGCCTCACTCAGGATCTCTTCCAGTGTGCAATTTATCTCTGTCCTAAGTCTCTAACCTTATTTAATTCACATAACCTTTCATTCACTGAGTGCCAATTAAGTGGTAAATATCACTCTTTACATCAGATAACCTTTTCCCTCATATGCCATGATTACTCTCACATTTAGTAATTTGCTAGTTCT
The DNA here is from genome assembly GCF_004115265.2 of Rhinolophus ferrumequinum. Classification (NCBI taxonomy): domain Eukaryota; kingdom Metazoa; phylum Chordata; class Mammalia; order Chiroptera; family Rhinolophidae; genus Rhinolophus; species Rhinolophus ferrumequinum. The sequence continues at coordinate 28,167,223 of NC_046292.1, forward strand.
GGCATCTTTCTTCGGGCCATCCCACCCCTACGTACCTAGACCCTGAGGTCCGCCTGTTGTGAGAGCTGTTGTGCTTGAAGCCTTCTTTCCTTACTCCATGTTATTCTTCCTGTCTTCAATCTGTCCCACTTACTCATCTTGCCTTTTTGTGGCTGCTACGTTATTTACCTTGTAACCTTTCATTTCAATATTTATTGATGTTCCCCATATGCCTGGCACTGTTATGGGCACTGAAAATACAGTGGTGAGTGAAACAAGCTTTTGCTGTCATGGAATATATTTTGTAGTGGATAAGATGGATAGTAAACAAAGATTTAATTATTTGATGCATGTGACCTCCTTGTCCTAATAGGTACAGAATGTAAACCCCAGAGATTGGAATCATATTTAAGAACAAAAAAGTTATTTCAATACCTTTCTAGGTACAAGGTATTTATTTTCCTAGATAATCATTGAAATTCTCAAAAGCTTGTCAGTGACCTTCATTTTAATTTACTTTAGCTGGAAAGTATTTTGTGGCATATATTTGGCTTTTAGTGTGGCCTTAAGCTATTTATTGCAAAAGGTTGAGGACAAGCTGTGTAATCATATTGTATTATTAGTGAGGTGTTAAAAGCATGTCATTTTAATTTACCTGGATTTTTCTGTTACTTTTATTTCTTTGTCATACCTCTTTTTCCTTTAAATTCAAGAAAATGCAGATGTTTGGGGGCAAAATACTAAGATTCTCTTCAAGTAAAAAAAGTTAATCGAGTGCTTATTTATCAGGCAAAGATCCTGAAGCAGGCACTAAGAGGGATACCCTAAGATGAAATAATTTATTTTTATTCCTCCAATACCATGCTCAGTCTGACCCTTTTAAGACCCTTGCATGCGTTTTCTCCCTGTCTAGAACAATTTTCTTATTTAACTGTACTCTTTTCCATGACTTATTCCTACATTCTTTAATTCTCATCTTAGTTGTGATTTCATACAGGAAGTTGTTTTTGATCCCCCAAATCTGGGTTAGATTTTTCTTACCAAAAGTATTTGAAAAATCCTCTGTACTCCCCTATTGTAGCATTTAATATACATTATAATTCTTAGTAATTGCCTGCTTCTTTTATTATCCCTGACTAGATCGTGTTCCATGAGAGCAAAAATCAGACTGGCTTGTATCCCCAGTACTTTAGCACAGTATAGGTACTTAGTAAATAGCACTGCTTTGACAGACAGGTACATTTTAACATGGCTGTTTTCCTTCTTATGGGATTTTGTGCACAGAGGACTTTAGTTATCATTTATAAGACTGTGCTCTTAAAAGGAGATCAAAATCTAGTTGGAGAGCCAAAGTAAAAGCACATAAAAAAGTAAAATCATAAAGGCTGATATGAGTCACTAATTCAAAAGTTGACCCAAAGTAGAAGAAAAAATAAAATGTTGACAAGATCCTGTGAATTCAAAGCAGGGCAGGAGATCACTGGATGCTAGAGTAGCCTATGAAGGAATACTTCATAATGACAAAAGAGTTTTAATTGGATGTTGACGAATGAGAAGAATTGGTTAGGCAGGCAAGAGGAGGGACTGTTTAGGCCTATTCTACACTAACTGTTAGACAGTGTTCATCTCTACAGTACTGGTAATAAATGGAAATAATAAAACTATGCTTTATAAACTATTAATCCAGGTTTTTCGTATCATTTCCTCCTCCCCTTTCATTTTAGGATAATGAATTTTTACTTAAAATGTATATTTCTAATTTACTTCACTTTTGTCTCTTTTTTCTTAACATTTTGTTTCCATAAGATGAAAGCCTAAGTATTTCTGAAATGTACCCTTTTAAAATGCAAGGGCTTTCCTGTAGAAATAAAACGACATGAGATTATTTTTTTACTTTGTTTACTATTCCGATTATTTGCCTCTGTTGACTTGAGACAAGAAACTTCTTTGACTCATTTTTTATTTGTGAGGTAGAAATAATGTTGCCTGCCTTGCCAGTCTTACAATTTATCATGTTGATAAAATGAGTTAATACAATAAAAGTTATTTGAAAGGGATAAAACGATGTTCTAGAAATGCGACTGTATGTTATTTCCGTTCTAATTTATATATCTGGCTTAGAGAATTTCTCATGCTATTTCTCAGCTTGGAGATGTTATACTGCTGCCAAAATCGAATTTTAGAATTTTTGATTTTTGACAGGAGCTTTAACATGCACAGATGGAAGGTGGGTGTTTGCCCTGGAACAGCTGTTCTCACTTACTGTGGAATTGTCATTTTGGTCCTTCAGTCGATGCAGTTTTAAGTGACCATGTGCTGGGCATTTCCTCTCTGGATAACCTTTCTGATTAATTCAGCTATGGATGAGGACATATTTGTTTAGGGAATCAGTAAAATTTCATCTTCATAATGTATGATGAGGTGTCTTTTTCCCCCTGAAAATGGAATCTAAGTTGAATTATGTTTTAATCTTGAACCACTTAACATTGCTTCCCAGTACTCGTTAGATAGAAATTTGCATCAAGAGTGATCTTGCATCTGAGAATGATCCTTTGAAATACTTTCTAGTACTCTTAAGGTTCACTTTCTTATTTCTCCCCCCCTTTTAATAATTTATATATTTCACAAAAACAATTTTTAACAACACTTTAAAATGCTACTGATTTGCCAATTCCCTTTTGAAGTATCTTTTTTTTAAAGACTTAACTGTTAACTTTAATAGGTACACATATATTTTTTTATTGAGGTATAATTGACATATAACATATTAGTTTCAGGTGTACAACATAATGATTCAGTATTTGTATATATTGCCAAATGATCCACAATAAGAGTAGTTGACATCTGTCACCATACAAATTACAAAAAAAAATGTTTTCTTGTGATGAAAACTTTTAAGATCTATTCTCTTAGCAACTTTAAAATATGCAATGTGGTATTAATATAGTCATATATTATACCAACATATATTAATTCTTATAACAACTCTATGAGGGAGATTCTGTTATTCCCATTTTGCAGATGAGGAAACTGAGGAACTAAGTTTCTGAGAAGTAACTTATCCAAGGTCACACAGCTGGTAGCTGTAGGTCTGGGGAGAGAGTATACATAATCTGGTTCTAGAATAATTGCTTTTAACGACTACAGTATACTGCTTATTATGTCATTGTGTTGTCTCTGAAAAGGTTAGAAAACACAGAATTGTATAAGGTTCAGTTTGTAAACCAGGGCTTTTTACCCTGATAAAACCTGATCCTGTTTTTCAATTCATCAGCATCAATTTACTGTCTTCTATGTCCCAGACACAGTATTAAATTTTGAACAGGATGTGTATAGCTCCTGACCTCATGGATTTTATATTCTAGCAGAGAAGACATGCTAATAGGTTGTTCAACCAATGACTGAATTGCAATTATCATTAAGTGCTGCAAAGGAGGAATTTGAGAGTAGAGTTTTTGACATGTTCTTAGAGAAGGATTCTATGAGAAAATGGCATTTGAGTTAAGCTTTGAAAACAAGCCTTTCTGTGCCTGCCTGAGGGTATGACTAAAATTAGAGGCTTAGACCGATCAATTGGAACTGCATAGCACTCTGGAAGAGATGAGCTAAACTCTGTATACCTCATTTGCCCTGATACACACCTCATTTGTCCTGAAATTATCATTGTTTTGTATATTTGGTGCCTAGTATAATTGATGTTTATAATGCTGACACAGTCATTAAATAGATTATGTTCTGTATCTTCTGTTTATTAAGACAGGGAAGATAAAATAGAGAGTGAGAAAGGGTGTTTAGAGGTCTTATTCTCTGTTTTACCAGTATACAAAAAAGCCCCAGAAAATTCTACTGATTTGCCCAGAAGTGGTCTTTTTTTTAGATTCCTACAAATAGTGTAAATGAAAAAGATATATTTCTAAAAATGTTTTAGTTGTTTGAAAAACTCATTTACACACAAGATTTTTTCCTTAATTATATGAGAAAATGATATGTTAATAGATCATTTGTATTTAAATGCTCTAAAACAGTTTCTGAGTTGTCTTCCTCTAGTATTACTGGCAGCAAAGGAAAGCCCTGTATTTTTCTATCTGTAACTAGAGTGGAAAGGAGGGAGGGAGGGAAAATGATGGTACTTCAGGTAAAAATAACCTGAAGTTAATCAACATAATTTGATTCATTTATATGGTCGCAATATTCATGAGTAATTTTTTTAAAAACTACTAAAATGTTTTCGTCTGTGTTGGGACTGCAGTGGATCTTCCTTATAGCATCTCTTCTCTGTTTAATATTTTCTTATTGAAATATTTCATTCCAGAAGACTCAGTTATTATTAAGTCATAGAAGAAAATTGTATCTAATTCTAGCCTCATCAATTATCAAAGATAGAAAAGAAGCTTTGCATTTTATAACAAAGTGTACAGGAAAGTCACCGTTTTCTTTTTGACTTAGTCATCTTATTTTTGATAGATTGCAAAGGTGGACTGCAAAGAAGTACTAGACATCATATGTAATCTGGAATCCGAGGGTCAGGATAACACAGCATTTGTTCTTTGTACAACTTACCTTACGCAGCAGCTCCAAACTGCAAGTGTATATTGTTCTTGGTGAGTACATTTATTTTTTATTCCCTTTATTTGTTAGTACATAGGGTTTATTTGTTAGGCATTTAGGGTTTATGTGAAACATTGGTTTGTTTCAAATTCAAACAAATTAAATGATGACTTGTGAGTAAAATCTTGCTTATAAGTTAATTAATGATATTATTGGTTTAATCTTTTCCAGAAGAGTCCAAAAATATAGGGTAAAAAGTTTGAGCTCGTCCTGATCATCCCATAGAGGGTTGTCTGTTAACTCCAATATATGCTTTTTTCTTTGAAGATAAAATTATGGCAATATGAAACAAATTGGTGTTAGGTTGTTTTCCTTTACATTTATTTATCTTTTGGTAGTCAGTTTCCCCCTCTGATTTAGAAACCCACTAATTACCTAGGTTTCTAGCTCAAACGTGCACTAGAGGAAATCCACTTTTATAGTAATTTCTTTTGCAACTTTAGGACTATATGGCAGAATTACATTATTTTGGTTTTAGTTCAATTTATATCTTATTTGCCTAGTGAGTACTTAGTTGTTAGAAAGGAAACACTGTAACCCATTGTTCTTTCATTCTAACTGCACTGAATCTGTTTAGGCCAGAGGGACAAACCTGATAGACAGGAAACCTCTAAAATGCAAGATTCTGTCAGCAAGAAATCAGCTTAGTGGTATGGATAATGCTATAGGAAGTTAGCGAAAGGTACTCACTGTACACCAGTGTTTAAGAAAGATGTCAGGGAAGAAGTAGCATTTGAGCTTTTAATTTAGAAAATGGGTTAGATTTGCACAATCTTGATTTGAGTATTTCAAAACCTAAGGATGACTTGAAGTTAGAAATGAGCGTTTTGTTTCTAAGAAAACCTATTAAACACTTTCATACACTTTAGCCTTCATTCATCTCCTTCTGGAGCATCTGTATGTGTTTGTATAGTTTCAATTGTTATTAGCATTTTGTATAGTAGTATATTTCTTTTTTAACTATTCTATATAGAAATATTATTCGTGTGAGTGATCTCACCCAATTCTCATAATAATCATTGCACAGATGAAGCAGTGGAGGGTCAGAGGGATCAGAGAGGTCTTGTGATTGCCCAGTGTCTCAGGGCTAAAGTGTAGAGCTGAGATTCAAGTCCAGGGTTCTGGGCTCCTAATCCAGTGCTTTGCTTCTGCATGGTTGTTTTCTTGGCTCAGAGCCAGAATTCAAATTGTAGTCTTCTACCACCAAATCTGCTTTGTCAGAGTTGTATCTCCTATGAGAAAAGAAGATAGTGGCATAGGGACTTAAAAATATTTTGTAATAATCATTGTGGGCATTTTGTTAGGAAATCAAAAAAGAATGGTTAAGTAGCAGTGAGATTTTTTATTACTAAATCAGGTAGAAGAGTTTTTTGTCATGCATTAGAGATTAGAGATTTTAGCTTCAGTAAAGCAGATGTATTCACTTGAGGAGCAAACTTCAACTTTTCTTGTTACAGTTAACTTCTTTGTCTATAATGAAAAAACATCCACTAGTTATAGCTAGGTTTTCAGTGCAAATACGTTAAATCACATATGGGATGTATTATAAAGTTTTTTAAACTATAGACATAAAGTTCTTTTAATAACCCTGATACAGCTTCCCTTTTACAATGACCCCTAGTTTTCTGTCTTCCCTTCTGTACTCAGCCACCATTAGCCCTGTCAAGGATGTTAGTGGCCCTGGGATTAATGCTGTTCCCCTGTTGCAGGAAGAGATTAACAGGGATTCCCTTTTGTTGGCCTCCTGAGGAGCTATACTGAGTAAAGGAAAGAAAAATCTTAAATCACTTCATACTTTGTTAAAAGTAAGCCGCTTCCAAGCAATTCAAAGAGAAATAGAATCTAGAATTTCAGAATTTGGAAAGTTTTTTTTTTTTACCCTTCTATTGTTTTCAAAGGCTTTCTTTTTTTTCTTTTTTTTTTTTTAACTGGAGTTAGAATAGCCATAACATAAAAAAGTGAGTTTTACTAAGGAAAATGAATCCTATCGTGTTTTCCCGAAAATAAGACCTAGCCATACAATCAGCTCTAATGCGTCTTTTGGAGCAAAATTAATATAAGACCCGGTCTTATATTTATATTTATATTTATATTATTTTTATATTATATTTATATTATATAAGACCGGGTCTTATAGTAAAATAAAACGGGGTCTTATATTATAGTAAAATAAGACCTGGTCTTATATTAATTTTTGCTCCAAAAGATGCATTAGAGCTGATTGTCTGGTTAGGTCTTATTTTTGGGGAAGCACGGTAGGAATTCCCGTTCAAATAGGATAGATTATTTTGTTGTACTGGAGATTTCCTGAGTTGAAGATAGTGGGCTATATGGAGTATTTGACTAGAAAAGAAATTTTTGTTTTGTTTTAACTAAGTGATATTTTGATGAAATATTTGTAAAACTCTGATAATGAAGTTGGAATATGATAATAAAACAGTCCTTTTTAAACACACATACATACTAGACATTTATTTATTGGAAATGTCATTCTTGAATGTGGGCACCAAGGAAGATAAAATTTGAAATGTAAACTATATAACTATCACCCCAAACACTTTTTAATCTTTTAGAAATTTCCTTCAGAGACATTTACAAACCACTTTAAATACCATTAAATACATTTACAAACCACTTTAAACCATTAAAATATATCTGACTACTGTATAGTAGTGACTGTAGTATTGATCTCAAAAGGTACATTATTCAGTTTTTTCATTAACTTTGGCCCCTGAAAATGCTTGGCTATCTGCAAAAATCAAAGAAGTGCTGGAGGAATGTGTACCCTGTGAATGCCTGGCAATGGTAGCATAATTAGTCATGCAAGTGAGAAAGATAACTATTTTAAATGGGACAGTGTACATATAGATGTGAAATTACCTCGGCTACTTTAAAAATAAAATCATACAGTTGAACCTTAAACCTCCACACTAAGCTTTCATTGAGTGTTTAATAGGTTTACCTTTGCTTTCTGTAACATCTCTGAGCTTAAATCTTGTATGTTGTATATTTGTGTCTTCAGACGTAATTTTCTGTCTTTTCTCTTCTAATTAGACTGTGAAGTACCAGGGTTGTCATTATGTTGTCTAGTTCATAGTTGAGTCCCAGGTACCTGGCGAAGACCAGATACCTATATATGTTTTATTTACCTGAATTTTGTAGGGGGAAAAAAAGAGGTCATGAGAATCAACTGTTTGTTATATTAGGTTGGTGCAGAAGTAATTGCAGTTTAAAAGGTTAAAAATCGCAAAAATGTAAAAAAAATGTAAAAATTTAAAAGGTAAAAAAAAGGAATGACTTTTGCACCAACCTACTATTTGCAGGAGCCTTCTTTAGGGCATGGCCTACTTAATTCCATAAAGTTTGTTTGTTTGTTTACCTCATTTCTAAAATGCCTAAATACTGGATCTCAAGTGTGACATGTTAACTGGACTCCTCCAGGGGCCTCCTGCTATGCGGAAACACAATGTAGTTTAAAGTTTTTGCTTGGTAGCTAGATCTCTGCCAAAATCCATTTAGTTCTGCTATTTATAGAAATAAATTTCCTTTTCAATTTTTATGAATTTATAATTCGTTGATTTGAGATAGGCAGTGGGCTAATTTGAGGGTGCAGTAAGTCATTTGGAAGCATCTACAATGGAATTATTTTTCGTATATTCTTTAATGGTTGTCCATTTTTTAAAATCACATCGTTGTACTAATTGAAGAAGTATTTGTCCTAGTGCATGGATGATCCAGCGGGCTACAAATTACAAGTCATTGGTGAATTCATTGTTCCAGTGTGTAGATTTGAATGGATGATTAAAGTCGTATACTGGCATTCTCATGACTAATATACTGGTTGTCATGGTTTTAGGCACATTTACATGTTTGCGGGGGTAATAGTATTTTTAAATCAGTGAATTGTAATGTGTAAATATGTATACAAATATAAAATACATGACAAAATACCCTTTTTTATCGTGGTTATTTGGAGTAAAGATAGCTAAAGCTTGAAATACTTTATTTGGAATAAATCAAGCCCTAGACATTCTGGATTTTAAAAAAATTATTTGAGAGATCTTAGTTTTCAACCTGTCTTTATCACCTTATCCAATTTGCCCAACTTTAAACTTCTAGCTAGTTGATGGATTTAGGTAGCAGACATCCTTTTCCTTTTTATCTTCACAATCAGGTTTTACTGGCTTTGACAGTTTTGTTCTTTTTAAGTAGGATAGATTTCACATACATATATTTTGATAGATACTTCTTTATATCGCTAAGCATATGTAATTCTCCCATTTCCTTTGTTCCTCAGAATTTTGCACTATTCTCAAAAGTTTTTGTTACTAAGATGTTTACATCTGAATGAAGCAATTTTGTGAGTTTAAAAATGAATGATCATCCCAGTTACTTGCCTGGATGGTATCCGTTTTCAAAGCTGACCTATCTCAGATTTTTATTTTTTCTGGTTAGGAAAGCAACATTAGTCACCAAAAACAAATATTTAAAAGCCTTTTATATTAACTTTATTTCTTATACCTCAAATTTGCCATCATTAAATATTATGAGCTTTAATCGTGTATCTTTTGAGACAGATACTCATTTCAATCTTTGAAGCAAGTATTGTATCTGTATAAGAATTTCACATTATGAGAGTCTCAGTTACCTTCTTTTTCCAGTTACCTTTTTTTTTTCCCAGTTACCTTTTAAAAGTGAGAAAGTAAGCTCTGTTAAAGGTTTATTTTCCATCTATTATAAAAAGAGGTATATTGATTTCTTAAGCTTTGCATTTGTAACCAGCTTCTTGGAATAGTCTGTATTAATAGCAGTTAATAGGATATTAGTGTTCTAAAACAAGATTATGAAAATAATATGGTTATTTTGTAATGAAAATCACTTACTAAATATACAATATCCATTGAAATTGTACAGAAAAGAACCATGTTTTTTAAGTGATAACATTCTCTTCAGTTTTGCTAAGTAACTTTCCTTGCATTCACATTTCACGTTCATACTAGCAATTCTTTCCTGGGCAGTTTCGACTTTCTAGTACTTTTCCTTGAGAGTTTTAACCCATTCAAGGGTTTATTTAACTTATTCTTTTTAAGCAGTTCTTTGTTTCCATAATGAATATTTGTAGGATTTTTGTGTTTTAGCCTTTTCCAAGAGTACCATTTTGCTAATTTCATTAGTAATGTTTAAACATTCCACAATACAGGCCCTAAGTAGCATCATGACATTTTAGAGCTGGAAAAGGCCCTTGAGATTAGTGTGGAGAAATGGACCATTACAATATTTATTGGCAGTATGTATTTGTTGGCAGTGTAGTGATGTGTGATGATACCTGCCCACAAGGATAGTCAGTGCAATTGCCAATGTAAAGGGTAAAACCTTTTGGAACAAAGGGGGATCTAAAGTCTTAAAATGTCAGCATAAAGGAAGTAGTCTTTTGTTGTTTTTATTTTTACCCAGACACACAGAAGAAAGAATTGGAATTTTCAAGAAGGACTCTTAACAATTTTAATAGTTTGGGAGGAAGCAATAGAGAATATAGACAGCTTTCTCTTCTAGATTTTGTTTACTGTCAGTTTATTTTCACACACCAAAAAAATGGGGTGGGGAGGTGGATAGCAAATACCAGTTACTTTAAATGTTTTACCTTAATCTTTCTTTTTACAGGGAATTGACTCTCTTTTGGAGTAAACTGCAAAGAAGAATTGACCCTTCTTTAGACACTTTTTTGGAACGCTGTCGTCAATTTGGTGTCATAGCTAAAACACAGCAGCATTTATTTTGCCTCATTAGAGTTATACAAACTGAAGTGAGTAATTTATGCTTTTTATGCTGATTATCCTGGAGGGAAGAAATAAAGGGGGAGATAACTTCTCAGGCAACTCCTTTCAGATAAGAAAAAAGGAGAAGTCATGGGGTTCAGTACAGTTATGGAATTGGACATATCTCGTTGTTTCTGCAGATTGACTTCTTAGGAATCCACAACTTTTCTTAATGGAAAATAGTGATTTGAAGTGACAGACCACTGGAAGAAGGGAAGATTATGTTTCTTGGCTGTCACCTCAACCACCCTATATTATCTCCTTTTCCTCGAATAATATTCTATATTATATAGAGGCATGTTTATTTGTAAATTAACATAATTATAAATGAAGAAAATATTTTTCTTCAGCTTTTTGAGGATGGAATGATACATTTTTCTGGGTTTTGGAGTAATAGAACAGTTCCAGAATCAACTGTGCAAATTGTAGACTTCTGTGCAAACAGGAAACAAGTTAGATATTTTTAGGAAATAAATATTGCTTAAAATGAAATGAAGTGCTATATATAAAAAACCTTGTTTTTTTTGAGTTCAGCCCAATAGGTACATGCTAAGGCTACCAGCCTAGAGATTTGGAGTGAGTCTTATGCTATGCTCTATTTTTATTTTGTTTTGTTTTTGGTATCTAAATCATGACTGGTCTCTCTATATACACACATCTATAATGCCTCATGGGTATGTTTTATGGGTTACTTCTTTTTTGAGAATATCCATGGATTGTTTTTATTTTTAATTAATTTTTTCCCAAGGATTGTTTTTATACTAAAATCGAGGCACAGTTCTATCTTTGATATTCCCTATCTTTAATGGAGCCTGCCATATCCTGTTTTTCATTTGAAATATATTGGTCTAGTTTTTTCCAGTGAATATAGAAAAAGGTAAAAATAGTTATCAGAAGCAAATTCATAGTCAGATTTCTAATTATTTCTAATCACCATGAATGAAGTTGTGTCTCCTGTCACAGAGAGAACATGTTCAAGTAATTATAGAACTTACCTTGTTTTAAAAAATTAGTGTTACAGCTGCCTTTAAAAAATTTTGTTTTGGTTTTTAATCTTTAAGGAAAGTATTAGTTTTCTATTGCTGCATAACAAGTTACCACAAAGTTAGCACTTAAAACAACAGCCATTTATTAGCTCACAATTTCATGGGACGGAAGTTCTGTACAATGTGGCAGTGTTTGCTGCTCAGAGTAGCACAGGATTGCAATCAAGGTGTTGGCCAGGCTGAGCTTTTATCTAAAGGCTCTGTAGAAAATCTGCTTTTAAGCTCATTCTCATTGTTGACAATATTCAGTTCCTTTCAATTACAGGATTAAAGTCCGAATTTTCTTGATGGCTGTCAGCCACAGTCTGTTTTCAGCTCCTAGAAGCCTCCCTCATTCCATGCCTTTATTTTCAAGCTAGCAGAGGCACTCCTTTTCTTTTGAATCTGACCTCCTCGGACTTCCAAACTTAGATTTTCAGGGCTCGAGTGATTAGGTGAGGCCCACTTAGGTACTGTACCTATTTTAAGATCAACTGAATCGCGATCTTAATTACATCTGCAAAGTCCCTTTTGCCATGTAACAGGAATGATAATCATATTTACAAAGTTCTACTTACACTCAAGGGAAGGAGATTGTACAAAGGTAAGGGTCACTGGGGACCATCTTAGAATTCTGCTTACCACAAGGAACCACAGAACATAGAAAAGCAGCTAGAGGACTAGGGAAAGTGGGTTTGTGACACAGACCAAGGAATTTCCTGTACAGCTGTATACCAGAACCCATTTCTTTTTAATTCCAGTTGAGGGTATTTTCCACTATAATCCTTACTTATGATATATGGCTTGAAAGGTAGAAAAGATACGGACTAGAAGGTGGAAGGGGAGTGAGAGCAGAATTTCTTTCAAATTGAGAGACTCACCTCTAGCTTTTTAAAAGAGAGAGGTGATCTAATCTATATTAATTTGAATCTAGTTCTGCTGTGAATGGTAGAAATCCCACAATAGTAGTGGTCTAAAGAAGATAGAAGTTTCTCCCTCTTCATGTAGGTAGATAATCCAGGAAGACAGGCCGGAGTTGCTTTAGTGGCTCCGCATTACAGAGACCCAGGTTCCTTTTGTCTTCCTTCAACACATAGGTTCCATCTCATGTTCCAAAACCTAACTATTCCAATCCCAGCTATAATGTCTCCATTCCAGATAACAAGAAGGAAGGTATGGGGCAAAACACATTCTGACAGACCTTTCCTCACTCCCGTCAACACACACACACACACACACACACACACACACACACCCCACCCCACCCCACCCCCTGCAAGGGAGGCTAGGAGATAACATTCATTATTCCAGGTGACTTTGTAACCAGATAAACATTGGGTGTTCTGTTTTTGTAGTAGAAGAGGGTAAGGGATATTGAGAGACAGCTAGCAACCAATCATATAGCTCTTGGGATGGAAAAGGTTAATGATGCTGAAAAGCTTGTGTGGGCATTAGGTCTCCTGCAGAAAGCAACAGTATATAATGGAGAGGACCCTGAAATAGTACCTCTTTATTTTCTGGGCTTTAGTTTTCTATAAATAATGAGTTTAAACCAGATCACTTAAATAAAGATGGTTAGAGTAGTTAGACTTTGATTCTGTGACTTGAGAAAGTCATAAGTAGAAGGGATGACTTTAGAGGATCCCGGGTCTCTCTCAAGACTTTCAAAATAGTATGAATGAATGTAGATCTGGGTGTATTTTGAAGTAGAGGGTATAAGAAGAGAGATTATCTTGAATCCAGTTTATTTAGTCACAGGGCCCTTTTTGGTGGAACATATGGTATTAGTGTTTTGCAAAACATGACTTTGTCTAGTGTAATCCCTTCTCTTTAGTAATAAAGCCAGAAGTTAGAGACGTGTGATCTGTAAGGATCATACATCTAGTTCACAGCGAGTCAGGACTATACCAAGGGTATCTTGGCAAATTGCATAATGTGATATAAGGTTATCATTCGTAAGTCAGAGCACAGAGGACTTGGAGAAAGTCAGGTAAGTTTTAAAATAATTTGTAGGTTCTCAACAAGTTATTATTACTTCATTCCTTTTGGAAGAGATAAATAGCTAAGAATATCCATTTTTTTCTTAAACAGCCTAATCTGATTGAAATGGTAAAATTTGTAAAATCAGTAAGAACACTTTTGTGCAAAGTGTATGCAAAGAGTTTGTGTTCCCAGCATTTTGAATGGTGCCCAATATGGAATAATTGTTTAGCAAATTGATTATTGATTTGACAATGGAATTTATCCTCAGTTATTTTACATGGTATTCTGTTGAATATTTACTGTGTGCAAACATTGTAGTAATCACTTTATATTATCTTATCTTGTTTTTATAACAATGTTAGGAGGAAAATCTAATACTACCACTATTATCATTTTACAGAAGAGGAAACTGAGGCATAGAGGAGTTAAGATCTTGTCCCTGTAGTGAAGCTGAGTTCAGAGGCAGTCAAAGTCTGACTTGAAATTCTGTGCTTTAAGTAATGCATTCTAAACTATTCTGCCAAATGATCCCGCTTTTCTTCTCTCATAATATTTTCACATTCTATTTCAATTTCAGCCTCTCACATAAAAAAAATTACCTTGTATGCACTAGCATTATATCAAAATAACTATTTTTCCTGATTATTGATTAGTTTCTAAGAACTTGCTGCTATAGAGAGATTTTCTAATTTCTGTTGTTTTTCCATGGGAAGCTGAGATTCAGTACACCTGTAACTTTAAAGTACTCTTTTAGAAGGAAATGAAGAGAATCATTTATTTTAGCCTTGAGTTTTTGAAAATACCCATGTTTATGACATTGAGTTTCTTAAATTGAACTCTATCTTAGACTCACTTTGATCCATGTGTTTCCTCTTGTACCCATTTATTCAAGCCCTATTCTTCCTACCTAACTAAGACTAACACTTTTTTGAGTCCTTGGGTCACCTTTTTTGTCCTGAATTCCTTTAAATTCGTGTGCCTTTGTTTTTTACAGGTTTGGCACATAGGTAAATTCCTTGAGGGTTAGGCACTGCTTTGTGAAGTTGTATATAAATGTAAATTGTTGTTGTTCGTCTTGTAGCATCTAATGCATGTTGAGACAAGAAGGATCTAAATGTAACTTGCAGGGAGAGAGATTTAAGATAAAATTTAAGAACTCTAAAAATTTTAAGAAATATACACACACGTATAAGATATATATCTTATTAATGAAAGTTATGTAATGTTTCTATAAAAAAATAACTTCTTCCCTGCTTATCTTATAGGCACAAGATGTTGGTCTTGGGGTGTCAATTTTACTCTGTGTCAGAGCTCTTCAACTGAGATCAAGTGAGGATGAAGAAATGAAGGCATCAGTTTGTAAAACAATTGCTTGTCTTTTACCAGAAGATTTAGAAGTTAGACGAGCCTGTCAGCTTACAGAATTCTTAATTGAACCCAGTTTGGATGGGTTTAATATGTTGGAAGAACTATATTTGCAACCAGATCAAAAATTTGATGAAGAAAATGCACCAGTTCCAAATTCTCTCCGATGTGAGCTCTTACTAGCTTTAAAAGCCCACTGGCCTTTTGATCCTGAATTTTGGGACTGGAAAACTTTAAAACGACACTGCCACCAACTCCTAGGACAGGAAGCCTCAGATTCTGATGATGATCTAAGTGGCTATGAAATGTCTATAAATGACACAGATGTTTTAGAGTCATTTCTCAGTGACTATGAGGAAGGTAAAGAAGATAAACAATATAGAAGAAGAGATTTGGCAGATCAGCACAAGGAGAAAAGAGATAAAAAACCTATTGGTTCTTCTGAAAGATACCAGAGGTGGCTTCAGTATAAATTTTTCTGTTTGTTATGTAAGCGGGAATGTATAGAAGCCAGGATTCTTCATCATTCTAAGATGCATATGGAAGATGGAATTTACACCTGTCCAGTTTGTATTAAAAAGTTCAAGAGAAAAGAAATATTTGTTCCTCATGTGATGGAACATGTTAAAATGCCACCAAGTAGAAGGGACCGCTCTAGAAAGAAATTAATGTTGAAAGGCTCTCAAAAGGGAATTTGTCCCAAGAGCCCCTCTGCAGCCCTGGAGCAAAATCAGTCATTGAATGAACAAGCCAAAGGAGAGTCTCATGAATACGTCACATTCAGCAAATTAGAAGACTGCCACTTGCAAGACAGAGATTTGTACCCATGTCCTGGCACAGACTGTTCCCGTGTGTTTAAGCAATTTAAATACTTAAGTGTGCATCTTAAAGCTGAACACCAAAATAATGATGAAAATGCCAAGCACTACTTGGATATGAAAAATAGAAGAGAGAAGTGTACTTATTGTCGACGACATTTCATGTCTGCTTTTCACCTGAGGGAGCACGAACAAGTGCATTGTGGTCCTCAACCTTACATGTGTGTATCTATAGATTGCTATGCTAGGTTTGGATCAGTGAATGAACTACTTAACCATAAACAAAAACATGACGATCTGCGTTATAAATGTGAATTAAATGGCTGTAATATTGTTTTCAGTGACTTGGGACAGCTTTACCACCATGAAGCACAACACTTTAGGGATGCATCTTACACATGCAACTTTGTTGGCTGTAAAAAGTTCTATTATTCCAAAATTGAATACCAGAATCACCTCTCGATGCATAATGTTGAAAGTTCAAATGGAGATGTGAAGAAATCAGTGAAACTTGAGGAGCCTGCAGCAGGTGACAAGCAAGAGTGTATTGATCAGCCCCATCTACTTGACCAAACTGATAAATCACATTTACCTGAGGATCTTTTTTTCTGTGCAGGACCAGCGAGTTCTCAAACAGAAACTGCAGAAAATCTGAAAGAAAACAGTGACAGTAATTCTAGTGATCAGTTAAGTCATAGCTCTTCAGCTTCTATGAATGAAGAATTAATTGACACTCTGGATCACTCTGAAACCATGCAGGATATATTGTTATCTCATGAGAAAGTCTTTGTGTCCTCTGGTTTAAAAGAAAAGTGTTCCAGTGTGGCAGTTTGTTTTGATGGGACTAAGTTCACCTGTGGTTTTGATGGCTGTGGTTCCACGTACAAAAATGCAAAAGGGATGCAGAAGCATCTACGAAAGGTTCATCCATACCATTTCAAACCCAAAAAGATACAGACGAAAGATCTCTTTCCCTGTTTGGACAATGAACATAAACAAACAACTGAAAAGTTTGACGCAGAACCTAAACCCAGCTCAGATACAAACAGTGACTCCCCAGATGAAGGTCTAGATCACAGTGTTCATACTAAATGTAAACGAGAACATCAAGGTTATTCGTCAGAAGCCTCCATTTGTGCTTCAAAAAGGCCATGTACAGAGGATACCATGTTGGAACTTCTGTTACGCTTGAAACATTTAAGCTTGAAAAACTCAATAACACATGGATCTTTCTCAGGGTCATTGCAGGCGTACCCATCCAGTGGTGCTAAGTCTCTTCAATCGGTTTCACCTACTATCACAGACCTTAATTTTCAGAATCAAGATGAAAATATGCCAAGTCAGTACCTTGCACAGTTGGCAGCTAAGCCTTTTTTCTGTGAGCTTCAAGGATGCAAATATGAATTTGTGACCAGAGAGGCTTTGTTAATGCATTATCTTAAAAAGCATAATTATTCAAAAGAAAAAGTCCTTCAGTTAACCATGTTTCAACATCGGTATTCCCCATTCCAGTGTCACATTTGCCAAAGGTCATTTACAAGAAAAACACATCTTCGGATTCATTATAAAAATAAACATCAAATTGGCAGTGACAGAGTAACTCACAAACTGTTAGATAATGAAAAATGTGATCACGAAGGCCCATGCTCAGTAGACATGTTGAAAAATGATTGTTCTGCAGAACTTGGAGGTGACCCCAACAGTAATTCTGAGAAGCCACACTGCCATTCTAAAAAGGATGAATGCAGTTCAGAAACAGATTTGGAGTCATCTTGTGAAGAAACAGAAAGTAAAACATCTGATATTTCATCTCCAATAGGTAGCCATAGAGAAGAACAAGAAGGAAGAGAGGGGAGAGGTAGCAGGAGAACTGTTGCTAAAGGAAATCTCTGCTATATTTTGAATAAATACCACAAACCATTCCATTGTATCCATAAAACTTGTAACTCCTCGTTCACCAATCTAAAAGGCTTGATTCGCCATTACAGAACTGTACATCAATACAACAAAGAACAATTATGTTTAGAGAAAGACAAAGCAAGAACCAAAAGGGAACTTGTCAAATGTAAAAAGATATTTGCTTGCAAATATAAAGAATGTAACAAACGCTTCCTGTGTTCCAAAGCTCTTGCTAAGCACTGTAGTGACTCTCATAATCTAGACCATATTGAAGAGCCTAAAGTGCTTTCTGAAGCTGAATCTGCGGCAAGGTTTTCCTGCAACCAGCCTCAGTGCCCTGCTGTTTTTTATACATTCAGCAAGTTGAAGCACCACTTGATGGAACAGCATAATATTGAAGGAGAAATACATTCAGATTATGAAATTCATTGTGATCTTAATGGCTGTGGCCAGATTTTCACCCATCGCAGTAACTATTCTCAGCATGTCTATTACCGACATAAGGACTATTACGATGATCTGTTTAGAAGCCAGAAAGTGGCAAATGAAAGGCTACTAAGGAGTGAAAAGGTGTGTCAAACAGCTCTCACTCAGGGGTATGAACATCAGACTACCAGGAGGTCATTTAATGCTAAGGCTAAGAAGTGTGGTTTAATCAAAGAAAAGAAAGCTCCAATTACTTTTAAAACAAGAGCTGAAGCCCTCCATATGTGTGTGGAGCATTCTGAGCACACACAGTACCCCTGCATGGTTCAAGGATGCTTATCTGTGGTGAAGTTGGAGAGCAGCATAGTGAGGCATTACAAACGTACCCATCAGATGACTAGTGCCTATTTAGAGCAACAAATGGAAAATCTTGTCATTTGTGTTAAGTACGGTACCAAAATTAAGGAGGAACCCCCTTCTGAAATAGAGCCCTATATAAAGAGAGAAGAAGATGGAAGCTGTGAATCGGAGCACACAAAGCACAGCCATTCCCCAGGTGACCGTGGCATACCTGTCCAGAACCCTGATTCCCTTCATCCAGGTGAAATGGATGGGCCGAAAGGATGTACAGAAAGCAACCAAGTATTTGAGGCAGATACTCTGCTGTACAGAGGAACTTTGAAATGCAACCATAGTGCAGAAACCACTTCTTTGGAACAATGTAATATAGTTCAGCCTCCTCCTTGTAAAATAGAAAATCCCATCCCTAATCCTGATGGGACAGAAAATGGGACTTACTTCACAAGTTTCCAGCTGCCTTTACCAAGGATTAAAGACTCAGAAACAGGGCAGCAAAGTTCAGGGCAAGAAAACACTGTAAAAAATTCAACCCATGTCCCCAAAGAGAATTTTAGGAAGCACCCACAGCCCAGGTCATTTGATTTGAAGACTTACAAACCTATGGGATTTGAATCTTCATTTCTGAAATTTATTCAGGAAAGTGAAGAGAAAGAGGATGACTTTGATGATTGGGAGCCTTCAGAGCACTTGACGTTAAGTAACTCTTCACAGCCCAGTAACGACTTAGCAGGGACTGTTCTGGCAAATAATACGGTGGACGACAACGACCCTGAAGTTGACATACCTCATTCTTCCAGTGACTCTGTAATTCACGAGAGCCTGACTGCAATCCCACCTTTAATAGTAGCTGAGACAACAACAGTTCCTTCCTTGGAAAACCTGAGGGTCGTATTGGACAAAGCATTAACAGACTGTGGAGAGCTTGCCTTAAAACAGCTTCATTATCTTCGGCCAGTGGTTGTCCTTGAAAGATCTAAGTTTTCCACACCAATTTTAGACTTGTTTCCAACAAAAAAGACAGATGAGCTTTGCGTTGGAAGTTCCTAAATTGCAATTTTGTTTTCAAAACAGACTGGCTCCAACACTGCAACATGGGGACAATTGCCAACTCGAACAAAGGCTGAGAACCAGCTATACCATTGTTTAGGGTAGAGTAGGCTGTGTATTTACATGAATGTGTAATATCTATGTCAGCACTATTGGCTGAGTCCATTAGCTCTCCAGTTGATTTATTGATTGGGTTTTTTGTTTATTAAAAAAAAAATGGAACTGTATTCTTGTTTGGTGCTAATTAATACATCAAAATATATTGGGGCTTCCTTTTTCAAATTAAGTGTGCATGATTGTATATGGAACAAATACTAAGATCCCAGGGTGGGAGGGCTAGGGAAAGGGATATGGAGTTCTTACTTGACTTGAATGTGCACCTCAGGGTGCTTTGTGTAATATATTGTACACTACAGCATCTTATATTTTTTGAGTTGAGTTTCAATAAATTACAATTTTTCACCCATTTCTTGTTTACTCATAAGGAGTTTTCATGCCATACATAAACTGGAATTGCACTTGTATATTCTGGAATGTGCACTTCTATTTTAGCCCAGTAGTTTTTCATTTTTTACTAACCAAACAAATCCGATCAAGCTTCTTTTTGAATGACTATCGTCTTACAATTTTTTGTGGAAAGAAACTTCTCACGTTGAGTAATTAACTTTGGGAGTCAAGGTAGCGCCCAGAAGATGATGTCCAGGAGTCCAGGTGGAAAGGAGAGGGTATGCCACGCAGGACATGAAGGGCCTGGCACATTCAGAGGTATGAAATCATGTGTCCAGGGAACTACAGATAATTTAACAGGCGGGCAGTGAATGGGGAGTGGGAGCTCCAGGGTAGATGAGATTATTGTAGAACTAGATAGGCAGGAACCAACTCGTGAACACTAAGGAGTTTGGACTTGAGTCCATAGGCAGCTGAGAATCTGAAGGATTTTAAACAACAGTAATTTATAGATCACTTCAGGTTAGGGTGATTTGAGGGGCTGAGAATGGAAACGATAGATAATGGGACGAAATAATTGAGACAAACTTGGTGAGAGTCTGTACTGACGTTTGCAGCAGAGGGAAGAGTAAGTGAAATTGAGAAATTTAAAGAGAGTTGTTGGGTCCTGAAGGGTGAGGAAAACAAAGATTCAGTAGTGATGCAACCAATTGAAGTGGGAGTGAAAAGAAGGAATGGGTTATGGGGAAGAGGTTGGAAAGCCAAGATGAATTTGGTCTTTGGATATGTGGAGTTTCAGTACACCGTGGGACATCCATATCTAATGACAAGGTCAGCAATGTGTTCTTATAAATAGGACAGCTTTCTTCTCTGTTCCTTGTGAAGTTTTCAACCACTTTCATTAGCAATGACATGACAAACACTTCTGACATCCTTTTATTATGCCTGTGGTTAGGATTTTAAGACCTTTTCTCTGACGCTTAAACCTTGTTGCCTTTTTTGTCCTCTCTTTAGAAATGTCATTCTGCCATCTTCTCACCCTAAGTCTAAAGCACCCCCTATACCCAAGTCATTGCTTGGTTCAGATCCCACTAGGTAACAGAGGGTTGTCAAGAATCCGTTGAAAGAAAAACAGTGGGAACATCAGAAAACAGCAGAAACAGTGGGACATCTTAGAGGCTGAGGCCACTGCTGACTGCTTGGCATCTTGAGCTGATTTCTTCTGCAGGGTTCAGTGTCTTCACTTACAAAGAGTGAGGAGATAACAGGTGGTTATCTTGAAAGGTCCCTTTCTGTGATCTGAACATGAGAAACTGGTGGCCTCATTTTTAAAGTTCCTCATACTAGAGATTTTTAGCCCAGAAAAAGAGAAAGTGCTGATTTGTTTAAGGCTGAGCTATATCCATTCAACCACTCCTAACTCCTACCCCTTGGGAAGACCAAGTGAGTCAATTTGCAGTGGAACCAAACGTTTTTTTCAGAACGCAATTGAAAGTTTGCTTTAAGTACTTAGGATCAAATGGTTGATTCTAACATAATTTTCTTTTTCAGTTGGGGCAGTTTGCTTCGTTTGATCGTTATTGAAGACAGTATTGTATGTTAAAAGCAGCGTCTGTGACTATGTGATAATACAGGTCAAAGGGTTATATTTGTAGCTTTTTGTACTATTTTTATTGATGTTTCTGGGATTTGTCCCAGACCTGGAAACGTTGACTTGGCTTTCAAAGCCTTTTTCAATGTAAGATTGCCTCCTAAAATGATGGGTAGTGATAGAGAGTGCCAGATACATTCATTCTTGCTTTTTACCCAGAATTCTCTTGTTTTAGTGTCTCCCCATGTTGATGAGCACATATGTGAAAGGGTAGGGAACGATGGAGAAGAAAGTTTTAATTAGCCTTCCTAGGGATTCCTTTCCCAACCTATCTTCTCTCATGCAGCTCCAACTCCAGTCATACATCCAGTATTGACATTTACTCATGTGAGGAAAGAGATGGAAAACTGATGCATATTATTTCTGTGAATAACATGTAACCTGTGAAAAGGTCAATTTTTCTTGAATCTTCTAAGTCAGAAAAGTTGCTTAATCCCTTCTTTTCCCCACCTCCCTCCCCCACAGTAGACTGTGATGCCTCCTAGCTTTGTACTGCTGATTCAAGGGCAAAGCTTCTGTTAAGTAAAGGTGAGTCTAGAAAGAGTGGCCCACTCTACTCTGACCTGCTGGGTCTACACCTGCAGGAATAGATGCTGTGATAGAGTACATTTGGAGGTCTGAACCATTTTGAGAAAGGTACCCAGGATAGTCAGGAGATGTAACCTGTCAACCTGTGTTTGGTATGTTTAGCCTGGAAAAGAAGAGAAAGGAGGCACAGAAAAGCCATAGCCAAATATTTACAAAGCACATAACATCTGTTGGCTTCTGGGGGTGAGTATTGAACATGACACACTTAAGTTTTCGGCATCATGGAGCTTAAAGTCTAGTAAGGAAGGTAAACATTAAATGAAACACTAAAAATAACTAATTAAAAATGCAATAGAAGCTCTGACTAATGGGAACCAAAAAAAGAACAAGAAAAGTTTTCTTGAGGCAGTGTTTAAACTGAAATCTGAGGAATCAGTAAGAGCCAGAGAGGATAATCCAATTGTGTGCAAAGGTGTTTGTGGTCCAACAGCTTGGTGTGGTAATGACATTGACAAGTCTAGTATAGCTAGAGTTGAAAGAATGAATGGGAAGAGGAATGTTGAATAACTGATGTACACCTCAAACAATATTGTATGTTAGTAATATTTTAACAAAAATCTTAAATGGGGAACGGGAAGGGGAGAGGGTTGAATAGGTAAGCAAGAACCAGGTATTTGAGTACCTTGTAACCGTGTTCTAGATTTCGAGTTTTGTTTGAAAGGCAACAAAGAACCTATCAAAGGCTCGAAAGTAAGTGTTACATGTGTCATAAGTTGCAGTGTGTAAGTCAGAAAGTCCTAATAGGGCATGATGTGGAAGGCCACTGAGTGGATGTGACAAAGTGATGGCTGGCTGGCGGAATAGGTAGATGGATGATACCATGTAAAGGTGGGCTGAGACGCCTTCCACAGTGATAAATTCTTGGTCATTGGAGGTGTTGGGGTGTCTAAGTGGGGAATCAAATGGGTTTATTGGCCTAGATTCTCTTAGAGGCACCTTATACTGAGATTTATAAAACCTTGTATTGGGTCATAAACATCACTACAGATAATAGTTGCCCTTATCTATATGTGTAGCATGCATGGTTCTTTTACACAAATTACTGCATTCTCTCTACAGCTCTACAAGGTAAAAATTACTCCCACTTTACAAATGAAGAATTGAGCCCCAGATTAAGTAATTTGCTCAAGGTAACGAGATTAATGAATAGCAGAGCCAAAATTTGAACCCAATTCCATTATACTCCCAAAGGCCTGTCCTCATATCAGCTACTCTGTAAAGCTTCTGTACAAACGATTAGGTTGATACAAAAATAACTGCGGTTTAAAAGGTTAAAAATTGCAAAAACCGCAATTGTGCACCAACGTAATAGTACACAAATGGTAATAGGCACTTGATGAATAAACAGTTTAGGCTGTAAAGATATCTGGAATTCTAGGGGATATCTCATTGACTTAAAAACATTTTAATGCCTGCTGTGTACCTGCTATGTACTAGGGATATGGTAGTCAATAAAATGGGCATGGTCCCTGTCTTCCTGGAGTTTACAATAGTCAGGGAACATGGATATTAAACCAAAAATTGCACAAGTAACTACAGCTGTGTTAAGTGTTTTTAAAGTACACGTAGAAGGTACCACGTAACAGGGATCTACTCTAGTGTAGGGAGTCAGATAATGATTCAGTTGTCACAACCCTGTCTTTCTCCAGAAAGTTTCTGGTTACCATTCTTGAATGGTTTCTGACCTATATTTAACTTGTTAGAGTCAAATTTTAGGACTTAACCTGAGTCACTTTCAGCCCTTGCCAGAAAGGATTCTGGCGACATCAGTCACTGGCTGACTGGGTTTAACATCAATAGCAGTCACTCCTAAACCATTTCGCCCTGACATAAGTGCTGTATTTCCAGCAGCATTCTAGACTCCGTTTTGTGGATGCGTCTCTGACAACTCAAGCAACTTACCATAGCTCCCCTTCCTGCAAAAAACAAAAGTTATTCCTTCCCACCAGCCTTCCTTATTCCTGTTCTTTCAGTCAACCATAATGAACAACTTGAGATTGCATCAGACAGTATTTTCTAAACATTATTTGTCATAACTGACCCCTTTTCACCTTCCTTATGGTGCTTCTTGGTGCACACCCTCTTTTGGATTCTTGCTGTCTTTGTAACTGATCTTGCAATTTAGATTATATATTTGTGTGTGAACTAGCTTTTTTCATGTAAGCTTTTTAGGAACAGACCATCCGTTTTATATTTTCATACCTCCTTGTTGAGTAGGTGGATACTACTCAGTAATTAACTGCTTTGATGACGTGTCACAGTGCAACATGCTACTGTTTACAAAGTGCTTAGAAAATTAGACCATTTATTTCTAATAGAAACCTTGTGAAGGAGGTGGAATCCCTGCTAAACAGATGAGCAAAATGAGGATCAAGTATGTTAAAAGCCTTCCCAAAGATCACAATCTCTAAACAATAGTGACATACGAAAAAAGGGAATGCTACAAAATAACCTCCCTCCACATTTACCAAGCAAACTATTCACTTGTTAGTAAAGCCCCCTCGAACTCTTGTCTCCACAAATCTCCATGTAGCCTCAGTTTTCTCATTTGTTGTGTGAAAATAATTGCTGTCCATTTCCATGGATTTTTGGACATGGTCTATATCTACACTGTCCAGGAAGGTAGCCACTAGCCACCTGGGGCTACTTAAATTTCATTGAAGTAAAATGTAAAATTCAGTTCCTCAGCCACACTATCCACCTTTCAAGTGACTTAATGGCAACCATATTGGACAGGGCAGATATGGAACACTTCCATCTCTGCAGAAAGTTCTGTTGGACAGTGTGTTGTGCTAGCACTAGGACTTGCCAAAGATCAGAGAAAGCAATATGACTGAACTGAAAACCTAGGCCAGTTGGTTTTGAGTGAGAAGGTTCACTAAGTGAGTGGGAAGCAAGCTGACCTTTGGAACTGTGACATCACAAAGCATGGCTCACAATGGCTCCAGTGCCAGGCCTCCCACCCAGGCCACTCTCCTTAACTCAGATATGAAGTCTCTGCACATGTAGCTCCTGAGGCTGCTGTCTTACTAAAATGTCAACGTTTTCACCTTCATCTTCTGTCTGGGACAACATCCTAGATTATGACTCTCTGAGTTCGATATGGAATTGGCTACAAGCATCTCTTCAGGGCAAGACAAGAGCACCTCAGCAAACCAATTTGGGGCTACTAGATAATTTTGCTTCAGCTGTGCAAGTTATCTTGCGGACTTTCTTTTTTATTTTGTTGGGAATAGGACTATACACCTTATGGAAACGAAGTGTTCGGTCAATGCAGGTTATATTCTTTTGTTACGGAGAAATCTAAATAGTTATCATTTGAAATTTGTTCTCTCCCATATGGCTGCCAACCAGTTTTAAGACCATGCAGATGAGGAAGGGTGAACCTTTGTCTCTGAAGTTGTTTGAAACTAAGTAACCTTAAAACCTTGCACCAATTAGGTTTTGAGCATAAAAATGCCCTTTCTCACAATGGTCTTTGGCTTGTCTTATGATAAAATAGATCAAACAAGTTTATAAACTGATAAGGCAACCTTACCCCCAAATTTATTTGATCACTATTCATCAACCATGTGCCAGACACGATGGGGTATCTTATAGAGCAGGCACCCCACGTAGAACTGGGATCCTGGGTTTGGCCCTTCTGTTGTTACTGTGCCATTCGTTGCTCTGTAACTGATTAGGAGGCATGTATATTCATTTCCTCATCATGAAATTTTATTTTTCCTTGTTTTAACAAGATAGGGTTTCATAAATATATAGGGGCTTTTGGGGTAGTAAGAGTATAATTGGCTGGGATTATGAGAAACATTTTAAGACTTTACACACTTCTGTTTAATCAATAATAATAGCTATATTTACAATATGGTCAAAATGGTTTGAGAATCCTAACAATTCCATGAAATGGATAGAAGTTATTTTCATATGACAAACAAGGAACCTGAGGTAAATTGAAGTTCGGTGGAAATTGAAGGAGGCAGGATTTAAAAAGGACTTTCTTAAAGAGTGACTGGTTTACATGGCAAATGCTAAGAGAAGTTATTACCGGGCCATTGTCTTAATTTCTCAAAACCCTGCATGGTAGGCAGGGTAGGGATTGTCATCTCCATTCTGTAGGTGAGGGAACTTGGTTATCCCCTACTCGACAGAGATTGGAAAAGCTGAGGCTTGAACCCAACTTTTAGGATTGTAAATTCAATTCTTCCCCAAAATCTCATTTAATATAATCTAACTGACCTAAATCATCCCCCACAGGAATATGTGTGTATACATATTCACATAACCTGTGTTTTAATTAGCTAATAGACTATCAGGCAAAAAACCAAACTCTTATCTGTAATTCTGGATTCTGCTTTTGTATGGTTAATGTTTAGCTCAATTACAAAGATGCATTCGCAGCCCTCTGGACACTTCAGCCAAGAAAAAGAGGTAATATACCAGAATGGTAAAAAGTACGGGCTCTGAAGTCGACTGCTGGGGTTTACGTCTTGGTGCCACCACTTGCTGTGTGACCTGAGAGCAATCACTTAGTCTCTACACCCCAGCCTCCTTATCTGTAAGATGGGTTTGCTTACAGTACCTCCCTCAGGGTTGTTGTGAGGGTTCAAAGAGATACTGTATGGGTAGAGCTTAGCACATAATAAGTATTCAATAAACAGTGCTAGTATTACAATAAGGAAAAAAGATGATTGCGTTGGTATGTTTTTTTCTTATTGTGGCAGGAATCTTTCTTGGTACATTAAAAAAAAACTTTTTCCCATGACCAGGAAATCTAGTTTTTTAGAATTCCTTTATTCCAGTACTGACTCTACCATTTCCAAGTATATGATCTTGGACAATGACAGGGTCCAAACTGGAAAGTATCTAAATGGATATTCAGTTCTGTTTTTTCTACAGAAATAGGTCATGCCTAGGCAAGGAAACTCCTAGCACAGAGCCCTGCGTGTACCAAACTTTCAGCAAATGGTATCTATGATTATAATCTTTATTAATTCAAAGCAAATAATAATCCCTGAGCTGCCTACCACTCTATTTTGTGGTGAAAATCAAATACGAAATAGGTGTGAAGATGTTTTGTTAAACAGAAGGCTCGGCAAAAGAATGAGGAATTATTTTTACTGTTAGGTTTTTGTTTTGTTTTGCATCTGTAGTAAGCTGAAATTTCACATGAATAAGCAAGTAACATTCAACTTCTTGTTTTATTTTAGAAAATACTGTTGTTTATAATCACACTCTACCAACTTTACAAGAAGGGCTCAGATTTTTTTCAGGCTTTGATGGTCAACCCAGAAGGAAGTCTCCTACTTGAAGACAACAAAAATTTGCTCCTGTCTTTGGGTCTGCAAGAGAAAATTTTGAAAAAACTTCAGACAGTGGAAAACAAAGTGAAGGACCTGGAGGGGATGATGATTTCCAAAAAACCTGCCACGAAGAGGGATTGTTCCTCTGAGCCCTACTGCAGCTGCTCTGACTGCCAGAGTCCCTTGCCCACATCTGGATTCACTTCCACATCTGAGATGTGATGGACTCCAATCTTTTCCAGAAAAGCATTTTTTCCCTCATGTGCAGTGATGTATCAATAAAGATAGAGACCTATATTGAAATTAACCTGCAAGGACTGGCTCTCTATTCAGTAGGGTCCACCTACTTGTGTGTGTGGTGAGGCAATGTGGGGTACAGTGGTTAAAAATGTCTCTGAGATTGTGGTGCCCACTTGGCAGGCTGGAGACCGTAAGCAGCCATACGGTAAAGGATAGCAAAACGAATCCATAAACGGGGGGGGGGGGGGGGGGGGGGGGCCGAGAGGGGGAGGGGGTGGGGAAGGG
Source organism: Rhinolophus ferrumequinum (assembly GCF_004115265.2). NCBI lineage: Eukaryota > Metazoa > Chordata > Mammalia > Chiroptera > Rhinolophidae > Rhinolophus > Rhinolophus ferrumequinum. Next base: position 28,195,060 of record NC_046292.1, read on the forward strand.
GAGGGAGGGGGAGAAGAGAGGGTGGTCAGGGACATGGCCTTGAGCTCCATGCTGAAAAGGTTGGATTGGATATAATAAAAAGCAAGGAAATGCTGTTTAGGGGTGATGCTGTGGACTGTCCTGGAGAGCTAGGCTGGCCCTGATGCTGGTCTTTGGCCTCAAGGTAAATATTTGGCCCAGGAATCTCCTTGCATTAATTACTCAGAGGTAAGCAAGGGTGGGGGTGGATATAAAGAAGAATGTTTCATTTTATCCAACTTTTACTGATACTTCCTCTGTGCTAAGCATTGTGATAATCCTTGGGAATCTGTCTTGAGTGCTTCAGGACTGTTTGGCTGGTCGGACAGGTAATTTCAGAACAAGGAATTATAATACGGTGGTGTCATAGCATCTCGAATTTAGGGGAATTCTCCTTATGTGAACCCTGGCTTGGCAGGGAGGGAAGAAAAGGAAGGAGGCACCTACCTGCCATTACACTCAATTTGAGTGTGTACGCTTACAAGAAAGATGGCCTACTGGGGAGAATAGATGGTCCACAAGCCTTAGTGTGCGTCATTGTCACAAATATGATTACATTCATTGAAACACTATCTGACACCTAAATGAAATATTTCATTTGGTGTGCAAATAAAGTGATTTACTGCTGTGCTGGACAAAAATTGGCTATGCTGCTCAACAGGAGACAATATGGCAGTCTCCCAAGTGGCATCTTCATAAGGGATTTCCAAGGGTAATTTTGTTCATGATTTTTTTTGTCCACTGCTGTGGTGTTAAAAGTAAGATGAGACCTCACTGTATGGTATACTCAGTGCAAAAGCAGGTTGGTGGGGCCAGGAAAGGTTTGCAGAGGTGACACTGAGTTGTCCCATAAAGGATTACATAGGTTGACAGTGAAATGAAAAGTATTTCTGCTGGTGGGATCATCGTGGAGCCATATAAAGAAGAGGGTAGCTTGCTTGGAGAACAAGGAGTTTCAGGGTGGCTGAAGAACTGGCTATTTCCAGAGCTACAGTGAAGGATTCTGGCTTTAGGGCAAAACACAGTAACCTCATCCTCAAATCAGCTGTAATTCATGATGTAGTGAACAGATGGGAGTTATCAACAGCGTGCATTATCTGACAGTGTAGGTGAGAAGTTTGTTAACTATGTTGCTGAAGGAGTGCCCAGGAGTGCAATCTTTTAAAGTCAATGTCTCAATTTTTTGAGCTACCTAAATTTCAGTGTCTTCCTGCATAGTTCTAGTCATTTTATCTTGGTTACCACTCGGGCATATGTCAAAGGAAAGTATTTGAAGAAGGGTCTGTAAGAATAGACTGATGTCAGGTAATGAAGGGCCTTTAAAAGTTAAACCACATTGGTGGAAATGGACCATGGTAGGTTTTTAAACGGGATCAACATCGATTTGGTAGTCTGTGTGGAAAACAGAATGAGCTAGATGCAAAGTATGGTAGAAACTGATGGGGTCACCTTGTTCCAGACTCTCAGCTCCTCAGAAGGAATGTGTGATTCACACCACAATCATGAGATTGATACAAAGTATCCATTCCCAGTGGGGGTGATTCTTTTCTTGCCATCAGAGTACTAATGTTCAGGGCATCAATTAAGGAACTTGGATGTTTGGCAACAGAGAATTAAGGCAAGATAGGAAAAGGGCTTGAGAGTTATTTTATCATTCAGGTTAGTTGGGGTAGATGAGCTACCTTGTACCACCACTCTAGGGAAAAGAATTCTGATCCTCCAAATTCAGGCTCTCTTCTTTGGCAAAATCCTGACTGTAGCCTATTTTGAAGCTCCCATTTAGACAGACAAGCCCCTCTATTAACACTATCTGCAAAGGGGAACAAGTGATTATTCCCTTTTCATAATTCACTTCTCTCTCCACTACTATCACCCGAGCCCAAGCCACCATCATCTCTCACCTGGATTCTTGAAATGGCCTCCTAACTGGACAACCTTCTTCTATCTGGGTCCCCAGTCATTTTGTTCTCTACGCAATAGTCAGAGAGATCATGTTACTATTCTCAAAATCTTCCAGTGGCTTATTCTTTAACTCTTGAGTAAAAGTTAAGTTCTTAAAAGACTGGGCATAATGGCATTATCTATCAACCCCTCCACCCACCCCAGCCCACTAAAAATGTACACTTTGGGACAGTAAGAGACTTTGGTTCACTAGTATATCCCCAGAACCTAGAACAATGTCTGGTACTTAGCACATACTCAATATTTGTCAAATGAATGAGTGAATTAGTCTTGACTTTTAGGAACCTCATACCAGCTTCCTGTTCCCCTATCTTTTCAGACACATGGTGACAGATCAACACTATGATATGATTCTCCCAAGTATAGAGAGCTAGTAGCTAATCTTTATTGGGCAAGCCAGATACATTGCAAAGAGATTTACATGATTTTTCTCATTTGATACAATATGAGGAGGTAAATACTATTATTCTCATTTTACTGATGAGAAACTGATACACAGAGAGGTTAAGTGACTTGCTAATATGTGGTGTAGCTGTGATGGGCACTCACACAGCTTAACTAAACTTGTGCTCTTAGTCAAAGTTTGGGTGGCGGGAGCTTCTGTGAGGCTTTGGACTAACTGCAGCAGCCTGGATGGACCCAGACAGATGAAAAAGAGAAGACTGAAGAGAGCAAAGCAATGATCGCCCAAAGGAGAGAGAATTCTGAAAAAGTGTTTATCCCATCATATTTTAAAGGTGATACCTAAAAGTTTTCATCATTAATTTAAATAGTTGGGAATAGATGTAAATTCTGGCAAATTGTAAATGACAATTTAAGATAAAATTGTAAAATCACTTTTTATAATGTATCCAACAAAATCTACATAACAATTGAATAAGTACCATCATCCATTTAAAATTACACAAATACACTTTTAACATTTGTTAATTCTACATTGTAGCTTTTTAACATTGTTCTAATTTACATTTACATTCTACTCCCCGATAAAATGTTATCCAAATGTAATACTTTTTATGTTTTAAAAACCTTTTATTGATCACGCCCTTGCGATAATGTACGTATTAAAATTTTTAAAAAATTCCTGTAATTGTATGGGCCTATGTATTAGAATTCTTTGAATTGACTAATCATTATAGTTAATAATCTGCTCAAAATGATACAATTACAAATTTTGGTAATACATAAACATAAAAGGTAAAATTCTACTGAAAATGCATCTCTCAGTGAGATTAATTCATATGTCTGAATGACTATTTCTTACCGCTAGATTAATTTTTTCTTTTCATAGATATAGTGCCAAGAAAGATTTACTCAAATAGATAGGAATAATAGTTTTGCTATAGGAATGTCAATCAATTCTGTTTTCCTTCTGAGTTATGTGCCAAAAATCAAATAGTGTTCATTAGCTGACAGTTCAATTAGGTCCACCAACAATTTTGTTCAAAGCAAAGAAATGGAAACAATCTAACTTGCAAAAGAATTTGTCATTATGTCATTAGAGTCCATCATGTTCTCAAGTGACTTTTAATTATATTACTCTCACATAGAAGCGTTTAGGAAAAGCTGGGAAAGTCAAGATACTGTTTATTTCAACACTTCTTTAGCATTACAATATCACTGTAATTTAAATATATTTTAGTTGCAGCTGCAGATTTAGCTCAATTTATTGTAAATAATAATTATGTAAATTAGCAACGCTAGTGTCTTTGCCAAACTAATTAACCAAGTGAGACTTATCTGCGGTCAGAAAACAATTTCACTTTTCAAACAGTAGTCAAACAGATGTGTTAACAGGCGTCCCTGTGACCACATTTCACTTCTGAATTCCAAGACAGACATGGCACCGAGCTTTGATACGAGTTTGGTCCTGGATCAAGTAAGGCCCTTTCAGTTCAGGTATTTCTAACCTACGCTACCCTTTGCCAGATTTGCTCCAGGGTACACTCTCTTAGGCAAAATGCCGCTTCCGACTTCTCTTGCGGTGGAAGAGGCAAGATCTTTAATGAAAATCTCATCACTACCGCCCACTCTCTTAACACGCTTGAATTCAGAACACCCCGATACAGGCCAAAATACTCCTCTTATAATGCTTAGTCTCGCTCTAAACTATCCCTTTAGTCTTAAAATATCCCAGAGATGAACATACCACAGTTAGAATAACACTAGTTAGAGTAAGGGTCTCCAGAACCTGGGAAGTCTGTCCCGCTCGCGTTTTTCCCAGCCCACTCTGCATCAAGTTCCCGCTCAGTCCCAACTACCAGTGGACTTGTCCTGGCCAGGGAAAGTACGGCACAGGCCGCGGCCCAGCCAGGCAAGCCCCGAAGCGAAGAGATGCAAACGCGGCTCTGGAAGCCCTAAAGGGGAGTGCTCTGCCGCGCTGCCGGGCTCAGAAGGAAAGCCGGAACCCTCCGCAGGAACTTGGCGTGGAGGGGGAAGGGAAGAATGTTGGTGCAACGCAGCTCAGCGTGATCGGGTCCCGCGCCGGAGCTGGGGCTGGCGGAAGCCGGAACTTGGCATCAGGACTCCCGCCTTCCTCGGGCCGGAAGTAAGGAAGGCGGGAACGGTCCTTTTCCGGCAAAAACTTAGGCGACCCTAGGGGGCGTCGGCACGGGGAAGAGTGTTTGTGTAACACTGCCGGCTGCGTGGAGTGGGTGGGATGGAGGCGGTGTCAATGCAGGGGCTCTCGGAAGGGACGGATATCGCTGTGACACTGCCGGGACGCTCTGAGGGGACTGTGTTGGTGTGGCACCGGTGCACGCTGAAGGAGCCGGCGGAATCAGGTGGCCATGGGGATGTGGGCGTCTCTGGACCCGATGTGGGAGATGCCGGCCGAGAAGCGTATCTTTGGGGCCGTGCTGCTCTTCTCCTGGACAGTGTATCTCTGGGAGACCTTCCTAGCACAGCGGCAGGTGAGCCTAGACAGGGCCCATCTAACCCCGACACCTGGCCAGCCCTTAGGCGAGCCTCAGTCTCGACCTCAAGTTCCTGGATGAATGTTGTGGACCCAGCACCAGCCTTGACCCTCTGGGTCCCTACTGAGCCTCCTAACTTGGCCTGATGGCGGGATTGGCCTTGAGAGGTTCTGGTGTCCGGGACGTTTTCAGCAATGTAATCGTGGGACCCAGGCCGGTTAGGGCCTGGTGAAAGGGAAAGCAGGGCTGCCGCCTTGTCAGGCTTTAGCTCTTGTGTCTGCTCCACAGCTTAAGATTCTCGGACCCAGACTTGCCTTCTTTATTTCTGGCAGTGACTGATAAGCCTTCAAAAGGAAGATGCTTATGTTTTAGAATCACAACTTCTCCATGACAGTTGTGTAATCATGCTCAACCACAGGCTGAGGAAACCATTTTCTGAAAATAAAGGCTTCTCAATCCTTCCAAAGATCTGAACTCTTTTTCCTTAAAAAAAAAAAAAAAGTATACAGTATTTATTTTTGCCCAAAGAGCAATGTTTTCATGTTTTTCTTAAAAACAGTTTTATTATTTTTGCTTAAACAATTAAAACAGTAAAGTAGAAATTGAAAGTTACTTAATAAGAGTTCCCTAGAGTTAACATCTTGATGAATTAGAGAACTGACCTTTTAAATGAGATAGGTTTTAAGTTTCATTGATTGCTTTATTGCAATTTCTTACTGCTGTACGTTCTTCCATGTTGTTTCTGAATTATGTCAACCGTGATGGTTATGAAGACTTCCTCTTTTTAACTGCTGGAACTCTTTTTTTTGAGCATTGCAGTCTTTTTCCTCTGAAAGTTTCTTCTCTCAGTTTACATTCTGCATGAATCTTTAAATTTAAATTTAAATTTTTTTTATATCTGTCAATGTCTGGGTTATATCTTGATCTCTTTTAGTCCAGGGTATCCGAAGAGATGTTAAGCTGTGTAGCACAGCAATCTCAGACATAGCTCTTTGTAGGCCTACAGAACATACTTTCATAAAGTAAACATAATATGTAGTGTCTAAATTGGGGGTGGGGTATTGGACATCTATCTGTCTTTAATAATAAGACTAGTTACAGTAACTACTTTTCTACATTGTCTTCTTTACTCAGTTATGCTTTCATGTAATGCCTTTTATTGCGGGTTTGGTAAGATGCACAACAATAGAGAAGTCATTTGTCATAAAACTATTGCAGAAAATGATGTCCATTATGTTGTTTGATATTTATTCCCTGTATTATGTTGCATGGGCAGAAATTACCTTTTAGAATTTGGTATAATGAAAATTTATCTTTCTCAAAGATCTGATATGTTTCCATCTGTCATTCCTCAAATTTCCCTTAATTTGCCTTCTAGGGCCAAATTTAATGATTAGCCACAATATCTGTTAATATTCCTGGTTAGCATATTTGCTTCCTTCTTCTCTCCATGAATTTTTCTTTATTATAGGATGTATGTTATACCTGGAATGAGAGGTATTGTTTGTGATGTTACAATTTTGGTTTACATATGCAAACTGAAGTGTGATGACAATCCTACTTTTAATTTTACCTAGTCTGCTAGCCTCAGATTCTCTTGTTCTGCTTTTACTTTCCTGCATCAGTTGTTTTGGTAGACAGTGTACTTGATCAAATGCAATATTTGTATATTTGTATGTATAAAGCAAATTCAACAGGCTTAAGTGACAAGTTAATGTTGTAAACCATTCGATGTTTAATCATAAATTACTTGTAATAAATAATGAGTGGGTTTGACTGTTTCATTAAAGTATTTTCTTCAAAATATTTCAGAGACAGATATATAAAACAACAACTCATGTACCACTGGAGTTAGGACAGATCATGGATTCAGAAACATTTGAGAAATCTCGACTTTATCAGCTGGATAAAAGTACCTTCAGCTTCTGGTCAGGACTCTATTCAGAAATTGAAGGCACTGTGAGTACTTTACTTTCTGACGAGACACTCTGTCAAATTGTTTAATACTTTGTAATGTTTGTTTTCCTTTTTGTGCCACAAAAAAAGGTACCATATCCACAAATCCCAGAATGCTTTCGTAACCTTTGTTATTGATAGTAATGGGTGTGGAGCAAAAGAGGTAGAAACATAACTGTTTAGTCAGTTGAAAATTATGGAATATGGTAACAGTCATCCTGAGGCCAGGTGTGAAAAAGAACCTTATGTTGTTATTCTTGTAGCAGCCCTTACTTGTCTTCATGACTACAACTTCTTTCCACATGGCAGCCAAAGGAATTCTGAAGAATAATTTTGATCATGTCATTCTCCTACATAAAACCTTTCCCTGGCTCGCTGTTTCCTTCAGGGTGAAGTCCAGATTTCTTGGCATGCTTTATGAGGTCCCTCTTGACCTGGCCATTGCTTACTTGAGCCTCATCTTTTGATTCCTTCCCCCAAATTCTTTCCCCTTCTTTATTTCCCATCTCATACCCAACTTGGTTTCTTATGACTTTGAGTCTTTTCACGTGCTAGTATCTTTGCCTGGGGTGCCCTTCCACTCCCTCTTCAACTCCACGGGAGGCTAATTAATCCCTGCTCTTCCATCAGGATCCAGCTGAGACATCATCTCTTCTAAGAAACCGTTTGAAATGTCAAGTCTGCATGATGCAGCATTCCATCATTATTCCTATCAGAGTACTTACCACATTGTATTGAATTTGCCTGTTTAGTCGACAGACTGGTAGTTCCTTAAAGAAAATGCTTTAAAGTCTTGTTCATCATTTTATACCTAATGCCTGGCATATAGTAAGCACATAATTCATATTTATTGAATGAAACAATGAGTGACAGATCATTTTTACTTAGCAAAACAGGGCCTGTCTTACCCCCATGCTAAAAGAACAGAGGCTCTATAGTGTAGAGCAATGTTTCTCGGTCTTTTTTTTCATACTTTCCCCAAACCCCTGACCATGTACCTTTTTAGACATTTTTTTCCTAATCTCCCTTCCATGAAATTTTAATATCACAGATACACTGTATATCTGTTTCTATACTGTATGTATATCTGTGCTTTATACATAAAATGAGTTAAGATTTTTTTCTATCCCCTAAAACCAATTCTTGGTCTGGCACCGCCAGGAACAATTAGAAGTGCATGGGATAAAGGTTAAGAGCTGACTCTGAACTCGGGGCTTGAGTTTGAATCTCAGGTCTACCATATCAGCTCTGTGTGACCTCCGCAAGTCCCTCAACGCTTCTGTGCCTCAGTTTTCTCATCCGTTCAAATTGTATGGTGATAATAGTTCCTTATTCACAGTGTTGTTGAGAGGTTTAAATGAGTTAATCTATGTAAGATGCTTAGGACAGTGCCTGTCCATTCTAAGTGCTCCATAAGTGTTGGTTGTTATTATGTTTATCATCGTGGTCATGACGGTCATCACTATTCCTCCAGAACTGGTTAAGATCCCCCAGTACCACTAAGAGAAATATTCCTAAATTGAAAAGAATTGAGATCGGCTATCATCCTTGGTTCATTAGTTAATGAGAAGAAACCGGCTGTTGGTAGCTTTGTTAAATGATGACAGAATTGTCTACCCAGTCACAAAATTTGCCTTGACAAATACGGAATAGTAAGACTAGAGTGGTTAGAACCAAGTTATTAGAGACCCCTCCCTTTTCCTCACGATGATAGAAAATGGCAAAACTTCTGGAAGAGTTAAGTCTTGTTATTATAGAAAAATCAATAAATGATCTAAAAACTAAAATTGTATTGGCTTTTGGGTTAGACAGTGATAGTAGTAATTAGTCTTTTCAATATTGATTTTTTAATTTTTACTAGTCCAAGCTAAGTTTAGTTACTGAGATATTGAAGATAAGTATTAAAACTTGATGCCTTCCAACCAAGCCAGGAAAGACAGCATTGTTGTGGATTATATTTGACTTTTGTTAACTTGTCTGAAGCATTTTTCTGGTTGGGACAGGGCCTAAGTAGAAAATCAGCCTTCAGAGAAGAGATGGAAGTAGAACTGGTAAATTTAGACACTGCCATCTTTCCTCATTGATATTTGGTTCTTTGAAGTTCTTTGACTTACCCCGACAGGGCCATTATAAAGTGATAGGAAAAATATTGTCAGTCTCCTTGGTTGTCGTTAGTAAATAATTCCCGAAAAGATGGGTGATAGCTGGGTTGTTAAGGTTAGTGACCATGGGAATGGTTTAATTAGTTCTAGGCGGTGCTAGAGGCAGGGAGGATACGTATAGAGAACGAGAGCTTTGTAATGTGCTGTGGCTCACACTGTAAGCAGTATGATGGGCGAAAGCGGGAAACATCATCATAGTAATTATATTTTCACTTCATGTATTGTTTTTCTCTTTATTGTTTCGTTTGATGTTTACAACAGTGCTCTGAGGTAGAAAGTATAGGCATTAGTATTCTCTTTTTATGTGTGAGAAAGCGAAGTCTCAGAGAAATTAAGTGGCTTGCCCATTTGATAGCCAGGTGACACTAATAAATGGGAGAGCTGGGTTTCCAACTCTGCTCTCCTGAGTCTTTAAAATTACATACCATTCTTGAAATTCGAGGAGTGCAACATGAATGTGGTAAATTTATCCTTAGGGAATTAGTAGCTACATTTACCATAGATCGGAAACATTTTGTGTTACTTTGAAATCCTGTTCTGTTTGAAAACAGTTTCATTTTGTGTAGATTATAATAGGTTTGTATGCTTTCGTCACCAAGTACAAAAATTAATTTAGATGTTTTGGTTTTTACTTCAGTATTTTTCACCTGAGGGAACATAAGCAGAAGCCTTATGTGACCACAGGTGCCACTGTTCACACAAATGTGACAAAACACCCAGAGAGAAAATGTCCAGCCTCTCTGAGACAGACTTTCCTGATACCTCATAGATGTCAATAAAGAGCTCTCTTAAGAAATGGAATGGCTGGGAATAGAGCAGAACAGAGTAGAAAAGTTCAAATTGTTATTACTTCAATTTCTGCTTGTTTCTGAGTGAGCGGTTTAGCCTCTTTGAGCCCCATTTTTCTCCTCTTTAAGGTGAGAAGTAGAGAGGTATTAAACCATATTTCATATGGTTTGTGGAAGGACTAAGTGAGAAAGATAATGTAAATGAAGTACTTACTAGTACAGTGCTCAACACATAGCAATTACTTAGTCATTGGGTTTCTTTGGGCAAGTTACTTTAACTTTTCTGAATTTCAGTTGCCTCATCTATAAAATAGAGATGACTGTGCCCCTGCCCTGCCTGCTTTTCAAGACTTTAGTGAAATAATATATGTAAAGACATTGCACTTATTTTGTTGAGATCACTAGTTCTTGTAAGACATCTCCAGGAGCATGCTCAGTGAGATTATCAACACAGAGAAACTTTATTGTTCACTGTGCTTTGTTTTCCATTCCCCAAAGTATACTAAACAAGGTTGCAAAGCAGTTGCCAAATGCAAAGATGCATAAAGTTCATATTAAAGCTACCCTTGGTACTTTTTTAAAAGCTGGACTTTTAATAATAGGTGTTGCCGCCTTTTACCAAAAGCATTATAAATCCCTAATTCTGCATAATTTATTAATATTGAGAATAGGATGAGAAATGCCATCCCAAGTCAACAAATGGAGCTTATACCATACAGTGATGCCAAAGCATTTCTCTTGGGAAAACGGAATTTACATCCAAGTTTGAGTTAGTTACAGTAAAGCAGAAATAGTTGGACATAGAGCAAAGGGAGCCTTTATAAAAACAATTTATTAAAACATTGGTTTTCAAACTTGGGTGTACATCAGATTTACCTGGAGACTGCTGGGCCCCACTTCCAGTATCTGAGTCAGTTGTTCTGGAGTGCAGTCTGAGAATTTGCATTTCTAACACATTCTCAGGTAACGTTGACGCTGCTGTCCAGGGACCATATTTGAGACCCATGCTAACTAACCCAGCATACTGGTAAAACTCTAAAAGATGGATAGCACCCAGTGTGGGTGAGATTGTGGGGAAGCAAGAACACTCAGGTACTGCTGATGGGAGTGTAATTTGGTATAAACACTTTAGAGAACAAGCAGATAATACCAAATAAAGTTAAAACTCACTGTGAATGGATTTCAAAATTGTAGAGTGTAAAAAGCAGATTGTAGAATGGTAAGTACAATGTGGTGTCATATACATTCTTAAAGAAACATGTAAACCACTATATTATTCATGGATACATACATGAAAATGGAAAATAGATTGGGAGGCTACCCATGAACTGCATTATAGTGCCCCAAACCACTATGGTGCCCCAAACCACCACGCCTGAACTGGTGGGAATAGTGTGCTTCTAGCCAAGCAGTGTGGTTGATCATTGTATTCCTGAGGCTCCACAGAAAGAAACAAATTGATTCCTCTTGACAAAACGAGTTCTACATATGTAGTATCTGTTGTGGGAAATCATATTTCTTAAGCATATATGCTTCTCAGATTTTAAGAGCTGCTTTCTCATTTGAATGTCCTGGTGATTTGGTCAATATCTGTGTTCACTTGATGTGCCCCAGACAATGGGTGTGGCCGAGGAAGGGGCCTATTGCTCTGAAACCCTGACTGCGGCCTCAGGACTCACCTTTTTTCTTTACCCCAAGAAGGCACAGATAGCCCATTCTATCCCCAGTTTGGTAAGTGGACTTGATTCTCCACTCACACCCACACTGATACTTTGTCCTGACTAGAGAGGGCTGTTTTCTTTTCAAGGAAAAGCTGGTTCCTATCACTCATTAGCTGTGGGATTTTGGACAAGTTGTTTAGCCTTTCTAAGCTTACTTCCTGATTCACAAAGCCTCTGTTATGGTCTTTTGGCAAAAGTTTTTTTTCCTTTAAAGAGCTTTATTGAGATATATATAATAATAATTCACCTACTATACAATTCATCCATATAAAACGTACAGGCCAAAATGTTTTAACAGTCTAAATTGAGAATCTCAATTGGTTTGTTTTTATCTAAATGCATATTTTATCCTAAATAAGATAGGTCCTTTTTTCTTTATAACATGCACTTAGATGATAGTTTCTAGTACTGCTCAAATGTGACCAAAGTATGCTTTGTTTTATAGCTTATTCTTCTCTTTGGAGGAATCCCTTATCTCTGGAGACTTTCTGGTCGGTTCTGTGGCTATGCTGGCTTTGGACCAGAGTATGAGGTATGTATACCCTCTTCTTAACTCCCTTGGCTCTGAAGTGATACCTGACCTTTGCATGCACATGTCATTGGTGAACCAGTCATTTAGTCTCAGATCCAAGGGAGCTCGTTAATGTAGTCTCTGGCTAGGCAGCTGTTTCTTGGGAACTGTTCTGTGCAATGAAAGAGAAAGCATGAATATTGTTGAACCCACACTAATCAGGTATTCTGTGCCACACACACTTAGCAGATACTTCAACAAAGACAGAGTGTGTATCTCTTGGACTCTCCATTGAACTGCTTGAGTCGACTACCCACTCTTCCAGGAACTGCAGTTACTGGGCAAAGCCTTGAACGTGAGACTTCCCACCCATAATGAGTATTGGGACACTGCTTCCTGACGTTTCCTTAGAAACCACCAAGTCTGGTCCCTCCTTCCTCATTGCTTATTTGAAATGATGGATTTCTACTACATGTATAGGTACCTTGGGCTTTAATTCAATTAATCCTATGCCCCTATTCTGTATACCTTTTTCTAAAGCAGCCAAATTATTTTTAAGACCTCTTCTTCCTGTGATGTCTCTGTATCTTCACAGACTCCGTCTCCGGGCCTGTCATATGTGGTATTGCAGTTTACTTATTATACATAGTCTGCATTGTTTCAAAAAGGATTTAGGGTGATTTCATATAATCATCACGACTGGCTCCTTATTCCGTTCTCATCTTAAATATCACTTTCTCAGAGAGGCCTTCCCTGGCCACTCCATCTAAAATAGAGTCCCCGTCACTTTTCAGTGAAGCACATGACCTTATTTTATTTTATTTATAAAGGCACTCACTGCTATCTGCAGTTATCTTGTTTATTTGTTTACTTTTTATCTTCCTGACGATTTTAAGCTCTAAGGGGACAGAGACCTTATATATTTTCTTCACTGCTGTGTCACTAGTGCCTAGAATATACCAGTCATAGAGTAGGTATTCCATAAATATTTGTTGAATTAATGAACACAGTCTATATACATATGCGTATTAAAAATATTCCTTACCTTAATGGAACATATTTTGTATAATTTTCTGAAACATTATTTTTGCATTTAAGTTTGTTTTAGAGATTGCTTCCTGTCTGTTTTATATAGATCTTTATTTTCTTTAATGGCTGAGTGGCACTTGCTTTGCACAGTTCTGGTATACACAAATTTCAGTTACCATGGTTTAGTTAAATAATATGAGTCCCTAAATAACATGCTTCAAATTTCAGTTACCATAGTATATCATGTTAATTATTGCATTAAGTACAAATTTCCCTGCTAGCCTTTCAGTCCACAAATCACGTGCCAATATAAATGATCCTAGTCCTCAGTGACCAACCACGTCACTTTTTTCAAAGTCTGTCAGCGATCCGTCACTGCACATCTGTTATTCAGTTATGCAGAGTGTGCATTGTGTTGCCTTCTGGTCTCCCAGCTAAATATCCACATTGCATTTTACAAAAATGGATAACTGAAAGGGAATTGGCCAGCGAACATCAAAGTGTAGCAAAGAAATGAAAAATAACGCAGGAAGTCAAATTCAAATCTAACGTATGTGGAGTTATAGAAGAAATCGCTGATCCTGGGAATGCTAAGCCTGCTGCCGTTAGAGAGACTCTACATATGCAACCAGAGGCACTTAGTGTAGTTCACCTTGCTGATATAAAAGAGGAAAGCGGTTGTGATGAAAAGGATGACGACGTCCCAGCAGTAGTGTTACTGGCAAAAACCCTCACGTTCAAGGACCTCTTGAAGATATTTCGTGACATTGAAAGCTCAAAGGGTAAAATGTTAGAAGCTGATGTAACCTTTCAGAGGAGTATGACAGTTCACCAAGGCAGAGAAAAGATGCCCTCTCTGTGTTACAAGTTACACAGTGAGAAGGCAGGCATTGTTCAAACTACTCTTAAAGTTTTACAATGAAATAAAACACAATTCTCAATATTTCTAATATTTTCAATTACAGTGCAGTAAATAAATATTAGTTTTATTATTTTTTCCATATCCTATATATTTAGACCTACCAGTAGGAGAGTTTTTAGTGTATTACCCAAAATTGTTAAAGATAACAGAATAATCCTTTTTTTATATTGATTATTAAGATTGCTCTGCAGTGGTGTATGTTGATAAACTAGGGAGAATGGGGGATGTTTCAGAAGACTACAGATGAACAAATGTCTATTTTCAAATCTTTTAACTGTTTTGTCTATATGACTTCAGGTAACTTTCATACGGTGCCTGTGTAATAAAAGAGGAATTGCCTCCTCTGCTAGCAAGTAAACTTTGAGGGCATAGATGATGTTTCAGACCATGTATTACCCAGAGAATCAAGCATACTGCTGAGATCTACTAAGTACTCAGCAATAACTTGTCGGTTTTTTCAAGAATGACTTAATATTACACTGTAAAAACTGCCATTTTTTTGTTCTTTCTTGTGTTTAGATCACTCAATCCTTGGTGTTTCTGCTGATGGCTACACTGTTCAGTGCATTGACTGGTTTGCCATGGAGTCTTTATAATACTTTTGTGATAGAAGAAAAACATGGTTTCAATCAACAGGTATAATAGAGTATGCAAATGTTCTCTTTTAAATGTGAAGACCTTTTATGCTCTTGTACTCTGCTAGAAGTAATTAAAACCTAATTTGCTGTTTTAGAGCATGAACTAATTGAGAAAACAGGAACTGCAAATATGATAAAGATCATAGTTTAAAGTCCTGCCATAACTCTTCTAGCACTGCTGTCTAGTGCTTTGCAGTTAATAACATTTAAATGAGTTTATTTTAAACTGTAAAATCCAAGACATTTACTTATTGTCTTAGGCTACCTAGTGTCAAATAATATAGTCTCACTGCCTTATAATTTTTAAAATTGCTTTAATAATGCCTCCTTTGTATTCACTTATTAGTTATTTAAAAAGCAGTTTCTCAGTTTCTTGTGATGATGTTTTCTTTTTTCAGACTTTGGGGTTCTTCATGAAAGACGCAATCAAAAAATTTATTGTGACTCAGTGCATTTTATTGCCTGTGTCTTCACTTCTACTTTACATTATTAAAATCGGTGGTGACTATTTTTTTATTTATGCCTGGCTGTTCACATTAGTTGTTTCTCTGGTGAGTAAAATTTTTGTTTCATTTTCTTTTATAAAAGTTCTTAGGTGCAATAACTGTGATTTAATCTTCATTAGCATGTAAACAGTTCTTTAGAAGCAGATGAAATATAAATGGGAGCTCCTAACTTCCCCTCTTGGTTTCTGCTTTTGAGTGAAGAAATAGGGGTTGACTCTGACCATTGATTTTCTTCTTATGTTGACTCTTACAGATCCTAGGAGCTAGTTGTTACATTTTTTTAAAATTGTTTATTGGGGAACAGTGTGTTTCTCTAGGGCCTGTCAGCTCCAAGTCGTTGTCCTTCAATCTAGTTGTGGAGGGTGCAGGTCAGCTTGAAGTCCAGTTGCTGTTTTCAATCTTTAGTTGCAGGGTGTGCAGCCCACTATCCCATGAGGGAATTGAACCAGCAACCTTGTTGAGAGCTTGTGCTCTAACGGACTGAGCCATCTGTCTGCCCCTCCAGCAGCTCAGTGGCAGCTCATTATCTTCAATCTAGTTGTGGAGGGCGCGCAGCTCACTCCTCCATGTGGGAATCGAACTGGCAACCCTGTTGTTCAGAGCTCGCGCTCTAACCAACTGAGCCATCCAGCCGCCTGTTAAGTTACTTTTAATGATCCAGTTGTCGGGCAGTTTTGGGCTATGCATTTGTGAGTTGCCACCAGAACGGGTGACAAAGTTTGATAATTTAATGACTCTTGACCAAATTCCATTTGCTAAAAATCATGGATGTTTTGAAGAGAATAGATTTAAGAGGGACAAGAAGAAGAAAGCATAAACACCTTTTGTCCTCTGCCCTTCTTCCCCTGCCTTTCCCTTCTTCCTTTCTTCCTTCTTTACCCCTTCTTCTCTGTTCCTTTCCCCCCTTCTTCCTGCTTTCCCTTCTTTACTCCCCCACTGTCACCTCGCCTTCCCTCTCTATTCTTCCTCCCTTTTTCTCTCACCCCCCCTTATTTTCCCTCCCTCACATCTTATTTTACTCTTCTCTTTCCCATATTCTAAACTACTTCACAACACAAACACTACAACACAATCAAAATGGTCTGTTCAGAGCCTCCAGAAAATATTATCTATCATCTCTTTATTGATGAGGAGGTTTGTTTTAGTATGAATTACCATGGTGCTCATTGCTTCACTTCCCTCTGGTGGGATCAAGATCAGAAAGTGGGCTTAGTTGAATTTATAAATATCTGTCATATGACAAATTGAAGTGAGAGGAAAGAGAGCAGAGGAAATGCTCCAAACATGCTTAAGGAAATGATGTTTCAACCAAAGTGTACAGTTGTGAACTGCAGGTAGTTAATTTTAACAGACCAACCAAATAACAGCACACAATCAAGCTCTAGTAATTCCTTTTTAGCAGAGACTTCACATCTATCATGATTACTCTGACAGGTAGAATTCCAAGTTATTACGGGCTAATGAAGTATCGGAAATCCTCAAGATAGTCTTGAATGGACCATTTGACTTTTCAACTATTACCACCTATAGACTACTCATTTTGATTTAATTCATCAAATAGATTGAGCACTTACTATCTGGTACTATTTGGGGCTGGGAATATCAGAGCAAATAAGATAAGGTCCCTGTTCTCAAGACTGGGATCACATACCGTGTTTCCCCCAAAATAAGACCTAACCAGACAATCAGCTCTAATGCGTTTTTTGGAGCAAAAATTAATATAAGATCGGGTATAATATAATATAATACATAATAATATAATATAATACCAGGTATAATATAATATAATATATATACCGGGTCTTATATTAATTTTTGCTCCAAAAGACACATTAGAGCTGATTGTCCGGCTAGGTCTTATTTTCAGGGAAACACAGTAGTTATTTTAATGTAATTGAATCTGTATAACGAGTAGTTTTTCTTTAAGAACATATTCATAGATTCTTCTGACATTTACTTTTCAGGTACTTGTCACAATCTATGCTGATTATATTGCCCCTTTATTTGACAAATTCACACCTCTGCCTGAGGGAAAGCTTAAACAAGAAATTGAAGTAATGGCAAAGAGTATTGACTTTCCTTTGACTAAGGTGTATGTTGTTGAAGGTAAGGCTCCTGGGGATAATAAGATTTTATTCGGGTGGTTTGTATTATTTGAGTACATTATTCTTAAAACTTTAATAAAACTTCCAGTGTTCTGGGGAACTCTGATTTCAACCGCAGATTACCAAAATCTGTAGTACCATTGGGTTATACTCTGATAGTTATACTCTGCTAAGCTAATATCTGTTAGCTTACATAAGACTACTACACTCTCAAGGAAGCTTACAAAGTACTGGAGAAAAAATGTTGTGTGGTACCATGACTTTCAGAATCTGGAAATTTAACTCCCATGTAAATGAGTGAGACTGGTTCTGCCTCTGCCACGTACCAGCTGTGAGAGCTTGAACAAATCACTTCCCCCCTCTAGGTTTCAGTTTTGCTTCTTCTAAATCATGGTTTGGCAAATGTTTTCTGTAAAGGCATAGATAGTAAAGATTTTAGGCTTTGCAGGCCATATGTTCTCTTTGAGTAGGAGGAGAGGTAGATTTTCAGAGGTCAGGCTGTGGAGTCAGCAGTCTTCAGTTTGAATCCTAGCTCTATCATAGTTACCTGTGTGACTTTGGGCAACAGAAGTTTACTTATCTGTAATATATGTTTTTTTTGTTAATAATGGTAAAAAAAAATCCTGAAAAATACTCTAAATGAACGAATATTGTTACTAACAATAAGAACACACAGATTTGTAAATTACTAGGGATATTGTAATGAAAAGCCAAGATTTCTGCTCTCAAAACTATCAGATAGCAAGTGCTGTGCAGAGAATTAAACTAGTGTGATACGATGAAGAATGACTAAGTAGATACTTTAGGTTGGGTCATCAAGCAAGATCTCTCTGAGCAAATGAATTAAAGCTGAAACCTGAAGGGAGAAGCCATCCATGCTGAGATCAATGGGAAAACCTTCCAGAGCTTTGCATCTTCAAGAAACAGGAAAAAATCCAGTGTGGCTGCCACATAGCAAAAGGATATTATGACATGAAACCTGAGACACAGGCAAGAGGCAGATCACGTGGTGCTTTATAAGTCAGGGAAAGGAGCTTGGATTTTATTTTAAGTTCAGGGGGAAAAGCCATTGAAGGTATTAGGTGGGAAAGTGACATGGTCTGCTTTGTACTTTTTAAATACTTTGGGTTGTTATATGGAGAATAGATTGTAGGGGCAGCAAGAGGAGAAGCAGGGAAAACAGTGAGGAGTCTGTTGCAGTCCAGGTAGGAGATAACAGTAGCTTCGACTAGGACAGTAGTAACGATAAAGAGAAGGGGGTGTATTGGGGATATGTTTTAGAGACAGAGTTGATGGGCTTTGCTAATAGATTACTTGGAAAGGAATAAGGGGGAAACGGAGACATGAAGGATAACGACCTAGATATTTTACCTGAGCAATTGGATAAATGGTTGTTTACTGAGATGGAAAAAACTAGCAGAACAGCAGGTTTGTGAGGGATTAAGTTCTGTTGGATGTGTTGCATACTGAGATATCTGTTGGACATTGCATTAGAGTTCTGTAAGCAGTAGTTGGTTGCAAACAGGCAATAGAAACCAACTGTGGCTGACTAAAGCAGAAAAAAATATTACTTATTGAAACATTTGATAGCTCACAGAATCACCAGGAAAGTTAAGTTTACCAAGCTTGGAAAATGGGCTGTTCCATCGGGTGGCAATGAACTCAGAATCACACTGAAGAACCAGTCTGGTGAGGACACTGCTGTTGGTTGGCCTCCTCCTGTTGAATTCAGCAGTTTTCACCCCTGACATTCCTGCTACTAGCACCTGCGCAATTAGTTCCTCACTGCCCTGCTTCTTTGCTAATTAGCTAACTATTCAGAGTCCCCAGCGGGTGCATCCAACTGACTGAACCAGGGCATGGGGCTAGCTCAGAAATGCTGGGGAAGCAAATACTACCTGGCTTTGTAGATTTCTCAGATGAGAAGCGGTCTCTCACAGGACTTATGGTGTGAATTCCCTGAAAGGAGGTTCCGACGATTCCGATACTGGGCCGGGAAAAAAACACGCAGACGAATATAAACAACAAAAATGCACTATAGATATCCATGTGGAGATGTAGAGATGTCAAATAGGCAGCTGGGTGTATGAGTCTGGCGTTCTAGGGAGATGTCAGGGCCAAGAATATTGGTATGGAAGCATCTGGCACATAGATGGTGTTTAATGCCATAGATGAGAGCACTTAGAGAAGAGAAGGGGCTCAGGTCCGAGTCCGCAGGGGAGGAAAAGCTAGCATAAGAAGCTGAGAAGGAGAGACCATTGAGGTAGGAAGAAAGACCGGAGAAAATGGTGTTTCTCTTGAGATAGGAAAAGAAAGTATCTTAAGGAGGTAGTGGTCAACAGTTGCAAATGTTGCTGAGCGGTTTATTAAGATCAAACATCATAAACAAAAGATGAAGACACAGATGGCAATGATTTTCAAGTACATTTGCACAGAACATTTTGATTTTCAAAGTTCTCAAATACATTGCTTCATACCTCAAGTGGTATAGTTAATTCATTCAGTAAACAAGCATTATTGAATATATACTGCTTCCCAGGCACAGGAATACAAAAAGCTTGTGGTCTAGTGCAGGGACTCTTAACCTTTAGTGATTACTGTGTAAGAATTCCCTGCAGTGTTTGTTAAAAGACAGTTTCCTGGGCTCCATTCCCAGAGATTCTGACCTCGTATGTGTTTTTAGTATCTACTTGTAACAAGCACCCCTAGGTGATTTGGGTATAGGTGTTCCTTAAGCCACACTTTGAGATTCTTGAACCAGTGGGAGATAGTGAGACATTAATTTTATTTTATTTATATGCATATAATCTGTCTACTTCCATAAATAACTTCAGGCAGCTTCTAAGAAATATTTTAAATTTAATTAAAAAATTAGAGTCAGAGAAGACAGAAATAAGTTAGAAATGTAAGACCTCAGAATGATACACAGCTTTCCAGAGCCTAAAGTCCTATATTTTTGGCAAAATTGGACCACAAGTTTGGCTCTTAACTTCTAAGCAACCAAACCAAAAAGTGAAAAAATAAAATAACTAAATAAAAGCTACTGTTTGTGAAAGTCTTACTATATTCTAGACATACTGCCAAATATATTGTTATATACAGAGGGTGCCAAAAAAATGTATACACATTTTAAGAACGGAAAAAACTATATTAAAATTGTAATACTTAATACATACTGATAACAAAAGATGAATACAAGTCATGTGTATACATTTTTTTGGTACCCCGTATGTAGAATATGTAATATTCTAAATATATGGCTAAACACTTTACATTAGAAATAGGAGTAGATACAAAATTTACATTTTCTGTGAGAGATCTCACATTCTCAAGAGAAACATGTTTTATCATTCTTTTTTAAAAAAAACACGTAAGTAATACTAATAGTTTATATGGATCAGGCAGTCTACTAATTGCTTTACATAAAATTTTTCATGTAATCCTTAATCCTGTCCAATGAAGTAGATATTAGTCTTGCAACATCAACAAGAAAATAAAGCCCAAAGCAATTAAGAAAGTTTCTTACATTTACACAGCTAATACATGGCAGAGCCAAGATTTGAATCCAAAGTCTACTCTTAACTACTAAATTCACTGCACACTGTAAAACATTTAGAAAATACAAAAATATATAAAGAAGAAAATAAAAATCAACAACTCTTAACCATTGTTAAACATTTAGGTATATTTTTTCCAGACTTTTGAAAAATAGCTTTAATTTTTTTCTAAGTATAGTAGTAAGCATTAGAAAAGAGAAGAAAGTATAAAGAAGGGAACAAAAATTCATAGTTCTAGAAGCCAGTGATAAACACCAACACTTTGATATCTTTCTTAATAAGCTTGTGTTTATGCTTTTCTATTTACATGTACATCTTTTTCATGACAATAATGGAACCTTATATGCATTAAGTTTTACATTCTTCTCAGTATATTGGTGATCTTTTTCCTATCTTGTTAAAATTCTTCGGAAGCATAATTTTGGGGGCTGCTTAAAATTCCATTTCATGGCTTTGCCATAATTTAATCATTCTAGTACTGCTGGATATTTAGGCTTTACTTATTTACTTATTGCTATACAGCTGTGACGAGCATAAATATTTGTTGGCAAGACTGCATGTAAACAGTCTCCACTGTTGGTGGTGATTTATGTTGACAGTTTTCCTCAGGTACTAAACAATTTGAAAATGTTAATGTCCTTTCCAGTGATTCAATTTCTAGGAGTCTCTCCAAATGACCCCAGACTTTTTAATTACTTTCCATGCTTTGAACTGTCTTTTCCTTAGGATCTAAACGCTCTTCCCACAGCAATGCCTATTTTTATGGCTTCTTCAAGAACAAGCGAATAGTTTTGTTCGACACTCTACTAGAAGAGTATTCTGTATTAAACAAAGACATCCAGGAGGAGTCTGGCATGGAACCCCGCAATGATGGAGAAGGGGACAGTGAAGAAATAAAAGCTAAAGTTAAAGTGAGTTCTTCTTTTCCTAAGAGGCTCTGGTTTAGTTTTTATGAACAGTTCCTGTGACAACTCAAAATAATGTCAATTTCTGTGTAATGAATTTTGAATTCAAGGAGACTGTCAAATGCAAACACCATGGCCTCTTTATAATTCTGGTATTTGGGAGACATCATCATTATTGTTACATGCTAACTACCTTGCAAGTTTTTCCAGAATGTACACATTAAAATTAGAAGCATAAGGTAGGAAAATTCTATGACTATAAGTTATCTTTAAAACAGGGACTTTATATGCATTTCACATGTTTATGATCAAAGAATTTCCACATGCAGGATAAAGAGGAAATAAACATCTAATTTTTAGCTTCTTTGAGACATAGTAATTATAGGCTTTGGTAATGGAGAGATGTGGATTTGAATCCTGGTTCTGTCATTCAGTAGCTGTAATTTGGTCAGTTTTCTTTTGTTTGTTTAACAAATATTTATGAAACATATACACTATGCTGAGATACTTTGCTTGGCACTAGGAATACAAAATTAAAGAGGCAAACTTTGCTTTTAAGAAGCTTATCGTTTAATGGGGAGACAGGCATACACAGTCACAGTACTATATGTATACTGGATACAGTGAGAGCACAAGAAAAGACATTTCTTAAATCTGACCTAGGAGTCTTAGAAAGCTTTTTCTCAATCCTTTCCTGGATGAGGTCAGCTGATGCTGATTAGCAAAATCTAAAGTACCAAGACTAAATGGGTGAGAGGGTACAATGATAAGAAATGATACAAATTTAATCAGAAAAGTCACCAGTATTTGTATGTATGATATGCCTTTGGCTTTGTTCATTCAGAGATGATTCTGGATCTATGTAACTCTGGGCAAGTAAGTTAAGCTCTCCAAATCTTTGGTTCTTAACTAAAAGATGATGCCAGCAGGGTTTTTCATCTCAGCACTGTTGACATTTGGGCCAGATAATTTATTGTTGTGAGCAGGTATCTTGTGTATCATAGGATGTTTAGCAGCATCCCTGGCCTTCTCCCAGTAGATGCCACCCCCCACCACGACCTCCAACAATTATGACAACAAAAATCTTTAGACGTTGCCAGATATCCCTGGGGTTGGGGCTTAGGGGCAAGCTCACTCCTAGTTGAGATGGGTCATGAAGATTAAATAGAAAAAAACATATGAAATACTTTGTAGTTCATTTTATGTATTCTAAGTACCAGGAAATAACTGTTACCATTTTAGCATCTGTTGTGACCCTAAAAAGATGTGTACAGTGCCTAGCCTGTTATATAGGTGGAACAAAATTCTGTGATGGGTTTAAATAGCATTGGGATAGGCATAACCCTTTGATTGTATTTGGTTTGTTTAAAGTGAGGTTATTCTGCCAGTTGGAGTATTGGAATAAAAGTCACTTTGGTCTGACCAAGAGCCATAGGATTTTAAGCTAGGAAGAGATCTTAAGGTCGTATTATGGATAGGAAAACTGAGGTCCAGAAAGGGTGACCCAGTGACTGGGGAATCGTACACGTTCAGCAAGTCAGCCTGCTTAAGTGATGTCCACGTATAGGGTGGACTACATTATAGCCAAACCTGGACATTAGATAGTGGCCACTACTTGCAAGCAATGTAATGGAATTACCGACCTTTAGTATCTATGACAGCAGTATGCCTTGGCTTAAATCTTTAGAAAGGTTGGGTAGTCCTTTGAAGTGTATTGAATGGAGTTTGAGTTATTTTCCTGGCTTCTTGAAGTCTGCTTTATTTCAGTGATAACTACAAACATTGTAGCATCTCTGTATAAGTTACATGATGAAAATACATTAGACATTGTCCTATCCTAAAGAACCTAGAGTAAAGGAGTCTAGATATGCACACAAATAGCCCATAGTTTAAGGCACAGTGTGATAATAAGTTGTTGAAATAGTGTGGCTTTTAGAAATTAAGAAATTAATGCAGATTCTAATGGCCAGACAGACTTCTTAAAAGAGAAGATGTTTTAACTAGACGGTTTTGACTTGGGGATGAGCCTTTGCATGTTAAAGATATGGGATGAATAAAACTATAGAGACAAAAACACCCCTACACAATGGTTATTCTGAGACTAATGATTAAGTGGATTCTTATGGATGGGGATAGAATCCAGGGCCAGTTTGTAAAATACTTCCTTCTGAAGACATCAAGTGGTTGTTTCCAATGGCCTGGAAAGTTTAGATTGACTTGGATAGAGGCCAAAACTTGTTTTAGGAAGATTAAAATTTGGTGTCAGTGTATAGGATAGAGCAAAGATTGGAGGCAGGGAGGCTTCTAGGGGCCTATCATATCGCGATAGCCAAGATAAGCATGACATAATGAGGGACTGCACTAGAGTGAGAGGTCAGAATGAGTGGAAGAGTCACAATAAAAGATGGATTTAAAGCACTTGGTGACAGCTATTAAGGGGAGTGAAGGAGAAGGTCAAAGAGTGACTCAACACTCATTAACTGTATTGCTTTCCAGTGCATATACCACTGGTGAGATGATCTTTTCTGTGATTTTTTTTAAATTTTATTGGGGACCAGTTTGTTTTTCCAGGGTCCATCACCTCCAAGTAAAGTCATTTTCAATCTAGTTGTGGAGGGTACAGCTCACTGGCCCATGTAGGAATCAAACCGGCAACCCTGGTGTATGAGCACTGTGCTCTAACCAACTGAGCCAACTGGCCACCCCAGTGAGATGATTTTAGGTAGTATGTCAGTATTTTAAATTTGAATAGCTATATATTTATTTATTTTATTTTTTATTATTAGTTTCAGGTGTACAAAACAATGTAATAATTATACATTTCACCCCTCACAAAGTGATAACCCCTCTCCCCCAATCTATTGCCCCTCTGATATCGTATATATCTATTACAATTTAATTGACTCTGTTCCCTATGCTGTACTCCATATACCGTGACTATATATATATTAAATTATAGTTGACATACAATGTTTTGAATAGCTATTTATTTATTAATGTATACTAGAAAAAAGATAAAACTAACGTAGCATGATTTCATGAATATTGTCATTTAAGATAAGGCTAAGTTTTAAAAAATGAATTCGTTTAAAGAAAGCTATTGAGTTACTAATCACACAGAGAGTACCCAGATGTGGCAGAAGTTTAGGAAACAGTGACTTATTACTGACTGCCTACTATGTACAGTGCGCTAGGGGATGCAAAGATGGTTTGAAGTCTGGATGATGTAGAGAAGATGAAGCATTTCATTTTTAACAGAAATTTAAGGAAGAAAACGAAAGTTAATCTCAAATCCCTCCTCTTAGAATTAACTACTGTGAGCATTTTGATGAATGTCCCTATACTGGCTATTAACATTTTAAAAGCTGTCTAGGGAACTTACTGTCTGGAATTTTACCCTTGAGGAGACAAATGGAATATATCATTGGAACAACCTATCTCAAAAGCAGTTTAAATGAAAGGAAAATTAAAACTATAAAGGCTGTATAGAAAAGCTGCCCTTTTGTAGAAGACACCAAGCACTTCCCCAGTAGGTGTTAAGGTTACGTCAAAGCCTTCCCAGTTTCTAAGTGTAACAGAAAGGGCACAGGCTCCAAAGGCGTGGGTTTGGGTTTTACCCACTACTTACTAGCAAGATGATCTTAGGAAAGACATTCTAATTTCTCAGCTTCCTTTTCGTCATCTCTAAAATGAAGCTAATATTTTCCATCCAGCCCAGCTTGGTGTTGTGAGGATCAAATGAATCAGTGTATGAATTTTATAAAAAGGCAAGTGCTATAGAGAAGATGTGTGGTATATATTTCTGTTCCTTTATGTGAAATTAGTGTGGGAAGTAAAGAAAATCTAATTCTGCCTAAGACTCTACCGCAGATAAGCAAGTTTCCTTTTCGTGGAAAGTGATCCTTGTTTAAGGTCTTTTCCTTCCATACCTTTGAATGTGACTCTAGTGTAGTTCTGAATAGCTTCTAAACCCAGACATCAAATCAGAAGACAAGAGCCTATGCTATCTAATAGAGAACTGGTTGTCTTATAAAAGAATTCAGAGTTCATATTGGGAAGCAGGTAACTAAGGAAAACAGAAAAGACTGTTAATTTATATAAAATCAGGCTATGATACTTGCCTTATACAAGTGAAGATTAATGAACTGTATTTAAAGTACTTAATATATTCAGTGTCTGGTACATAGGTCATTAATGAGTGGGAGCTATTGTCATTATTAAACAAAAACAGCCATATTTTTTGCTAATTACTAAAGTAATAGAAAAGTTAGAAAACATCAGTGACAAAATTATCTATGATCCTACTAACCATAAGCGTCTTACTATATATATTTCTAGTCTTTCTAAACTATCATTTTTTTTTTATCATTCTCCTCTTGTTGGATATATGGGTTGTTTCTAATATTTTTGCGGTTAAAAATATTCTTGCAGTGAATGTCTTTGTATGTAAATCTTTGGTTGCCCCTCCTAACTTTCCCCCTTAGAACAGATGTCTGTTAATCGTGGCTTTAATTCATTGCTCCCTCTTAATGGCCATGCCCTGAAGGTACACGTGTGTCTCTTAGCCATTTAAGGAACTAGATTAGGTAAATCTCATTCTTTCCTTTCTTTACCAAACTTATTGACCTAAATTCTAATATTTAAAAGGAGAAGAGATAATAAATGTAAATACTATCTTGCAGGTCTCTTTAATTGATCCCTTTTTCTCACCAGCTTTGCTTTAAGTGATCATTTTCCTTAAAAATGAAGAATTGGTGGAGAGGAAAAGTGGTAGAATATCTAGATTCCAGTAAATCTTGCTGCTTGTGTTCCCATTAGGTTGCGTTTTTGTAAACTGTATAAAACAAAATCAGTTCCATGTTCATCTGTTTTTTGTTCTTCACCCTTCTAAGTAGCTGGAAGTTTATTTCAAAACCTGTAGCCGTGACTTTCTAGGATATATATTCTCTAATTATTGTAGGATATGATACGTCTTCAATAGATTAAGCTCATATATTATTTTGCTCAGATCTTTATATCATTATTGATATTTTATTTGCTTGATATTTCAATTATTGAGCGAAGTATGCTAACATCCTCTATTATGACAGGCTTGTCAGATTTTTCTATACAAATCTGACAATTTTGAATTAATATATTCTGCGGAAATAGTATTAGGTACATACAAATTTAGACTAAATTCATCCTCCTGGTAAATTGATCCTTTTAGCATTCTTTTGTGATCTTCTTTAATAATGCTTTTTGCCTTTAAGTTGATTTTGTCTGATATTAATATAGCTACACCAGCTTTCTTTTGGTTAATGTTCACTAGATGTCATGTCGTCATTTTACTTTTTTAAAAAGTTGAGATCAGATTCACCATTTCACCCTTTTTAAAATGGACAATTCAGGGGTTTTTAGTATATTCATAATGTTGTGCAACCATCACCACTGTCTTATTTATCCTTTTACTTTTAACCTTGCCATCCTTATGTTTTAGATGTCTTGTACATAGCATGTAGATAGACTTTGTTGTTATGGCTGTTTTTAAATACAAACTGGATAGTCACTGTCTTTTTTATTGACAAGCTTAGTGAACCCCCAGTTGAAAGGTCCTCTTCTTTTCCCCTATGCAGAGAATAAACTTTCAGGCTTCTGCCAGGATGAGGGAGGAGCAGTTGCCTTTTAGTATGGAGTTGGAGAAGGAATCTGGAGCTTTAACCACTTCTCAAACAGCTCTCACCCAATTCTTATTTTAGTCACCTCTCCCCTTTCCACCAGTTCCAGAAGTACCTGGTGCTGTTAGTTCCCAAGCCCTTTGAAGACTGGGGTGTAAATCAAGCTGGTTCTCTTTTTTCCACTGCTGGCTTCTGATTCAGCCTTTTTTGGTCTGTGTACTCTGTTATCATTTGTCCATCTCCTTTCCTTCTTCCAAAATTTTGTCGCTATTGTCACCTCTACTGTTTCCCCCATCCTTGTGGGTTTTTAATCTTTAAAAACTACATATCTCTCTTGACTATAGTTTTATTGGGCTTCTGTAGGGATTAAAATTCGATGTGAATGGTCTTTCTGCCGTCTTCACTTGGAAGTCTCAATTTTTTAAATGGCAATTCCAGGTATATTTTTGGAGGTCGTAAGTGACATGTGCTTATTTGTAGATAATTTAGAATATAGGAAAGATATAAAATAGTTAAACATCACTGTAATTCTACCATATCAAAAAAACTATTGTTACTATTTTGATATACTTCCAGTCTGTTTCCTA
This sequence comes from Rhinolophus ferrumequinum, assembly GCF_004115265.2. Lineage (NCBI taxonomy): Eukaryota > Metazoa > Chordata > Mammalia > Chiroptera > Rhinolophidae > Rhinolophus > Rhinolophus ferrumequinum. The sequence goes on from NC_046292.1 coordinate 28,222,999, forward strand.
TATTTATGTATTTTTACAGACACATTCACATTTTTCATAATTAGAATCATACTATATGTTTTTATTTTGTTTCCTGTTTTCTTCAACTAATAAACCGTTATATCAGGATATAATCTTTGAAAACATTTCTAATGGGTGTATAATATATCTATTATTTGACACACTATCATGAGCAATTTCTTATGTCACAACATAATTTTTGAAAACAAAATTTCTAATGGGTTTATAAGGTGGATATCATATGACTTTGTCGTGATTTATTTAGCTGTTGTCCTATTGATAAAGGTTTATATGTTTTCTCCAGTTTTTTTCTAATCTAAATTAGACTATAAGCTTCATGCATTCAGAGTATATCTGTCTTGTTCATGATTCTATGCTCAATTTGGAGGTTCTTGATAATGTATTTTCAATTTGTTCTTTGATTCAGAATAAGAAACAAGGATGCAAAAATGAGGAGGTGCTTGCTGTACTAGGCCATGAACTGGGGCATTGGAAGTTGGGACACACAGTGAAAAATATCGTTATTAGCCAGGTGAGTTTGGAGTGACAATTCTCTTTTTATGGCATGGAAGTCAAATGAGAGGTCATATTGTAGAGAGCTTAAGACAGGCACTACAGCCAGGCTGCCTGGCTTCACGTTACGGTTCCCTGACTCACTCTCTCTGTGACCTCAGGCAAGTCCCTGAACCTCTCTCTCTCTGCCTCTCTTCCCTTCTTGAATGATGGTACCTCATACGACTGATGTAAGAATTAAACGAGTTAATACATGTGAAGAGTTTGTAGTAGCACCTGGAACATGGTAGGTACTATAACATTTATTGTTACCACCACTGTCGTCACTACCTCCTGAGTTACTCAGCCATAGGAGCTATAAGGTCAAAAGGAGTGAACCTAGATAAGTTGGAATTAAAATGCTTTTTTAAAAACATCTTTTTCTCTGGAGCAGCCAGTTGGCTTAGTTGGTTGGAGCTCAGTGCTCATAACACCAGGGTCGCCAGTTCGATTCCCATATGGGCCAGTGAGCTGAGCTGTCCACAACTAGATGGAAAACAATGACTTGACTTGGAGCTGATGGGTCCTGGAAAAACACACCGTTCTCCATATTCCCCAATTTAAATATTATATATATTTTTTTCTCATTTAAAAGTCATTGTACATCCATTGAAAAGAAATTGGAAAATGCAGTAAATACAAAGAAGAAAATAACAGTTCCTGTAACATTCCTTTGGGTATTAATACCTCTAAACCCACAGAGTAACCATGGTTTGCAGGCTCTGGGTGAAATAGACTGTATCTTGTTGACTGGTTCGAGCATATGTAGCCTTTACTGAGTCCTAAGGGGAACTTTGTACCTTTCTAAAATGCCACCTGGTTCTGGGTGATGGATTACGGGAAGACTTGTGGACCCTGTAGGCACTTTCCTCTTGCCTTACATCTGTAGGTATAAACATGAGTTCTTTGGCTTGAAGTTCTGTTGTATGGATACATGGCAGTGAGTGAAACATTAAATAAGTCCAAACCTAAGTTCAAAGCAAATATTCAGTCTAATACATGAAATCACTGACCCTCATGAAGGTAGGGTTCTGATAGAATCAGCCTACCACGAGGGGGCGGGCCGGTCCCTGAAATGTGGTACCTTGTCAGGGCTGGGGTTGACTGCCAATTCTGATAGATTGGGCCCCGCAGAGGAGCCATGGGGGGATGTGGACTAATTGCATTGTTGACTAATGCACTGACTCCATCCCCATCACCTTGGCCACTTTGTTCGTGGGCCCCTTGACCAAGTCCACGTGCAGCTGGGGAAAGGCTGGCTAACACCACAGAGCAGGTGTCTTCTCCATGTGATCACTGAGAGCCCCTCGGCTGTGGGACACGTGGTGAACATTCACAGTAGACCAAAGTCTACCATACTCAGACCTAATTTTGGAAGTTTTTCCACATCCCTCTTGTCCAAATCTCCCTGTTAGCCATCCTCTAGTTTGTTCCAAGGCCCTGCTCATCCAGCCAAACCATTAGATGCCCACTGCCAATGAATTAGTATATATATCTTCAGGTCAGGCCCTCTCTCCTTCCAGTCTGAGTGAACAATGAGCTAAACTGCGTAAAGTTCCTTACTGAGAGTACTTCCTTTCACGACTGTCTTCCAAGATGGGACTGTAATGCCACAGCAGTCCACTTTCAGCTGGTGCCAGCATACATATATTAAGTTATTTGTAAAAGAGACTCAAATGTTTGCTCCTCAATTAAAATGAGTATAGGAAACTCCCCATGAATGAGGGTTGATTGAGGGGTGGCAGAATGTTAGGAGTTGGCACACTAGGAGTATGAGCCACCTACTCATTTAACTTCCTCCTTCATGACTTTCTTTATTCCCATGCCCACGTACACCACTTACACCTGATGTTGGAGTACCCGTTTCCTTGCTACTATGTGGATCAACATAGTGTCCAGTTCCAGAGGAGTAGCTCAGGCTACAGGATCACGGTGTCCCATGGGCAAGAATCAGTCTCTAGTAGGTTCCAGTAGGAAACCAAAAGTCGTTTCTCAAAAGGACAGCGGTTACTTGGTGGAAATGGCATCATAGTTCATAATTCTAGGGGCCGTCACTGAGAGTAAAGTTTTATCTTGGAGCTCATTGTATTGGATCCACCGAGTTACAAAGGCCGCGTGGCAGAGCTGCTGGCACTTCATCCTGGGCCAGCTGGCGAGCCTTATGCTCTGAGCCCCACTCTAAGCTGGCAGCTTTTTGAGTCACCTGGTAAATGGTGTGGAGCAGCACACTTAAATATGGTATATGTGGCCTCCGAGAGCCTCATCTGCTAAGGGAAAAGTATTTGTTCTCCATCTTTATTCCAATACCCCTTTACAAGCATTTTGGTGCAGACTTTTATATTTTTTTCTCTCTCAGATACTGTTAAAAACAGATCTGCTTTTTTCTTGGGCCTTTCTAACTATTCAGTACAGCTCCCGTGGTCCTAAAGAGCATTCGAGGGATGCCTCTTTCTTTGGCGCCTCCACATCACGGTGAGGTGGGAGGCCTTGTGTCTGGTGAAAACAAAGTCAGAATCCTTTCTAGCCCTTTAACTTTTTGCAGAAAGAAAATATCCTATTGCTATTGACTACTTTAAACCTTTAATCTTAGGAGGCTGCACTTAGCCTGTCCTAGAGAAAACTATATAGTTCATACAGTTGGGGAAATTTTATTTTTCTTTCTAGAATAAAAACTGTAAAACTACCCGAATAACTTTCTTTGTCCACTGACACCATTTTTAATGTCACGCCATAATGTCTTGTTCTACTTTTTTGGTACTGCAGTGAAAACTGCTTAGTAATAACTTAGAAATTTTGTATACTTCTTTCTAGATGAATTCTTTCCTGTGTTTCTTCTTGTTTGCTGTATTAATTGGTCGAAAGGAGCTTTTTGCTGCATTTGGTTTTTATGACAGCCAACCCACTCTAATCGGACTATTGATCATCTTCCAGTTTATTTTTTCACCTTACAATGAGGTAACGTATAATCTTTAAAATTATCTCACATATGCCCTTGTCTCTTTCAAATCTAGAACCCCTACAGCAGTGGGAAAAAAACACACACAAAAAAAAACTATGGTTTTAACAAGGAGATGAAACAAAGTCTTTCAGTCCCTTGATTTTACTGGGCAATATTAGAAAGCAGCAGAAAAACCCAAGCCCAGATAAACAAACGCTTGCGTATGTTTTGGGGGGAAAATAGAGAATTAGACTTCAGTAGTATAAACCTTGGAATAACACATACCTCAGAGACATGGTGGATGGAGATTGACTGTTGCAATGCTATGTCCTAGACCACATATTCCCCAATGCCTGAGTGAAAATCTGTGTGCGAGGGGACAAGACAAACAATAATTGGATATAGGTATGTCTAGATAAAGGAGGCTGTACAACAGTGTTCCTCTGGTGGTTTTCTCTGATAACCTGCTTCAAAATAGCCTTCTGATCCCACCGCAGACCCTCTAAATCAGAATTGGCTACTTTACGGTAAGAGAAGTTTAAGAAGCACTACTCTGTGATTGCTCAGTAGTGGGACCCAATACATATGATAAGACACGGATTAATGAGACTCTCTATTAACAACTCTGATGATGGCAACATGTGGGAATATTTGATAAGGCTCCAGGTTAAGCCAAGAAGTAATATTGGGGATCTTGAGATAATCTCCTTTCAGAAGACTTCTTTCTTGGGACAGGCTATAGATTTAAGGTTTTAAGATAAACTAAATGAATCCTATTTCTTTATAAAAAGGGAGAAAAGGATAAGGTACCAGAAAAGAAAAATAGAGTGGAACAAATCATATTTGTATTGCATCGTCCACATAAACTAAACTAATTTTTCAGAGAACTGAGATTTATTATCTTTAAACTCTAAATGTTTTAAGTTTGTATTTTAACTTTTATTGAAAATATTTATAAAATGCCTATTTGTTACTTCCTAAAGAGGTTACAGACCGCCTTATAATGATGTTGTCATTTCTGTCTTCTGTCACAATTCAGTAATGCCTTAAGGACACTGGGTCATGTATACTCATGACCTCAGACTGCTCTGCTTTCTCAGCAGTTGAGCTATATAGTTAAGTAATTTTCTTGTCTCTTCCCTCACTGTGAGGCTGATAATCCCTGCTACTGTCAATGTGACTTTTCGTTTTGGACACTATCCCATTCTAATTTTCTTCTTTAACCTGCCACAGACTGGGAAATCAGATAATCATACTCATTAAGTGAAAGTTCCTAGATTCTGACTGAGTAGCAGATCCTCTTATAAGTAGTGTTGGTGGTTATCCTTTGTGCATTTAATTGGGTTGCTCTGGATTTTTTGTTTTGTTTCCTTATATTGAGAGTAGTTGAGTTCACTTCAAAACATGTCTAAATAAATGTGGTGGTGTAGAGTAATTTGAAATGTGATTAAATCACAGAGCTATTAATTTTTAAAACCTTTGAGAGCCCATAAGATTTGTTTCAAAAAGACTAGATACTTTAACAGAAAATCTTATGTTTAATGTCAATGTTTAAGAGGTCATGATAGGAAAGAGGTATTGTCTTTGGGAAAATTGCCCAACTAAGAAGATTTTGCAAACCTACGTAAGAGCAGATAGCGCATATTAGTATCTGCTTATGTCTTTCTTTATTTACAGTGAGATTCAAAAAACAGTTTGCTTGGGGCACTTAATATCATCACACACACATACACACACACACTACACACTACACACACACACACACACACACACACACACCAGTTAATAATTTTATCCTAAAAAGTATATTCAAGAATTGGAAAGAAATTTCAGGCAGAATTCAGTTATTAGCTTTGGATATATCTTAAAATGTATCAAGAACTCCCAGACTTTACTTTGAGACTCTTATATTTGCTAGAGGTACAAACGAGAGAATTTTTAAACTTTTTTTTTGTTGTTTTAATGCTGAACTATTTTAAGATAAGAAATATCTTAAATATCATGTCATTCAACCTGCAATATTTTAGTATGCAGAGAAGTTATTTTTCCCTTAGAAATTTATATTTTCAAATGAAATTTGTCTCCTTCATAGTGTCACCTTCAGGGACTGGATATTCATTCTGGCAATGCCACCAGAGCTCAGACACTTTAGAAAATTCAATGTTGAGATTGTCATTAGAATCTATTGCATATATTTTAGAATATTCTCAGTAAAGACTCATTATTCTTTAAAAGTGGATAAATGATCAAGAATATTTTTTTTTAAAAGAAAAAAAGAATCTGAATATAAATTACCAGGACTTTACCCTGACTCTGAGGAAGGTGGTATGTGTGGGCTTTGGAGTCACTGAGAATTTCAGCACTTTGGGCTGTGTGACCTCAAGCAAGTTATCTAACCTCTCTGAACTTCACCTTCCTCAGCTGTAAAACAGGAGTAAGAGTAATTACCTTATAGGATTGTTGGGGAATAGGTAAAGTGCCTGGCACATGGCAGATTCTTAAAAACTAGTAATTTTTGGTAAAGATAACATTCATTTGGTTATATATCTGTTTCTGGTCTGATGCTTGGCGGGGAGGGGGCGCCGGGGGGAAGGACTCAATTTATAATAATTCCCCCATCCTAGGTTCCCTAAATACTACTGATCTTTCTTCGGGCCTGCTGTTTCTCTTATCCTGAGCTGAACTTCTTCTCCAGTCTTAGTTCATAAAACCTTCAGTGACAACAAAGGCTTCGGCACTCGTTAAAACCCTTTTATTTACTTTTCCAGGTTCTTTCTTTTTGCCTAACAGTCCTAAGCCGCAGATTTGAGTTTCAAGCAGATGCATTTGCCAAGAAACTTGGGAAGGCTAAAGACTTGTATTCTGCTTTAATCAAACTAAACAAAGATAACTTGGGATTCCCAGTTTCTGACTGGCTGTTTTCAATGTGGCATTATTCTCATCCTCCACTACTAGAGAGACTTCAAGCTTTGAAAAATTCAAAACAAGACTGAGTTGTCCAGGGTCTGCGACTGAAGACATTTCTGATTATTTCTGTCCTGGCAGCATGTTCCGGCTCTTGATGTTTTTAAACTTTTTTTTTTTTTTTAAAGAAAAATTATTAAGTACAGAAAAGCCCAGATTTAAATACATTTAATATCTCATTTCAAAAATTATTTTAATAATCCATTTCTTAAAACACTGGATACAATTTTAAGGCTTAATGTTTTTAAAGGTATAGTTTTATCTTTAACGTCGAATTTACCATCAGCTTGTGAAGTTATTTTAGAAAATACAGAACTTGTTTTATTTCCACACTTACACAGCATCTGCATATAAGGTGTTTGGGGGCATACACGCGTATATTTAAAAGAGGACACCTGAGTCCTCTGTAATGCAGAACCAGTGGCACCCAGCTGTGCTCAGATCTGTCGAGACTTGTTTTTACTTTCATACTTAGGATTTAACCTGGCTAATCAGTGTTTTAAATAAGGAAGAAAGATAATAATTGGTAAGTCTGATGTCATTTAAATGAAAGTAGTCAAAAATATGCCCCACTGTTCTACCAAATTTCACTGTTCCCTCTCTTGGTGTACGTACCAATCAGGAATTTCCAATTGTGTGTTGAAATTAGAAATTATGTATAAAATGTTTCAAATCACTGGGTGATATTTTTAAGAAAATCTTAGTCTTTATCTTTTCTTCCACCTGGTGGGTATGATCCCATAAGGGGTAAACTAGTATTTTTCAAAACATTCAGCTTTTCCCTCCTTCATACACTTTTATTCACTAGGTAGCGCATACTTTCACTTAGCACACATATTGCCATATTGAACAGGTTTTGCTATTTTTAAAGTGGCAGAATGTGGAAAGAAGAAGAAATGACATTTTAAGAGACATAAGGGTGAAATACTGACAATTCTCTTATGGTATTATAGGAAAAAATATAGTTTTCTATATCTCTTTCAAGGACAGAAGAGTTTCAGTTTTTATTTTTGTAATTTTTATCAATAAGTCCTCAGTACTATTTAATCAGGCCTGATTCTATTTTTGAAAATTACAGTTATTGATAGGCAGATAATTTTTCTTTTCAAAACAAATGTCTTGAAAGATTTCTTTTCCAGTTTTCAAAGCTGCGTGTTTGACTGCTTCAAATCTGTCGCTTCCTGAATGAGAACTCTTTGTGCCTAAGCTCCCACCCACCGGTAAAACTTGCCTTCTGGGCATTTATTCCAAAGTGGGATCAACTGTGCACCCTTGGTATCTGGTCAGAAAGTCTTGCTTAACTCATATTTGGGTGATGTCTTTACATGGAAATGTAATAAAATAAAGCTCTAGTTTAGTACTGCATTATTTATTTTCCTATGGCTAAAGAGGAGTAGTCCTCTGATTTTATCCAGCACCCTTTATCGTGAATTCAGGCTGTGATAACTGCCTCTCCTTCCTTCTGTGCCTTTAAATATAAATTTCAGTTCTGCACAAGTGAAACATTAAAAATTGCCAATGCAAGTTGATGTACTTTGTCTTTGATTTGACAAAACTTGTGTCATCTGTTACCTAGCTGTGTGTTTATTATCTAGAGGAGCTGAGTGCTGGGACATGAAGAATAGGAGGAAGCAGCAGCCCTACCATTACTGAGCCTCCCTCACAATCCCCTTCAGTGCCTTCCTCCTGCTCCACTCCAGAGTGTTACCAGTTCTGGCTGGTGTGCCCTCAGAAGCTTCATTCGGAACCATTCCTTCTCCATGTTCCCGACTTCACATTATCTGGGGCCTGTCTGGTCTGCTCCCGCTGCCTTTTCGGTCCTCCTTACATGTGGTGGCAGTCATTAGCTTTTTAGCATGTGATTGGTTATAGATAGCAGAGGCATAGGGATGGCCAGAGGATACTGGTATCTTCCTGAGGTTTTGACCAATCAGGGGAAGGAGTAGACAGGCCAATCAAGGAGGGAAAGAGGTGCCACTTTGCACCCACTTTGCACCTTAGTACTCGGCAGATATGCAGGGGGCTCAATGAAGTAGATGAAGGCTGCAAGTAAATAATACGCCCGCCTGCAGCAGGGTTGATCTCTGAACGTAAGGCAGAGTCTCTGTCGTGTGTATAAACTGCCTTCATCTGCGTTGCCCTTTTGCTTAAGTCTTAGAGCTACTAGTAAATTCTGCCTGCTTAGGATAGGAGCAGAATTCCCGGGATTGCTAGGGATTTTAGTACTAATGGCGGTCCTTTATGTAGTATTCCCCTCCCTGAGGAAGCCTTCTTCCACTTGGTCTTTTTCATCAATCCTTTGGACTCTTCTGTACATGTATACTTTATGTAGCTTTGACTATTTTGAGTGTTCTATCATCATTAGCAGAAAGCTTACTAAGTACCATTTGAGGGACTTAAGTTCTGTCCTAGGTTCTATACAAAGAAAACTACAGAGAACTTGTATCCTGAAATTTCTGATTCAAGACCACAGTGATGTGAACGAGTAACTGGTGTGTCAGGCGAAGTACAGTTTGGTGGGAAGGCAGAAATGGTCTGTAGTGAATAGTGTAGCCCTATTCAGACAGGATGGATAGGGAAACCTCTGACTCTTATTATCCAGATGGTTTCCAGGGAGGAGGATTTCTTAAACAGTTTGGCCCAAGACGGATAGGAAGATACCCCTATGTATTCTGAAACCTATGAAACCAGCATTGCCCTTATGCGGTGAGCAGGATGAAGCCGGCATTTCAGATCACAGCCTCTGCCTTCAGGTCAGAGCTACCCTGTGGCTCTCTGGGTGGTGGTTGATAAACAGGGAAGGTATAACTTAAGGCTAATAACGAAGTCTCTAGAATCCAATATACCACATACTAGTAAGTCCTTGGGTAAGAAACTTGACTGAGTTTTCATTTCTCCATCTGTTATTTAGTCAATAAATAGCGAGTTCCCGCTCTGTACCAAGCTCTGCTCTAGGTGCTAGGGAACACATTAGTAAATGAACAACAGAAAAATCCCCACCTCCTATAGTTTGCATTCTAGTGTGGGGACAATAGAAATATATAAAATGTACATGAAATTATGATGCATGTCTTGGAGAAAAAGGAGGGCCCGGGGTGTTTGGTGGTGGAGGGGAATTGCAGTTTAAATAGGGTGGTCATAAAAAGACATCACTGAAGGTAATGTTTGAACAAAGACCTGAAAGTAATGAGTGGGTGACCTACACAGATGTTTAGGGGAAGAGCATTCCAGGAAGAGGGAACAGCACGTGTAAAGACCTTTGATGCGGGAGGGAGCCAGGTGTGTTTGAGAAATGCCAGAAGGCCAGAGTGTCTGGGAAGAAATTGTGGGAGATAAAGTCAAAAGGGTAGGGATGAGGCAGATTTTACAGAGCTTTGTAGACCATTGTAGGAACTCAGGCTTTTCCTCGAGTGCAGGGGAAACCATTGGACGGTTTTAGGCCAGGGAGACATGATCTGATTTGAGGTTTTTTTTGGGGGGGAGGAGGGGAACAGGACTTTATTGGGGAACAGTGTGTACTTCCAGGACTTTTTTCCAAGTCAAGTTGTTGTCCTTTCAATCTTAGTTGTGGAGGGTGCCGTTCAGCTTCAAGTTGTTGTCCTTTCAGTCTTAGTTGTGGAGGGCGCAGCTCAGCTCCAGGTCCAGTTGCCGTTGCTAGTTGCAGGGGGCACAGCCCATCATCCCTTGCAGGAGTCGAAACCGGCATCCTTGTGATTGAGAGGATGCGTTCCAACCAACTGAGCCATCCAGGAGCTCAGCAGCAGCTCAGCTCAAGGTGCCATGTTCAATTTTAGTTCAATTTTAGTTCAATCTTAGTTGCAGGGGGCGCTGCCCACCATCCCTTGCAGGACTCGAGGAATCGAACTGGCAACCTTGTGGTTGAGAGCCCGTGCTCCAACCACCTGAGCCATCCGGGAGGCAGCTCAGCTCAAGATGCTGTGTTCAATCTTAGTTGCAGGGGGCGGAGCCCACCATCCCTTGTGGGACTCGAGGAATTGAACTGGCAACCTTGTGGTTGAGAGCCCACTGGTCCACGTGGGAATCGAACCGGCAGCCTTCAGAGTTAGGAGCATGGAGCTCTAACCACCTGAGCCACCGGGCCGGCCTCTGATTTAAGTTTTAACAGGACCACTCTGACTGCTAGTTGAGCAGCAAGGGTGCAAGCAGGGGACTAGTTGGGAGGCTCTTGCCAAACTTCTGGCAAGAAATAAAAATGGTGACTAGAGTGGTAGTCGGGGAGGTGGTGAGAAGTGGCTGAATTCTGGATATATTTTGAAGGCCGAGCCAACAGGATTTGCTGATGTATCAGATGTGGGGTACAAGACAATTTAGCTTGAGGAACTGAAAGGATGGAGATGCCAGTAACTGAGATGGAGAAGGGATTTGAGAGGGCCGATCATTTTAACATTTGGGCCATGTTAAAATTGAGATAGACGTCTACTAGACCTCTCGGGAGATGTTGAATAGGCAGTTGGATAAATGAATTGAGATAAAGGGAGAGGTCTGGGTTAGGGATGTATAGGTGGAATTTAAAGCCACGAAACTGAATGAGATCACAAGAGGAGTGAGAAAAAAAGGTGTTCAAGGATCAAGCCATGTGACACTCTGACTCTCAGAGACCAGGGAGATGAGAAGCCAGGAAGGAGTCCAAGGATGGTACAATGAGCTAGGAGCCATACTCAACCATCCTTTATTCCCATAAAAGAACCAAAAATATGGGATGGTAGCTGTAGGTGGAAGTGGATTTGAGAGATTTTATTTATTTATTTTCTTTATTTTTTATTTTTTTTAAGCAGGGCACAGTTCACGGCAGCCCATGCGGGGATCGAACCGGCAACCTTGGTGCTACCGTGTTTCCCCGAAAATAAAACCAGGTCTTATATTAATTTTTGCTCTAAAAGACGCATTAGGGCTTATGTTCAGGGGATGTCATCCTGAAAAATCATGCTAGGGCTTGTTTTCCGGTTAGGTCTTATTTTGGGGGAAACACGGTAATAGCACCATGCTCTAACCAACTGAGTTAACTGGCCACCCCGAGATTTTATTTTTTAACATGACAAATGGGGTTAATACCTGCTTCACAGGGTTGTTGTAAGGGTAGCATGAGATAATGTTTGCAGGGTGTTTAGCACAGTGCCTGATAATAATAAGAGCTCAGTAACTGATTGACGATCATATTAATTGCTAATAATGATAATCACCATGGTCACCATGATGTAAATAAACATAAAAACAAAAACGCCCAGCCCAGCTGGCAGTTGGGGTGAGGAGGGCATCGCTAGAGGACAAGATCAAGTTTTGAAAGAGGAGTAGGAATTAGCTAGACAAGGAAGGGCAGGAGGGTGGTATTCCAGGGAACAGCAGGGATAAAAACATGAGAACATGGGGTGTTTTAGGAATAGCAAGAAGTTAGGAGACATAAGGCTAGAGAGGAAGATGGTCCAGGTCTCAGGGGTTGTGTTCCATAATAAAGCATGTGGCTATTATCCTAAATAATATAATCATTCATTTAGCTAATGTATATATCAAGTTCCTGCTAAATACTGTACATTGCTGTAGGCTCTGAGGGTACAGCAGTGAACAGGACGAAATCCCCTGCCTTCATAGAGCTTACATTCTAGTTGGGGAGACAATGAGCAATACTTACAGAATGAATGAACATTCGCTAAACAAATGAGTGAAAAGGAGAGATCAACAGAATTTGCGATAAGGGATGAAGGCAGAGAGAGTTAAAGATGATGCAGCTTTCAGGCCTGGGGCTCCAGGGAGATGGTAGAACTAATCTCTGATAGGGGTACCCTAAAGGAGCAGGTGGGTCGAGGAGCGGCTCCAGTTTTGACTCTAGTTTTGAACAAGTTGAGTTTGTGGTGCTTATCAGATAGGATAGGGCGCAAAGGACACCTGGAGCTGGATTCACTTGAGTTTAGTTGACTGTGACCTCATGAAGAGTATGACCGAGGCCCAATAACCACAGCACCTGGCTTATGGGTCTTCTCAATGGAAGACAAAAACCTAGTCAACAAAAATAAAGTGGGAATTCAACTGTCCTGCTTTATGGATAAGACACAGGCCCGCCATTTAGCCTGGGAGTATTTCTGTCCTTGCCAGGATTCTTTAGAGCAGCCTCCAACTGCTGCTCCACTGTTCTGCCAGTGCTTTCCTTGCAGAGGGCTTCGTCAGCTTCTAAGCCCACTCAGTGCCACCATATTATTACCCACTTCAGAAATTACCCAAATAACCAGCCGCCAACTTGAGACCCTGTTTGGTAGTAAAACAGCAGAGCTCTGGCTAGAGGCCCCTTTCATTGATTTTTTTGGTGGCATGTGTTGGATGCTGGCCAGCTGGGCTGAAATATTAATAGTTTGATAAATTACTTTAAACAAAATCCCATCATGCAGACTTCTGCAACCCTGCCAGGGCCAGGGTTGGGACTCTGAGTCTTCACGGGCTTCTTCTGGAGGAGAAGCTGCTGAACCTCTAGGAAGGGACTGGGCTGTTTTGATGTGATACTCTGTTCGGCTTCCTAAATCCCCTTTTTCCTAATTGGAAATGGGGGAGTTGATTTCCTACTTCATTTTTGTTGATTAGATTTTTGTCTCCCAAAGTTCAGTGACTGAGGAGCAGGTCCCTGTTGTTGGCGGCGGAGGGAATAAACTGGATGCTCTGGGCCTCAGCCTCAGCCACAGACTGAGACCAAATCCTTTCCTTCCTGGTTTGATGACGGGTGGGTTCTTCTTTGAGCACCTGAACATACTCATCCACTCAGTAACTGTTTATTGAGCACCTGCTATGTATCAGGCACTGTTTGGGGTTTTCTTTTGGGTTGTTTTTGAAACTTTCGTTTATTTTTGTTTTAAATAAATGACTCTCGAAGGCCAAGGATTCAGGCACCAGGACAAGTAATGGGACTTGGCCTGCGGAAGGGGGAAGCCCCTCCCCACCAGGTACGAAATGCCTGAGCCTGTTCAGGGACAGGCTGCAGCTGCCTCCTGTCGCTCTCATCCTCTTCCCCTCCTCACTGAGCCCTAGTTCTCTCTGGATTCTAAGGCTCCAGCAGTCACGGCAACAGTAGGGCTTTTTTTTTGGGGGGGGGGGGCGCTGAAGGGGCGGAAATGCTGTGATTCAGGATTTGCCAAAGCACTGACGGCGAAGCCACTTCTGGCCCTCAAGGCTATCCCACCTTATATTTCCTGTCTGTCCCTAGATTGGGGTAAGAGAGCTGAGATGTCACCAGTGGGGTATGTGTGTATTGGGTGAGGGAGGGAAGAGAGGGGTGGTCTAGTGAGGGGAGTTCTCTGCTGGCCAGAGGAAGAGAAGGGTGCTCCATCCCAGGTGGGGACTTACAGCCAAGTTTAGGGTGAGGTGCAGGAGGGCACAGGCTTCAGAAAATGCTCAGACCTCCGGCTGGAGTCGCTAGAGTCCTGTCTCTAGGAGGGTCTGGGGCTGGCAGAATGCTTCATTTGGGGGAAATGCCCAAATCAATAATGGAGCAAAGGGATTGGTCACTCTTGAATTGCAAAAGCCTTATCTTTGCATGGGCCAGGGGCACCTGCCATGCCCTTCCCTGCTTCTGCTTGGAGCAGCTTTGCTCACTTACACAGCTGTGAGGCTGGGAGCCCCCAGGGGTACAGATCAGATCTGAGCCAATCTCCCCTAAACATCCCCTTAGTGAAAGTGGCAGGAGTGAATGTCACTTCTGCTTTCATCATCCAACTCCATGTCTGTTTTCCTCATGGGCCTGGGGACCGCTGGAAGGTAAGAGCCAAGTCTTCTAATCTTCTGCTGCCAGCTCCTGCCCCAGGACTAGCACGCAATGGGTGCCAAAATTCACAGAGGACCTCCTGTGTGCCAGGCCCTGGCAAGACACCAGGGATATGTAAGACCTGGCTGAGTCCTTGCCATAGCTGTACAAAGGCTGGGAAGGGATCTGCCCAAAGTGAGACAGCAGGTTACTGTTCTGACCACCCCCAGGTTCTTCCCACAGATGTTCCTCAAACATACAGTGCCATCCTAATGCTCACAATTTAGGATGTGCCCAGAGGAAGGTACCCCATCCCCTGACCTCCCCTTCCAGAGTCCCTGACCATCCTGCCCAGGCAGTGGAGGCCCACCCCCAATCCATGAGAAATTAAGCCCTACAACTCACATCCTGGTTTGTACCCAAGTTGGGGGCTTTTATTTACAGAAAGGCCTGCGTGGACCTAGGGGAGTGGTGGGAGAAGGTGATGCCAGAAAAAGAAGGGCGATGGGTGTTTAAATACTCAGATGGGAGGGAGGCAGGGAGGAAGTAGTGGGGCTGGCTTAACGATGGCTACCTCAGGTAGTCACCCACCAGCAGTCACCCAGTAAGCCCCGGGGGTGACATGGAATCAGGAACCAGCAGAGACCTCAGTCCACCTGCCCCAAGGACAAGATGGCCAGTGGAGGATGGCGCAAATGAAGGAGACATTTGTTTTGGTAACATCTGAGCGGTGCTCCAGAAGGAAAGCCACTCATCCTCTTTGGAGCTGGGACTCTCCAGGGACACTTGCCCTGTCTGTTGGCCTCACTTTTTCATTCTGATGCCCTCCCTTCCCTTCCCCCATGTTTTAGAATTTCCTTTTCCTCAGGACTCCAGGGTCCCAGACAGAAGATCCTGGGAAAGCTAGTTTCCTGGGCTGAGGGACGGGGCACATGTCCATCCAAAGGGGACCTAGTCCTTTCCCCCCAGGATGCTCGTCGGGCTCTGTCCTGGCCTGATGTTCATGGCCCCTTGATGGATCCAGCCTCTGTGAGGCGTGCAGAGGCATAGCCTGAGGCTCCAAGACAAGCCGCAGGCTCACAGAAGCCCGGCAGCCCCACGGGGCCTGGCATACCAGGTCGGCCTGCCTCTCCTGGGGCCCCTGGGGACCCTCGATCTCCATCTTTGCCATTGATTGCCTGGCCATCCCGGCCAGGGAGTCCTGTGAAATGGAGAAGGTCAAGATATCAGGGCCTACTCCGGTCTAGAATTCATAAGTTCCATTTTTCGGGAGGCGGGCAGGGAATGAAGCCAAGGACACCACAGGAAGAGGGGACTCTGCCCCAGACACACAGGTTGAGAGTCACACAGATGGTACATTATTCCCAACTTTCAATCAGTGAGTCTTGGGAGCAAATGCTCTTTCCCTCCATGAAGCAGATTTTGGTGCAACCCAGAAAGTACTCAGAATCCCAGCTTCCAGTTCCCAGCCAGACCTCACCCAGAGGCTCCTGGGTGCTCCAAAGGGAAGCAAAAGCTGGGTGTATGGCACTGAGCTGGCTGAGCATGAGGCCTCCATGGAAAAAAACCCCTTTGTCTACAGATCATTAACCCCAGAGCTGAGGGAAAAAACTGCTGCCGGGCAGGGCCAAGGTCTTACCTGGGATCCCTGGGGGCCCAGGCATTCCAGGATGTCCACGTCCCATGTCTCCCCGGTCACCCTTCTCTCCACGTTTTCCTGCAGAGAAAGAAGGAGGCCTTAGTTTTTCAGAATTGGAAAATGCTTTTTGTTTTTACTTTGCTTGCTATTTAATTTCTATTTCACACACAGCAGTTACTCCTGTTTTGTGCTAGTTTACAATAAAGGAAAGTTGGAAATGATCGCAGAACTGGTTAAATAGAGGAAGGTCCAGACAAAGGATGGAAGACTATAGGGCCGATAAAGTTCATTACAGGGACATGTCTAACAATAAGGATGGCTGGCATCCACTATTGCCAAGCAGTGAACTAAGAGTTCTATGTAAATTACCTCTAAATATCATCCTCATGGCAACACCATGAGGTTGTTGTTATTAATATCCCCATTTTACAGATGCGGCTATTACAAATCTAATAACAACATTATAAATCTATGATAAATCTAAGGCCTAGGGAGATTAACAGGTAACTTGTCCAAGGGCCACAATGAGAAAGTGGCAGAGTCTGGACTCATCCTCATCTTGTGACTCGACTCTGCCTGCTTTACTGTTTTGTTCATCTGCCTCCCCACTTCTAGAGACATGGGAAGATGTTTCCGGGGTGCCACTAAGCAAATTTAAAACAAAAACAAAAACCCCACACACAAAAAACAAAGTTTTAAAATAGTACATTCGTTTTCATCAATTTGCTTCCTAGAAAGAAAGCCCAGGAGATTTTGTGCTGGAAAGGGGAATGACAAAAGAAGAGAAAACAGGAGGCTGAGCAGTTAGCCCGCTTGAGACCCCTGGGACCAGCCTGGCCCAAATCCCATCGCCTGGCCCCACTCCCACCACAGAACACGACTCACCTTTGGGCCCCGTGTTGCCAATCTGACCTACGGCTCCCACGATGCCAGGAATGCCCCGAGGGCCAGGGTGCCCATGGGGTCCCTGTTTGCCTGGGTACCCAGGAGGCCCAGGGGGTCCTGGGAGACCCATCATGCCGGCTGCACCCAGAGCTTCCCTCTTGGCACTCACAGCCACCTCTGCCAGTTGCTCTGGAGGGAGGGAAGTAGGGAGATAGAGAGGTCTGTGACATGGATCCCAACTCAGAAAACCCGCGAGGCCCAGCCTCCTGACAGCCGCTGGCCTCTGAGTGTGCAGACAGAAAACCCCCCTGTTTAACCACGCCCTTCCTCAGGCCCTTTGCCTCAGTCAGAGGGACAGCGAGGGCAGGGATGCATGGAAGGGCCCCAGGCCCTTAGAGGCAGAGCTGGAATGAGCACCCAGGACTCCAGACACTGGAGAAAGGGCACTTGGGGAGACCTCCTGCAGGGCAGTGATGCCCTGACCTAGCCTGTGAGGAGGGGCTTGCTGCCCCCTCCCCTCACCTTGCAGCATCTTCAGCACCACGTCCACGATGTGCTGGTCACTGGCGTCGCGGCCCTGGAAGCAGAGCAGGACTTTCAGGAAGAAGCTCCTGGCTGCCAGGGCTGCTGCCCCTGTGCCCTGTGACCCCTTCTGCTTCCACTTTCTCCCCCGATGTGTTTCCAGCATCTGATTGAAATCCCTCCTGCTGCACCCACACCCATCCTCTCTGATCTGGAACGTGGAACCAGCCTCAGGGACGCCAGCTTCCTCAGGGAGCTCCCAGCCTTTGGGGCCTTAAGAGGCACCGGGAGGAGATTTCCTATCCGGGAGACCCCCTCCCCGGGGGCAAACTCACCGCCACGCCCTGTCTCCCGGGCTGTCCCGGCACGCCGCGGTCTCCAGCCAGTCCTCGAGGGCCTGGGAGCCCTGGGAAGCCCTGCACCCCGGGGGCGCCCGCATCTCCGCTGGGGCCCCGGTAGCCCGGTTCTCCACCGACTCCTTGCTGCCGAAGTGGGGTGGATGCAGAGCCGGGTGAGAGAACGCACGCGCCGGAAGGGGGAAGAGATATAAAAGGGGTAGGAAGGACGGGTGGGAGAGCGTGTAGAAGGGGGAGGGGCAGGGTGGGTGGGAGCCTGGGGAGTGGCGGTCATCCCACGCACCGAGTGATGCGGGGGGGTTAGCTGGAGAGGAGGAAAGTGGTGTCGCAGGGGCAGGACTCACCTGTCCCTTGGGCCCCGGCTCTCCAGACTCGCCCTGCAAGCACAAGGAAGCGCGGTCACCAAGTGGTGGGGCCCCGAGGCCACCCGCCGCTTCCCCGGCCACCCCCACGCAGCCCGCTCACCTTCTCGCCTTTCTCTCCGGGGAGGCCGGCCACCCCCGGGTCTCCCTGCAAATGGAGAACCGCGAGTCTGAGCAGCGCTTGGTCTGCTGCGCTGAGGCTGTAACACCGCCACGCCCACCCCATCCACCCACGCCCGCAACGCTCGGGACGCCTCGAGGCCAGGGAAGTGGAGGCGCTGCTACTCACCACTCCGCCACGGGGCCCGGTCTTTCCCGGGACGCCCTGGAGAAAGAAGGGAGTGGCGGACTTGGTGAGTTTTCCCCAACCCCCGCTCCCGGCCACGCCCCCCAGAACACCCCGCAGGGAGTAATTTTTTCTGCCAAGATTTGGAAGCTCAGGAAGAATCTGAGCTCCACTCCCCAGGGTCTTAGGGCTTCTTTCCCAGATATTTTCCAGCCCCATTTGGTACCTTGTCTCCTTTGATGCCTGGCAAGCCTTGTGGCCCTGGAACTCCTGGGGACCCCTGCACCCCCTTGGAGCCCTGAGAGGAAAAGAAACCATAGGAGTAAATCAAATGAGGTGCCCAGACATGCTCCCCCCACCCCCATCTAAGCTGCCCTGCACTTACCGACCGTCCTTGAGGGCCTGGCGGCCCCACTGGCCCCCTCTCACCCTGGTCACCCTGAAATGGAAAGAGATGGTCACATCACACCCAGGCTATCAGCATGGAAGGCCTCCCCCTGTCTGACCTTACATGGTCAGGGTACCCTCCATTTCTGTGGTCACCAGCATGGAGGTCCTTTGCTCCACTTCACAGACCAACAAACTGAGACCCTAGCTGGGGAGGCCTCACACAAGGCTGGGCAGGACAGGCAGGGGCTGGAGTCACTGAGAGGACCCAGATTCTGGGTCCAGCAGAGCCAGCAGCTGCCAGAGACCCCAAGGAGGCGCCACTGTACCAGGCACTTACCTTCTGCCCTATGAGGCCCCGGGGACCGATTTCTCCTGGAGGCCCTGGCTCTCCCTGGGGGACAGAGAAATTGGGGGTAAGCAGTAGGCTTGGTGGATTCCTCCCTTCCATACCTAGTTAATGCCCACCCATTTTTAGGTCACAGCTAATTTGCTTTATGAGGGAAGCCTTCCCTCACTCCCTTTTTTTTCTTCAGGTCTGTACTTTAGGTCTGTACTTTTCCTTCATAGGACCCAACACAATTATAATTAGTTGTCATGTGGTCATTTATTTAATGTCTGTCTCTTCCACTAAACTAAGCTCTGTGTGAATAGGAGACTATCTATCTCAGCATTTAGCATAGTTGAAGGTATTTGGTGAATGTTTATGAAATGAATGAATGAATGAATGAATGAATGAATGAATGAACAACTCTGTCTGCTGGATTCTCAGCCCCAGTCAGCTTGGTCATGTGGGGAGGTCATATCCCAGAACAGAACCAGTCCTCACCCTCACTGCATTATACAGAGAAAAGGGAGCTTCCCTGGATCAGTGGCAGTGCTCTGACTGGCACCAGGGCACCCCCAGGCTAGGACTTCATCCCACAGTCTCACCCAGGCCCCACATACTGAGTGCAGGGTCCTCTGGCCTGGGGGTGGGGGGGCAAAGCAAAAACCCTTGTGTCAAAGGAGGGAGCACTTACCTCCTTTCCGGGGGGACCAGAGAATCCGGGTTGGCCCTGTTGGCCTGGCTCACCCTACAGGAAAACACAAGTCTCAGGTCAGTCTGGGTGGCCCAGTCAGGCCCTTGGCCTTGGAGAAGCCCAATGAACCCTAAACAGACTTTGGAACCAAATGAGTTGGGGAAGGGAAAGAGTGTTCCTGGTCAGGTCCTCTGGACTTCATTGATTTTCCTGTGTTTGTTTCTCTGAATTTGGAGCCATGCCATCCTGTCTCCACTGAGCTGGGATGAGGGGTGGGGGGTGGGAGGCAGCAGGGAGGTGGTTAAGCCCAGGAGACTTGTGTCCAGGCTGAGTTGCTGAGCCTGGGGTGAGGCGTGAGCCTTGCGGCCCACAACACACCCCTGGTCCCTGCCCCCAGGCTCCCTTGCTCAGATGAAGCCATTCTGCTTCCAACTTGGGGTTACCTCACCTTGTCTCCAGGGCCGCCTTTTGTCCCAGCCTGGCCTGGCACACCCTGTAGAAAGAAGTTGACATCAGTTTCTGCCCTGGCATGGGGGAGTTCCATGCACCTGTGCTTTACTCCCCCAAATCTAATCCAGATCTCCTTCCCCCTTGTGGGAGCTGAACAACAGAAGGCCCAGACATGTCGTCATGAACTGGATTATGCCCAGCCCCCAAGCCCTAGTGGGAGAAGATAGGGGGACAGAGGGGCCGGTGGTCCATGCAGAGAAGAGGAGCACACGGTGTGCTCATGGGCACATGTGACACATGGGTGCAGACAGGAACAGTCTCCACATGGGCACGTTAGCAGGCCTTGGTCTCAGAACCTCCAGCAGGGAGCGGGCGGCGGGGAGAGGGGAGGACGTAATGTGTTCCCATGGACGGGGCTCCCAAAAGGTGTGGGACAGAGGCAGGGCTGAATGGTGAAAAGGCACAGCATTCTAAGCAGAGGAACGGGCAAAGGCCTCAAGCCGTGGGGGCAGAAAATCCAAGGCAGGACTGAGAAAAGAGAGGACGAAGAGGAGCAGTGGCTGCAAAGGCAGCAGGGGGAAGCTGTTCCGATTGAGGCGGTCCTTGGGTGCTAAGATGAGCTGTGAGGACCAGGACCAGCTGTCCTGTTCATAAAGTTTCTCTACCACTTCGTATACCTCGGCTACTCAGTCAGTTTCTTGATTGACTGGATGGAATGACTTTCGTGGAGGCAATGAGGGCCACGGAAGGTGCTATAGCAGGGAAATGCTCAGATTCTACCTAGCCACCATGGAGGACTGGAATGGCCAAAAGATGAGGCCTAAGCCAGCCAGAGGCCACAGAGGTAGTGACGAGGCCTGGGCTGGGTGGGGACAAGGATTAGAGCAAGAGCCCTGGGTGTGTGGATTTTTACTTCATCAGCCACTCATGCCACTGTGGGGAGGTGGGCAACAGAGTGCCTGGCCTCTCTGAGGAGGAGAAGCGGCTTGTCGTGGGGCAGCCCCTGTGGGGCAGCTCCCATGGTTCCACCCCATACTCACTGGTAGGCCCTGGTGGCCTGGGTTTCCTGGCCGCCCTGCCAGTCCTGTACTGCCCTGGGAGAGACAGAGAACCAGAGACACAAATGAGCGCTCCACCCAGAGGGTCCATGGCTTCTACCCGAATGCAGGCAGGAAAACTATGGCCCAAGGGCAAGAAGGGATGTGTCGATGACACACCTGAGGGTCCCAGGCTCCTAGGCCTCCAGGATCAGTGTGATGGGACTGAGGGCCCGAGCTGGGAGGGCCCTGACCGCTGCCCCAATCCCACCAGCAGTCCCCACTCCTACCTTCATGCCAGGTATGCCGAGGAGCCCGTCCTTGCCATCGACGCCCGGGGAACCCTGCTCAGGAGTAGAGTTGAGGGGAGACTCACAATGAGGAGATGCCTGGGTTCAGGCCACCCACACATGTCCCTCTGTGACAGCTGCATTGTGCCGGTAGGAAGTGGGTCTGGTCATCTTGCAGAGACCCACCAGCCAACCGGGGGAAGGAAGTGGAAGTGGGAAGAGGACTTCGGGGGCTGGACCACAGTCCTTCTCTTGTGTGGGTGGCAAGGGTCCCAGATTGCTGCAAGTTTCCCATGACCTCTCCTATTTCACCACGACCCTATTTACAGATGGAAAAACTAAGGCGCAGAAAGGGCATTTCCTGAGGTGACAGAACCTACAACAGTTCAGTCTAGAGTCCCAGGCTCCTCGTCCTCTGGGGGCTTGGTCAGAGTTGACTGGACCCCACCCTCTGTCCAGGTGGGCCTGGGTCACTTACAGTTGTTCCTTTTGGGCCTGTTATTCCCTGGGGTCCTCGAACACCTTGGCTGCCCTGCAAAGTACGTAGAGATGAGCTCACCTTCACGATGCTGAACCCCTGTCTGTTCAGAGGCAAAAAGCTGAAAACAGTGACCTCTATCTATAGAGGGTCCCTCTGGCACAAGCTACACTGTGCGGGGGCTGCAGGAAAGGGGCCTAGGAGTGCCCTTTTGGCCCTGGGCCTAGTGGATGGGAGTAGAGGTTGGTCCAAGCAGTGGGGCTGGGCTGGGCAGGGCTGGGGGTGGTAAGACGGAGCCAGCACTCTGAGACCCCACCAAGGCCCTGAGCTCCACTTATGTAACAAAGAACCAAATGCAGTGTGGGGGCTTTGTTTGGGTCTTAATTGGGATAAGAACCCTAAAGAGACACCTTTGAGGTAACTGGGAAAAATTGAACACAGCCTGGCTATTTGATGATGTTAAAGAATAATTGATCATTTTGTTGGTGTGATAATGATATTGTGATAACATAAGAAAAAAATCCGTATTTTTAAGAGAGGTACAGAAGTATTTAGGGGTAAAATGACATGATGTTAAGGATTTTCTTGAAATATCAGAGTGAAGCAATAACAAGGTGAGAGGAAGAGTGAAGGAAGGAAGGGAAAAAACGGAAGGATGACGTGAGCATGGCAAAATGTCAATTTGGGGGAGACAGGTTAAATGGGAGTTCATTACATCATTCTCTACTTCTGCATATGTTTTAAAACGTGCATAATAAAAACTAAAAAAAAGAATGACAGTTAGCTTTACTCTCTGCTCAATTTTTTCCTGTACATTTAAAACTCCTCAAAAGAAATAAAGCCTATTAATTAAAAAAAAAAAAAAAAAAAAAAAGAGTTAAAAGAACCGGAATCTGGACCAAATCCCATTAGCCCCGTGGCTGATTTGCTGGAATTTCACTGTGTGGCCCCAGTGCCTGTGGGACTAGATCTCATGGTCTCTCCCAAAGTCTGAATTTGATCGACAGGCAGGCTGGGTTTAGAGGACTGGGGGCTGGTGCAGCTGTCAGGGCTGGGCACAAAGTGCTTCCCTGAACCAGGTACCCGCACGCACGCGCGCCCGCACATGGTTTAGGTGCAGCCCAGTCCTGCCCAGTGCTCCCCAGGAGCCCTGACTGGACAAGAGGAGCCTGAGGACTCACCACGTCGCCCTTCTCCCCAGCTCGGCCTGGTGGTCCCCGCGGACCTTCCTCACCCTGGCAAGAAGGACAAACAGGAATCCAGGTTAAACGCCTCAGGCGGAGCTGTATCCCACCTCTTTGCAGCCCCGGGAGCTCCAGCGTGGAGGTGCCAAGAACAGACTTACTGGTGACCCAGCGGCGCCAACGGGGCCCACCATGCCTTTGTATCCACGAGGACCCTGGGGAGAGGAAGGAGGTGCAGGTCAGTTCTGGCTGGACCCCTGAAGCCAGAGGGCTGTCAGGGCATCTCTTGCAGGACACCCCCAGACTCACTTACCGTCTCTCCTTTGGGTCCCGCCATGCCTGGGTAGCCCCTGACGCCCTGGGGACCCTGTCAAGACAGAAGAATGACAGCGATGGTAGCTGCCAGCCCATTTCATGCTACCTTCTCTGACCCCCACACCTAATCTTCACGATGCCCCCCTGAGATAGGCAGCAGAGTCCCAATCTCATAGAGGGGACACCCAGGCTCAGAGATGGGAAGGGACTCGCCAGGGTCACTCAAAGGGACGGTGGCAAAACCTGGGCCTCACCCAAGTCTGCTGACTGGCAGCCTTGGTTCCTGCGCCCCAATTCCTGACCGCCTCAGTCTCCCTCCCCCCACCCAGAGACATGCCAGCGGAGCACAGGCATCTCTTTTCCAAGTTAGAGGCGAGAGCAGGGGCCTGACTCCATGAAGGTCTCACAGGACGAGGAGAGGGGCCCCAGGAGAAGTTCCTTACCGGCGGTCCAGGGATGCCTTGCTCTCCAGAGGCACCCACATCTCCTTTGGGACCCTAAGGGGCAGGAATGAGTGATCAGATGGGCAAGTAGATCGAGGGACAAGTATACAGACAACCAAAGATACCATCCCTTCCCAGTCCCGTGTGAGAGACGGAAGGGGAAGCGGAGGCCCAGCCAGGAGAAGAGACTTGCCCAGGACACAGTGACCTAGAACATGGGCCTCCTGCCCCCCAGCTCAAGGCTCTGTCCCCAGAGACCCACAGGGAAAGGAGAAGGAAGGAGGAAGGGGGCGGCACGGGTAGGGTCCGCTCCCCATACGCTTGCCATAGTCCTCTGCCCTTATACATACCGTCTCCCCCATGCGGCCGGGATCTCCCAGAACCCCACGTTTGCCAGGATGCCCCTAAAGGAAAGGACAGAGCTCAGTGTGAGGTCCCCTCCCAATCACCTGCTCCGCCCTCCCAAGACGGGCCAGGGGCTAGCTCACCTTCACTCCCCGCAGCCCTTGAGGGCCTTTCCCACCTGCTGGACAGTTAGTTGGGCACTGAAAAGAAAATTCCACAGGGGTCTGCGGTCATGGACCTGCCTCAGGCTTGCTGGGCAGTGCTTCCCCATCTTACCAATTTCCAAACCGTCCTCTCACCCCACCTGTCTGAGCCACTCTGTGCAGCCCCTCCCCATTTCCCACTGATGCGTCGTCTCCCCTTGACCCACCCTATCTCCACCACCGCCCCTCTTCAGCTGACTCACCCCTTCCCTGCATTAGCCCCACCCCAGGACCACCTCTCACCAGGAAATCCGCACTGCCTTCCAGGCCCTGGATGGTTCCTGGGCGGCCCTAAGAGGAGATGAGTGGAGATGGAGCCTGACCCGAACCTTCTCCACCCCAGGCTTTCGCCAAGGACCCTTCTCCTTCCCCAGCTGCACACTGCCATTGGGAGATGTGAGGACACTTACTGGTTTCCCAGGGGGGCCCGGGGGCCCTGATGGTCCCTCTGGTCCAGGATCCCCCTGGAAGCAAGAGGGGCCCAAATCATACACCTGCCCAGCCTTCCCTCCAGGTCACCTCCTGAGGTCTGGACTCTCGGAGAGATCAAGGCCTGATTGACAAGAGATGGCCCCAGCCCTTGACCTCCCGAAAGACCTACTGCAGGATGGGCTCGGCAGGCGGGCTGTGTGTCCCAGCCCTGGAGGAGCTCCCTGATGGCCAAAAGCAGGCCCAGGAACTCCTGGCAAGATCCCTAGCCTGCCAGCTTGGAGCAGAGGGGTGTCTGGTGCTCACCTTGGGGCCTGTGATTCCAATCTCACCAGGGAGCCCAACAGGTCCAGCTGGTCCCTAGGAACAGAGATGTCACTGGCCAGGATGCCTTGGAGAGTTAGCCCACCCAGGTGCAAAGGTAGGAACAGGCACCCAGAGCCCCCTTCCCCACTTTTGCTTTGCAACAAACCCCAGAGGATTGATAGGGGAGGGCTTTAAGGATGAGAGAATCCCAGAGCCAATGGATAGGCCCAGAGATTTCCAGCAATTCTCCCCATTCCTGACACCATCAGAACACGCTGGCCCCTCCCCATGATGGCCAGTCCCCTAGAAGCCCTTCTGTATTCTTCTTCCCTAGGAGTCTTAGGGACCCTGCCCCACCCCGAGGACTTACAGGAGGTCCAGCGAAGCCAGGGCCCTGAAATGGAAGGAAAGGAGATTGGGTTCATGGCACCTTCTTCAAGCCCTCCCTACCCACAAAGGGTCATCCAAGCCTTTGCAGGTTATACTCACCGGCAGGCCAGGGGGACCTGGGAGCCCGGGCTGGCCCTGCAAGAGCAATGGGAGAGGCTCAGAGGCTGTGGTCTCCTGGGTCCCTGCTCTTCTCTACTGCAGCCCCTCCCAAACTCTGGCTCTAGATTGCCTATGCTAAGTCTCCAACAGGCCACTTACCTTGACTCCAGCGGTCCCAATAGGGCCAGGCTCCCCCTTGGCTCCAGTTATACCCTGGGGAAGAAAGAAGATAGATCAGTGAGAGGCAAACCTGCTCCCTGATCCATCAGGCAAGGAGGTCCAGAGGTTTCTCCTGGGTGGGCCCAGTCTGCTTTCACCCCACTCTTTGAGGGTCTAGGAGCCTCAACACCTCACTTTCCCTTTCTGCCCAGTTCCCATGGTAATTATGGGAGGCAGACAGGCAGAAGGATTATCCTCTTTTGAAAGATGAGAAACCAAGTCTCAAAGATTTGTCAGCCCAGGCCTCATGCCTCCCAGTTTAGGAGTCTAGAACTCCTAGGTATAAGTCTGGAATGGTGATTTTTCTTTTCATGTCTGCCCTTGGCAACTTTTTCTGAGCCTTCGTTTTTTCATCTGCAAAATGGGTTAATAATCATGCTTACCTCTCTTAGTACATATGAGAACTGATGTGGAAAGCAACGTGCTTTGTAATCTTTACAGGGTGTGGACAAGTTGGAGGGCCCTGGTGGCTGGGCACATCTCTGGTGGGTACCTCTTGAGCCAAAAGGGCAAAGGCAACTCATGGGGGCCTCTTCCTCTTCCCATCCTTCAGTGACTGACCCAAGTGCATCCCCCAACCAGATGACTGGCCCAATGGCCCTGGCTGTGTCCAGGAGCCTGTGACCTTAGGGTCCCTGGGAACTCTGTCGTATTAGCCAAATAATATTCCTCTCTTGAGTTTCACCTGGGGCTGTGAGGGGGTGGGGTGGGGAAGTAAGAGGGGAGGAGAGGATGGGGAGAACAAGGACAGCTCTTCCTAGAGAATCCAGTCTGATACTTGGACACCAGAAATGTGGGAACAAATCCTGGCTGCTGCAGACAAACAGGACCACTCTGCGGATCCCATTTGCCCATGATACAATACTCCTAGGGTGGCTGAAGGGTTCCAGCAAGATTACAAGTCACATGAAGAGGAAGGGGGCTCATAGCTGCAGAGTTTCCATCCTGCTCCCCCTCTCTGAGCAGAATATGAGGGATGATGCCAGAACCCGGCTACTCACATCAATCCCGGGCTTCCCGTCCGGCCCGTCAGGCCCCACTTTGCCAGGTTCTCCCTTAGGTCCCTTGGAATTAGAGGTGGGGCAGATATTAGCCAGAGAGCAAGAACTGGAAGGATCAAAGGTCAAAGAGGAAAAAGCACTCACCGGAGGGCCAGGTTTCCCAGGGGGCCCCTTGTCACCCTGCAAGATACAAGTTGGTGAGAGCAAGCCCTGGCTCATGCTACCCCAAATGGGCCCACGCAGGCCCTAGATGACCAGTCCCACATGCCTCTCCCTTCACTATCTTCTCTTCTGTCCTGGGTCCCCTCAGCCTTGCACTTTTTAGGAAAGTAGCTCTGTTTTCTTCAAAAAAAAAAAAATTCATAGGTTGATTGAGATCAACCCCAGCTAGGCCGGAGAGGGTGAGATCAACATGCATGTGGGTTTTAGGCAAGCCAGTGCTGGTAAGGTATCAGTTATAAGACTTGCAGATGGGGTTGTGGGCTCCAAGTTACCTCGGAGCGCTGGTGCCTCTTGGATTTGGGGACGTGTGGGAAGAAACTTTTAGAAAAGCATGAAGGGGAGGTGAGTGAAGTAGGCAGTGGCTGTCCTCTGGATTGGGGTCAGGAAAACAAGAGACTGGGGCAGAAGCAAGGACCAAGAGGACCTATGAAGGAGGCAGATTCAATCTTCCCAAGGCTGGAAGGACCTCCTTTCCCCGGTGACAAAGGACCCTTGGTGGAGGACAGGAAGGGTCTGGAGTCAGACCCAGCCCCAGAGAGGCCTCTAGGCATTTCAGAGCCTGCAGCATCCAGAGACCTGGCTGGGATCCAGCGTGCTGTGTTTGGGGGGTGGGGGCACCGGGTTGAATAGAAGTCTGTCCAGATGGGTAAACATTGAGCTGACCTCCCGGGGGAGCCTCTGAATGAGGTATTTAACCCTCACCGCTAAGGAGAGCAGGGAACAAGCCCAGATGGTTCTAAATCGGGGAGAGACATGCAAAGGGAAGAGACAAGGGTCTGGCCCCAACTAGTCAGCGGTCTGGCCAAGGCTCCCACGTTACTCTGAAGAAGCATCCAGACGTGCCAGAGCGTAGGGCGAGGGGTTAAGGCGTCTCCCACTCCAAGAAGAAGGGAGAGGAGGGGAGGGGGGTAAGGAATCGCTGTGATCTGTGGCGGGCAGACAGCACAGCAGCTCCTTGTCGGTGGGCAGCTATAACGGGCTCTCCATCTCCCCGCTGGTTGAGGTTTTTGCAGAACAAACGGGCTCCTTGTGGTGTGGGTCGGCGCCGCCTACTGGCGACAGGGGGCACTGCATCTCCAGGCACCACCTCCACCACCCTGCCCCCAGGCTCACAAAGTTCGCCTTTGTCCGCAGTTCCCTCCCCCTCTTGTCCCAGGTTAGAGACTCACGTCGATGCCGTCGGATCCAGGCACTCCCGGCGGCCCCGGGGGCCCCGGGGGCCCCGGCTCTCCTGGCGGACCTCTCTGAAAACACACACAGGGGTACAGCCTTCAGACAGTGCAGGGAGCTGGCCAAGGAGTGCACCTCCCCCAGGAAAGACAGCTCCTCAGGGAGCAGTAAACTCCCATTTATTGAGAACCTACGATATACCAGACACTGTGTACCATTACATATAGTATCTTACTGAAAGCTCAGAACCGTGAGAAGGATACTATTTCGAGCCCCAGTTTGCAGCTGAAACAGGCTCAGAAAGATTAAGAATGATTACAGAGAATAAGTGGTGGAGCCAGGATTCCGTCCTAGTTCCGCCCAGCTCCTTCCACCGCGCTACCCTTGTACTGTCCTGGTGGGGAATAGATGGAGGTCCTGATGGCTCAAATAAGTCACCGATGGTACAATGAAGGGAAGGGTTGTTCGTATTATTTTTAGATAAACAACGGGTATGCATGGTGAGTAAGCCCTCCCTCCCCTCCCCCTGGTGTGGGTAAAACGCCAACGGAAAGTGGGGAAGTCTGCGGGGTGGGGGGGTGGTCGTGGGGAGGGGAAGCCTGTTCTCTCCTCCCATTCAGAGCACCCCTCTCCCTAGTGTGACACTCTTATGGGGGCCAGTCCAAGCCCAAGCTAGGGTTCCGCGTGTGCCAGGTGCCCGCACCCCGCCCCCCCCAGGCTGGAGACCCGCAGAGAGCTGCGAATCGCACAGGGCACTAGACGGCACCCTGGCCCTGCCCCAGTGCGCCCGCGTCCCGTTAGATCCCCAGCCCCCAGGCGGCCCTCGGAAGTGACACGCGGGCTCGCGAGCC
This sequence comes from Rhinolophus ferrumequinum, assembly GCF_004115265.2. Classification (NCBI taxonomy): domain Eukaryota; kingdom Metazoa; phylum Chordata; class Mammalia; order Chiroptera; family Rhinolophidae; genus Rhinolophus; species Rhinolophus ferrumequinum. The sequence goes on from NC_046292.1 coordinate 28,252,085, forward strand.
CCACGGAGAAGCAGTGGCGGGGCGAGAGCGGCGTCTGGCTGGAGCTGGCGCCCCCTGGGAGGCGGAGGGGGCGGAGGCTCCGGAGCCTGGTGAATGGGCACCATTGTCTCCCCCGCCACCTGGGCTCGCGGGGCTGCCAGGAACTAGCGCCAGCTCCTGTCCCACGCTGCTGTCCCTGGCAGAGCCGAGCGTCTCGAGACAGGGTCCCTCTAGCTCCCCGGCTCATCGACTTCCTTTCATGGTGCCGGGATGCGCCCCAAATGTGCACCTACCTAGGGGACTTGCACCGCCTGGCTGTCCGAAGTGGCCCCCTGGGCTAGGGAGTGTCAATAGAGGATGGAGGACAGGCAGAGCCCTCACCAGAATCCCGGGTCCTGGACCCCACACCCCACACCCCGCACCCCGACCTCGGCGCCGAAGTGGTAGCGGGACTTACGATCTGCGCTAGGGCGAGCCCCAGCACCTGGAGGAGGATGAAGAAGCTGCGGGGGGCGGCCCTGGCAGCCATGGCAGCGGCGGGTTGGAGGAGGACGGGGTCCCGGGTCCACGCACGCACCGACGGCAGAGGCTCCCCGCGCGGCGCTGGCTGCTCTCGAACGCTGCGGGCCCGGCCCCCTGAATATGCGGCGGGGCGGGGCGGGGGGCCCGCGGGGTCTGTCACCTGAGAGGACCGGGGAGGGAGGCCGTGTCCTCAGCCCAGCTCCGCCCGCTTGGTCCAGCTGCCAGCGCCCACCCTCCGTCCTCGCCCCGGACTTCCCGGAGGCCCCGGCCCTGAAATCCGAGAAGCGGCCGCAGCGCAGGACGGAGACTATGGTCCGGTTTCTGTGAGAGGTCCCCCTCCAGCCTGAACTCCAGGGCCTAGCACCTTCCCCCTGACACGCAGCCTGCGCTCCATCACTTGCCCTCGGTCCTCCCGACTTCTGTCTGTGAGTCTAGGTCAGTCCTCTCGCCAGGCGGAGCTGGCCTCAGGTTCTGCAAACCTCTGCAGGCTCTGCCCAGCCCCCATCTACCTCTTTACTCTCCACATACAAATAGGCTTCTTCCACATTAAAACATACCCAAGCCCTTCCTGGATCAGCCATCCCGTGAGTACCCCCATCTGCCTCCTCCTTCTTGTTCATTGCTAATCCCTTAGCAGAGTTGTCTGCACCCCACCGCCAAACTTTTTCTCCCTCTCACCTCCTTACCTCTTCCTCAGCTAGGAGATAGATCAGTCTCCTGAAGGTGACCAGTGAGGTCTAACCCTTTTCCAGTCGCCAGGACAGGCTGTTGGCACCTGGGCCTGCCCTTGGCCATTCTGTTCTTGAAGTCGGCCCTGTCCAGGCTTCCACCATCCAAACCTTTCTTCTTCTATTGCCTTTTCTTCTCTGCACCTCGCTTAAGCACTGGAGTCTTTAGGGTTGGGTTTTCTCACTCCCTCGGAGTGATCTCCTCCATGCTCATGGAAACAACCACCATCTTATATACCAGAGTTTCCAAACTCCACCTGTCCAGCATAGCCTTTCTCCGGAGTCCCTTACCTTCCCTTTCATTTACTTAAGCAATATTGATAAAGTGCTTAGAAATCTGACTCTGTCACTAACTTTAAGTATAACCATCTAAAACTATGTGAAGTCTCAGTTTCCTCATCTGTAAAAGGGGATAATAAAAGTCCCGATCTTACAGAATTTGTGTGAAGATTGAATGAGATAATGTATGCGCAGTGCTTAACCCAGCACTAGCACATAGTAGTTGCTTGATACACTTTAGCTTTCATTATGATTTACTCAGGAGCTTCGGTTTACCAGGCCTGCACCCAAGGTGGGGAAGATAACCTCAAGCAGATCAGTCAAAATAGTCAAGGAGATTACCCTCTGGAATTTAGAAAAGTCCAACTCCACTGGGCATTTTGGCAAAAGGCCCTGGGTTTTGAAGGGTGGTCCTAGAACTGAGTTTTGGAAAATGGGCTTGAGAGAATTTAATTGGTCTGCCTTACAGAGTGGGGAAGAATTTGGAGTTTGTAGAAAGTAAGATGAGGGCAGGAATTGGTGAGAGATGGATGATGGGCATTGCCTGGGGTGGGTGGGGTAATATGTGCAAAGGACTTCTAAGAAACATGACGTCCAAACTTGTTGGCTTTGTGTTGTTCATTTCTTCCTGTCTTTGTGGGCTAAACACACAAAGGCCTTGTGTGAACAAGTTTTCTTTCTTTGTGTGGAAATTATGGAAAAGTGATGAGCTTCACATTTGGACAGCACACATTTATACAGAAGGTGCCAGAAAAATGTATATATATTTTAAGAAAGGAAAAAAAACTATTAAAATTGTAATACTCAGTATATACTGATAACAAAAGATGAACACAAATCATGTCTATACATTTTTTGGCATCGCGGTATATTAGTTATCTATTACAGCATAGCAAATCACGTAAAACTGAGTGGCTTAAAACAACAATTTCTTGGATCAGGAATTCAGGAATGGCTCTGCTGGTTGGTTCTGACTGGAGGTCTGTTAGGAGAGTCCTGGCATATAGTGGCTGGGGTTGGCATCATCTAGAAGCCTTCTTCACACACGTGTGGTGTCTATACTGGGTAGCCTTTCGACATTTGGGGCTGGAACAGCTGGAATTTCTCCTGCTCTGTCCTTTATCTCTTTGTGGACTGTCCATGAAGTCTCACCAGCATGGTGGCTTCAAGGTATCTTAACTTCTCACATAGAAGCTCAGAGAGAGAGAGAGAGAGGGAGAACACCAGACGGAAGCAGAATTGCTTCTGAGGACCTAACCTCGGAAGTCACACAGTGTCAGTATCACCACATTCTTTTTGTCCAAGCGATCACAAAAGTCTGCCCAGTCTCAAAGGAAGGAACAGAGGCCCCGCCTCTTGTTGGATGAGTATCGATGTGACATTTCAAGAAGAGCATGGAGGATGGGACATATATTTGTGCAGATATCTTTGGAAAATACAACCTACCACTTTTGGGATTATGAACTGAACCAATCCAGTTGGTTCCAATCCAAGCTGAAACTCAAAGCTGGGGCCGACTTAGAGAGGTCTTAGGGAAGGCTTTGGATCCACAAGAGGTTCCAACCAATTGCATATAGCTATTAGGGAGCAGGAGACCCTGAATAAATTGAGGGTCATCTATCTACATTCCTGGATAGGAAGACTCAGTGTTGCAAAGATGTCAAATTAATCTATAAACTCCATGCAATCCCAATAAAAACCAATGAAGTTTTCATGAAACTTGACAAACTGATTCTAAAGAGATTCTAGAAGAGAAACGGCATGAAAATAGCCAAGACATTTTGGAAAAAAAAATTAGAAAGGTCTTTCTCTACCAGAGATCAAAATATATGATAGAACAAGTTATTCAAATACTGTTTTATCAGCCCAAGGACAGGTTAAAGAGAGAGACAAGAAACATACTCACACACACTCACACACACACATCCCACATATTTACTCTATGATAAAAGTCTGTATATTTAGTTTATGATAAATGTTAAATTTAAGATCAATGAGGAAAGGGTAGGCTAATTAATGAATGTTGAGGCAATTGGACATATAGTCAGAAAAAATTCAAGTTAGATTTCTACATCAGCATACAATAATTATATTCCCAGACAAATGAATTGAGGACCTATAAACAAAAATAACGAACTACGAAAACCTAAAGGAAAATTGTTTTATAATTTTGTGGTAAGGAAAACTTTGGTCAGCAATACACAAGCCATGAAAAGATGTTTAAATTTGACTTCATAACACTTATTAAAATGTCTGTTTATAATAAGAATATGTAAATAAAATTAAAAGACAAAAAAGAAATAATCACAATACACATTACTAGACCAAAAAAAATTAATAGGGATAACATACAAAGAGCTTTTATAAATCAATAAGGCAAGCTCTATCAAACATTTAAAAGAACATCTAACTTGAATCATCAACAAATTTTTTAGAAAATAAAAAGAACACTCCTAAACTCATTTTTATGGGGCTAATATAAGCTTGATATCCAAACCAGTGATGGGCAGTAAGAGAAAGGAATATGAGAGGCCAATCTGTTTTATGAACACAGATGAAAAAGTCTATTTCAAATATCAGCAGATTGAATACAGCAATCTATTAAAAGATACATCATGACCAAGTTGGTTTTATACTAGGAAAATAGGATGGTTTAAAATGAGAAAATCTGTTAATGTAATTCACCACATTATTAAAGAAGAAAAGTTTAAGATTATCTCAAGGACACAAAAATATAGAGAGAGAGAAAAGAAAAGAAAAAAGAAACTCAAATGTCTATTCTTGTCTTTTCACCTACCATAATAATTTCCCTGCAAAAACAAGCCTGAAAATGGGGGCCCAAGAAGCCAGGTCCTGGGCCAGAATGAGAACTGACACCATACCCTACCAGCCCCACTCTCCTGAAGAATGTACAGAGCCTGCAAACATCCTCTCTGTGGAAGAGAGCAAAAAATAGGAGGAAGGGAAATATTCCTTCTATTATGTTTCCTTTTCATCCAAATTAACTCAAGATTTCTTTCCTTTCCTTCAATAAAAATTTAAATCTTAAGCATAAAGATATTTTGTGTTTGAGCAGAGACTGAATTTGATTCATCCTCTGTACTCCCCAGAAAGCAGATAACCACAGAGTTTTGAGTGAGCAAGTGACATCAATAAATCAACTCCCAGCACTCCTTGGATTCATGGACTGAGACTTCCCTCAGGACCTTCCCTACCATGCCCTTACACTGGGGCAGGTTCTCAGGATTAAGTTCAGAATGATGAACGAAGGTGTCTTACACATGGCCCAAACCACCAGGCTTACCCCCCTATCTCCTTGGTCATTCTCCAAAACACTTAATGCTCTGTTGCTCTGTCTTTCCCCTCCTTGAGCCAGCATCCAAGTTCTCAGCCAATCTCCCATCCCAATGTTTTCACTGTGTCCTCTGAAATATTGGTTCAGTGATCAGCAACCTTCCTGCCTGTTTTCAATTCCTCAGACCACATCCTCCATCCCTAAGCCTGGACCTCCCTGGCAACACTGATTTCCTGCAGCTGTCTCAGAAGAAGACCCTGAATTCCTCAGTCAGGAGGTGGTGTTACCGGAACGACGCTGTACCTTGGCTCTTTGTCTTCTTGAAGGAAAGAATTCAGTCAAGAGACAGAGTTGTGCAGCATGGAACAGCAAGAAGTTTATTAGTAAAAGCAAGTATACTCAGAGACATGGAGAGGGCTGACCCGAGAGAGGGAAGCAGCCTCTCCTTACATTGTGTGAGAGTTTTTATTTCTATGGTAGAATTGTCTCCCCACCCCCCAGTACCTCTCATTCTCCCAGCTGGCTTGCCTCCTACTCCCTTCTTGCTCCCAAGGTTGCTCGTCACAATGCCCCTGAGAAGCAGGGTGTACATTCTGATAAGCGGGATGGTTTCTTTCTCTCTCTAGCTTCTAACAATACACCCCTTTGATTTAGGGGCACATGTGAGCCTGGAATCCTGCTGGGCTAGTAAGGCATTGGTGCCCTAAGTGAGGGCAGCTGCAAGGGGTCTTGACCCAAGTAGAAGCTGCAGCAAGGGGCTTTCTAACTGGGGGTAGGACTCACCTTCTCCTGTTTATTTCTATCTAACTACACTGTCAGTGGGACCAGTGTCCACATTATCTCTTTAAGTGTTTTTCCAGACACATGCTTATAGAAACCTCTGTTCCTTTAGGCACATGCCAACTGGTTCTATAACCCCTTTTCCTCTTTTCCCTGGGTCACTTTTCCTCACTCACTAATGATTTGGGCCCCTGAGTCTTATCTTCCCCTCCTCTCAGAGTCCTGCCATCTGGGGGCACTTCTACATCTTCTTAAATGACTCATTTAACAGTTTGGATTCTCAACAACCTCATTTTTGATGGCTGTCTTTTTAATACCACTTCAGCCATATTCTCAAGGCCATACCCAGGGCTTTGGTCTCGTCCAGAAGTGCCTCACCTCTGAAATATTAAAATCAAACAACCCTGACCCACCATGTAAGAAGTCTGACCATTCTGCTGGGAGACTACCTGGAGATAGAGAGGGGTCCAGCCAAGTCCAGCTTTCCAACTGTCCACACCAACGCACCAGGAATATGACTGAAACCATTTTGAACCTTCCAGACAGCCTCGTAAGCACCACGGAGGGCCTGAGGAAAAACCACGTGGAGCAGAAGAATCTCCCAGGTAAGCCTTGCCTGAATTCTTTATCCACAAAATTGTGAGATTAAAACAAACGTTTTTTAACTTTTACATTTTAAATTAATTACACATTTACAGGAAGTTTCAAAAATAGTACAGAAAGGTCCCATGTATGCTTTACCCAATTTATTTCAATGATAATGTCTTACATAACCATAGAGCAATAATAACACAACTAGGAACCTGACAGTATATCCACAGACCTTATTCAGATTTCACCAGTTTTACATGCATTCCTGTGTATGTGTGTGCGGCGCTCGAATATACTTTTAAGCAATTTTATCACGTGTGTAGATTCATGTAACCACCACCACAATCACGATACAGAACTATTCCATCACCACAACGATCCCTCCTTCTACCTCTGTATAGTGACACCCTTTTTTCTCCCCTCTCCCACTTAGACCCTGGTAACCCCTAATCTGTTACCATCTCCATGATTTTGTCCGTTTTGAGAATGTTATATAAATGGAACCATACAGGACGGATCCTTTTGAGATTGGTTTTCACTCAACGTAATTTCCTTGAGCTCCATCTAAGTTGCGTATTATCAACAGTTTGTTTCCTTTTCACTGCTGGGTAGTATTCCAGTCTGTGTCATGGATGTGCCACAGTTTGTTTAGCCATTCATCCATTGAAGGATATTTATGTTTCCAATTTTCATCTATTAAGAATAAAGCTGTTATGAATATGCCCGTATATGTTTTTGTGAGGACACAAGTTTTCATTTTTCTGCAATATATGCCCAGAAATGAAATTGTTCAGTTTTATGGTAAGTGTATGTTAAGTTTTTTTTTTAACTGCCAAAATGTTTTCCAAACTGTGTGTACTATTTTATAGTTCCACCAATAATGTATAAAAGATCCAGTTTCTTCACATCCTTGCCAGCATTTGGGGTTGTTACTATTTTTATTTTAGCTGTTTTGTTATTTTAGATATGTGGTAATGTCTCATCGTGATTTCCTGTTTTTTTTTTTGTTGTTGTTTGTTTGTTTGTTTTTTATGGCTGTTTTCGGTCACTTTCCTGTGCCTTAATTCAGTTTTTTTGTAAAATATTTTGACAATTTACTCTGTCATTAGTAGAACTGAAACTCAGCCCAATTTAAGAATTTAACAACTACTTAGAGAACATCTGCTTTATACCATGTATGTATAACTTTGCATAACATAGATGCAGTTCTTGCCTTCACAGAACTCACACTTGGGCCTGAGCTTTCAGATAAGTATGCTGAGGACTATATTAGGGGAAATTTGGGGGACTCCGGGGACCTAGGGTATGTTGATATCAACTCTCTAATAAGCGTTTTGCTGAGGATCCTATCTGCAGCCAGCCCTTGTCTCAGAGATCCTTAGTGCAAGGAAAAAACCTCCTTGACCTTTCTTTTCTCTCTTCCTCCCTCATTTCCTTCCTTTCTTTCTTCCTCCTTCCCTTCCTTCTTTCTAAAACATTTACTGAGCATTTTCTCTACATCCAGGCCCTGTTCTGTGTACTATAGAGGGAGTGCTTATTCTTAGCTGGTCCTTAAAGACTTCACCTCCAAACAGTTTTTCCAGACTCTACAAGCTGTATTAGCCCAGAGAACATGACTGAAATTCATTAAAACTTTTTTCATTCCACTAATATTTCCTGAGGACCTACTGCTATGTGTCAGGCATGTAGTGTGAGGAAATAATTAAATGACAATCATAAAAAGTGTAGCTAGGAACCACCATTTATTAATAATAACATTTATCATTTATATTATTATAATTATCATATATTTATAACAATACTTATTGAACATTTGCTGTATGACAGATATTGTAGTAGTGTGTTACGTACATTTTGTCATGAAGTCCTCTACCACTCAATGAGGTAGGTCCCGTGGTTATCTCCATTTTATATACAAGAAAACTGAGGCTTAAAGGAATGAAATACTTTTCCCGGGGACACTCAGCTGCATTTCCACTGTTTCTGGCTCAAGGTAGGTACCTGTGCATTTCCTCCCCTTTCCACTAAGACCACAGCATAAGGTTATGCAGTTTGGGCTCTGCACAAAAAATGGATGACAGAGTGGGGAGTGGGGCTGAAATCCAGCTTGACCACAAGCTGGCCACAAGCTTTTGTTTTGCTGGTCCCAGCCCTCCTTAGAGAAGAATTCTTAGACTCTTCTTTTGACTTGAGGCCTGGATCACTCCAGTTTACCAACCTCAGACCTCTAATCTCTAACCTTCCAATCTCCTGACTCTTTCTCCCCAACTCTGGAAGGAGGGGTGGATGTGGAGGGCTAGAAGAAAAGACATTTCCTCCGGTTCCCACGCTTTCCTTTGTTTCTGGGACAGTCCAACTCCTGGCCAGGAGTAAATCAGTCTCTCTAGTGCTCTGGGGCCACCTAGTGGTCCTCTGCCACAGCGCACCATGCTGACAAGTGGAATAAAAGCCCTTTTCTTAACGAGCTAGCTCTTAGGGAGATGAAATTGGGGAGAGAAGACAAAGCTTTGTGGGAACTCAAGAAGAGGGAGAGCATGGATTCTGGTGAATTAGAGCTCATAATTTGTGTTTAGCTAGACTTGAATCCTGATTCTACCACATACTAACTGTGTGACCTTGGGCAAGCCACGTCACCTCTTTGAGCAAGCCTCTTGGTGTCCGTAAAGTGTTCAGCACAGTGCCCAGCAAGCTTTGGATATTTCAGGTAGAAGGAACTTTGTAAGCAAAGGCAGGGAACATGGCAAATGTTCAGAATACAGGATAGGTAACATGCTCCCTCTTCCCTACTGGGAAGAAGGTCAGTCCCATGGAGAAAGGTGGGGGTGGGGGAGCATGAGTCTCAACCATAGCACAATGAGAGGAGCTGGAACCCCTTCCTGGAACCAGCTGCCCAATCTGGGCCGAGACCCAGTCCTAAGTAGGTTTGCTCACCTGGTCTCTGGCTGCCCTCACGGGCCTAGGCAGAAAATGCCAACCTCTAGGCTTCCTTCTCAAGCTAGAGCAGAGCTCTTCTAAACTCCTTGGAACTGCCCAATCCTGACCCTGGTTCCATCTGACTCCCTATTTGTTCCATCTGTTTCTTTCCCAATTCTGATACAACATTGATAAACTATAGTGTTGGCTTCCGTGAGCTGTAGTCTTCTCATGTTCCTCCTACTTTCCAGCTGATCCTTCTCCTGCTCCTTTGTGGGTTTCTTTTCTCTGCACACCCTTATCACTGCAAAGGGCCTGTCCTGTCCTTCTCTTCTTAGTCCTTCCCTTCATACTTCCCATGTTCTTCTTGGCTCATCCAACCCACTCCACTGACTTTAATTAACACCTGTATATTTTCCCCAGAGCTGCTTATCCAACTACCTCTTGGATATTCCACAGGCATCACCAACTTGATATGTGTAAAATGAAATTATCAGCTTGCCTCCAAACCTGTTCTTCTTGTGTAGCCTACACAGCCAATGGTTCCACCCTCTGCCCTATTGCTTAAGCCAAAAACATGGGTGTCAGCCTTGACTCTTTCCTCTCTCCTCCGCCAGCAATATTATCACCATGTTTCAGTCACCATGCCGCACATATGTTTATCTAATCCACCCACCTTCTTTATCCCTGCTGCAACTTTATACACCATCCACTTTTGCTTGGATTATTACAGCCACCTCTGAATTTGACTCTGCCTCAGTTTTTCCCGTTTGCCTCTTGTGTTCCCTTCTGGGGGCTCTAGAGAACAGTCTATTTCCTAGCCTTTTCCACCTTCCAGAGGCTTCCCACTTTCTTGGTTCGTGACCCCCTTGCTCCATTTTCAAAGCCAGAGAAGTTCCTTTGCTCTGACAATTCTTCCATAGTCAAATCTCCCTCTGCTTCTCTCATTTTCCTCTTCCACTTTCAAGGATCCTTGTGATTGCGTTGGACCCACTCAGATACTCCGGGATAATCTCTCCATCTCAAGATCCTTAACTTAATTGTGTCTACAAAGACCCTCTTGCCATGTAATGTAACATATTCACAGCTTCTGGGGATTAGGACACAAACATATTTAGAGGACTATTATTCTGCTTATCCCAATCCTCTCTCTGCCCCCAAATATTCGTGCCTGTCCTACATGCGAAATATTCACCTCATTCCAAAAAGTCCCCCCAAAGTCCCAGCCCATTAATGTATCAACTCAAAGTCCAAAATCTCATCTAAATCCCACCAGCTCATAACGCCTGATGGCATTAGGTGTTAAATGAGATTTAGAGTAATCTATCCTGGGATGAAGTTCCTGTCCATCTGTGACCTGTAAAACTAGAAAACAAGTTCTCTGCCCTCAAAATAGTAGGCTGGGACTGACATAGGAGAACAGACATTCTCATGCAAAAAGAGAAAAAAGTGGGAGAAATAAAGGAGTCATCAGTCTCAAGTAATTTCAAAACGAAATTGGACCAAGTTCATTAGGTTTCAAAGCCTAGGAATAGAATACTCTTGTGGCTCAAGGTTCGGCCCTGTGGGCCCACAGCTGGGTAATTTTATCATCCTGTTTCCTGCCCGTAGAATTGTGGGGGTCTGTCCTGCAGCCTTCTTTTATTTCATACTCTCACTGTCCCTTTCAGTCCAAGTTCCTCTGTTCCTCTTAGTATAAAATTCTCAAGAACCTGGGGGTCTTTCATGTGTGTTTCAGGGATTCACTCGGTTAGACAAGAGGCTCCTTCATGATCTTCCCAAAATAAATCCATTTCTATATTATAGCCAAGAGGATCTATGAGTCACATGCTAAATTTCCTCCAAAAGCCTTTTATGTGACTGAATACTTAGAGCTTTTCATCTTTCAGAGATATTAGCAAAAAGTTGTCCAGCCACATCCTCAGCTTTTCCTTCGAAAGCACCCTTTCCCGACAGTGAATCTTTTCATTTTAATATCATTTGCAATCTAGACAGGCTGAGAATTCCCCAAATTATCAAGTCCTAGTTCATTTTTGTTTGACAATTCTCTCAATTTATCAATTTCCCCTCTCATTTTTCTCTAAGCAACAAGAAGAAACCAGGCCACACCCTTCAACACTTGGCTTGGGAATCTCCTCAGCTAAATATGAAAGTTCACTGGTTCGGAGTTTTGCTATCCACATAACTGCAGGACACACAATTTAACCTTTTTGCTACTGTGTAACAAGGTTCCCCTTGCTTCCAGTTTCCAATAACACATCCCTCATTTCCTTCTGAGCCCTCACAGGCAACTTTTACATCCATATTTCTACCAAGTCTGTTAACAATGATTTAGGTATTTTCTAAATTGACTTATGTTTTCTCTACCATGCGCCTCACTTCTGAGTCCTCACCGGCGGAGTCAGTAACATCCATATTTCTACTAACAGTCTGTTGAAGGCAATCTAGGCTTTTTCTATCATGCTTCTCAAAGGTTTTCCTGCCTCTGCCCAATTCCAAAGTCACCTCCACATGTTTAGGTATTTGTTACAGCGGTACCAAAATCTATATGCGTTTTCTATCACTGCTGTAATACATTACCACAAACTTAGTGGCTTACAATGATAAAAGTGCGTTATGTTAGAGTTCTGTAGGCCAGAACCCCAGCACTGAGCTAAGATGTGAGCAGGGCTGCGTTCCTTTCTGGATACTCTAGGGCAGAGCCTATTACCTTTTCTTTTCTACCTTCTAAAGGCTCCCCACATTCCTTGGCTTGTGGCCCCCTTCTTTCATTTCCAAAGCTAGCAACTATGCATCTTTCTAATCATTCTTCCACAGCAAAACCTCCTCTGCCTCTCTCTTCTGGCCCGCCCCTGCCCTTCCACTGTTAAGGATGCTTTCGATTACACTGAACCCATCTGGTTAATCTAGGATAACCTCTTCATCTCATGAGCTTTGATTTAATCACACCTGCACAACCCCTTTTGCCATGCAATGTAACATAGTCACAAATTCCAGGGATTAGAATGTAGATATCTTCAAGGGCCATTATTCTGCTCCCATCCCCCAATTTTAGCCAGTATAGTTTTTCCAAACAAACTCAGTCATGCTAGTCTATGCTAAGTGAAATAAGTCACTGAAAGACAAATACAGCCTAATCTCACTTTTATGTGGAATCTAAGAAAAACCCAAGCTCATAGATACAGAGAACAGATTGATAGTTGCCAGAGGTGGGGACTGGAGGATGGGCAAAATGGGTGAAGGGGGTCAAAGGTACAAACTTCCAGTTATGAAATAAATTAGTCATGGGGACATAATGTACAGCATGGTGATTATAGTTAATTGTACTGTACTGCATATTTGAAAGTTGCTCAGAGAGTAGATCTTAGAAGTTCTCATCACAAAAAAAATTATGTAACTATGTATGGTGACGGATATTTACTAGGCTTATTGTGGTGATCATTTCGCAATATATACACATATCAAATCTTTATGTTGTCCACCGGAACCTCATATAATATTATGTGTCAATTATACCTCAATTAAATAAATAAAAAAAACCCACACCCTCTTCAATGGCTTCCTACGTACTTCAGCATGCAGACCAAATTTCTACCATGGCTGCTATATAGGAACTTTATTTATCTGGCCATTCTTACCTGCCGAACACTCTCTCACCTTTCCCCTGCCTCCTGCCACGAGCACCCTGCAATGCAGCCATATCCCACTGTTTGCAGCCTTGATGTCAGTTTCCAAGCTGACATCAAGGTCATTATTCATGGAATTCATGCTTACTTGTTCTTTGGGTCTAGTTTAGGTATCATCCTCTTCTGGAAGCCTTCCCTGGGTTATGTGTCCCCCTCCAATGTGCTACAGCAGTTTTCACAAGTCAGGATTGTGTCATCTTGCACTGGAGTGACCTTGTCAGTCTCCTCTACTAAATTGTAAACTGCGTGAGGGCAGGGACTGTGTCTGCCTCATTGCTGTGTCCTCTGTGCCAAGCAAAGGTCTACTGTGAAATAGGCTCTTCATGAGTGTTTGCTTTGAGAAATAATGGACACGACTCTTTCCAGCTCACGCATGCTGTTCTGTGAGCTCTCAATCCAGGAGTTGCTGGAGGATTTTGGCAGAGGTGTCCCAAGCAATCATCGTGCTAGTGGGAGTCATGCTGAGCTGTGAATGGCTATGGCAGAAGTGAGAGCACTGAGGGGCCAGACTGTTGCCTCGCTAATGACTATGGTGATTTCAGCTGATTCCCAGCTACAAGGCAACAAACACTTGGAGCCACAACTGTCATACTCCAGGTTAGTCCACTGATGGAAAGGAGACTCCTCAACTCTAAAGGTTAATATTTATTTGCTTTTATCTTTTATTGTTGTTTGTAGAAAACAAAACAGAAATATCATCCAGACTTTCTCCTCTTAAAAATGTTCGTTATTATTTCTAATGCTCATGACAATTTGTATGGTGTTATTTTCTCTGCAGTCCAAGCATCAATTTTCCATCCTTTCTAAGGTCACTTACAGGAGCTCCTTGGCCAAGATGGTATCTCATAGGCAGTTGTTGGAAATGGCAGAGGGCTGGTGAGTCAGATAGAAGGCAAGGATTGTGTTTCAGAGATTGTGGGGAGTGAATCGCCCACCAGTGAGGAGGAGCAGGTGTGTGGCCATGGGATCCCAGCCTCAAGAAGCCACGAACTGGCTGCCCAGCTGGGTGCTCTGAACTCACTGAACGGGCCACATGATGAAGCCAACAGCTGCACATCACTAGTACCAGAAACCCAGCCAGGGGATCCAGCAGAGAAGTCACTGGTTTCTCTAGCTATCGAAACAGAACCATCTGTAACTCAGGGTACACCAGCACAAGATACATAGGAATCAGATCAGACCCACCATACCATGTTGGAGACCAGCAAAGGGTGCAGAGGGTAGTGTGCAAACCTGAGGTCCTTAGCCCATGAGACCAAAGCAGCACGACCAGAAGAGGTCCAGGAATCAGTGAGGACTTCATGAACAGAGGAAAGTGGGATGGCAAGTATGGGTGATGCTTCTGTTTTCTGGTAAGAAACGAAACCAAGAGGAAGACTGTATTATTGGTACAACACTGAATTAGTGTGGCAATTTGCAAATCTGAGCCACTTCCTGTTCAGGACAATTAGTTGTGTAATATATTTGGGTAAGTAGGGCCCCACTAGCTAGATCAAGGGAAGTTCCCACCTTAATTGAGGGTGCTAACAAAGTTACCTGGAGAACTGTTGAGTCTACCTGGATGAATATTTCAAGTGTGTGGTACCTACAGTACTAGGAGCCTCAAGGGCTTCTTAAACTCATGAATTGATTGGAAGAACCAAATAACAACATGCTCACTTAACATGTACTAAAAACTACCTTGACAGGTAATAACTATGCATAGTGCCAGGTGTGTACTAGACTGATAGAAGGGGGATCACTTTGTAAATTATATAAATGTCTAACCACTACGCTGTGCACCTAAAACAAATATAAAATAATATTGAATGTCAACTGTAGTTGAAAATAAATTAATTAATTTAAAAAAAACTGCCTTGACAAGAAATGTTTTGAAACATCTTTTAACTTGAAGCTAATATAAAACAATATTGAATGTGAACTGTAAATGAAAAAAATTTTAAAAAAGAAACATCTCTTAGAGTCCATGAGTCCATGGCGTTGATCATAGTAAGGGGTTTTTAATATTAGGCTAATTAAAATTTTTTATCAAAGTAAAACATGTACATAACTTAAGAAGTCTAGTTATGTAAGGTTTTTAATGACAAATGTAATGCCCTGCCCCACCTCTGCCCACCCTGATAACTACTACTTTGAGGCAACCATTTTCAACTCTTGTAGTTTCTTGTGAAATTTACAAATTTACCTAATGACATGCTCATACTATCATTGTTTACCTTTTCAGCTTTGCCTATTCACTTCCCCCTGTGAAAGATGAGACTTCAGATTTCTTTTTCTATATCCTTCACTCCATGTCACATACTGAAATCTGTTGGCACCTGGATCTTGAAATTCTCAGTCTCCAGAACTGTAAGAAATAAATTTCTGTTGTTTCTAAGCCACCTAGTCTACAATCAGCCAAACTAAAATAGCCACCATCTTGAACACTGATGGTTAACATGCCAGAGGGAAAGAGAATCAGAGGAGTCTCAAGGCAGCAAATAAATGCTTCACTTGTGAAGTGACACATATCCTTTCAGCTCAAACTCACTGGCCATACTCAACTATAAGAGGGCCAGGAATTAAAATCCTACCGTGTACCTGGAAGGCAGCAAGCCAGAAATACTTGTATTTAGTGAAGAGCATTAATTGTCTGTCAATCACTATGTGCCAAGAGCTGTTCTAAATATATTATAAGCACTATCTCAGTTAAGCTTCACAAAAATCGCATGACATAGGTACTATTAATATCATCATAATTCCCATTTTATAGATAAAATAACTGAGGCACAGAGAAGTTAAGTAACTCGATCAAAGTCACACAGTAGTAAGTGGTGTAGCTGAGGATTTAAACCCAGTCATTCTGGTCCCATAGTCTGTGTGCTTAACCACCAGACTTTACTGGATGGGAAAATAGAGACATACTGCCATAAATGATGGAAAGTCGCTAAAGGATTTTTAAGCAGAAGAGTATGATTTAATCAGACTTGTCATTGCTCTCCAAAGACTGGGGTGAAGGATCAATTTAACTAGGGTTAGAGTAAGGTAGGAAGGCTATTTGCATAGTGAAGGAAAGAAGAAATAGAGCACTTGAACGGAGACACAATTACCAAGATTAGCTGGGTAATCTTGAGCTTCTGTTTCATTTCTTGAAAAATAGTTATATTAAGACCTATCTCCATGGATTTTTTCTGAGGGTTACAAAAGATAACATAGGCAAAATCTCTGACCATACTCAGGCTGGAATCAGAGATCTAGGTTAAAAATC
Organism: Rhinolophus ferrumequinum; assembly: GCF_004115265.2. Taxonomy (NCBI): domain Eukaryota; kingdom Metazoa; phylum Chordata; class Mammalia; order Chiroptera; family Rhinolophidae; genus Rhinolophus; species Rhinolophus ferrumequinum. Next base: position 28,268,105 of record NC_046292.1, read on the forward strand.
CTAGCTCTACTATTCACTAGAGGGAGTTTATTATTCTAAGTCTTAGGTTACTAATTTATAAAATAGCTGTTAAAGTAAGAAAAGTTAAATAAGTTAAAGTAAGGAAAAATATTGCAAACTGGTGGTAGGTTGAGAAAACTAGCTTAGGAGGAAGGCAGAATTCCTCCTAGAGAAAGAACTGAGGTTTTGTTTAGGAAAAATACGTTAATGAACTTGTGTGTTTATTAAAGTCAAGTATCCTAGGCATGGCTAGAAGGTAAGAAGTTTTGAAGGAGAATTAAATTGTTTGATTAATAAAGGAATAGAAAATTTTAGTTTTCCTCTGATGAGATGAAAGTTTTGAGAGAAAGTAAAGAGGTGGAGAAAGTAAAGAGATGGAGGAAACGGTTTCATTAGAAATAAGGTAACTCTGACAATCTGGTCTTACCAGTTTCCCTGATCCATTCTTCCCATGACAGCCAGTTATATTTTAAAACCAGATTGGATCAGGATGTTTCCTTTCCCCCAGTAAGTGTCTGATACTTAGAAGTTGGTCAATAACAATTTGCTGAATGAATGAATGAATGAATGAAAAAATTTGCCAGACGGCAGGTGGATCCCTCACGAAAGAAAAGGACAGTCAACGAGAAATTCTCTGTAGCAAGGGTGGCTTTGAACAATGTTTAATAATCATGTTTAAATGGTTGTTTATTCTGTGATATGCTGTAATCAGCCCTTTTCCCCACACTACCCCCCCCCCCAAATAACCTTCAGTAAAGCCTGCTGCACAAAACTGCACTATTTGGGAAGGATTTAAGGAATAAAAGAAGAAGGAGTCTGGACACCAGGCAAAACAATGTCCAAAGATGGCAATAAATAAAAGCGGAAAGCTAATGAACAAGGGGAGCAAGAATTTAATGGACCTAGGCATTCCAAGTGAGAGATGAGCAGAATCCACTGAAAATTTGGGGAAGATGTGATGTCCCTCTTATCCTGGATTAGAAGCTTGGGTCCTTTGGCTGTTGAAGGAAAGAATAAGCCGGAGGTCTTTGGTGTATCCACAACCCATAGGTTACATAAGGGTGAAAAGTGCTTAACTCAGATTAAGGATTATATTACGATAATTCATGTAAAGAGTTTAGCACAGTGCCTGGTACATAGTAAGAGCTCAATAAATGTTCCTTGTTTTTCTTCACTTTCTTCCACTCCCTATACTCCCTTGCTGCCAAGTTCCCATTCATTCTTTTCCAAGGGCATGCAGGGGGCGTGTCCACCCTTCCCTCCGCCCACTCCAAGCCCCGCCCCTCACTTCTGCCCCGATTGGTTCCTGAGAGGCGAAGCCCGGGGAAGAGCCCAGTATGAAGCGGTGCGGGGCGGGGCGCATGCGCGGGCTGGGCTGGGTGGAGGTGGAGAGGAAGAGCTGCCGGAAGTAGGCGGCAGAGGTGGTGGCAGAGCAGGCGGCAGCTGCCTGGGAAACCGAGGCGTGAGACTCACTGTCCGCAGACAGGCAGGCCAAGCGGTCGTCTATGAGCCCGGCACCCAGGAGACCCGAGAGTCCCCTTTTCCGGGACTGAAGGTCCCTGGTCCGGCAACTTCCCCTGAACTCCGGCCTTTCCCTAAGCCCGCCAGGGGGCGCCGCACTGAGGGGTTGCAGAGTGGGGGGCGGGCGCCGCTGACCGAAGAAGGGGCGCCAGGCCAGAGGAGAGGGCTCTCCCCCGCTCAGGAGGTGCACCTGGGCGGGGGACCAGGAGTCCTCACCTCCGGACTGAGGCAGCAGTTTCTGGGGGTGAGGAGGGCGCGCTGCCCTCTGCCCCCGCCGGCACCCTGGCCATGACGGGCAAGTCGGTGAAGGACGTGGATCGGTACCAGGCAGTCCTGGCCAACCTGCTGCTGGAGGAGGATAACAAGTTTTGTGCGGACTGCCAGTCTAAAGGTAGCGCATCCTCCCCCGCCCCGGCGGGCGAGGGGTCCTCCAGCCTCCGGGCCGTGCCTGGGAGGTGGCCTGTGTGGGGAGGGGGTTTCTGGAGCTTAGGCCGCCCTAAATGGTCACCGCGTACTACTCTTGCTGCTGAGCCTGCTGGGTGTTCTGCAGCGCCGGGATTGGTGTGGGGAGAGGTTGCGAGGGCGAGTGTGTTTGGGGGTGGGGGGTGGCATGGTATGTGCAGGTGAGTGTGTCTGTATTTCAGGGCTCTGAATGAGTTCTGGGCTGTCAGCGGCAGCCCAGCGCTCACAGCCTTCCACTTGCAAAGCTGGGGATGAACTGCAGTGTGTGAGTGTGTGTGTGTGTGTGACTGTGACAGAGAGAAGGAGAGAGAAGAGAAGAAGGAGGGGGGAAGTGAGAAGACGATGGGGAGGAAAAGGGCTTACATGATTTTTAAAGGTGGTGATTGTTGCTGCCTGCCTTTTGGTTAGCAGCTCCTTATGTCATTTTATAGCCTTGCTGACATCTGACAGAGTGCTTAGGTGGCTTTCTCCTTCCTGGATATGTACAGTGGGAAACTGCCTTATGCAGTGACACAGTGCGGATTTCTAAACAGCCTAGCTCTGGCTAGGGAGTGCGTTTGAGGCCTACTGTGTGTGTGGTGGTAGAAACTAGCATATTGTGGCTGTGGAGTAGTATCGGTTTAATCACTGGAGAGAAGGAAGCAAGAGATGCATCCAATTTGTTGCTTCCATGGTAATTACCCTTCTAAAGGTGAAATATGATCATTATAAATTGGCAGAGTCATTTAGTCTTTGTTTTCTGTGCCCTCAAGGATTCATGATTTGATCCAATTAAAAATCAGTGCGGTAGGAAAGCATGGTTATTAGTGAAATGTTTGCACTCAAAATTTATAGATCCAAGCATCTATAAATATTTTGTTTTCTAATTTTCATTCTGAATTCTTGGGAACGTAATTGGAGGACTTGAGAAAATTCTTTTTCTCAAAGAATTTTGAGAAAAATAACAGGGATAACAAAGAATAACAGGGATAGTTATATTTTGGGAGCTATTGTTAATTTAGTTTTGTTCATAATACAGTGGATTTGCCAGAGTTGTTTGCCATATAGCATATTGGGCATATAGTATACAACAAGGATTCAAATGTATTTGTATTTGTCAACATTGAGAAAGGAAGTACATGCATAATTGATACTTTCACCAATTATCTTTTATTTTAGAAAAAATAAGGTTATGTGAGGAGACTAGGGGGATCATACATTGATTTAGACAACTAATAGTATATTTTAGTGCCCTCTACCAATAGATAAATGGCATGTGTCATTTAGGAAAGCAGGTCCCCAGACTTCTTTCCTGAAATTTTGCATTAGAAAGAATGCATTTTCAAGAGTACGTTAGAGTCAACTTAGGTTGAGTAGGTTAATTGCTTATAGTTGATTCTTGTTAGATCTTGTCCTAGATCTATTGGAAGATTTGGCTTAAAATTTAGTAGTGTATCTCTTGGCTTTCCTCTAATTCCCTTATGTCCTCAGTTGACAGATCTTGAGTCACAGTGAAGCAACTCGCTGGAGTGAGCCATGCTACATTTGGGGAGTCAGATGCCATTTTGATGATTAGTACCACCCCCATCCCCATTTCTCATACTCGTCTTATAGTTACTCATCGTCTAATAAAATATGGCATATGGGAGAGAGAGGTTGATTCATCACTTCTTCCTCCAAATTTTCCATTGCTCTTTATCAATAGCATTACTGGGGATGAGGTAGTAAAACATTAGTTAATTCTTAGTGACAAGTAGTAACTGCTGGCTGGTAAACCTTATTCATTACCGATGGTGGTAGAATCCTGGTTCCTGAAACGATTTCTTTTCTCAAATTAGTTTTACATTTTGACTTGGTGGCTTCAGTCACGTGGCCATATTATTAAAAATGAGATGACAGTGTGTCAGTCATCTTTCAATTCAGTGAAGTAAGACATTTATTGAGGCCTCAGTTTATCCGGTTTGTGAATTATATAGTCCCTTCTACTCTTTCAACCCCTCTCACTCATTTTCCTCCTCCTTTTTCCTGATTTTGGTTGTCATAATGATCATGTAGACAACTGTCATATTATGGAAGGAAGAGACACTTGCATCAATAGATTAAGTTGCCTGTTAACTGTAGTAAAAAATATATTTAGTGGCACGACAAACTTAAAAACTTTTGGCTAAAATGAGACTTGGATTTGAGTTTATCTATCTCTATGTCTCATGTCCATTCTTACTTAGAAAATTGAAAGCTAATTGTATAGGACCTGCTGAGTGATTACTAACCCATTAATATTAAATCAGATTATGTAGCCCTGGACTGCAGACTTACGAGTAGGTGTTTTTGTAATGTTCCAAAATAACTCTTTGGCAATGACTCTTTAAAAACTTATTTAAGAATTATTTAAGAATGTTATTATCTTTAGATACATAATTTAAACATCAGAATAGAAAATAAGAATGTACTCTTTATATAGTACAAGTTTTGTTGGTCTTGGGTTTTTAACTCTTGAGCACAAGACTCACCAGTTTCTGGGACCTGTAAGGCATGGAGTGGTTCCTGTGTGGGAAACAAAGCTGATTTGACACCGCCTTAAAAAAAAAACAACAAAAAAACATGTTATGACTCGCTGTAGGCCCAAGGATGTGGTTTCATCACCACCCCAATTTCTCAAGTTATTGTGACCTTTAGGGTAACTTTTTGGACTGATTTAAGTAATAGTAGTGAGAACAGAGCAGAAGCATAAAAAATTCCAGATATGTTGATGGTAACTACCTAGTTGAGGGCAGGTCCCATTTTTGGATAGACCCTGGGTGGGGTTTACTCGTCCAAGGTTTAGTCTTTAGCTCTGCGCTTCCATATTTTATCAGTGTGCCTGAAATAACTCCTTATCAACGTCCTCAGAGACTGGTTTAAACTAGACACTATCTTATTTACCATGAAAGGATATACCTTTCTGATGACCTGAATACTTGTGCCCACTATTGGGACACTCCTTTGTTAGTATCAAGGTTCGTAAAGAATTGAGAGCTGTATAATGAGAAAAGAATTAAAACGAAAGGCATTTGATGGTCTTGAGGAATATTTACTTCAGACTGTGAAATAACACATGGAATTCTGGAGTCTGACAGAAAAATTGCAATAATTTTTTTCTTTTCCCTTCTTCTGCTACATCCTGCCTCTGAAATGTTTCACTTTGAATCACCTACCCATTGCCTCTGTTCCAGTTCCCTTTGTATAAGGTTGGTGCAAAAGTAATTGCGGTTTAAAGGTTAAAAAATGGCAAAAACCCCAATTACTTTTGCACCAACCTAATATATTCTTATGTTTAAACTTATTTTTTGAAAAGTAGCACTTTCATGTGGTTCAAAATTCAAAAGGTTCAAAAGGGAAGTGTACAGTGAAAAGTTGTGTTTCTGTCCTTTCCTAGAAGTAACCACTGTTGGCAATTTCTTTTCTTTCTTTCTTTTTTTTTTTTTAAGTGTTTTTCCAGGACCCATCATTTCCAAGTCAAGTAGTTGTTTCAGTCTAGTTGTGGAGGGTGCAGCTCACAGTGGCCCATGTGGGGATCGAACTGGCAACCTTGTTGTTAAGAGCACTGGGCTAACAGGCCGCCCCAGCAATTTCTTATGTGGCTTTTAAGAGATAACATATGCATAGACAAATAACTACAGTTAAATATTTTCCTTTGCAGTGCTTTTGTGTAAATAGTAGAGTATTACCCACAATTCATGGCACCTTGCATTTTTTAATCAATAGTATGACATGGAGAACATGAAGATTCTCTGTTCCTGCACACTGAGGAGTTTCTTCATTCTTTCAAGATATTTTCTAAGGCTCTACCTAGGCTGTCTTGCTTAAATTGAAAGATATGCTTAAGTGATTTGGAAATATCTGCTCTCATTGAAGGCATCTTAGAAAATGTTCTGGGCCCATCCACAGCACATAGAAGCCCACCCTTCAGGTGGCAAAGAAGCAGAGTAGTGGAAGGGGCTGTAGACTGGATGTTGAAAAATCCAGTTTCATTCCTTTACTCTGCTTATTTTAGCTTTGTGACCTTCAGCAAGCCACCTAATGTTCTCAGTTTAATTTTCCTCCTTTGAAAAATGAAAGTGCCTCATAAACTAAAGTGTTACACAGATGTCAGCATTATTTATTATTATTATTGCTGATCTTATTTGTTTTATCTTGATTTTTTTTTTCTTTACACTTCCTGACTTTATTCCCTTGAATACTCTGGTTACTGGAAGACACAGTTAGAATGACTCACCCAATTATTCCCTAATCTTTAAGCCAAAACCATTTCCTATATGTGGGGGTTCTGGCATTTTTGTATACTTTATCCTTGAGGATGGTCTCTGGATGTTTCTTGACTCTTCAAACTTGTATGAAAGATTAAAAGAGGGAATCTTTGTATGAAAAATTTTAAATAGTGGTCCTAAATTTTAACTCTGATAAATTAATCTCTAGCTTTGCTTGACATTTGTTTTCTGTTGATAGCTAAATCATTGCTTATTAAACATCATTCCTTAGAATGTGAACTTTCCTACCAAATTTTAATTATTTTAGCTGTGTCTGTGGCACTTTTTGAGAAGTTAAAAACATCAGATCTAGACAACAGAAGTAGTTTTGCTTCCATCTCTAATCCAACCCTTCTCCAGCCAAGATCAAATAACTTTCTGGGTTTTTACAGCTAAGGCACCTTAACTCTGACAGTCGTCGTTAGCCTGACACAGTTTTACTGAAAGCAATTTATCAAAGTCCCTATTAATTATCTTTTAATATCAACTTGTTAAACCTGTTTCCTGGGAGATACTTTCCTATTCGTTCTCCCTGTACTTTAAATATCCAGTGGCAGTGGGACAGAGAGTACAAAAATGCCATAACTTTTAGGGGAAACTCGTTGCAAGCCTGCAACCTCGCACTATGTGTGTTCATTGAGAAAATATTTCTTAAGCACCTACTTTGTGTCAGACATTGTACCAGGGTATGTAGATTAAAAAATAGGGTCCTTGGTCTCAAGGATTTTACAGTCTAATGGGGAAGCAGATGTGTAAACAGATAAATGATGCAATGTAGTAATTAGCATTATGGCATTGTGTACAGGGACAAAATAAATTATTGAAGAGAGCAAACAAGTCTGCCTCAGGAAGTTGTGGCTTCAAAGAGACAAGTAGGCTGTATCTTGAATAATAAGTATGACTTTGCCAGGTGAATTTAGGGACCTTTGCATTCTGGGCAGAAGAAACAACGTGCAGAAGCTGCTAGGTGTGCTGTATCGTGTGTGTGTGTGTGTGTGTGTGTGTGTGTCCTGTAGTATATTTTGACTAGATGTTGGGGAGTGGTGAGGGATAAGTAAGGTAGGCAGTAACCAATAAGGTTAAAATTCAAGCTCTGTAGTTGATTTGCTGTGTGGTATTGAGATTATGAATATGCTTTAGACTCCCTGTTGTGTAAGAAGCCCATACACAGTATTGGAAGTCCACCTGCTACTCCGATGGAATCACAAGTATTGCAGATGTGAAACGTTTTCTAATTGTTCAGTAGTAGGAAAGATCTGAGTATTGTGCCCACAAGATCTCCATGGAAGTAGACCTTCATGAGTACATTAAATTGTCTTAGAAAAGCCTGGGGGAATGGCAGCAATAGATGTTATGTCATTTCTGGAGTTGACGTTGATTTGGAGGCTGGACATGCTTTCATACTCACGTAGTCTAAGTGCTGCATATGTGATGTGTGCTTGTGGTTACACAGTGCTTAGGATGTGTAAACAGGTAGCTGCAGCCTGATCTCTCAGCACACTTCTCCGCAAATCTATGCTTTCAAGTAAGTCAGAAAACTGCTTTCTTTCTGCATTTTTCATCTGATGTCATTGTGGTATGTAGGTGGCAGCTTTCTTGGGCACAGTTGTGTATATAACTGTTCAACCACATGAGTCATTGTGTTTCTATTCTTCTGCGTGAAAATTCCATGTTGGAAATAATGTCATGCAATGGGTGACTGCAGCACTTTACTCATTATGTACACTGCACTGGCTTTGTATGTTATGCTGATGGAATCTACCTGTGCCATAGACAAGGGATAAAGTGACTTAGTACATGGACTCAGACTCAAGTCCTCCCAATGATGCCCCTCCTGGAAAAGATGCCACACAGGAATCTGTATAAAACACACGTGTTTTACATCCTAAGCATACAGTGCCTAACTTTTGTTATTATGTCTGCTTAAATCCTCATCACAGTTGTACTTCTGTTTGAGCGCAAGTGGCCAGTTTAAGTAGATAGTAACTTTGAAGAAGTTCTGTATTGGCTTCTGGAATGACAGTTCAGCATACCACATTGCAAAGGTAGGAACCAAGTCTATGTTTCAGCATAGAACACCTGAAAGTGAATTCACTTTTGCCAGATTCCTTTATTGTTAAAGAAATATTTCCATATTGGTTAATTTTTTAAAATTGTAATTCGTCACAGTTAACATGTCCAACCAGAATGTAAGCTCCATGAGGGCAGGGGTTTTGTGCCTGTTTTGTTCACTGTAGTATTTTCAGCACCTAGAACAGTGCTTGACACAGATCAGGCTTTCAGTAAATATTTGTTTGAATGAATGAATGGATTTTGTCATCTATAAATCCTTTGTTTCTTATTAGAAGAAATCTTTTACAGGTTATCTGAATATTTGCTTACTTCTTAGGAAAGCTAAATTTTAAAATATATTTTAAAGTCAGGGACCTATCAGGGAAACAGAAACCACGGTAGGTGGTACAAACAGGGTGAATTTAATATACAGAATCGGTTACACAGATGATATAAGAGCCGAGAAGGTAAAGGGGCTGGTGAGACAACCCAGAGAGTAGGAACACCTGGGAGCTACTATGCCCCTAAGGAAATTAGAAGGTGCTGGTGTTACCAAAGGCCAGAAGCCTGAGCCATCTGGTGTAAGCTAGAAGCATGGAAAGAAGAGCTGTCTGGTGGCAGCTGGAACTCAGACCAAATAAGAGAGAGAGCATGAATCCTGGCTTCCCCGTCCTGCCTCTTATCAGTCCCTCCCATTGATGGAACTTACCCAGAAATCAGTTGGCAAGGGAGCCTGGGAGATGTAGTTCCCTGTGACAGAGTGGCTCCAAGTGGAAACTGGCAAAGCACTTTAAAAAAATCTCCAAGATGTAATTCTTTCTCCTTATAAGTAAATAGTTGAGTTATTTTGGACAAGAGATAAGAAGGGTTTTCAGGCAGATACAAACTTGGGTCCTACTTAAAAGGATCTCAACAGTTGCTAAAACAATAATTAGTCCCAGGAAGTAATGAAACAACTCAGTCATCGCCTATATAATTAGGATGTGTGAGTAGGAAAATTGGCTTCTGTGGAATCTGTATTTGACTGTTGGTTGCTGCCAGGAGCGATTTATCATTTGGTTACTCAGAAAATAAGTTCCCACTTTGTCAATTCTGGGAAGCCTTAGGTAGGAGGTATATTCATCCAGCTTGTCCCATCTACAACTTGGAAGACTGCGTTAGTAACACAGACGTACAAGAAGAGTTCTGAGGATTGCAGCCTTAAAACATGGTACAGATTAGTTTTCCCTAATAGTTAAGGTACTGCAGTGGAGCAGATTCGCCTTGTGCCACATGTCATTTTAACTAGTCTTATTGGTTTGTTTGTGCCCCCTCCCCGCCAACTTCAGATAGGCTCTTACTGGGGAAGGGAGATCAGGTCACTGGCTCTACTTTCTTCTATCCTGGACCTGAAAAGTATTTTGTCTTGTAAGGAAGGTTGCTGCTGCTCCGTTTAAAGGCAAAGCTTCTCAAATTATTGCTACTAGTTTTCTTCTTGATTATAAAGTATTTAATGAGTTACAGGATATAAGTTCAGCACTTTCTAGAAGTGCTTTTTTTGTCAATCAGGTCACCTGCCTTCGGGCCCCTGCCACGTTAATGGAATTGGTGGAACTAGGCCAGCAAAAGTTTTCAGTGGAGTGTGAGTATATTTGCTTTTAGGCTGTTCTTTTCCACAGAGGCCACGGATAAGGGACCTTCGTTGTTTGAGTAAAGTTACCAGTTGTAAAAATTGCATAGGTTTCATTGTTTTTCTCTTTTCTCCAAAAGTTAACTTCCTCTTGGCAGGTATTACTATAATTCCAGATGTAATTAAAGCGCAATTTGGTATTCTAAAAAGTGTATCAGACAGCTTTCCAAACTACCAGTTCTTTTCAGCCAGTCCATTTCAACTTAAGAGGTCAATCTATGCATTTTTGAAGCCTCGTGTTTAGTAAGTACAATATTTCACATTGTATTTGACTCTTCCGTTTCTCAACTTTTTCCTTCCCTACCCCACTCTCCTGGATCCTGTTTTTCCCCACAGACTGTGTGGATGCTGGTCTGTTTATAGCTGCATTGCAGGTCCCTCCCCACTGGAAAACCCCAGAGATGAGCCAAATCTGCCTTCAGCAGTGGCCATCCATCAGGAGAAGGTTGCCCTGGTGCCTGTCTTCAGTTTGTCCAGCATTCCCGTTACCCGCCCCCCCGCCCCCACCTCCGTCATGTGTGGCTGAAACTTGCCCTGGAATCCCACCTTTGTAATAGGGTTTTATTATTGTTGCTTCTTTTCATTTTCCCCCCAACTTGTATATTTCCTGTGGGTATTCTGCTTTGCTTTTAAATACTTGTAAATATGGTTTATTGAGGGAATACTGGATTTCATAAGTCCATTTTGAAGAATGCTTTATTGATTTTTTTGTTTGTTTTTTACTTCAAGTCAGAACTTTTTATAAAGAAATTTCTTAATCCAAAGCAGTGAGAACTGGATTTCTCAGGCTTCCTGTCATTTCTCCTCACCCAAAACACAAATGTGCAACAGTCTCATTTTTTGAAAATAGTAAAGCAAATATAGGAGGAAGAGAGACCTATTCTCAGCTGTAGCTGAGAAGCCTGTCCTAGCATAGTGATTTGAGAGAAAAGAACACCTTTGCTTTTCCTTTCTTCCAAATAGCCATGCAGTCTTTTGCAGCAGTTTTAGTGATGGAAAGACCATAAATCCCCAAGCCTCTACCGCAGTTAACATCTTAAATGTGGGTTTACACATTACTCATACAACGTTACTTCCTCAAGTGCACACGAAGTAAATTTTGTTATTTAACTTCTTCCTCTTTTTTTGTCTTGCTGGAAGTCCCCAGTGTATGAATTTAGAAATAAGTTCTCTAGTGTTTCAAGCATTGAGTTGAAGAGTGTCTTCATATTGTTTAGATGGTTGTTCTGGTTCTTATGCCTTTAAAAAATAAATCCTTACAGAATTTTCTATGTGAACTGGGAACATCTTATGCTGTAGTATAAAGCTCGTGGGGGAGGGGGTGTTACTGTCTTTTTCTTGTTGATACTTTACCACTAGGGTTATCACTGACACAAGCCCTCCTATGAGAAATAGGAAGGAAACTCCCTGTTTTTACCGTGAGGCTTTTGTTCAAAATAGCTGTAAACAGCAGAGCTAATGGAAACCAATTTAAGTGTGATAGCTGATTTGAGAAAGAATTAAAAGATTCAGGCTCTTCTGCTATGTTGAAAGCATTTTCACTGATAGAATAGCTGTTCAGAACTGGGGATTTTGTCTCTCTGAAGGTGGTCACGCGGAATTTGGTTACAAGAACTGTTTTAGACCAAGGAGAATTTTGAGAAAGGCCTTTCCTATAGAGGGAATGCTATAATATTGTTCCCAGCTTGTATGTGAGAGAAAGTGTCACTAAATGCAGCATTGGTATCAGGAAGACTCCAGATCAGCTCCTCTGAGCATTCGGACTTGGGTCTAAGCTTAGTCCATGAATAGAAGCAGCTTGACACAAGTGACTCAAATCAAGGGTCCATATTGTGGGCAGAGTAAGAATAGGGCTCAGTTAAATTAGACTTATGTATTTATGGGGAAAAAAAGATTTGTTACCATAGGAACAGACTCCCAGACCAGTTTTTTGTCTTGTGGGATTTTGGGGGGTGGGGAAGCTGGAAAGTCCGTGTGCTTATGAGGTAAACATCGTTAAATGTTATTTCTTTAAAAAGCAAAAACTTTATTTTTTCTGATTATGAAAATTATTCACGTCTGTGATAAAAATCATTGGGAAGAATGAAGTATAATGATGCAACAGATACTGCCCAGAATCCAAACCACCCATTTTTTACTTGAGCTTATAGCATAATAATTTTTTATGATTGTTATTTTGCTTAACATTTATCATAAGCTTTCTTTATGACATTAAAAACATTTAAACTCCTTTATTATATTCCATCATTTCAATATGTCATTACTTAACTCTTGCCCAGTTGTTGGATATTTTGGGTTTGTAGTTTTTCAGTATTGTAAATAATGGTGCAATGTACATTTCGTGTTGCTGTTCGACTGCTGGGTGTTCAGAGTTGAGTAGGCGTGTGGGCCCCTACTAGTAAAATGCTGTCAGGGAGCCCTCCGGGTTGAGCCCGTGCAGAGATGGTCTCACTGTGGGGCAGTCATTCGGAACTGCTTCTCGGCCGTGCACATCTGCTGAGGCAAGGAGTGGAGAGCTGCAGAGAATCCTGGCTTGACCATAGAAACAGTTTTATGGGACACGATCGCAGCAAGAGGGGCCAAAATACATTCTTAAATCTCACGCCCAATCTGCCACATTATGTACTTGGTATGTGGCAGTATTGTTGTGCCGTCGGTCAGCATCTTATGTTGTTCCTACCGGCCTCCCACACTGAAATCTAGTTCACTGGGAAGGTAGATGAGAGGCCCTCCGTTGGTAGAAAGGGGATAATAGCTACTGCATTTTTTCAAGGGCTTTCCTTAGACTGGAAATTCCGTGAAGACTGTCCCGTTTATATCTGTATCCCGAATGCACGGTGTCTGGCACACACTATCTAACATCTCCATCATAAATGCTATTGTTCTATTAATGTGTGTTCAGATCATATGCTTTTTTGTTTTGTTTTTTGAGTCATCTTCATGGTGTTAACTCAGATATTTGAAGATCTGTGACAAGTCCAGGAAGCCGAGCAGGTAAATCTCGTGGTGGCTTTGCGGTACTTGATCCTTTGCACCATTTCTTTTGTGTGCCTCTGGCATCTGTGCCGCTTTGCAAACTGGAGCCAGTCACAAAGCTAGTACTCTGCCCTCTCAGTAGGAGGTTTTAGTGTGACACATCAGCTGGGGGAAAATGTAGCATGGGGTGTTAAACAGGAGGCTGAAATAGCAATCCTTTAGCCTTTTTGTGGGATGGGACTAAATATTTAGACACTGTTTTCAGGTGCCGTAGAAATTAATAATAACCTTGCAGCAGCATTAGAAGCTGTCCTTGTTCCCACTGGAACAGGTTTGTTTAATTTGAAGAACCTTGCTTTGGCTCTTTTGAAGCTGCAATTTTTTTCCTAGAGACCTGCCCTGCATTTACCTACACAATGTTCCCTTTGCAGGATCTTTCTAGTCATGTGGCTGGCATCTTTGCTCCACCCCCTTGCACCATACTTTCTGACCTAGACTTCATTTTACCCAATTTTGAAACACCTAGTTTTGAAACACTGCAGGGAATGTTTTCTCTTTGAAAGGGCAAACCTCCACCTTTTGCTTTCCTCCCTTAAGCCAGGGCTGTTTTCATGACTAATATTCAACATGCCACTGGACTAACCATCTGTACTTTGATCCCAGAATTCATTTCTGTTCTGCTGTTTGCTTAGAAATGAAAGTTCTCTGGCTTGTTTGGATACGGTTGTGATTCAGTTAACCTGGCACTGATTTTCCGTGTGTTTGCCAGTGGTTGGGGCTCCTCTGATGTGTGAGGAAAGCTGCTGCTGTGTGGAGGGAAGTTCACACGTCCATGGTCTTGCCCAAGGGTTCGTTTGCTGACTCATTTGCTGTAAAGCTTCTGCCTGAGTGAAGGGCATGAACTTCCCCTGAAATAATTGAAAAGCATTTTCTGCCTGGCCACTTATCTTGAGCTCTAGTGTGTGACACTCTTCTCCACTTCTGGGTTTCCTTTGAGGAAGAAGGATGTTGACTGGAAGTGATGTGTGAGCCTTCGCGTACAATCTTCATGTGGGGCTTCCCAGCAGCAGAGAGTGAATTGGATGTTGTAATAGAAAAGAGCACCGAAAGAACAGGGTATCAATTCAGCGACCATTATCGAGCATCTGTTAATACCCCGTATAATACACATTGCGGGTTATAAAGATGATTCTAATTCCAGTCCAGCTGATGATTTCTTCTATGAACTAGGGTAAATGACCCTGACCCTTCTGGGCCTTAGTTTCTCCAACTGTGCTTGATCTAGATCATCCTTAAGATTCTTTCCAATTTTGGAATCCTGTACTCTAAATTGTTACAGAACAAGAGGAGGCTTTTCCACAGAATTGGTATATTCTTATATCTCACATGCTCCAAAGTAAATGTCTTAAAAATGGTTCCTGTAGATCAGGGCTTCCCAACCTCTGCACGCTTGACATTTTGGATACTTCTTTGTTGTGGGGGTTGCCCTGGGCATTGCAGGGTGTTTAGCAGCAGCCCTGGGCGCTGCCCACTAGATGCCTAGCACTGCTCACCTCCTGCCAGTTGTGACAACTAAAATGGCTCCAGACATTGACATTGCCCCTTGGGAAAGTTGCTTCAGTTGAAACCACTGCTCTAAAGGGAAAAGAGTGGTACTGTTTCAAGGTGGGCTATTTTTAATATCCATTTTTATATTGTTCCTCTTCTGCTTATTACCTATCTTAGGCTTGGAGGATCCAGTCTCACTGGTTCGTGGCCATATCACCCTTCTTCAGTAGTTTCTTCTAACGATGTGCATTCCCCAACTGGGCAGGCTCACTTTGCATCTTCAGTTTTCTTTTCTCTTCAGAATAGACACTGGTGGTTGCAAAGAGGAAGTTAAAGCTTTAACTTGAAGCAGTGTTAAAAATGTAAAGAACTGTGTCCCCAGGGACTAAAGAAAGTGAGTTCTAGTGAACCAAGTTGGCACCTGTTATCTAAAGTGAGGTTATGAAAAATGGGAAATTAGTTCAGTTATAATGTCAAGTTTTGAAATCTCAGGTCCACCTAGCAGACTTGGCAGTGATTGCCTAGCTGTTAGCTCAGCCGTCCTCTCCCCGTCCTGCTGTTAGCTGCTGACAGTGACTGAGATGTATTGGCTCTCTGATGAGATCTAATTTTTACATTAATACTTGTTATGTTTGCTATAAAATGGCAGTTGTAGATTGGTTAACTTTGCATTTGACCCAACCTCTTTTAACCCACATTTTTTTTTAAATTGGGGAATATTGGGGAACACTGTGTCTCTCCAGGGCCCATCAGCTCCAAATCGTTGTCCTTTAATTTAGTTGTGGAGGATGCAGCTCAGCTCCAAGTCCAGTCGCCATTGTCAGTCTTAGTTGCAGGGGGCGCAGCCCACCATCCCATGCGGGAATTGAACCGGCAACCTTGTCGTTGAGAGCTTGCGCTCTAACCAGCTGAGCCATCCAGCCGCCCCTCCGGAAGCTCAGTGGCAGCTCGTTGTCTTCAGTCTAGTTGTGGAGGGCACAGCTTACTGGCCCATGTGGGAATTGAACCGGCAACCCTATTGTTCAGAGCTTGCGCTCTAACCGACTGAGCCATCCGGCCACACTGGGTTGGGTGCAGAATGATGCTGTTTACTGATTGAGGTAGAGTGTTTTCTGTGAACATCCTTGCGGAGGTGTTCTGGGACCCCAAAGCCATGATGAAGCTGACACATGAGCGTGTGTCAGTTCCTAGCCCTTGGTCCCGGCAAGCTCTGGGTTCCATTCCAGCTGAGCCTTTGCTGGAGTAATTGGCCACATGGAGCCTTCAAGCCAAACAGTTGTTTGTACTGAGATAGTCTTGCTGTTTAGCACCTAATGAAAAAATCTCCTTCCTGCCCCTAATGAAAGCAGCTATTTTTTATTTCCTCCCTCCCCTTTTCAGAGAAGCCATGTCTCAGCCACTACTCTTTTAGCTTATTCATGAATGCTTTAAGCAGGGTCTTCGTGTGCAGAGGAAATTGGATACAGCCGAAATATCATGGGCTAACCGGAGACAAAGAACATTAAGGACACCCTTTCCTCCAGCTTTTTCTGTGAGATATATCAGTTACCTTTGTACGATTTTTCTGAGTAATAAGCAACTCGAACCTGAAGCCCACATAAGAAAAATACTCACACTAGTGTTGTTTTTTAACATGATAAATTAGGCAGTTGTCACCCAAAGGGACTCACAAAAATAAACAAAGATAAAACACAACAACAGAACAATATAGGTGAGTGTCACAGGAGAACGACAGAGTGCCGTGGGAGTCAGGATAGGAAGAAGAAAAGTCCTGATGGAGAAAGTGGATGGAGCAAGATTTTCATAAAATGATGTTTTGCCCCTGGAAAGCTATTTGTTTCAGCTCTTAATTTGATACCACAAGTTGTAAGTTGTCCAGTTTTCCTTATTGGTCAAAATGGAGAACTTCCAAAGTATGAGTTCAGGAAGGAGAATCCACAAGTAGAGGAGAAAAGTTGCCCAGGTGGCCCCCGTGTGTCCTACTTCTCTCTCCCACTTTGGGTTGTTTCTTCTGGATTGTCATGCTTTCATCACATTGCCACCTCTGCTCTAAAGCTCTGGTTCACATTTAGACACAAGTCACTTCCTTTGATTCTTTTCCCTTAACCTTGTTAGGACTGTTTAGAACTTTGATACAAAGGGGGAACAAAAAAGGGAATTTATCACAAAATATACGAAACTGAAAAATAGTCACCCTTTTAAGATTAATTGCTGATCCTACCTTGGCTTGTTCCCAGATCTTTGTGCCTTCTCTTTATAGGACCAGCGTAGATTCTTAATTACTTTGCTTGATTTCTTCTTTCTCAGCACCAGGCCCTCCGCCATGTATAAGGTGCTATCTAAGGACCCACTTCCCAGGATTTACTCTTGAGAGAACTTGACCTAGAGGTAAAAGCCAAACTTGCCTTTTTGTGTTGCTGCCCACTTGGGGCTCTTTTACTCATTTCTCAGCAGATAGGCATCCAGGCCCCTTCCTGAGGTTACTGGCATAATAAGAGACATCATCCAGGCGGAGGTCAAGATTCTCCGAAAGAAGGGGCCTTCGCACTTGGAGGTCCAGCAGTATGTGCCACAGATTTTATATTGGGCTTGTGGGAGCATTTATTTAATAAGAAACAAAGAATTGCAAGACAGCAAGTCCCCTAAATTAATCTATGAATTTAGGGCTAAACTAATAAAAATATGACTAAGTTTAGCTGGGGGTGTTGTTGATGTTTAGTTTTTGTTTGTTTTGCATTTTTAAAAAAATCAATCAAAATGTATTGAGATGGATGTTAAGGTACTTCTATAGATTTTTAATAGCAGCTCATTGCATTTCCTCTATTGTTTCAAATGTCTCCAGTTGTTCATGTCAAACTTCAATGAATGGTTTAAGTGATAGTGGATCTTTTATTTTAGGCAAAGTACAATAGTTGCACTGTCTAATTCTAGGGAGTCCAATGAAGTAGAAATAGTATGCCCATAAGCATCATATGAAGCACTATCTTAGGAATTATAATAAGAGCTAATGTAGCATTAGTTAAATAACAGCCATTGACTGAAAACAGATAAATCAAAATTACTTTTAAAGAGAGAAAACATATGCAGATGTTTTCCTGTGGTTGTGAGTGTGCAGGGGGCTGCTGCTGTGGAAGCTCAAACCTGAATGTGACCCTGGTCCCTCAGGCCTCACCATTTAACCCTCCTTCCCTGGGAACCTGAAGGAGAAGGACTTACGGACCCAGGCCTCTGCTTGTTGAAAAGCAGGGGCACAGGAGCCGCTTGGGGAAAGCTGGGATTTAAACTCTGTTTTAGCCAATTTTTGTCGGCTGTGACCATTTTCTGAACTCATTTAGCTTTCTCTCAGTCCACTGAGGTGCCAACCAACTTTATTGAGCTCTTTTACTCACGGGACATGATCCATCTTTGATAGAAGGAAGTGTTTCTTTCCAGTTTTCTCTCTAGGTCTTTGGCCGTCTTCCCACAGGAGTCGCACTTCTGGTGTGTACTGCTGATGTTTTTGTACACTTTGGGCAGTTTCTTCTTTATTTCTAAGCAGTAAATTCCCTTCTTGATTAATTTTCTGCAAAGTGTCATTGTATGTTCTTGATGTAGTTCAGTCAGTGTTTGTGGACAGTGTCTCTTTTTGACAAAAGGAAACAATATTCTTGCAAGACGGACTGGATGGAAAGGGACTTCTCTTCTGAAAGCAAAGGTTGATTGAGTAAGTCCTTATTTTGGTATCACGTTCCTTAAAATGCTTGTACTTACAGAAGTTCAAGGTTACTGCTTATTGTTAATTTTGGAATAGGGGACTAGGTGAATTTTGTTTTGTGTAGATGAAAATAGACCGGTAAACGTACCTCTCAGCCCTACTTAGTTTCTCCAAGATGGAACTGGTTTTTCTGTGTATTCTTTGTAATGAATCAGGCTGAAGGAAACTGAGTGGAACCAAGGGAACTGGCATTACAATTGTTCTTAAAACAAATACTGCTTTTTCTTCACTTTGACTCCTAATTTTCATGTTAGAGTTAATGACAGGCCAAGTCAAAGAGAACTAACCTCTGTTTTCACACCAGAGATTGTTGATTGAGTTTCTTCCTTGTGTGTCTATCACGTTTAAACCTGTTTTCAGTGCCAGTCACAGGCTCCATGAACTGAATTTGATCCAGTTTTTTGGGTTCATCAAGACCTAACGTTTCACAGGTTGATCTTTCAGAACCATTGACTGTCAAGCAGGAAGGGACCTAAAACCCACCTACAAATCAGCTGGTAGAACTGCAGTAGTAGAAGGATGGACCTTAGGGCTCAATGGTTTGCCCATCCGCTGTGCAGGGATCCTTTTGCTACCATCCCTGAGAGTTGCTCATCCAGCTTCTCCTTGAACACCTGTGCTTTCTGGGCTTCTGTCAGTTCTGGATATGCTACATTTGTTTTCACACAACCTTAATTGTTAGAAAATTCTTCCCCAGAGTGTGCTAAAACCAGCTTCCACTCATTGATGCTAGTTCTGCCTTTGAAACCTCACCAGAGTAACCTAGTCCATTTTCTGTGTGATAGCCTCACTTCAAGGTGTTTAAAAACTCCTTCTCCCTTCATTTTCCAAAACAGGAAAACAATGCATACTTTAATCTTATTATTGAATTCATTTAACAGATATTTGTTTTGTATATACTGTTTGCAAGCACTGCTTGGGATAAATGATTAAGGGACGTCATCCTTGCCTTCTAGAGCTCACAGTTTTTTAGGGCAAGAGAGACCTGTAAGTAACTAACTATAATAAGGTATTAAGTATTAGTAGAGCAAAGCATACAGTGGACTTTTAGCCATAGAGAAGGTCAAGATTTATTCCATTGGAGGAACTCACAGAAGAGGTGACAGTGGACTAGATTTTGAGTCTGTCAAGCAGGTAATTGGGGGAGAATGCCTTCCAGGCAAAAAGAATGGTGTAGGCAAAGTGGGATGAGTGCATGGCATATTTCACAATGATGACCTGCTCAGCACGTGTAAAGCACAGGCCCTTAAAGGACTTTATATGTAATGATAAAGAGTGTCACCTAACCCTGCAGCCAGTAAGGAGCCATGGACACTGGTGGTGTTTTGTTTTTAAAATACCTTTAATGTCTTGTTCTCATTCCAAAAGTAATACAAGTTCATTTCCAACAATTCAGAGAGTGGATAAAAATATAGAAAATAAAATAGATATGAAATTTCATAACGCCACTACTCAGAAATAACAGCTTTTAATATTTTACATGTATCATTGTAGACATTTTTTTCTGTGCATACATACACACTTATTCACATTCTTAAACAAAAATGGAATTGTTCTGTGTGTACCGTTTTAAAACGATTTTAAAATTAATATACATGGAGATTTTTTTTTTTTTTTTAGTATGCATCAGAATTATGAGAACTTGTTAAAACACAGATTGTTGGGCCTCCCCCCTAGAGTTTCTGACTTAGTAGGTCTGGAGTGGAGCCCAGGAATTTGTATTTCCAACAAGCTAACATGGAGGTATTACTGTATGAAATAGAGAGCTACAAAGTATTGCCTCTATTGTATAGTGACACCATAATTCCTTTATGTAATCTGTTGATGTTTTATAATTTTTATTAGAACATTCTTAATATAGTATAGTAATGAACATTCTTAATATATTTCTTTGTGTACTTGACCTGTTGTTTCCTTGATGAATTCTTACAGTTGGTAGGAGCGGGGGAGTCAAAGGATTTACTTACCTTTAATTACTTTTTAAATAAATTTTGACTCACTGCTATGTATGAGGAAGTGTGCTACATCCTGTGAATATGACAGTGAATGTCACAGATGTGATGTCTGCTTTTATGGCACTTATGGTTTAGTGGAAAAGACATATTAAACAATCAGACAAATATATGGTATTATAACATGTGGTACGACTTAGAAAGAAAAATTGAAAGGCAAATAAAAGTTTATAATCTTTAAAAAGTTCTTATTTTTTTGAGATATATATATGTATATACATATATATGTAATATATATATATATATGTATGTATATACAGAAGAAATGATATGATATTTGGGATTTGTTTCAAAATATTCCTGGGTTGGGGGTGAGGAAAAGTGGGTGGGAGTACAGCTGAAACAAGATTGGTCAGAGGTTGATAATCTGAAGCTGATGGTTAATTATACACTGCTTTTGTGTTTGAAATTTTCCATAATAAAATGAAGATGGAAGAGAGATTATAATCTGGTCTAAATTGGGGGGGGGGTGGCAAGAAAAGCTCCTTTTAGGAAGAAACTTTTCAGCTGAGACCTTTGTGATATATAGGGGCTGACCAGGCTACAAGTGGTAGATGATGACTGGGGAACCGCTTTTTAGGTAGTGGGAGCAGCATGTATAAAGTCCTAAAGCTCTAAGTAAAGAATATGTTGGTGCTTTGAGGAAATGAAAGAAGGCTGGTATCGTCAGAGTTGAGAGGCCAGGGAAGTAGACATGGGCCAGATCATATAAGATGGTGGAGACCACGTTAAGGATTTTATTTTTCAATCCAACAGTGACAGAAGGAAGCCTTCCATAGAAGAGTTTTAAGCAGCTGAATGACAGGGTCACATTTGCTTTTTTAAGAGCTCAAGTTGACTGTTTTGTGGAGAATGGCTTTGGTTTGGGATTGGAGGAAGACGGAAATGTAAAAGTAAAGAGGAGAGACATTAGGTGATTATTGTACTAATCCAAGAGATCTGATGATTTTGGATTAGAGAAATAGTGTGGCATATGGAGAGAAGAGATACTGATTTGAGAGACATTTTGGTCTTTGTGATGGTATAGATATGAGGGTTGAAGGAGAGAGGTATCAAAAGATGATGTGTAAATTTCTGATACATTTGAATGGTTGGAGGTGTAATTGACTAAGATGGAGAAAAATGGAGGAAGAGCACGTTTTGTGGCAAGAGATTGAGAGCTGTTTGTAATATGCCGTTTAGAAAATTTGCATCAGTTTACATTTTCACCTCTCTATATAAGACTACAGGAAAGGTTTATATTCAGAGGCCAGATCTGTACAGATTTGTGTTTTAGAAAGATTATTCTGATGGGAGTCTGGAGACCAATTAGTTGTTTGTCTGTGAGCTCTTTGAATCAGGAATATCATCTTTATTTTCTCTGCTTTTGTATCCCTAGTACCTAGCATGCAGAGTGATTGGCCCATAGTAGGTACTCAATAAATAATGTTAAAAGAATGAATGCTTATAGGTGAGAGATGAGAAGGTCTAGGTAGAGATGGATAGATTCTGGGAAAGGTTCCAAAGTAGATTCAACAGGGCTTGGATATAAGACGGAAGAGATTTTCTCTCCCTTCCTTGGCCCTTCTGTTGAAGAGCTTTTCAACAGCTCCATGACGCCAACAAGTCTACGTATGGACAGCCATTGATTTATCAGTTTTTTTCCTCAACACTTACTTGTTTGAAACTCCATAGATTAGAGGCCAATGAGCTATAATTATTGCAGTAGTAGCTCCAAGCTCTATCTGTAAGTCCAGTTCTCCTCTCTGCTGACTTCTCAAGTTCAGAACCCTTCTAAGCCTAGCAGTTCTGGAGTTAGGGGAAGTTCTAGAAGAAAGGGGATTGGCAGCAGAGCAGCAGTAGTTACTCGTAGTTCCTGGACAGTAGAAGCTGTTCAGAATTTGAATGGAAATTGGATATTACTTATATGCTTTTCATTTTACAAACGGAGGCATAAGCCCTAGAGAGACTTATCAAAATGCATGCAACTTGTCAGTGTAAGCCTGGATTTCCCTGATACTGGGCCGCTGCTTACTACAGTCGATTTCTTGACTCATCAACCACGTCCATATACATACTTTCTTCATTTTCACCGATTCTTTATTATAGAGTGTTTAGATGTTAATTTTAATATTGCTTCCTGCTTCCTGCGCCTGCTCTTAGGCTCCTGTTGCATATGTTCACTTAGCCATGACCTTGCTCTTGTGCTGTGCTCATCACCACCAGTTTATATCACTTGTCTATCCTCTTTGCTTTCAGAATTGTTCGGAATATCTCCTTTCTGAGTCTCTTTCCATTTTCAACTTCAAAGTGGTATCTTTTATATTTCCTCCTTGGTTGCCGTGACCAATGTGTATTGAACAATTGCTTTATTTCTATTTGCAAGTGTACCACCAGATTTAAGTAGTCTGGCTTTGTAGCAGCAATACCAGGTGCTGTGGAATCCAGGCTTGTCAGGTTGGCAGCTGTGGGCCTTCCTTTGTATGTGCAGTGGGGGTATGTGTGGGCACAAGGGCAGCGGCGGGGTGTGTAGCAGAGAAGGAGAACAGGTGGGGGCTCAGAGAGTATATTTTCAAGGAATATCTTGAGGGAGATAAAGGAAGCTGCTTAAAATTTCATGTTTTCTAGAAGACTTTGAAATTAGATCCAGGATAAATTTCTTCTTTCTGGTATTCAGTCAACTTTGGTGCTGACACTTTAGGGCTGGAACTCATTCTTGCCTAAAAAGAAGCATTCTCTAGTATTCCATAGTGTTGGTATGTGTATATGAATGAGTTAACCAGCCCTTATCAATGAAGAAGATGAATCGTAAATGGGTTCTGCAAACCTCATTCTACAACATGTTCTTTCTTATATGTAGCTCTCTTTTATTGTTATCCTTCTACATTCTAAGCAGTGTGAGATAGATATTGTTGTACGCATTTCATAAATGAGGTAACTGAGACTTAGGAAAGTGAAGTATCTCTCTGAGGGTGACACAGCTAATCATTGATGGAAGTGACATAGAAATCTAAATTTTTTTCTGGCTGCAGAGATTGTACTTTTAATAATGACACCATTTTCCCACATTGTCAACCATATAAGTAACTTTTGTCTCTTGTGTTTTCCTTTTCTCCAATTTCAGAATCTTTTATGGAGCATGCCGCTATTGACTGATAAATCTAGTGACTTCAAACTAAGGGAGGCTGAGTGGGATAGAACTGTCACAATGTCACTGGGAAAAGGTTGTAGGAAGGATGTGGGAGGCGGGCAAAGGAGCCTCTCCTCCGGCTGTTCATGAAAATATTACTGCCTGTTTCTGTACTGCGGCCTTGTTAGCAGCTCCGGAGCTTCACATCTTAGTCTTGCGTTCCTCAGAGGCAGAGTCTTGATGGTGAGAAATTCCACAGTTGTGACAGTGGCCTACGTGATTGGGAATCATCTTCTCCAGACAGACGGCCAAGAAGCAAACAGCATGATATTCCATAGCCAACCTTTTTTGAAACTCTTAAAAACTTTTTTCTAAAAATTTTTTAGTTACAGTTGACATTCAAAATTACATTAGCTTTAGGTGTACAGCATAGTGGTTAGACATTTATATAACTTACGAAGTGATCCCCCTGACTAGTCTAGTACCCACCTGGCACTATCCATAGTTATTACAATATTATTGACTATTCTCCATGCTCCACACTAACTTTTAGTGTTTTTGGCTTCTGAGTTTGTTGGCAAACAAATATATTTTAACCAGCTTATCATGAGTTCTAGAATCTAGAGCAAAGGGAAAATGGTAAAGAAACATGAGCTATGGACTTTTGGTCCCGTTTTTAATCCTATATAACTTAGATCTTATCTGAGTTCCTTTATGAAAACGATAACCTAAAAGAGACGTGCAGCCCCCCGTGAAACCTCATTCACATCTGTTTAGGTTTTTCTTTGTGTTTACGTAGCTCCCTGCCACCAAAAGAAGTATGTGAATCATTTATGTGTTTATTAGCTATATGGCAGGGCCTACTGTGCAAATCTGAAGGGACCGAAGGTCGTTTTAGAAAATAAATCTGAGCTTATTGAGACAATAACGGTAAGAAGGTATTGGGATAAAATTTCAGGCAGAGACCACCACCTGGTGGTTATAAGGAGGATTTGAGCCTTCTGTATTTGTGGTATTTGCCATAGTATCTGAATGATGTCTTTGTCAAAAAATTGCATTCTTATTTATAATAATTGTGGATTCAAATTTCTAAGAATAATCTGCCATACAATTCCAGCATTCCTTCATTAAAACTGCTGTCAAAAACCTGCAGACCAACCAAAAAGTTGTCTGCGTCCCTCAGAATTGAAGTCTTGTGCCCTTAGTTGTTCCAAACACAGGTCCTGTTTACCTCTGTAGAAAATCAGTTCATATCTTTTCACCACCTCTTTATTGCAACCTCTAATTTAGATATCATGCTTACTTTATGTGGTAAATTCCTGCCTAGTGGAATGATGGAGAAGGAAACATTAGTGATTTTTCAGTAAGTCTTTGGCAAGTGTCATATAAAAGTAAGTTGCTTTTTTCCTGCATAAAAATTATGAAGAGGAGTTTTATAATTTTGCAGAGTGATTATTAGAGTGAGCAAAGTTGGCAGGGGATGGGAGATTATGTAATAGTTTTTTATTAAAATATATACCTGAGATTTCTTTTTGAGGTCAATAGTCATCTTTTTATTATTTGACGATCTTGAATCTAGATGATTCTGTAGTTGGGTAAAGTAGGGACATCAGCCCAAAGGGAAAGGATCCTATTAAGTTAATCTGGATGCATATTTTATAGGCCTGGTAGGGAGGGGAGGATAAACAGAGTTTTAAATTTCAGGTTGAGCCTTGGGCCGATGTAGTGTGTCTATATCTTGTTTCCTAATAGGAAATGTGAATCCAGGTCCCACCACCATTGAAGAATTTCTTGAGGGAGGGCTGTTCATGTATGATACTAAATAGAATGTGATATAACTTTGCACTATTCTCCTGGGATTTTTTTCTTTATATAAGTAACAGTATTATATCTGTATTTCAACACTCATTATCAGATGCTGTAAAAAGCTGCTTCATACACAAATGCCCAAATATTGTATAATTCCATTGATATGAAATATCTAGAATTGATAAATCTATAGAGACAAAAATTAGATTCGTGGTTGCCAGGGACTAGGGGTGGGGCTGGGGGAGAGGAGTTGGGAGGAAATGGAGAGTGACTGCTAATGGGTTTGAGATTTCTTTTTGGGGTGATGAAAATATTCTGGAATTAGATAGTGGTGATGGTTGCACAACCGTGTGAATACATTAAAAACCACTGTATTGTACACTTATTTAAAAAAGCTGATCCACGGAGGAATGAACAAAACCAATAAAAAGGTGATTGTGGTAACAATTCTTTCACGTACGTTCTTGCACAAGAGTCTGATAATCTAAATATATAGCGTGGGCCTTGACTGTTGTGTTAATCTGTTCCTTATTGCCTGTTCTTGACTTCACAGGGCCACGGTGGGCCTCCTGGAACATTGGTGTGTTCATCTGCATCCGATGTGCTGGCATCCACCGGAATCTGGGGGTGCACATATCCAGGGTAAAATCCGTCAACCTCGACCAGTGGACTCAGGAACAGATTCAGGTATTCCCACAGCCCAACCGTGACTCAGCTGCTCCCATATTCCCGTGGTAAAGTAGTTCCAGGGGAAATTCAAACCGGCACAAAGGTGAAGACAAAGAAAAGTTTAGTTGTCAAACACTTATATCAAATTCTCATACCTTAATAGAGACATTTTTAATCTTTCTATTTAAAATACAGTTTATTCTACCTATATTTTACCTACTTTAAAACACAGTCTGTGGTCTAGTGCCCCATGGATCCAGAAAAGGGTAAAGGGGGATTTTTGGATTATTTTCTAAGACCCTTGGCATTTGCAGATCTAACATCTATAGTTTTAGATATTCTCTAAAAACAAACAAACAAAAAACCTTATAAGACTTACAATATTTTAGTGCTAAAGTGCATATGTGAATCTTGCTTGCTATTAGGTTGGTGGGCGGGGAGTGAGTCACTGAAGTTAGTGAGTCCAGCTGGCCTAAGATAGGCACCTCTAAGTGGCTCCATTGTTCTCTATTCTCTTCCTGCATTGAAACTTTGTAAAGTAATTAAAAAAAAAAAAATTAGGGGGAGGGTGAGAGTAGCTCCAAAGCAAACCGGTTACTAAAGTTGATGGTAGAAATAAGAGGTTATTCTTAACCAGGACATGGCTTTAGGAATACTTTAGACTGTTTTTATGGATTCATTAAAAGTTAGTTATATTTTTCAGTTGTACCTCGCTGTGTATCTTATGAAGGAAATTACATGCCATGGAGGTATTTGAGAATTTGGAGATTTAAAAAGATCTTGGGATTTATCCCTCAAGTGTTAAGGAGTCTATTTCAAAAGCCTAGTGTGAAACACATTTATTGGTAATAAAGCTAAATAGGTTAATTAATAGTGTAAACTCCTAATATAGTTCTTGCCTGCGTAGTGCCTGCTTGATTAGACACTGATGATTACCTGCCATGTAGACATTTTGATTGTTAGCTGTGTGTCTTGGACTTTCAAATGGGATCTTGAATGTTTACTGAATTAAATGTATCTTATCAGATCTTTCAGTAAAGGGAACTCACGGGGGATGGGGTGGGAAAGACAACTGGGGGGAGTAAATGTTTGGGAGTGCAGTGGAGAGAATCATGGATTGGAAATCAGAATACATAGGTTTAAATCTTGGTTCTGCCACTCTGGGTTGGTTCTTCAATTGTAAAATGCTGCCGTGGGGTGGGAAGTTTTTCAGTTCTTTCCTGTTCTGACATTCCATGTCTCCACATCTCTCTGATTGCAGTGCATGCAAGAGATGGGGAATGGAAAGGCAAACCGACTTTATGAAGCTTACCTTCCTGAGACCTTTCGGCGACCTCAAATAGATCCGTATCTTTTCTGGAGCAACTTAGAAGGCTGAGTGTTATTTGGGTGTTTTGGGGAGAGTCACATAAGACTCAAGACCTGTGATCTCACTGGGCAGGGTCAGATCTCATCTATGTAGATGAGTCAAAGTCTTGCTTTCCCTCTCTCCTGCAGCCAAGACATACGAACAGCGTATGTACACTTTCAGTGTCAGAATGGTTGTGTCACATGGGGAAGACTCATTTAGGAAATAAGACTGCGATGGTTTACTGTGACTTCTTCCGTAAAGTGACATCTTCAGTAATTTTTGGATCTCTGAAACTGTTGTTTGATAAAAGTAGTTAACTGTGTTATATTGAATCAGCAAAACTACCATTCATTTTTAATGTCTTTTTATGTCTTGTGTGAAAGAATTAACTGTGGTTGACCAGTTAATAACTTTCTCCCCACACCCCCTCAACATGGGATAGCATCCAGTTCACAAACCAAACCCCCTGAAGGCAGTGCTTCTCAAAATGTGGTTTGTCCACGATGTTACCTTGTTAGAGTTTGCTTTTTGGTTGGTGCAGGTACAACCTGTTAAAATGTAGATTTGGAGCCCTGCAGAAGTCCCACTAGTCAGAATCTGGTAGTGGGGTGCAAGAGTTTATAGTTTTTAGGGATACTCAGTTGCCTTTGTTTAAGGCCTGTTGATCTAAGGGCTTTAAAATAGATAATTGACTGCTGCTGTATTCTAGAACAGCCACAGGCTCCTCTAATGTTAATATGAAGATTGACTCCCTTTGTTGCTATCATTACTCTGAAGGAAAATCAGAGGAGGTAGGATTCCCTGCAACAACTGTGAAGGAGGCATTTCAAGGTTTTGTCAGGGAGGTTGCATGTGAAGAGACAGGAGCCATATGGGGCAAACAGGCAGGAGGGAGAGAGGAGAACGAAGTTCTGTGGGATGCAGATTGACCTTTTATAGCCATACTGAGAAATATTTGTTCGATTTATCCTTAATAAGTTTTTTGCAGAGCTGTCGAGGGGTTTATTCGAGATAAATACGAGAAGAAGAAATACATGGACCGAAGTCTGGACATCAATGCCTTTAGGGTTGGTGTAAACCTTTCAAGTTTTGTTCATAATAAGTAATTTGCTTATTAACCAGGCCAGGGGGGAATTTGGAGAACAGCTACCAACATGCTCAAAAACTATCATTTAAAAACACACAGAAGTAGAAAAAAGCCATTAACTGAGTCAAAGCCATGAGGTATAATGGAGAGCAAACTTTGGTCTCAGGAGTGGACACTGCAAACCATCAGTGAGTTCTTTGTCTTGATCTGTATTGGGATGTTAGTGATTCCCAGTTTGAAATTATTTTTTCAAATGGACATGTTGGGCCTATCAGATAAAATAATATTGTGTGTGTGTGTGTGTGTGTGTGTGTACACACACACACACATATATATGAAATTTTTTTCTGTAAATGTGAAGTCAACAAAATTAGGTGTAATTAAATCACCAAAGTTTCCTTCAGTTTGACCAGTGTATATTTCCTGTGTGTCGAAGGATGGGTCGCCAATGGCACCCTTATTCCTGAGAAGGGTTTTAGGAAGAGACTACCAGTGACTAAGTACACTTTTCATCCTAGGCATGAGGTTAGAATCTGAAATACAATGTACGATAACTAGGACAAGTATAACATACAGGAGGAAATACAACATGGTTTCTGGAAGTAGAATATTAAGCCTGACTAGTGACAACTAAAGGAGAACCCGTAAATATGACTATTTAGACCTTTAAAAAGGCTTTGACAAGATTCTACAGTAAATTCGTTTAGGAATACTTGACTGTTTCTTGAGCCACAGAAGTATATAGAGTATGGGATTCTCCAGTTCTAGCATGGGTCCTGTCTCTCTGCCCATCAATATCTATCTATCTATCTATCTATCTATCTATCTATCTATCTATCTATCTATCTATCAATCATCTATCTAGTTATTTATTTTAATGGAGATGTACTAGCTAGTGAAATCACTAAGTTTACCTGGGGCTCTAAACCTTTCCAGATAATTTAATGGTAAGCTGGTTGGAATCAGCTCCAAATTGACCTTTTGAGGTTGTGCGAAAAGGCATTAACTGGTAGGTGAATTTCAATTCAGGCACGTAAGTGCAAGGTAATACACGTAGTTAGGTAAAAAGAATTCCTTCTCAACTTACTATGAAGGGCTCTTACCTCATAGTCATCCAGAAAAGGGTCATGGAAATTATCATACCTGTTCCAAGAAACGTTAACCCAGTGTATAGCTATAGCTGGGATGGTATCATCAAAAAGGGTTTGAAACCCAAACACATACATTTCCTTTTATTTGTAGAAAACTGGTCATTCTACCTGAAGATATGAAATTAGATGAGATGAGAAAAGGGTATCTGAGGTAATCCCGAAGATGGAGGAGGTGGGAAGTGTTGCTGTATGAAGACAGTGCTCGTTTATAATTGTTTCTTGTGTGTTGTGCCCATGAAAACGGCCTATTTTACTCACTGGCTGTTCTCATTTAGGAAGGAAATACTTCCTGTTTACCAAATAGCTATTTCAATTCTTTTTTAAATTTGATGTGCTTAGATTTTTAAAAATATCCCTGTGAATATTTATATGCCAAGAATTAATATTTGCTAAGTCAAGACATTTAATATCAAATTGAAAAGAAACTAGTTTTGTTAATTAAAGAGTGTTCCTTTTTAATGGATAGATGAAACATTTTTAACTTCAAGAAATAGTGTCCCATATTCATGTGTTATATACTATCTGTGAAAGAGACGTAGCTGCATCTGTGTGATTATAATATTTTATAGAAAATAGGAAAATTAAAATGGAAAATCCATGCCTACTCTTCTCTTTAGTGATGATTGTCATCTTGGTATGGTCCCTGTTTTCCTTTTTGTTACTTTTTGGCAGCACAGTTGTAATACAGTTACATGGAATGTCTCCTACTTTCATTCAACTTAACATATCATGCCTTTTTATGTTATTTATGTAGTTTTCATACTTTTTAATTGTTGCATCATTGTTCAATGAGTAGCTAGATTACAATTTATTTTACTGTTCTCCTTCTATGTCATAAAGGTTGTGATTAAAGTTTTTCTTCGGCATAAATAATTCTGGGTTATATTTATTGGTGCATATAACCTCTTCCATATTTTGTAGTATTTCCTTAAGATATAATGTATGGTATTATGTAGGTCACAGTGTTTCAGTATTTGTCTTTATACTTTTGTCAATATACTTTCCAGAAATTATACTATTATTTTATACTGTTTTCTGAGCATTGTATAAGAGTACTAGTTTTACTTCATGTCTACCAACTTTAGGTATTATTAAGATTTCCCCAGAAAAATGCATTTTAAATTGCACTTTTTGATCATTAGTGAGGTCAAACATTTTCATATGTGTGCTGTATGTGCCTCCATGTGCCTATGTTTTTTAGTTTACTTTGTGCCTCTGTTTTACATTTAGATGTTTATTTGATGTTAAAAATGTGACCAGTAATATTATAATCTATGAACATATTATGAAACTGTCCCCAAAAGTAACAAAAACCGAGAGACTTTCTAATATTTTATTTT
This sequence comes from Rhinolophus ferrumequinum, assembly GCF_004115265.2. Lineage (NCBI taxonomy): Eukaryota > Metazoa > Chordata > Mammalia > Chiroptera > Rhinolophidae > Rhinolophus > Rhinolophus ferrumequinum. The sequence continues at coordinate 28,298,880 of NC_046292.1, forward strand.
GATGTGCTTTCTGGTTGGTAGGCAACTCATCCAGACACCCTAAGGGGATACTTTAATCCTTTTACTCTTTTTTGCCTTATTTCCTTGATTTTAGTTTTTCTCTTCTTTAAGCTTGAAATTACAGTTTATTTTCTGATTTTTAACAAAAGAGATGCTTGAATTGATAAAATCACAAAGGATATATGCCGAGTTAGATGAACGTGAACTTATTCACTGGTATACCAAGAAGAGGAGGGACCCCTCAAAGCATGAGCAAGTTAAACTTGAGTAAAAAAGGGGCAGCAAACTAGTGAAATGTGTTACCCTCTGTAGATTGCCTAAACTGTGCATGTCAAGAGTCACAAGACAGAACAAGGAGGGCAGGTCTTTAGGTATTTGAAGGATGCCTTTTAGAGCATTGAGGCCAGCTCTTATGCATGCCAGCTCTCTTGCCCACACCTAGAAACCACCAAGCTTGTCAGACTATAGCATCAGATTCAATACGGATTTTCTGTATCCTTGTTGGACATTTGGAATGATAATTTATCAAACTGTTAGTTACCATTGGGCCTGTGTTCTTTGTCTTGTTTGTAAAATCATTATAGAAAGAAAAAGATGACAAGTGGAAAAGAGGGAGTGAACCAGCACCAGAGAAAAAAATGGAACCTGTTGTTTTTGAGAAAGTGAAAATGGTAAGTGGGAAAGTATTTGTATTGTGTGGATGGCCTCAGGTGTGTGTGTGCGTGTGTGTGTGGTGGGGTTCATAGCATATTGCACCGTTGTACCTGGGGCTAAAGGGTTCCACATTTAGATTAGATCACCTACTGCCTGCCATTTCTGCTTCTTTTCCATTCTTATTGTTGCCTAATCTGCTCTGTAACACTTCTCTTTGGGGCCAGATCAGAGCTTGGGAACTGCATCTGTCCTGTTTGAGCAAAAGGCACGTTCCATGCCAGAATGCCAAGGCCATGTGACACCTTCTGAGCAGATACTATCTCCACATTAGTCCTTCTCTTGTTAGACCTTCTGTACCTCATTTCCTGTGGCAGTTAAGAATAGTCCAAAAGCCAGGCCATATTAATCCGTTTTAAACAATCACTTCTTATATTCTTCCTCTGTCACATTGAAGTAGACACCTTTCTCTTTCCACAGGACATATTGTGGCTATAGTAGTAGATACTGTAATATAAGAACTTGGAATCTTGGTAGAGGGGACTTTGTACTATTTGCTTAAGGAAGAGTCTTATATCATCATTCCGAATGACACTGTCTGCAGAACTAGTGACATTGGCAGAATGAATCAGGTAATCTTTAAACTGATCTCCCTTTCGATATTAAAGGTCTTCTAATCACTGGGAGATTTGTTGGCTCTCAGCTCTTGCACCATCAGACACCTACCTTTATTCTTGGTTTTTCCTGGAACCAAAAACTGCTACTTCTGTTGGGTCCCCTGATCTGTGGTTGTCTTGGTTTCAGAAAGATCTGTCTCTTCAGAAAGCCAAACAAGCACAGATAATATCTTTGTTTTTCACTTTAGATTTAATTTATGCCCTCATGCCTCCTGACTTGATTCTTTCACCTGACACTTCCTGAGTTTTGTTTCTTTGATAACTCTCTTTGAATAACAGCAATCATACCACAAGAATATCTGTGGCTTTACAGTAGAGAGGGGAAAAAAGTGTTCAAAACACCTGTTTATTTCTTCCTGTAACATATTTTCACCTTAGCCACAGAAAAAAGAAGACCCACAGCTACCTCGGAAAAGCTCCCCGAAATCCACAGCACCTGTCATGGATTTGTTGGGCCTTGGTAAGAGTTAGACTTTTCCACTCCCATAATCTTACAAGTTTTGATGAATTCTCTCTGATCCTGGGAAGATATGTAGAGATGGGAGTCTTCAGTTTGTGTCTTTGTCACTAAGATTGTTCTCGCACGTTCTTCCTGTTGTTTTACAGCTGAGCACTGTGCTAAGGAAGTGTTTACTGTGCTGTTTTCAGAGTGACAGTACAGTGTAGTGGTTAAAAGCATGGCCTTGGGAGCCAGAGTCCCAACTCTGCCTCTTACTGTTATGTGACCTTGGGTAGTTCACTTAACCTTTGAACATTACTTTTGTGTCTGTGCAGTGACGATGATAAGAGTCTCTACTTCAAAAGTGTTGTTGGAAGAATGAGATGAGACAACGCCTCTAAAACTCTTTGCCCCTTGCCCGGCACATTGTACGCACTCAGTAAATGTTAGCAATTTTCCGAAAGCAGCACCTGTGAGCCCCGCCCCCATCACGCTCAGTTTTTAGGTGCCACCTCTTTCTGAGATGGCTGATTACCTTGTGGTCATTTTTCTCTAAACCTTTGAAACCCTGAACTAGTGATTCTGCCCCGTTCAGAAATAGAGCCTGTTCTTTACCTTTCACAGTACTGGTGGTTGTACTTTATTTCAGTCCATTTCTACTGATTTAGGTTAATGGCTCCTTAGACTTCTCATTTCTATACCTTTCATTTCTCTCTGAAAATGGGTCCTACACAGCTTTGCCCCTCAGATGGCCAGAAGGAAGTCAGCCAGCCCCCTTGCTGTGGTGCTGATGCAGCCTTCAGGCCGGGGTTTCTCCTGCCCTGTGCCTGACAGCTGGGCTGCTGGCTTCTCTAGAGTGCTCTTGGAAGTGTGGGGTGAGGCCTCTTCTGAGATGCCCCATCCAAGCTAAATGGTTCCAGAAGCACAGATTTCCAGGTCCATAGTGGAGTATATGGGCCTGATCTGTCAACTTTGTGTCTAGAATAGAAGGAAGGCGTGGGCTTAATGAGCAGTGCTACATTTTAACTTTGACCTCTCTTTCCAGATGCTCCTGTGGCCTGCTCCATTACTAACAGTAAGACCAGCAATACCCTAGAGAAGGATTTAGATCTTTTGGCCTCTGTTTCATCCCCCTCTTCTTCGGTTCCTAGAAAGGTAAGTCTTACGGGCTCCTTCGGATTAAAGAATATTCTGAAAAGAGGGATTTTGATAACTTAATCATAGAACCAAGTCATGCTTCCTTGGTGGAGGAAGGTTCCACCACGCTTCCTTGCTGGACTTTGGTTTTCTGGATTCCTGATTCTTCCCTTAACACTGTGTTGTCTCTGTTACAGCCTAAGATTGCTATTCATTCCATTTTGTCTCCTGCCCAGCAAGGGTGGGCCCTTTGAGTGGGCTTCTATCTAGAGTATATCAGATTGTAAAGGGTGATTGATACTTTAGGTCAACTCCTCAGCCTGAGTTATTGCCAGAGAATTTGTAGATAATGAGAGGCTTGAAACATTTGATGGCTACCGTTTGTGGAATATGTGCTATGCATCAGGCACAGTGTTTGTGTATCATTATGTATATTTCATTTATGATTTAAAATCTTCACCGCAGCCCTGCAAAGTGGATATTTTATAGCTGAGGAAACATTAGTTCAGAAAAGTTACGTAACTAGCCTTTCGATATACAACTAGTAAATGGCTACACTGGGATCTAAACTCATTTTTTTCTGGCGGCATCATTTGTAGGTTGTTTTTATTTATTTATTGTTCATTTTTAATTTTTTTTACCAAATCCCTTTGTTTTGCTAAAGAACAAAAAATTGTACTAGAGCTTAACTGTCGGGTGTTTTCAGATATTTGTAGGGTAAAAAAGTCATGGCTATTAACTTGAGCCATGAATTCTTATTGCAAGTGTTAGAAGCAGCAGAGAGATGAGGGAGGTCCTTCCAGAGACCCCCATGAGGACCATTCCAATTCTCCCCCTGCCCTCTTTGTCCGAAGGTTGTAGGTTCCATGCCAACTGCAGGGAGTGCCGGCTCTGTTCCTGAAAACCTGAACCTGTTTCCAGAGCCAGGGAACAAATCAGAAGAAACAGGCAAGAAACAGCTCTCTAAAGACTCTATCCTTTCACTGTATGGATCCCAGACACCTCAAATGCCTGCCCAAGGTAGGTTTCGTGGGGGTCATGGCAAAATGCCAGATAGAGCCATAAAGACTTACATGCAGGGATTGTTTGTTGTGACGGGGTAGTTGCTTTGGGGGCTGGGACATCATGCTCCACAGAACCCTGAACACGAGTGACAATTCTTGTGAAGCCACAAAATATCAGTAGATGCTTCTGTGGAGAGTGATGTCACGACTCTATGAATGAAGTCTGACTCAAGGTCTGGGCCTAGACCAGAAAGGGAAGTGGCGAGGTCAGTCACCCACAGGTGGGCCATAGCAAGTCTTGTAGGGAGTCTGTCTGTTTTGCTGTGTAAAAGAGCATTCTGAGTTGAGTAGTCCTGAGAAGGTCAGGCTGGAAAGGAGTAGCCAGTGAGACTTTGGACTGAATTGTACGCTTTCCTTGTAACAGATGTATACATATGTTTTCTTGGCAGCAATGTTCATGGCTCCCGCTCAGATGGCATATCCCACAGCCTACCCCAGCTTCCCTGGGGTTGCACCTCCTAACAGCATAATGGGGAGCATGATGCCCCCACCAGTAGGCATGGTAGCTCAGCCAGGAGCTTCTGGGATGGTTGCCCCCATGGCCATGCCTGCAGGCTATATGGGTGGCTTGCAGGCATCAATGATGGGTGTGCCAAATGGAATGATGACTACCCAGCAGGCTGGCTACATGGCAGGCATGGCAGCTATGCCCCAGACTATGTATGGGGTTCAGCCAGCTCAGCAGCTTCAATGGAACCTTACTCAGGTAAGCTGCCCCATTGAACTCGAAACAAGAGTTTTGAGACTTCCTCAAGGCCCCCTCACTTGGTGTTTCTCCCTTATCCTTTGAATCCTAAAGTAGATGGGATAACACAAGAGACATTCTTAGGTTTCCTTTTTTTCCCCCTAGAAGGTCTGTCACAGTCAGACTTTCTGAGGAGTTCTGGGTTCCTATAGAATACGGGTAATAACTGCCTAACTCTAAATCTCTTCACACATCCATCAAACAAAAACAACCTATACAGATAAATAAGGAGCACAAATAAAACCACCCATTACCCATGACTACCTCATCTAGTAGATAAAATACTACAGACTTCAGATTTAAGCATAGAAACTCCTAAATCAGGGCCAGCATCATAGAGCAAACTGTGAAAAGAGAGGAAGCAGGAAGCTAGCAGTGACAGAACATAGATAAAATCACCCCCTAGAAAAAGAGAAAGACCTACTCTGATTGGAGACATGCTAAGAATAGGTTTGAGACCTGGTAGATTAGAACTCTGGTTACTTGGAGAATCAAAAATAAGGGATTGAAATATATAGGATTATAGATGGTAGCCTTGGAAAAGCATTGCTTCTAGGGGAGATGGGGATGACTTATAAGGAGAATGTGCTGTTTGGAGACCTGGTGGTGAAGGGAAAGTAAGAAATGAGAGATGGAAATGGGAATCACAAAATCAGAAATACACCATCCTCCCCCCACTATAGTCGTTTCACTGTACTTACAAAAGAAGGTGCTCTTGAAGTAAGAAATCTAGTAAGCCTCTCCAAACCCTCACACCTATCTGTGTTAGTGCTGTTTCAGAAAAAAATAAGGCACTACAAAATAAACAGAAGGTGGCAGATGACATTCATACAAAACTACTACGAGAAGAAAATAGAAAATGAAGGTAAAAACATTTTAGGAAATAAAAATTCTCCCCCAAAAACAGTCATGAAGCAGAAGAAAACTTACGCAGTCCACCAACCTGAATTAAATGTCATTTAACAAACACAGATAAGACAAAACAGCTTGAATCAGAAATTCAAAAACTTAGAATCAAAATAGGCAAAAACCTGAAAGTTATGAAAATGTACTGAACTCAGAAATACAGACTGAATTACAAATTGGCCAGGAGAGACCAGCTCTATCTGAAAATATATTTGGTATTGAAGAAAAGCATGAAGAGCTAAGAGAATGAAAATTAAATATAGAAAGTAGTAAAAAGAATCAGAGAGAAAATAATATGGAAATTAGGCCAAGAGCCTGACACATATATTTGGAGACTCCCAAAGGAGAAAAATGAAATAGTGGTACAGAATTAGTATATTAAAAACTATAATATAAGAAAACTTTCTAGAAATAAAAACATATTTAAAAAGTCCACTGTGTATCTGGAAAAATTGACTAGAATGGTCAACTCTAATGCATACCCAGTAAACTTTTAGACTTTATAGAGAAGAAGAATTCTCAGGGCTCCAACCCTCTCCTTACCTCCTACCCCTCAAAATCTGTCGTTTACAAAGAAAAAAGAACACCCAGGTTGACATTAGACTTCCTAACAGCAACATACAGAAAGACAATGTGAGTAGTATTTTTAAGATACTTAAGTACACGTAAAACAAATGTTTTATAGCCAACTAAGCTATTCTTCAGGTATCAAAGCTGTTACAAAAAAACAACAACACAAATAAGCAAGAAATCAGGGAATATCATACAAGCCTTTCCTGAGGAATTTACCAGAAGATAAGCTTCATCCAACTAAGAGATGACTGGGGACATTTTTGGCAAAGGACTGATGGTTGATTGAAGGTTTAATTGTGAATCTAAGACTAAAACAAAGGTGATGACAAGGGTGGAAGAATATATGTTGTAGTCTGACAAACAACACAACTGAAAATAATAGGAAGGTAGAGGAGAAAAAGGGGAAAAGTAGAATAAATTGGTTGTTGCATTGGAAATTACGTGGAACTCAAAAGATGTAACAAACCAAATAGTGGAAGTCTGAATACAGAGTAAAGGTGACCAAAGATAATATAAAAAGTGTTAGTATGAAAGTAATTACTAGAACAAAAAAGTGAGACTTTCTAAAAAACAAAGGAATTTTTTTTGCAACAAAGTAGAATACATAGACTACAAAGTACAGCAAATAGAAACACAGTAAAAACAATAGAATTGAGACCAAACATATCAGTCATATCAATAGGCAGCTCTTCTCTTAAAAGAAAAAGATGTTCAAATTGGCTCACAAAGCAATACCTATTTTATACTAGATACAAAAAATGCAGGTGAAACAAAATGATTCAAAGTCTGAATATAAAGAGATGGGCAAAGGAATGAATGCCACATGTGTGCATGCACATGCTGTCTTTATCAGGTGTAGGTGTCTGTGATGCTTGCTTTATAAAAGTATAGTCATATGTTCCTTTTTCTGTAGCCTAGAATAATTTATTGGTCTTTGAAGATTTGCTTTAATTCCCATGTGAAATTGTATGGGTCTTGGCTTTTCTGTATAGAAATTATTTGATTGCTTTCTCTGTTTCTTGTATGGAATTCATTTTTGGAAAACTGGTTACCTAGATTATCCGTTTGATCTAGGTTTTCAAATTCATTTATCAAAAGTTATGCCAAGTAGTCTCATGATTTTTCAGTTTCCTGTTTCAATGGTTATTTCTGTCTCGTCATTTCTTATTTTGTATGTTTATGCACTTCTTCACCCTTATCCTTTTTTCAGTTAGGTTAACTAGTGGTCCATCTATTTTGTTAACAAGTTTTTTAAAAAAACCAAGATTTTGGTTTATTTCTTAGTTCTACATTTTTCTGTTTTCTACCTCAATTTATGGTTTATCTTTACTATTTCCTTCCATATGCTTTCTTTTGATTTACTTTGCTCTTCTTTTTTTGGCTTTCATAGATGGGATTTTAATTCACTTATTTTCATTCTTTTTTATTTATATAAGTATTGAAGTGCTGCAAAATGGATGGGAACATGTCAAAAAGACACATGAGCCAACTTCTAGAGGCTTCCACTGGCCAAATATGTGACAATTTTAACATCAAAAAGAATGACACTAGTGGATTATAACACACTGAGGGAAAAAATTCATGAGTCCATAGTGTTGTTTTTTTTTTGAAAAATGTGTGTGGGATAAAGAGATGGAAAGCCTTCTTTACAGAAGAATGACAACTTATAATTGTAGAAAGAACAAAGTATTCACACATTCTTAAAGAAATACCCTTCAGATTATGTATTCATTACAATGAAAAAACATGATGGCTATGTAATGACGATCGGGAGGAAAGAAGGAGGAGGACATGCTAGAGAGGGGCTAATGAATTTATTTATTTAGCAATATCTAATCAATTTATTTAGCAATATGCAATAGCAAAATACAAAGGCAATTAATAGAATGTGCTAATGACAGAAAGTAAAGGTGGTTAAGACTAAACTATATACTTTGATAACAATGTCATGTCAAAGGAGTGCACATACATATAAGTTTAAGAGACCTCAACATGTTTACTATTGATCAAAAATCACTTGGCTAAATACACAAATAACAATAAGACATATTCAAAAGCGGTAATAAGCTTTATAGGATAGTAACTATTACAGTAGATGCCAAAAGCTCACCAAACCAGGGGAGAACAGCACTGGAAAAGTCATAAATCAAAACCTTGCCAGGTCTGTAGTTGAGAGAAACTCAGGCATCTCCCATATCACTGCTTGTTAGTTCCCAAGACTGCTGCTGCTGTTGGTGTTGTTGTTGTTGTTTGCTAGAAGTCAAGGTGTCTTGTCATGTTATAAGCTGCAAGCTGCATATAAGTTTTTAAGATGCTAACAAGTTCTCTAGAATGTCGTCGTTGCTGCCGTTGTTGTTGCAGTGGTTGTTGCTTGGAAGTTACGGCACCGTTAGATGCTGTAAACTGCAAGGTGCATACAAGCTTCTAAAATGTTAACAGTTTTCAAGAAGGCTATCCATGGGGAACAACACTGGAGAGGTCGGCAACCAGTCAGACCTCACCAGGTCTGCGGCTGGAAGTCAGGACATCTCTGGGTGTTGTAAGCTGCATGGTGCTGGAAGTTTCCAGAATGTTAAAATGATGAAGAATCACCAATGACAAATGACCAAATGACAAAAATTATACTGCAAACTGAGGTTTGTCTTATCTATCTTTTTAAAAATGTACCTTAGAGCCAAACTCCTTGTTCCTGCCTCCCCCTCTGGGAATGGCCAGTTCCAGGAGGGTCCGGCAGTTACTGTGATAAAAATGTTGTTTATCTGGCTGAAGGGCTAGTTCATCTGGACAAGCAACATCTACTGTTCCTGCTTGGGACCATAAGCCCAAGGCCTTCCAAAGTCTGGCAACGTGCCTGTCACGTCATCCTGATATAACTTAGCTACTTCTTCACTTCTTCTGCTGATGCGGGCGAAACAGACAGAACAAAGAGGGAATTCTCTCAACCCCTGATCCAGAATTCCTTTTAACCCTAAGCTAACCATCACCTCACAACACAGACAGAGCAGTAGCCCCATCTCACATCTCCCCTACTCGGGAGAATGAGACCAAACAGAAAAACAATCTCATCTCATGTCTTCCCTGCTCTGGAGAATGAGACCAAAAGGGGAATTTACTCCACTCCTGATCACAGCACAGAAATCACCTCAACATACAGGAACAGATAAAGGCTAATAGACAAAAGCTCACATCAACCAATGAAGACAAATTTTTTTAACTTAACATCTTCCCTACAGGTTACTACCTTAGCCAAGTGAAATTACCAACAATGGGACAAATTAATGTCATGTGATTTCTAGTATCTTGTACTAAGACTTAAGAAGGGCACAATATCACCTACATGGAATTCTTGCCAAAAATATTTAACCTTGATCCAATCACAAGAGAACATGAGATAAATTCAAATCGAAGGATTTTTCTGCAAAATATATGTAAGTGGCCTGGATTCTTAAAAAATGCCAGGGAAAAAAAAGAAAAATGTGGTGGGAGAACTGTTCTAGATTAAAGAGATATGAAAATGAAATGCATACTAGAATGTTGTATTGATCTTAAATTTCTTGAGCATGTTCATTGATTGTGGTTCCAGGAAAAGTGTTCTTTCTTATGAGATGCATTCTGACTTAACCGGTGAAATGTCATAATCTCTGCAATTTTCAGTGCTTATCAAAATTTTTAAAAGTTTATAATACATAAATCCCAGAGAGAAAATATAGCAAAATGCTAACCATTGTTGAATTTGAAAAAGGGCCATATGGGACCCGTCCCGTGACGCGGGACTGCGCTTGTCCTCAGCGGCTTGTCATCTTCGCAGTCACGGAGGCCGCTGCGTTCCCCGCGCGCTGGCCCTGCAGCCAGGAGCCAGGATCCTGCATGCTTTCTTCACCACCGTGTCTCCAGCTGCTCTTGCCCGGAAACCAAGCCTGTGTACAATAGAAAGACCATCCAAATCTGCAGGGCCCCTGAGAAGAGAGGCACTACCTCCTAGGACCGAGAAAATGGCTGTTCACTGGGACGGGCCTAGTTTTACCCTGTTGCAGCATCATTTAAACCCTCGGCAGTACCTCTTCCTGATCAAATTGGTGAGCCAGTGCCCATGGCAAAGGAGAGAAATCTAGGACTTTAAAGATCCCCAATTTTCTGTGTTTGTCTCCTGTGAGGCTCTTAGAGATCTCTGCACTGAGTGGCCAGCTGCACGAGAGAGTGATGAGAAATGTGTGAAGCATTTTCCAATTGAAATTGACACAGCTGATTGTGTTTCATCAGGACCATCCATTTGAAACCCCAACGCAGAAGTAGTAACATTGAAGGTTAAACTTTCCTGTTTGAATTCAGATGATCATGCAAAGAAGAAACTTACTAAACTTGTAGGAGAGCGATACTGCAAGACCATGGCATAGATGTGCTTACCTCAAGACAAGTAGGTGCCCTTTAAAGAGACAGAATTATGATTATGCAACGTATCTGCTAACAGTTTTATACCATGAGTCTTGGAAAACTGAAGAGTGGGAGAAAAATAATACTGAAGCACACATGGAAGAGTATATATGGAAAAATAGCTCCTCAGAAAAAATATCTTAGAAACACTTGCGAATTTAAAGCTGCAGAGAAAAATCTGGAAGTAAATAAAGAAAAGCTCCTTGATACTAAAGAAGTTGAAGATTACAAAAAGTCTGTAGTCAGTTTTAAGAATGAGGGGGGCAATGAAAATACCCTTTCTTAATACAAAGAATCAGTGAAGAGGCTATTAAATCTAATGTAAATTATGTAGAAAAATCTGCTTGATTTATTAATTTTATAATCTATTTGTAATTGTTATCTAACTTGATATAAAGTTGAAAATGTTAAAAAAAGGCATTAGATGCCTGATCACTGCACTGTACATCTGAAGTTGAACAATAATGAATGCCAACTATAATATTATATATATATGTATATATAGGTATGTATACACTTACAATAGGCAGAGTACAGCATTGGGAGTGGAGATAGTAGAAATGGGATGGCTCGGTGCGATGTCAGAGAGATAGTGGATGGGGGCGGGGGGTCCACAGTGTGAGGGATATAAATGGTAAACATCTAAGTAAAAAAACAAACTAACAAACAAAAAACCTCATAGATACAGACAATAGTTTAGTGGTTACCAGAGGGTAAGGGGGGTGGGGGGTGGGGGGTGGGAGATGAGGGTAAGGGGGATCAAATATATGGTGATGGAAGGAGAACTGACTCTGGGTACTGAACACACAATGTAATTTATAGATGATGTGATACAGAATTGTACACCTGAAATCTATGTAATTTTACTAACAATTGTCACCCCAATAAATTAAAAAAAAAAAAAGGCAGGGATATTTGGGTTCCACTGTAGTATTCTTTCAACTTTTCTGTAAACTTGAAATTTTATTTAAAAGTTGATGGAAGAAAAATAGGCATCCTAAAGAAAAAGAACTTATATAGAAAATGTACTAGGCTTAGGAAATTTAAGGCACATTTCTTTGATAAGTTATTTCTTCTGTTCACTGCCAGAGGCTAGTCTTTCAGCCTAATTCATAAAGAGGCCCTACACTAACCCCAGTCGGGCCTTACTCCACTGACTCTTTTTTCCCAACATCTTCCCTTCTCATGCACTGAAGAGACATTGGTATTTTTTGTTTTGTTTTTTGCTTTCATTTGTTCATTCTGAACAGTCCAGTTTCTTTTTCTTCCTTTTTCTCTCTACTTGAATGTTCACAGCACTTTCCCTGACAGTAATAACTCCCTCGTGGAGATAAGACAGGGGCGCTGGCATGGGGGTTTCTCCATACTCTGAGGGTTGGCTACAGCAAGTTAACAATAGGCCCCTTCTATTTAGAATGAGATCCTGGAAAGGAAAAAGAGGCTAACTTCTCAGGCTGCTTTTATGTTGACTGGCTCCAAGATCCCTTCTTTCCTTCTCTGAGCATTAGGCTCTGTCAACATCTCTCTTCTGAAAAGTCCTTCATTTACATGGTCTGGTGTCCTTGAAACGATCTCTTAAGGTTCAGGGCAATTATGTACCATAACAGAGTTCCCCTTTGTCTCACTCTCCCGCTCCCCACAGACAGAAGGACTCCTCCTCTGCCTTTTGCACTAATTGGCTGCATGCCCACATCCTGGTCTGAAAGTCTCCTCTCTCCCTTTCAGATGACCCAGCAGATGGCTGGGATGAACTTCTGTGGAGCCAATGGCATGCTGAGCTATGGACAGTCGATGAGCGGCGGAAATGGACAGGCAGCAAACCAGACTCTCAGCCCTCAGATGTGGAAATAAAAAACAAAACACCTGTATGGCTGCCACTCTCCTCCGCCCTCTCTGTCCCCCTTTTTCCTCTTTCCCCAGCCCTTTCACCCATCCCCTTTTCCTACCTCTCTCTGTTTGGTTTAGAAATTGCTCAATCTGTCATTTGGGGTTTGGCATTCTGCCCAGTCCCGCCACTTCCCAAACACGCAGACCTCTCTGTTGCTTTATGTTGTCCATGTTCCCTAGCCATCCTGACTCCTCCCCAGCCTCAGCCCCAGTCCTCTCCTGCACCAGCACCTTAGGAATTGTTGGCAGATGGCACTTAAGCTGTGGGAGAAGTGTGCACGCCTTTGAGTACCTTTCGCACAAGGTTAAACCTCCTCTCAGACTCTCAGAAGGATCTGCAGGTGATGTGTTTTAGGCAAAGGGGAGGATTTAGAGGTACTTCCATGTGAGTTAAGTTATTTCTATGTGTTTAAATTATTGGTTGAAGAGGGAGCCATCATGGTCCCATGATTTATGGGAATGAAGAAAGTACTGAAATCAAATTAACTACTCCTTGGGTCTTAGGTCAGGTTGGCCCTAGCCCTGGGGTGAGCAAACCCCCATCTGTGGGGTGAGCAAAAATATTACTTTACTGTGCCCTGAATTGCTTTCTGGATCTGAGACTTCAGAACTTGCTGCTTCAGTCAGCCTTTATTAGCACCAAAGACTCTGAAAGTCCCACACAAAAACACACCCCCCTTTCCCTGCCTCCATCCTGCCTGCAGTAGGATCTGGCTCCACGGCTGGAAGACCATTCCCTCCAGTGAGAATGCAGGGCGTAACATGTATTGTTCTGTGTGTGTGTGTCTGTGTGTGTGTGTGTGTGTGTTCGTGTTCCACCCCCCACACCCTCCCCATCTGCTCTGGGTAGTTTTGTTTTTGTTTTTTCATTTTTAGGTTTACAACAGAGAGGAGTTAATTTATCAACAGCCTAAAACTGTTGCCAGTTTTTCTTATAGTTTAAAAAAAATTGCAATTTCATTGATGGCTCCCTTCCTCCTTTCCCATCTCCCAACCTGCCAATCACTCTTTCATGCCTGTGGATCCCAAGCTGCTCTGTTTCCCCACCTGTTCCAGGTGTATGAGGCAGAGAGCCTGGACAGCTTTCCGCTCAGTCATTGTTCACCCTACTTGAAAATTAAGAAAACTTTGCTTAAAAGATTTCATCTGTGGGAACCACAATTCCTGGTTGCCTTTCTCCTGTGTATGTGTAAATTCCTTAATAAATATTGCAGGGAAGGACTGTGTGCTTGCTGTTACTCTGTGTCACTCTTGGAGTAGGGGGAGTTCCCCCCAGGTTTTCTGCTCTCCGGGGTCGGTTCCCTCACTTCCTGTGTTTTAAAACATTCTGTATGGGGCACACCCAAGGGCCAGGCTCCGGCTCAGGCAGCCAGAAAGGGCTCCTTTCTCCACTGTGTCTAGAGTTGTGACCAGAGGGAACTGTGGAGATCTGCACCTGCTAGAGTCGCAGAACATCAGAACTAGAAGCACTTTTTATCCCCTCCAGATAGGGAAGCTGAGACCCTCCCTTCCTTCCTCTGAGTTTCAGATATGAGAGGATGGCACACAGATACAAGAGGATAAGAAAATGAGTCTGGATCGGGCTGCCAGTAGTCATATCCCTTCTTACTTTCTGACCAGGGTAAGCTACTGAACCCCGCGTCTGTAAAACAGGGTTCATTGTAATACTTCAAGTAAAGTGACACAACTTCTGTGGTGCGTGTAGCACAGTATTGGATATTTAGCAGGCAAATGTTAGCAAGCAAGTATTACCTGCCAGACCTGTGTTAGGCATTAATGCATTCAACAAATGTTTAGTAAGTGTTTACAATGTGCCAAACACTGTCGGGCTCTGGAATAAAGCAATAAATCAAAATCCCCCAATCTCATAGGACAGTGTGGTAGGAGAGGTGGATGATAAACAAGTAAATAAATTATTTCAGACAGTATTAATACAAGGTAAGACAAGGAAAATGTGTGGGTATGGGACCATTTGAATGGAGTACTCAGGAGGTTACATTTGAACTGAGATCTGAGTAAACAGCCAGTTGTGTGGGGATCTGGAAAAAGCAGAACAAGGGTAAATGTCTGCACTGGAAATTGGTTGGAGGTATTGGTTTGGGAGCTATCAGGGAATTGGTGGTATGTAAAGCTCTGAGACTGGATGGTGTCACCTCAGAAAGCATAATGAGAAGAGGACTGAGCCCTGGGGAGCATCAGCTTTTAGAATTTTGGAAGAACAGATAAAAACCGAATCTGACATAGTCCTGGCTCTTGAGAAGCTCACAGTATCATGTGACAACAGACTTAGACTCTCTTATCCGTGTTTTATGGGAGCTAGAGGGGCACCTCGCCCTGTCAGGGAAGCCTTCCTAAGGAAGTGGCGCGTAGAGAGGTTGCCAGTGGGTGGGGTGGGGTGGGGAGAAAAGTATTCCAGACAGATAGCAGCACCATGTGAATGAGATGCAGAGCCTACTAGAACACAGAACATTGGGGGACGCACAACAGTTCAATGTTCCTAAGGTCTGATGTGAGTGGGGGTGTGGCGAGAGGTGAGACAGGTGGGGTTGGGCTGGATCGCAGGGGTCTTCCTATACTCTAGGAAGGAGTTTAGCGTGAAGTGTTGTAAACAGTGGAGTGATACGGTCAGATTTGAGTTTTAGGCTGTTGAGAACAGTGTATTCGAGGGAACAAAACCAGATGTAGAGGACCAGAGAGAGGGCAAGAGCTGATAGCAGGGTAGGGGAGAATGGAATGGCTTAGAGCAGCAATTCGTGAACTGGTTATAAGGATGTGAGATGCTCAAAAGTATTCCACAATAACACTAAAATAAGTTCGGAAAAGACTGCATGTTATACAAGTATCAGCTCTTGTACATCTGGAATATAATATCCAAATAGTAATGGTTCTGAAAAGTCCTGTGGTAAAGACTTTTTTTTATATTAGAATTTATTTTTTTTAGAGCAGTTTTAGATTCACAACAAAACTGAGCAGGAAGTACAGAGACTCCCCAAATACCCTGCACCAAAGTGGTACATTTGTTACAACTGAACCTACATTGACACGTCATTATCACCCCAAATCCATAATTTACATTAGGTTCACTCTTGGTGTTGTACATTCTATGGATTTTGACAAACCTATAATGACCTAAACATGAATTCAACATTATAGTATCATACAGAATATTTTCACTGTCCTAAAAACCCTGTGTGGTCTCCCTATTCATCCCTTCCTTCTCCCTAACTCCTGGCAGCCACTGATTTATTTTTTCACAGTCTCGTTTTGCCTTTCCCAGCATGTCATATAGTTGGAATTATACAGTACATACAGCCTTTTCAGATTGGCTTCTTTCATTTAGTAATATGCTTTTAAGTTTCCTCCATGTCTTTACATGGTTTGACAGCTCATTTCTTTTTAGTGCTGAATAATATTCCATTGTCTGGATGTACTACAGTTCATTTATTCACTTAGAAAGGAATCTTTGTTGCTTCCAAGTTTTGGCAATTATGAATAAAGTTGCTGTTGACTGGACAAAATTATTCGCCAGGTAGTCCACCAAAAGAGATTTTATTCAGGAAAAGAAAAAGAAACAAAACCACCGCAGCAGTGTGAAGACACACATTAGCCGCACACCACAGGCTGGCCGCCCATGTGCAAAAAGTTACCTCTTCCCAAGATGGCCCCCTATATAAATAAATCCCTCTCCCGGAAGTTGGAACCATGAAGTTTTAACAGGAAGTCAGGACTAGAGAGTAACAGGGAGCCCAGCTCCGCCCATAGACCTCCCAGTTCTATGGGTAGTCATCCTAAGATGCCCGTTCACTTTTATCATTGCTATAAACATTTGTGTGCAGGTTTTTGTGTGGATATGTTTCCAATTCATCTGGGTAATTACCAAGGAGTGTGATTACTGGGTTGTATAAGAAGGGTATGTTTAGTTTGGTAAGAAATTGCCAAACTGTTTTCCGGAGTGCCTGTTTCATTTTGCATTCCCACCAGCAATGAATGAGAGTTCTTGTTGCTGTACGTCTTCACTAGCATTTGATGGTGTCAGTGTTCTGGATTTTGGCCATTCTAATAGATGTGTAGCAGTATCTTGTTTTAATTTGCAATTCCCTAATATATAATGTTGAACATCTTTTCATATGTTTACTTGTCATCTGAGTATCTTCTTTGGTAAGGGATCTGTTCAGGTCCCCAATAGCTACTTAGTTGTCCTAAATGACACTTATTGAATAATCCATCATTACCCCACTAATTTAAAATGTTACTTTTATAACATTAAATTTAAATAAATTATCAAGTCTGTTTCTGGGCTTCCAACTTCATTTCAACTAGCTTGTGAGTATTTTGGCATTAGTTTTATCTTAGTTTAATTATTGTGCCTCAATAATACAAAATAATATCTTCTATTATATTGGTAGGTCAGTTTATACCAATTATATTGGTAAGGCAAGTCTGACTTCATTATTGTTGAAAATTTGTATTGGCTATTCTGGAACACTTACCATTCCAGGTAAATTTTAGAATCATTTAATTTAGTAAAAAGAAAAGTTGAGATTTTGATTGGGGAGCATTAAAGTGGAAGAAAAGTAATGGATTTAGAATGTCCTATTCCAATTCATGAATATGGTATATGTCACTATTCTCTCCATTTAAATGAGTAATTTTTGTAGTTTTATTTATAATGTCACACATTCCTGTTGTTTATCCTTAGCTATATTTTTCTAATATTTTTATTATGAAAATATTCAAACACAGAAAAGTTGAAAGAATTTTACAGTGAGCATCCATGTACTACTCCCTAGACTCTACCATTAACATTTTACTATAATGTATTTTATGCTGCGTTTTTGTTGAGTAGCAGATAGAGGCACAGACTGTCTGGATTCACCACTTGCAAGCTTCATGATGCAGTGCCAGTTACTTAACTTCTCCAAACCTCAGTTTTCTTATCTGCAAAGTAAGAATAATAACAGTACTTACCTTAAGAGGTTGTTATGGGGACTAAATCAGTTAAAATACGTAATACACTTAGAACAAAGCCTCATACTCCGTAAATACTATATGCTAGTGACTTAGTCTGCTTGGGTTGCTATAACCAAGTATCATAGCCTGAGTGGCTTAAACAATAGAAATTTATTTTCTCACAGTTCTGAAGGCTAGAAGTCCCAGATCAAGGTCTGACAGGGTCAGTTTTTGATGAGAGCTCTCTTCTTGGCTTATAGATGGTGCCTTCTTGCTAAATCCTCACCATAACCTTTCCTCAGTGCCTGCACTGAGAGAGAGAGAGAGACAGAGAGAGGAAGAAAGAGGAAGGGAGGGAGGGAGGGTAGAAAGACGGGAGGGAAGGAAGAAAGGAGACAGAAAGGGAGAAAGCCCTCGGGTGTCTTGTCTTACAAGGATACTAAGCCTATTGGATTAGGGCCCCATCTTTATGATCTCATTTAATCTTAATTACTTCCTTTCTCCAAATACAGCTACACTGGGGGTTAGGGCTTCAACATGAATTTGGGGGAGTAGGTGAGGAAGACACAAGCATTCAGTCCATAACAGCTAGCAACTACAAAGTTTTATTCTATTTTCTAAATTGTTAATTTTGTAAACTGTTGAAGTAGAAGTATATACTTGGAATTATGTACTCCTATGTTGTTGAGACAAAACCCAGGAATAAAACAGCATTTACAGTATGATCATTTTTTGCACGCACACACAAAAACACCCAAAAAACAAAAAACATAAAAATGCATGAAAAATATCACTGGTGTGTGTGTGTGTTTGTGTATAGGGTGTAAGTAAGTGTGTGCACCAAATGTTAGCAATGGTTATCTCTGCTTGGTGAGATTATAATTATTTTGCTTTTGTGTATTTTCTGACATTTCAGAAATGTAAGGAAAGCGATTGACTTGAGAACTTATTGAATACTAGAACAGAAAAAAAACACCCTACCTGATCTTTAAATAAAACACTGGATTCCATTCCATTTTCATTCTTTCCCACGTATTTATTATTAAATGACAGTGGTATGGATTCTTTTATACCAATGTTGTTTCGACAAAGAAGTGATACAGATATTTCCTTCCCTATTGTCAAGTGTTTCAAACCTCCACAGAAAAAAGCATTCACATTCTTAGTCTCGGCAGAGGAGAGCTGGTTCTATTCAGTAGTCTCTGTGTGAGGGGGCAGAGGGTGTGTGTGGAGGAATCTGGGTTCGGATCTGTAATGCAGCGGAGAGCGACAGGACAGCCGGGCGAGCATCCCCGGGAAGGGACCGCGAACAGGGAGCTGCCCCGGAGGACGCTGGGAACCACGCGCGGAGGCCGCGGCCGCGCAGGCGCACCGGCCGGGGCCTCGCTACGTAGGCGCATCTTCGCGTTGCGCGGACACCATCCGGCGGCGGCTGTAGGGCCAGGGCGTGCGATCCGAGCCGATGAGGGGTGAGCAGGGCCTCTCCCGGGCTTCGGGAGAGGACGAGCAGGGATGCGCCGGTTCCGCCCCGCCCGCGGTGACGCGTGGCGCGCGGTGAGCCCAAAGCCCGGGAATCGGGCTCAGACAAAGGCTGCGGGGGCAGGGCCGGGCCAGTCCAGCTCTGGCAAAAGGTTTATCCTCTCTGTTTAGGGGGAAGGAAACGGGATTAAAGCGGTTGCATGATTTGCCACACCCAACAAGTGACGGAGCGGGGATTCAAACCGAGATCCGCTCTGATTCCACGTCTCAGTCTATTTTAAACATAATAGTGCCTAAAAACAAAGAATTGGGTTTTACTCAGCTCTTTATGCTTCATGACTCCAGCAGTGTTTTGGACCACGACGGCTGTGTATATCCACGGTCTCCTTGTATCTTTTGTAAAAATTGTTCAGTGATTCGTGCAAGTTCTAGAATTCTGATCATATAACTGAGCCTTCTAGATCCTTCTGCTGATTCTAATGTTTTCTGTCCAGCATCACCAGGACGCTGCAGAGGTGGCTGCTTAGGATAAATACCTGGAGCCTCCAGCTGCTTGCGGAGGAGACAGATGGAGCTCAAGATGGGAAGGAAGTGTTCCTTGAGAGCCTTGACATTGAAAGGTCCAGACTCGGCTTTTGGTACTGTATGTGCCCTGGATTCCTGAGAGGGAGGACACTTGTACACCTGTGAAGCCTACATTTAGAGTTTCCTGCAGTTTCCTCATCAGTAGTGGACAAGCCCAATCAGAACTGTCCACCTTGTGGAGAGTCCCCCAGAAAGGAGTGCTGAAGTCATCATGCTGCAGCGGCCCCTCATCACCCTGCCCAACGAGCCCAGCACCTGGGTCAAGTTGCACCATCCAAGGAAGGCCAAGGAGGGGACGCCCCTGTGGGAGGACTTGACTAAGATGTTTGAAGGAGAAGGTGAGAATAGACTGATGGATGGTGGCGGGTGGGGGGAAAAGCAACAACATCCTCTGGTGTGAGAAGGAAGGTGGACACCTGAGCAGAAGCATCTCTTGGGGAGACCATTGGATAAGAGGTTTCTGGAGTCTTGATTATGGTTGCTGGTCTGGGGTTTTCCTGAGTAAGTAGTTATGGTCAATTCAACCTAAAACCAATATTTCAGTGCCATGGCTGTATATGTTCTTTCTTTTCATCTTCCCTATGGGCGTGTGGGGCAGGGAGGACTTGCCTGGTTTTCCTTACTTTACAGTGAGGAATTGTGAATCAAATGAGAGACCTGACCAGGTAGTTGGTGGCTAGGTCATAAGTAGAAGGCAGCAGGGAGAGTACAAGGTGAGCCTAGAGTATCTTGTGCTAGAAAGCAAGGAAGAGCTCAAAGACTAATGGACATTTATCAGGTGGATGCAATAGCCAGGTTCAAGGGGCTTCCACTGGACAAATTTGGGACAGTTTAAGTGTCCAAATTCATTGTAACACCTTGAATAAATAAAATCCCACAAGTTCATGATGGCATTTAAAATAGAGAAAGAAGGGGAGAAAAATTTATTTGCCAACGTTGGTGATGATGAACACACTGATTTCTTACTTTGAAAATAGGTTATTCTGAAAATGAAGGATGCATTTACCTTGATTTTTAGATCATTTCCAGTTGTTGAGGGAAAGCTGTTTATAGAAAATACCTGACAATAATAAATGTAGAAGAAATGATAGAATATTTTACCGTAAATGAAATAATTGAAAGGTTGATAGGAAACAGGTTATTCACATGATGTCAAAGTATCTCCCCAACACATTATTTACTAAATGCCAAGGAAAGAATGTACTTTTCCAGTGGTGAGATCTGGTAGTCAGATCTTAACCAAGTGTCCCAATAATGGGATAACCTGACATTTGGTGCCTTCTGCGTAATGTACTGTAAAACACAAGGTATCACCCATGAAGTATTCCTGCCAAAATGTTTAACCTGATCCTAAATTAAGCTTCAAGGCTGAACTTCTGGTTTAAAGAAAACATAAGGGATGGAGAAATAAGGTAAAACCCACCATGAGGATACAGTGAGACTTCTGGTCTCTAAAAAACTAATGTCTTGGAAAAAAGGGAAATACTATTCTAGAGTAAAAGAGACTAGAGATAACAACCACTTTGAATGTGTGAACCTTGATTGGCTCCTGGTTAGGAAAAAAAATCCAGAATAAAAGACAGTTTGGGAACAATTGAGGAAATCTGAATATGGACTATTTAGATGATACTATGGTGTTATTATTAAATTTCTTAAGTGTGACAATTGGTATTGTGATGATACAGGAGAAGATCCTTATTGAAGTATTTTTGGATGAAGTATCATGATGTCTGTAACTTTGAAATGATTTAGAAAAAAATACAGGTAGATGAAGCCAATATGACAAATGTTTGTAAACAGTCATTGAATGTAGGTGGTGGCTACATGGGTGTTTGATATTCATGATAAAAAGTTTGAAAAAAATACAAGGACAATAATTCATGTGCCTTCATTCCTAATTCTTTTTTTTAAGGAGGGCACAGGTCACAGTGGCCCATGTGGGGATCGAACTGACAACCTTGGTGTTATTAGCACCATACTCTAACCAACTAGCTAACTGCCCACCCCATCTAATTCATATTTTTAATACCTCAAATTTAGAGCCACTGTTTCTTGAATTCTAGCAACTTGGCAGATGTTATGCTTAACACTTTAGAAGATGGGGAATAAATGAACTGGATACAGTTTCTACGCATATACTCGTAATAGTACTCAATTGAGGGAGAGAATTATAAAAATAAATATAATAGGCAGCCTGAGATAGACACCAGAGATAAAAACCAAGCTTTGGTGGAGTACAGGGGAGAGGAAGCTTTCTTCTTATTAAAGGTGTCAGAAAACTTGACTTGAACTGGTCCAGAAGGATACCTCAGTTTTTCGCCCAGTAGGACTTGGGGGAGAGTACTTGAGGTGGGTGCTCTCCAGGTGTGTTCAAAGAATGGTGAACGGGATAGTGTGGGGGAATGTGTCCAGTAGATGAAGGATGGTGTTCCGGGGAGACAGTTCTTGGAGAAGCAACTTTGTGCTGGTGGCGGAGGGTCTGGAAGGCCATGGTGAAGTGTTCAGATTTTTCTTTCTTGTCAGTGGGTAAGCTCTAAGAATTTTTGAACAGAGGAGTGCCTGGCAGATCTGTACTTTTGGACGAGCACTGACATTGGGAAACTTTAATCCCCCAAAACTGCACTCATGAGGCTCTTGAGTCGCCCTGAATGTCCCTGTTCGCGAATGTGCTGAGGGAAGAGCCACATTCAGCAGGTCTGCAGGCACTTTTTAGATTTGGGGGATTTGGGGAGATGCAAACCTCATGGCTCTTTTCCTTTCCCAGCTCTGCTCTCTCAGAATGCTGATGAGACCCAGGGAGAAAGTTTTGAGAATGAAGTGATCCCTGTGCCCCCAATAGCAGAATCCCAGGTGGGTTGGAGTTTCCTGTCACTTTCTTGAAATTGTTTCTCAGATTTTAGGAGCCCTGGACTGGATTTTCTTTGACTTTGACTTCTTCACTTGGATTTTCTTAGCCTGTTTGAAATGAGGCTGCATCCTCATTCACAGGTAATTTCCCCACCGGTAGTAACCTTCCTCAGGAACCCCTCTTGTTTCTAGCAAACTTCTGTCCAACAAATTTAAAAATTGTGCGTGTTGTGTGTGTGTGTGTAAAAATAAGTAATGTAGTTCTTACCCTTAAACTTCCATGATGGTATTTGGAGGAAGGAAAACCATAAAACATTTTAAGCTGCATTTATACTTTACAGCACAGAGTGTCTGCTTCCATCAAAGAATCTTCCTTACTAGGTAGAATTCCTTACTAGGTAGCATGTTCCCTCCAGAAACATGCTATTCTCACATACTTTTCTAACAGAAATACCCAGCTAATGGTATTTTACCCCAGTGAAATGTTCTCATTTTCACCAATTCTTTCAGCCCAACAGTGGTCCCTGTCTTCTCTTGTGGCCTTTGCCCCTTTTGAACTCCCTTCTTTCTCAAATATTCCTGATCTTTATTGTCTTTAATCTAAATTACTGTGACCTTCTTTAATATTTCATGAGTATTTTGCCTTCTGCCAAATTGTAAGTTGCAAAAGACAACTTACATGCTCTCAGCATTGTTTCATAACTTCCAGCAGAGAATCAGCACAACGATTTTCAAGAGGGTGTCTAGGAAAACTTGACTAAAATCTCTTAGCATTAGATAAGGTCAGGACAACTTCCTGAACGCTGGCTGAAAAGGAACATATTTGATGTTCTAGGAACTGTTAACCTTCAAGGACGTATCTGTGGACTTCACCCAGGAGGAGTGGGGGCAGCTGGCCCCTGCTCACCGGAATCTGTACCGGGAGGTGATGCTGGAGAACTATGGGAACCTGGTCTCAGTGGGTAAGGATGGGCTCCCCTTGGAATTAGAACCTGCCTATTGGAAGAAAAATTTTATTTCTAAGTTAAGTGTATGCTTGGGCTTTGGACCCTCTATTAAATGTTTCCAGTTCATTCTGAATACCAAGTCAGGATTACTGTGGTCTTTTAGGCCCTGGTCTTTCTACTCCACCTTTCAGAAGATCTGAATACCTAAGAACTCTCTTTAACTTCTTGTGCTGACTTTTTTTTTCTTTTTTAAGGCATGTGAATAGCCACATCAGTTTTGTTTTTTGTTTTTTATTGTGGAATATTGGGGAACAGTGTGTCTCTCCAGGGCCCATCAGCTCCAAGTCGTTGTCCTTTAATCTAGTTGTGGAGGGCGCAGCTCAGCTCCGAGTCCAGTCACCGTTTTCAGTCTTTAGTTGCAGGGGGCGCAGCCCACCACCCATGCAGGAATTGAACCGGCAACCTTGTTGTTGAGAACTCGCGCTCTAACCAGCTGAGCCATCCGGCCGCCCCTCTGGAAGCTCAGTGGCAGCTCGTTGTCTTCAGTCTAGTTGTGGAGGGCGCAGCTCACTGGCCCATGTGGGAATTGAACTGGCAACCCCGTCATTCAGAACCTGCGCTCTAACCACCTGATCCATCCAGCCGCCCCCTTGCGATGGCTTTTTGACCTCAGCACATACAGTTTTTTTCTTCTCTATGAACAGGGTACCAGCTTTCCAAACCTGGTGTGATTTCCCAGTTGGAGAAAGGAGAAGAACCCTGGCTGATGGAGAGAGATATTTCAGGAAGTCCAACTTCAGGTAAGAGTAAGGCAGATGGGGCCTTCGTTATGTTTGCTAGAGAGTTCCACTCAAGGGCTTCTCCAGGCTGTGGGGAAAGACTGAGTCCATTTGGATGGAACCCACAGGAAACCTGATTACCACTCGGTTACCCCTTTTCTGCACTTGCCTCTCCTCATTAGTTTCTCCGGAGTCAGAGGAAGAGATGCCTTCCTCATGGGGGTTAGTCTTCACCTGACCTGACTTTCATTATTCCTTTTTTTGCTTTCTCGAGCATTCTAAATCTTACCCTGAGCATAGTTTCTTTCTCTTATACATTCAGATTTCCATGGATCTCTCCTCATGAAATACAGCATCCTTCACTGGGTTCTCATGTCATTTTATCGTGGATATCATTTTCTCTCATGATTCCATTTAAAATTTTTCCCTAAATCTTGTTCTGTGATCATAGCTTTAATTCTAATTCTCTTTTTAACTTGTGTAAACTTTTTATTTTAGGTAATTTATGACTCTGGGAAATCACCACGTAATTCCTTCTTACCAAATCTGGTGGCTTTTAACAGTCTTCTTCAACTTCTAAGAGCAGTAATAATGACAGCTACTTACCAAGCTGGCCTCTGTGAGTCCTGTGCCGACTTTAGCCTCATCTTACAAATGAGGAAAAGAAGCCTCATAGGTTAAGAAATTTGTACAGGGTCACTTACCTACAACTTGGAGTCAGTATTTGGATTCTAATCATTCTGACTCCAAGTCTGCAGTTTGTGTTCTGATGGTGCTATTCTACAAGGCAGTATTAGGTTATCTAGACCTCATCACCTTCTTGGTATCCTTTCCTTCAACAGCTAGTTTAATAATTTTTGGCTCCTCTCTCTGGTTTTTTTTTTTTTTTTTTTGGTACTTCTCATCAACATCCTTTTTTTAAAAAAAAAAAAAAAGATTTTATTGGGGAAGGGGAACAGGACTTTATTGGGGAACAGTGTGTACTTCCAAGACTTTTTTTTTCCTAAGTCAAGTTGTTGTCCTTTCAGTCTTAGTTGTGGAGGGCACAGCTCAGCTCCAGGTCCAGTTGCCGTTGCTAGTTGCAGGGGGCGCAGCCCACCATCCCTTGTGGGAGTCGAACCTGCATCCTTGTGGTTGAGAGGACGCGCTCCAACCAACTGAGCCAGCTGGGAGCTCAGTGACAGCTCAGCTCAAAGTGCCATGTTCAATCTTAGTTGCAGGGGGCGCTGCCCACCATCCCTTGTGGGAGTCGAGGAATAGAACTGGCAACCTTGTGGTTGAGAGCCCACTGGCTCATGTGGGAATCGAACCGGCAGCCTTCGGATTTAGGAGCACAGAGCTCCTACAGCTTGAGCCACCAGCCGGCCCTCAACATCCTTTTTAATGCAGATGTATCATTTACACCTTTGTTAGGATAGGCTAAACTACTGTAGTAAATAGACTCTAAAATTTGGCTCAAACAGAGTAGGAATTTCTTGCTTATATACTGCTCTGGGGGAACTGTTTAGTTCAATGGACAGTTCTTTTCCACCTGGCAACTCTGGGACCAAGATTTCTTCCAGATGGTGGCTCCACAATCCCCTCAGGGCCTTCTGGTCATCTGAATTTAGCCAGCTGTCATATAAGTGCAAAGAGGAACTCACTTTATGGGCCAAGCTGGGGTGGTTCACATCACTTTCACTCTCATTCACTTAACGGGGGAGACCTTTGTCACTTCACTCAATCAAATTCAAGGAAGAATGGGGCCTATAGTGTAGTTGGGTATTCAAAAATGGGGAGAACAGATTTCAGTGACTAGCAAGTAGCCTCTGCCACAATCCCCGAGACACCTCTCTTTTACATTGCAATTCTGTTTCCTCATAAACTCCTACCAATGCATTTGGTGGTTTCAACTATCCCTTTGACACCTGTATTTGCCATATTTTTATCTTGGTCTTATACATCCATATGGACTCTATCTCCACACATCCCTCATATTTAAGACATCTCTATATAGATGCACTGTTGTCATTTCCAACCCAGTGCATCCAAAAACAGAAGCCATCTTCTCTCTCAAATAAGTTTCTCATCCTGAATGACTCCTCCTGTTCTTTCAGTCTCTAAGACTAGAAATCATGGTATCAGCAAGAATGTATCATGCTTTCTACTCTCAGTTTCCCCCTCATTCCCGATGGTTTCTTCTTTGATATGACCTGTTAGATCTGTTCCTACTCTTCATGTCTGTTGATGAAGTGCTAAGCCACGTTCCCATCATCTTATGCCTATTCCTGTGATTTTCTAGTTGCATTTGTTAAGTCTTATTTTCTTTCTCTGAATCATTTTGAATGTTACTGCCAGATTTGGCCTCTTGAAATATACATTTATCTTGTTCTTTCCCTTCAAAGAAAGTTAAGTGACTCCCTATTCCCTGTAGTGAGTAATCTAAACATTTGTACTTGCTTTTTAAATCCATCCTAAAGTCTATCCAGCTACTACTGAACACTTTGTATGTGCTATAACTAAAGTGAAGTTAGAAATCCTGGGGAATAAGATTTCACTGTAAATAGGAAATATTCATATTTTAGGGCAGGGTCCAGAAGGGAAGGATAGAAATAGAGAGTAAAAATCAGGGAAACCCCTCATCCAAAAATCTGTGCCATATGTACTATGGATAGAATACATATTCTCTAACCTTTAAGATTTTACAATGTAGTTAATATTTTGGCACAAATTGAGACCATTTTTCACCTTTTACATAGGCAAAAATTACAAAGATTGATAAAAACCCCGAGTTTGCAGGGAAAGGCACTCACATGCACTGAGAGCACACATACCTACGACCCAATAATTCCTCTTTAGTAAATCCTATGAAATACTGACAGGAGTGTACACAAATGTATGTGTAATGAGAAGGTAAAAAATTGGATACTAAAATAGTAAATATTTTTCAATAGGGAAAATTATGGTATGTCCATAACGTGGAATACTGTGCAGTTGTTACAAAGAATGCGATCAGTATAAATGTACAGACATGGTAGAAGGGGGCCTAAAAGACATAGCTGAGTTAAAAAATAATAAAACAGATGCAAAAATACACACACACACACACACACACACACACACACACCATGATCCCGTTTTTGTGCAAATGTATATTTATGACCATAGATACATAAATGCAAACATTCACATGCACATATTGTTGGGAAATCTCTGAACAGATGCATTGCAAAATCCTAAGAGACTGGAGGGAATGGGGATGAGATTGAGAGAGTCTACCCCTTTTTAGTGAATGCATTCCTATATTATTTAATGTTTTATTTTCAAGTATAAAAAGTATGAGATAAATACTTAAAAAAAAATTTTTTTAATAAAGAAAATAAGATTTTGGCACAGAAATACGGGCTTGAGATGATAGGTATTAGAAGCCTGTCTGCCTTAACCTTATCTCTTGGTATTTGCCCTTCTAGCAACGCTCTCTTCTTACTCTATTTCCTCTTTCAGTTCACATGGACGGACTCTCCCAATTTCTTAAAGTCATCTCACATACTTATAATTGCTTCCTTTGACCACTTCTTCACTTCCTTTCATATTAGCTTTCTAGATGGCAGTATCACATTTGAAGACAGTCCGAGCTTCCTGTACTTAATATATGTTGTTGTTTTTCCCTCCCATTCTCACTGTGTCCATTTATTTTTTTAAAATGCAGTGAATATGGGCTATTTATATTTTTGGATTTCTTTCAGACTTGGAGAGTAAAACAGAATGCAGAGAGTCAACCTTAAAGAATGATATTTTGTGGAAAGAATTACACCATGGCCTGATGATGGAAAGATCCACAAGAAGAAGGACCTTGTATTCCACATTTGGAAGAGTCTCCAGATGTGATAAGTTTGAAAGCCACCAGGAAAACCAAGGAATGGGTGAGGGGCAAATTCCCTTGATCCACAAGAAAATGCTCACTCAGGGGAGAGGCCAAGAATCTAACAGATTTGAGAAAAGTATTAATGTGAGCTCAAAAGTTATTCCAGGCCCAGTAGGTCCTCCAAGAAAAAGAGACCATAAATATGACAAACGTAGAAGGAGAAATAGATACAATTTAGATTTGATTAATCATTCAAGGAGTTATACAAGAATGAAAACCTTTGAATGTAGTATTTGTGAAAAAATCTTCAAACAGCTCATTCACCTTACAGAACACATGAGAATTCATACTGGAGAGAAACCTTTCAGATGTAAAGAATGTGGAAAAGCCTTTAGCCAAAGTTCATCCCTTATTCCACATCAGAGAATCCATACTGGTGAGAAACCCTATGAATGTAAGGAATGTGGGAAAACCTTCAGACACCCGTCATCTCTTACTCAGCATGTGAGAATTCATACTGGGGAGAAGCCCTATGAATGTGGTGTGTGTGAGAAAGCATTCAGCCAGAGCATTGGGCTGATCCAGCATGGGAGAACTCATGTTAGAGAGAAACCTTTTACATGCAAAGACTGTGGAAAAGCATTCTTTCAGATTAGACACCTCAGGCAACATGAGATTATTCACACTGGTGTGAAACCCTATATTTGTAATGTATGCAGTAAAACCTTCAGCCACAGCACATACCTAACTCAACACCAGAGAACTCATACTGGAGAAAGACCATATAAATGTAAGGAATGTGGGAAAGCCTTTAGCCAGAGAATACATCTTTCTATTCATCAGAGAGTACACACTGGAGTGAAACCTTATGAATGCAATCATTGTGGGAAAGCCTTTAGGCATGATTCATCCTTTGCTAAACATCAGAGAATTCATACTGGAGAAAAACCTTATGATTGTAATGAATGTGGAAAAGCCTTCAGCTGTAGTTCATCACTTCTTAGACATTGCAAAACACATTTAAGAAATACCTTCAGCAACAATATGTGAAATATGTTCAACATCAAAAAATCCTCATATTGGGACAAAAGCCTCTAAATTAGTAGTTTTCTGACTTTTGGATTTTAAGAACCAATAATATTTTTTATTGGTTTAACCAAATGTTACAACTATTATTAGTTTTGCCATATTTAAAAAAAAACACAAAACACCTATTATCAGCATTGTTTCAGAAAAGCAAGGGCATTTAAAATACAGGAGAGGTATAATCATAAAGAACAGCCCTTTACATTGAATTAAGTCAGCTTTATGAAAATCTCCTAAATTTGTCTTTATTTTTCTCATTTTACTGTGGGCCAGTGAAAACTTCATTATGGCAGGTCAGTGATCTGTGGACTGGCTTTTGAGAATCACTGTTTTAAATATGCCTTTAATGTATCAAAACAACTTTTACTATAGCGCTTTATATGGCTAGAAGAGGTATAAATAAAAATATTGGTTGGCTCATTTCTGGAAGAAATAATGTTAAAAGAAGCTTTCTAGAACTGATAGATAATCTACTATCCATGAGGTCCTTTATATATTTTATGGTTTCTTATAGAGAAGAATTGGCAAACCTTTTCCATAAAGGGCCAGATAGTAAATATGTTAGGTGTTGTGGGCCATTAGGTATCTGTCAGAAATACTCAACTCTACCATACGTAAACCAGGGTATCTCAACCTTGGCATTGCTGATATTTTGGGCTGGATACTTTCTTATGGGCAGCTGTCCTATGCACCGTTTAGCAATATCTCTCGTCACATCTCCCGTACCAGATGCGAAATATCCCCCCACCCTTAGTGACAACCAGAAATGTATCCAGACATTACTAGATGTTCCCTGGGGGTTGAAATTGTGCCTACTTGAGAACTGACATGAATGAATGGATGTAGGTGTGTTCCAATAAATTTTATTTAAGAAACAGGTATTGGGTTGCCTTTAGTCCACGAGCTGTAGTTTGCCATTTCTGCTATAGCACAATGACTAATGGCAAGAAACTCATTTAATCTCAAATTAGTATGTTTGTGTATATCTGTGCCATAAGTCTTATCTCCTTATCAATTTCTTTGGTATTTTGTTGCAAGAATTTAAAAAACTACATTTGTAATGCTGTTGTGGAAGCCTATGAATTATTTTTGGAGATATTTATGAAGACTTCAGTGTATAACGATACTTATTTTGTCCATTCATAAGTACTTTGGGATGTATCTCTGAAAGATAAGCACTCTTAAAACATAACCACATGCCACTATTACACATAAAAAGATGAGGCCATAATTCCTTAATATATATTGATGACTTTTTTAAGATGGCTATATTGAGACTGACGGTTACTATTTTAATTTTTTTAACTTTCCCTTTGATAAGGATACAGTATTAGATGTGAAAGTGTGCTTTCTGTTGATTGAGAGGAACTGGGAGATAGCCCTCAGAACAGCGTATCTAGGGGCCACTAAAGAGAGCAAGGGAGGTGACTGCAGGGGCTATTTTGAGGCAGGAAAGTGTGAGAGAAGTGGAGGAATTGACTCATAGTACTTCACTATGCTTAGTAGATACCGCATCCTTCCAAACATAACTGGAGGTAGGTCAAGTTCAATTTCTTATTCTTAAATGGCCGAACAATTCAATTGCTTGAGATTTGTAAGTGTGAACTATCAAAAGTAAAAGTATAAATCCAGAATAGATACTATCTCTTGATTTTTTCTTTTACTACATTTACTTTTTTTTATTGAACTGGCCTCTAGTTCTGAAGGTCTTGTATGACTTTGATGGGCCAAAGGACAGAGGGGATACACACTGTTCCTTACATATGTTCACCATGTTTCTGTGCTCTTACATTTCCTAGGAGTTTGGGTTTCTCTGATGGCTTCTTTCAGTGAAAGGCATGACTGTCACTTTTCCCCAGAGTCCCTTAGTGACCTCATCGTCCTACAGCACAAAATGCCGTCTCTATTAAACTACCAAGCTCATGTCTCCAGCCCAGACTTCCCTCATGAACTCCAGCCTTGTTCCTGACATCGGGCCTTTGCACTAGCTGTTCCTTTAGCTATCCTACACCCTTACCTTCTCATTGTTGCTCAAGTGTTGCCTTTTCACTGAAGCCTGTCCTGACCATGGTACTTCATATTGCAACCTGTTCCTTAATCCCCGACTCCAACATTCCCCAAACCCCTTAACTTGCTCTACTTTTTATTGTTCCATCATGTATTACCTAAAATACTAGATATTTGTACATATTTATTGTGCTTATTGTTTACTATTGTCTTTCCGTACTAGTATGTAAGCTCCATGAGGGCAAGGCTCTGTTTTTCTCACTGATGTATCACAAGTGCCTACAACTGCCTGACACACAGTAGGGACTCAAATAGTTGTTGAATTGTTTTTATTTGAACTGAATTGAATTGTGTATCCCTATGACAACAGAGAAAAGTGATCCCTATACTTTCCTACCTAGATTTTATAGGTAAGAGCTTTTTATTTCCATTTATTTATTTATTTGTTTATTTATTGTTTTGCAAATGAATAGAATTTATAGACTTCTAAGAACTATGAATTATAACCAACATAATATGGAAGGATATTTTTAAGTTAATTTGTCGGAAATGCAGTTAAATATAGCTGATTAATGAGCTATCTTTGTTATGTAAGTATGAGTTAATAAAAAACGGGATGGATAAAAGAATACAGCAGCAGGGGAGAATACAGTAGCAGACAAGAGATGTCAACACATTTTTGGTAATAAGAGTGGTTGCTGATTTAGCAGGGCCTACAGCAAAGTATACAGGCAATAGGAGATCCCTGGGAAGGCTGAGGCCCTGGAGTCACTGGGCATCATAGAAGATGACAGGCTGAAAATTGGGATTGGTTGGAATTCTATAGATTCCCAAGGTCCCCTCACCTGCCCCTTACAGCAGGCTGCTACACACACATTCCTCTCTCTGCGCCTGGTCAGGCAAGTTAAGAAAGTTTTTATTGTAAGAGAGAAAAATATATTGGACTGAGCAAAGACTGCTACAGTCCGGGCTGCACACCTAAAGGAGACTTGCAGCCCCAAAGGAGGGGGTGAGGAGGGTTTTATAGGGGCTGTGTTGACAGGGTAGTATTGTTTGGCTCTGTCTGCAGGTGCAGGCCAACAGACACTTTGTTGTTTTCTTGCAGACATGGCTCTGTCTGTAAGTCAAGGTCTCTGAGACCTAACATTCAGAGACCTAACATTAAGTCAGGGTCTCTAACATTCAGAGACCTAAGAATACCCAGTTTTATTTTACTATAAGACCGGGTCTTTAATATATATAATATAATACCGGGTCTCATATTAATTTTTGCTCCAAAAGATGCGTTAGAGCTGATGGTCCGGCTAGGTCTTATTTTCGGGAAAACATGGTATATGGGAATCAGAAAAGCCTTAGGCTTTTCACAGTAATAATCAAACAACATCTTCAAAATTTTGAGGAAAAAAATGACCTTCAGCCTAAAAGTCTTTGCCCAACCAATTACCAAACAAGGGTGAGGGCAAAATAAACACGTTTAGAAATACCAAGTGTCTTCCTTTCTCTCCCCACCCAGCTTTCAGTCATGCCTTCGCAAACACCCTCAACTCCATATGAGTATGTTTTTAACACCCTACCTTAGTTCATTCTAGTTGCTATAACAAAAATATAGGCTGGGTGGCTTATAAACAGTAGAAATATACTGCTTGCAGTTTTGGAGGCTGGAAATTCAAGATCAGGATATCAGCATGGTTGGGTTCTGGTGAAGGTCGTCTTCTGGGTTCCAGACTGCCATTTTCTGGATAGGGCCTCACATGTGGAAGGGGCTAGGGAGTCCTATGGGGTCTCTTTTTGAAGAGCACTAATCCATTCATGAAGGTTCTACCCTTATGACCTGAGCACCTCCCAAGGCCCCACCTCCTAACTACCATCACATTGGGCATTAGGATTTCAGCCTATGAATTTTGAGGGGACACAATCTTTCAGACCATAACACACCCAAATTTATATTTCCAACTCCAAACTCTGTCTGCACATCAGATTCTTAATTCCAAGTACATGCTTGACTCTTGGATGTGTATGAGGCATCTGAAATTTAACAAGTCCATTTCTGAAGTGCTCTACCTCCAGAACTTCTTACCTCCGTAAATAGAACATCTAATTGCTCAGTCAGAAGCATCCTTGACTCCTCTTTCTTTAACTCTACATTCAATCCATCAAAAAATTCTGTGGATTCTGTCTTCAAAATCCACCTTTTCTCATCACCTCCACTACTACTGCCTAATCCAGTCTATGATGTTCTCTCACCTGGATGATTGCACACTTGCATCCCCCACAGTTCATTCTCCAGATAGCACCCAAATGATGTTGTTAATATGTAAGATCATCCTGTTTGTCAGTTCAAAACCCTCAAGGGCTTCCCATTTTTCTCAGAATAGACCCAATGTTCTTACCGTGGTTTGCCTCAAGCAATGCGCATTCCTTGCTGGTCCATGCCCATGCCCACAAACGCTCCCCCCTCTGGGCTTTGGCTTGCTGAATGCTCTTTCTCTAGATACCAACAAGGTTCACTACCTGACTTCCGTCAGGTCTCGATTCAAATAGCATCTCATCAGAGGGACATTCCTTGATTACCCTCTATAAAACAGCTCTTCCTTTCTTATAGCTATTCTCTTTTGGATTGATTATATTTTAGTATTCTTTACCCTCTTTATTAGTTTGAAGTTACTCCTGTTCTTTTAGTGATTGCCCTGAAAGTTGTAGCATGCATTAAATTATAACCATCCAGAAAAGTGCATACATATAAATATCTTGATGAATCTTCAAAATTAAATGTATCAATGTAACCAGCTCATAGATTAAGAACAGAAATTATAGCATACCAGAAGCATCCCTCTGCCCTCTTCAAGTCATTATCCTCCAAAGGGTAATATCTAACACCATACGTGAATTTGTGTACTTTATATAAATGGAATCACATGATGTGTATGCTTTTGTTTCTTTGCTCTACACTGTGTGAGATTCGTTAATATTGTGTGTAATTGTAGTATGTTTATTTTCATTGCTGTGTATACTCCATTTTGTGATAGTGAAATATTTATTTACCATTCCACTGTTGATAGGCATTTGAGTAGTAGTGCCCAGTTTGGGGCTAATATAAAGAGTGTGCTATGAACATTGTAGTATGTGTCTTTTGGTGAATGTGTGTATGCATTTCTGTTAGGTATATATCAGGGATGGGATTGCTGGGTCATAACCTTCGGTTTTACTGCCAAATACTTTTCAAAAAAAGTTGTACCAATTTATACTTTCACTAGGAGTATCTGAAATGTCTGGTCCTTAATTTTTATCAGGTTAGTTTATCAGATTTTTCTTTATCACTTTTTACTCCATGTAATAAATCTATGCCTATTCCCAAGGCGTAAAAATATTCTCCTACTAGCATCTAAAGTTTTATTGTTTTACCTGTCACATTTAGCTCTGCAAACCATCCGGACTGATTTTTGTGTTGTAAAGTAGGAGTCAGTATGAATATGCAATTGACCCAGTACCAATTTATTAGAAAGAACTTCTTTTCCCCCACCCTTGTCATAAATCAGGTGATGGTTGATGTGTTTGTCTGAATCTGAACTTATCAACCTGTTCCATTTTTCAGTTTACCTATTCTTGCAGCAATACCTACCTCATTGTCTTAATTACTATAACTTTATAATAGGTTTCCATATTCAGTAATATAAGTATCCCAACTAACAATGTACATTTTTGACTTATTTATTTATTGTCATAAATTTAATGTTAATGAATATCTCTTCTCTCTTCAAAGATAGTCCTTAGAGTACTTTAACTTAGTTTACTTGGTTAACACTTAAAGTGTTATATTTTCAATTAGAATACTTTAACTCCATTCGCTCCCTCTCCTGACCTATATGCTATTATTCTTGGGTATTTTAATTATATTTTTAAAAACCTCACAAATTATTAAGATTTTTTTCAGT
The DNA here is from genome assembly GCF_004115265.2 of Rhinolophus ferrumequinum. Taxonomy (NCBI): domain Eukaryota; kingdom Metazoa; phylum Chordata; class Mammalia; order Chiroptera; family Rhinolophidae; genus Rhinolophus; species Rhinolophus ferrumequinum. The sequence continues at coordinate 28,333,846 of NC_046292.1, forward strand.
GAATATCATTAATGCTCATTTAGATTTAGTCACATGTTCTGCTTTCTTTGTTTTTCTTTTCTTTTTACATCTTCGTCCTTTCATCTGGAATCATTTTATTTCTGCGTAGAATTGCCTTCAATATAGTCAGCTGGTGGCAAAGTCTGTTTTCGTTTGTCTGAAAATGTCTTTATTTCACTTTTATTCTTAAAGGATTTTTTTTCTCTGCATTGAGTAACTCTGGTTTGTCAATTATTTTCTCACAAAACATTGAAGATTTCCTTGCACTGTCTTCTGGCTTTCTTTGCTGAGTTTGCTGTCATAATTGCCACTGATTTTAGTTATCAAATTTTGCCACTGTATTAGTTAGCAATTGCTGCATAACAACTCTAAAACTTAATGGCTTCAAAAAAGTTTTTTAATCTCACATTTTTCAGGGGTCAATAATTCAGAAGCTGCTTAGATGGGAGGTTCTGGCTCAGGATGCATTAAATATGCAAAGATGTTGGCTGAGGTTGGAGTCACTGAAGGCTTGACTGGGGCTAGAGGATACACTTCCAAGATGGCTCATTCATATGGCTGGAAACTCGATGCTGGTTATTCATCTGGCTTTTCTCAGAGCAAGCAATCAAGGAGTGTGCAAGGTAGAAGTGGCAATGTCTTTTATGACTTACCTTCTGAAATCACACACTATCACTTCTACTACATTCTATTCTTTAGAAGTAAGTCTGCCTCACATTCAAGGAGAGAGGAATTAGTCACGTGTTGGAGGGAGGAGTGAACATACTTTAAAACCACCACAGCCACTTTTAAGATTTTCTCTTTGTCTTCGGTTTTTTGTAGTTTTATTATAATGTGTCTAGATGTGGATTTCTTTTCACTTATCTTGTCAGGGAGTTATTGAGTTCTTATATCTGTGATTTGGTTGCTTTCATAGGTACTGAAAAATATTCAGCCATTATCTCTTCAAATGCTTTCTCTGACCTAGCTTCTTAAACTTATGCTAGATCTTTCACTATATTATCTATGTCTCTTATCCTCTCTTCTATATATTCTATCCTTTTGTTTCTTAATGCTTCATTCTAGATAATCTCTTCTGAGCTACATTCCATTTCATTTATTCTCTATTCAGCTATGTCTAATCTGCTGTTACATGCATTCACTGAATTCTTAATTTGTTATTGTATTTCTCAGTTATAGAATTTCTATTTAGTTCTTTCTTTATACCTGCTCTATCGCTTTTTATTATTTCCAGGTACCTATCAAAACTGTCTGAGTTATCTTTTATTTCTTTGAACAAAGAAAATATAAATTATTTTATGGTTTGCATCTGATAATTTCAAAAGAAGTTGTTTTTGCATGTCTATTTCTGTTGTTTGTGTTTCTGTTGAAATACCAAAAGAGTCTAGTTTCCTTGTGTACTTGTTTATCTTTAATTCTGTATTTAACATTTCTATGAAAACTGATGTGTAGGAACAATTTAAGGCCTACAATTATAATGCTTTCCTCCAGAGAGGATTTGTATTTGCTTTTGCCAGGCTGGTGGCATCACAGTCAGAGACTACCTGAAACCAAGATCAAAACTTGAGACAGGTAATTTGACCTCAGCCTGTAAATTCCTCTTAAGCTGTTCCACTTCCAGTTCTTCCTCATCCAGAGGGTGTAGCCTTTTGGGATCCCAGTTATTGTACAGAGGGTCTTATTTTTAACTCCTCACATATTGTGGGTTTCTTTTTCTTCTTTGAAGTGCAAAAGGAAGATCATTTTGCAGCCAGGTAAATGCCTCAGGCCAAAAGCGTCTGCCAGTGTTCCCAGTTAGATTACGTCCCTGGATCCTGGCTTTCTAGCTTATAGTCTGGTAATTCTGTCTTGCCATTTCTTAGACACCTTGTTATGGGCTGAATTCTGTGCTCCCAAAATTCATACGTTGAAACCCTAACCCCCAGTACCTCAGAATGTGACCATATTTAATGACCTATTTCAGTGATTAAACTTAATCACTTTAAAAAGATAATTGAGTTAAAATGAGGCATTTGGGTGTGCTCTAAACCAATCTGACTGGTGTCCTTATAAGAAGAGGAAATTTGGACACAGAGATTCACCAGGGGCATGAAAACACTGGGAGGGAAGACCAGGTGAGGACCCAGGGAGAAGGCAGCCATTTGCAATCCAAGGAGAAAGGTCTCAGTAGAAATCAACTCTGCTGAGGCCTGGATCGTGGACTTTTAGCCTCCATAACTGTGAGAAAATACATTGGTATAATTTAAGCCACCCAGCCAGTCGTATTTTATGGCAGCCATAGCAAAGTAATGCACACCTTTAAGAATATATATATATATATATATATACACACATACACACACACACCCACACATACATATACAATCTATCAGGCTTTTACTTTTTCATATTATTCTTGTTTTTTGAGTTGGGTTGATATAAATATCCCAGCCTACTCTTACTAGAAAGAGGAACACCAGTTATACTCTATCCCCCACTCTACACACTGCTTCCCTTTTCCTCCTGGGAAGCCCTTATCACCTGGGATATTATCTATTTATTTTCCTATTTATTTATCTATTTAATCTCACTGGAATTAAGATCCGAGAAAGCAGGGACTGCATTTTGATAACTGCTGTATCCTCAGAGCCGGTAACAATGAGTAGATCCTAGGCGCTATGAGGACGGTTGTTCAATGAATGAATGACTGACAGAGAAGGGGTTTCCCCATAGAAAATGCTGGCCGGCCACATGGTCTCTACGGACCACCGACAGGAAAAGCGGGGCTGTAGGCCTGGGTGGCCGCTGCCCCTGGGTCTGGGCAGCCCTCGGGGGCGCGCTCCGCCTCATCCAGGTTCCGGGTTTTCGGGCGCTCCCCGCATCCCCAGAGCGGGCGGGCTCCTTGGCGGCCCTCGTGGGCGGAGCCGGCAGCGGCGCGGGCGGAGCCCGCTGGAAGACGCGCGGGCGCTGGGCCGGGTGGCAGAGCGGCCGCGTGGGTGGGCCGCACCCCGGAGCCCACTGGGGCCAGCGTGAGGGCGTCGCGCGGCGCCAGCCACCGCGGGGGCGCGTCGGGAGGCAGAGGCTCCGGGAGACGCAGGGCTGCGGCCCAAGAAACGGCACTGGAGTGCACTTGACCGCTGCCGCCGGCCCGGCATTGAAGCCGCAGGCGGCGAGGTGTATCCTCGCCCGGCTCTGCGGGAAGCGGGTTTAGGGCACCCCTCCCATTACGGCCCTCAAAGCCCCGCTCCTGGGGGTGCAGCTGGGAAAGGCGACCTTGGATGGGCGGTGGGTTGATGTGAAGCAGCAACACCCGCCCTAGGCCGCCTCTCATTGGGAATTTGGTGAAGACCCACTTCCAGTCGGGAGGCCGACGTGAACGTTGGGCGTTTTTCTGAAGAATGATTGTGTCGAATGGGGACGTGGTCTGCCTATAAAAGGCTGGGCAAGAACAAAATCTGTTACCACCCAGTCCTCCTCTAAAGAGACACCCGCTGGAGCTGAAAGCCTCAAGAGCGAGTGCTCTCAAGTCCCCACCTTTGGTGCTACCAGCGTCCAAGGCCGATCTGGTGAGTAGGAGGCTACACCGCCCGTGTCTGCTGTCTCTAAGTCCGAGGGAGGTGTCTGGGGGCAGTGGGGAGGAGCGTCTTCGAAGGGAAGCTTCTCTGTCATAAACCGGTTCATAAGTTTCTCCACTTTGGTAACAAGACATTTACTTTTTATATATTCAGAGGCAGCATATTTCTCACATACTCCAATTCTTAGGATGCAGCTCCTTTCCATCAGTCACAGATGGAAAAAAAAAGAGACGCCAATCAACCACATACCCTTCCCCACAAACTTCAAAAAGTTGGGTGGGCCTCCTTTCCACAGAGCTAGGACTATTCTTGGGGGCCTAGATACACTGGACCTCGTTGCTGTGGAGCTACCTACCTGCTCAGATGCTGGGGGTTGGATGAGATAGCTGATGCATTTGAGTTTTTTCCAAATTTGCCTGTTACGTTTATGCAGTCATCCTCATACTCGAAGTACTATATTTCCTCCCATTTGAAGACATACTCCTCTCCCCCAATTTTAACATTTTTTTTTTCAATTTTAACATTTTTAAAAACAGGATGCATCTTAACAGAGAGGGTAAAAGGACTTGCCAGTTGCTGGGCAAACGCGTGGGTGGTGATGTGTCTGTCACTGCTTTCCCACGTGAAAACTGCAGCTATATGATTATTCCATCAGTTGAGATACTTGATATGAACTTTAAATTGAGATCGCTAATTGTTTTAAAAAATAACTTAAAAAGATAATGCTATGATGCAGCATTAAAGCAAAAGATTTATGTTTATTAAGAGTTTACTGTATGCCCGACATTGTCTCAATTAATCAACATTACAACCCTATGAAGTACAATTATTCCTGTTTTATAGGTGAAGAAACAAGCACAGAAAGTTGAAGTGCCTTAGAGCTTTGAAGTGCAAGTGTCAGGATTCTAACGCAGCTTGTCTGATTTCAATGCCTGTCCTCTTCACTTTCAAGTCTTATCCAGGCTGAAGATGCACACAGCTCGCAAGGAGGGAAGTCAAGGCAGGGTCTGTGTGTGTTTGTATATCTTTGGTGTTTGTGTATCTTTGTCTGTTTGTGTGTATGGAACTGGAAGTAGAGCCACATCCAAGAGCTTTGATTATACTTATTCCCACATGCATGCCAAACCTTTGTTTATGGATGTTTTGCAGTTTTAAATATATTTTATGGAAGTTCTGGAGCTCTGGCTGTATGATCCGTGCTTCGAGATCCCTCAGCTCCTGCCTTCTGCTCCTCTAGGAGAAGATGGAGGCATGCACTCAAACCTACACAACCGGCTGCCTCCCTAGGAGGCAGTACGTAATTTAAGAGAGAAGTCAGTTTTTCAGTGTTGTTAAATTCATATCAGCCTCTAGGAGCAACCCTGGTTCTGGCGCCGCAGGGACATGCCACAGCCTTGAAGGCAGGAGATTGTGATCAGAGGAGGACCATACAACTGTGAAGCCTCTCAGCGGAAGTTCTGGAAGTTTCCTCACCAGAAGTGGACAAGCCCAGTCGGGCGGATATCGTCATGCTGCAGCGGCTCCTGATCACCCTGCCCACCGAGGCCAGCACCTGGGTCAAGTTGCACCATCCGAGGAAGGCCAAGGAGGGGGCGCCTCTGTGGGAGGACGTGACTAAGATGTTTGAAGGAGAAGGTGAGAATAGACTGATGGGTGGGGAGACAGAAGGGGACGAAGGAGGTCTCCTTTGTGTGTGAAAAGACAAGTACACACTTCATTGTTCTGGTCTCTTGGGGAGAAAGTTGGGAGAAAGCAGGTCTCTGGGGTTCGTGCTTGTGGCTTTCAGGAAAGGGATAGTTGTGAGAGAAAATACTGTGCTCTCAACAGAGGTTCCTTGCGACCTGTGCTCCATGCTGCTACCATCTCCTGTCCTCAAATACAAACATGACCAGAAGACAGAACACGAGGTATTTCCCACCAGCTGCTCCCAAGTGTGGAAATGTGATTCATGGAGAGGCAGGTCAAAAGTTTGGGCACCTTTAAGCCCTCCAGTGGTTATCCTTCACAAGTTTCATTCATTTTAGCCCCAAACCAGTATTTTTCACAAGTATCAGTTCTTTCTTTTCATCTGCTGCTGAGAGGAAGGACTGACATGCTTGATTATTCTCATTTTACCTTGAAATGTATGGGTTCGGTGGGAAACGTGTCCAAGATTACACAATATTTAGTGGTCAGGACAGATAGATGGACACCAGAATTCATATGGTCTCTTAATTCATATCTGTAACACTTCAAATTCAACTAATATTTATTGTATTCTAAATGTGTCAAGCAGGGACTTTGCCAAGCATTTTGACAGATGGTAAAATTAATAATGATTTTTAATGCTAATTATTAATTGATGGAGATAGACACATACCCAAATCAAAATAATAGAAGGTAGCCTAGGAAAATGCTATGGTAAAGTTCTTTGGGAAGACAAGAGATAGGAAACATTCTTCCAATTGTGCTTATCTGAGAAAGTTTCACAAAGCAGATAGCATTGAATTGGGCCTTGAAATTGGGCCTTCTATAAAAAACTTGCACAAATTTTTTATAGAAGATTTGGGGAAAGGATACAAAAGTGGGTACTTTGAAGAGTGGTTTGGAGAATGGAGAATATTGTAGTCTAACTGAGGGTTAAGAATGTGGTAGGTTTATGTGTCCGACAGGTAAAGGATGGTGGTTAGAGGAAACTAATGCTGGAAAAATATTTCACATGGATTGTAAAGTGCCTAGAAGTCCATGGGAAGTGTCTGGATTTTTCTTTGCTGCTGGGAACCTCTGAACCAAGGAGTGGTCTGGTAGATCTGTGCTTTTGGATCACGATTGACACTTGGGAAATACTAATGCCCAGAGTGGTGCTCGGCACATCCTTAGGAGATTCCAGTCTGCTCTTGAGTCGCCCTGAGGTGAATGTACTGAGGGAGGAGCCACATTCAACAGGTCTGCAGGCAGTTTTTTGATTTGGGGGATTTGGGGAGATGCAAAGGCTCTTTTCCTTCCCCAGCTCTGCTATCTCAGGATGCTGGTGAGACCCAGGGAGAACGTTTAAAGGATGAAGTGACCTATGGGGCCCCGAGAGCAGAATCCCAGGTGAGTTGGAGTGTCCTTTCATTTTCTTGAAATGCTTCTCAGCTTTTAAGGCTATAACTTGCCCTTTTCTGGGGGAGTGAGGAGGCAGTTGAGGCTAATGAATTCAACTTAAGGAGCTCAGAGCAAGTTGCTCTTGTACAGAAAACTGAGCCATGGTGGTAGCAATTTACATGCTCATAATGGCCTCCCTCCATGTAACTCTTGTTTCTAACCAACCCCTAGATCTAACATTGTGCTAATTTCTGTAAAGAAAGCAAAATGAATGATATCATTCTAGCCCCTAGAAGCAATAAGATACCACCTGGGATCTAAGATAAGCCTGATTTTTTTTTTTTTTTTTGGTATGTCATATTCAAAAACTTTGTGAGAAGAAAGTGTTGATATTCTTAGTGATATCCACATATCGCTTGCAAACTTCATGAGTTGACCCTTAGTATAGTTTTGGGAGCAGAGATTAAATTGCAGCCAAAGAAGTGAGTACAGAAGAAATGGTCAGGTTACATAGTGCACACGTTAGGCTGGACAGATGCAACAGGGTGTCAGAAATGGGTGTCCTCACTATCTGGTGGAAGAATAGGTGAAAAAGAAGGACAATTGTTGAATAAGAGTTAAAGGAAGACTATTAAAGAAGAGATGTTTTTCGAGGACAGAGAGTTTTAAGTGAAAAGAACTTGGGTTCTGAAATTAGATGGTATAGGATTTGGTTGGTGATCTGAGGCAATTTTTTTTTTTTCCAGTTATTTACAATCCCTGTTTCCTCAGCTAATTCAGATGCTAATACCTTCTAGGATTGAAAGGTATTCCCGAGTTATTTACAGAAATATGGAAGAAGTGATAATAGTCTAGTTATTTACTTTATTTCTGCATTGCACTTTCCTGATATTTATCAAAAACTGATGGGTTTCTTAGCTCTGGGAAAATTATTTTTTAAAAATTGAGGTATAATTTACATATAGGAAAAACCACTTAAAGTACATAGTTCTATTTTGACATATGTATATATCATGTATTCAAATCAAGATAAAGAACATTTCCACCATCACAGAAATTTCCCTCATGCCCTTTTCCAATCAAAACTCTGCTTCACCCCCAGTAGAGAGTACAGGGGATCTCTATATTATTTCTTATAACTGCATGTAAGTAGATTTACATGTAAAGTTATCTCAAAAGAAAAAGTTTAAACAAGAATGCATATTCTGTAGTTGTTAGATATAGTGTTATATAAAGGTCAGTTAGGTTAAGTTGGTTGATAGGTTGATGAATTTTTGTCTACTTGTGTCAGTTACTGAGAGAGGAATGTTAAAATCTCTAATTATTGTGGTTTTGTCTATCTCCCTTTGGTTCTGTCAACTCTGCTTTAGTTTGGATTCTGTTATCAGATGCATAAACACGTACGATTGTTTTCTTCTTGATGAACTTTTATCATTATGAAATATCTCTTTTTATGCCTAGTAATATTCCTTTTCCTGAAATCCACTTTGTCTAACTTAATGTATCTCCTCCAGTGTTCTTTTAGTTATTGTTTGTATGGTATAGCCTTTTCCATTTCTTTACTTTTGACATATCTGTGTCTTTATATTTAAAGTGACCTTCTTAAATAGAACTGGGTCTTGCTTTGTTAGTCCGTTTGTAGTTGGCGTAATCATTGATATGGTGGGATTTAAGTGTATATTCTTGTACTTTGTCCCATCTATTCTTTGTTCCTCCTCTCCTGCCTTTGTTCGGATTGAATAGTTTTTTGTTTGTTTGTTTGTTTTTTAATTAAAGTTTATTGGGGTGACAATTGTTAATAAAGTTACATAGATTTCAGGTGTACAATTCTGTATTACATCATCTATAAATCCCATTGTGTGTTCACCACCCAGAGTCAGTTCTCCTTCCATCACCATATATTTGATGAATAGTTTTTTAGTATTCCATTTTATGTCCCTAATGACTTTTTAGCTATACTTTTAAAATTTGTTTTTAGTGGTTGGTCTAGCCAATGTGCACTTTTTTAACGTATCACAGTTGCTTTGAATTAATATTGTACTGTTTCACATATAATATGAAAGCTTTATGTTATATTTCCATTTACTCTCGCCCATTCCAATGTACTGTCATCATACATTTCACTTTACATATTATGGACCCCACAATACATTGTTCTTATTTTTGCTTTTAACAGTAAATTGTGTCATAGGAAAATTAAGAAATGGGAAAGAGAATGAGTCTTTCATATGTGTCCACGTATTTACCAATTCTGGCACTGTTAATTTCTTCCTTTAGTTCTTAGTTTCTACCTGGCATCATTTCCTTCCAGCCTACAGAATGTTGTTTAGCATTTCGTGTAGCATGGGTGTCCTAATGATAAATTCTCACAGCTTTTGTTGATCTAAAAATGCCTTTACGTTGTCTTCCTATTTAAGAATCTTTTACTGGGTACAGAATTCTAGGTTGACTGTTCTTTCTTTTAAGCACTTTAAAGATGTTCCATGATCTTTTATCTTGTATTGTTTGGGATGAGAAGTCAGCTGTTGTTCTTATTATTTCCCTATAGTCGTGTGTCTTTCTGCCTTTTTTTTTTTAATGCCAACTTTTCTTGTTTTTTTGTTCTTCCTTTCTTACTTTCTTTTGGCTACTTTTATGATCTTTCCTTTTAACTTTGCTCTTCAGCAGTGTTACTGTGATGTGCATGGGCAGGTTTTTTTTAAAATTCATTCTTTGGGGGCTTGCTGAGCTTCTTGGATCTGTGGGTTTATTTGGAAAATTTTCAGCCTTTATCTCTTCAAATATTTTTTTCTGCTCATTCTCTCATCTCCTTCTGAGATTGTAAATACAGGTGTCTTAAACCACTTCATATTATCCCAGATTTTTTTTCTCTTACTGCTTCAGTTTTAATATCTATTGACCTGTCTTAAGTTTCACTGATCTTTTCTTATCAGGGTCCAGTCTGCCATTAAGTCCATCCAATGAATTTTTCAGACATTGTATTTTTCAGTTGTAGAATTTTTTTAGTTCTTTTTTTAGCATTTCGATCTCTCCCCTAAATTACCCCCTTGTTTTCACCTGTTCTATCCATATTTTATTGTAAATTCTTTAACATATTTTCATAATTGTTTTAAACTTTTTATCTAATAATTTCAATGACTTGGTCACCCATAAGTTTGTTTCTGTTGATTTTTATCTTGATTATATGTCAGATTTTCCTCCTTATTCACACATACAACAATTTTTTATTGTAGTTTAGACATTGTGTGTAAAAGAACAATGGAGGATTAACTATATACATATATGGTTTGTTTTGTTTTGTTCTGTTTATTTCTAAGAGACTAAGCCCTTTCCTCTGATGGTCAAGGTAAGGGATTGATTACTCGTGTTCCTCCTAGAGCTGTGACTGAGCTCTGGCTGAGATACAGCTTTGATTGAGTTCACTTCTGATAAACCCAGCTACCAATGCCCCACCCTGCCACTGCAGAGGGGCTGACTTTTTTTATCTCTTCAGTATTTGAGCTAGGAAAGGGTTAGACTACAGTTCTAGACAGTTTTTTGCATTACACTCCAGCAGGGCCCCAGAATTTAAGCTTAGCAGTAATGTGTTGGTCTTTGTGACAGTAAGTGCTAAAAGCCTCTCTTCTCTCTCCCTCTCCTCCCCAGACCTCTCCTCTCATCTTCTTCCACTTTCCCCTTTGCTAACCTGCCTCCAGCGATGCTGCTCACTCTGCTGTTCTTCAAACAAGCCAAGGACATTCTCACCTTAGTTCCTTTATACCTGCCTGGAATTCTCTCCCCTTAGATTTCCATATGTCTCTTCCTCGTTGGATTCATATCTCTGGTCAAATATCACCCTTTTAGACAGGCCGTCCCCAGCTACCCTACATAGAAGATCATCCCTACCCTTGCTGTGGCTCTCCCTATTCCCCTTATCCTGTTTAATTTTTTCTAAGGCATGTATGAGCATCTGTCCTTCTATGTATTAAATTATGTATGGTAATCTCTGGAGAATTTCAAAACAGATCTAGAGGAGGCTCTCAGTAAAACTAGTTCAGAATCTCTCAGAACTTAGAATACTGTCAGAACTCCTTGGATCCTGATGGAGGTAGCCTCTGGCTAAAAAGGAATATATTTGATATTCTAGGAAAAGTTGACCTTCAGGGACGTATCTGTGGACTTCACCCAGGAGGAGTGGGGGCAGCTGGCCCCTGCTCACCAGAATCTGTACCGGGAGGTGATGCTGGAAAACTATGGGAACCTGGTCTCAGTGGGTAAGGATGGGCTAAACATACATCTAAACCTGCCCATTACAGGAGAATCATTGTTTCTAAATTATTAAATGTTACGCTTCCCTGGATCTTGGCCTCAGGTTCTGTATTAGAGATGTCTCATTCCTTTGAAAATCAAGCCAGGGCATATCTGATTTTCCTTCCTTAGGGGAACAACTTCACTTTGTAGAGCTAGAATAGAAAGACATGCTGTGGTGCCTTTTTCCATTTTCAGAGTCTCTAAACACCACAGGACTGGAACTAAATTCTGGGGGTGGTTCTTACACCTCAACATAAACATTCATATTCCTTTTTTTTTTTTTTCATTCCATAAGCAGGATATCAACTTTCCAAACCTAGGGTGATTTCCCAGTTGGAAAAAGGAGAAGACCCATGGATAACAGAGAAAGAAGGCCCAGGATATCCCAGTTCAGGTGAGAGCAAGGCAGATGGTGCCTTTTCATACGTAGGCCCGAGGGCCCAAAGTCTTGTAGGCTGTGCGGAAGGCTGAGTCCTGCACTAAACCCAGTTTCACCCTTCCCTCTACCACCCCTTTCCTTCACTTGACCTTGCAAAATCTCCCTGGAGTAGGAGGGAAGACATATCTTATCTTCATTAAGGTTAAACATAATTCTCCCTCTTTCTTCAGTATTCTAAAGTCTTCCAACAAAAAGCTCCTTTCTCTTTTCCATCAGATATACGAGTATGTGGTCTCTCCTCACAGAAAACAGATCTCTCTTCAGGACTCTCACTGCATTCTACAAACCTTAATTTTCTCTCTTGCGTTCTATTTCCACTTTTACCAACTCTCGTTTTGTAACCCCACCTTGGATTCTCACTCTTTTTAATTCACGTATCTTAATTTTTTTTAACAACTACTTTATGAAAAGTTCTGCAAGAGAAATTATCGTAGGATTCCTTCTCACCAAATTCAGTGATCTTCAACAATCTCCTTAAACTTTGCCACATTATGAAATATTTGTGATGTTCAAAAAGGCATAGAGAACATTATTGCAAGTTTCTCCGTAGCTTCCACCTAGATTAAGAAATAAAACAGAGTTGAAGCCTCATTGTTCCCCTCCTACCTTTTGAAATAACCAACTCTTCTAAGTTTAAATATTACCATTCCCATGTGGGTTTCATAATTTTATTATATGTATATATCCCTCAACAATATATAGCATTGTTTTGTATATTTTTATTCTTTAAATAAATGGTATATAAACTTCTACTTGCTTTTCTCATTCAACACTCTTCCTATTCATGTTGTTCTAGTTCTTTCATTTCTATTGGATTAATAAACCACTATTGATCCATTTGCCTGTTGGTAGACATTTATACTGTTTCTAAATTTGGGGTTACAAAGATGCTGCAGTAAATCTTCATGTATGTTTCTTCTTGTGTACATATACCAGTGTTTCTCTGAGATATTTGGTAGAAGCAACAATGTTTGGTCATGGAGTGTGTGCTCCTTCGTTTTGATAGGTATTACCAAATTGCACTCAGTTGCACCTATTTGTACTCCCGTCAGCAGGTTTTAAGAGTTTCCAGAACTCAGCATCTTTCTCAACATTTGGCACTATCAAACTTAAAAAATTTTGTAAATGGGTGAGTAGAAGATCTTGTTGTTTCTTTCATTTTCCTGATAACTAATGAGAGGGAGCATATTTTTCATGTTTATTGACCATCCACCCAGGATTCTTCTTCTGTTAATTACTTATTTATATTCTTTGCCAATTGTCCTATTATCTTTTTTTCTTACTGATTTATAGAAAAAATACATATTATCCTATATTTAAAAATTTTTGCTTCTCATGTTTAGGTTTGATTAAGTTCAATTTACCTGGGATTTATTTTATGTGTACTGTGAGGTGAGTAGTGCAGTATTTTCCCCATGGATAATCAGTCTAGGGATCATTTGTAACAGTTTATTATAGTTATTAATAATGATTTATTCATAGTTAATGGCACTCTGTCACCTGTCACGTTCCTTTAAATGCTTGCATCTGTTTCTGGGCTCTCTCTATTCTGTTCCATTTTTCTGTTTTTCTATCCCTACTCTAATGCCAGGCTGTGTTAATTACTATTAGGTTGGTGCAAAAGTAATTATGATTTAAAAGGTTAAAAATAATTGCAAAAACGGCAATAACTTTTGCACCAACCTAATATATTTTATCTGAAACTTAATATCTGGTATAAGTAGTTCTCCTATGTTGTTCTTCAGAATTGTCCTGGCTATTCTTAGCCCCTTGCTTTTCCATACAAGTTACATAATGAATGTATCAAATATATATAATTCATCAAAATTAAATAATGAGTACACACACTTACAAATCGTCTGGTAATATTTTGACTGGAATATAATTGAATTTATAGATCAATTTGGGGGGATTGATATTATGATTTTGAGTCCTACTATCCAGGAACATGGTATATTGCTCTGTTTGTTGATATTTCCTAATTTTTTTCAATAAAGTTTCAGGATTTTCCCCATGAAGCTCTTAGACATTTTGCATCTCTTTTTTCAGATTCATCTTGAAGACCCTAATATTTTATTGCTTTTGTAGATGGTATACTTTTAAAATGATGTTTTCTGTTTGCTCTGGTATGTAACAACACAGCTGGTTTTGTGCATTGACCTTATAACCAGCTACTTTGTTTCACTCTGTTATTCATTCCAGTAATTTGAATGTTCTCTTGGGTTTTCTCTTTTTCAACTTATAATAACGAAAACAATAATAAAAACTTCAGTCGTGTTCTTTCCCTGCCTCTGGATTAAATCTCAAAGACGTCTCATAGATGGTCCATTCCCTTTAAATAATAAAAACAGTCTGATTTTAGTAAAATGTTCAGTTCACTGCAATAAGAAAAATTCACATCTTCATTCAAAGTTAAATGTTCTCTTCACCCCTAGCTTGGGCCTCCTGCAGGCATGGACACTGAATGGGGGACGGGGACATATATGGCTACTGTCTTTCCCTCTCTTCTTCTCTTACTCCTCTGCTATTTAGGATCAGAATCAGGGGTCTGCAGAACATAGACTTTATTCTTGCTTCTATTCATTTAGCATTTGGAAGTGCTAATGATCATTTTTTGTGGACTAAAAAATCCTACAAGAAGTTATACCTTTCAGGAATACAGAACTGTCAGTTGAAATATCAGTCACGGGTACAACTTATCAAGTAAGAAAACCTGTTAGAATTTGAAAGATTAAAGGATATTTTCATAGAACATAGCAATAATAGTAACATAGTCTGGGTTTTTTACACGTCTCCTTTGTATAAATAACACATCCAGCGACAGATTAATAAGCATAGGAAACAGAACGTGTGTAAATATTAACACAAGTTTCAATAAAAGACAGTTTAGTGTTCTTGTGACTATTCTTAGTTCCATCCTTATTTTTTGAATAGTGTCTCAGGCTATTGCTGGAGTGGGGAAAGGGACATTTTTATCTTTCTGAGATGATTTTCCAAAGATGTATTATTTTCCAAAATGATGTATTTTTAAGACATAGCTCTGAAGTGTCATTATTTAGTATTTTAGAAAGAGCAGGACTTAATTGTTCAAATTTTATTCTCTATATAAAATCGCACTTTGACTCTGTTTACTGTTTCTTAAAATTAAATTAAGACTGCAGAACCATATTTAAATATAATCAAAATCTCATGTACTTTATATGCATTGTTATCGAAATCTGTATTCCATACCCACTACAATAATTGAGTTTTCAAAGCATAAAGAATGTGAATTATTTGTATTTTTTTCCATTTTTTTCAGACTTGAAGAGTAAAACAGAAACCAATATATCAACTACAAAGAATGTCATTTTACAGGAAGAGTTATATCATGGTATTATGATGGAAAGGTTCATGAGGGATGATGTCATTTATTCCAGATTGAAAAAAGTCACCAAATATGATGATGAGTTAGAAAGGCATCAGGATATCCACGGAAGAGACGTAAGAGAAGCCATGTTGACCCACAAGAAGAGAGGCCAAGAAAGTAAAAAAATTGGGGAAAATATTGTGAGTTCAAATGTTATTATAGAACAGACACACCATAAATATGACACACTTAGAAAGAGGAACAAATACAAATTAGATTTGATTAATGACCCAATGACTTACATAAGAACAAAAACCTATGAATGTAATATATGTGAAAAAATCTTCAAACAACCTATTCATCTTACTGAACACATGAGAATTCATACTGGTGAGAAACCTTTCAGATGTAAGGAATGTGGAAGGGCCTTTAGTCAAAGTGCATCCCTTAATACCCACCAGAGAATCCATACTGGTGAGAAACCCTTTGAATGTGAAGAATGTGGCAAAGCCTTCAGACATCGCTCATCTCTTAATCAGCATCACAGAACTCACACCGGGGAGAAACCCTATGTATGTGATAAATGTCAGAAAGCTTTCAGCCAGAACATTAGCTTGATCCAACATTTGAGAACTCATTCTGGAGAGAAGCCCTTTACGTGCAATGAATGTGGGAAAACCTTTCGACAGATTAGACACCTTAGTGAACATGTAAGAATTCATACTGGGGAGAAGCCCTATGCATGCACTGCATGTTGTAAAACCTTCAGTCACAGAGCTTATCTAACGCATCACCAGAGAATTCATACTGGGGAGAGACCCTACAAATGTAAGGAATGTGGTAAAGCCTTTAGGCAGAGGATACACCTTAGCAACCATAAAACTGTTCATACAGGAGTGAAAGCATACGAATGCAATCGCTGTGGAAAAGCCTATAGGCATGATTCATCCTTTAAGAAACATCAGAGACATCACACTGGAGAAAAACCTTATGAATGTAATGAGTGTGGAAAAGCCTTCAGCTATAATTCATCGCTTACTCGACACCATGAAATACACAGGAGGAATACCTTCCGAAATAATGTGTAAAAACTGATTATCTAACATGAGAACAAAAGCCAAATCTAAATCAGTGATTCTATACTTTTAAATTTCAGGACTCTCGAGTTATGGATATAATGCTGCCAACTTTTAATTTTGCCCATTGTGTAAGTAAACACTACAATAACTACAATCTAATAAAATACCTCCATACAAAGTACTTAAGAATAAAGGATGATCCTTCCAATTAAATTCAGCAATATGGAAACAACACATTATTATTCTTCTGATTTCATGGTGGATTAATAAGTTATTCATGGGCATTCACTGATTTACAGACCAGCATTTGGAAACTACTGTTTAAAATGTCACCTCCCCCCATATTTTAAATTAAAATTTTATTTTTTTTAATGGGGAACACTTTTAATGGTACAAAGTTCAAAAGGCACGGACAGTTGTGTAAGAACAAGTTTCCTTCCTCCATATCCCACCATCAAATTATACCTAGAGGCAACCATTATTTTATAACTAAAATTTTGTGCACCCTTCCAGAGATTTTTCTATTTATATCCCAAGAGACTACAAATATATAGTTTTTCTTTTTAAGCATAAATGGCAACCTCCTATACAAAACACATCTGCACTTTTTTTTATTACTTAACCACGTATCATGGAGGTCATTCCACATCAGTAGATAAAGTGCCTACTCATTCTTTTTTACAGCTGCAGAATCCATGGTTTGAATGTATTATACTTTTTATTTAGCCAGTCCATTGTGGATAAACTTGGATTTCCAATTTTTTGTTTACATAATGTTGCAGTGAATCGTCTTACACATTTTCATTTCTCACACATGTAAGTATATATGTAGGGTAAATTCCTAGAACTAGAGTTTTGGTGCTGGCGAGTATGTGCATTTGTATGATGAATATTGCCAAGTTGACCTTCCTAGAGGTTGGACCAATTTATTTTCTCACTGGCAAGATATAAAACTCCCTATCTGGTGCTGAAGCATCTCTTAGACCAATAGCCCTATCAGCCATCAAAGAAGTAACAGCTTGTCTAACAGCCTAGAAGTACCAGCTGAGCTGCATCCCTAGAAAGATCAGCACTTGCCATCCTTGGAGCCAGACAGGAATCTGCATCTTATCTAATAGCAGTTAAGCTCATCAAAGTCTCAGCTACACAAGAAGATATTTCTCCACCAACTACTCTACGTACCCTGTTTTCCCCAAAATAAGACCTGGGCAGACCATCAGCTCTAATGAGTCTTTTTGGAGCAAAAATTAATATAAGACCCTGTCTTATATAAGATAGTAAAATAAGACCGGTTTTACATTAATTTTTCCTCCAAAAAGACGCATTAGAGCTGATGGTCTGGCTAGGTCTTACTTTCGGGGAAACGGTAGTCCTTGACTTTTGAGGCTGAGACTGACGAATGAGAATCCCTTTCAAGAGACTGATCTACCTGCCTTAGCAAATATAATCTTGGCTGCAACCACTTTGATTGGAATGGAGGAAAACTGACAAGTGAGTCAGGATACTTGAGATGGCAGCGTCTGCCATGATCAACTAACCATATGGAGCATTACAGGATAAGCATCCTGTAGCGAGTTATAGTGAACACGTGGAGAGAGACAGAAAAGAAGTAGAACACGACTTTATAATTAATAAACAATGAATGAGAGCATTAATTATTTAACATTGCGTATTATGTTGTGAAAACAGCACCAAGGTCAGGACCACAGTGATTTTGTACGTGTTCAGTTTTCAATCTGGTAAAGTTTTATTAAAGTTTTACTTTTCTCCTTCCCATATGGGCCCCGACTAAACTCAGTATATTAGCTGGGACTCTTTGGGTTGAAAATAACAGAAATCAACGGGGGCTATAGCCAATAGCATTACCTCCAGCCCCACAATGAAGATAGGTCAGTGTGTGAAAGTGTTGAGTAGGCATTTTCCTGGCATTGGGAGTTACATCCTGGTGAAGGAAGGTTATACTGCGGAGAACGAAGAAACTTTCTCTAGCCTCAATCCAGCAATGCCTACTCATATTTCACTTGATTAAAAAGATTTTCTTCAACTTTGATATTTCCAAGAACAAGGGCGTTTTCCTACACAATCACAAAATCATTACCATCCTCAGGATATTTATAACTGATTGATACTATTGTCTAATATACAAGTCACATTTAAATTTCCCCAATTGACCCTAAATGTCCTTTGTAGTTAACAGTTTTGTATTTTTATTTAAGAATTATTTTCCTCTATTCTGAAGCCCAAGAGGTATTTTGGTATATTCTAAACGCTTTATAGTTTAGCTTTTCACCTTTAGGTATTTAATTCTTCCGGAATTGGTTTTTGTGATGAAATCAGATAGAGGTCTCATTTTATATTTTAGAAATAATGTTATCCTATTGTCACAGAAACTTCATTGAAAAGACCATCTTTTTTCCATTGCTATGCGATGCCACTTTTGTCATAAATCAAATTTCCAAACGTGAGAAAACTAAAGGAAAGCAAATAAGTGATTGTCATAAAGTCAGGCTAGTGGTTTCCTCAGGAAGTTGGCGTGGGAGTGTGTTTGGAAAGGGCCTGACCTTTTTCGATTTTTGCTGTAATGATAGATAACATGTCTGTTCCATAATTATTACACTTATATTTATTTTATATTTCAAAATATAATTATTATGTTTCCTAATTAAAAACTAAATAGAAAAAATACATTGATGAGACGAGCGCTACCATCTGTGAAAAGGGAGTTCGTGGTTGTTCTCTCAACTGGGAAAGAAGGGGATACAGAATCCAAAGGTGGCTAAGCGAAGACGCAACACTTAACGGGCAGAGACCAGGTGCCCCAGAGAAAGGGACATGCTCGACCTTTCTCGGACACTGGCTTGGCAGTAGCCAGGGAACCCCGCCAGATGGGCGCTTCAAGATCAAGTGACAGCGCGGTTCTCTCCCGAATTAAATCACACCCACAGCGAACAGGGACGTCCCGCCCAGAGGCGGATCCCGCATTACGACTCTCCGCCTCGCCGCTCGGATTCCGCTCCGAGCCTCCGCCTCCCGAGTACTAGGCAGCGCCGCTGAGGCCTCTGGGAGGGGGCGGTCCTTGGGCAGCCGCTGGGCATTCTGGGCCTGATCTCCCGGTGTCTCTGCGTGAAGCCGGGAAAGAACGGGATGCTCCCCAAGCCGCTCCTGCTGGTGGAGAGTAGAGTCCGGGAGCAGAGCCGAGGCCGCGGCGGAACCGGGTGTTGTCCGGGATTCGCAGAAGTATCCGAGGTTAGGGGAAGGCCGGCAAATAGGGGTGTCGTTTTGGAGTCCAGGGGTCTGTCGCTGCGGTTGCCGTGTCCCCCCTTCTTCCCCGGTGGCAGCGGTTCCTGAGCAGCGGCTTGTCTAGTCTGCCAGCGCAGGCCAGGCTCCTGTAGGTTCTGGACCCTTCGCCCTCGGAAGGCCCTCCGGTCGGCTGGGACCCCTTCCTGAGGCTAGCGACCCCTTGCTGTCATTCTCAGCTCCTCCAGGAGATTGTAGGAAGCGCGCAATAAACTTTAGGGCATGCATGGAACTCCTGGGGAGACAGTGGTTTGGGTCCAGTGGAAAGGTCCTCGCGGAGGGCAAACGTTTTCGGAGTCCAGGCTGCTCCGAACAAGTCAGGATCCTGAGTGTGAAAGCAGTGACAGTTACGCAAGCAGCAGGAACCCATCAAAAAAGAAAAGCCTCTGTCTGACCTGAGATTTCTGCCCGAGCTTCTGGATTGAGATTGGGGCTGGAAAAGGGAGCTGGCCGCGGAGCTCCTGGGGGACCTTGGTTATTTTTGATCCTTTTGCTTGCAGGGAGCAGGGATTGGATCAAGTAACTGCATCCAGGGGAATGAAGTCATGGAAGATTTGCCGCTGGAGAGAGGCAAGCGTTATCTAGGACCTGGGGTGAGCAACAGTCCGTGCAATGTGGATCAGAGAGGAGGAACCACCACAATGTGAGGGACTGGTCCGGTGAGAAAGGACCACAAATCCCAGTTCTACCACAGCAAAGCCCAGAGTTGCTAATCTGGTTTTTTCGACGCAGACCTGGTCTTTCAGAGCTTCTTTCTCTTCTCTCAGTTTTGTCATTTCAGCCTTGCCAAGTGAGGAGGAAGATCAGCCAATTCCCAGGTAAGTAGTTTTCCTCACTCCCAAGGCTTAATTTCATTTGTCAGAGGGCACTGATAAAATCTCATCTCTTTCTTAGGAAGGGGAAGGAGATCCACCTTAGTTGAGTGCTAATACATACACTGTTTGATCACTCAGTCGTTTGGGTAATACATTTGGAAGGAATACTCTAATTTTAAAGATGTGTCAATAGCCTCACACAAACTAAACACTTGCCCAAGAGTACTCCTAAAGCAAGTAGAATATTACTAAATATTGACTTAGTCAGGATCAGATTCAGAACCCAGATCGGTATGACCCCCAGACTCTTTGACACTATGCTGGTGTTTCCCAAACTTCTCATTCACTTACCACTTAAAGATTTTTGTCATACTTATGTACTACTACTTGTGTTGCTATTCTGATATTTTTAATTTTTTACTTATATTTATTTAAAAATCAAACTTGCCTTCTAAGAAACACCATCTATGAAATTATGCATTTGATGGATGCTCTAATAGCTTTATGTTTATTCTAAGATATATCTAAAAATGTTGATCAATGTACCATGTAAAATCATCTCATGTCTAAAAGATCCAAACTGCATTTTGAGACACAATGCACTGTGTTATGCTCTCGCCTGGATTTTTTCTGCAAAGTAAAGTCCAGGCAATACATCGCAGTCTAAATTGTCCATCCCATGTGTATTGTTTTCTTCTTCTAAATGAATAATTCCACAATTTGCACACACTTCTCCCCCTTTGTGTCTTCTCAGCAACACATTTCACTTGTTTAGGGCTTCTCTGTTCTCAATGTTGTATATAAAACAAATAAAAAGTCCATACTTTTAAAGAGCTTATTCTCTCTTTGGGGAATTAATACATACACATGAAATAATCTAAATCAGTATTATCCAATAGAGCTTTCTGTGATCAGGGAAATGTTCTATATCTGTACCTTATAACGTGGTACCCACTAGCCACATGTAGCTCCTGGAGCACTTGAAATATGCCTAATGCAACTGAGAAAATGAGTTTTAAATTTTACTTAATTTTAATTAAATTTAACCACCTGTGGCTGGTGACTATATCTTGAACAGACCAGGTCTAGGTATTTGAAATAAAATATTTTCAAGGTCAAGTGATTTGGATTTAGTGCCCTCCCCCTGGAAAGGAAAAAAAACCCAAAGTATACATGTTCACTGCCATTTAACTTTAATTTCTTGGTGGAGGGTAAAGATTCTGTCCAGTCTTTAGGGACTACATAGTCCAAATAACATTACTCATTTTGAAACTATCATCGTTTAAGGCACATTTGCAAATGTGCAGCTTCTGTGTTTATTTACTATTGAAGTATACCATTTCAAGGCATCTGTTCTTAAGCTTTTAACATGGGAGTTGGTGCATTCAGCTAATTCATCGCTTATTAG
Organism: Rhinolophus ferrumequinum; assembly: GCF_004115265.2. Taxonomy (NCBI): domain Eukaryota; kingdom Metazoa; phylum Chordata; class Mammalia; order Chiroptera; family Rhinolophidae; genus Rhinolophus; species Rhinolophus ferrumequinum. Next base: position 28,355,143 of record NC_046292.1, read on the forward strand.
AAAAGCAAGGAGAAACTTGGCTCATAGTTACCTCAATCAGCTTAAATTCTGTGTCAAATTATTTCTTTTCCTGGCACCCAAAGTCAAATACTACTCGACGGATCACACTTTGTTTTCTCTGTATGCAAGGTCAGATATGTGAGTTTAGAAGGAAGGCTTAACAAGAGTATCTTCACAAGATAATTTGCCTAGTTTCTTAAAATTAAAAATACTTGAGACACAAACAGTCAAACACAATGTGTGGTCTTTGTTTCCTGGTTTAAAGAAGAGCTTTGTAAGATGTTTAAGAGCAGTTGGAGAAATTTGAATACATATCAGAGTATTAAGGAATTGTTAATTTTGTAAGATGTGATAATAGCATTGTAGTTAATGCAGGAGAATGTACTTATTTGGAAATACATGCTGAAGCATTTATGTTTGAAGTGTTATGATGTCTGTAATTTACTTTAAAATAGTTTAGCAAAAACAAACAAACACACATGAAAGAAGTAAATACAGCAACATGTCAACAGTTTATCTAGATGGTGTGTATATATGGGTGTTGTATTCTTTTTATTTCTCTGTATGTGTGGAATTTTTTATAGTAAAAAATTGTAAAAAGTACCCGTCCCATGGTAGAGTAGTGAGATGTTAAAGTAGTGAAGCACTTGTGTCAGTGTCTAGCACACAATAACTACACAATAAATATTCACTATTATTTATAGCAAATACAGTGATATTTAATAGTGCTTATTGACAGATACTTTCCATCGTAAGCTAATGTCTTGTGGAGGGAGAAAATAAACTTAGTGGGAAAGACTGGTTTTTATAATGTTAGGATAATTTATAATCAGTAAGGGTAAGACCTTTTTTCTCCTTGCCACTTCCTTAACATTTCTCAAGTATAAAAAGCAACTGCTTTCCATATGTTACCGTAAACATTCTCTCTCATTACTTCAAGCTATACCTTGGTGTTTGATGGACCAATTTGTATTTATCTATAGTTAGTCTTTAAATTTTTCCATACTATGTTCCTGAGAACTACATTTAAAAACAGTCATTGTAGAGATGATTTCTCTCAAGGAACATTTTGGAACTGAGATTTATTTTCCTAGACCAGGACTTTGTATCAAAGGAATTGTAGAAGTGGCCCATGGTAAACTGCCAAACCTTGCTCCAACATTTACAAAGACCTGTATTCACTTAAAATAATGAAATAATGTCCCAAGTCAGTAGACTTTTGAAGTAGAAAAGCAAATCTCAAATCTTTTATATGAAGAAATTGAAGTCAAGGAAGGGGATTTGCTTAAAGTCACATGCAATAGTCATGATTCTTTTTTTTTTTTAAATTAAATTTATTGGGGTGACAATGGTTAGTAAAATTACATAAGATTCAAGTGTACAATTCTGTAATGTATCATTTGTATATCACATTGTGTGTTCATGATTCTTTTTACCTCATTGGAATTTAAGAGTGTTTTTTAGAAATGTTTTATTTGCATAATATATTTATTTAACATGACATGCAGTGTCTAGCCCAATCCAGACCTTTGCCATGGCAGAGACTGGGGAAGAGGAGACGATGGCAGCAGAGGCCTCAGGGTTCTCAGACTTGAGTGACTCAGAGTTTCTGGATCTGGAAGATACCCAAGAGTCAAGTGCTTCACTTAGTAAACCTGGCCCTTCTTCTGAACTCCCTGGGAAGGATGGCATGCTTATAAGCTTACCGCAGTGGAAAAGAGGATTGGATGTCTTACCGCCCATGGAACGATTCCATCTTAAATATTTGAATGTCACTGACCTGTCCACTCAGAACTGGTGTGAACAGCAAATGGTATATGGGAAGGAGCTTCCTGGTTTCTTGTCTCCTGAGAAGGCAGCCGTTTTGGACACTGGTGCCAGCATCCACTTAGCTAGAGAACTAGAAGTTCATGATCTCGTGACTGTCCCCATCACCACAAAAGAAGATGCTTGGGCAGTTAAGTTTCTGAACATATTATCAATGATTCCTACCCTGCAGTCAGAAGGGCGTATCAGAGAGTTTCCAGTGTTTGGAGAAGTGGAGAGTGTGCTTCTTGTCGGAGTGATCGATGAGCTGCACTATACAGCCAAGGGGGAACTGGAACTGGTTGAACTCAAGACACGCAGACGCCCTGTGCTCCCTCTGGAAACTCAGAAGAAAAAAGACTGTTTTCAAGTCAGCCTATACAAATATATCTTTGATGCCATGGTCCAAGGGAAAGTGACCACTGCTAGCCTGCTCCACCATGTAAAATTGCATCCAGAAAAGCCACTGGGAGCTTCAGTGCTGAGGCATGCCCAGCAGGGAGGCTTCTCTGTGAAGTCCTTGGGTGACCTCATGGAGCTGGTCTTCTTGTCTCTGACACTGTCTGACCTTCCAGTTATTGATATTCTGAAGATTGAGTATATCCACCAAGAGACTGCCACTGTGCTGGGAACAGAGACTGTGGCCTTTGAAGAGAAGGAACTAAGAAGCAAAGTGCAGCACTATCTGGCCTACTGGATGGGCCACCGAGAACCTCAAGGGGTTGACATCGAAGAGGCTTGGAAATGCCGGATGTGCAACTATGCAGATATTTGTGAGTGGAGGAAGGACGGGGTCGTGCACAGTGCCACACTAGAGCCACAAGCCAAAAAAGCCAAATAAACACAAGGTATGCTTTCAGGAACTTTTATCCTTCCTGCTCCTGATGTACTCACCAGAGTAAAAGAGGATCACTCACTGATCTTGGCTTTCGTGGAAAGTGTACTTATTTTGATTCTTTTCATATTTCCTCAACTTCTATCCAGCCAAATCCAGGACCAAGGCTCAGGGGTAAGTGGGAGAGATCTAGGATTGTGCTGCACCCGCAGCTTCGCTCTCGGTTGCCAAGAAGACGGATGCTCATCACGACTGGAGCGAAGGTATCCTTCAGCAATCATTGCTTCCCAAGAAGAGTCTCCAGTTTCTGTTAAGTCTCCGTAGTTTTTCTAAGTCAAGTCTTTTGTACATTTTATATAATAAAATGAAACACTGTGCAGATCGGTTAAACTGATTTTTTTTTCATAATCAGCCCTTCTAAGATGACCACTATACATAGTTGTGTGTATGTTATTCCAAGCCTTTAAATACATACATAAACATATTTCTGAAGCAGAATTAGTAGAATGAGCAGACCAAGAATTTTAAATAGGCATAATAAATATGCTTAAAGAAATAAAGGAAATGAAGCAGGAACAAGAAGTCATAAAAAATGAAAATATTAGATATGAAAAATAGAATACGTGAAGTAACGTTTACATTGTACAATCCAGCATTGCCACTCCTAGGTATGAACATACTTTGTAGCCCTTTCACAATAGTGAAACCTAAACCTAGAAACTACCCAGGCTTCCCTCCTCAGAAGAGTGGATGACGTGGTGTAGCAGACAAGACCAATGAGCTGCGCTGACATGCAACAATGTAGGTGAATCTTAACTGCATAATATTAAGTGAAAAGTGAGTCCCCAAAGGTTATCTATCATATGATACCCTTTTTATAAAGTGAAAAACAAAAATATTCTAAGGAAAATGTAAAGATAGTGAAGAGGAATCCCAGTGCATCTTAGAAGGCAGTGGAGCCCTTATCTGTAAACACCACCAAGAGGCCAGAGGAAAGAAGGATGCAGCAGCATCTGGAGGGTAAAGGCTTGTTTATGGAGACACTACTGGAGAATTAGCAGAAGTAGATGGAGGGGGAGAGGAGTTGGCAGGGGTGGAGTTTATTAACTGAAGGCCAAGAGCCAGCAGACCATGGTGAATATTAATGTGACTCCATGTTATACACGAACTGGTGAAACCTGGACATTTTTGGAGATAATAGTAGGTTACCTCTGGAGGCCCTCTGGGCTACACATACTCCTTTCCTAGGGACAATGGGAATCTTGTGATAATAACTCTTCCCATTTATTGAGTGAATGTTATGTGCCAGGTACTGTGCTAAGCACTTTTATAATTAAATCTGCATACATTATCACCGATGAGGGAACAGAGACTTAGGAGGGTTATAAAACTTGCCCAAGATCTCACAGTGTGAAAGTGGTAGACTCCATCCAGTCTAGATATGTCTGCAGTGCTTATGCTCTTAACCATTATGCTGTAAATTTTTCTTGCTGCTGTTAAGCATCATGCACTGTATATTATTCTAGGTCCTAGGAAGTTGGACCTTACAGGATAAACAGTATCAAGCTAATTAATAGTCTTAAAGAAAAGAACTTGCCCATTTTCGTGCAGGGTGTCACACGGGGTCTCTGGTCCCGCTTCCCACATAAGAACGCAGAACATGGTGAGGCCAAAAAGGAACACCCACGGAGCCATAGATAGGGGAGTCATACCACTATAGTCTCTCTGGTGGCTGGGTTGGAGACACAGGAAGCACACAACTGCCAGCACCCCAACAAGGGGTCTTCCTGTACCAGTCTCGCTAACTGCAATCCGCCCTGCTAACTGCAATCCGCTCTTGCTAGCTCAGCTACCGTCTTGCTATCCCCCATTTTTCTGCTAGAGTAGCCACGGCAGTTATATTAGTGGCCAGTGGCTCACTGGTTACAGCTGACGGCCAATTAGCCACAGCTGATGGCCATCCAGTCACAGTTGATGGCCATTTACTACCCGAGTGAGCACTTTTCCACGTGAGGCCGAGAGCCTGGAACTGCACTCCTGGCTGTGTCCCCACACCCAGTTTTCTGTAGCATCATCTTTTTTATACAAGAAGCTTTAAGAAGAGGAAAATGAGAAAAATCGGTTGGTTTTAGTTACCCTGTCTGAATGCAGCAATTCTGTAAATCAGTAATTCCCTGAGCTCTCTTAAAATCCTTATTTTAAGTAAACATCTTCTAGTTATCAGTTTATGGTTTCTCACAAAATAGTTGAGGCATCTGTAGTTGGGATCACCTCAGGATCACAGATTTTTTCCTACAAATACTTCCCTGGTTAGTAGCCTTGGCATGTCTAATAATTTCATCTCTCCTCTGTGAATTCTGCCCAAGGTGTCTGAACCCCAAATTATGGACCTCTTGCATGTTTTTCAGTGAGTGGCTAAATGAAAAGAGACGTCACAACAAAGCTATTTCTTGATGTTTTAAAACTTGCTTCCTGGGCCAGAGAATGGGTTGAATACCTTTATTAGGATTAGGTTCAATTGTTCGTAATAGAAATGTCCAAAACAATAGTGCTTAAACAAAATAGAAATTTATTTCTCTCATGAAAAAAGAACCCAAAATATAGTTAGTCTAGGTCTGATGTGGCACCCCATGGTGTCAGGAGCCCAAGTTTCTTCTCTCTTTCTTCTCTAAGATCAAACAGGTATCTTCCTACTTCATAGTCCAAAATGGCTGCCCAAGCTCCAGTCGCCTATTACACATTCAGCATATGGCTGAAATAGGAAAAGGGCATCATTTTAAGGATGCTCCTAAATTTGCATAACTGCTTCCACTTCTATCCCACTGGCCAAAACTTGGTCACCTGGTCATAGCTACCTGCAAGGGAAGTTGGGATATGTAATTTTTATTCTGGGACTGCATATACCCAGACAAAAACGAGATTCTATGGACAACTGAAAAAAAGGAGAATGGATATTGAGTGACAGCTTGCAATCTCTGCCCCATTGAGATTTTCAGGAACAGAGCCAACAATTTTTGCCTCACCGAGGGCCCTAAACCCTTGGGGAGAAGAGAAAGAGATAAAAATATGTCTTTATGACTTTGAAAATGCCAATAAAGTCGATGGCTACTAATATCAAGTGGGCTGTTAATATTGCCAGGCAATAGTACTTACTACATTTCCTTAATCCATTCACTCTTCCACATTCCTAAATAACATTAGAATCTCAGATGTTATGGATATAAGATGCATCATTATTTTATGTACTACTAAGAAAGAAAACAATGCTGCCAATTAAACTATGGCTTACCATCATTTGTAAGAGAGCAGTTTCACAGATGTTGACATATGAAAAAGTGTGTATTAGAATCAGTGTGATACAGTATTACCATTTCTCTCCTCAGACCTCCAATACCTTCTCCTTATCTTCACTTTCAGCTTCCTAGTTCACTGAGAAAATAGAAGCACTCAGAAAAGGATGTCCTCATTCTCCCACTGCCAAATCTGTCTGCCTATCTGCATCTGTACCTACGAACTCTGCTTCCCCTTTTATTTCAATGGATGAATTGTCCATACTCTTATAACTGATCCTTCTGATTGCATACTGGATTCCATCACTTCTCTCTTCAAGGATTTTCCTCCTGCAACTGTCCTGTCTGTCCTATATTGTCCATTTCTCCCTCTCTACAGTATCATTTTTATTAGGATACAAACATGCCGTAATTTCTTCTATCTTAAAAAAAATTCTGGACCCATAATTCATATGCAAGGACAGCTATATTTTTCAGCCTAAAAAAGCGTAACTGTCTATATTTGCTTTCTCCAATTTCTCTCCACCCACTCTTCCATCCCACTCTTACCAAACTCTTACCAGATTTTATCAGACGTTCACCACTACACCAAAATGCCATGTTTCGACAACTTCCACGTTGCTAAATTCAATGGGCATTTATTGGTTCTCATCCTACTTGACTTATCAGCAGTATTTAACACAGTGGATCACTCCCTCCTTGAAACATTTTCTTCCCTTGATTTTGCAGATCCAAACTCTCCTACTTTTCCATCTACCTCACAGATTATTCCTTCTCAGTTTTCTTTGTTGGGTCCTCTTCATCTCCCAGATCTAAACTACTGTATTGCTACTGTAGAAGAAACTGAACTGAGTAAAGGTAATGTATTCTTTTAGCATACTGCTGATTTAGATTTCCCAGTATTTAAAAATTTGATGTGGGGACAGAGCCAGGAGAGCAGTTTCCAGGCTCTCGGCCTTATGTGGAAAGGTGCTGGCTGGGTTATTACATGGCCATCAGCTGTAACTAGTTGGCCATCAGCTGTCACCGGTTGGCCATTAGCCACTAATTATAACTGCCCATGGCTATGCTAGCAAGCGTGGATTGCAGCTAGCAAGTGAAGTTAGCAAGCGGATTACATTTGCAGATTGTGTTGATCCTGCTTCCTGTGTCTCACCCGGCTACCAGCGAGACAGGCGTGCAGGAAGACCCCTCTTTGGGGTACTGGCGGATGTTTGCCTTTGTGTCTCAACCAGCGCCATTGAGAATATAGTGGTATGACTCCCCTATATAGCTCCGTTGCTCCTTTTTGGCCTCACCATATCCTGCATTCTTGTACAGGGAGTGGGAGCTGAGTCCTTGCATTATATCTAATGTCTATCTTTTTAAGCGAAGATGATATGTACACCTGCGTTTTTTAAATGAACATGGCTCTCAGGGTAGCCCCAGATATACCAACCCAGGAATCTCTCCCAAAAGAGGCAGAAGCATCTGACACATTCCGGAAACGGCTCCATAGGCCTCATGGGAAATGTAGTCTCTGATGGAAGGCCTGCACCGCGGGGGAGCCTGGGAACTCTAGGTGGGAAGTTACTTCCGCACACGCTCAGTGGAGTGGTAGCCGGTATTCTTTCAGTGTCTTGAAACGAGTGCCGCTTAAAGTGAGAGTGGGTGTTGCTCCCAGAGTCTCTGAGAGAGCACTGTAGACTGGTCTAGGACTTACAGCTGGCGCTGGGAGCGTGGCGGTGAACGGCTGGCAGGTATGATTGCGGGACTTGGGGGATTTGGGGGACGTACGGGAAGGGCGGGGAGAAAGACGGACGGGTTTTATTGGCTTACTCAACCGAAAATAAAACTTAACGCGCGCGTGGGGTGACTTTCTGTTTGGGTGTGTGGGTCCTTTCCATTTCTGGACTAGTTCAGAGAAAGTAAGTGCAGGGCTCCGACTGCCACTCAGTGGGTTCCCAGATCCCTGCGGGGCTGGGGCAGGCTCACTTTGCACTCCTGCCCTTGTTGGTAAAGGTCAGTGTGTAGGAGTCTGTGCATCAAACTGCACTTTTCCTGGTTACAGTGTTGTGTCTGCTGGCTCACGGGCGTGAAAGAATTCACGAGTCAGAAATGTAGAAGATTTATTAACGTAAAAGTTGAGTCAGCTGTGCTGAGTCTCCTGGAAACTACTGCCAACTACTGCATCAGTCTTTGTTTGGTCTCAAGTTTTATGTTTTCCTGAAGTTGGGGTGGGGGAAGGTGCGGTAAAGCTGATTATCGCAACCTTTGCATATGTTATGTAGATTTAAGTTAGAGCCTGGGGTGCGGATCCCATTGTGGGGACGGCCCCAGAGAGCAGTTTCCAGGCTCTCGGCCTCACGTGGAGGGGTGCTGGCTCAGGTAGTAGATGGCCGTCAGCTGTAACCATTGAGCCATTGGCCACTAATATAACTGCCGCGGCTACGTTGGGGAGTGGAGTCGAGTGGGTTGGTTGGCAGAAAAGCGGACAGCACGTCGTGTGAATCCAGCCTCCAGTCAGACTATAGTGGTATGACTCCCCTACCTATGGCTCCGTGGGTGTTCCTTTTTGGCCTCACCATATTCTGTGTTCTTGTGTGGGGAGCAGGAGCTGAGACCCCACAGGGTCAGCCCACGACACCATACAGATGCAAAACCTCTCCGTAGTCACTGGGCTAGCACCGGGCCTAAGTACATAGAAACACTGAAACTGCATAGTAAATATGTAGGGAGTAGAATCATTAAGAGGCAAAGAAAAGAAAGCTTTCAAAAAATCTCAAGCTAAATTACACTTATTAATTTGAGTTATACCAGAGATCCAAATCTCAAAAATAGATTTAGTGCCACCATCACAATCCCTCCGTCCCAACAAGAGCACCATTAACCCTTCCAAAGCCTGCAACAGGAAACGTTAAACCATTGCAAAGAACCTAGGAAGAAAGTGTTTCTAGAGAAACTGCTATGCTGTCTTCTTAAGGTATTCTCACAACAATCATCTGAAGTTAACTGTTATCTTCATTTTGTATATGAATTACCTGAAGCTGAGAGAGGCAAAGTTACTTGCCTAGACACAGCTTTGGAAGTGGAAGAGCTGAGATTGAAATCTAGAAATAATCTCCAAATTTCATTCTTTTTGCAACATAGTAAAAAAAAAAGTTGGATTTATTCTTCTTTTGAAATATTTGAGCAATGAATATTGTGTAAATTTCAGTTTGTTGGCATTTTTTAAGGATCTCTAAGTGAATCTGCAGATCTTCCAGCAAAGACTGTGTAAGTAAAGCTGTGAGTCTCTCTTGTACATTTTAGCCTTTCTAGGGCCCAGGTACTGCTGGCTGGAGTTTGAAAAAGCCAGATTTTGCGCTCTTAGGAGATGGTGAGTTGAGAGTGAGAGAGAGAGGGAAGGAGGAAGTGAGGGAGGGAGGGAGAATGGGAGTCTAAACTGAAAGTTCCAGTTTAAAAAAAAAAAATTGTTCCCAGGTCTCTGGATCTAGCCTTCTCAAGGAAGTCCAACCTGATTTGAGATCTCTTACCCCAGCTTCAGAGTAGAGACCAGAAAATCAGGAAGGAATGACTGCCAGAGATCCTGAGCTTCAGAGACCAGGCTTTTAATTAGTCTTTTAAATAATTTATTATTTTCTTAGGATAAATTTCTGGGAGAAAAAAAAAATGTTTCAGGTTCAGAGGTTAACAACTTGCTGTTCAATCAGTAGGACAGAAATATACAACATCCATATATTCATAACAGAATCACAAGTAGAGATTGGTGCTTATAAATAGGGGCTTTTCTGACGTGCTAGAAACATTCTTCCACTAGATGGCATTCTCTGAGGCTGCAGTGTGGGTATGTCTGTTCTGATAGAGCAGGGTTCTACATTGCAGACCTGCCTGGTTTTTCATGTCTTTCTGTTCTCTTCCCATTTCTACTTTCATAGATCTCCGTGCAAGAGTTGCAGAAATGATCAACTTCCAGGTAAGGGATCTATTTATTCAATCATTTAAATTTTTGAGAAAAAAATCCATATAAAAAAGAAATGCATAGTGTGGAGAATGTAGATTGACTAGATTAGGTCCAAAAGGAAATTTGGAAAATTGATATGTTAATATTCATATTACAGGGTGTACACATAGTTGAAATAAATTTGCGTTGTATAGGTGTACCCGATCTCTCCAACGATTATAGAAAGTGGATAGCCAACCAGTTGAAGTATTGTGTGAGGATAAAGCAAAACAGTTCCCAGACAAGTAAAGTTTTTCCTGGCAGTATTCTCTGAAGAAAATATCTTATAATGGGCTTTCATAGAGATAATGTTAAGAATAGCACGCACAGCAAGGACCCTGTGATAAATATAACATCAGATTTCCTACGACTTTCTTAGCGTGTTCCCTAGAATAAATAGACAACACAGTGCCAAGCAGCATTGTATGGACTCAATTTGTAAGTCTAGGCCCGTAGCCTTTTTAATGTTCATCTGGATCCAAAAGTAAACTTTGTACCTTTTCCAGGGTCTGCAGCTATTCTTGAGCATTTACTCTTCCATGTACATTTTATAATCAGGTTGTCAAGGTCCATAAAGGAGTGTGTGATGGGTATTTTTTTTATTGTGATTGCATTACACTTTTAGATTAATTTGGAGAGAATAATTTTTCAATAAGGAGTCCTCCACATATTTAATTTTTCTTATAGGTCCTTCGTTACTGTTTTATAGTTTTATTATTGTAATTCTTGTATATTTTTTGTAACATTTATTCTTACATGTGGTTAAAGTTGCTATTGAGGATGGTATAGATATTTTTTCTTTTGTTTTTTTATTGGCTATTCTGGTATATAAGAAAGTATGGATTAATCTATTTGACCTTACAGTCATGTGTCGCTTTACAACTGAGAAATGCGTCATTAGGTGATTTTTGTCACTGTGTGAACATCATAGAGAGCACTTACACAAACCTACATGGTACAGCCCACCACACACCTCGCTAGATGTCCTAGGCTACAAGTCTGTACAGCACGTTACTGTATAAAATAACACGAGATTAAACCAAGCACAAGAGAAAATGGTTTAATCAAGAGGTGCTATAAACAGGGGCGGTCAGATGGCTCAGTTGGTTAGAGCGTGAGCTCTCAACAACAAGGTTGCCGGTTCAATTCCCGCATGAGATGGTGGGCTGTGCCCTCTGCAACTAGAGACTGAAAACGGTGACTGGACTTGGAGCTGAGCTGCGTCCTCCACAACTAGACTGAAGGACAACGACTTGGAGCTGATGGGCCCTGGAGAAACACACTGTTCCCCAATATTCCCCAATAATAAAAAAAAAAAAGATACTGTAAACAAAATATGAGAGGCTGCTTTTTTTCCTAATAAGTAGAAAGTACACGCTAAAATAACGATTAAAAAGTAGTTTATTACTTTTACCATAGTAGTTTATTATCATTGTCAGGTATTATGTATTGTACATAATTATATGTGCTATATCTTTGTATGACCAGCAGCACAGTAGTTTGTTTATATCAGCAGCATCACAAACATGAGTAATGTCTTGCAGTACGACTTCATGATGGCTACAGTGTCACTATGCGAAAGGAATTTTCCAGCTACGTTATCATCTTATGGGGTCACCATTGTCTGTGTTGTCAGTTGTTGACTGAAACATCGTTATGCAGCACACGACTGTATGTCAACTTAGAGAACACTTACTAAGTCAAGAGGTTTTTAGTTGATTCTTAGATTTTCCAGTTAGGCAGTCATATACTCTTCAAATGGAGTTTTTCCCTAACTGCTCAATCTGTACGTCTCCATTTTTTTTCTCTTATTGCAATGGACAGGACTTCTAGTAACTATTTTATAATTTTGAAAGTAATTGCTAGCCAAATCTTTTTGTTCCATTTTTAATGGGAATGCTTCCAGTGTTTCACTGTTTCGTCTTGTATTCTAGTAGTTGTTTCTGTTTTTCATCAAAGTGAGGATTTTTAGCTTATGAAGATTGTTTTTGTAAATTGGGAACTTTTCTCATATCCTTTTTTTAATACCTGTCAATAAGAATCATATTTTGTCTTCTTTAATATAGCAGTTTAAGAATTTCTAATAACATTTCCCAATATTGAACCTATCTTATTTACAAAAACAGGAGGCCAACCCATGGGTTGCACTTTGCTCACCCCCACTCTATTTGGTGTTAAGAATCTCTGTGATGGACATTTGGCCACATGCCTTTTTTATTTCAGTTTAAATTAATTAAACATGATTCTGGCTTTATGGTTGAGAGGATATATTTTGTGATGTTAAAAAATTCCACATCTTCCTATTTTATTATGTTTATGTGAGTCTGGTATGTTAACATTATAGCCCCTAGAACATCTTACTGCATTTACATGTTTACTTTGTAGTGTCTTATAGAATGTAAGATCTCTGAGGCAGTGATAATTTTATTCTTTTTTGCATCACTAGTATAGTATCTGATCGGACCTCATTAAATATTTTATGAGTGAATGAAGAACATATAAGCAGTATTTTAAAATACTTTTATTGATACATAATGTGCATATTACAAATTGACCTGTTTAAAGTATATACAATTCAGTGGTTTTGGTATATTTTTGGAATTGCGAAACCATCACCACTATCTAATTTCAGGACATTTTCATTACCTTCAAAAGAAACCCCATACCCATTAGAGGCCACTCCCCATTTTTCCCTTCCCCTAGCCCTAATTTACTTAGTGTTTCTATGGATTTGCCTATTCTGAACGTATTATACAAATGGAACCATACACTATGTGATCTTTTGTGACTGGCTGCTTTCACCCGGCACAATATTTTCATCTATGTTGTAGATTCCTTTTTATTGCTGAACGATATTGCATCATATGGATGTATGGTACCACATTTTGTTTATATGTTCATCAGTTGATGGATACCTATATTGGTTCCACTTTTTGGCTATTATTATTTTCTGCTATGAACATGTGTTTTCAATGCTCTTGGGTATGAACCTATGAAGAATTGTTGGGTCATATGCTAACTCTATGTTTATCATTTCGGACCTGCCGAAATGTTTTCTGCAGTTGCTGCACAATTTTACAATCCTACCAGTAACGTCCGAGAGTTCCAGTTTCTCCACATCCTTGCTAATACTTGTCATTGTCTGTGTTTTATTTTAGCCATCCTAGTGGCTGTGAAGTGAAATCTCATTGTGGTTTCGATTTGCATTTTACTAATGACTAATGATGTTGAGCATCTTTTCATGTATCAATGGACTGTATATGTCTTTGGAGAAATGTCTGTGCAAATCTTTTGCGTATTTTTAAATTGAGTTGTCTCTTTATTGTTGTATTATGAGTTCTTTTTATATTCTAGATACAAATCTCTTATCAGTTATATGATTTGCAACTATTTCTTCCCATTCTGTGTGTTGTCTTTTCACTTTCTTGATGGTGTCCTTTGAAGCACAAAAATTTTAACTTTTGATGAATTCCAGTTTATCTATTTTTCCCTCTGTCACTTACACTTTTTTCTGTCATCTAAGAAACCACTGCCTAATCCAAGGTCACAAAGATTTACTCCTATGTTTTCTTCTAAGGATCTTATAGCTTTAGTTCTTACATTTAGAACTAAATCTGACCCATTTTAAGCTCATTTTTTTATATGATGTGAGGTGTGTGTGGGAGAGGGTCCCAACTTCATTATTTTGCATGTGGATATTCAGTTTGTTAAAAAGACTGTACTTTTCCCCCATTAAATTGTCCTGGCTGGAAACCCCCACCTGTGCCCCGGCTGCTCTGACTGGCCTCCCCCAGCCCACGGGGCCTCTCAAGTCTAATGCCCCCACAGCTCCCACTACCCAACAGGGAGTGTCGCCCCCACACAGGAGCACCTACTGTGTGTGCATCAGGAACTAGGGACAAGTGTGGGCAAGGGTGGACATGGCCTGTTGAATATTTGTAATATGATTTGTGTTTCTATCACAAAGTACATTTTTGAATCAAACATACAGTTATACCTTTCTGAAAACTGCGCAATAAACACGATATCACCGTAAGAGGCTGCCATGATTCTCTTGCAAGTCCCCAAATGATGCGTACTTTAGTTTGAAGATCAATGTGCTGTTACAGGGCTCAGTGACATTCCAGGATGTGGTTGTGGACTTCACCCCAGAGGAGTGGCAGCTGCTGGACTGTGATCAGAGAACCTTGTATTGGGATGTGATGTTGGAGAACTTTAGAAACCTCATCTCAGTGGGTAAGGACAGTGGGTGGTAACTTTTCAGTGTAACTCAGAATGTGTGAATAGTGCCCTTTCTTGAAAACTTAAGAAAGCTGTGAACATTCTGAAGCTTTAGTAAGTTTGGCCCTGAATTTTAATGACCAGAGATTTTTACTCTCTTTTGGGGGTCAGATAGTCTGCGTATGCTTCTACCTTCCAAATGGAGGAGAAGGGTCTTTCTGTTCTAAAGACTGTTTGTCATCCTTTACAGGCCCTGAGACTCAAGGAGGCAGACCTGAGTTGTGAGGTAGTTGTTTGTCCTTAGCACCTTGTTCCCAGTTCTGTGTTGTTTCCCATGAACAGGGGGTCCAGTTACCAAAACAAAAGTGATCTTCAAGGTGCAGCAAGGACAAGAGCCACACATGGTGGAGGGAGAAAATCCACATTGGAGCCATACAGGTGAGAGAGCGGAACCAGGGCGAGGGGAATCCTTGGAGTGGAGATGCCAGTTGGGCAGTGAGGGACAGGCACCTTTGAAATACTTTCCAGGAAGCATCTCTTAAAAGCCACACACCTTTGGAAGTGACTGGGTCCACTTGACATAACACCATCATATCCCCAAATGACACCTTGACTGTCACTCTTCCCACATAGCTGCTCATTCTCTTTGCTCCTGTCTTGTATGAAGGAATGTCGCTCTCCTTTCTACTCTGGCTCCTTGCAAGGCCTGCTTCCTGGTCCTTGCTTTGTTCTCTTAATTCCTAAAATCCTCATTTCCCTTTCCTCCCCATGTGTTCTCAGATCTTTTCCATACATTTAGTTCTTAGAGTGCAGTCAGATTGTATGGATTTGAAGTCTCACTCCCCAATCACTGTCTAACCTAATTACTTTGTAGCACAATTTTATTTATAAAAGAGGGATAATATTAATCCTTACCTCAGGTTTCTTTGTAAAGATAATATGAGGTAATGCATGCAAAATCCTTTAAATAGTTGGCAGATAGTAAGTGTTCAGCATATGTTAGATGTTTTTATGTCAAAACTTTCAGTTACAATATGCTCTAAGTATTTTCCTTTTTAAATAACTCATTCCTTTTCTTGCATCATATATCCCATCTGTGTACCCCACCTTGTTCATCTTTAGTCTCAGTGCTAACTTGGAGTATCTACCTTCTAGTGCATCTTTCTGCTTCACATGGTAATTCTGATTATCTAGTGGAAATTCTCTTCCAGCTTTGAGTTGGTTCCTTGCTAATACACCCTCACCCTTTCTTACTGTTTACTCACCTTTTGCTTTTTGCCTTCTCTGTCATCTTCTGGACTTTTCTCCACAGTGACTCCCTCAGAAAGTTCATCACTCTGAAGACCAGAGTCATTTATGATGGCTTTATGCCATCTTTAGCATCTTTGCCAACTCTCCATCCCCCTAATTTTACCCCACCTGGCCTTATTTTCTCCGTTGTTTTTTTTTTCATAGTAGCCAATGTTCTGCAACCTTCACCATTATCTTTATATTACAGTAAAGGATAATGAGTGGCCTGCTGCTTTGCAGTCTCAAAATTACTGTGGTAACCATTTGTTTTTTTCTCTCTCAAGAGTTTCTCCTTAAGTACTATTGTAACTTATTGCCTGTGATTTCAACTATTAGCTTATCCAGGTCTGATTCAGAATAAAATTTTCCCTTTCCACAGAGCCCACAAAAGAAATATGTTTCATATAATTAAGATACCAATTAAGTGTACTTTAGATTTCTTGTGACTCCAACTGCTAATGACAGAAACCAAATGAATTTTAACTCCTGATATGGTGTCTAGGCTATTTACATTCCTATATTGCCAAATCTTTCCCATTTTCTGGTTTGTCTTAGATGTTCTTGCAAAATTATCCAAACTATTTCATTTTTCTTATTCTCCTGACAAAAAAACATGAATTATTCCTTTATAACCTGTTTTGTTATATTTAAATGGCTTTTGCAGCCCTCTGTAATGTGATCCATTTGGTTCATCCAGAATTGTCCATCTTTTCCCTATTCCATGGCACTTGGATTCTTTAGCATCTTCTGTACACAGTTTTCTTCTCTGCATCAGTCCTTTTGATTCTGGTGGGCTCCACCTAACTAAAACCAGCATGCTATTAAATCTGAGTTCAGTTTTCTCCTCTTTCCTGGTAACTCCAGCCTAGATTAATCTCTCCCTTCTTTGAACTCCCATCCCAATTGTAGTATAGCTCTATCATAAAAACTTGACAAATACTCTTGTTGTTTTTTTTTTTTAACGCTATGGCTTTTAAGGTATGTTTTCTCATGATAATACCCTGAAGAGAAAAGCCTATATTATTTTTTCCTTTACACTGTTGTGGAGCATGTAACGGGCATTCAGTGAACATTTCGTTAATTCATTGTTGTAAAGTCAAGCATTGTGGCGATGTTTCTTATTCTTTATTCAACAAGGCTTTTTGTTGTTTCCTGAGAAGGAGTCAGAGAAAGCAAAACAACCCATTACCCTTTTCCCGGTGTGTAAATCATAGTTGAAAAGGCAAAACATAGCCATAAAATATTTTAAGAGTTGACAAGTGTGGAATGTTTGTTCAGTGCATAATAACATTGCGGTTTTGTTCTAGTTAATTGTCAAAATGCATGGCTCAGGCAGCCGTGGTGACTATCTTAGAAGTTCAGGGAAAATGGAGCTTAAAGTTGAAAGCATGCAAGCATTAGAAGAGTAATTTTTGAGTTCATGGAACAATGGCTCCTCCCTAAAGATATCTAAGTAATAGATAGGATGAGAGAGGATGAGGGAGGCCAAGTGACAGTGGGGAAGGAGCATGAGCAAAAGATTGCAGTTATTCAGAGTCTAGAATCCTTGGAACAGAAGGTATTTGTTCAGGACTAGAGGAATGCATGCTTGGATACATGAGTGAATTCATTATATTGTGTAGTTTGTTCACCAGGCTTACTACCCTGGATTTTTCAGTTAGTTACTGTTGGTTGAGGTTACTTACACACAGGATGCTGCTTCCCATTGGTTGAAGTAGAGAGAAAAGAAGACAGAGATCAAATACCCATTCCTATATACCCACCAATACCCACTCTATAAAGAAATATGTCCTAATGTCTCTAGCCCACTTCTCAGTCCAGCTCCTAAGAGAAAGATAAGGTATAGAGCAAGAGGCTAAGGGTTTTGTGCTAACACTCCACATGGAAGGAAACTCAAGGGAATTATAACCACCTCTTCCTACTTTTTTCTTTTTTTAAATGGAGCAATGTATTTGGGATTTATAGTTTTGAGCACAGATGTGAAAAACTGACTTTAGGAGCAAGACAGCTTCCTGGGAATTAGTTTCTTAGGCAGATTGACAGAGGATGTGAAAACAGTACTTGTCAAATACAAAAAGGACAAATAGTTGTCATATTTGTCCTATAGAAACCCAACCAGAATAAAAATGATAGTAAGCAGACAGCATCTGCCTGGACTAAGGAGGATTTAACCCTTGAATGACCTGCTGGACATTTGTGTTCCTGGGGTACAAGAAAGTACATGTAAGAATGAATCCCTGCTGTGGTAGAATTGAAACCCTGTCTACAGATATGTCTCAGCTGTGGTTTGGGTGGAGTTAGAGGACTGGAGATACAAGAATGTTCCTGAAGGAAACTGACATTGTGTCAGGTGATTAAGAGGAAAAAGATCGATGAATGAGGGAAATAGGGAGCTAGCCTCACAAGGTAATCTAGAAATTAGGTAGCGAGGATTCTCATTCTGATCTGCCTTCTTCAACTAGTTTTTCCTCGGATATTTTTCCTTAACCCCGTGTCTTGTTTCGCTGGTTACCCTGTCTATTAATCTCCATAATGTACTCGTTTTATGAACTAACCTCGCACCTTTGATGAGCAACCTTTGACTTCCTTTGTACCCAATCGCTGTACCTTGTGCCAATATTACTGTCTTTCCATAAGTTAGAGCTAAGCCACCTGTTCTCATGATTGTCATTTTATCTGCTCCCGTTTCCTCTTCAGTTTTATTCTTAAAGCTCAGGAGCAAGGCAAATACAGGATTTGTTTCAAAATGAGACTAGATTTGAAGTCATGTAAGATTGTCTCTTTAACTGTTGATGGAAAAATTAACTAGGAATGTTTTATTGTACTCCTTTTTAGAAGCTGAGTGCCCACTTGATGAAACAGAGAAGCACCAGGAAAGCAAAGACAATTTTTTTAATTCAGTTTTGTTCATGTTCAACAAAATTCTGACTGTGGAGAGACTCCATGGTTATAATATGAGCACAAGTCTTAATCCCACAAGAAAAAAATCATATAAATGCAAATCATATGAGAAGAGTTTGCAACCTACTTTAGACTTACTTAATTATAACAGATGTTATACTGGAGAAAACCCTTATGAATGCAAGCAATGTGGGAAAGCCTTCAAAAAGAAATTTCACTTCATTAGACATGAAAAAAATCATACAAGGAAAAAACCCTTTGAATGCAATGACTGTGCGAAAGCCTATAGCAGTAAGGCACACTTTGCAACTCATCAGAAAATTCATAATGGAGAGAGACCCTTTGTGTGCAATGATTGTGGGAAAGCTTTTATGTATAAAGCACATCTTGTGGTCCACCAGAGACTTCACACCGGAGAGAAACCTTATGAATGCAGTCAGTGCGGGAAATCATTCACTTGGCATTCCTCTTTTAATCAACATGTGAAATCGCATACACTGGAGAACTCTTTTGAATGTAAGGAATGTGGGAAAACCTTCAAGTATAATTCATCCCTTTCTAAACATTCTAGATTTCATACCGGAGAGAAACCTTACCGATGTATCGTATGTGGCAAAGCTTTTGGCAACACATCTGTGCTTGTTACCCATCAAAGAATTCACACAGGAGAGAAACCTTACGGATGTATTAAATGTGGCAAAGCCTTCATCAAAAAGTCTCATCTCCTTAGACATCAGATAACTCATACAGGAGAAAAGCCCTATGAATGTAACAAATGTAGGAAAGCATTTTCGCAGAAGTCACATCTTATTGTACATCAGAAAATTCATACATAATACTTTATGAATATGAGAAAGCCTTAGGTATTAAATAAATCTTAGCAGGGAATTCATGATGAGGTGAAATCCACAAATTTGAATGGATTTCAAATTTGAGTGGATTCCCATAAAAAGGTAATGCCAATCATGTTTTGGAAGCGATAATAAAGTTTCCATAGAAAAGATCACAGAAAACTTGAATTATAAATAATAGAGGATAGAGCTTGGAAAGCAAGCATAAATTAAATAGGGAATAAGTGAAAACCACATTTATCATCCCTGATTTTTTATTTTTATAACAAGTTATACATTTATGCAAGTGTGAGCATAAAATGTTTATACATTACGTTAAATTACATAAAGTTTTTGCAGTAAATATCACCATTTTTTCCTAACATGCAAGTGAAAAAAAGGATTTAATAAGTAATATGAATTGCAGTAATATTTTCATCTGTTTGCTGGCACTTTTAAAGGGCATGACAGTGTTACTGAATCTCAGAGTCTCCTCTTTAATTAAAAAATTTGTTATACAGATATTTTCCTATGTATGTAAACACCAAGACAAAAATAACAAGATACCTGTTGAGAGGGCAACAGCAATTATATTCTGTATTACAAGTATTCAGTTGAAAAGTATTTAAATAAATATGTAAATAAAACATTTGCATTCAAAAATTCCTGTTCTTTTTCATTGGTGCATCTACATAAGATGTAAGCCCAGTTCAAGTAGTGTTTAACTAAGGTATCATCTGTATGTAATTTTAATAAAGTAGGGTGTCATGATACCTTGCAACTTCCGAAGAGCTAGTTTTGGTAGTTTGTTGTAAGATTTTTGTATTTTTTTGTAAGAAGTTGATACAGGTTTAGCTCCTAGGGGTGCCTGGAATATTCTATATAACAGCATAGGCGGCTTTAATGAAGTTGAAAAGAGCAAGTTTTTCTGCTTAGCAGCTTT
This sequence comes from Rhinolophus ferrumequinum, assembly GCF_004115265.2. Taxonomy (NCBI): domain Eukaryota; kingdom Metazoa; phylum Chordata; class Mammalia; order Chiroptera; family Rhinolophidae; genus Rhinolophus; species Rhinolophus ferrumequinum. The sequence continues at coordinate 28,375,241 of NC_046292.1, forward strand.
GCTTTGGAATGTGAATTTTGTTAAGTCCCACGTATTCCCTTAAAAGGATGAACTATCCATTGTTTAAGCTAAAGTTTTTATTGCTGTCCACAATATCCGTTGATAATGTCAGAAAACCTTTATGCCTTTTCTTGGGTGGTGCTAAAACAGCTTGAAACTAAATTCAGAAATCAAGCCTCTTTCAATTTTAAGCTCAGTTACAACTATGTTGCATTGTTTCTTTTATTAGCCATTCTTAGAAGAGTAATGTGGAGTAATGATTGTAAAGGAATGGTAGTGCTTTTTTGAAAAAGCATACTTAGGACCTAAGGATCTAAATTAAATCTTTACTGATAAAGATCTTTGACCAAAGTTTAGTCAGGCTCATGAACCTTCTCCTAGGCCCATCTGTACACTTCCTTGTAAAATTTAGCAAGAACCCTAAGGCAGTTTAACCAAAATGCCCCACCCTTGATAGCTGATCAGTTCCTCTTCCTCTACCATCTTCAGATGATGTCTGACCACCCTGGCCTGTCTTCAGCAAGAATCCTCCCCCTTACCCCTGGTGTTTCCTCTTACTAATTTTCCACCCCCACCCTTCTCCTTGGCTATAAATTCCCACTAGTCCATTCTGTATTTGGAGTTGAGCTCAATCTTTCCTCCCTACTGAGTCCCTTTGCTGTGGTCCCTACTGGGACACTGTGTTGCCCTGAAAATAAGACCTAGCCGGACCATCGGCTCTAATGCGTCTTTTGGAGCAAAAATTAATGTAAGACCTAGTATTATACCCGGTCTTATATTAAAATAAGACCAGGTCTTATATTAATTTTTGCTCCAAAAGACGCATTAGAGCTGATGGTCCGGCTAGGTCTCATTTTCGGGGAAACACCGTAGTCCTGAATAAGGTCTGCCTTGCCATCTTTAACAAGTGTCATTGAATATCTTTTTTCTTTAACACTTTCCAAGTTATTTAGGAGGTTACATGCTAGTTTCACTTTTGCAGTCATTCCAGAAGTTTCTGTTGAGCTGAAAAAAAGGAAAGTCCTGTGACTATAAATACCTAAAGAATATCCTATGTGGTTAGCAGACTGATTCTGAAGACAATTCCAAAAGGGAACTTTGCAAGACAATTTTGAATTGTTTTCAGAATCAGTTTGTTAGCCACAATTATAATGCAATTCCTGGGTCTAGAGCTCACATTTGAGAGGGGAAAACGGGGCCACACTATTGTACCTACTATGCAAATGCACCGATCAGCGACATTCTGAGACTGTGAGGTGTGCAGAAAATCATGGCTACTAATGATCAAGTATGCAAATTATTTATAAGTAAAATCCAGTTTTCATAAAACATCACATACATTTTAATTAAATAAAATAGGGTTACAAGAACTAGATATTTACACATAATTGGAAGACCCTTATCTTTGCAAAGACCCTGTGTTGTTAATGATTGTTATGACCCCAAGTTATTGTAGTATTTTATATTCTTGAACATATTTTTTAAAAATATATTCCTAAATGTATCTTTTTAAATTGAGATATAATTGTCATATAACGTTAGTTTCAGATGTGAGTCAGTATTTGTGTGTATTGTGAGATACTGACCACAGTAAATCTATTAGAGTTAACACCCATTACCACACAGCCACAAAGTGTTTTGCTTTTGATGAGAACTTGCCAGATTATTCTCTTAGGAACTTTCAGATGTACAACACAGTATTATGAACTATAGTCACCATGCTGTGCATTACATCCCTATTACTTATTTTTATCACTGGAAGTTTGTACCTTTTGATCCCCATCACCCGTTTTGCACACGCTCTACCCCTGCCTCTGGCAACTACCAATCTGTTCTCTGTATCTATGAATTCATATTTTTAAAAATTCCACATATGAGATCATAACGGTATTTGTCTTTATCTGATTTATTTCACTGAGCATAATGCCTTCAAGGTCCACCCATGATGTCACAAATGGCAAGATTTCCTTCTTTTTTATGGCTGAACAATATTATGTTGTATATACTGGGAGTGCCAAAAAATGTATACACATTTTAAGAAAGGAAAAAACTGTATTAAAATTGTAATACTTAGTATATACCAATAACAAAAGTTGAATACAAGTAACGTTTGACTTCTGCAATTACAAGAGGTGCTCAAAGTGGTTACCATCAGCGTCCAGACTCTTCTAATTACAGCGAACTACTGCTTGAGCAATTGTTGACCAAAGTGTCCACTTGTATACATTTTTTGGCACCCCCGGTGTGTGTGTGTGTGTATCTATATGTATATATGTGAGATATATATATATATATATATATATATATGTGTGTGTGTGTGTATGTATATATGTATATATACACACACATACATACACACCCACACCACTATTTCTTTATCCCTTCATTCACTGATGGACACTTAGGTCATTCCATGCCTTAGCTATTGTAAATAATGCTACAAGGAAATTTTAAAATAATGATTTATATTTTCAAATAATATGTTTAATATGTTCTCTTTCAACCTCAAGACACGTTTGTGGACAAAGTACTTCTATATTTAAAACTATAGGTATGACCATTAATCTGAAAACAGGACAATAAAAAATAATTTCCCCACATTTCCAGACTTCTTTAACTCCTAATATTCTAGTATTGGACACATACATTACTATGTGGGGAACTTTCATTCTTTTCCTGTATAACCTCAACCTCAGAACATGATTTTGGCAAGAACCCCAAGATGTTAACACTCAGCTCAAACATGACCTTAGAGCCCCCAGAAGCCTATTTTTCTTTATTTGAAGTCTGAGCCTTTGTCTAGTTGTCAAAACACTCGGAAATAGCCATGCCTAATGTAAGCAGAATATCCTTTTTCATACCCACCTTCCCTCTAGAATGTTACACCTTGAGATATTTTTACTTCCCCCTTTTAACAGGAACACTCAAATATGTTACCTTTCTTTGTACTGTTTATAATCAGACATTAGGTTGATTTTTTTCTAGTACGAAGATAGGTATATATTTTTTTGGTTTTATTTTTCAATTATAGTGGACATACAATATTATTTTAGTTTCAGTAAGATAGGTTTATTTTTATGCTTCTATAATGCATGCTTATTATATGTATATGTACATATATATACACACACATACATACATAAAACCAAAAATATCTGATGAAGAAAATATCACCTGAAATCTCATTTTCCTGAGAAAACCATCATTAACATCAAACATCCAAGAAGAGTAGAATACAAAAAACACTGATGAACAAATAAATTGTAAACATGTTGGTAAATCTGACTTTACATTGGGTGTGATTTAAATGATTTGGAAGAGAGCTCAAAGTAAGGTGAAATGAACTAGATAATAATATTGGAAAAGAGGGAAGAATCAGGGTTAAAGTGTTATAAAGTTCTTGTTATAGAAACGGATAAAAATACTAACTTTATACCTTGTTAAATATGTATGTTAAAAATTGAGGGCTAACTATTAAAAAAATAGACTACATCACAAATCACTAGAGAGAATAACGGAAATAATGAGAACTATAAATCCAATAGAAAACAGGAAAGGAAAACTGAAGCAACAAAGAAAAGGCATGGTAAATAGAAAGCAAAAGTGAAACTGCAAGAATTTGTCAAAGTATATCACTAATCACAATAAATACAAATGGATTAAATCATCTTCCTGAGGAATAATAACGTTCTGTATTATATTTAGAGGTTTTTTTTTTAATGTCAGAAGCACTTTATAATTTGCATTGTAAAAGGTAGATAGATAATCAGGTGCTCTCCCCAACCCCAAATCAAAAGAGCTGGTAGCTTTTTGGGGAAAGGAAGGAAGAAAGAAGGTAAATTGGTGATATTATAAATTATTTCATGAACTAATACTATCTCTTATGAAAAATGTTTTCTTGAAATAATTTTTTTAAGTCTAGGAGTTAATTATAGCTAGTAAGGCAGTAAACATGTTTAATGAGAATGAGATTGCTTTCTGTGGGGCAGAGAAAGGATTTATTTAGTCTGATCTGAGCAAGGTCTTTCACAGCACAGCAGCAGTACAAAATATCTTTAAGGTCAAAGTGACTGTTTCTTTTATATCAAGGTTCTCTGTCTTCATTATATTTGAACCAAGAGGGAGGAGATTCTTTTTATTCTTCCTTTCGTCTTAACAAAAGAGAGACCTAAAAAAACATATTTTTCCAAAGTAGAGACTATCAGATTTAAAAAGAAAACAAAACCAGAAACAAGTTGCATACAAGAACACTGAAGCAAAATTATACAGAAAGGATGAAAAAGGAATGTAACAAGATCCACTAAGCAAATAATAGAAAGCTGATGCATTAATATTAATTGCTATAAATCGGGTTGGCAAACTTTTTCTGTAAAGGGCCAGATACTAAATATTTTAGGCTCTGTGGGCAAATTGTCTCTGTTATAACTACTCTGCTTCAGTAGCATGAAAGCAGCCATAGACATGTAAATGAATGAGTGTGGTTACATTCTAATAAAACTATTTACAAAACAGCCAGCAAACCAGATTTGGCCCTTTGGTGTAGACTGCTGACCCTGTTCTGATTATATATTGATTATATAGCAGTGAGTAAGTAAAAAAGGCAAGATACCAGTGCTCAAAGAATTCAAAAACCAATAATCAAACATATAATACTCTCAGGTATTGATAACTAAAATATTTTTAAAAACCTGTGAGGAGATTGAATGTGACAGGAAACTAAGGTGGAGGGGCCAAGGAAGACCTCAAAGAGGAGACTTTTAAACAGACCTGAGTGAAGTGAAGGAGGGAGTCTCAGAAAGATCGTGCAAGGGTCCTGAGGCAAGAGTGAGTCTGGCCCATTGAGAATGGGTAAGAAGTCCAGTCTGGCTGGAGCAGAGAAGTGGAGGTGAGTTTTGTGCATTAGACAGGTACCAGATTATGCGAGTTCATTCTAAATGTGATGGGAAGGCTTTGAGGATTTTGAGAAGAGTAGAATAGTCTGATTGATTTACTTTTGAAAAGTTCTCTCTGGCTATGTGTGTGTGGGAGAACAGGTAGTAGGGGTGGCAAGAGGGCAAATAGGGAGACCAGTTAAGAGGCAATTGCCTCAGAATGCAGACAACAGATGGTGGTGTTCTGGACTAGGTGGTTGGGAACAGAGATGCTCCTCTGGGGCTAGAACGCATTAGCGAGAGCAACCTTATCACCAATGTACCGAAGATGACACAGCCACAGTCTGGACATAGCTTCACTGGTCCTCTGGCTCAAGAGTCTCCTTTAAGATTGCAATCAGGATGTTGGCTGGGGCTACAGTCCTCTTAAGGCTCAACAGAGGGAAGGACATACTTCCAAGCTCACTTATGTGGTGATTGGCAGGCCTCAGAAGATCCACTTCCAAACTTACTCAAGTGGCTGTTGGCAGGCTTCAGGTCCTAACTGGCCGGAGACAAAAGTTCTTTGCCACACAGACCTCTCCAAGTACCACATGGAAAACCCACAACAAAGCAGCTGGCTGCTCTTAGAATAAGGACGTAAGGGGAGGTAATGAGGGCAAGCAAATCCTTCCAGGACTTATTAAAAAGTGACCAAAACGACTTCTCTCCCCTCACCCCTCTCCCCAGACCTGCTCTACTAACCCCCATAACCTCATATAACTAGAAGGTTGGAGAGGCGGGATGGGAATCAGCGGTCAGGAATCAGCCTTGGAAGAGAATCCCTGGCATTTCTCTTTAAAAATCAAATGAGAATGGTTCCAAGAGATTCCCCCACGGAGACGGGTTACCTGCAAGAAGGGCCTTGGAAGCCTGTACAGAAACAGTAAAGCAGACAAAGGAGAGGCCCAGTGGGCACCCTATTAAGTATACTAGCTGGGGGCGGGGACGGACCCAGAGGGTTGGAAGAGGTCACAGAGGGGTGGGGCTCCCCATCTGAGATCTGTGCAGGAGGGAGGGCCGCACATACCTGCCCCTCGCGACTTTGCCTTATAAAACCTGTCTGCCCCGTGGCCCCTGTGCTCGTGTCAGTGGTAGCCAGTGTGGTGACATTCCAGAGAGGACCACTGGCCAAATAGGAGACACTCCAAATAGGAGACACCAGTCTCTTTTCCCTCCTGTTAGTCCCCAATCGCTTAGGAGCCAGACTCCGAAGGGCACAGGGTAGGATTAGTCCAAGGCGGGCTCACCCCGGCTCAGCCCACCCGACCCTACCGGAGCTCCGCGGGGCGGCGCGCGCTGCACGCCAAAAAGGAAAGCCGTCTGCACTCCCATTGTCGGGTCCCAGGAACTAAAATTTAAAAAATGATTTTTCCAGCCCCTGATAGGGCTGAAAGAGGAAAGTCTACATGCTACAGCGTGAAGGATGGGGCAGCGCCCAGCGCCGGGTCAGGGCACTGGGGCAGCGGCGGGGTTGACGGAGACCACGCGCCGCAGGGCCTTGTGGGAGGTGCCTCCGGCTCTCAGCGCAGGCGCAGTGGGACTCAGCGGTGGGCTCCGCCCCGCGTGCGAGTGCGGGGCAGGTGAGTCTGGGTACGTCTTCGCGATGCCGGTAGCTGCTCGCTGCAAGACTGGGGTTCGCAGGGGCACCACGGGTCAGCGGGAAGATGAAGATCAGAGGGCCAGAGAGGGGGTAGGATTGAGCAACTTGAAGCCCATATCTGGGGCCCCAGGAGCTATGGTCCCAAGAAAGAGTAGCGCCTGCGATTTGGCGGCGGAGGGTTGAATCCTTCCAAGTTCCCTAAAGCAGTCACTTCACTCAGCTTTGCTCACCTGAGACAAGAGCATTAGGAATCTGCCTCCCGAGTGGCTCCAGGATCCTTTTTGCCTTCCGACTCCAGCCTTGGCTCGGCAGCCCTGTGTCCCGCTGCTCCCGGCTGTGAGCGGCCTCGGGTCCCGGCCGCGATCCCGGGATAGCGGCGGCGGGGGTCAGGTGCGGAGCTCCCCTCACTGCGCAATGCGTGCCGTGCCCGGTGTTTCCACCCTTTGGTGCCTCAGGTTTCTCCCTCAAGTGTTGCAGTCCCGGTGTCCAGAGGTCCCCAGTCTGAGTTCCTCCAGGTCTGTATCCAGGGAGGTACTTAGCGTAACTTTGAGTCCGGCTGGGTTTCCGACTGTAGGACTCTTGCTGGGGGTACAAAGACTTGGGGCCCAACAGAAAGATGCCAGCCGAGGAAAAAGTGTTCCAGAGCCCATAGGAACAAGCCATAAGAATGAAGGCTGTAGCCCCACAGGCAGCTGGAACCTATTTTGAGAGGACACACCTGTGACCTGTGGTCTCCCGCTTACACTACTGTGCCAAGGCTGGAGTCTGGAGGAGAAAGGCGTTCCAGAGCTGCTGGAGCTGCAGAGGTTACTTAGCAAGGCTTGGGTCGGGTGACCACTTTCAGGGAACAGAGAGCCCATGGAGGTTTTGACTCAGGATAGAGGGAAGAGGACTTACCTGAAACGGTGGGCGGGCGATCTGTGGCGTGGAGAAGGCATCACAGGGCGGAGTGGTGAGGGAGTGGTTCAGGCAAGGCTGAACAGCTGTCCCAGCCGGCCACTCTGGGGCTGCAAGTCAGCTTGGCTTCATGGCTCCTTTCTCCTACAGCGTGGCCTTCTTAACACCCTGCCCGCGCCCACGAGGAAGAAGACATGACTAATTCCCAGGTGAGGTGCGATTTTCCTGTTTCAGTCTAGAATGTATCTACTCTTGAGAAAAATGATAAGTTCCTCTTTCTTCCTTAGGAAAGAAGGAAACCAACATTTATGGAACGCTTACTGCATGCTACATACAGTCATCATTGACTTTTAACTCTCACAATTGTGAGAAGTGGATATTCCTATTTTACACATATAGCAACTGGCTCAGGGAGGCTATGAGACTTGTCTAGTTCACCAAGCTATTAAATGTTGGAGCCAGGATTCATCTCTTGGTCTGTTTCCTCTGCTGTACGTGTTGTCAATGGACAAATCTCCTCCTCCAGAGATTGATCCTAAATTGTACACAACTAGAGGGCTGGGCCTAATCTGTGAAACGAAAGACTCCTAAGGGAATGCTCCCTTCTTGTCTGGTGCCCTCCTTTAAGTTTGCTCTCTTCCTAACGTGTTGCTCATTCATTTATCCACTTAGTCATGACTGCTCCGTGCTCATTGGTATATTCATGTTGAGGACTGCAGTCAGTCCTATCTGTGCTGAGGAGGGGGAAAATCAGTGTGCACTGGGGTGATTGAGGAGGACTTCAGAAAGAGGTGAGCTTTTATTTCTTAAAGAGAAGATTTGAATATATGGGGAACTTCCATACCTCTTTCAAGTCTTTTTGTTGTTGATAAGTGCTTTATGGCCTAGTGTATAGTCAGTTTTTGCAATGTTTCATGTGTGCTTGATGTATATTCTCTAAAGGTAGGTGCCAACTTCTGTAGGTGTCCATAAGATCTGACTTATTCAAAATTTCTGTATATTTGCTGATGTATTTTTGTTTGCTTGACCCGTCAGTAATTGAGAAAATATGTGTGGAATCTCTTTGAGTAATAGATATGGGCAGACCTTAGAGATACTGCACGTTCTGATCCAGACCACTGCAATAAAACGAGTATCACGATAAAGGGTGTCACATGAAATTGGTTTGCTAGTGCATATGTTATGTTTATGTGTAGTCTATTAATTGTGCAATAGCATTATGTTTAAAAATATACATACCTTAATTAAAAAATTCTTTATTACTAAGAAATGCTAACCATCATGTGAGCCTTCAGCGAGTTGTCATCGTTTAGCCAATGGAGGGTCATGCCTCGATGTTGGTGGCTGCTCACTGATCAGGGTTGCTGAAGGTTGGGGTGGCTGGGGCAATTCTTAAAATAAGACAGTAATGAAATTTGCTGCATCGATTGACTGACTTCCTTTCATAAACAATTTCTCTGTAGTGTGTGATGCATTTTACCCACAGCAGAACTTCTTTCAAAATTGGAGTCAATCCTCAAACCCTGCTGCTGCTTTACCAACTAAGTTTATGTAATATGCTAAATTCGTTGTTGCCATTTCAACAATCTTCACAGCATCTTCACCATGAGTAGATCCCATCTCACTTTCTTTGCTCATCCATAAGAAGCAATTCCTCATCCATTAACGTTTTATCATGAGATTGCAGCAAGTCAGTCACATCTTCAGGCTCCACTTCTAATTCTGGTTCTCTTGCTATTTCCACCACCTCTGCAGTTAGTTCCTCCACTGAAGTCTTAAACCCCTCAAAGTCATCCATAATTTAATGATGGATCAGATATAAGGGATAAGAGAGGAAATCAAGCATGACCCCTATTTTTCTGACTTGAACATCTGTGTGGTTGAGGTGTGGTTTCCTGATTTAGGGAACAGTGGGAGAGAAGCAGGTTTAGAAAGGGAGATAAAGTCTGAATTGAGTGTGTTGATTTAGATGCTTTGAGACATCCAAGTGGGTTTTTATTTCATTGATTACCTACTATAGATCAAGCACTACTTCACACTGGATGTTCATCAAGTAGAGTTAGATGTGGAACTCTAGTTCTAGCTAGAGGTCTTGGCTGCCAATGTACATTTGAGAGTTGTCAGCCTTCAGATGGCATTTGAAGCTATCAGAATAGGTGAGGTCACATAGGGGAATGAGAAGAGGGCATAGGATCCAACCCAGAGAACCCCAGTATTGATGAGTCGAGTAGAGGAGACTAAGAAAGAGTGATCAGAGAGGTAGACAAAAACCAAGTTACTAGGCTATCCAGACTCTAAGAGGAGAGAGTTTGAGGAAGCTCGTGTGGTCAGCAGGGCCAAATAATGCCATGGAGTCAAGCATAAAAAGGAGTAAAAACTTGCCGTTGGATTTATCAGCAAGGAAGTCATTACTTATCTTAATGAGGATGAATGTCTAGAATTGGAATTGCTGGATTAAAGGATACGTTTGATAAATACTGCCAAACAGTTCTCCCAAAGAGTTTGTAGCAGTTTATATACCTTCCAACAGTGTATGAGGCTACCTGCTTCCTCACACCTTAACTAGTAATGGGTATTATAAGTCTTTGCCCAATGGATAGGGGGAAACAATGTCTCATTATCTGAATGTCCATTTCTTGGATAATTTGTGAGGCAGCATATTTTATCTTTTTAAATTGATTTTTAAGTGCTCTTCATATTATTAGTCTTGGTGAGCCTCTGCATAAGATATTATGTATTTTTTTAAAATTGTATTGTTCTTTTAATTATTCTTATGGCTTGGGGCAGAACTCTGAAGTCCCTTTTATTCTGCCTACATTTCTCAGTGTTGCCAAGTTTACCCTTTGTACCACAAACGGTGGTGTAGATGCGTGCTAACTGAAGAGGAATTACTGTTCATTGGTGTGTTAGGAACCTGTTACGTTCAAGGATGTGGCTATGGATTTCACGGAGGAGGAGTGGGGGCAACTGGACCCTGCACAAAGGACCCTGTACAGAGAGGTGATGCTGGAGATCTATGCCAACCTGGTCTTAGTGGGTGAGGACAACTACTCTTTAGAGAATTTTTGTTTCCTTGGTCGTTAAAAGCTGTGGGCTCCAAAAGTGTTTAACTAAGCAAGGGCTTGAGATTCAGATATCAGAGTGTCCAAATCACTATTGAAGAAAGAAAAATGTTGCTACCTAAATAAAAAAACTTTCCCCTCCCCCATTTGTAGTTCTCTTTTTTCTTTTTCTTATGTTTATTCACATAACAGAAAATTAACCATTTTAACGTATACAATTCAGTGGCATTACAACGTTGTATAATTACCTCCTCTATCAAGTTCCAAAACATCACCCCAAAAGAAAACCCCGTACCCATTAAGCAGTCACTCCCCATTCCCTCTCCCTGTGATTACTTTTTAATTAGAAAAATATTAAAAGGATATTATACATAAAGTGAAAAGTATCTCTCCGATTCTTTTCTGTTTATATTCACATATAAAGAGGGACAAAGTATATAAGCTCACACACACAGGCATACCTTGGACATATTGCTGTTTAGGTTCCAGACCACTGTAATAAAACGAGTTTTATAATAAAGTGAGTTGTTGGTGGAGGGTGTTGCCTTCAGTTTGTAAAAAAGCAACACTTGTAAAGTGCAATAAAGTGCAGTACAATAAGATGAGGTGTTTATTTTGTATCTTTGTATTTATTTGTTTATTTTACAAAAATGAGTTCTGCAACATCCTTTCAGTTAATATATGTTATATATCTTTATATGTCAAAATATTTAGCTCATTTCAATCCTTTTTTTCATTATTTAGAGCCATTTCAATCTTTTTCATGGCTGTATCATATTCTATGGTGTATTGATGTAATGAAATTAATTTTTTAATCACTGCTTTAGTGATGTATATTTAAGATACCAATTTCTCTCTATTATAAATAATACTGAAATTGCTGTGCTTGTACTTGTATTTTTGGATATTTTTGATTCTGATATTTCTATAGAAAAAATTTCTAGAAGAAAAATTGGTGGATCAGAAGATTATACATTTACTTTACTGTCAAATTGCCTCCTGAGGAGTTTGAGTCAATTTATATTCTCATGAGAATTCCCACTCTTCACACTCTCGCTGCTCCCAATCTTTTGTTTGTTTGCCTATCTAAAAAGTACCATCATTTGATTTCCCCCCTTTTCCTTCTAGGCCTGCTTTTCCTCTAGTCTTCTCTTCCTCGCAGTAAAATGGAAACTCCACTCTTCAAGTTGCTTAGGCCAAAAACCTTGGAGTCATCCCTGACTTCTTTTCTCTTACCCCCAAATCAATCTATCAGCAAATCTGTCAGTCCTGCTTTCAAATTATATCCAGAGTCTAATCACGCCTCACTACCTCCGCTGTTGTTACCCTATTCTAATCAACCATCCTCTCTCTCATTGAATAGCCTCCTACCTGGTCCTCCTTCCTCCCCTCATCCCAGCCTATTTCCATATGGCAATCACTCTGATCCTCTAACACACTGAGTCAGATCAAAACCTTCCCATACCAATGCCCTTCAGTTGGTGAATGGTTAAACTGGGGTACATCTGTGCTATGGAATACTACTCGGCAGTAAAAGGGAATAAACAATTTAATCACACAAAAGCTAGGATAGATCTCTGAAGGGAATTGTGCTAAGTGAAAAAAAGTCATTCTCAAAAGATTACATACTGTATGATTTAATTTAGATAACATTCTTGAAATGACAAAATTAGAGAGATGTAGAACGGATTAGTGGTTGCCAGGAATTAGGGATTGAGGAAGTAGGAAGTGAGATCGGTCTGGCTGTAATAGAACAGCACAAGGGAGCCTTGTAATCAAATAGTTCTGTTTCTTGACTGTAGTAGTTGCACATCTACACATGTATTAATAATAAAATTGCATAGAACTAAGTACACATACACTCACAAATGAGTGCATATAAAATTGGTGAAATTTGAATGAAGTCTATGAATTATAGACTTCATCATTTTAAATGTAAAATAGTATATAAAAATTGGATTTGAAAACATATTTTCTGTAGAAATCTTAGAAAATACAGATGATTAATGAAATTCCATTCCACATTTTATTTTTAAGTATATTCCATTAAAAATGGAATATTATTCAGTGCTAAAAAGAAATGGGCTCTCAAGCCATGCAAAGACATGAAAGAAACTTAAATGCATATTACTAAGACACCAATCTGAAAAAGCTGTATATTGTGTGATTCCGAATCTATGACATTCTGGAAAAGGCAAAACTCTGAAGACAATAAAAAGATGAGTTGTTGTCAGGGGTTAGAGGGGAGGGGCGATCAATAGGCAGAACACAGAGGTTTTTTAGGGCACTGAAACTATTTTGTATGATACTATAATGGTAGATACATGTCATTATACATTTGTCAAAATCCATAGAGTGTGCAACACCACGAATGAATCCTACTGTAAATTATGGACTTTGGGTGATAATGTGTGTAGGTTCACTGATTATAACAAATGTACCACTTTGTCACCAGATATTGATAGTGGGGGAAGCTTGTGGGATGGGGGATGGGTGGGGGCATAAGGGGACTGTATTTTCTGCTTAGTTTTGCTGTGAACCTCAAATTGCTCTATGAATTAAAGTCTATTGAAAACAACACTGCAGCTAAAACAAAAAAAAACAAAGTATAGGGGTGGGGTTAAAAAGAAATCAAACCTGCAAACAAGAAAAAAACGTAAGATTTTATGTGTACACTTCCATTATTATTTCTGATACGTAATATATACACATATGTAAATATGTATTTATACAAAATGGGGTTATACAATGCATGCTTTTCTAATCTACACTTTACACTTAATATATTGTGACCATCTTTCTAACTTTTTATTTTTTCTGACTCACCAATCTCTTTTAGAAGACCCTTACCCCCAAAGTTAACAGAAGTACATGCATACAAAGTTTTATACATATTTTGGGGGTTTCATCAACTCCCTGAAGCCCATCCATGAGCCCCTTTGCATTTTAAAAGCTGCATAGTATTCCATTGTGTGAAAATACCTTGATTTATCCAAAAATTTGTTAATTGAATTAAATATTTATAATGGGCACTATTCTAGACACTGGGGATACAGCAGTGAATAAAACAAAGTCCCACTAATATGGCACATATGGGGCGAGATAGACAATAAACACAAATATACAGAGGGTGCCAAAAAAAAAGGAAAAACATTTTTTTTAAATACGTTTTATTGGGGAATATTGGGGAACAGTGTGTTTCTCCAGGGCCCATCAGCGCCAAGTCATTGTCCTTCAATCTAGTTGTGGAGGGCACAGCTCAGCTCCAAGTCCAGTTGCCGTTTTCAGTCTAGTTGCAGGGAGCGCAGCCCACCATCCCATGTGGGAATTGCACCAGCAACCTTGTTAAGAGCTTGCGCTCTAGCCAACTGAGCCATCCGGCTGCCCCTGACATTTTTTTTTTTAATTCAACTTTGGGGTTTTTTTAAACTTTTAAAATTTATTTTAAGTGTGTTTTTCCAGGACCCATCAATTCCAAGTCAAGTAGTTGTTTCAATCTATCGTGTTTCCCCGAAAATAAGATCTAATAAGCGCTAGCATGATTTTTCAGGATGACATCCCCTGAATATAAGCCCTCATGCGTCTTTTGGAGCAAACCTTAATATAAGACCCCGTCTTATTTTCGGGGAAACATGGTAGTTGTGGAGGGCGCAGCTCACAGTGGCTCATGTGGGGATCAAACTGGCAACCTTGTTAAGAGCACTGCGCTCTAACAACTGAGCTAATCAGCCACCCCGTGTATAGACATTTTAAGAAAGGAAAAAAACTATTAAAATTGTAACACTCAATATATACCGATAACGTTTGACTTCTGCAATTACAAGAGGTGATCAAAGTGATTACCATCAGCGTAATTTAATACAGTTTTTTCCTTTCTTAAAATGTCTATACATGTTTTTGGCACCGTCTGGACATGTATCAGGTGATGAGTGCTCTGAAGCAGGGTAAGGAAAGGTGGGGGCAGTGGAAGGGTGGAGTGTGATGGGGAAGGCCTGTCTGATACGGTGACTGGGTCAGGGATCTGAAGGAAGTGAGGGAGCAAGCACTGAGGACGTGGGGGAAGAACGTGCCATAAACAATCCACTATTGTGTCTCAACCCATTCGGGCTACTTTTACAAAATACCACACACTGGACTGGGAGGCTTACAAACAACAGATATTTATTTCTCTCAGGACTGGAGGCTGGAAGGCCGAGATAAGGGTGCCATCATGGTCGGGTGAGGCCCTTCTAAAGGGTGACACTCTACTTGTATCCTTACATGGTGAAGTGGCTAGTGAGCTCTGTGGGGCCTCTTTTATAAGGGTACGAATTCCACTCAGGAGGGCTTCCTTCGCTCTTATGACCTATCACTGCCAGAGCCCCCCCCTCCTAATGCCATCACCTTGAGCATTAGGTTTCCATCATGGATTTGTGAGGGACAAACATTCAGACTGTAGCGTGTTGAATGTATGCCTTTCTAGTTATTTTGCTGTGAAACAGTGCTTCAGTCTACCTTATGGTACATTTGTCTGATTATTTCAGTAAGACAACGTTCTAGAAGAATTGTTATATAAAAGTGTATGTATGTTTTAAGGTTTTAAACACTGTTCCCCACGAGGGACGTATCTGTAGGCCAGCCACTGTTCAAAGTACTTCACTGGAATTAATTGATTTGCTCTCTTCACAATAACCCTGTGAGACAGGTGGATATTAACATCATCCCCATTTTATAGACAAGGAAACTGAGGCACAGATACCTATTTTTCTGTAACCTCATTATTTTTTAGTCATTGGTTCATTATGGCTATTATTCCATATCAGTGTATCCAGATCTACCTTACTCTTTTTTTTCTTAACCCTGTCCTTTTTAAAAAGGTGGACTGTATACCATTCTACAGCAGCATAATTCATTTAACTAGTCTCTTCCTGATGGACATTTAGGCTATTTTCAATTTGGCAATATTATAATGCTGTAATTAATATTCCTGTTGACATATTTGCTGAGTGTTTTAGAAAGATATATATACAGTAATTTTAGATTTGACAATTGCTTTGTGATTGTTATATTCTAGTGGATTATTCCTTTTGTCCTACTTAGTGTATTTTGCCTCAAACTCTGCTTTGTCCGATATTATGTGGTTCATCTGCTCTCTTTTAGTTCGCATTTACCTAGTATATATCTTTGTCTCTTGAAAGCTGAGTATGGCTGTGTTTTTTAAACCTAATCGTGGCATCTCTAAGACTTTAGCCCATTCACATTTACTGTGATAATTGACATATTGGTTTGATTGCTGATATTTTGTGCATTCTGTTTAATCTCCCTATTATTATTTGGCGTTCCAGAAAAATTCTTGTTTCTTTCCTTTTCCCCCTATTTTTTTCATTTTCAGACAAACTTTTCGAGTCCCTGCATGTTTGAAAAGGAGTTTATGTTCTCCCCACTTGTGAATACTAGTTTGACAGAGTAGAACCCTTTAGTTTCAAGATAGTAATTGTATCTGTATTCTTAAGCTTCTGATATTGCTAATTCCAATCTAATTCATTTAGTCATTTTATTTTATTTCATTTTAACTGTTTTTCTTTTCCCTCCCTTCTGGAAACATTTAGAATTTTCTGTTTCTCCTTGGAATTTTGAAATTTTGCTAGGATGTGCTTAGGTATGGTTGTTTTTTTTTTTTCTTTTTCGTTTTCTTTTCTTCAGTAATCATGTTTGCCAGTCATTGAGCCTGTTCATCTCTGAATCCTTCAGCTCAGGGAAGTTTTCTTTTGGTATTTGATGAGATTTTTGTTGAGGGAAAGGAGGAACATTATTCATTTCTATTTTTTATGTTTCATGTCATCCCTTTTTATGAGTTTTTATTTTGACTAATTGTGGTCGTCTTTGTGTTTTTTTTTCTTTTGGTATCTTCCTTTTGCCCTTCTAGGGTAATCATCAGTTCAGGTTTAGGATTCTTGACTATCGTCTTTTCCCCTCAGGACTCTGGAGACATTATACAATCGTTTTCTGCCAATATTACTCTTTATTTGAGGGAGTAACTTGTTTTGTTTTTTATTTTGTATGCTTATAAGATGTTTTCTTGAACATTGAAATTCAGAAATTTCATCCAGATATATGTATATATGTTAGTTTGTCTTTTTTTTTTTCGGCACTCCTACGTGGCACTAGGAGAATACTTCCAATCTAAAGAATCAAATTCTCTTTCAGATTAAATACATTTTCATTACTTCTTCTATTTGTTCCCTCCTTCTGAATCTCTTATATGTATATAAGCTCTTCTAGATGTATCCTTCATGACTTAATATTTTTCTCACAATTTCACTTTGTAAAGTCTTTTTTTCTGAGTCCTGATAGAACTCTTCAAGTTGGTCTTTTGATTGACTAATATAGTTTCCCACATCCTCTAGTCTGATACTCTATTGCTTGTCCCTCCATTAAGATTTCTTAATTTGACGATCATATCCTTCGTCATTGTAAACATTTTCTCATTCTCAAAGCATCCCCTTTCCACACAGGAAAGAAACTTTATGACTGTGCTGAGTGTGGCAAGAGCTTTAGTCAGAGCACAGATCTCCGCTATCATCAGAGAATTCACACTGGAGAGAAACCTTTCATATGTGACACATGTGGCAAAGGCTTCAGTTATAACACAAATCTTCACGTTCATCAGAGGGTCCACACAGGAGAGAAACCTTTTAAGTGTGAGGAGTGTGGCAAGGGCTTCCATCAGAGCTCCAATCTCCGCATCCATCAGAGAGTCCACACTGAAGAGAAACTACAAATGTGCTAAGTGTGGTAAGGGATTCAGTTGGAACAAAGATCCCCAAGTGCATCAGAGAGCCTACACAAGGGAAACTGTTTAAATATGGGACTCTTAAGATGCAAACATTTATGCTCATCAGAAAGTCCACACAGGAGAGAAACCAGTAAGTGTGAGGAGTGTGGTAAAGACTTCGACTACAGTGCTAATTTTCATGTCCTCCAGGGCATGGAACCGGGGAGAAACTCCACAAAAACGATGTGTGAAAAGGGCTTCTTCAGTCAGAGATATATCCTGAAGTTTTCAAAGAATTCACACAGAAGAAAAACCTTTTATATGTGATAAGTGTAGTAAGGGCTTTGGAAAGAGCACTGAGCTGGCGTCCATCAACAAGCCTACACAGGAGAGAAATGCGACAGATGTGCTGAGTGTGGTGAAGGTTTCATTTGGAACACAGATCTTCTCCAGCAGAGTCGATGCAGGAGAAAAACTGTAAACATGATACCTGTGGTAAGGGCTTCAGTTACAATGCGAACCTTCCTGTTCATTAGAAAGTCCACATGGTAGAAACCCTGTACATGTGAGATGTGAGCTCAAATTTTCACACCCGTCAGATTCCACGTGGAAGAAAACCCCTGCCAGTGTGAAGACTGTGGTAAGAGCTTCCGCTGGAGTGCAGCTCTCCGCCTTTAGCAGACAGTCTATTTCTCTCACAAGACGGTGAGCATAACGAGAGTGCAGCTCTGGGTGCTTTGCTCGCCGCCATGTCCCCAGCTCCTAGCACAGTGCCTGGCACAAGTAGTCACTCAGTAAATACTTGTTGAATGAAAATCCATGTGGAAGAGAACCCCTATTCGTGTGATACATGTGGTAAGGGCTTCAAGGTCCACACCTTGAAACCTTTTTAAAAAATACGTTGTGTGGTAAAGATTTCAGTCAGATCACGGGTTTCATCATGAGTCAATCCC
This sequence comes from Rhinolophus ferrumequinum, assembly GCF_004115265.2. NCBI lineage: Eukaryota > Metazoa > Chordata > Mammalia > Chiroptera > Rhinolophidae > Rhinolophus > Rhinolophus ferrumequinum. Next base: position 28,393,420 of record NC_046292.1, read on the forward strand.
TGCAGGAGAGAAATTCTCTTAGCCTGATGAACATGCTAATGGACTTAATCAGAGAGAAATATTCAAGTTATTAAATCAGTGTAGTATCTATATTCTTATCTTCAACATAAGAATCCACACCCCAAAACTGTGTCAATTGTAAAAATATGTTAGTAAAAACTCATAGGGTAAAACATGTCTATTTATTATTTGGGGAAAAAATCCTGTGAATGAGATATGAGATATGTGTGAAGCTCTGCACTGACTATCTCTACATGGGTAAGGTTGACTCCACCGGAATCTGGTACCCGTAGCTATTCTTTTATATTTCATCTCACAGAGGCACATATTAGACATAACCAGTGAGTTACCCAGGTCCCGTGAATCACCTGGGAAGGACACCTGGCAAAGTGCCCTTCTAGGGTGAGAGTCCCCCAGCCGTAAATGAGTGTCTCCCTGTCCATCACGGTACCAGGCTGCTGGATGCCTCTCATCCTGGTAAAGCATCTGCAGGGTAGATGTCTATAGAAGACATAGCTTAAGAAAGGGACTGGGTCAGGGTTATGGAAGTGAGTTAAGGGAGAGGAGAGCAAATCTGAGAGGGTAGGGAATCGTTAGAAGGAAGAAAAAGAAAAGAACAGCACTAGGTTGTGGGATGGTGGGGATAGAAATCTCACGGGCTTCTCCAAAGTCTCTAGCAAGTGTATTGACCCCTTCCAGGGCTCTCCCTGGAAGTCTGTGCTGACCACAGTGTGGTCTGTGGCAGGTAGATGGACCCCACTGGCATCAGGGCCAGTCGAGACCAGAGGCCTTAAATGCTTCGAGGGGCCTTGGAAGGCAATTCCATGCCCCATCATTTCTCCACCTGGTCCAAGTCAGGTGAGACCATTATCCCTCGGCATAATTGGGAGACAAAGCCTGGGGGCCTGGCAATGAAGAGGGAAGACCCGGGGCAGTAGCAGTGAAGAAGAGGGCGGGAAAGGAGTTTGTCAACATTTCAACGGAATCCTTCTCTTAGCAATGTGTTCTGCTATGTCCCCCTAAGCAGTCCTTTTGGAGGAAAGGATATCCATGATTAGAGAGGCTTTGGGGCTCTTTAGGAGGACCGCCAGTTGAGCAGTCCAGGCACCACCGCTCCAAGTTGGGAAAGGGGGTTTATATCCCTGGGGACTGTCATGGCAACTGACACAGGGGAGGCGGTCAAACATCATTGGATGAAGGTTTTGAACTCTGAGGTTTTATATTAGTTTCTTTTCCTTCTTACTCTTTGTTTTTCCTTTTATTTTTTTCTTTCTTTCTGTGTTTAGATTTTAAAAAATATTTTAAGTATAAAATATTTGAGACATAGAAAACTTAGAAAGTATAACAATTATTTTCTCTCCTCTGAGATTAACTAGATGTTAACATTTTTGCCATACTAGCTTCAGATCTTTTTTGTTAAGGAAAAAACCGCAACAAATACAACTAAAGCCTCATGCTCTATCTTTTCTCTCAACTCTGCTCAGAGGTAACCATTATACCTAAGTTACCGTGTATTACTCCTGTGTATGTTTTTGTCTTTTTATGACCTGTATGTCCATGGTATTTTAATTTTTATATAGATATATATTATCTTTTTGCAATGTGCTTTATTCACCAAACATTACATTTTTCAGATTTTTAATGCTGTTTTAGAACTAACTGATGGATTTTAACTTGTGTCATGTTCTAAACTATCTCAGATAGATATTCTTTTTAATAGATTATTTGTATATCCCTGTGCCAATAACACACTTTTGACTATTATAGCTTTATAGAAATTGTCTTGGCTAGTTAAAGGCCTCTATTCTTTCATATAATTGTAGTATCAGCTTGTTAAAACCCTTGAAAAAAATCTGTTGGATTCAGAGTTTTGGGGGGTTTTGTCTCTTTCTTTTTTCTCTCCTTTCATTCCTTCCATTGGATGATGTTTTCTCTCTTTTTCTCTACAAGATTAGTAGTTAAATTTTTATATCTTTTTGTTTTATATTAGCATACAGAACTTAACAAAATTTGTATTTTGTCACTCCTTAACAATAAAGAATAGAACACTTTAACTCTTCTTCTCCTTCTCCCATGTTACATGTTATACATGGTTTTATTTCCATTGTGTTTTTAACACACCCCAAAATTTGTCACTATTATTATTGTAAATAACCAATGAAAGTTTAGATTAATCTGCACATTTGCCAGTTTTTTTTACCACAGGTTCTTGCATTTCCTCCTTCCTGCTGAGTACATTTCCTCAGCCTTCCAGAGCAGGGCCAGCTTGTGATGTGGTTGAAAGCACCAATTCTGCAGGCAGACTCCATGGGTTTGATATTTGGCTCTGCTGATCTTTAACTACATGACCTTGAGCAGATTACTTGATTGCTTTGTGCTTCAATTTCTCCATCTGTAAAATAGGGATGATATTATTATTTACCTTATGGGGTTGTTATTAGGATCAAATGAATATTTATAGAATGATTAAAATAGTACCTGCTACATACTAAGCCTTATACAAATGTTTCTTATATAAATAAAATAAAAGAATCCCTCAGTTTTTCAGCAAGGGTGTCTGAGATGTCTGAGAGTAGTAAATTTTTTATTTCTTTATTTTGCCCCTCACTCTTGTGTTATAGCTGGGTATAGCAATCTAACATTCAGTTTTACTCAGCAGTTCCTTAGCCACTAGTGCTGCTATTGAAAAGTCTGTTATTAGTCTAATTATTATTCCCTTTCAGACAGTCTGTCTTTTGTTTTTGGTTGTTTTTAAGATGACTTCTCTATCTTTAAAGAGGTTTTGCAAAATTCTGAAAAGCTAACAAATATTCTGCCATTTTACTATACGTACCTGGGTGTAGGTTTACTTATATTTTTCCTAATCAGGGCACACTCAGTTTCTACATGGTAATTTCTGTTTTATTAGTTTTTATTCTTTATTATATACTACTTCTTTTAGATTTATATTTTTTCTAGCTTCTTGCGTTACATGGTTAGAGCTTATTTATTTTCAGCCGTGCTTGTTTTGTAATAAATGCATTTCACTGAATTAAATTTCCCCTGAATACTTGGCAGCATCCTTTCCAAAAACAGTTTGACAATATATATCAAAAGCCTTTAAAATGTCAATGCCATTTGACTCAGAAATTTAGCATCTAAGAATCTATGTTAGGGACATAATCAGATGAAATATGTATAAAAGGTATACATTACCATGTTATTTCTACTACTTTTAAAAAGAAGAAATGGATACTTTGTAATAACAGAAATGTTTTCTAAGTCATAATATATCTATAGTGCGGTATTCTTCAGCAAGAAAAATGTTTTTGGATCATTTTTAATGACAGGAAAATTTGCATGATATAGCAGATGTAAAGATACACACATAGACAAAAAAACTGGAAAGAAATACACTAATATATTAATAGTGTCAATGGATATTTTTATTTTCTACTTTATGCTTTTCAGGATTTTGTCAGCAGTCTCTAATGCTTCCCAATCCCTATTGACAATAATATTGATTCTTCTAATTACAAAATGATATATGTCTGTTATAAAATATCAAAATATTATGATGCATAAGTAAGTATAACTGGTTTATTATGGAGTGTCAACTCAGTGGGGTATATAAGGTCATGAAATAGTTTTATTTTTTTCCAGTCACTGCCTTCATCCGCATTCTGTTGAATCCCTCTGAATGAATGAATGAATGAATATTGAATGGAAAAGAGAGGCCCTGAGGTAGAGCTTTAGGAAAGAGGAAGACTTTGTCTCTTATCAGTTCTCTGAGGAAGAATACAAACTGGCTAAAAGATTAAAAACTGGCGAAAATATTTGCAATCCATATCACAAAGGGATCCATCTCCCTATTTATCCAGAGCTCTTAGATATCAAGAAGGAAAACTCAAAAAATCTGAAGAGACTGTTCAGAGATAATACAAGTCACACTTATATGTATGGAAAAGCATCAAAATTTAATATATATTTAAAAATATATATAATGCATTTTATATAAGAAGAAGAATGAGACTACATATCCATATTTGCTTATATTTGTATAATATCACACTGGAAGAATAAACAAAGGACTAATAAAATGGTCTGGAGGAGCAGGGATGGGAGAGAGTCTTTTCTGTACTTTTTACTTACTGCTTTTTGTATTTTTAAATATAGTTTTGATTTGAACATACTACCTATTTTAAAAATAATGTCTAATGAGATAAATGGCTTTTTAGCATTTATTGATATTATAATATTGGTTTCCCTATTGTATTAATTATTTTTAATAAAATATGTGTAACTTTTGCATCTATGTTTGTTTTATTTTCTTTTTTGGTACTATTTTAATGAGGATTGGGTATTATGATTATGCAGTCTCTAAAATGGGGTAATTCACCTTAAATAACCTAGAAAAAGAAGAGCAAAATACACCCAAATCATAAAAAGATAAAGATAAAAGCAGAAATCAACATTAGAAGTATAATAAGGAAATACTATGAGGAACTCTGCACATATATGAAACAACTTAAATGAATGGAACAATTTCTTGAAAGACACAAATTACCAAACTTATGCAAGAAAAAATAAAGTGCATGTTCCTGTGCCCATTAAAGAAATCTAATTCATGACTTCCAAAAAAGAAAACTCAGTCCAGATAATTTCACTGGTGAATTCTACCAAATATTTAAGAAAAAAATAACAACTCTTCACAATCTCTTCCAGAAGGCAAAGAGGCAATTCTTACAGCTCATTTTATTAAGCCAACAGTACCCTCATATCAAAACTAGATAAAGAGTACAGGAAAACTACAGACCAATATCCCCTCTGAACTTAAATGCAAAAATTTGTCAACAAAATATTAGCAAATTAAATTCAGCAATATGTAAAAAGATAACAACCAAGTGGTGTTTATTCCAGGAATACAAGACAGGTTCAACATTTGAAAATCAAAATAATTCTCCACATTAACATATTTAACAAGAAAAATCACATGATCATATTGATAGGTACAGAAAAAGCATTTGACAAAATTTAATATAAATTCATAATAAAAATTCAGCAAACAAGGAATAGAAGGGAAGTTCTTCAGTCTGGTAAGATCATCTACAAAAAACTATAGCTAACATCATATTAATGGTGAAAGATGGAATGCTTTCCTCTTAAAATTGGAAACTAAGTCACTCCTCCTATTGAATACTTCTCTGGGAGACTCAGCAACTGCAATAAGGCAAGAGAAAAGAGCATTCTGGTTGAAAAGGAAGATGTAAAAGTATTCATAGGTGATTGTTTATGTAGAAAATCCCAAGGAAACTATAAAAAAAATCGATTAAACTGCTAGAACTAAAAAGTTTAGCAAGATTACAGGATACAAGAACAATATACAAAATCTACTGTATTTCTGCACATTAGCAATGAACATTTGGAAGCCAAAATTTAACAAACAGTATCATTTGTAATAGCTCTAAAAGAGAAATACTTAAGTATAAATATAACAAAATACATGCAGGTTCTATTTGTTAAAAACTACAAAGTGGTAATGAAAGAGATGAAAAAAGAGTGAAAGAAATAAAGAGACATACCATGTTCATGGATTGGAAGACTCAATAGAGTTAAGATGTCAGGTCTGCCCAAATCGATCTATAGATTTTAATGGAATCCCAAACAAAAAATTATATATAAAGGTAAAGGAACTAGACTAGCCAAGACAATTTTGAGAAAGAACAAAGTTGGAGGACTTATACCTGATTTTACAGTATACTATAAATCTCCAGTATTCAAGACAGCATAATATGGGCAAAAGGATAACATACTCATAGAATAATGAAACAGAATAGAAAAGGTGTTGGCTGGAGTGGAAGTGTCAAATGCAGGCTCGACTAGCGAAGATTCATTTGGCAGGATTCAGTTACTTGAGGGCTACCGGACTATGGGCCTCAGTTCCTTACTTGGTGTTTGCTGGAGATGCTCAGTCCCTTGTCAGGTGGCTCCCTCCATCACTGCAAGCTAGTAAGAAGATCCAGAAAGAGAAGACCAGCAAAACAGAAGTCATAGTCTTTTGTAATCTGGTCACAGAAATAACACCCCATCACTGTTGCCATAATCATTTTGCTTTAAGAAACGAAAGGGGAATTAATATTGTTAGTATCTCTTACTCTGTTTGTTAGAAGCAAGTTATTTGACCAGCCCAAACTCAAGAGGATTATCCAAGGGTGTGATTACCGGGTGGCATGAATACCATGGGAGGCCCTATTAGAAGCTTCCTACCACATACCCTTGTTAGATGAGCTAAAATTTTTAAATGCTGATAATACCAAGTGCTAGCAAGGGTGCAAAGCAACAGGAACTCAAATATATTGCTGGTGGGAATGCAAAATCTTATAGACACTCTGGCAGTTTTGTAAAGAGGTGAACATACACCATTTGACCCAGCAATCCCACTTCTAGATATTTATCCTTGAAAAATGAAAACTTATATCCACGCAAAAACTGGTGTACACAAATACTCATAGCAGCATTATTCATAATCACCCAAATCTGGACCGACCCAAATGTCCTTCAGTGGGTAAATGGACAAACAAATTGTGGTAGCCACCAAATGGAATACCACCCAGCAATAAAAGGAAATGAACAATGATACATGCAACAACATGGATGAATCTCAAACGCATTGTGCTCAGTCTCCAAAGGTTACATACTGTTTGATTCCAGATATAGGACACCTGGAAAAGGCAAAAATATATAAATAGGGAACTGGTCAGTTGTTGCCAGGCTTAGGAGCTAAGGAGAGGGTGTGAGTACAGATTTGCCAGGAACAATAAATGTGACAGTGAAAAGCACAAAGAGATGGTCTCTGAATCTGAAGAGGAAGAGATGGTGCCTGGACACGATGAAGAATCTTCGTGTGCATTGACTAGACAATAAACAAATACATCTTTTCTACCCATTCTAAATCATCATCAATATATCACTGTGTCTCACATGTGTGAGTGTGGTAAGGGCTTCAGCCTGATTATAGATCTCTGAGTTCATCAGACAATCCACACAGGCAAAACATTGTGAAGGATGTCTTAAGAGCTTCAGCAGAATTCATCTTGGAGTTCACACAGTAGAAGGGCCTTGGAAATGTGATGAGTGGGTTATGGGTATCAGCCAGTACAAAAATATATGCAATTATGAAAGGATCCATGCAGAAGAGAATCCCTATAAATGAGGAAAAGGTGATAAGAGTTATTGTAGAGCTGTAGATCTTTGAGTTCATGAGAGTCCCCACGGGAGAGAAAGCATAGTCAGGGCTTCACTGGGCACTCCACTCTTCTCCATTATATCCTCTATTCAGGAGAGAAAGCATATCAATGTGACAAGTGAGGAAAGGATTTTTCTCAGAGTGCGAAACTTGGCATTCATGAGAGAGTCCACAAGGGACAAAGACCCTATAAATGAGAACAGTGTCGTAAGGGTTCCTCTTAGGCTTCAAAACTTCACATTCATCAAAGAACCCACACAAGGGAAAATTGCTATTAGTGAGTGTGATATGGACGTCAGTTAGAAGAGAAATCTTATACAATCAATCTAATAATAACAATGTCAAAACTGCAAGTTACAGACATGCAGAAGAGATACTATAAATGTGACAATTAACTGGGAGGAAAAAGTTACCCAGAACCTTAAAATCCATAACAAAATTACACATAAGAAATAAACCATACAAATAGCCTAAATGAAATTTAAGTGAAAATATTATTTGTCAAGTGTTTTAATGTTACAGGATGTAGGAGCTACTTTAAGGTTCTGTTTGTGAAGAAACAATAAAAGGAGTTGAAAAGAATGATCACTATGGGACATCCTGGACCCATTATGAGACTAAAAAGCCTCATAAAGGTTTGGGTTCAGACCGTGACTCCAGTGGTACAGGATTCTGCCAAGAATATAAGTGATTGTGGAAGTAGGCCCACAGTGCTACCTTTCCTGGGCAGTGGTGTTCCATGCTCTGTGTAAGACCTTGTCTTGAGATGTGTAACTGTGTCTGCTTTAATGTCTCTTACATACATATTCTTGTTTCTCAACGTGTGGTTTGCAAACCACCTATATCAGAATTACTCAAGGCGAGTACTAGAATGTAAATAATACTTTAGTATTTACTGTACAAAAATGTCTGTGCACATAATTACTGGGGGGGCGGTGGGAGACTTGTAATAATGCAGATTCCTGGGCCTCATGCCATGTCTGTAAGTGCAGGGACCAAGGATTTGCATTTGTAAAAGCTACTCCTCCCCTTGTAGGTGATTACTGTGTAATACTCAAGTTGGTGAATTACTGCTCTATGGAATGTTATGTAACGTTAAGAAAAAGAAGCAAAATCTTAGGTGGCACTTTTGATTAGTGTGCTGAGTCCACTGAATAAAGATATTTTTACCAATAAATTGATTGAAGTAGGAAGTAAAATTCAGGAGACTTGAAAATGCACATCAGCTGGCCCAAGGAAATATTAACAAATGCTATCTGACGTCACCCATGATGAGATGGATGATGATCACAAATGAAAACTAATGGGGACAAACAGCCACAACTGGACTTTTAAATGATGTTGCATCCAAAGCTTCAAACAAGCATTAAATGTGGTTTTGCATGGGAATATACAATTTGACAAAGAACGTCTGGTATGAATCTGTTATATATGAAAAATAAAAACATAGTAAGAAATTCCTCTATTACAGTAGGATCATGGTTAGTTAAATTATCCTTAATGCGGCAATGATTAAATCAGAAACATCAGCATGAATTCAATCTGTCACTGAAATAATTTTTGCCACTTCTAGCATCAGATTATTTATCGCAAATGGTCACACGGAATGGCAAAAACATGCAATTTATGCCCTGATCTGAATCTGTATCCGTGGTTCCAAAACGTGGCTGGGCGTCAGAATCAACTCTACAGCTTGTTAAAAATATAGTTATCTCGGGTTCCACCCAGGAGGTGTGATTTAGCATTTCTGTGAGAAGTCCTGACTAAGCATTTAAGTTCCAGGTTTAGGAATTGCTGCTTTACACACCTTTTTAAAATAGAACCTGGGCTTCCCAGAGGCTGGCTCATTCAGAATCTTCGTCATGGCAATTATTATGGGACCCGGAGCATCCTGTTAAGGTACTAATGCTTACAGAGTTCCCTGGTATAGCAATTAAGGGAAGTTAAGGAACCAGAGAAGAGGAGGGATTCTACTTATGAATACGGTCATGCAATGACAAGTGGAGTTGTTAAAGCAACCTCTGATCGCCCTGCCTTAGGGCTGATGAATATGTTCCACAAGTATTCTTTAAAGAGTATAAAAATAATTGTGAATTGTCAGCAATTCCTCACTGAAAAATGTTTCTGGTACTGGAACATTTTGCTCTATAAGTAAGAAGCTGTTTGTTCTGTGTAAATAAGCACACATTTTTTTTTTTTTTGACATGGTATCATAGGAACGAGTGAACCAATAGAATCTGAGCACCCACTCCCAGCTTCTCTATGGAAATCTTAAGATAGTTTTTCAAAGATATTCAATGGCGATCAATAAAGATCATGGGTCTGCTTGTGAAAACAGGCTGAGGAGGGGCGAAGAGACCAAAAAGACGGAGCAGTTGTCAAGGGCAGGGCCACTGTGGTGTCCATCTTTCTTTGGTGACACTTTAAGACACCTTGGCTTCCCTGAAACCAGCAAGCAACTAAGGGTGAGGTCCTTCTGGAGACAAGCCATGGTCACTACGGGCTTTGCCAGCACATTTGTCTGAGACTAAAGGTGGGAAATGTGGGGGTGGGGATAGAGGGGAATCACTATTTTGGAGGGGCCATTGTACCCCAATAAATAAGGCTTTATTTTAATATTCTACCATTACGCAACTAATTTGATCAGACCCCGTGGGTAGGTTATAGAGCATAAGGACATAGCATTCCCGTTGTCCTCTGCGTCTCCAGCTAACCTGGGACATCTGGAACAACAAAGCATACTCATTCATTCAGATTCATCCATAAGCATCTCAAGCAATTTGTTTATCAAGCCTTTTCCCTAAGTTAAACTTTCCTCTTAAATAGTTATTTTTGAAATCTTGGTTTGTGTTAAACCTTGTCAAATTAATACCTAAGCCCTGGAATGGCTGTCAGGTTTCACTGACGGACTTACTTCTCTCCTCTCCCACTGTTGCTATTTCCCAAATCGTGGAACTGTTACCCTCAAGTGGCTAAAATTGTCATCTTTACTTTTGATCTATTTCTCATCTGCCCTTCGCCTGCATACTGATCTCCAGAATTGGAAATGAGGAACATCTCTCAGACCAGGGCTGTCCTGCTTCGAAACCATCCCTAAGGGTGTAGCTTCTGGTGATCCTTGTTGAGCTTCTTGTGTTTCATCCCTTCACCATCCAGAACTTTTTAAAAATTTTTATTAAATGTATGGGGGTGACATTGGTTAGTACCATCCAGAATTCTGATTGTAATTTTTTCTCTCAAACATCAAGGATGACTGTGGCTTATTTCAAAGACTCTCCGTGGAGACAATAATAAATAAACATTGAATAAGTTCTTTTTTAAAATGGTCTAAGTAGAAGAAAATAGTACCCAGAAGGCAGCCTGGGTAGTACCAGCGAGCTGGCCCTCTCTCCCAGCTCTCCCATCTCCCTCTCCATCAGTTCTGAATCTAATTTTTAGCACCTCTCTACACTTGGGACACAGCCAAGATTTGCTTAATTTAGTCCTATTGTTCTAGTTAAATGAATTGCAATCCTCCAAATGAATTTGTATAACCTGATACTCATTTCATGCCAGATATTGTTAACCTTCCAGCCATAAGGTCGTTGGAGCCACTTTACTCACTTGCTCTTAAAATTTTCAGAACTTCATTTACTGCTTAAAATTGACTTCAATTTAACCATGAATTGTCCTTGACAGTCTAATTGGATGGATATATTTAGTAAACGTTCCTGCCTTCAGCCATTCATTCACTTAACATTCACTTGAAAAGCGTTCGTCGAGTGCCAGCCCTGTGCCAGGCAATCTGATGTGTAAAGGCTGGCCTGCTTGTTCCTCCTCCACGTGACCCTCCATGTGGACTGGAAACGCGGTCATTGGCTTCTGTGTAAGTTAGCCAAGGTTAGCCAGCACCAGCTCTATATGTCACTTGGAACATTCTGGAATTTCAATATTAATTGTTATTTTGGAGGACATCGATGAGATCACTTAGAGCATCTTCTATAAATAATTGGAACTCAGATTTCATGGAAGGCACTCATTCATAGCAGGATAAAGTATGGGTGGCCTAGAAAATTAGGTAGAGGTCCAGGACTTAACACAGTGAATAAATATTCAAGGTTTTATACCAGGTATGGAATAAAGAAAAGTGGATGTTTCAAGCAGAAATTTTGGCAGACATTAAGATTATTTAGAAAGTATGTGACAGCAGTAAATGCTATTAAGAAATTTAGTATTTCAGTCACGGAGGGATGGAGACCTAACTCAGCAGTGTACACTGGGAAGGGAGAGTATGCGAGGATCTCAGAGCTGTTTCCCTAGACAAATGATAGAAAACAAGGGGAAAATTGGTAGTAGAAAATATAATATTCATTCAACCTGACTCCATAGTTTCTAGGAGAGAATGTTATGAAGACGGAGAGGTTAGATTTATTCCAAGGGTTTTGAATAGCACAGAAACAATGAACATGATTTTTGGACTACCAGTCTAACTCCTAGCAGGCTTCTTACTGACTTCCCCTCTTGGTAGCTGTATGACTTTCCAGAAATTACTTGACATCACTGACCACCACCTCCTGTCTTTCCCGTTTGGCTTCTCTGGTACCCACAACTCCAATAATTCTTCAACCTCAATGGGGCCTCCCAGTATTACAGGAAAAGAGGGTTCTTAGTTTCACACAAGAAAGAATTCGAATGTGATTTTAAAGAAAAAGTAAGTTTATTTAGCACAGAGTAAGTAAGAAAACAAAGGCCACCCCATAGACTGAAGGTGTCTAATCACTAGCAGAAGAGAGATTCCTCCATCCCTGGGTGAGAGTTTATATGTGTTTTCTGCTTTCATGGAAAATTTACTGGTATGGAGGGAAAGGAGGAAAGAACAAGGGTGAGTTTCTCTTTAGCTTCAGTAAGATGCAAGAAGAATAGGGGCAGGTTTGTTTGTAACTCTTGTAAAGCACAACCTGTGTTTTCTTTCTGGGGGCTCAACTGCAGGGATGGTCCTAATGGAATCTAGTCTTCTAGAAAGTTTGCTCTGTGATCAATTAACATCTTCCTGAGTTCTGTGCCTTGGAGCACGTACAGAGGCAGCAGGCTTGGAATCCAACCTCTTAGTTCCTTCTTCTGAAAAATGCTCCTTCCCTGCTTTACCAGGACCTGACACCCACCACGTTCCACTACATCCCCATCCACCTGTTTCCATTTTCCACCTTTTCCCAGCATAGACTCCATGACTCATCATTAGGATCTATGCAAACAGCTTTAACCCTCTCCCCTCTCTCCATCTATCATACTAACATAGAAAACCCCCAACCCTTCATAACCTAACTCTGACTTTTCTGGTCCTGTACTCAAGCAGCCGATTGTTGCTGGGGAAAGGCCACACAACACTGCCTGCCTTCACTTTAACCCCCTGAATATCAATTTATAAGATGGAGAAAACTGTCTTTAAGGATCTCAAAGGTATCTTCCAAGTCAAAAGAGAATCTTAGACTCCCTGTAGTGGAATTTGAGTCATAATGGAATCAAGCAAAGAAAGAATGCAGAACACTGCACCCATCACACAGACCCTCATTTCTCAACTGAGAGCCATGCAGCAGAAGCTGCCCTGTCTCGTTCCTGCTCAGCCTCCTCTTCATCGTACTTCTCCCCAAACCCCGGCTCAGACTCCAGCTCCTTCCCTTCCTCCTGTCCTGCCTCTTGTCCCTGTAACTTCCCTGTCTCTGTGCCCTGTGCCGGCCTCAGTCACCAGTTACTCAGACCAACCTGGCCCTCTTCCGACCTCATGCCCAGAGCACCTCCCACCTCTTACCAGTTTCACTCCTTCCCACCTCCCTGCCTGGGTCACCTCCACCCTTGCCTGTCCTCCTGCTCCTCCTACCACCCGCCCTCTCCCTCTCCCTTCCATTCGCCGCCCCTTCCGACTTGCTCCCCTCTCCTCCCACACGCCTGACCCTCCTCCTCACCCTGCTTTATCCTCCACTGGCAGGGACCTTGGGCCCAAATAGGCCTCCCCTGCTCCTGCTAGGACATCGGCCACAACCAGCCCTCACAGTCCTGATGATTCCCACACTCCACTGTGGGGGCCTCTTGTCCCTACCAGTGGGGCACCTGGCCCATCCCAGAACTCCTGAGAATGCAGTACCCAGCATCCTGGTGACCTGGTGGACATGGGGACACTGGGTGATGACCAGCAGGAATATGACCTGGAGGGGCACCGCCTTCAGGTAAGGGCCTCTTTCCCAAGATGGGGTTCTCACCACCCCCATGTCTTGGTTATCTTGCTGCCTGACTTTAGTGTATGCCTCCATTCCCATTCCTATATCAACTATAAATGGAGATCTTCTTACTTTTACATAAGAAACTCCACAGGGAGCAAAGCGTAGGGCAAACTGCAAGTGGACCCTGAATCCTGATTATCCCTAGTCATCTCAGCACTGAAGTCCTGGGCACAATGCACATCTAGACACAGCGTCCTGCACCAGCGTTCCCGTCACCATGAACCTGTGCAGGGATCAGCGTGAAAGTGGGAGGTGACGTGATGGTGGTGTGATTGGAATGCTTCGGAGACGGTCTGTTTCCCCCGCCCTTTGATACGAGCCATGAACTTGGTTTGGATCTCTCGGTTTGCTTCTGTATCATGAGGGTCAGTTGAGGTCCGTTTGGCCGTAGGACACATTTATCTTGGTGTGGGGCCCCCTTTTTTTTTAACCAGGAGAAGAGGACTGAGTTAATATTTCTCCTCAGATCATAGCATGCTTTATTATATGCCTGTGCAAGACCCCTCTCTTGTTTTATTCTTGACTTCTATGCCCATTTCTGACTTCTACTTCCCTCATAAAAATTGTCTCAAAATATTTTGATATAGGTGTGCATGCATTCTTGCAAAATATGTAACGTTATTTTGTGAGCTGTGTTTTTAATTTTCATGTGTATTATGCACTAGACAATTCTGCTCACTGCTTTTCACCCAGCACTCTATTTTTAAGATCTGTCTATGTGTGTGTGTGTCATCTGTGCTTCTAACTTCTCACTGTATCCTGCCAACTGTCTCCTCCATTTAATACTCATCCATTTCCCCAGTGACAGACAGACACCTAGATTTCCTCTAACGCTCTTTCATGGTGGACAATTCTGAAAAGACCCTCCTTATACATGCCCACTTCTGATACCATGTGAGATTTCTCTGGAATAGATGCCCTGCTCTGGGAGCACGGAGTTAAAGGGTACTCCAGTCGAATCTTCCATCACTCACGTACAAGTGTTCTTGTTGGGATGAGAAACTGTTCATTATATATATTCATAATGCAAGCTCCCTCTGGGCTATTGCTATACCCAAGACCTAGGAAGTGAAATCATTTTATCAAACCTACAAGCTATCTTTTAGTTTGTGGAGGTGAAGACTTTTATAGCCAGCCTATATTTTACAGATCTTCCTGGACCTCAGTAGATGTTCTTTACCAATCTCAGGAGCTTGGCGACAAGTACACACACATGAATCAAGACTGTAGCCTTCTCAACCAGCCCAGCAAACATTAGCTAATGGGTCAATGCCCAATGCTACACTTTATTTCTAAAGGAACTGCTTCCCAGACTTCTTCTGCAACTTCTTTACAACTTCTTCTTACAACTATCCGATTTACTAATTACAGTTTTTACTGTTCCATGTCAATCCACAATGCCTCACAATTTCAGAGGCTGTTGGGATCTTTAGCAAGTTCCTTTTCCTCCTATACCGCTCCTCCGTGCCTGGTTGGTTGGCCAGCCTTGAATGGCATCTCCCTTTGTAATTGTCCCCTCCCACCACTTGGGCCTATGGCCAAACCATGGAAGACGCAGGACTAGTGATGGCTGAGCTAGAGAAAAATACAGGGATCTACCCTGTGAGAGACTTGAAATATTAAAGCACCCCAGGGGCATGAGCTGGAAAAAGGGATAATTACTAGTGGGGGAAAAAAAAATAGGACAAAAAGACCCAAACACATTGTTGTCAGAAAGTGTATTTGGCCCTATGGTCTAGAAAAAAACCTAATAAGAGTGTTCTCTTTGGGGGATGTACATCACACACCCTAACTTACTACATTCACATTTCTTTATAGCATATTTAGTTTAATGTAATATCATACTACTTATGGAAAGCTGAAGATATTTTATCCTTTTTAGAGTCTAGCAATTAATATCTCTTTTTCTGGAATACATTTTGTCCATTTTCCTGCATTGCTGATATGAGGATGTCAATTTTGAAATCTCCATCAGGGGAAAAAGTGCTATTATCTAAATCATCATGGATTCAAAAGCATTTCAGAAATTTGTCTTGTTTTTTTACTAGTATTTTAATTTGTATATGTTTTGAAACTATAATGAAATATTAATAACCCTATATTAATACTAATATTTATGCCGCCTTAATATTTTTATCATACTCTATAAAATTTTAAAGCTTTTGCCTATTTTTTTAAATCCTGTATTTAAAACAACCTTTGAAATATACAGGAAAAAACCTTTTTTAAACAAATCAGGTAGCTGAGGCCAACAATGGCTTCCACTTACATTTTGTCTGGTAACTAATTGGCTGCTATCCTGATTCTGCGTCCTACTTTCTTCCCCCTAAACCAGAATCCCCTCCATTGAATCCTCTGGAAAAGTTTTTAAAGTAACAACAACTGCATATTTCAGGATCAGTTTACAGAAAGATTTAATGTTTCTTGGAAAGCTTCATGCATTAACGTTTATTAAGTTCAACTGGTTTCCATACTATCTAGAAGAAATACAAAGATGGTAACAGAGGCTATACTTTGATTTGCTAATAATGAATTGACCTGTAAATTTTGTTATCCTAATAATGTATTTACCTGTAAAATGTTGAAACAGTTCTTACATGCAATTGTAGTCCTCCCCGAGAAATTCCACATGGGAACTTAATACGACTGGCTGTGGATGAGTTATTCTGCTTCAGTATTGAACTGTGTGAAGAGCATGGGTGGGTATATGATAGGCATTTAAAATAAAAGTATAGCTTCCTGAGTAAATTTCTTCCAGGTGCACTGTCTCATCTGTATCCCAGGAATAATCCAGAATAATCCTCCATGACCACCAAGGCTTTCATGTTCAGAGACTCCACCTCCTGCAGGAAGATATGTTTCCAATGTTCTTATCAAACCTGTGACCCCCTCAAATGGCCCTTGTCCTGGAATTCACAAGGGACCAGGGTTTGGAAGACACTGGTAGTCTAGATCCTACATAATCATAGGCATCTGATTTATAGATAATGTTTTTAAAATAGGCATTACTGAAGTATAATTTATATAAAATAAAATGCATCTATTTTAAAGGTACATTTTGATGCGTTTTGATAAATGGATACACTCATGTAACCACTACAACAATTCAGATATGGAATATTTCCATCATCACCCCAAATTCCTTTGTGATCCTTTGCAGTCAATACCACCTACCCCAAATCCTCAGGCAACACTGATTGACATTTTGTCCCTATAGATTAGTCTTGTGTGTTCTAGAATTTCGTATAGCAGTATTTCCCCTTCTGCGTCTGGTTGCTTTCATTCGGCATGCTGTTTTTGCAATCCATCGATGTCGTTGAGTATATCACTAATTCATTCTATTGAGCATGCTGAGTGGTATTCCATTATACTGATATACCACAAATTGTTTTACCATTGCGTCTGTCACTAGATGTGACCGTTAACAACTTGTTGCCTTTCAAACTCCAAATTTACGCTTCGTTACCTGCTCTGCGATAGTGGGATAGCCCCTTCAAGCATTTCTCCTTTGCAGTGAGAACAGCATTTGAGCTTGGTCAGTAGATGGCGCTGGAGGGACACGGCAGGTGAAGAAACCTCTTTCGGGTCCGGTGCGCTTTTCTGTTTTGCTTCTCTTCTTGCCATGGCACTGCTGCCAAAGGCACATGCATGTGGACATCCATTAGCGTCCTGCCCCCGCTGTGCATTCAGAGCACACCATGCCTGTGAGCTCACAGCCCCAGGCCTAGCCTAGTGGCCATCTCACTCCCGTCGCGTACTCAGCCCCTCAGGCTTGCACCAACCCTGCTGGTGAGCAGGCTCCTGGGCTCTGATTCCTTTACGCGCCAACCTGCCAGCCTCTGCCCACCGTCTCCCTGGAGGGTTGTTTTCTGCTGGTCTGGAGCCTGGGCACAGCCTGGCCTGGGCTCCCAGCACACTTCATATCACATTACATGTTTTCCAGCAAATTTGAATCCCAGCTTGAAGGAGAGGGCCCCTTTCCAGTTTGTTCCTTCCTTGAATATTCTCTAGAGCCCTTTCCACCTTCGCAGTTTCTCCCCTGCTAGTGTTAATACTTTTTAACGTTAAAATTTCCTTGTTTGAATTTCTATGTGGCTTCTGTATTGTGCTTGAACCCTGACAGATACGTTAGACATTTGTGTTGGTTCCAATTTTTGGCAATTGTGAATAACGTTGCCATGAGCATTTTTGTCTTTGGGTGGACATATGTTTTCATTTTTCCTGAGAAACACCTAGGAATGAAATTGCTGGCTCATGCGGTAAGTGTGAAAGAAATGTATAATTGCCGAACTATTTAACAGAGTGGTTGTCCCATTTTATGTTTCCATCAAAGATGCTGCTCTGTATGGCCACTAGCACTTGATATTGCCAGCCTTTAATTTTAGGTATTCTAGTGGGTATGCATTTCCCTGATGATACAGGTGGTGAATATATCTTTTCATGTGCTTATTGATAATTTGTGTATCTTCTTTTGTGGCACAACTGTTCAAATCTTGTGTCCGTTTTTGCTTGGGTTGTCTTACTAAGTTGTCATTTTATGAGTCTTAATGGTGTCTTTCAAAGAGAAGACATTTTAATTTTGATGAAGTCCAATTCATCTTTTTCTTTATTTTAGGGCTAGTGCTTTTTATTGAGGTATACTTGACATATAACATTATATTAGTTTCAGGTGTACAGTATTTGATTTGATATTTGTATACACTGTGAAATGATCACCACAATGTCTAGTTACCATCCATCACCATACAGTTAGAAAAAATATTTTTTTCCTTGTGATGAGGACTTTTTTTTAAGATTTACTCTCTTTGCAACTTTCAAATATGGAATATAGCATTATTAACTACAGTCACCATGCTGTACATTACTTCTCTATGGCTTATTTATTTTATAACTGGAAGTTTTGACCCCCTTCACCCATTTTGCCCGCTCCCTACTCCCTAACCACCCCCAACCTCTGACACAAATCTGTTCTCTCTATCTATGAACTTGTTTTTTGTTGTTTGTTTTTGTTTTTTAGATACATATAAGTGAGAGCATATGGTATTCGTCTTTCTCTGTCTGACTTATTTCACTTAGCATAATGTCCTCAAGTTCCATCTATGTTGTCACAAATGGCAAGATTCCATTATTATTTATAGCTGAATAGTATTCCATTATATATACGATATACCGCATCTTCTTTATCCCTTCATCTATTGATGAACACTTAGGTTGTTCTCATATCTTGGCTACTATAAATAATGCAGCAATGAACATTGGAGTGCATAGATCTTTTTGAATTCATGTTGTTTTCTTCAGATAAATCTAGAAGTGGAATGCTGGCTCATATGGTAATTCTATTTTTGACTTTTTGAGGAATCTCCCACTGTTTTCCATAGTGGCTGCATCAATTTACATTCCCACCAACAGTGCATATAATTGAGCCAGGTAATGTGAGATGCTCTCCGTCAATCTGGCTGCGCCGACAGTATCTCCATGTTCCTGTCATCATTTGGCATTATCCAGTTTTCTAATTTTTGCCATCTATTATAGGTGTAAAGTGATAACTTATTGTTTTAATTAGCATTTCCCTGAATATAATGATTCTGAGGTTTTCATATGCTTATTAGTTTTTGGAGTTTGCTTGTTAATTTCCTTTGCCCGCTTTTTCATTGAGGTTATCTTTTTATTGTTGATTTGAAGGACTTCCGTTGCATATTCTAGCTATTAATCCTTTGCTACTTTTTGACATTGTAAATTACTATTCTGTAATCTGTTTGTTAGCTTTTGTCCATGATGTCATTCATTAAATAGAAATCCTTACCTTTAATGTAATCACATTACAAAGTTTTTAATGTATGATTTGTGCTTTTGATATATTAAAAGTTCTTTCTTGCCCTTTGTTCATAAAAATAGTTCTCTTACATTTCCTTTTATTAATTTTACATTTTTCCTTTCAATTTTTGGGTCTATTAAACCATCTTTGTATCTTGGTTTAAGCATGGATTATTTTTTTTGTCCAGATAGTGAACCAGTTTTCCTAGTATATATTTTAAACAATTCATTCCCCCCATTGTTTTAAGTGTCCCCTTTGTCATATATTAATTTCTCAGATATATATGTGTCAGTCTTTGAGTTTCCTTTTCTTTTCATTAAACATAAATTTATTCAACTATTTGTGGACTTATATTATTGCATATAAGTAGTAAGTAGTTCTTACCATATCAATTGAAATTTTTATTTAGATTACAATGAATTTATAGATTAATATGGGGAGAGTTAATATCTTTATATTAAACCCATCCAAACACAGGGAATGTCTCTTCTCTTATTCAGATCATCAACGCTGTTATTAATGTGAACATTCTCTCTATAGAGATCTTATATGTTCTTAAATACTTAAATACTTAATAACTTAAATTGCTGTTGTAGATATCTGCTTGTTGTCTATTGGTTATAGTTGCTATAGGAAAAATGCAATTGATTTTTGTAAGGTGACCTTGTATCCAGCAATCTTGCTGAATTCTTTTATTAGTTCTAGTAATTGATTGTTTTTTAAAAATTAGGTAGTGATCAAATTATCTGTAAATGAGTTTACCTGTTCTCTTTCAATGCTTACACCTCTTCTTTTCCCCTTTAAGGCACTGTACAGGATTCCTGGAACTATGTTAAACGTTAGTAGTAAGAGTGGGCCTCCTTGTATTGACCTTAATCTTAAAGAGAATGTGTCTAAAGTGTTTCCATCAACATAATATTTGTTGTAGGTTTTTGGTATATGACTTTTATCAAATTAATAAGGTTATGTTGTATTTGCTAAGAGTTTTTATTATGAATAGGATTAAACCTTATAAAATGCTTTTTCTGTATTAGGATAATTATGATTTTTCTCCTGTAGTCTATTAAAGTGGTGAATTACAGTGATGATTTTTTTCTGATAATAATGATCCATCCTTGCATTCCTGGGATAAATATCAGTTGATTATCCTTTATTATTTTTAAATATACGTTTGGATTTCAGTTTGTATTTAGGATTTTTGCATCTACTAGATTCTATCTTCTTAGTATTTACTCTAGATTTTAGAATGGATACTTAAGAATGGATACTTGAGGTTGTCCAATGTCTTCAGTTTCCTCAAGATCATTCCTAGGACCAACTTCCATGCTATTGCTATCCAATATTTAATTCATACTTATATGTTTTAATTTCACAACTTAAACATTATAGTTTACAATATAAGTATGTTAATATTTACAGATTTTAAAAACCTCTTTCTTTGCTCACTTTTTCTTCTTGCATCTCAGCCCTTCCATCTAGGATCATTTTTCTTACTAATAGCAAAAAGCATTTACTATGTTCTAAGGTACTTTTCTGAGCACTTGAAACATATTCTTATTTTAATCCCCCAATAATCCTATAGGGTAGGACTATATTTCTTCTGTCTAAAGAACATCCTTTAGAATTTCCTTCTCTGGATCTCAGTTTTTGTTGTTTCCACTTTTTTTCCTTTTTGGGAAAGATTTTCCTGGCTAGAAGCATAGAAGTTCTTAAACTCATGAAAGTGTATGGGCTATCTCAGGGAGAGAGCCAAAGTGGAACACAAGTAAAAGAAAGAACCCTGGGGAGCACCAGAGTTCATATACCAGTCTCATGAGCCTTCCCGTAAGAGATGGTGCCGCTTGCCAAGGGCCAGAGCCAAAGCAGTGGAGGTCACCTAGAGGGTTCTTGAGATGGAAAATAGCAGCTTTTCCCCAGCAATCAAGTGCTCTGACTGCTACACTTCCTTTGTCCATCTTCTATATCCCTAGACCCAGCCCTAGGAGGACAATGGCTCTACCCAGAAGGGACTAAATGTTAACATAGCTTTCTGTCCCTCCCTGGAGGAGGCGTGCTCCAGGAGTCAAAGAGTAATGTAGTTCACAGTACTGGAGGTCAACTGCTATGTTTCCTGCTTGTATCAGGTATGGATCAAATAAGCAAGACTGCCCCAGCCATACGCCGGAGCAGAGCTGCTAGACCCAAGAGCTCAAACAGAAAGGAACAGTGGCTTTTGCTCCATCTTTCCTTTCCCTCTATGTGGCTCTGGGCGTCCCTGTGGAGTCTGTGGGAACAGGAGCTTTGAGGGTTCTACAAGCAGGGACCCAAGGAGTCAGAGCCTGGAAGTTGCCTGGACCAGTCAGATTCCATGGCCTATCATGGAATGTTCCTGAACAAGAGTCAGAGGCCCAGGTCATATTTTTTTCAGGCCTTTTTCTGAGACGTACTGCTCTGTCTTGCCTCTCAGCCAAGGCACCCTCCTCCCCTTTGTTTTAGCCACATGGAACCCTGTCTTCTCTCTCTCCTAGAATTAAGAACCATCTTCAGAAAGTAACACATGGAACGATTTTCAAACTGACTTTAATCATGTTTTGCTGCCCAAATACTGTACATGCAGAAGCCACGTGAAGAATTTCCTCCTCAAGGATATTGGCAAAGAACATTGTATGGAGCAGCTGGCAACTCCTTCCCAGCCGTCCACCTGCCACCTGGAGCCACTAGTTTGGAAAGATGCTGCACATAGAAAATGTATAGAACAGATATAAAAGGCTAATTGCTTCTTATCTAAACAGTGTGCTTGTCAGTCCCTATCAGCTATCTCTTTCTTTGCAGGATGCATTTGGAAATTCTAAAAAAAGGGGTTCCTGCCTCCCGTGAATTTACATTCTAAAGGAGTAGAGAGAACCATCAGGCCAACTTTCTCCTAAGGAAGCAGCCACTTTGCCTGCTGAGATGTCATCTGGTGAAGGATATTCTGGAGAGAGGAGTGGTGTAAGAAGGAAAATACTTTGCAGGGAAATAAATTTCCTCTCTCTTCCCATCAGAGAGCATTTCCTTTAAAATTCTCAGATGTTCAACTCTCCCACGGATGACATTCTAGAAGCAGAAAGGAGGACCGACCCAGCCTCATCGGCTGGTGGGGATACTGACCTACACAGGATGCAGCTGAGGTTGTGACATCACATCAGCACCTTGAAAATTGTCCATTGTAGACACCCCTTAATTATTTTTTTTATCATTATACAAGAATAAAAGCGCGAGAAAAAACCACGAAGAGGTGGAAGCAGTCTGTCAAGATCCCCGAGTTCTTGTCAGAAGCAGCGTCTGGGTGTGGACGGATGAGGACCTGCATCCAGCTTGGGCACCTGGGGCTGGAAGAAACCAGCTCATGGAACCAGGTGTCACGTGTACCAGGCTTGCAACCCTCATCAGCTCCAGATCAGACTTTTAAAACCTGGAGGGAACCGTGGAGCAACTGGCAAATACTCTGATTTTGCAGATGAGAAAGCTGAGGCCCAGAAAAGTGAGGAGTCTTGCCTGTGGTCACAGTTCCTGGCAGATTTTATGTAACAGCCTTTGATGCTCTGTAGGCCCCTGACCAAAGGGGTGGATGCGGTTGCTTCTGGAGTTCCCAGGGCTCATTTCTCTTAGCCAAGATCTTTGGAACCCAGTCCCAGGAACCCTTCCGGGCATTGGCATGAACTCCTTGGGGGGCCCAAGGCCCCTGTCCTTTCTGGCCAAGTTTCCAGCCAGAGCACTGGAAGGTTTTTGCCAAAGCACTCATGTTTTTCAACGAGCACTTGCTCCCAGTCAGTCTAGGCCCTGGAGAGAATACGAGTTTCTCTCTCTGGAGTGGTTTCCCTCACAGGCACAGCCATGCTGGGCCCACAAAAGCCCGAGCTCAGGGTTGGGGGAAGGGGGAGTTGCTTTGCTACATGGAAAGATTAAGCCCTTTGTCAGAGAACAAGGTCCCACCCTCAGGCAGGCCAACAGAGTTGGTGCCCAAGGAGGCCAAGTTGCTCTCTTTGGCATCACTGACATTGCTCTGAGATGCTCAGGCACTCTCAAAATAACCCTTTCCCAGCCAAACTAGGCCAGTCCAGCCCCCATCAGGCCTCGCCTGATCAGGTGGGTCTCCCCTGCTCTTCAGTCAGGATAGTTTTGTTTTGCCTCAATCTCTTCTGACCTGAGTGAAAGCAGACCTGAGGGAGGAGGCAGGGGACGTGTCCACATGCCCATGTCCTCCCTGATCATCCAGGGAAAGATAATCCCATACAGGAAGCAGCATTTTAAAGACCCTCTTTACGTGTTAGGATATTGGAGAAGAAAACGCTGAGGAGAGGAAGATAAAGGTAGGGGTCGACTGGGCAGTGGGCCTCTTCTCCATCTCCTTGCAGCCACTGAAGAAAGGCTGCCGGACAACCCTCTGGCCCTGAAGGATGGGCCATCTCTCTCCACTCAGGTGGAGGACATCTCATTACATCAAGCAAAGGCAGAAATGTCTTGCAGAGTTTGCACAGTGCAGGAAGCAATCAGAGAAACAGAAGAGCAGCCTTACTGAAGCCCTGCTGCTTTCTGGGCCGAGGAAATGGGGATCGGAGGTATTAGGAACTCTGGAGCCCCAGGGGGAGGAACAAAGGTCTCCTGGGCAGAGGGCGCGGAGCAGGCACCCTGGATGCATGTCAGGGCTCCTGGAACGCAGTCTAAGATTGTGCTACATTTTGTTTCCAAAGAAGTACCCTTGGAGGGTTCTATTGTCTTTAAAGGCGGGGGTGGGGGGTGGATTCTGATCTCCTCAAGGCTGGCAGTAAAGAAGAGCTCAGGCATGCTTGCCCTCCTGGGTGTCATGCCGCTGGGAGAACTGGCTTGATCTCCGTGTCTAACCGGCAGTGATCCCAGGAGTGATGAGCTGCACGGGTGCCCTCTCTCTGGACCTTCTAGGTTCTGCCTCGGCCAGTCCTGGCCGTGCCTGGGACTTCCTGCATACCAAGAGCCTCTTAAGTGCTCCTCTCCCAGTAAAGCTGAGTGGTGGCAGAGACTAGAGGGGGAGTAGTTTTGGAGATGCTTGTGCTCCCTGAAGGATCACATCCCTCTCGTCAAACCAAGACCGGGCCCATGTCCTGGAGCCTGATTTCATACCAAAGACCCATCACAGACTTCCCTGTAGGGAAGGAGGCTATGAAGGAAGTGGGACAGATTGAACAGAGCAGAAGTGTGAAGACAGATGCTCTGAATCACCGTCAGGGTTCCTGCCCACAGCCCAGCATCGCTGCAGGGCCATTTCTGTCTCTGCCACCTCTTTCATGAATCCTGCCTGAACAGAGAAGATGGAATGTCAGAGAGCACCAGCCTGCAATCAGCTCTTGGTTTCACCTGGAGTAAGGGGGCATTTGGAGCCAGGTACCTGGTAGTGAGTTAGTCCCAGGTTAGGGAGAACTCGGGGGGGATTATGTTGCTTCGTTCCCCACCATCCTCTCTTCAACGGACAGATGCTCCCCACCCCAGGGAAGGCCAGGAGTCACACTTGAACTCCCTCCTCTCCTGGGCCAGGCTTGCTCCAGAGTGGCTTCTCAGACAAGCCCCTACATTCGGGATGCTGAGAAACAGATCCTTAAGTCCAGCAGTCACCATCACACAACGTCAGCCTCACATGACTTCACCCGCATGGGGGAAAATCCAGGTGGGGATTAATTGCTTATTTGGTGCAAAGGGTTAAAAAGAATAATTCCCAATGTCAACTTGGGGATGGGAATTACTTCCCATTAGAGAGGTGGAATCGTGGAGTGGCCCCAGCCCTGGGCAGTTTTGGCAGCTGGGGATTGCAGGCAGATTAGTCCGAATTCCCAATATGTCAGGCCCCACCTCTGGCTGGAACTTTCCCTGTGCTAAGCAGCCTCCCCACAGAGGCAAAGGACACCAGCCCCTCCAGCTTCCCAGAGGCAGCCTCTCCGCTGGCAGCTTCCGCCTTCTGTCATGGTCTTTCGGGGACCCGGGAAGAATGAGGATGATATCTCTCAATGATATCCCCCCTTTCCCGGGGGTGACTGCCTGGTCTGGGGATCACCACTCAGTGCTACATCAGCAAATGTCTACACTGTCATGAATAATCCCATCACCCCAAGGTGTATTTTCACACCATCCTGAGGGTGACCTCTCTAGAGGTGAACATATCACAGACCAGACATAAAAACACCCTTATGTGAGCAAGTTTCCGCCCTCTTCCCACCCTGGGATCAAATAGTACACAGCCCTTTACCTCATTTAGAAACATGAGAAATGCATGCATTACCCAGTCCCGACAACGGGAGAGAATTTCTGCAGAAAGAAAACAGGATCCAGCCACCTCCTCCCGTCTTCCATGCGCCCAACGGTTCTCGTCTGTGATACAAGAACAGAGGCTCCAGCAGGAGACAGGAGCCCAGGAGCTCATTGTGTTCGTTTCTTTACTGCTGGTATGACACGCTCATCTGTGATCAGCCCTGGCATATATGGTCAGAGTCATTGCAGCAATGTCTGGGGAAGAGGCAGAGAGAGCCGGGCCCATACTGTGATCCCTCCGGCCACCTCTTTCCTCTGCACCAGACATGGACCCAAGGGCTGCTACGTCTGTCTCCTGGGCAACCTCTCACCATTCACCCTGGACCTGAGGAGGGAGAGGGACAAATCTGAGCATTCCTGAGCCAGACTTCAGGATTCCTAGTAGACATAAGGTCCAGTCAGGCACTGGTGTCCACCCACAAGGCCCAGCTGTCAGATCAAGTCAGGGTCTGAGTGGGTTTGGGAAGCTCCAACCATACAGGGGTGGAAAGAAAGCAGAGGCAGCTTTGGTGCCTAAAGCAGGCCAGGCCACTCCAGAGGGTAGCAGTGGAGCGCAACGAGGCAAGGGGACCTAGAGGGGTGAGTATTGCTTGTCCAGAGCTGGTGACTGTGACAGTTTAGAGTCCAGGGAGCTAGGAGGCTGGAGCCCATGTGTGTCTGAGCTCCCAGACAGGGACCCTGGCCTGGAAAAAAGAAAAAAATAGAGTCCCAAATGATCAATGTCATGCAGCTGATCCCCAAAGCTCAGGCAGGATTCTCAGCAGTGGCTCAGAACAAGTTAGTCCCACTCTCCTTATTCCAGCAAACAGTCATACCCTCAGTACCACCTCACAGGCCAGGCCCACCAGGACGAGCCCAGCAGGGAACAGGCCCAGCCTTAGGACCCGCGAGGACACAGGTGCCTCCAGGGACGGCCTGCTTTGGCAGATTACATCCCCTCTGAGGCCAGCTTCCTGGATGTCAAGACCCTCCAGTCCATACCGCCTGGGGTCCACTGGGAGGGCTCCTTTGGCCTGTTGGAGGGGAGGTGGCTTGGAGGAAGACAGAAGGTGAAGAGCAATGCTAAGGGAGGTACTGGAAATTCCCTCTAAGGGATCTGGCCAACAACCCTGGGAACTAAGACCTCCTCATGTTTCGCTGGTAGGAAGGAGGTGGCTCCAGCCCGAGGGAGGAAGCCGTCTCCAAGCCCTCAGCATCCCAGGCATCTCTGCTCCCCAGGGCCCTGGCCAGGGTACTAGACGAGCGTGCTACATGTCGCAGGTGCATTCAGTGGGAAAAGCTGCCAGAACGCTTGGGTAGGAGGGGTGTCAGGGTTCCCAGAGGGGCCTCAGTGTGGCCAGCTGCAGTGGACGCTACATTCCTTGAAAACAGCAGCAGCGCTAGGAGAGGCAAAGGTAGAACAAAGAACAGGGCAGAAACTAAGCAGGGACCACCAAGAGGAGGCACAGGTGGAGACACGTGGGCTCTTCTGGCACGGGAACAGGCAGGAAGGACCAATGGCCACATCCTGCTCTTCAGTCCTCTGACTGAGGGGGAGACGTATCCACACAATAGTCCTTTGGGTTTCTTTCCAACAAGACACAGAAAGACATGGATTTCAGCCCACGTGGTCACCAAGACTGACTATAACCAGACAAATGAACAGATAGAACATGGTCACACACAGACACACATACACACACGCACACACACGCACACACACTACAGTCTCCACTGCCAGCTGGGATGGGCCCAGTAGCCAACAGGCATGCAGCAGGGTGAGGGAGCCAGAAAGACCTGACTATGTACAGGGGAGGAGAAGGGGGGCCAGCAGGCACCCCTTCCCGGCCTCTTCCTGAGGTCCTTAGGTGCATGAGGGGCTGGTGGCACTCTCCAGGGAGGACTGGGACAGGCGCCTGGTGAGGGATCCGAGCGTAGAGTCTGCCACGGAGGACGTGGGGAAGAGTTTATACCAGCCGGTGATGGCGGCACTCAGGTCCAGCTCGTCCAGCATGATCTGGGCCATGCCCATGAAGCACTTGTGATCCATACGGCCGTAGTCTCCCCAGACGATTACCTGCCAGTGGGGAGAAAGGCAGAGGAGCTGAGCCACCTCCCCGACTCCAGGGCTGGGCGGTGGGCCCAGTAACCTACAGGTTTCGCCAGGGCACAGATGGGACAGAGACAGCAGGAATTTAGACTGATTTCGGGCAACAACTTACTGAGCACTTAAGAAGTGCCGGGCTCCATCCTATGGACTTTATATTCATCATCTCAACTGTTGCAACCATCTAGGCAGAGGTGCTATGTATTATTATTTCCACAAAGAGAAAACTGCCACTCAGAGGGGCTAATTAACTAACCCAAAGACACACAGTGATCGGTGGCAGAGCTGGATTGGAACCTGGGTCTGACTTCCAGAGCCTCCCAGTATCCCAGATGACAGCCATCCCCAGGAAGGAGCATACTGAGCGTCCAGGACCGGGTCACAGTTCCCGCTCTTCCACGAGTCCTTTGCCCTCACTGGACCTCAGTGTTCCCACCTGTCAAAGTTGGAGAGGGGACTAGACTAGCTCGGGGATTTTCAAACTTGTGTTTTATCGGTGAATCCTTTTCTCAAATGGAATTCATATATATATATATATATATCCAAGACCACCCTTTCCCCCACAGAACTGTAGAGTTCCTCAGTTCTTACTGTTTGCAACTCCAGGGACCTTTGCTATGGAACCACCTCAGCCCAGAGGAGCAGCCCAGACAGCCCCCGGCTCAAGCCTCTCCTCTGCCACCTATGTGTCCCCAGGCAAGGCCAACAGCCACCACCACCACCGTTAAGACTCAGTGAGTCGCTGTCTGTGCCACACACTGAGGCCCTCTACATGCATCTCTCGTTTAACCTTCACGGCACAGTATAGCTAGTAAGTGGTCGAGCTAGAACCTGAACCCAGGACTGAGCCCAGAGACTGACCGCCGCTGTGCTCTGTAACTTCATGTGTGCCTCAGGCGCTTTATCTATGAAATGGGCGTGATGATCCCTCCTGCCCAGGACTGCGGTGAAGGGCGTTGTCACCCTCACGTCGTTGGGGTGAGAGTCCCCCTGACCTGGGCTCGACTGGGCTCTGCAAAGCGCTAGCTGAAACCTCAAACAAGTCACTTCATCTTTCTGAGGCTGCCACCTCGTTTGTCAAAAGGGAGAATCATACCTGCTTCACACGACCATCTCAAGGATGAAGCTAGGTCACGATTAGAAAGCACCTGTCACAGAGCAGGGTGGAGCCGCTGTACAATAAACACCAGCACCAGGTGGAAGGAGAAAGCGGAGGTCAAACAAATCCTGCTTCTTCCCACCAGTGGTACCACCTGGGGGACAATGAGTTACCGCCCCTCCCCACCGAACCTTGGTCTCCTTATGAATCAACGGGGGGCATGAACGCCTCACAGGTTGTGAAAGTGAACAGACAATGTGCATTAATGCACCTGTGAGTGCCTGGAACGCAAGAAATCATAAGTAAAACAAATTTTAAATTATGACTTGCAGTCTTTGAAAGTTACCCTGTCACACTCACCTGCAGCACCTTGCCCTGGGGCCCCTCATCAAAGAGCAGAGCCTGCTGGTACAGGGGGTCACAGGTCTTCTTGGCCACCTTTGTCTTCTTCTTGGCCAAGCAGGTCCCATTTTCAAGCAAGTAAACCTTGACATACGTGGCTGAGGGATAGAAGAGAGCATGGTGGGGAGGGGTTCAGGAGACACTAGGTGATAGGTGGGGCACAGCAGAGACTGCTAGGACCTACCCCAGCCCTAACCTCCAGCTGACCCTGGAGGTGAGCAGGGGAGCAGGATGAGCTGACAGTGGACAGCAGGTGGAAGACATGACTCAAACACTGACTCCTCCCTCTTCCCCTACTCCCACCCCAGTTCCCTGGCTTTCTGGGCAAGCCGTGGGACTCCAGTGTTGAGAATACTGATTTAGGCCAATGGGGAGCTGAGGACTTGCTAGACCTAGAGCTCAGCTGCAGACCCTTCACTGGAAGGACCCCATTTCCAAAATCCCTCTCTCAGCTGCTTGGCTCACCTGGGAGGGATTTGGAGCCAGGTTTGGGGGTAAGGCCCCGAGCCTCAATCACTTCCACCTCCAGCTGGCCACTCCGGTCCATGATGGCAATGCGTACATCCCCTGCAAGGGAGAAGGAGGATAGTTTAGGCAGAGCCAGACCAGCGGTAGGCCAGCCAGGCGCTGTGCGGGACGCCAGACTACAGAGGATGCCAGGGCACTGGAAAGGCCAAAGATGGAGAAAACTGCATGTGTAAGAACTGCCCTTGGGAGACCACTTTAAAAAGGCTGGGAAATGCTTTGCTAAGTCTCTTGAGGTGGGGTAGGGGCATGACCCTCAAGGGATATGCTTGGGGAACAACAAATGGCTGCCAAACTCCCATCTTAGTCTGGTTAACTGAGGGACTTCTGTTTTACAGAGCAGAATACATAAGTTTAAGCACAGAGCTTTCTATGTCACCAAGACAGAGGGAGGCTGTGGGCTCAGTGGCTCTTATTCACCTTCTACACAGCAACCCTCGGCTACTTCCCTAAACAAATGTCAAACAAATATTTAAAGAGTATCAGTTTGAAGAGATGCTGAGAGATGAGCCTGCCCGGGACAGGAGGGAACGAGGGCTCGTACCCTTGCCAGAGGACAGAGGGAAGGCTGGCAGATTTCCAGGCAGCGTAGAATTGAGAACAGCTCACTGTGCTCCCACAAAACGGGTTATCCAGCTGGGGCAAGTTCTGTGTGTGGAGTCTTATCAGTTAACTGATTTCTTTGTATTTCCATACTTGTAAAGATGGGGATTTACTATTTTCAGGAGACATTTCCAGCTATGCCTAACATTCCCAGGGGAAAGGGCAAGGGGATGTCTCAGGAATTAATCTCCTCCTGGTCTCACTAACATCCCCAAGATGGGCTAACGCAAACCTGTCCTTCCCAGTTTGGGACACCAGAGGGCACCACGTGCACAGTTCTAGGCAGTGATGGCGCATTTGCCTTAGGGATTTGCCTTAGGGACGTGGCTGACTCCTCTCACTGCAGCCCAGCCCTTGGCTGGGCCTAGGGCTGGGAAAAGCAGACTCCCCAGGCCCTTAACAAGCAAGGGCTGGGAGTTAGCAAAATCCAACCCAAGTGCCAGAGAAGAGCTGACGCTCACTCCCTGAGGATCCCCACGGGACCTTCTTCCAACAGACAGAGGCTCCTGTGTGAGCACATTTGAGGAAGACAGGGCAGTGCAGTGGGAAGAGTCCTGGCCTGGAATGAAATCCCAGCCCCACTGCATGGCTCACGGCAGGGCTCTGTCTGCACTCAGCTTCCTCATTTGCTGTGAGTCTGCGGACGTCTGGGTCAGACACACACTCACTGCTCAAGTCAGACTGATGGGCAGGGGGATGGAGGCGAGGAGGCATCTCTGGGGAAGCTGGGCCTGGGAGTTGCTGCTCGAAGCCAACACAGCCACTATCTAAGGGAGAGAGAGGAGGGAGCCAGAATGGCAGCTCGGAGGACCGAGTACAGATTTCAGGAAGTACTTCCTAGCTGCAGGAAAGAGGGATGAGAAATTACTAAAAGGCATGATTAGAAGAAAATAAGACACAATTCCTAAGGAGTAAATGAAATACTTCATGCAAAGCATCAGAAAAACTCTCAATAAATGGTTGTTGGATGGCAGAACTAAGGCAGGTATTATTTCCATTTTACTGATGAGGAAATTGGCTCAGAGAAGGGACTTAGGAAAGGCCAAACAGAGAACTGGTGATAGAACAGACTCCCTAAGAGTTAAGGCCGTGATGATTCTCATTCACCATTTACATCCAGCACTTTGCACTGTTGGGCACACAGTCGGTGGTGGGACAGTGTGTGTGTGGAGAAGTAGGGGAGGGAATGTGCTGGAAAAGCTGCTGCAGGGTGGCCTTGCTCTCTGAGGAGGGTGGCACTCACGAGTGCTGTGCTCACTCCTCACTGGCACGGAAACCGAGTGAGGGCTCCTTTCTGCTGCTTCAGTCACATAGGGCCCCCACTGAGCTCACCTGTTCCGCTGCATGGCCGCCATCACCCTACTCACCCTGCCTTCAAGAAGACTCACCCATCGGTGGGGTGGCCAGCGTCTGTCGCCCCACAATCTGGGCTGGTCCCAGCCCATCCAGGAAATCGCTGAACTGGCTTTCGGCCCCGAGCCGGGTAGTGGGGAAGATGAACCTGGGGAAGTAGGCAGAGGGGCACATGAGGGAATCTGGCTGGTGGGAATGCAGTGGCTCCGCCTCTGGGGCACTGGGCACGCCCCTCTGTGCCTCAGTTTCCCCTTACATAGTGAGAGTACTACTTTGCCTGGGGACAGACAGAACTGTTCATCTCTGTACATTAAAGAAAAATACTTTGATGTCACTTGAGAAAAGAGACTAATCCCCCTAACATAATGATGGTATTTAATCCTCAAGCTCCAGAATTCCTAAGGTGACCGCTCGCTGGACCCCTGTGTCCTTACCAGGGCATGTGAATGCCAAGAACCAGAGACATAGGCCAGAAATGTCAATGCCTGGAGCAAGTTCCAAAAACTGAGTTTAGTTGACTCTGCGTTTGAAA
Source organism: Rhinolophus ferrumequinum (assembly GCF_004115265.2). NCBI lineage: Eukaryota > Metazoa > Chordata > Mammalia > Chiroptera > Rhinolophidae > Rhinolophus > Rhinolophus ferrumequinum. Next base: position 28,425,611 of record NC_046292.1, read on the forward strand.
TCAAGTCACTAACATGAGATGGTGCCCAAAACACCAACTGAAACCAAAATAACACAATTATAAATGGGTTGAGATTAATGATGAGTGATGGTAGGTGGTCCATGGTTGTGGGGGGCCTGGAAATAGTAACAAGAAAACCTGACAGTGATTGAAAGTTGGCCAGATGCCAACAGTGCACTAAATGCTTGACATGCATCTTATAAATTAATCCTTACAACCACTCTGTATAGCAGGAGCTATTATCCAATTTTACAGATGAGAAAACAGAGGCTTCAAGAGGTAAGAGATGGGCCTGCAAAACAGAATGATGCCCAACTCATAGGGTTATGGTGAGAAGTGGGGCAGATGGTGCATGGAAAGTTCCAGATAAACAGGAAGCAATAAACGGTAGTTATTGTTGCCACTGTTATCATCAAGGGAAAAGTGCTACTTGTTCATGTCCTCAAGCCCAGGTGTGCTGGATGTGGCCAGCAGAGAAAGGACAGACGAGAGAGGGCTGGCCCTGCTCTACTCATGGGCTACCATGGACCAAGGGAAGTCCTAAGAGCTCCCGGAACAGCTCAGGCTCCTGGCTAAAGACCAAAAGTTATCCCAGAACGAAGCCCGTTGGACAGCTTGGCCTTGAGTCCCCCTTTGCCAGTGACAGGCAGGGGGCAGACAGATAGCATATGCTGTTGGAAAGGGCCTGTGTGTCTCTTCCCCACTCCCCGGGAAGGGGCTTCAGTCACCTATAGCCTAATATCGCATTCTTAGGACAGTGGGATCTGAGAAGGTTAAAGAAAGAAATTCTGGAGGTCACAGAATTTCAGGAGCTTGGTATAGAGAGTGTAGAGATTGTGAACGAAGGTTATAAAGTCAGATGGTCTTAATTCAAATCCTGAGTCCACCACCACTTAGTAACTGTGGCCTTGGCTGAGGTACCTCACCCTGTTCCTGTGTCTGTTTCTCAGGGAGTACCAGCAGCCCTCAGGACTGTTGCGTTAAGTGATAGTTGGTCTGATAGTGGCTGGGTAGATCCCAGAGTAAGAAACACTGATCTGAAGTGCCCAGCGACTCCCTGCCTATGGTAAGACACAATAAATACTAGTGGCTACTTGCATTCATGGACATAGGCATAGTAGCGAGATACATGATCAGAGAATCTTAAATAACAGAGCTAGGGAATCCTGAAATCATCGCACCTTAATGAAGCCAAATCATAAAATCTTAGTCATGTAACCATAGTTTCATAATTTAGGAGATCCAAGGGAATATCTAGCACAGTGACTTTCCAATTTTTGACTCAACCCAGATGCAAATTTAATACATTTAATGTCATAGACCTATATGCATCCATACATTTAAAAACCTGAAACAAAAGTTCACAAGGTTATTCATCCTTACTTGATAGGACACACGTACATTTGAATTTCTATTTCTCTTGCTAATGCTGGTTCCCCCCCCCCCACTAAATTGATTTTATTTCCTGCCTATAAGTCACCACCCACAGTTTGAAAAACTGATCTAGTCCAATCTCCTTCCCTAAACTCCAAGCAAGGTTACCTGTGAGAACTCCCTTTATCTGAGGCATAACAATGGTTTAAGATTGAAAGGATTTCAGAACCCCATTTTCCTTTTGAGCCCACCCCTCGGGAGTGGGGCAGTATGTAGGTGCTGGGAGGTGGGAGGCACGAAACAGAGGAGGGATGAACTGTCCCGCGGCACAGGGGTATCTGGGTAAGAAACAGCACTGGGAGCAATAGCAAGACTGGGGCCCAGCCACCGACTGTCCGGGGAGAGGACGGAGGGAAGCAGGGACACAGGGAAACCCAGACATCTGGGCCAACAACCCAGCTGGAGGTTTTCCTGCCCTGCCCGTGGCTCAGAGATTAGAGGACAGAGGAGGAGGGTGGGGACCACAGTGGGCTGGGCTGCACGCACGTCCCATCAGAGCTGTTGCTGTTGGTGCTCCCGTCGGTGGACTCCCGGCTGCCCTGGCGCGTGACCCGACTGCGCATCTCCACCGCGATGCCGGTCTCCGTGCTCCGCCGGATGTTGCTGCGCAGCTTCTTGGTGGTCCCTTCTGTGACCCCCCGAAGCACAGAAAGGGAACAAGGTCAGATCACCCATGTAGCTTGAGAACGCTGCCCCAAGTGGCCTCTGGGGAGGGGCATGACGGGCAGGGCTGTGACTGGAGGCAGGGGGCATTGCTGAGATGACCTCTAGAGCAGGTCTGCAGCCTGACCCCTGGCTCTGTTCAGGGCGGTGACACAGACAAAGCAGACCAGAACGATGTCTGGAGGCAGCATCGGGATAGTGGGGCTGGGGGCGGGGGGAGCAGGGTGGGTGGAGTCACCAGGTAGAGAGACCCCTTCCCGCGGTCCTTGGCCCTCAGCCTCGTCCTGGCAGGCTCCCCTGGCTGCCGTCTTCCCTCTCCACTTCAGCCCTTGCCCCAAAAGGTTGTGTTCCTGCCTCTCTTTGCTGGAAAGTTTTCCATCTGTGGGGTTCCAGATTTGCTTTCCTTCGTGTACCCTATCACACTCAGACCTCACAAAGCACCTCTCTGAAACCTTCACGGGCCCTATGAAAACCCCATGTGAAGCCTGGCCACTCTCAAACTAACATGCATTCTCAAGGTGGATTTGGACATGGAGAGGTCATTAGGGAAGCAAGACTGAGAGAGGGACAGCTAGGCTGACCCGAATTGACTTTGGTTTTGAGAGACAGGTCTGGGTAAGAACCCTAGAAGCTGTGCAGAGAGAGCTCATCCTTGCGTCACTGTGCTTCCTGTTCAGAGGGCCCCTCTCCCCTGACCCCAGCCCCTCTCCTCAGCCTTGCAGGAAACATGGGGCACTTTGCCTCTCCTAGCAGCTGCACCATCCTGCCTGGGTTTCCATGGCAACCTCCTCAGCATTGCAGCGTGGTCCCTCTAGGCACACTCTCCTGAGGCGGGTGCAGGAGGAGCTGAAGAGGGGTTGAGGGTTTACAGGGACTTCCCCTGCTGAAGCTTGGCTGCCTGAGGAGCTTAATGGGGAGACAAGTGGTGCTCAGATAGGGACTGTACCAAAGGAGCCATTTGCTGTCGCTGGTTAGAGACCCAGGCTGGTTAGAGTGAAGTTGCCTACAGGGGTGGGGAGGCAGTGAAGGTGGGGCAGGCAGTGCAGTCCCCCCACCCAAAGCAGTAGGGAGAGGGGAGCTGGTTACCCTGACAACCCTTTCTCCCACCCAACTCTAATGTGGGTCAGGGATGTTGAAGATCTTAGCCCAGGAAAAGGGGGCTTTATTCTTCCTGCTTTGCCCTATTTATCTTGCAGGAAGTCCCGCTGGGAGAGGGAAGGCTAAGAGGGTTAACATCACTGGTGGATGGGCTGGCCGGCTGGGAGTGGTAAGTGGTGAGGAGGAATATTTTCTTTGAAACCATCCCAGCGTCCAGGATATTGGAATAGCTAGTTATCTGGGAATCAATGAGACCATCAATATGTCTGTCTGTAACTCTGTCTTACACACATGGTCACGTTAGCTCATACATACGTCTTTCACATGGACAGGCATGAGAAGACACACAGAAGTGCTGACAATCATATTTACGTGTATGAAGATAGTGATCTCACATACAAGGTCATGTGTGTGTTCATACAACAGTCACCAGTGGTCCTACCAGGTTTTAGTCGTGTACACACACGACATACTCTGCCATATAAATGTGACCTTCACCCAATAACACTTGGAGTTGAACCCATCCGCTCAATCACACACAGAGATGCAAACCCAGAAATGGTGTGTGACCCACCAAACACAGAGGGCTGGCAGTAATAGTGGGTGTCAGGGGACTTGCCCTGTCCCTGGCTCCTCACTGCCAATCCCCTCTAATTCAGTGAGCACAGATGGGTCTGTGGGAGCTGCACTCTACCCTCCCTACACTCGAATCCCCCCCACGCTCCCAACACATACCCTGAGCTGAAGCCTGACCACAGGATCCCAATCCCCACTCTTCTAGAGCCTGGGAAAGCTTTGACCCATTTGGGAGAAAATTTTACCTTCTTTGATCAGACCTGTCCAAGCCAGTGTGGGTAGAGGAGTCACAGAATCCTGAAATGTTAGAGACATCTTGGCTAGCCCTCTGCTCCTGTCATTTCACAGATGTGGAGCCTGAGGTGCAGGCACCCATAGGCCTGGGGCTACACCCCAGGCCCACTGACTCCCAATCTACGGCTGTGCTACTTCTTACTCCCGTCCACCAACTCCACATTGGTTTGAGATGTGATTCAGCAGAGATTAAATTACATGTCTTCTGGGTTGGGAGAAACGTATTGCAATCTTAGAGAAATTTCCTCTATTATGTCATAGCTGTCCAGTCTCTAAATACTGTTGATCTGGGAAGTAACTATGTAGCCCCTTTCTCTACAGAACCGGGCCAAGTTGCTTGCAGTGATTCTGTGGTCCCTGCAAACCGAAAGACTCCAGGAACCATCCCATCTGTGCCACCACATCCAAGGGAGAGGCAGTCACAGCTCCCAACAGCACTCCCCATGGCATCTCCTGGAATAATCCTGAGCCCTCTCCCCATCCTGGCCCAGAGCCCAGAGCCCAGGAAGGAGGAGCTGCTGTCCTTGGTACTGAAAAGAGGAGCTCCATTTGGGCAGGGGCTGGGACAGCCCTAGATGGCCCCATGTGGACACAGCCTAAGGTTAGGCCAGAACCTACCTGTGTCCTGGGACCCCAATGCCCAGACCACCCTCCTCACTGCTCCCACAACTTAGAGAATGTTAGATCTAGAAGGAAACTGGGAGAGTGTTTTTAGCTCTATTTTACAGAGGAAACAGGCCCAAGGGGAAAGTGACTTTCCCAAGGTGCCATGAGGAGTTTAGAGCCAGCACTAGTCCTCTAAAGTTTCAGGGTAAGTTTTTGGAAGCCACTCTAGGGCAATGTGAGGAATAAACTAGAAGGGGCAGGCAGGAGACTGGAGAACTAGAAGGAAGACTGGTGCAGACTTTGAAACAAAGAAGAGGGAATGGGCAGAGCTCGAGCCAATGTAAGGTAGGGATAAACTAGGAGGAAGGAGGCCCTTGGGAAGGCAGACCCAGCGCCCAGAAGACTGGGTCCAGGAGAGGAATTCCTCCCCATTTCACACAGCCTAGCCCTGCAGGGAACTGAGCCATTGCACCTGGGAACAGCAGCGGACACTTTACTGAGACTTTTTGCAGAACAGAATTTCCACGGCCGATGCTCATGCTGAGTCGGCCCTATACATCCCTCTCCCACCCAGGATGGGGCTCCAAGCTGGGACACTGGCAACCTCAAGGCCTAGGGGAAAAAATGGGGACAAGGAATTATAGATGGGAGAGGAGTATGCTGTAAGCAAGGGGCAGAGCGTGAAGGCCAGAGAACTCTGGTTTTTTTGGCCCTACTGTGTGACCATGGGTAATAATAACAAGGCTGTACAAGCCTGCGTACCTTTGCATCCCCTATCTCACTTAATCCCCCGAACAACTCCGCAAGGCATGTATTATTGTCCTTAGTGTCAAACAAGGAGGCAAGCTCAGAGAGGTGAAGTAACTTGCCTGAGTCACCCAGCTAGTACGTGACAGGGTGTGACTCTGAAAGCCACCTTGGGGTTGTACTTCAGGAAAGTGCCTTCTCTTCAGCCTCATCGATAAAATGAATACATCAGACTAGATGATCTCAAGGGGCCCTTACTGCTCTGACATTTGGTGCTTGGATGATTCATAGAGACCTTTCGTTAGAAGGGCAGCTGGACAATGTCCCTGGCTCGGTGCCAGGCCTTCAGCTGCGCCCTGCTTACCACAGAGACACGTGATCCAGAAGCCCCATCATCACTCATCTCCCCTGGAGGCCAGAGGTCTCCCTGGTGTCCACTCCGATCCCTGCCTGCTGATTGGAGTCTAGGTAGGTGGACAGCCCCAGGCAGAACCTGGCCTTGAATCTGTCCCTCCAAATTACTTTGGGCACGAAGAAGCCTTTGGGTCTGAAGCTGACTCAGCCAGAGATCAGTAGGGCTTGGTCTCCTGAAGCCCAACACCTCTTTGATCTTAATCCCCCAACCTTAATCCCACCCCTTGGTCCTGTCCCAGCATAACTCCTGGATCTCTAGGTCCCCATCTTCCTGACTCCCTAGTGTCAGACCTACAATGCATATGCACAGAGGGCACGCCCACGTTGACAAACTGATAACCACAAGCCCCTTCCCCATTTAGCACTTCCTTGAGCCACAAACCACACTGCAGCTTGAGTGCTAGAAAAGACCATCCCACGTGCTCCTGTGGAGGGCTTTGTAAAAATCTATTTTAAGGCCTGGAAAAGTCCCCCACCCCCAGCCCCAACTGGGAGTCTTGATGAGCATTCTCCCCAGATCCTCCGGTGCCCCCGCCCCCTCACCACCCCCATCCAGCTGCTTATTTGAAGGTTTCCTGGGGAAGTTGTTACTCTGAGCAAAATAAGCAGGAAGAGATTTTAATACACAACCAGCTGGTGTCTAGGCTGATGCCACAAAGTAAGGAGCTCTTGGTGGGGAGGGCTGACTCCTCCTGTGATGTGGGGTCCATCCAGGTGTGGCTGGGTGTCACCAGGTTGGTCACCCACCAGTCTGAGCATAACAGGGATTCCATAACTAGGTATCTGAGAAAGTATAATATATTTATCAGGATGTAGCTGTTAAGGTGTGTGAATGTGGTTTTTCATGAGGTATGTGTGTACGTACCCAGGTGCAACATGTTTCCGTGACCATGGGCCATGGTGGTGCATGTTTAATGGTGCTTCTGTGATCTGAGTCTGTCTGTATCTGAGGACTGTGTTTATGTGATTTGTACAACTGGCGTTATGTGTGACCACCTATGGTGGGCATGACTGTATTAGCCTTTCCTGGTAGTAGGGCAGTGGCTTACCTGAGCAACGGTGCATGCTATTTACATGACTGTGCAAGGTGTGTGTCTTTGTCTGTGTATGTCTCTCTTGTGACTTTGCAATGTACGTGTGTGACTGTGTAATGACATTTGTGTGGCTCTTTGTACTTAGGAAACTCCGAGATTACAGGTGAGACTGAATCTTGTGGATGTGTGTGTCTGTGAAGTTGTGTCACTTAGCACAGTGCCAGGAACACGATGGCTGTTTAATAAATACTTGCTGATTAGTGTGTAAGTTTGTGCATGGAGGCAGCAGAGTGCAATGGTTAGTTGCTCAGGAATGGTAAGGAATTTGGAAGCCCAACCACTAGGGTTTGAATGTAGGATCCACCACCTACTAGCTATGTAGTTTGAGGCATCTTACTTCTCTGTGCTTTAGTATCTGCCTCATAGAGTTACATGAGGACGCAGAGTCAGAACACATACACCCAGAACAGTGCCTGGTACATGGTAAACACCACACAAGTGTCTGTGGGTGTGGGCGTGTGTACCCATAAGGAGTCACCAGGTGCCCTGTCACTGCAAGGGGCTCCACCCGGCCCCTTGGTGTCCCATACGCCCTCACCAGGCTGGGGGAGCTGGAGCGTGCTCTTGCTCCACTGGGTCAGGCCCACAATGGCCACCATCTTGGCCCCAAGGCTGCTGCGCCGCTTCTTGGCAGTGGTGGTTCCTGTCCCACTCCCAGCCTGCTGGGATCCACAGATTTCGCCACTGATGCTGGAGCTCCGAACCACATTCCTGGGGCCTGGGGCTGAGGCCGGACTCGGCTCCCCGTTAAACATGGTCCAAGGAGAAGCAGGGCCTCAGACAACTCTGTGGGGGAGATGAAGAGACAAGGGGGTCCCATATCAGACCCCGGGGCCACTCTACTGCAGTCACCACTTCCTAGCTATGTGAACTTGGGCAAGTCACTTGGCCTCTCTGAGGTTGTGAGGAATCAATGAACAAATAAATATAAAAAGAGGATCAATAAATTGAACTATTCTTACTGGCACATGGTCGCCCTGGCAAGTGACCTGGTTTGGTGGTAAAGACAAAGGAGTCATATGGCCCAGTCTTCACTTCTAAACGCCTCTACACACTAGCTGTGTGACCTTGTGATCAAACATCTTGGAGTTTCAGTGAATGCCTCAGCAAAGCAAGAAATAAAAGCACTTACCTCATTGGATTGCTGTAGGGATTAAATCAGTGTATATGAAAGTGCCTAGACCAGTGTGAGGCATAGAGTAAATATTCAATCAGCGTTAGCGACTGTTATTTTCATAGCCACCAAGAACAGGGAGGACAAAACTGGCTCCAGCCTGTGCACACTGTGGTAGGGGTCCTCCTGCTTGAAAGGGATGGTACAGAAAAGGATAAAGAAGCAGGCAAAAATCACCCTTAATTGCACTACTGAGAGGCCGCCACGACAAGCATTCTCACCTATTTCCTCCTATTCTCTTTTTTAGGCATTTTTTAAAATAATTGAACTCATACTACAAATACAATTTTATATCCTTGGATTTTTCATTTAACATTATATCATAAGCATTTCCCATATATCACAATGTCATGAACACTTTGTATACATGTTTTAATGCCACCATAATGGTCCCTTGTATGGAGGTAGCATAACTGACTTAAATATTTCAATAGTCACCGCTCAGGTCAGGTTCAGCTTTCTTCTCTCTGTCTCTTTCTCAATCCACCACCTCCGTCCCTCAAGACTCCTCCCCCTTGAGAGGGTCCAGCCCAAGGATGAAGCCAGTGTTTCTGAGGGCAGCATAGCACAGAGACAAAAAGGACCTTGGGCCACCCTGAAACCTGCCTTTCTCTGGCCTTCCCATTATGTGAGATAATGTATTTTCCTTTGCTTAAGCCAGTGTGAATCAGGATTCTCTGTTACATCCAAAAGCATCCTACCTGATATCGAGGCCATAAACATTGTTTTGATGCTTGAAATATATTGCCAAATTCCTTTCCAAAGTATACAAATTGATTCTCCCCCGTTAACTGCATTCAACAAATATTTAAGCCCCTAAAATTCCAAGGCCTATACTGAATGCCAAAGAAACAACAGTGAGCCGGGCCAAGTTCATCCTGCCCTCCTAAAGCCTCCAGTCCAGGAGGAGAGACAGATAGTGAATAACTAATTATGCAATAAAATATTTACTGATAGTTCCCATGAGTGCTAGGGAAGTGCACAGAGGGCGTTGGTAGCCACTCTGGGCGAGTCGGGCAGCAGGAATTTATGCTCTGTGTTGTAAAGAGGTGGGATCTCCGGCTATTGGCCCTACAGCTTGGCTGAAAGTCTGATACTCAGGCCACATATTGGAGAGACTGCCACCCCGCCTGGTCTGCACCTAGCCCTTCCTGGCTCTGTCCTGGCCCACAGTGCTTTGCCCAGGGCAGCTCTCTATCCCAGGGCTCAGGGCACTTTGTTTGACTCTCTGCCCTTAGGCCTATCACCCTGAGGAAATCCAACTTTTCAAAAGGACTTAGAAAGGGGTGGGAAAGGGAAGGCAGCCCTCCAGCTAACGAGGGAGACAGTCCCCAGACGGCCGAGAACAGCCTCCTGGTCTCCTGGGCAGTGTGGCTCCTGCAGGGCTGGTGAATTAGGGCTGACAGTGGGGATGAGTCAAAGCTGTATTTTGCCTTCTTTGTGGTTGTCTGGACTGTTCCCGTTCACCCTGTGATGTGTGCAGAGCCCCGGATTGTATTTCTCCGTCCATCCCCCATCCAGCTTGCAGCTAATGGAAAGTCCCCTGGACCTGGGCCTATGAAGATCTCTTCTCTTTACTTTCCAATTCTAGTGCCAGTTTGTGTGTGGGGGAGGTGGGCATCTGCATGGTCTTTTGGTGGATGGTGGGAGAATGCTTATCTGATACTTTGAATCTGCTACAGTGTAAGCCTAACTTACTCTTGAAAGTATTTCTGTTAGGTGTGTAGTTATCTCCATGTCACAGATGAGAAAATTGAGTCTCAGAGATGCCAAGGTCTCATCCGTCCTACTCAGCTAAGAAGTAGCAAGGCCTGGACGCAAACCCAGGTCTCCTGTTTCCACAAAGAGACAAACACACTGTGCCACCCTTGCCCCTTCAACCCAGAACTCACCCAAAGAAGGAGGCCCACCCCTCCTGCTTAGGCTTTGCCCTGGGTCTCTGGGCTCTTTGGATAAAGTATAAGGAAGCATCTATTATGAGGAAAGCTTCTCTGGCCCACATTCCCGCAGCTGGCGAGAGCATCTCAGGAGAAACAGAGCTCCCACCCAGAACACACCTGGAACAGCAAGCACTCCCCCCGAGTAGCCAGCCCATAGGAAGCTCAAGAACGGCACTCCCAGGGGACAAGAAGAGAAGAGGGTAAGGGACAAAATTTCTGACCCTGCCAACCCAGGGTCTCATGTTTCCTCATAAATAATGAATAGAACTGACAAGCAGATGGTTTGACATCCAGGACTCTGCACCATCCAGAGGCACTTTCTCATCTCTAACTCCCCAGGGGGCCTGGAGATGATGAATGCCTGGGAGCACCCAGCCTGTCTGGCCAATCTGAAGGAGATAGGAGGAACCAAACCCAAAACACTGTACCCACAGGTCTTAGGGCTGACCCCTGGCATAGGAGTCCTGGGGAGGCAGTCTGGGAGAGTTAAGACTCAGGAGGTGGGATTAGAATGCATACAGATCCCTTGTGTCACCGTCTCTGGGCCATAGTTTCCTCATCCGCATATAAATCAAAATAGTGTAGGTGATCTCTGTAAGTCCCTTTGACTAGGAAAGCAAAGGCTAGGAAAGTATGAATACACACTGCAGTGGCAGGCTCAGAAGGGGGCTCTAGTTGCTTCTCTGGCAGCCAGTCTAGCTCAAGAAGGGCAAGACAGAGAGACAGACAGAGCCAGCCACCTGGCCCATATGTGGAGGGAAGTCCTACTGCACAGCAACCCCTGAGCCATCAGACCACAGAGATAGGAAAGGGGCAGCAGACAGAGAGGGGGGCAGAGTGGTAAGAGGCTGGCAGGACACAGCACACAGCACCTCACATTCTGGTTGTTATAAAAGATTATTAAATGTACTACATCTTTCCACAAAAGTCACTTCAACAATTTCCTGCCTCTGAGCAGGACTGTCCCTTTCCTAGCCTGGTTCAGGTCACCCCAAGGAAGGGAACTCTGTCCCGACCTCACTGGGTCACAGGGACCTCCTGATCCCGCTCTACGGCTCAATAGCATCTATGACTGCAGCTCAGATTTACCCCCCAGGGAGGAAGCCACTGCCCCCACTCCTGCCAAAGCTCCATGCCAGCAGATACCTTCCAAGCTCCCCAAGAACAAGCTTAGTGTTTTCTTTCTTGCCCTCGATATTTGGCCTCTACCTTGGGGTACCTCAAAGGCTCCCCACACCCTCTCCTGAACCCTGATAACAGCAGGTCTCAGAGCTTTGCCAGTCCACTAAGGACCTGGGTCCCTTTGACTAAGTGTCTAACCAGATAATGAGCTTTTTTTGAGTCAATGAGACCATCCAAAAACCCAAGATGAACCCAGCCTCCCACACTTTCAATAGGGAAGACCCAGGAACCTGTCACAGGGTGGTGGACTGTTAGGCTGGAAGGGATGGAAAATACATTCTTACCACTTCTCCCCATCCTCTACCCACGGCAGACATCACTAATCCATCTCTTTCCCATTGAGGCAGATTTAACCTCACAATCCCTCTCAATCCCTCACAATCCCTACTCTAGCACCAACTGACAAGAAGCAGCTGAGGAGTTAAAACTGATTTGCCATCCCTATTCTAGCCTGAGCTGAAGGCCCAGCATGTGAAAGAGACACACCAGTGTCACACAGGAAGACAAAACCAGAGCACCAACCCGTCTCCTAACTCCCAGCTTTCACGTCACCTGTCAGTGCTTCCTCCTCACAGCTCATCTTAAAGAAAACCCAAACTCACTGAAGTTGATGAATCTGAGCGTGGGGTTCCGCATCACAGGGGGCTGTGCCTTCCCGACAGCACTCCCCTAGGACACTGACAGGAAGCCTCAGTTAACTTCCGCCGAGACACCAGGTTTCAAGAAAGGAGGTGAAGGCAATCAGGGTAGCTCCCAGGAGGAGGTGATGTGACGAGAGTCTGGAAGAAAACAGGGGCACTTAGAGAGGGGCTAACGAAGACGTCTGCCCTCCAAGACTGCCAGTAGTTTGTAAAGTAAAAAGATAGAATTGGAGATAACTGTGTGACCTTGAGCAAATCATTTCAACTCTCTATTTTGCTGTCTCCTCCTTCATAACATTGTCCAAACTCCTGGCTCCCCTAATCTGTCTTTAGGAACATTGACGTCAAGTCGCTGGTGCTGAAGCCCCACCCACAACTTTTAAACATACGAGGGACTACTCATCCAGGTCCAAATTCTAAGGAGCTCCAGACCCTATTCTTCCTTCCTCCGTCCTCCCCCTGACTAATGGAGCCCATGTACCTCCCCAGACACTCTGTGACATGCCCAGTAGTCAGGAATGTGTGTGTGGGGGGGGTGCGGGGGGCTCCTGGCTCCATCCCAGCCATGTGACCCTGAGCAAGTCACTCAGCTTCTCTGAACCTCCATCCCTCTGCTATAAGATGAGTCTACTGGCCACCCGGACCCAGCCTGACTCTCCAGGGTTCCCTGGTCAGCTACTGAGGAGCAGGAAAGCATAGTAGTTAAAAACACAGGCTTTGGAGGCAGACAGACTTAGTTCAAAACCTAGATCTGCCACTTACAAGCTATATGAGACAGGGAAATCTCCTTAACAAACCAAGCCTACCATGCCTTGTGTATAAAATGGGAGGAATGATGACAGCCTTAGGATTCTTAGATGAAATAGTACAAAATAAGGATTGGTACACGCTCAGCGGGGCAACTGCATTATTACTGCTCATAATGGTGACTCTGTAAACAGTGAAGGACGATACATGTGCTAGTGCTTGTTGGTCCGGACTGCATACCAGGTGCAAAGACTTTGTGAGAAGGCTCAGAGATCCAAGGGGCCACCTTCCACTCCAGCCCTGGGTGCTCCCACCCAGAGCCCAGGGAAGTGTGGGAGTGTGGGATCCGGGGCTGTGCACCTCTCCGGTGGGGTGGGAGCTGCCATGGGAGGCTGTGCTCTTTCTTTCCAGCATCTCACCTCCCGGCCCCGCTGGCTGCTGAGCCTGGCATTTGCGACCCCTGCCCTGACCCCGATCCAGCCCCAGGGCTGTCCCTCATATCACCCATGCCACTCTGTGCCCATGTCAGAGGCCAGTGCCTGCATCCACAGGAGGGGAGAGGGGTTCCCTTGTTTGGAGCCTTTCCTTTTCCCCCTCAGGGACACACGGGTGGGTGACAGGGAAGGCTGGTAGGCTGGGCAGAAGGAGCGCACCCAGTGGGGAACACTGTGCCAGCTCCTTTTCTGGTTCTGCAACCTTTATCTCCCCCAAAGCAGGCTCTCTCTCTCTCTCTCTCTCTCTCTCTCTCACACACACACACACACACGGAGAGACACAGGGCACAGAATTTCAAATGTGTCATCACACACCATACAGACTCACACAGATGGTACACGCTTAAAGACACAATCACATGTGTACACAGATATGCACACACACCTTCAAGATCCTCATCCCCACAAAGGCACACAGAAGCAGCCACACGGACAGGCTCAGGCCTTCACACAATCATACACACTCACACGCACACGCTCCCCTTGGCCCCTGACAAGCCCAGAGAGGCAGGAAGAGTCCCCTCCCTTCAGTGCGCAGGGAACTGGGAAGTGTCTTACCTGGACCTGTGGGTTCCCTTGGCTGAGGCACACACACCAGCTCTGAGCAGGTGCTTGTGTGAGCTTGCACACACACACTTATACATGCTCCAGCCCCCAATCTCACTCTCCGGCCCCCATCCCGGAAGGCCGGACCAAGGAGCTCATCGGTGAGGTTTGTGGCGAGGAGATGAGAAGGCTGGCAGGGAGCAGCTGCTGTCACCATGGCTACCGAGCTGACCCACTTCTCCTCCACCCAGCCTGGCCCACCCAGCCCAGGCAAGGGAGGACAGGCAACTCTGGGCAGGGGAGCCGTCTCCCATCACACACAGTTACGGAGAGGGCCTGGGAGGGCGTGGCAAGGGCTGGGTTAAGCGCTAGCTAGGCGAAGTCTTGCACAGGAAGGCAATACCCAGGCATCCCTTGAAGACAGTAGAGTGCTGAGAAGATGGCCCCTGCAAGGACTAGCGCCTTGTCTCTCCCAGGATTGGTGCCCCTTGGCACATGGCACATGCACTTGCCCTGAGCACATTCTCACACAGTCCTCAAGGAGTGGGGTGGCCAGGCTCAAACCTGTGTCCCCCAGACTCCAAGGACTCAGGACACCGAAGGGTAAGTCAGACCCAGAGCTGGATGAGCCCTTTCCTGTTCAGAACAAGGTTCCTGAGGGCAGGGCTTGTCCTCTCCCGTCGGACGAGGAACTGCTGGGGGCATAGCCATGCCTTCCTTCTTTGGACAGGGCTGCCATGTATCTTCTCTCAGCCAGGGCACTCCTGAGGGCATGGCCATGCATCTGCCATCAGAACTGGGGACACAGAGGAGCCACACAGCCCTCAGACAGCAACGTCTTCTGAAGAGACAGCTCACAAAGCAGAATGAATCACTCCTGCATGACAGCCTCCTGTAGCTCCCCTTTGCCTTTGGAAGGAAGTAAAACCCCCTTACTGAGACCCACGAGCCAGGTGACCCAGCTCACCCCACGCTCCAGCCTCTCCTCTGTATTCCAGTCACACTGGCCTTCTTTTCATTCCTCAAAACTGCCTGCCTGAAACGCTCTTCTCCAGCCCACCCTCATGTTCTGTGGCCCCTGGATCCATCTGTCATGCCCTTTGCCTGGCTGGTCCCTACTTATTGCTCAGTTCCAGTGTGAATGTCATTTCCTAGTGAGCCTTCCCAGACAAGGTTAGTCTCCTGTCATGCTCCCCCAGACTCTGTACTGTCTCTGCCTGTTCTGAGTTGAACTGTGTGTCCCCACAAAAAAAGATATGTTGAGGTTCTAACACTAGCATCTCAGAATATGACCTCAGAATCGGGTCATTGCAGATGTGATTAGCGAAGGTGAGGTCATACTGGAGAGTGGGTCCTTAATCCAATATGACTGGTGTCCTGAGAAGATGGCCTTGTGAAGACAGAGACGCATGGGGAGAAGGCCATGTGACGATGGAGGCAGAGACTGGAGTGATGCAGCAACAAGCCAGGGATGCCAAGGATTGCCAGATGTCGCCAGAAGCCAGGAAAGAACCATGGAACAGAGTCACCCTCAGAGCTCTCAGAAGGAGCCAACCCTGCCAGCACCTTGATTTTGGACATCTAGCATCCAGGACTGTGAGAAAATAAATTTCTGCTGTTTAAGCCATCCAGTCTGTGGCACTTTATTACAGCTGCCCTGGGAGCCTAATGCACGGATGTTCCTAACTGATGTGCCCCCGACTGTGAGCTGCTTGGAAACAGGAACCATGCCATCTTCTTCACCTGAATCCCCAGGGCCTGGCACAAGTCTGGCACAGAGTAAGCTCTGTGAATGTTTATTGAATGAACGGTGATCTAAAATAAACATAAAATTATTGGTATTTACAGCTGGAGAGTAGAATTGTGAGTCATTTTTATTTTCATGTGAAATACTGTGTTTTCTAAAATTACCACTTTAGAAACTGTATTAATGTTACCAAAAAGAAAAATTAAAATACATATTTTTCTTTGCAAAACATACATGAAAATAGCAGACATTATACCACTGTATTATGAAGAGGGAAAAGTTCTTCTCTATGCTTGATAACTGCTTTTTTATTGATTAATTGATTCCTCCTTGTGTTGCTACAGTGCTTTCTGGAGTCAGATTTACAGAGTTTGAGCTTTGGGGCCTTGTGGGACATAGATTCCAGGTGGAAAGGGTCCGGGCACAGTGTGCATGCTTCTCAGCCATCTCAACCATCCACAACCTGTCACAGCTCATGAGATCTGGTCAGATGTGGCACCCATCACCTGACAGGCTGCTAGACTTGGCACTTCAGAACACGAGCAGCCCTGGCAGAAGGCAAGCCTCTGCCCTCCATGAATGCACTGTCCAGTGCTTCTCAAACTTAAATGTGCACAAAAATTACCTGGGGATCTTGTTGAAATGCAAATTCTGATTCCATGGGTCCCAGGTAGAGCCTGAGATTCTGCATTTCTAACAATCTCCCATGCTGCTGGTCCACAAACCACACTGAGGCACTGAGAAGTAAAGATAACATATTCTGGTTGTTCTGCAGAAGGCGTGGACACTTCAGGATGGGGACACCAGAAAAGGCATCACGAGGAAGTGCACTGCAGAGCAACTCAAAAGGTAGATGGGACGGTCCAGAGAGAAAAGTCTATGTTCAGAGGCCAGTGAATAGAGCGGTACAGTTGGAGCAGGAGGTTAGTTGACTGTGGAAAGAAGGCTGGAAAAGATAGGCTTGGAACAGCCAACGAAGGGCTCTGAATGCAGGGCTAAGAGGCTTGGTTTTAATCCTGAAGGGAGTGAAATCTGACATGACTTAGATGTAATATTTTATAGAGATCAATTTGACACTGACTACAGAATTAGAAGAAAGCCTGACAGCAAGAAGCACAGTCAAGAGGCAGGTAAGAAGGGCTGTACTGCTGCAGATAGTGCACGTGAAGAGGAAAGGCAGACCAGAAGTCCGGGAGGGCTGCCCGGAGTTAGTGACGGGACGAGGTTGAGGAGAGCAAATAGAACAGAATCCAAGGGGACTTACGGGAAGGGTAGGGGCTGAGAAGTGCCATCAGCAGAGCCTACGGTCCCAGAGGAAAAAGTTGGCTTACGGGGCAGATGAGTCCCCATTTTAGATGTGATAAGTCTGAGATAATACTGCAACTCCCACATTGAGTTGCTGGGCAGGTAAGCAGATTCACTGGAGAGCTCAGAAGAGCAATGTGAGTGGGCAGGACTGGGGCACGTTCCCCAGAGGGGGAAGTGGGCTATGGAAAGGAAGAAGAATACCCAGAGAGGAGCACAGAGTGAGGAAAGGGCGCGAGACAATACTCACAGTTAGGGCTGGGAGGAAAATGGAATCCACTGAAGGGCGGAGAATTGGCAATTGACAGTAAGAGAACTCAGAGAAGATGCCATGAATACAGCCTGAAGGCCCTACCATACCCTGACACTGAGACCAAGGAGAGGCCTGCCCAGCCCAGAATTCAGGAGGGAGGCCAGGGGCGGGGGGCACCCTGACTCTCTCCTAGGGGAGCAGGGGAAGCCCAGGCCTGAAAAAGAGCACAGCTTAAATGGAAAGCAGAATTTGGACTGGTAGAGAAGGGGGCTAGCTCCCCCGGGGGGTCTGAGCTGCAGCAGTACCCCAAGAGTCCTGGGCTCCCGACCATTTACTCAAGCTCAACCCAAGCATAAGCATGACAATGCCCCCACCCAAACATACCCATGGCGTTTGCACACCCACATGGCTGCAGAACCCCCAGGGCAGAGAAGGTGGGGGAAAGGTCTTCGAAGCAAAGCTCTGTTGCTGGGGAGCACATACTTTATCATCCCACTGGGACTATTTTGAGAGTGAGCAGAGACACTACTAACAATCACACATAGACCACAGGTGTAAATCAGGACTGTCCCAGGTAAACCCAGCTGTATGGTCACCCTAGCTCTGGGGAATACTGGATCTCAACAAAATACCCATTTGGCCCGTTCCCTCTTTCTAGATGGGGCGGTAGAACTGGCAGACAGGCGGCAGAGACAGGCTAGCTCCCCTCAGAGGCAGGGGCTCCGCTGAGGCTGCTGGTAGATGGAGAAGTCTCCCCCCTGCCCCACCCCAGCCTGAGCGCCGATGCCGCGGTCTAGGGAGACGCAACAGCACCAAGGACAGCGGCCGGCCGCGGCTCGCTCCGGCCTGCCCAGCTTTTTTGCCAGGGCCACCGCTAGGCCGATCAATATTTCATGGGGGCAGGGGCTCCGGTTACCAGCTCCGCGCCAAGCCGGAAGGCGCCACCCACGCCCGCCACCAGCCCTGGGGACCCTCCTCGGGAACTCAGCACACCCGCAGCCCCAGCCCAAATAGACACCACCCTCAATGCATTCTGCATTCCCGGCCCTCTCCCTGGCCCCTCCATCCCTTTCCAGAGCACAAAGAGCCGCGTGCACACCACACATCTTCACGCAGCCACTCTGACACACCACATAGCCAGACACGCTCTGTACAAATACGACGACGTACACAAACAACAGGCACACACCACACCCAGCAAACAAGCCACCTAGACACACACACACACACACACACACACACACACCATATGCCTCACAAACACATTACATAAAGATGCATTCACCACAGACACACATGCACATCACACACAGACACGAGACACCCTGCCACACAGGCCGCACAAAAACTCCCTCCTTACACATGACGCGAAGATGCTTTTACCAGACACACACATCATATACCCCACATACGCACGCATGTCCACGCACACACACACACATACATATGCTCTCAGAGACACCCAGACATATCACTCAGAGCTACATTCACCACGGACACACACACATCGCACACACATATATACACAAACGTAAACTCACACACATGCACATGCACACACAGTATACCTTCACAGAGACCCTCAGACATGCATCTCGGATACACAAGCACGCACCCCACACTACCCCGGCTCTCCACCCTCCTGGAGCCAAAGCCTTTCCTCACACTGTGGACATGGGACTGGGGAAGGGGCAGGCAGGTCGTGGGCCCTTTGGATAAATCCTGGGTCTTCTGAAGCCTTCTGGGGTTGATGTCCAACTCCTAGGAACAGGCAGTCAGCAACACAAAGAAGCGGAAAAGGGGGGAGCAGGTGAAAGAGGACCTTTGAGACCCAGAAGCCTCCTGGCTTCGCAGTCCCTGGGCCCCAAGTTCTGGGGCACGAGGCTCCAGGGACAGTCTCGCACCACCCACAGCCCGAGTGCAGTGCACCCTGGGAATCCAAGCCTCTGGGAGGCCCTGAGGCCTGTGGTGTGCATGGAGACCAGGAGAACTGTGGAGCCTGCAGCTCCTGCTCCTGCAGGAGTGCCCAAGCCCTACCGCATAGACGAGTGGACACCCTACCCCCATCCAGACACCCCGACTCCAAGAGCCAACCCCCACCTCAAGCAGGCTGAGGGGACAGTGGCACAAATTCTCCTGTCTACAGGACAACCATGGCAGGATTCTCGGAAAAAAGCCAAGCCAGGGCACAAGGTGAGGAGAGGGAAGCAGGCTGGCACAGCGGGGAGACACTCCCAATTTTCCAGGTAGGTGGCAGGGACCGTAAAGATTATCTAGGCCAGTGGTCCATAGCTCTGCCATCCCCATACCATCTCCCAGTTTTGCATTATCTACATAACACTGTGTGCCCCTCGCGGATATCTGCCAAATCTACATACTCCTGAGGTGCTCATTATTTACTTATTTAGAAATTTACACTTTTCACTTAAATGAATTTAAGTGGAAACTTTGTGTTACTACTATAAACAGAAAGCCAGTATCACTTTTAACAAATAGAATATGACAGTAAAATACAGTATTAAAGTTTAGTTATATGGACCTGTCAGTCAAGATCTCTGTTAAAAAGGGGAGGACAGCAAATATTGGAAAGTTGTTTAAGACACACTAACACTACACCGACACATTCTCCCTGGGACAAACGTGGATTTGATAGAGTTAAAAGGGAACAAACTTTCTCACTCTGTGAGCCAATGCTATGTAATGGCAGGTCCACGAGCCACTGAAAGTCATCTCAGGTGAGTGAAGGTACCACTCTCCACGTTGGGAAGCTCTAGGCTTGCCCGCCTCCTGCAGGAGCTTGGGTCAGCTGGCACTCTATTGCCACAGTCCATTCTGTTAATAACAATCCTTAGAAATTTCTCATTTCTTTCCTATTTACAAATTGTCCTTACACCTACCATCTAATACTAGACTTACAGCAGGAATTATCATCCCCAGTTTTAAATGAGAAAACTGAGGCTCTGGAAGGTTAAGGGACTTCTCCAGAGTTACGCAGCTAGACAGGATTGGTCCTTGAGTAGGAGATCCCCACTCCCACCCAGTTGCCTCTTCTACTCTAGCTGCATCCGTCTGTCCCACACTCAGGAGCCCTTGCTCTGGGCTGGCCCATCTAGGCCGTGGGGAGTGGAGGGAAGATGGTGTTCGGTTATCTCCCCTTTAGGCCCTCACAATCCTGAAAGGCAAATAGGCACGTGCATAAGGTTAAGAGCTTTTACTCTGGAGTCACACTGTTGTGTGTCCCTAGCTTGTAATGTCACCTCTCGGAACCTCATTTTCCTGGTCTATAAAATGGGAATCATAATAGTGTCTATCTCATAGGGTATGCGGATTAAATTAAATAAGTATGTGCATAGTGTCTGGCACCAAATAAGTGCTCAAAAATGTTTAGTACTAGGAAAGTACAAAGAATAGAATTAATGCAGGTAAAGAATGACTGGTTGGGGGAAGGGAGAGTAGGTATGGCATGGTTCTTCACTGAGGAAAGGAAATGAGCTAAGTCTTAGAGGATAAATAGGATTTTAGTGGGGAGAACGGTTCCGACTGCTCATGCCCTCCTCCTCCCTCTCTCACCACTCCAAAGAGAAGTGAGAAAACTCAGGGTCTCAGCTCCCAATCTCTCTGCTCAGGCCTCTGAATGACATCTGACAGGTTCTTCAGAGCCTGCTCTGGGCAATACCGCCCCAGGGAAAGACTCCCCTTTAAGACACAACGCCCATCCATTTCCTCCACGTGCTGTCCAGAAGGAAGGTTGGGGGCCAGGCCCACCCTGGTCCTCTAAGGATTCTAGCAGATGTCTTTTGAAGGGCTTGGCCTGGTAACAAAGACCCCCACTTTCTCTGAGGGGATCAAGAGCCATGTTTACATATCTGACTTTGTGATCCTTCCCAGCAGCCTGTAGTTGATTGGACCAAGGTGGGCACCTGACCCTCTCGGAGCCAATCAGACCTTCTCCTGGAAGTCTGGACTTGGATCTGTCAAGGCCTGGGTTCTATCTCTGAATGTAGCTAGAACGGAGGGACACAATACAGGAACTATAGGTGGCCCCGCATCACGAAAAGCAGAGAAAACCTAGCCTGTGGAGACAGAAAGGTGAAGGCGGCCAGCAAACTGCAGAGAACAGCTGCTTCAATTTTTCCTGGCCTACACGCCCCTTTTCCCAGAAGCTCACAACTTTTCTGTCCCGCCGTTCCTAGGAATCCCTTGTGTCCTCACAATAAACCCTTCTGTATTACTGAGGCTGGCTTGAGTGGGTTTCTGTATACAAGCAAAGAGCTAATTAAGACCGTGGAGAAGCTGGGAGCTGGATACAAAGATGAACAATGCTCAAGAAAAATAATCACTGTGCCTGCACTGGAGGGGCTCAGTTTAACGGGAGACAAGGAGGAAGTGACGTAGACTGTACAGATGTGGCTAGGCGAGGTGGGCTAACTCTGCCCGGGGAAGGGGGCCAGAAGGGCTCCGCAGAGGCTTCATAGCAAAGGTGGCAGCCGAGCTGGTTTTGAAGAACAAAGGACATTTTCCAGGGAGACAAAGCAGGGGTGGGGAGGCATTGCAGGCAGAGGGAACAGCAAGTGCAGAGGCACAGAGGCACAAAACAGCTAACGTGTGAGAGGAACTGCCGGGAGTTCAAAGTGTGGTGAGGGAGCAGAGGAGATGAGGCAGTTGGGCTGCAGATCACAAAGGGCTTTGAATATCATGCTAAGAAGTTGAGGCCTTTCCTGTCAGCAATGGGGAGCTACTGAAGTATTTTAAGTAGCAGGGGGTGACAGGGTCAGTTCTGTGTTTTAGAAAGATGGCTCTGAGGCTGTAATGAGAAAGGACTAGAGAAGGCGGGTCGGGAGGGAGGCAGGGAGGCCAGTGAGGATGCGGCAGCAACGATCCATCTATTCCTTCATTCATTGAACAACTCACTGCAGACCTACTATGTGCCAGAGCTAAATGGGATTCCTGACCCCACGGAGTTCACAGTTTAGCAAGAAAGAGAGACGAGGAGAAAGCAATTCAAGTGTGATGCGTGCGATGAAGAAGTACAAGGTCCTACGGAGGAGGGCAGTATTCAGTTTCCAGTTTTTAGGCTGCTGTGGAAATGAGGTTCAAGCTGGTATCTATCTGCAGGAAAAGGAGGAGTTAACAGGGCAGCAGGAGGAGGAGTGCATTCCAGGACGAGGGCACATGTGTGAAAGTCCTGCAGCTGAGGAAGCGGGAGAATGGTGTAAAATGACACAAAAAGGTGGGCAAGGACCAGATTACACAGGGCCTCGCGGGTTACATCAGAGTCTGGCTTTTATTCCAAGAAGTTTTGGAAGGGTCTTAGGCAGGGAAATGATACATTTATGTTTAGAAGATCATTCTGGCTACACTGTGAAAAACGAAATGAAGTGGGGCAAGAACAGAAACACAGGAGACCAGTTTAGGAGGCTGTGGCAGCCGTCCAGGTGAGAGCTAATGGTGGTCTGGAAAGGGGCGGTGGGCAGGGAGAGAGATGACAGATTCAAGAGAGAGATTCAGGAGAATAGGACTGGCTGTGGGCTGTGGGGGTGAGGGAGAGGGAGGTGTCCAGGACAACTTCCAGCTTTCCAGCTTGAACAAGTGGGTGGATGGTGTTGGCAGGATGAGCTGGGGACATTGGAGGCAGAGCAGGTGCCGGCAAGCAGAGCTGGGGACCTGGGTTTGGACCTGAGGCTGACCGTGAGACATCTAAATGCAGCCCAGAGGCAGTTATACCTGCAGGTCTGGAGCCCAGAAGAGATATTTAAAGTCAAGAGGTTTACCTGGTAGTGGGGGAGGAGTGTGTGCAATAGAGTAAGAAAAAGGGGCTGGGGCAGCTCTGAGGAATCATGGTAGCAGCAGGGCCTGGGGACAGATGACCAGGAGCTCTGCGCTTGGAAAATCAAAACCATGAAATCCAAAGGGTACTTCCCTTAGCCCTGGGAGGCATCTGGCTTTGGTTCCACCTGTCCTGGCCAAGCATGACGCCTTGGCACAGGCACTTCCCAGCTGAGACAACCCTTCTTTCCCCACAACACCGTCCTCCTTGGCAAACTCCAGCTTATCCTTCTGACCCAGCTCAGAGGGGCGCCTTCCTCCTGTCTCCGGTCTAGGCACATGTTCTCCAGTAAGACAACCTGGGTTTGAATCCCAGCTCTGCCACTTGATGGCTGTGTGCCTTTGGTCAAGAAACGAAACCTCACTTTCCTCATTTGTACAAAGGAAATAATAATAGTACCGACCTCATAGGGCTGTTTGAAGACGAGTATGTAAAGTGCTTAGCAGAGATCCTAGCACACAGTAAGCACTAAATAAATGTTGCTATTATTAACATCCCACCCACCTTGGGACAGTTAGTCACATCCTCCACCTTATACCTCCTCCACTTGGGAACTATTTGCAGGTCTGTGTCCCTCACTGCCTCTTCCTACCCCCACCCAATTTGTGGGGCTATATAACATGCAGGGCCTAGTGCTAAATGAAAATGCAGGACCCCTTATTCAAAATTATTAAGAATTTCAAGATGGTGACAGCAGCGCATTAAACCCAGTGTGAGGTCCTTCTAAGCTCAGGGCCCTGTGCAAACACATTCATGAAACCAGCCCTGACCCCACCCCCAGCCAGCCCTGGGCCTGGCCAGAGTAGTTGTCAGCCCCTTGCAATAGAGTAAAAATGCTAACTGACATTGAGATAGGGTTTTGTGATTTCCATTTGGAATTTCATTTTATCCTTCCCATAGAAAGATAAAACATCAACCCATTTTATAGCTGAGGACACTGAGGCTCAGAGATGGAGTGTGCTTTGCCAGAAATCACTACCTCATGAACTGCAGACCTGGGATGTGAACATAGGCCAGCTGGTGCCAAAGGCCTGCCTCGTGCCCTCTGGCTCCGCAGGGAGAACCTGACCCCAAGGGATGAACTTCAACAAGACCCAGAGAGAGGGAACTGGAGGGACTGGGACCGGCACCCTCCCTCCTGGGATGAGCTGCGTAAACAACCAGCTCCCGGAGGATCAGGGCTGCTGCACAGGGGAGTGGGTAACACAGGGCAAAAGGTCACTTTTTGCTGAGAAGGTTCTGCCTGAAGGCCAGAGACCCTAGCCCGCACTCTCTGAAAGTCGGACCCTGCCTCCTCTGCTTAAAACCCTTTAGGGGCTGCCTGTGGCCTCAGCATCATTCCCAAATCTTTAGTATCCTGCTAGACCAGGGAGCTCTGAGGCCTGCCCACTCTCTCTCCTCCCTCCACTACCGCTGTCCTCCCCCTACCACCCCAGGCCTGTTCTCACCATCATCAAAGCTTTATTTTAGCACAAACTGTTCCCTCTCCTCATCCCTTCTTCTTTGCCTCCTCAAGTCCTTGTCACCCTAGGCTCCCTGACTCCCTCCTTTCAACATACGTCACCTGCTCTGGGCCATCTCCGGGCTAGAATGTAGGCTCCCAGAGGCAGGGGCTGCCTGGCTCCCAGAGTTTGTGTGTGTGAGCACATCAGGTATCTGAATGCATCCACCTCAACACAGACGGGGCGGCCCTGCACTCTTTCTCCCCTTTTCTCTACTCCTCCCGAACCCTCCTTTTCTTATCCAGGCATTTTGAACACAATGTGTGAGGAGCCCAAACTTACAAAAGGAAGAGAATCATCA
Source organism: Rhinolophus ferrumequinum (assembly GCF_004115265.2). Taxonomy (NCBI): domain Eukaryota; kingdom Metazoa; phylum Chordata; class Mammalia; order Chiroptera; family Rhinolophidae; genus Rhinolophus; species Rhinolophus ferrumequinum. The sequence continues at coordinate 28,450,196 of NC_046292.1, forward strand.
CATGGTATGCCCCCTCCCCCTGCCAGCCCTGGGCTGGGCGCCGTACATCCTGTTAGTACATTTAATCCCCAGAGCACCTTCCACATGGGGGTGAGGCAGTATGAGTATACATTCTTCCTGTTTTCCAGAGAAGTCTAAGACCACCTGCCTGAAATGATAACAGAGTCTGGAAGTGGCGTTTGCGGCATTTGAACCCACGTCTGTCTGCTACCCAAGTGCCTGGTGTCCTTTCTGCCCCTGCGCCCCCCTGTTCCCAGCCAGCTCACCTCCAACCAGAGAGCAATTGTTTCTCACCCATGCTCTCAGCTCCCAAACTCCCCCGGCAGCACAACTGCTCTGTGGGGTCAGCAAAACACCAGTGTAGAGGCCAGTGTAGAAGTCACTCCTCTGGGTCAACAAAATGCCACAATGGGAGAAATACCCCCAGGTGAGCCAAACACTAATGGGGGAGGTACCCCCATTGTCAGCAAAGTGCCAGTACAGGAGGCATACCTTGCACCCCCAAGGCCAGTGTGAGAGACACTTCCCTATAGCTCCCCCTCTGCCAGGGCCCGTGCCATGGTCTGGGGGTGCACAGAGTGCTCCAAGGTGGTGCTCGGGGGTGCGGGGGCGCGGAGGCAATGTATCTGGGGCTCTGCTGCTGCCTGGGGGAGAAGGCTGCGGCTGGGGAGTAGGGCAGACTTGGGTGAGAGTTCTCACATGGCACTAATGAAATCAACCACCAGCCTGCCCCTTCCATCCCCAGGGACCCTCCAGGCTCCAGCTGATGCAATGCCCAGGCAGGATAATTGTTTTTGTCCCTCCTTAAAGGGCCAGCTGCTGTTGCAGCTGCAGACATCACCCAGACCCCTGACAGACCCCACAGAGCTTAGCACCTAGTTAGAGATTGCAGGAGCTCAGAAAGGAGCAGCTCAGCCCTGAGTTCTACAGAGGAAAATCCAATTAACATCCAGAGACCAGAAGTATCTGTGAGCAAGACGGGAGGGAAAGATAATAAGACAGAGACAGTGCCTGGCCCATGAGACCACATGCCCAGAGGGAGGGACCTTGGTCCCTGCTGGGTCCTCAGCACCTGACTCCTGCCTGTCCTGTCAAGTCCTTGGCACAGGAGTTGCTTGTGAGTTATCTTACTGAGTTTCCCCGAGTGCCACGTACTGTGCTAAGTAGCTAAAATCCACCATTTTATTTCCTCTCCCCCGCAGCAGACCTAAAAGGTGGTTCTGTTTTACTGAAGGAGGCTCGGAGAGGGGAAGTAATTTCTGGCAAGAGCCAGAAAGTGGCACAACCTGGGTTTGAAGCCAAGTTTGCCCAACTCTGGGCTTCACATCCTACAGAGGGTCAGGTAGGTGTCGAACCCCAGGGCTACAGATCCCTAAGCCAGATAGCCTGGCATAGAGGGCAGGGAAAGGGTCTGTGGGTCCTAAACAGGCTCTGAAGGGCATGGTGCTTGGTTTAAGGACAGGTTTCACAGGCCCCTTCCCCAACCCCCCCCCCCAAGAGACTGCCCCATTAGGTTGCCCACATGCCCCCAGGGACAGTTGGCAGCTGCCTGATTACAGACTAATTGGTGGCTGGCAGCAACTGTGGGGCTGGCTAGTTAACCCCCTGGTGACCAAGCCTAGCCCAGAAGAGCCCTCTCCCCACAACTTCAGGCCCCAAACCCAAAGACCCTAAACTTAAGAAGTCATCATGGGCAGAGGATAGGACCAAAGAGGCAGGAGCCTTCCTCTCCACACCCAGACAAGACCCCTGGAGCTGGGCTTGGACACTGACATTCATCCAGGCTTCCCAGCCCTATAGGGCCACATCCAAACTGCCCCCAGGTGGCAGTGCCAGCCAGCACCCCTGTTCTGTGGCCTGGGGTATGGCATTGTTCACCCCATCTAGGACCACAGGAGCTGTGGGCCTTCCCCGGGTTTCCAGGCTCAGGATACTGGGAAGAAACCCACTCCTCAAGGCTGAGCTGTCCAGAGAAAGTGATGTGGGCCTGGGTCCAGGCAGCCTGGAGCCCATCAGTGAAGATACACCCCTGAATGACAGGGTGTGCAAGTTGCTCACCAAGGGTCTTGCCAAGTCTCCTTGGACCCTGGACTCTCCACGGTGGATTGATCAGCTGCCTGTCCCAGCTTCCCGGAAGCCCCCTCTTCCTATCCAAGGGCTGGAGTGAGCACCCCCCCCCTTTTCCTTCATGGAGTAGGGGTCCTCTAAGCACCACAGTGGTGTCTCATTGGGAGGACAGTGACCACTTCTCAACCAGGGCACGGGCAGGAGGGAGGAAGGCAGGCTGCCTTCCAGCTCCCTTTCCAGGAGGGATTTTAAGCACTTTCCAAAAATGCCATGCGAGGCAATGCTGTTGAAGACCGGGCCCCAGATGCTTTGAGCATCAGCAAACAACTCAAGACTCATTTTCCAGGCTTCCCCAAACAACCCCACGTTCCCCTTTCATACCTTAGTCCCCACCCCGGAGTCATCACACACACTGTGCTCATCCCCCGGGCCCCCGCCCCCTAGACCCTCCCTGCACGCACACTTCCCTACGTGGCGCCTCCCGGCCGGAGCCCCCATTCCCTCCTCCGCTGATTCCCCCAGACCTCTGCAGCCCCTCCCCACGTCCACTCCCAGGTGAACAAGGCCTACCGACTTACCCGTAGGTGGGCCTGGGGTCCAGACAGGAAGGGGTCTCGGTTGGCCGAGGCGGCTCTGCAAGGCGGGGCAGGTGTTGCCCCGGGACCCCGCCCCGCGGACCCGGCAGTAGGCGCGGCCCGGTCCCAGGCGGGCGGCGGACTCCGAGGAGATAGGGGCGCGGGGCGGGGAGGGGCGGCGAGAGAGACTCACGGGGGCATCGCCCGTCATCGGGCTGGGCAGCTCCGCTCCGCCCGTCTGCGCTACAGGCTGTGCAACCTCCACGGTTCTCAGCGGCCGCCGGGTGCAAAGCCCAAGCCCCGGCTGGCGGGAGGAGAAGAGGGAGGCGGGGCCTGTAGGGGCGGGGCCAATGTCTGGTGGGAGGGGCCACTGGTGAGGCGGGGTCAATTGGGCGGGACCTTTGGTGGTGGGCGGGGCCTAGGGGAATAGGGAGAGTCTGGGTTTGCCTGGTTGGTTGCGACCTACGCTAATAAGGCTCGAAGAGGGCAGGGTCTAGAAGAATCCTCGAGCCTCTCCACAACCTTAGGACCCTACTGCTTCATACCTGGCCCCTCTCTCCACTACATCCTCTATACTCATTCTTCCTTTTCTTTGGGGCGCCTAACTGGCACCGTAGTACCCTTGTCCCACCCTGAACCAGAACCAGGAACGTTAGATGGTGAGAGAAGGGGGAGTCGACTTACAAACACCAAATCCAATTTACAGATAGAAAAACTGAGTCCAGAGAGGAGAAAAGACTTGCCCAAGTGTCTGCTATAAAGAAAAAGACTTTATGATGTCCCTTTTATATAATAAGGTTGTAGAGAGTGTCCTGTCCTGAGACCCAAGTTGACTTCCCTCCCCTGCCGTCTCTTCTTCTGCTGTAACAGTGGGTTTTTTTTGTTGTTGTTTTTTTTTGTTGTTTTTATTTGGGGAAGGGGAACAGGACTTTATTGGGGAACAGTGTGTACTTCCAGGACTTTTTCCAAGTCAAGTTGTTGTCCTTTCAATCTTAGTTGTGGAGGATGTAGCTCAGCTCCAGGTCCAGTTGCCGTTGTTAGTTGCAGGGGGCGCAGCCCACCATCCCTTGCGGGAGTTGAACTGGCAACCTTGTGGTGAAGAGCCCGCGTTCCAACCAACTGAGCCATCTGGCACTGGCCCATGTGGGAATTGAACCAGCAGCCTTTGGCGTTAGGAGGACGGAGCTCTAACCACCTGAGTCACGGGCCAGCCCTATAACAGTGGTTTTCAACTTGAGGTGATTTTGCCCCCCTTTCCCCGCCGTCACACCCTGGGAACATTTGGTGATGTCTGGAGACATCTTTGGTTTTCATAACTGGGGGTTGCTACTTGCACCTAGTGAAAAGAGACAAGAGATGCTGCTAAACATCCTCCAATGCCCAGAAAAGTGCCACACCTAAGAACTATCAGACCCCAAATGTCAATAGTGCCAAGGTTGAGAAACCCCGCTCTAGGACTTAGCATCAGCCTAAACGAAATTCCAAGTGAGTTCCCTGAGTCCTGGGTTCCTTGGCAACCTGGCACCTGAGGAGGATGCTGTATCAAGTGTCTACGAGGGTCGTCTTGCTGTGTTTAACCTTGCTTAGGTGGTCAGTTCCGCTCTGGGACTCCAGTGTTCTTAATTCTACTCAGTTACAGAGGAGACAATATTATTAGTATCTATTTGCCTTCCCAATTGTTTGCTGGAGGCAGACAAAACAAATAACATTCCCTGGTGAGGGCATGGATTAAAATGTGAATGGGGAGTGGAAAGGTGTGGAGAAAAGGAAAATGGTTGGGATTAAATGACACTCTTGGGATAGCTAACTGTATCTTCTACGTACCCCTCACCTTATCTCATCCCTTCTCAACTGGTCTATGAGAAGGGTATACTGGGACCCAACAGCGTGGAAAGCCCAAATCTGGGTCCTACGGCTGGTCAGTGGTGGAGCTGGGACACACAATTTTATGAATGTATTAACTAAACTTTTATTATTTAATCTCCATCAGTCCTAGAACTAAGGCCTGTATTGTAGAACAATTGCTCTGGAGCAACAAAAGGGATTAGATCAGGGGAACGAGATGGAGGCCTGGGAAGTAGCTGGGACAGTGGTGGAGGTGAAGGATGCGGTGAACAGAGCTTGTGAAGACAGGGGAGAGAGGGGAGGAAGCAAGACGCGAGGCATTCATCACAGAGACATGGAAACCAGGGGCTCCGTTTGGACTCATGGTCTCTTTGCACATCTGATGAAAACTTAGACTTTCCCTCTGGAGAAACGCACAGATGTACACTTTCTATATAATTTCAGGGACTTCAAAGCTCCATCTTGGCTTCCAGAAGGGCTGGGTGGAGACAGGTGGTGTTAGGGGTAGGGGTTGATTTTTCAGGGCATATAGAAGAATAAACATGCAGGAATTAAAAATCTAGAAAGAAAAGTAATGGACAGGGATTCACCTTACCTGATATTAAAACAAAGTCAATGTACTTAAAGCATATGTATTAAAGTAGACTTAGAGGAATCTGTGGAACAAAGTGGAGAATAGAAATGGAAAACTACCCAAGGGAGTTCGGTGTATGGGAAAGACAGCACTTCAGGTAAATAGGGGGAAATATAGGCCTTTCAACAAATGGGTGGAATAACTGGCAAGTCATTGGGAAACTAAAAGAAAGCTGTGTCCTTTCCCTACAGAGAAATAAATCCAGGTGGAGTGCATATTTAAATAATAATGCTATAACATACCAGAAGAAAACACATGCAATGTTTTAGTAATCTTGGAGATGGAAGACATTCTAAGCACGATGAAACCTAGAAGCCAAAGGGAAAACATCAATAAATTTGACTATAAAAACTGCAATAGAGAGGAAGTGATCCTACTTAAGTTTGAAAGACAAATGACAAGCGGGAAGGGTTAAATCCCAGTTGCCCTCTACTCTTGCACCTTCTGGCCTGCCAGCCCCTCTCTGTAGCTGAGAAGGGGATGAGCAGGAGGGACGGCGGTGGCTGTGAGAGTTGAGGCTGAACACCTCGCCGAGGCTCCTCCCACGGCGCCCTGGCCGTCACCCACCTGTTCAGGGGCAGGAAGCCCCGGAAATCCCCGCCAGGCCATCTGGGTCCACAGCAGGTGCCTTAGCACAGCGGAGCCCGAGTCCGCCCCGAGGCTGCTCGCCACTTCCCTCGTGTGGCCATCCTGGGAACTGCAATCCTCGGTTTCCAGCTCATGCATCTTCCCGACGACAAGGCGGGAATTTTTTTTTCTTAGGATAAATAACAGCAACAGTTCTGAGGGAGCTAACAACGTTCCAGGCATTGTGATAAACACTTAACAGAGTATTTCATTTGATCTTCAAAACAACTCTTCTAGGTGGGTCCACTGTCGGTAGTATCCTCTCCATTTCACAGACAAGGAAACAGGATTTGAGAGACAAGCAACTTTCCAAACTCTAAGTGGTGGCATCTGAATTCAGTGTCTGACTCCTGGCCCCACTCTTCATGTGGGGGAAGTCAATAGAACAAAGTTTTTTTTGAGGTTCATCTTGATCCAGGCCTTGTCCCAGGTTCTGGGGATTCAGAATTTTAGAGAAAAAACCAGTAGAGGAGACAGGCAGAGAGAAACATTTCTGATAAGGTGAATTCTGGACACAGCAGAGGACATGTTAACCCCAGGAAGGGGTGAGGGAAGTGGGAAGGGATCCCAGCGATGTCCTTCAAGCTGAGTTTTGTGGAGTTTGAGGGAGGGGTGAAAGAGCAGGATAGCACTCACAAGCCTGGGAAGAGAAGAGCGAGTCTTAGGGGAGGAGCGGTGGTCTGCATGCCCTCGGTCTGGGCTAAGTTGAAGGTGAGGCTGGACAAGTACACCAGGACCAAGTTGGAGTTTGGCCACAGAGGACTTTGGGTACAAAGATTCTGAGAACTTTTCCGTGTTTTTGTTGACTTGGTCTAGTGGCCGCCTGCTGTACCTACCCAACCTGCCTCTTTCCTCACAGATGCTCCCCTCCTGGGTTCAAGGTACATGTTGCCTAAGCCAGAAACCTGGGAGTCATCCTGAACTCTCCCTTCATCCTCACCTCCATCTAGTTAATTATCAGGGCCTGCCCAATCTACCTCCTACATATTCCGCAGGTTCATTTACTGCTCTCTGTCCCCATGGCCACTGCCCTCACGCAGACTGCCTTCCTCTCACTCCTGAATCCAGCTGCTGGCAGTGACTTGGGTTCACCACCCCCAAACTTTCACGCAAGAGAAATCCTTCTAAAGCAAATCTGACCACAACTCCTCTCCTATTAAAAACGCTTTTTTCATTGATCCATTCAACAAATATTGTGCAAGCATTTGTTATATGTTGAGTACTGAGGATACATGATGAGCAAAGTATACAATGTAAAACCTATTGGGGTGGCAGACACCAATTAAATGACCCCCCCACCAAAATAATATGTAGTTACAAATTGGGATACATGCCATAGGAGGCCTGACCTAGTCAGGGAGGTCCTAGAATTCTCCCCAAGGTAGCCCACCGTCCGAAGTTTGAACAGCAGTCAACCAAATCAAAGACTCAAGGATGGGTAAGAGCTTATGCAAAAGCTCTGAAGTGCTCTTCTGAATCTCAGTTTCCTCATCTATACAATGGGGATAATTAGAGTTCTGAGGATTAAATGAGTTAATATGTATAAAGTCCTTAGAACAGGTCCTGGGATGTAATAAAATTTCCATAGGTGTTAGCTATAATAACAACAATAATTATCATTATTATTATTAGTTTTTTAAAAAGTAAAGAGCTGTTGAAAGCCTATCAGCAAAAGAGTTAAATAAGAAAATAGCATTTTTAAATGGTCACTCTAGCAGTGGGGAGCATGGATTAGAACAAGGAAAGAGTGGATTCAGAGGAACAAATGAGGAGACTTTGCAGTGGTCAATTGAGTGTTGTGGGGCATTTAAACTAAGCAGGCAGAGAGGGCTTGAAGAGATTTTGTGGTTTAGATTGTAGAAACTACTGGCTTTGGTGTCTGATTGGTGGTAGGAGGACGTAGGAGGTGGCAAGAGGGTTCCAGCATTTTGGTCCCAGCAGCAGGGTGGGTAGTTGTGTCCTTCACCACATCAGGGAAGCCTGGAGGAGGACCAGGTCTGGGGAGAAGCTGAGCCCAGTTCTGGATGTGTTTAGATACAGGTACTGTGGGGACATCCTGGATGAGGGGCTGCAGAAACAGCTGACCAGAGCTGGAGTTAAGAGGAGAAATTATAACTGGACACATTAAATTGAGATTGTTGGCAAATACATGCAACAATACATTGCATGCAGGAGGAAGGTTTCTCCTGGCTCCAACACGTGTAGGATTTGAAGTGTTGAGGTTGGTAGGATCCCAGACACAGAGAGAAAAATCAATGTAGCCTGAAAAACTTGGCAGAGGCTCCTTGGAAGCTATTATTCCTTCATCTGCCTGTCTTTTACTGAGCAGCTACTATAAGCCATGTGCTCTACTGGGGATGGAAGAGTGAACAAGGCCCATCCTTTGCAGTCAGGGTACTCACAGCCTGGTGGGGAGACAGATAAGGCAAAGGGCAATTATAAAAATACAGTCATATGCCATTTAACAATGGGGATATGTTCTGGAAAATGCATCATTGGGTGATTTTTGTCATCATGGGCATATCATAGAGTGCATTTACACAAACCTAGATGGTCCAGCCTACTACATACTAGGCTGTATGGTATAGCCTGTTGCTCCTAGGCTACAAACCTGTACAGTGTGTTACTGCACTGAATACTGTAGGCAATGGTAACACAATGATAAGTATTTGTGTATCTAAACATTAAAAAGGTACAGTAAAAATACAGTGTAAAAGATAAAAAATAATGCACCTGTATAGGGCACTTCCCATGAATGGAGTGTGCAGGACCGGAAGTTGCTCTGGGTGAGTCAGTGAGTGAGTGGTGAGTGCATGTGAAGGCCCAGGACATGACTGTCCACTGCTGTCCACTTTATAAACAGTGTCCCATAAACCCTCCCCTGCTTCCTTCCGACAGGGTCAGAAGTAGAATATTGAAGATATCAATGCAGCTCCATGAACAAGCAGTGGGCTGGATAGATTGGAAATATGGAGGAGAAACTGGCTGGGTACAGCCAAGATCCCCATAACAGTGACTGTCAGGAGGGAATGAAAGGTGGCCTGAGGATCAGTAAGAATAAGAAACCAAGATGGAGAGATAAAGGAACATAGGGAATTGCCACGGCAATGTGGTTTTGGCTATTGCGTGTTGGAGCCATGGTCAGATTAAGGAACTGCATGGTGTTCATTAAAAAAAAAACACAGACCCTCCTTTATATTTGAGCCAGATTGTCTTTTACATAGAGAGGGTGTAGAACTGAGGACCCAAAAATTTGATTTTGGAAATTTGTTTTGATTCCATTGACCCTACCTGGCACAAAGGGCTCTCTCTGGCATTGAACTGATGAAGAAATAAAAAATATTTGTGCTTTACATCATTACAACGTGAAAATATTCCCAAAGTCCAGGGACAGGCTGGCTGCACACGACCACAGAAAGCTTTTATTAAAGCGGCAGTGGCGCTTCACACTTGTTCAGGCAGCTCCTGTGGGCCGTGTCCTGGTACAAGATCTTAGGTCCTCAACCAAGAATTTACAGCAATGTACTCTGTAGACCATCGAGGTAGATCTGGGGTGGCTGTAGTGCCCTCTGAATATGTAGCGTTGGGGCACTGAAACTCCCGGTGCTGAAACAGTTCAGGGCCCACTGATTGGGTGTAATCTGCACACTGATACTTGAGGTGCTGTGAGTGAGAAGGAATCTATTGCCAAGCCCCACAGATATGGCTCCCATCAGAGAGAAAAAAAATCCCCCTGAACCACGTCTGTCAAAACCAAGTGCCCTAAGGCAAGCTCGGGAGACCAAGGAATGCTTTGTAGAGGAGGTAACATCCAAGTCAAGACCTGAAAGTCAGGCAGAAGAAAGCTGTGGAAAATCTGGGCCTGGGAGGGTTGTTAGTGTGATTGTTGTTCGTTTGGATATTTTAAAGATTTTCATCTCCTTTGAGGTTTTCACTCAGGACTCTACGTATGCACCTCGAGTTCATTTCAGGAACAAAGGCCTAGACGATAGTACTTAAATTTCTTAAGGTCTGTTACATGTGTATTCTTCCGTGTCCTTGTTCTCATTTCTCCTCTTGGCCTCAACTCCTCACTACCCACCAGGGCTTGGACAAGGGTGGGGTAAACGAGATACCTGGGGCACAAATTTAGGGAGGCACTTACTCTCAGGGGCATGCGATGTGCTCCGGGCCCTCCTCCCAGCTCACTCCCTGACTCGAGCCTTTCAGCGGCTCCTCCGTGCTCATACCTTGCTGTTCAGTCACTACCCCCATTTGCCTGGTGAAAGCTCGCACTGCTCCAAGGTTCAGCTCAGATACCACCTCCTTTCGGAAGTCTACAGCTCTCCCTAATTATCCCTGCTTCCTCCTTAGGCCAAGATGGTCCTCCATGCTGGAATCTCACGAGAGCGGCTGCATAGCACAGTGGTTAACAGAGCAGGCTTTGGCATCAGAGTCCTGCTGTGCTGTTTATTATCTGTGTGTCCCTCTCTGTGCCTGTTTCCATATGTGTAAAGTGTGGCGCGGACTTCACAGGGGAGCTGTAAAGATGAAATGAGAAAACATACATAAAGTGATTAGCAGTGATTGGCGGAGGGTACTCAGTAAGTGGGAGGTATTATTACTTTGTTTATACTTCTTCTAAAGCACGCATATAGTCTAAGTATTTTCCTGCCTTTATCTTCAACATACCATAAGTTCCTCAGGGCAGGGAGGAGGAAGAGGAGAGACGGAAGAAGTGAACTACATTTAATGGGCATTAAGACACGTCTGCTGCATAAATAAAGGAAAGAAATGACAAATTCCATGGGGAAAGTTCTGGGCAGGAAATCTGGAGTCTTGGACTCCAGTCACATGGTCCCAGTGATGGCACGGTGCCTGCCCAACTCACATCCACTTTGAAGAAAAGCTGCCCAGACCACAAACCCTGTCGGGGGCCACTCGGGCCTTCCAGCCTCTAGACTTGAGCAGATGGATCCAGCACCAGAGCCAAAGGTTACCATTTCATATATTAGCTGGTAACCTTTAACTAATGGCTTAGCACAACAATCTGAGACAGGACAATTAGAGGCTCTCTTGAACCAAGGAACAGAAAGAAATTATGAGATGGCAGAGGGAATTAAAGTAGGGAGGTCAGAGACAACAGAGCCTTGGCCAGTAAAGCCATGTGCAAGCTGAGATAAGAAGCAGCAGAGACCAAGAGTTTTTAAAAAGACCGTTTGTAGCTAGAGGAGAAAGGAGCAACCCTGTACAGACATGGGGAGGGTGTGAGGAGAGGGAGAATGAAGAGGAGAGGGAGAATGAAGAGAACAGCGAGTCCTAGACCTGCCTCATTTCTGCTTTCAATTCCAGTCCTTACAGGAAATTCCTTTATATTTGAGCTAGGTTGAGTAGGTTTCTGTTGCTTACAGCCTGATGAGCCTGACTCTACTTGTTATCTTGGCAAGTCTCTGTGCCCCTCTGGGCCTCAGCTTGACTAGACTGTCTCTAAGGTCTTCTCCAGATCAATGTTCTCTTTGAACACCACGTAGAGAGAATAATTTTTAGGTTGTTGGCAACTGAATTCAGTATTAGTTACAGAATGCCATGACATCCTGGCTCCCAAAATAGCTTGGTAGCTGGTTAAAGAGCCTCTGGGTGGATCCAACATACACCTGGCTTTGAACCTGAGTCCTGTGGATACAATCTGCCTTCCCCTTCCATTGCATCCTTTGTCGGATCACAAAAGAACTGAGGAACCAGGGCTGGTGTTTCTCCTGTGTTTTTTTTTGCTGCTGAATGCCCTACCTACCCCTTTAACACTTTTCTGGACCTACTTCAGCATTTTAGAGGATTCCAGTGCCAGGTCTACTCCAAAGAAAGTGCCACTCTAGGAAGAATTTGAACAAAGAAAGTTTCCTTCTTTGGTGATAAGGTCTCCTGCCTTCCAGCTATTTGGCTCTTGGCCTATGCCCTGCCTTCATCCTTCTAAGCTAACAACTATGTTGATAATAATACTTCCTCATTTTTGTACAATGCTTTGTACTTTTGTGGCTCAGGTGGTTGGAGCGAGCCGCTCCTAACGCTGAGGTCCCCGGTTCGATTCCCACATGGGCCAGTGAGCTGCGCCCTCTACAGCTAAGATTGTGAACAACAGCTCTCCCTGGAACTGAGCTGCCATGTCCTGCTGCAGGGTGCTGAGTGCTGCCCTGGGCTATGAGCGGCCGGTGGCCAGTGTGAGTGGCCGGCAGCCAGCGTGAGTGGCCAGCAGCTGGCGAGAGCAGCTGTGAGCTGCCGACCGACAGCTGGGGGAGCGCAAGGCTCATAACACCAGCATGGGCCAGGGAGCTGTGTCCTACACAACTAGACTGAGAAACAACGGCTTGAACCAGAGTGGGGGCGGGGAGTAGGCAGAAAAAGGGGGGAAAAACTATTTTAAATGAATTTAGAGAACCATCCCTCTGCTTTTTTTTAACAAAACAGATGGAAATGAGACTGAGCTTGATTAAATGACTTGCTCAAGACCACAGCGCAAGTTCATGGTTAAGTTGGATCCAGACGGAATCTAGTCATGAATCACACTAATGCAGGACTTGCCTAAGACCACCTTGCAAAACACTACCGGCCACGGCAAGGGGCCTCGCACAAAAGTAGTATTCTTGGCACTGCTGCCCCCTTGAGGCCTCCAGGAGTCATTCACAACCTTACCCCTTCAGTCCCTACAGAGACCTGGCTACCCCCTAAGGGCTTGGGTAGCACCAGGAGCCCACAGAAGTAAGCCAGGTTAGATGGAAGGATCTAGTAAGACTTTCTCAGGTATTGGCAAGGATAAATGCCATTGGAAGAGTCCTTTTTCTTGTTTTGATTACAGAGCTCTTCGTAGAAGATAAGACAGGAAAGGCTGGAAAACATCAGTCTTCCCTTCCATCAGCACTTCTGAAAAAGACGAAGCAGAGGTGATAGTTGCTGCCCCTCCTCCCTTCCTAAACTCTACTCTGCAGCAAGGATACCCTTTCCTGGCGTCTCCGTTTTGGGCCCCCTTGCCAACTGTACGTACGGCTGCACACCCACCCAGTCATTCTGCCAACTGTACGTACAGAGTCCATCCCTCCCAGTCACCACACGGAGTCATGTCGTCTTGGGAGGCAAGCAGTAAGTTCTCTATCACTAGGTTCTAATAGGGGTAGGTGAGGAAGCAAAAGGAGCAGGAGGCTTTCTCTGTGCTTTCTCCTCGTCCTCTCTTGCTCCTTTCCCAGTGCCCCAGCAGAGAGCTTAGTGTGCTTCTCTTGTGGCATCACCCAGTCCAACACCTGCAGACAGCACAACTGGGAAATTAATTAGCCATGGCAGTCAGCCTATCCAATAGCCAGGACGATACTGTGTCAGTCAGGGTGAAGACAAGAAAACAGGAAATGTGTTTGCAATTTCAGACAGAGGGAGTTTATTTCAGAGAACTGGTTAGAAACATGTTGGCTGGAAAGAGCAAAAGGGTAAGGTGGGCAAACTAGAGAATAGTAGCTGTAGGAAGCTTCTACCACCCCTAGGCCTAGGGGATCCAATGGATGTGTCATTGGACCCAGAAGTGCACTTGCTGCTGACACTCCTGGAGCACTGTTTTTGAAATGATGCTGCTAGCAGAATTGCCAGAGTTCATGGAGCCTACAGCTATCCATTGCTACCCCTCCAGTCCCACTGAGCCTGTGGCAGTAGCCCAGCACTGCTGGAAATGCTGAAGGCCTCTGAGCCTATAACCACCTGCTGCTGCCAGAGTCTCAGGTGGATGCAGGGAGAATGACGGCTACGCCTCTCCTTCAGCCACCCTATCTCCAGCCATATAATTTCCCACCTGTACTACCTATTGACTGAATCTGACAGGAAGACAGCTGGCAAGGGGAGTCCGGGAAATGGACTTTTCAGAGCCCAACCTTCTTCAGTTCAAAGCAGAGCATGGAAAGGCTAGAGTGAAGCTCAGAGCAAACAGGCAAAATGACGATCATAAATGTTATTGAAACTTTCAACTAGTTTTGTCACCTTAAGGCCATAAGCATTGGACGTTAGTCAATTACCTCATTTCTCCATTTCCCCTTTTCCAATAACCCCTGAGTTCCTTTCTAGGAACTCATGCGGTTCTAAGAAGCTGACTTAGGCAGGAGAGGGCAGGGCTGAGCCCGTCAATCCCACTGGCCAAAATGATTGGACCAGGGAGGTCATATGAACTCAGCCAGTCTAATCAGAGTGACGCTCAGGATTTTTACTAAAAAGGCTGGCACCCAGACTCTCTTCCTTGCTAACCATGAATGGGGAAGTATGCAGCCCCTGGGACCTGATGGCAGTCATCTTGGGATAATAAAAGGGAGCACTGAAGAGCAGGAGATTCACCTGGGGGCACATATGGAACCCACATACTGTCGTCCCTGTTTAGGAAGCTCTCATAGTTAATGAGGCTCGTGCCGCTTCGGGTGCTTACTATCTGTCACAAAGCAAGACCGATTTATAAGCATCGTGGAAAACTCTGGAAGAGAAAAAAGTCCTAGGAATCAGCCACTTTTCCCCTGGTCACATCCCATACCAGTGACTTTTAAATATTGTTTACTGTACCCGCAATAAGAAATATATTTTACAGTGTGACCAGTACACGTGTAGCCGTATATATAACTGAAACAAACGTTTCACAATAGTTTTCACAGTAGTTACCCTTGCTATGTGCAATTAATTCAAATTTTCAATTCAATTTTATTCCATTTTTAAAATAAAGCTGGTTGCAAATAATTTCAGGATCTACTACGTAATGGGTTATGACTTGCAATTTGAAAAACACTGCCTCATGCATGTCATGCCATCATCAATTGCTGCAAAACTTAACTCTTGATTTTAAGCATCCTAACCTTTACTAATGTTCCTGCTTCTGTACAAGGCATATTCTCTGTCTTCCTTTGTTCTAAAGGAAAGTCACAGTGTCCCAGCTCCGATCGTCCCTATTGAAGGCTCCCCAATCTGTGCTGAGGACCCCAACAACGTACATCTGCAGATAGTCTCTCTTTTTTCACATTGTCAAATTCTGCTTGTCTACTGGAATATTTAGTTTACAGATTTGCTCTAGGGTCTCTTTCCTTGAAACCAAAAACAAACCAATAAACAAAAATCTCCCTTTGACCCCATTTCAACCCCCACTTCCTTAAGTCAAACCAGGATATATGTGGCTGAATGAGACAAGAAGCAGAAGGGTGGTCTCAAGGTGAACTCAGTGGAAAGAATGAGGACTTCGGCAAGAAGGCAAATGGTAGGCATGGAAGGGAGAAGAAGGGATGGAGATTTGTGTGAATGGATAGAAATCAGAAGTGAATTTCTGTGACCCTAGAACTACTTTTCTTAAACTCCCCTTTTGAGAATCCTGCCCCTAGATCCCAAATCTTTGTTGCGGGAGCCTGGACTTTGGAGTCAGGTAAGTTCAAGCTTAACACTGGCTTTGCCGTTTCTGAGCTAACTTTGGATAACTCACATCTCTTCTTTAAATTTTCTCATCTGTAAAATTAGTCTAATAAAAACTATCTCACTGAGTTGGCTTAAGGATTAAATGAGATCAACACATGTCAGCTCTTATTATTATCAGGGCCTTCCCGCATCCTTGTACAAAACCTTACCCCCCCACTAAGGATAATTACCATAGTGACCACCTGCTGAGGAACTCCTTTGTGCCAAGCAGTATGCTAAGGACCTTACAAATAGTTTTCAAGCCAAGGAGTCCCTGGCACCTTCTCATTGCAGAGTTTTCTTCCTCTGATACTTAATTAACATTTATAGGGTGAACACCATGCACCAGGGAGTGAACTGGCTTACTTGCGTTCATTCATTCTACAGATGTTAGTTAAGCACCTACACAGTATCAGGAAATTAGACGCTGGAGATCCCAAGATGAACGAGGTCCTGACCCTTGAAGGACTCACAGTCTCGTTATACACTAAATGCTATGTGATGAGGGTATGTACATACGATGCTCTTTCCTTGTGGCTTCCTGGTCTAGGCAATCCCATCTTTGGCTCCAGACTCCACAACTGACAGTGTTTCTGATTCTGTTCTTCTGGCTTGACCTTGGACCCCTATCTTCAGGACATGCCTTTGAATTTTCACCTCCCCATGTGGCCACCAGGATTAAGAGAAATAAAAAATTCAGTTTCCCAGTCGCACCAACCAGGCTAAATTCAGTTTCTCAGTTGCACTGTTCAAGTGCCAAATAGCCACACGTGGCTGGTGGCTGCTACATTGAACAGCACAGATAGAAAACCTTTCCATCACTGAAGAAAGTTCTGTTGAATGGCGTTGGTTTAATCAAAGTGTAGGATAGCGTTGGGTTAGACAGTGTTCTGTCTTCTGACCTCTTTACCCTCTCTCCCCTTATTTATTCTCAGGGAGTGGGCAGCCATTGTTTGGTCTGCCCAACTCCCTAGTCCCACTTTTCTGGGAACTGTTACTCTATACTGCACTTGCCTCCACATACCTTTATTCACAGTGTTACAATGGATACACTGATGTTCATACATGACCCTGTGCTCCCCTCTACAACAATGTTGATTGGTTCAGGGGTGGACACCTGGCTAAATCAAGCCTATGCAGCAGCTCTTCTCCAAGGAATTTGAAATTGAGCCTAAAAGTCTAGTCACTTGGTTGATCTCTTGAATGGAGGTGACTTGGGATCAATGGGTGATAGTTTTCTTTGACTTGGATTGGGAAAAACTGGTCTTCAGAAGGATAAAAAATGACAAGAGTTACACATATTGGAGAGAGTTGGATCTAGGAGCTCAAAGGATTTCATGGCTCTGTGGCCCTCTCTTTCTGAGCTGTGCCTTCCTCTGTGACGTCTTCATGCTCAGGGAGGCTCTCTCCATGAAGCAGAAATGATGGCCACCCACCGATCCTTATTGGTCAAGACCGCCAGAAGAAAGTCATCTATCTCTAAAGATATTTCACATCTTTAGAAAGGCTCTTAGTTTGGGTCATGTGCCCTACTCTTTTGGAAACTGTGACCTGTAGAAGGGATTAAGTGCTAAAGCTTTATGTGGGGTGCACAATCCTAGGGCACTGAGAATCAGGGGGAAGAGGAAGAAGGAAAAGGTGGGAAGCAATGCAAGAACATGTTTGCTGGTTACTCCTTTATAATGAGCTGTGACGAGGCATAGCTAGTCTTTTGACAGGTACACCCTTGGCCATGTCTCTAGACAGGTTGTATAGAGAAATAACTTGAATCAGTCCTCAGAGGAAGGGAGAGGGCTTTTCTATCCTGCTCCTTCCTGTCTCTTGTCTCCCATTGGTCAGTGTGCCCTATGGGTAGTTCACTCTCCTGTACTCTAGGTTGCTTCATCGTCCCCTCAGCAGCTGCTCAGGAGGCTGGATTTCATGCGCTGTGAGGTGGTGTGTCATCAGGGTCTGGAAGTTGGAGGAGAAGCCATAGAATCCATATCTGCGACCAGTTGGCCTCAGGCAGCAGGACTGTGAGGCCATCTTCAGAGTTGGTCAGCCATGTGTGAGGTTGAGGTGGGCCAAGTAGCTTATGGTCTAGGAGCCTAATGACACTGAGAAACTCCAAGGAGGTACAGGGCCAAAATGTGGGGATCGCTATGATTGGTCAGAGTGGGCCATATGCCTACCCCTATGGCGGAGGGGCTATAGAAGAGATACTACGATAGGAGGTATCGCGTCCTCCCTCCCTTCATGTCAGTTCAGATCCTCAGAAGATCAGACACCAAGACAGGATTAGATGTAAGACATTTATTATGGAAAACACCTATGAGAGAAAATGGGCAGGAGGTGGGGAAGACTCAGAGAGAACCATCAGATGGCGATGCAGCTCTGACCCCAAGTGAAGGAGAGAGAAAAGGAAGGAGCTCGAGGAGGAAGTGTCTCAGACTGCCATGCCGTGCTAAGGAAAGTGTGGCAAAGCCTTTGAGGAGTCCGTGAGCCAAAGTCATCCATCAGAAGAGCATCACTTATCCCAGGAAAAAGCCTGTCCTAAAACCCCTGCTGTGCTCAGTCACTGGCCAGGAGAAGCCTGTGGAAAGTGAGGCCTGGGAGTGAAGGCTGATGCATTTCAGAACTCAGCGGCGAGGCTGGTGGTGAATTACACTTCCCCCAGTAAGAGACCTGAGAAACGATTCTCACGGCCACATACGTTCCTGGACCAGCACTACATACAGATGAAGAAGGATGATTCTACAATCTAAAAAAAGAAAAGAAAAATAGAGTTATTTTATCAGTTGAAAGAGCAAGGTTGGTGAGCAGACAAGACACCAATGTCCATGCCATAGCTTACAATGCCTCGCTTATAATTCAAGCTCTACATGTTCAAACCCAAACTTGTGACTTCTCCATGCCCTGGAGAAGTCTGGAAGTCTTCATCCGGATTACCATCATCCCAGGTGTGAAACCTGTGAGCCATATTAAACACCTCTTCACCCCCACTCCACAATAGCCAATCACTAGTCTAGTCCTTTCAGCCCGTCCTTGGTGATGTCACTTCTGCTTTTGTGTCCTCTTCCCTCCATTCTCATTGCTACTGATATGTTCAGGCCTTCATTCCATCTTGCCTGAACTATTGTGGCAGTCTCCAACGGTCATTCTGCAACCCTATTCCATCTTACTCTGTCTGCCAGATTGTCTCTATACACAGTTTTGACCATGTCACCCCCCATTATAAAAACTATCACTGGGAATGTAAAATGGTGTAGCTGCTGTGGAAACAGTATGGTGGTTCCTCAAAAAAATTAAACATAGAATTATCATATGATCCCACAATTTCACTTCTAGGTATAATTTCAGCACCCTGAAGAATTGAAAGCAGGGACTCAAACAGATATTTGTACACTAATGTTCACAGCAGTATTATTCATAGTCGTGAAAAGATGGAAATAATTAAAATGTCCATCAATGGATGAATAAACAAAATGTGCTACGTACACACAATGGAATACTATATTCAGCCACTAAAAGAACTGAAATGTTGCTACATGCTATGACATGGATGAACCTTGAACACATTACGCTAAGTGAAATAAGCCAGATACAAAAAGGTAAATTTTGTATGATTCTGTGAGATACTTAGAACAGTCAAATGCAAAGAGACAGAAAACAGAACAGTGGTTACCAAGAGCTGGGAGAGGGGAAGATGAAGAGCTCCTGTTCAATGGGTACAGAGTTTCAGTATAGGACCAAATATTCTGGCAATAGATAGTGGTGATGATTGCACAGCAATGTGAGTGACTTAATGCCACTGAACTGTACACTTAAAAATGGTTAAAACGATAAAACTCTCCATAGTAGAAAAATAAAACACAAGAGGCTTAATCTGACCTTAATATATTTTTCCAGACGATTCTTCTTCCTTTTCCTCTTACTCTGTATTTCCTCAATTGATTCCTGGCTTCCTATGTTCGCTCCAGTGGCCACTTACACAGGGCATGCTCTTCCCCAAACTCTACTTTGTTCAAGACCCAGTTCAAATGTCACATTCTTGCATATCTGTCCTGAAACCCATTTCACTCTAAGTGGAAGGAATCTCTCCCTTTTTGGACTCCCAAAGCACAAGGATCAGCTCTCTCTAGCACTTACTGCTTTTCTTCTAGATCACAATGAGGTGAGGAGTGCAACTTAAGGCCATCCAGTCGGCCCTCTGTACAGGTCCCTCTACGGTGCTATGACCTTAAAGAATTTATCATCATCCCCAAACTGGTCTTCAGCCTTGCAAACGCAGAAGCCTGATTTTAATAGCAAAAAGTAGAACCGTCTCTCAGAAAGGCTACTGTATTCACTAAGTTCACAGAAACTGATAGTTATATAAACCAGAATCCAAGAGGCTAATTTAAACGAAAAATGCAGTTATCAAAAACTGGAACCCTCTAGGTGGCAGATCACTAAATTCTGTCCCTACAGGCAAGACATTTGCTGAGCGAGCATAGAATCACACCAGGAAAGCACACTAAAGCATTTCTTAGTTGAGGCAGCCTGAAATATTCTCACCCATTACAGGGATGACAGGACAAGGAAATCTGAATGCTCAGGCCGGCTTGACTGCGACAAAGCTTAGAGGGGCAATGCTTGTCTCCGTGACTGCCTTGTTTTGGGCTGTCATGGCTAACTAGGCCTTTGGGTTCATAGACTGCCTCTCCAAACAGGATACAGAATGATTGGTTGACAAGATTGATTCAGTTTCCTTTTGTTAAATTACAATCACATCTGCCTTCTTGAGATTCCTCCCATATGACCTGGATCAGTTTGGTTTGTTTTTTGATGATGTTTGTAGAGCAGCTCGTCTTATCCCCGTAGATCGCTGATTTTAGGGCTGTGTTAGTCAGTTTAGGCCAGTTAGGTTATGCTGCAGTAACAAACAACTAAATCTCAGTGGCTTACAACAAAGTTTTCTTACTCATGTTACATGTCATGTGTGTCAGCTGTGGCCATGCACATCTGCGTTCCACGACCAAAGCTGACGTACCTCTTCTTGGGACACGCTGCTCTCATAGCAGAGGAAAAATAGTATGGTAGAGTCATGAGATGGCCCATATACTTCTGCTCAGAAGTGGCTCATGCTATTTCTACTCATTTTTCATTGATTATAACAAGGCCAAGCTTGATGACATTAGGGTTAAAGTATAACCTCCTAGGGAAAGGCCAGATAGGGAGAGCTTAAGAAAGGGAGGGGTAGAGAGAATCAACAGTCTACAGCAAGGACTACTAGTCCCTGTGTGCACCAGTATGACTGATACCAGTTATTTATATTGACTATTAAAATATTGACATTTCATACTAGCTGGTAAATAGCTGCTGTTCAAAGCTTCCCGACAACTTCTCATCCCCTGGGACCTACTATTCACAAACTAGCAACTGAGGGGTTAACACCTACCGCGTAAGGATAGCTCCAGGACTTCACATCTGCTAGATCAATGCTTGAGCACTACTTGTTACTAATAAATGTTTAGAACCACCCTTGCCTAATTTCCTCTATGTATATTTTTATTAGTTTAATTCTGAGAGCAATCTGATTCCAGGCTCTTGGAGGGAAACTGAATGCAGCCCCTATGTGCTGTTCACATTTAATTATAACAATGATGGTAATAATTTGTGCTTTCCACACATTTTGACATCTTTTGCAAACAGTATATGCAATAAATGCTCAGTAAATATGTGTAGACTTACCTAGCTTTTTCCCATTAACTAAGCTTCTCTATCTCAACATATTCTTATTGAGTCTCCATTTTTAAATTTTTTTTTAAACAGGACTTTATTGGGGAACAGTGTGTACGTCCAGGACTTTTTTTTTTCCCCCCAAGTCAAATTGTTGTCCTTTCAATCTTAGTTGTAGAGGGTGCTGTTCAGCTTCAAGTTGTGGTCCTTTCAATCTTAGTTGTGGAGGGTGCAGCTCAGCTCCAGGTCCAGTTGCCTTTGCTACTAGCAGGGGGCACAGCCCACCATCCCTTGCGGAGTCGAGGAATTGAACTGGCAACCTTGTGGTTGAGAGCCCACTGGCCCATATGGGAATCGAATCGGCAGCCTTCGGAATTAGGAGCACGGAGCTCCAACCGCCTGAGCCACCGGGCCGGTCCCTCCATTTTAAATTTTTTATGCCATTTCTCATGTCTGAAAATGTCATCACTATCACTAATTTCTTCATAACGTTTGCAATTTACAAAGCACTCTTCCCTTAAACTATTTCATTCAATCTCCTCAACATTCCCAGGAGGTAGGAATTAGATCATTTTACACATGATAAAATTGAGACTCAGGTGTCTTATAGCTAGTTAGGTGTCTTATAGCTAGTTAGCTTTTGTTCATTCATTCATCAAATATTTACTGAATGCCTAAAGATTTATTAAGGTTGGATTTGAAAACATTTTTCCTGAAATCAAGTCAAGGGTTTATTCCACTATTCTCAACTACTTTATCACCAGGGTCATGAACTCAAAGGAAGGAAACAATAACAGTCTGTTGATTTTATTGTTGAGGACCCCTGCTACACAAGTCTCAGAAAGGCTCCAAGGTCATTTGTAACATTTAAGGTAAACACCAGCAGAAGCAATCTTATTTTTCTCTGTGCTTGCTACCTAATGCACTGTCTCACTGTCGATAGGTCCATTCAATACATATTTGATGAATTTATCTACAGGTTTTGGAGTTATTCAAACTGAATTTTGACATTACTAGCTGTGAAACCTTGCTCAAGCTCCTTAGCCCTGGGGGTGACCGGTCAACTCAGTTGGTTAGAGCATGGTGCTGGCAGCACCAAGGTTGCCAGTTCCATCCCCCCATGGGCCACTGTGAGCTGTGCCCTCCTTAAAGAAAAAAAAAAGTAATTAATGAATTAATAAAGTTACTTAGCCATTTTGAGCTTGTTTTATCATCTGTAAAATTAAAAATAATACTAATGTCCTAGAACAAAGTAGTTCTGGCGATTTAAGAGATAAAGTAAGAAAAAGATGTAATGCTCATTGCAGCTGTGGTTTCCAATTGTCGATCATGAAGTTTTAAACTCTGCATTGAAATGAGAAAAACAATGTCTATGTGGATGTAAGGTTTCAAGCTGACCATTCTTGGGAAGTGCTGTTCTTTATTCTGGAGATATATCCTTTTACAGTTTTGGTGCTAAATCCCCGCTTTTACAGGACTGGTACCTATCTTCTTCAACAGCACACTTAATCTGGCATCCCCATGTCGTCCTTCGTCCCCCAGCTCTCTTTCCTCCCAAATTAAAAATGAACACACACAGAGTCACCCAAGATAAAAAACAGTTGATGTCATATTCTTTTCAGCTCCTTGATGATGATTGTAGATGGAAACGTCAAGGTCTGCAAGCAGACTTTAATAAACTTTCCAGAAGTCTCATTAAAAAAAGAAAAAAAAATGAACACGCACACAAAAACGATTCCTTACACTCAAAGGTGTGCGCACCACAGCAGAAATCCACAGGGATAGAACGCCCTAGAGGTCACCAGGCAAGGCCTCCACATCCCCGAGAAAAGGGCGGAGTCAGAAGGTTCTCAGATCTCTTTCCGCCTCACCAGGTCGTCGCCCCGTCCCAATTCTCGCGAGACTTCAAGCAACTCAGCTTCTGCGCATTACAAGTAACTGGGAGTCGAGGCGCCAAGGGAGGGGGAGGGGAAGGGGGGGACGGGGCAAACGGCGTGGCCGCCATCTTGTTTGTACCCCCGCTTCGCGCGCGCTCCGTTCTCCGTGACGCACGCTTCCCCTCCCCTCCGCGGTGCCCAGGCCTCTGCATTGCCCTACTCCGCAGGAGCGCGGGGGCGGCTCCTGCTATTCCCTGGACTCCTGAGCAGAGGCGTGTAAGTGTGCGGGAGCGTCTGTGGGAGGGAGAGTGAGAGGTGAGCGGCGGCGGCGGGGGGAGGGGCAGCGCTTCCCGCCTTCGGCGGAGACCTCACTTCCCTCGCGCGGCCGCTGCTGTAGTTCGGTCCGGCCTGACCGCCGCCATGTTGTGTTCTCACGAGGCCCGCCGCTGTCGCCGCCGCCGCCGCGCTCGTGGGGTCCGTGCACCTCGTCGGCCCGGCCCGCGGGCTTTCTCCCATTGGCGGAAGGCGACGGCGGGGGGGCTCGCTCGTGATTGGTCGGTGGCGGGGAGGCCGCGAACCTGGCACCTTATTGGTCGCGCTGGCTCCGGCCTAGGGGGTGATGAAGGAATAGGAGGCTGCAGGGATGTACGCGTCTGGGGTTCGGGCTGCGGGGTGATGGCCCCCTACGGCGCAGGCGTGGGGTGGAGGCTAGGGGTCAGCTTAAAGGCCTTGAGGAAGAGAGGGTGATGGTCTGGCAGGTACTTTGGGGGTATTTTGTGCATGGCCCGGAGTGGGAGGCCCTCCTAATTCCAGAGGTAACCTCGGTGGAACATGCACGGCCCAAGATAGGGGCGTGTAAGCCCCAGGGGTGCCAGGCTTGGAAACACGGAAACCCAGTTACAGGCCAAGAGATCTTCTAGATCCGGGGCGCAACACTTAACGAGTATAACACAGTTTGGAAGTGACCCTGATGTTCATGGATACCAGGTCTGAGAGCATGGCGTAGGAAGAAAGGGCATCAGGGCCCTAGGGAAATATCCGAATGGTAGGATCAGATCAGGGAAGCAGGTTTAGGTGGAGTTCTGGAATCCAAGGTTACCAGACCTGGGATGTGATATGAGGAGGAAGTAAACAAACCCGGCCTGAAGGAGAGATCCCACTGGATTGCTATGCCCTGTTTTAACAACTGAATGCCAAGCCTACAAGGCACAGCGTTAAGTAGTGACAGATCTATAGGAGCGAGCAAGTACAAAGCATTTTGGGGAACATTTTCAGACTTGGGAATTATAGTAACAGAGCAATTATAGGTTATTGGGGCCCAGGACCTTGCAGCTAATTTTGAGATGTTCTCTATGATGCTTTCCTGCTCTAGGTAGAGTACAGGTCAGGGCTGAGTTTTCAAAGCTACACTTTCTCCCAAATATTAGATACTTGGCAATTATTTGTTGAATGGATATTGTTGGGTCCTCTTTAGTAGAAGACAGCTTGACAAGAGATCCTGGATGTTGGCTCATTTATTTCCTTTTATGTGTGCCTAAAAAATACACCCATCTTCTTATGCATTTTAAGAAATTACAAAAAAATTGAATTTTGCAAGCCGGAACAAAAGTAAACTAGTGCGTAGCTTTTTGTATTTTGTCTTAAGTAACAGGACTTGTCAACACTTTCTGGTTCGTGTTTCAAAAAGCTTTTGTTGTAATTGAGAGGTGTTAGAGTCAGCTTGTTGGGGGTACATTCCATTTCCATTGAATGGTAATGACTTGGATTGTTTTACATTTGTGTCTCCCAAGGTTTGGGGATCAGGGAAACACATTTATGTTAAACCTCTGTGTTTTCCTCATTTGTTTTTTCTTGTTTTCATACCAATTTCAAGAAATTTCTGTGGTTTTCAGATTTAGTCAGTTTTATGTGAATGCAACTAAATTTTTTGAGAGAGAAGTAGTACTTTCCAGTAGTGGAGGAAGGGAATTGACATTTTGGAGCACATTTAGTACAACATTCCTGTTAGGTCATTATCATTTCCATATTGCAGAACAGAAAATTGAGGATCAGAGAGGTTAAGTAGCTTGTCCAGTGTCATTCAGTGCTTGAACTGGGATTCAAATCCAGAATTGAATTCAAAGCCTGCAGTGTTATCTGCTACAACATGCTATCAACATAAACTTGACTATTCAAATTCCCAGATAGTTTTATATTTCAAAGTGATCATCTTTCTTTGATTTCTAGGTGTTAGGAGTGTATTGAATAGGAGAATATAGTTAATAAGAATTTGTAGTACTGTTTCAAAGATTCAGACCACAGAATGGTAACCACTTGAATATGGGTTCTTCAAGTAGGTCTTTAAATCTTACCCCTTGGTTTCTATTGTGAAGGGAAAGATTTATAAAGTAAACTGCTGAAGTTTTCCTGAACCCAGGTAGATAATGGGGGAAAATATGTACAGTAAGATTTAAGAATCTGCATTCTTTAAAACCAGGCTTCAGAATATTGCTGACATAGTCTTTCTATTTAAGGAAGTGATTAATGCCCAGGAGTAAGGAACTACCAAGTGCATAGTGAAAAGAGCTCACTGCAGAGCTTTTTAAAACATCACCAGTTCCTTAGGATGTTTGTCTCCAAACACTGGGACCTATCCAGAAGCCGAGTGCTCTCTTCAAACTGTGGGGTAATGATTCTAGGATATGCTTATCCTGAATGATACATAAAATTAAAACTGATAACAGTATTGCGTAGAAAGCTTTAAATAATTCAGGTTTCAAGGGGAGACCAGTGAATTGGAAGTCTGAATTGCTTTGTTTCTTGATATGACTAGATGAAAAAGCTATGCACTAGTTGCATTGCAGGGGGGGAAATAGGGCTTGCCATGCATTTTGTACGGTGGTCATCTCCGCTTCATTTGGCTCAGTCATTAAATGAACCAAATAGGAAGAATGTTATAGCATCCATAACTTAGTTTATTTTTTAATAAGTCTTGACAAGGTTACAAAAACATGCATATACATACGAGTATATTTTTTTTTATTCAGCAAGCATTTCTTGAGCACCTGCTCTTCAACAGCAGTGACCACCTTCATTCCACATTAGCTCCTTACACCCATGGCCACTGGCTGGGCCTTGGTATCATTTGGAATTGACCACACTAGAAATCTTGAACTCCCAGGAAGTTCAAGCAGGTCAGAGTTTATATTGAAAAGTTGTGAACATCAGCTTTGTCTTCCAAGCAGAAATCATACTAGTATTTTATACTTTACAGACTGTGTCCATGGCATCTTATTTAGCCATTATAACAAGTATTCTATTATCGTTTATGCCTACACATGTTCCATTTGGTCAAAACTGATTCATTGTACTAGAAAAGATACGAGGTTTCTTATTTCCATTTACAGAGAAATGGAGGCAAAGTGACATGAGGGGCTAAGCTAGGTGTCTTTTTGAGGCAATTTTGAAATTCATATCTCTTATCTTTTGGTTCAGAGGTACTGAACCAGTAAGACACTCAGGAATAATAGTTACTACCTTTTATTGAGTGCTTACATTTTAGCAGTTAGGGTATAAATGTTATATATATATATATATATATATATATATATATATATACACACACACACACACACACACACACCAATCACAGTTTGAGGTAGATTCTATTATCACCCTCATTTTTGCATGTGAGGAAACTGGGGAGTTAAGTAATTTGCTCGAGGTCACACAGCCAGTAAGTGGCCCAGATTCAGACATAGGCCTGTAACTCTTAATCCTGGCACAATTTGTGGAGCTCTTACTCTTAAACACTGTTCTCTTGACCATAGAATATCATGAGAAAAGAAAACTCCTTCCTTCTTAGCTCAGGACGTGATCTTTGATTCTTTCAGGCATGTCCTTTGTAGTGAGACCCTAAAGAGTGTGATGACCTTGCCAAGGTCACTTAGCTATGCAAGGGCAGAGTTAAGTCTAGGCCAGTCCACTGGATTCCCAGACCAGTGCTCATTCTGCTGGACAGCATTGCCTCTCCTGTGGAAGCATCGACTTGATGACAGAGATGACTCTAAGGCACCTTTTCTGTTTTGACAAGTTTGCCTCATTCACAGGAGGGAGAATGGCAGAGGACATTATTAGGCTCAGAAGTGACCTTCTTGAGGTTCATTCCAGCCTCAGGCATACAGCTTAGAAAGAACATTCCTTAGCCAGCAAGTTGTTCTTTTCCATTCTATTTCTTGTGCTCAAAGCAAACTGTGAGTTATCTGATGTCTTACAGTCTCTCTTTTCATTTTGTTTATTCAGTTTTTCATGCATGCACTGTGACTAGTTAGGAAGGCTACAAGGTCATTTTAGTATTTTCCCACAGACACTCAAAGCACCTAACGTAATGTAAATAGTCTAATTGTAGAAGGAAATGGACTTAACATACTTTCGCCAAAAACGTGCCTTTGGGAGGGGGCAGTGTAGTTGCTGACATAGGAGTCGAACCTGGGAAAGAATTCTGTCTCTGTAAGTGCATTTATCCTCTGCGAGCTGGGGGTTAGATTCTTAACCCGAGCTTTAGTTTCTTCCTGTCTAAAGTAGTGGTAATAATACCTGTCTTATAGAGTCATTATGAAAAATGAATACAATAGCACATAGTAGGTGCCTGGCGCGAAGTGGACCTTTCTTTTTAGAACAGCATAAAATCTGTCCCCTTAGCCAGTTAGAGTTTCCCGATGAGGAGGCCTTCTGTAATTATCTACTCTGTTGGGACAGTAAGATTTCTATACGGGGGGAGCAACCACTTGACGTGAAAGAAATAAGCTAATTTAGTTGTGCTTTTGCGGTTAGGAGTTTGTTTAGGGTGAGGTTGTCTTCTGATGCCTCTGTGAAGCCCCAGGTTGAGTAGTAATGATTCTGATGCGCTGAAAACTTTTTTCTGTTTGCCAAATAGCAATGATTAGTGAAATCAGAACAACCGGTTTTATCCTTCTGTCCAGAAATAAATTTGCATTATAGTCATTTAAAGATGTTTCTAATTGTAGAAGTTGTCAGTTGAAGTTAGGACTGTCAGTTTGGTTTATAGTCACCTGGGTAACGTTTTCTTTGAAGTAAGTGGGAACGCAACATTGTTGGATTGGTTCAGGGAAAACAATCTCTCTGCCTGCAGAAGTTTTGCTGGGGAGCACTTTTGCTGCACCCTTTCCACACTTGACCATGTTGTACCTGCTGTACCTGAGAGCAGAGAGGCCACACGCACAGGAGTTGTAGTTTCCATTTTGGTGGACATTCTTTTTTGTTTGCAGACAGATTACTTCCAAATCCAGTGTTCTTTCTTTTTATACAGTGAAAGCTTTCTAATGGATAAACTTCAGGTGCAGTTTAGAGGGAGGGACTAGTCTAACCTTTGCATTTGAACATTTCCTATTGGATTTTCCTATTGGATTCTATTGAACAGATTTAAATTAAGGGTTCAAATTTCCATGTCCAAAGTATGTAAGATATCCTATTTAAATGAATACCCGCCATTTAAAATCAACAGTATATCTTTTAAACCAGATTTAAGAGTTTTTAAAATTTTAATTTATTATAAAATGGGTTTACAAAATGCAAAAATTACTCTAAATACATTCATGGTGTTCATGAGCTGTAAGTAATGATCTTGAGCAGTGCTTCAATAAATGCTTCTGTGACTCGGAGGAAACACATTGGAATACAGAATATTTTGTATCATGTCATTGGTTAAAAGCTATTCGAGTTACTGAAGGTTTCCACAATCCCTAATTACTCTTAACCCTGCCCTCAGGAGCTGCAAATTGTCCAGTGATCTGTATGGAGTGAGATTCTTTGCCCAGTGTTCAGAAAACCTATCCCCTCATCATTGGCATGATCTGTCCATTTAAAAGAGAAAAGAAAGTACATGCTATCTGCACAGTTGAACACCTGTCATTTTTAACTATTTTAACATTTCATGCTGTACCCGGGAGGTAAGTAGCTTAGAACTTGCTCATTACCAGATGACAAAGTTGGGGCCTTTTAAAGAAGCAAAGTGTACTCGATTGGCAGTAATTCGCGAGGCAGAGGATTGCTGTTTATGGCGATATTTAATGCCATTTTCAGTAGAACTAAATTAAAAAGGTAAATGCCATAATGTGTGTAAAACTCTAACCACTTTGGAAGGTGGTCAGAATAGAGTTGCGTAGTTGTCTTTTCACTCCACTAACATTTGTAATTTGGCTTAGAGCATTTCTGAACTTGTTTCACTTAAAATTAGTTCTTATACAGTGCTAATAAGTGTCCTCTGGGGATAGAAAAAGGATTTTTGACAAAATAATGGCCAAAGTGAAATGCATTTCTTTACTGCAGAATTAGTATTCAGAGTTTTTGCACTCATGTGCCTTTTGACCCTTCAGGAGAAGAAAGCATGCATTATGCAGGGTTTCTCAAACTTACTGGCCAGGGATCCCTGTTTGTGAGAACATCTAATAAGCATTTCATGGTATGACTAGTGTGTAGTGGAGCCCTGTTGAGCAATTTTGGTATAGAGAGTTTATGAATTTAAAAAACAACAACAACAAAAACTTTCATATAGGATAGCTTTGCCATTAGTGGGAAAGGACTTTTCTGGGAACATTAAGATATGTCTCCAAAGTAACATAGACTCTTGGGATGAATGTGATTTCAAAGGTCAATTACAATTGCCAATAACAATAATAATAGTAGCAGCTACCATTTTTTTGGAGCACTTGCTATCTATCAGGCAGTGTTGTTATTCTATGTGCATTTATTAACCACTGGTCTTAATGCCTTTTTATCTTAATATTTCCCATTCAAAGATATTCCCACTTTGCAATATCTGCACTATTACATTTTCCAATAACTACGTTATTGCAGCGTCCTGTTTTCCCTTTCTCTGTCTAGAGTGTTGCCACCCTCCCACCCTGTCCCCTTCTTCACACTGTACCCAAAAGTGATCTTTTAAAAGGGTAATTCTCATTGTGCTTAAAACTCTTCAATGGCTCACCACTGTCCTCAGAATCAAGTTCTAGTGTCTTCGCCTTGTCCAGCCCTGTTTACTTTTCTAACTTTACTTCTAGCCTCTTGCCTCTGGGCTGTTGCCATACCAAACTACAGCCCTTCCAGGAATGTAATACTTCTCTGTCAGCTCTAGGCCTTTGTACATGTAGTTTGCTTATCTGTCTCAGTAGGTTCTTATTCTTTTTAGGATTTTAAATCTCCCAAGAAGCCTTCTCTGACCAGCCCAAAACTGAGGCCAGGGGTTAGATGCTCTGCTTCTGCCCTATATTATGCATTTGCCCCTATTGTAACACCCGGCACTATGATTGCCTATTTTAATTTTCCTGTTTGTTAAAATAGACATTAATGTTGTTGAGTACAGAGGCCGTGCCTTGTTTAGGATCCCCAGATCTTAGCACAGTGCTTACACATTGGAGGAATGGAAGTATCCTTAATCCTTACAACCTTGCAAGATGTTTTACAGTTTAGGAAATTGGCATCAGTGGGGTTAAGTAGCCCAAGGTTACTCAGCTAAAAAGAGGTGAGGAAGGATTAGAATCTAAATCTGTCTAGCTGCAAAAACTGCTTTTATTCCCCCTCTGCTTCTCCATGGATGCTCTTTTTCATTTTGTCTTTACATACTTTTGTCAAGTGTTCTAACAGCCTATACTAACAACCCCACCCATAGCTTCCGAGACAGCTTGTGCCATCTTTGGATAGCTCTGAGAGCTGAAATAGGTCCCTCTAGAACAGTTTTCCATCCACTGGTCTTAATTTATGCTTTGGAGAATATAATTTATTTTTTAAAAGCAAATAATTCAGAATTTATAATCCACTTAAGATCTCATTTATTAGTTTATTTTGTTCGTTTATTGAGCAACCATTTATTGAGCACCAGAGCTAGGTTCCTTATTCTAATGATGATGCCATTGTTCAAAATGTTTCTGGAACTTTTTTGAGGATTATCTTCAGACTTCTGTCAGATTTCCTTTGAAAATGTGTCAACATTTTGTTTTAAATATTGAAGGTGGATTTGATTTGGGAAATGGCTGATAGTTGTTCAGGACTGAGTCATGTGAAAAATATGGGTCAGAAGTTATAATCTGGCAGCCCTCAATTTTCTTTGATCTGCTTATAATTTTTTAAAAATTTGAACGAAAATTTAAAATGGAAAGATTTAACATTAAGAGAATTTGGCTTCTGTTTTCCCTTTTAAACCAGACAAAAACATACTATGTATGACCCCATTTCAGTGGTTCTGAAAGAGATGATGAGGGTAGGGGTACAAGGCATGGGCGTGATGGACGTTTTTTGTGATGCTCTTTATGATATTTTAAAGTTGAAAATATTGAAATTATTCATTAATATGGAACTGATTAAAAATTATGTCACATCCGTTCAATGGACTATAATTCAGTTATAAATGATGTAGATCTATATTTGATATGGAAAACTATTCACATTTTTTAAGGGAAGAAAACATTACAAAACAGTTTATATAGTATTTTCTAATACTATACAATGGGAGACTAAGTCAGCCTCATGTCTCATTTACATAAGAAAAATTTCAGAGTATATAACCTAAAATACTAATGGTGCTTGATTCTGGGTGGTTGGATTAAAGGTTTTCTTTAAAAAGTACCCCATGCTCCTAACCTATAACAACATAAATATAAAAAAAAAACCTGCTATACCCATCCATCTCATCAGCTTAGTGTATTATAATGCACACAATATATTTAATGTTCAAATGAATATAACTTTATGTCCCCATTTCAACATATGAAAAGTTCATTTTCCTCTAGAGGTTCTCTTCTCTGATATTCCTGGGACCCCCAGGTTTACTTACTAAGTCTGAAAGGGTTAGTTAAGGACACCATCAATAAAATGTTCAGATCACTGAAGAACCCAGTTTCTTTGCTGCTATTTTTGCTTCTGCTGGGATAGAGCGTAATCTCCAAGATCAGGTAATCTTGGGTTATTGAGCAAGACCCTGTCCTTGACAGGAATCGTCATGGTGGTTGAGACCACCCTCTGGTCCCTCAGTCGTTCCTTAGGCTGCCAGATCAGAAGCTGTTCGAGCATCAGATTTTGTGTCCGGGATCTATCTGGCTTTTGCTTCTTTTATTCAACCTGAAACTCTTCCTTGAGTGGCCCAGCGTTCCTCCATGGCCCTTGTCCATTGGAGCTGAGCAGTAGCTGCCCTTTAGATGCATGCACTCGCCAGTTTTCCTCAATTCCCCACTACACCCTATTATTTTCTTGACATTGCTTAAGGCTGGGTTTTAATTTCTATCTCTGTACTGAGCACTAGGGATTTTTGTGGATATAAACAAGACACAGTCGTTGCCTTCAAGATGTCCTCCTCTGTTAATAGAGACATGGTAAAAAGTAACTATATGTGATAAGTGCTAGAGTCAAATGTATATTTAGGTATTAATTGAGTACCTATCACATACCAGGTATTAATGCTGAATGCTTTAACTTATCTCATTTAAGCCTCAACACTCATGTGAGTTGGTGCTTTTTTTCCATTTTGCACATGAAGAAGTGAGCTCAGAGACAGTTAAGTAACTTGACCAAGGTCGTACGGCTAGTAAATAGGTAGCTGATTCATAATCAGTTTTCTGACTAAGAGCGTCAGTTCCCACCTTGCATTCTTTGAGAGCATTAAAGCTTGAACCATGGTTTTGTCTCATAGTGATCTGGGTGTGTTTTAGGGGAAGACGATGCACTGACCTGGTATAGAGGGCTGCTGAGATCCAGGACCAGGAGAGAATGTGAGTTGGAATCCCAGAGATCTCATGAGGCGCTCAGTTGACAGTAATGACAGGCTAGAGAAGGAAAAGCTCTAGTACGTGAATGGGTCAGGCTGCCAATGGAAGTCCTAGGATGATTTGAGGTCTCTCCGCACTATTCTATTAAGGTGACTTTTGATGAAAAATAGCAGTTGAAGTGGGTTTGTTGTAGTTTTTGTGTGTGTGTGTGCAAACTGCCAAGAATTAATAAAAACTATGTCAAAGATCTTCACAGTGTGAGGAGACATGTTTGGTTTAATCTGCTACATCAAAAGCAGAGTAGAAGGGTAGGTTTTTGGAACAATAAGCAGACCTCAGCCAGGATTGGTGGTGAAAGGCATGGATTTCTGACATAAAAACTGGGGAGGATTTTTAGTAGCAGCTGGTAGTCCTCCCACATGGCCCTTTGTGGCTCAGGAGTTGCTTTATGCAGGGTTGCAGAGTATGCTGCAGATAAAAGAGAGACATTCCCTCATAGTAGCTTTAGGACCTTAAGGAGATAGGTCTCTCTGAACTAAGCCTGTGGAAGGAATTTGGCTTGGATGCTTTTTAGTACTTTTTTTCAGTGCTTGTTCAGTACAATATACTTTACATATGTTATTAGCTCATTTAATTCTTACAGTGGCTCTGTGATATAGATGGGGATATCCAGATATTACAGGTGAGGAAACTGAGTCTCAGGGTTAGTCCAGCGTCATACAATTAATTGATAAGTAGAGGAGTCAGAGTTTGAAACTCGCGTTGCCCGACTCCCCAGTGCTTAGTTGTTTTGCCGTTGGGACACTGATTAATAGTGATGTGAAAATGTTCTTCCTCTTCCTCTGCCTCCCACTCCTCACATGAGCTTCTTTGCTTCCTGGCAGCTGACTTGACCCCAGTGTGTTGGGGTTTAAAAGAGGCTCTAGTGTGGATATGGCACACAACTGGCCTGTTGGCCTTCTGCTGTCTCGTCTCAGAATCTGTGGTCTAAACTTTCAAGAAGAGAACTTACAATACCTGCAACTCTGCAGCTTCAGGAATTGCCCCACGACACACCCTGTTAGCCTAACTAGACTCTTACTTAGATGCCATAGTGAAATTGCCATGCAATCCCTTAATATTTTAATGTATACTGTTTTTAATGGTTTAGTTGTTAGTTATTTCAAGTCCTTAGAAATGTGATTTGCTACTGGTTAAATGTTCCTAATAGCTGAGTAATAAAATTTGTGTCAACTTACAGGCTCTGTTATTTTCAGATACTTATCTAGGTCTCTAATCAAAAGATCAAATTCAACATTAGTCACATTTCTGATTTTTAAATTAATGAAGTTGGGTATAATGGTTTATGCTATCTGTACATACATGTGACACCTAAGAATTTCCTTGGGTGTGCCCTGAGGTGCTCCATGTTTTGGTAAGCATTGTGGTGCAGTGGAAAGAGTTCTACCCTATGGGACCTGAGTTTGCATCCTAGATGTGCTGGTATGGCTAGGGGCTGGTTGTTTAACTTCTTTGAACCTCACTGTTTCTCACATGTTAAAAGGGGATAGTGAAGATTAGAGGGGTAAAGTACCTAGCACAGAACCTAGCACTGATTGGTGTTTAGAAATTATTTTCATTTCAATGTGGGAAATGAGTAGAGTGCGTGTAGAGAAGTTAATACGGCAAAGTGATCAGACAGACCGCCTTGCTTACATTTCAGGGCTCTGCCAAATCGCTGCATATGCCCATGATGACCCGTCATGTGAGATGAACCAAGGTATTTCTAGAAAAGTGGTCATGTACTTGGCAGAAGAGTTATGTTTAGTCTTGGGACCCTTAGCTTTGATGGGCGGATGCAGATCTAGGAGATTGTTAAAGGCCCCAGATAATAGTGAGACATTTCTATTTGAATATTTTGTGGAAAAGAAAAGAAAAAAGGCATGTTGACTGATTTTCACCATATTAGTAGGCTCCTCTTAAAACCTAAACAGTTAGTGGTGGTGATGGTGGGGAACCTAAACAATTGGGCCCAAAATCCGGAAGGAGATCTTCAACCAACACTGGAGTGTCTTCAGTAACCACAATACTACAGGTTTCCCCCACTATCCAAAAGTAGCTCATTATTATGAAACCTTTGTAAGCTGAAATGGCATAAAGTGAAGACGCAATCACCTTAGGACACATCTTGCTAACAGACGTACAAAATAAATCGAGATAAAGCACAGCTGCTCACAGACGCATTTCAGAGCTATGGTGGGTGGATGCTGAGATGCTGAGTGTAGTTCCTGGGGAAGGAGCTTGGTGGTGTCATTCTTGCTGCTCAGGTGCTCGCTGCAAAACAAACGCTGACCGCTGTTTTTGCTTTTCACATTTTTTCATAAAAGCGAAAATCCTTTTCGGATTTCTTTTGGTTATGAAAACAGGTACTAATGTAGTAGGTCTTTTGTAAAAGCAAAGTCGTAAAGCGAACTTTCGAAAAGCAGGGGATACTGGTATTTACAATATCTCAGGCTGAGATCGACCCTGCTGCTTATTCTTGAAAATGTGGTAGAAAAATTGATCTTCTATCGGAAACTAGTCAGCAACATTTTGTGGCCGCCCTAAATAAATTAGTTAATCCATCAAACTAAAATGTGCTTTAAACACTATATTCACTGATGCTCTATCTTTGCCATTTCCACCCTCCCCCCCTTCATTATATTTTCCTCTTGGGTTCCTGGTAGACTTTTTGGGAATGCCACTCTTTCTGTCACTAACTTCATACATTACCCCAGAATTTTCCCATTTAGATCAGTTTGTATTTCAAAATAAAGTGATTTGCCTGGTATAAATACGTACGTGCTTTTAAAATTAACATGGACACAATGACAGATACCTTTTTAGAAATCCTGCAAACTTTTGTATGGCCATTGATACCACTCTTTGGTACTGTTAAAGAAGCTGCATTTTCTTCGGAACCATTGGATCATCCTACCCCATTTTCTTTGTTTTCTTCTGTTAATGCACGACAGAAAACTGAAGATAGAAGTCACAACTTTCCGACCTTGTGCACATTGCTTCTCTGGTTTACTGCCATAGGATACTGTAGTAATATCTTACAGACATCTTTGATGGCCAATCAGAAGCAGTTAAATTACCTTAAATTTTTTAAATGGAACTCTGACAGCCAATAAGAAATGCTTTGGGTGGGAACTGTAACAACCCTTTCGTGTGATTTTAAAAACAATTCTGGATTTGCAATATCCTCTGTTTTGTAAACGCATGGGGCCCTAACGCATCTGCTCTGTGCATTTGCCAGGCATTTCCAAGCCTTAAGTTCCCTGTAGTTTGAAGTCTGAATCTGACCCCTGTTCTGCTTCTCAAGGTAACTTTAAAACAGGAAGTGTACAAAGGAGGTAACTGATGACGTGAACAGCCAATCGTGGCTTTGTATTCTTAGCCGATGAAGCAGCTCAGCCAATGGGAGCATTCTGGAGGCAAGGTTTGGTGTCAAATAGCATGTTAGATTGAATGCCTTTGACTGTTAAAGTGGAAGGAGGCTGCAGGGCTTCATTGGAGCCTCGGAGTTTTTCACTGAGGCAGGGGTCAGCTGAAAGACAAAGAAAAATGGCGAATAGTTTGCTGGGGGGTGGGGGGACAGCTGTTCGGGTTTTCACTGGAGTGGACATTCCAGACTCAGGTTTCTGCATCTCCTGCTGCCTTTTGTTTCCTCCGTCCTTTTGGGGGGGAGGGATAGGAGTGACTTAAATTCTCCCTGTCCGAGGAGATATAAATAACTACATGTAAAATTAATGCAGTTCCCGGTAAGTTTAATTCTTTGTTTTGTGTTAAAATGGTAGAAACTGTTTAGCTTCAGAGAGTGTAGACAAGTTGCACTGTTTCAGAAAATGGCCACTTTACATTCCATGCATACCTTTTGGTGCACCTAGAATACCTTGCTCTGTAGATTTTGCATGCCCTTCAACTAGGATTTCTTTTCCTAGTTGAGTATCGGCAAGATCAGGTACATGAAGAAAGGCTAATCATTTTCCAGGGACACACAGAAGCAAAGCACTTTCTCTTTGCATTGGGTAAACTTAACTGTTTTCCAAATAATTTTCCTTTGTTCAAGTGCACTGAAGCTTTCCTACAGAATAAGCTGAGTAGTTGTAAGACTTTTTCTATTTCCATGCACTTTGTTGACATCTGTGTTTTCAGAGGTAGAAGCAACACTATCGCTGTTCTAAATTTGTGTTAAAATATGATTTGCACTGATGCAGGTTGTAATGGTGAAGGCCCACATGCCAATGTGAAATTCTCCCTTAACTTTCTCAATTACCTGTCTGCTTCTATATTCTAATAAGTACCAATTAATTAAGTAACTATCTTTGTTTGAAAATGCACATTTTAGCATAGAATGCTGTTTAGAAACACACTTCTTCACTATATTGGCAGGGACAAGAGCACATCTTTTTCCACCAATTTCACACATTTTGTCAGGTGTTGATTTGGTTCTTTAATGTGAGCAAAACGCTTTTCATTTTCTGTATGAAATATTTAAATCCTAATTTACCTGCAGTTTGTGAATAGGAAAGTTTATAGGCACCCTACCCTGTCTTTTGCCCTTGGTATTTTTTTTCCTCTTTAGGATATGAAGCTAATGCAGGTTGCTAATCAATAACGAGCCGTTCTTGTGAATAGTGAAATCTTCCATCCCGGGCACTAAAGAGCTATGATACACTTGATTTTAAAAAGCAATTCTTTGTTTTCTTTTTATTTGCAAGTATGGAATGAAGGTCATTGGAACATTTCTGCTGCAGACTCAGTGTGGAGC
Organism: Rhinolophus ferrumequinum; assembly: GCF_004115265.2. Lineage (NCBI taxonomy): Eukaryota > Metazoa > Chordata > Mammalia > Chiroptera > Rhinolophidae > Rhinolophus > Rhinolophus ferrumequinum. The sequence continues at coordinate 28,487,500 of NC_046292.1, forward strand.
CCTGAGCCAGCAGCACTTACACTGTTCCTCTGGGTAGGGAACAGGAGCAGGCCCTCTTAGAGGAGAAGTTTGGAGGGTGTTGATTTGCCTTCACCTCGCTTCCTCTGGAGTAAAGGATTTACCTGAGAGGATCGATAGGGGTTTAGATTTTGGACTCTTAGAATTGGAATGGTGGAGCAGTCAAAGTTGCTAGATGCAGGCCTCTGTCGTTGCTTGCAAAAGTGACCTTGAAAAACTGCCGAGGAGTGGAAAGATTGAAGGACAAAGTTTGTTTATACAGATTTGGACTGAAAAGCTCTATTTAAGATGAAAAGAGACTGTACTTCTGATGTCCAAGTTGAGTGGTTAGTAGGACTATGTTACAGATTCAAATTGGGAGTTTTCAAGCAATAAGACAATAGGGCTGTATTCATTTTCTCCTACTCTTCTCCGTACCCTCCCCCCCAGCAAAAAATTCTAAATCCTTGTGGTATGATAGTTGAGTGAACTGCCTAACAGATTCAGAATTCCTTGCATGCTACCTTGTCTTCTGTGTAATCTAGAGAGTTCTTAGTGAAGAATGGTATTTCAGGAGTTCAAAGTAGTTACGTTTGTGAAACTTCTTTTGGGAAATTGGAATGCTTATGGTAAGAAAACAGTCATTCTGGGAAGTTATGTTACAGGAGAAAGGAGTTTGTATTAAGGATTACATTTAAACAGGTAATTATTTTAATTTAACTTTATTTTTACAAGTCATTGATTTATATGTTGTCAGCTGCTTCAGGTTTTATATATTATTTAAAAACAGTTATAGATTCTGAATGACCCTATTGGTCCCGGAGAAGGCCTGGAGAGGGGAGGCAGAGGTAAGTGGGGCACAGTTGGAGGCCTAGATAGAACGCTTTATATTAAGAACTTGGTGGATTTAGCTTCTTGGAAAGATACCTAGCCACTGTCTCTGGCCTGGGTTCTTAACCTTTTTAGGGTCATGTCCTCTGAGAATCTGACCCACTGTCTGGAAAATGCACATCGGCATGCCTGTACCCCTGGTGACTAAGATATTTTACAGTATATGTAGAATGGTGTTTATATGATCTCTTCATTTATACTTTAGCCAGGTAAATGTTTGCCAGAGAAGTGAAAACTCTAAACTCTACTTCCATAAGGAGCAAAGACCTTTTAGAGCTAACTATAACTTAGACTAGGGGTGGCTGTGTGTGGGAGGGGGATGCTTAGATGGGGTCTGAAATTTGGGCATTTATTTGCTCTGATTACAGTATTTGAAGCAGCATGGTGCAGTAGCAGAAGCAGGCAATTTAAAGTCAGGAGGCTTGTGTTCAGGTCCCACATAGCTATCACCAGCTTTGTGAGCTTGGGCAAGTCAGCCATTTAGTGTCAGCTTCCTCACATGTAAAAATGGGACCTAAAAATAGCACCTTCCTATTTAGTAGTGTCTCGGATGAGATCATGTATGTCAGAGTGCTTTGCAAATTGTGAAGTGCAACGTAAAGGTTAGTTGTTACTAATCCAAACTGTTGGGGTTGGTTAATTGCTTATGAAGATAGATGTGGCATCAAAGGAAAAAAAATGCCAGTATTTTAATACACCTATAAAGGAGTTTGTCAGTACTTCTCTTTTAAACTGGTTCCACGTGCCTTCACCTGCATATTCCTGTTTATGTTGACATGACTCTATGTAATGCATACATTGAGACTATTGAACTTCCCTTACCAAGATTCCTATGAAAGAATTTTAACCCCTTTGTCAAAAATTAGGGTCCTCTTGGAATAAGATGTTATGGGAATGCCGATTTTTTTGAAACGCTTGTTAGAGTTAGGAACCTCTCAGAATAAAAATTGGAAATCTGTTCTGATTGGATACTGAGATTTGCATTATAAAACAGGTAAGTAGTAATAGTTGCAAATGTTTATCAGCAGAGTTTCCATTTTTAGTTTGTATATCAAATATTTATAAAGTAAATGAGCCATTTTTTTGTTTGCTTTGTGGTCATATGATCTCCTTTCTCTCAGTTTTCAAGCTTGGGAGATAGTTATAGCTTGCACAGTAGTAGCAAGCAAGTAGATGTTGGGATGAAGACTTTTTAAAAAATAATTGGTCTTTCATCAAAATATAAACACTAGCATGAGTTTCACACAATTGATACCTACTGTGAGGTATATTTCCAAGATAAATGGTGGAAAATCCATGGAGATCTCATTCTCACCCATTTTACATGCCTGCTGTCATCTATTTTTAGGACTCTCCCCCCCTTAGATATTTTGTGATCTATTTGATTTCCTGTCCTATTAAGTCACTTCCTGTCAGGCATGGTCAGTCAGCATTGATGTCTGCCTCCTTTCTGTGCATTGAAAGAATCATAGACAGAATAAGGCCTGGCAAAGTAAGACACTGGCCTCTCCTAATGAAATTCCAGTTCCAGGGATGTGTATGTTTGAAAACAGCAGTTGGGGTTACTATGAGCTTTTTGTTCCTAAAATAAGATGAGGCCTCCTTTAAAAGAAGCTATATACTTTGGTGGAGGCTTTGTTTACTCAAAAAACATTCTTAAAGCAAATCATTTATAGATGGTCTTCTTGAATGAAGTTGTTAAGTAACGATCCCTATCCTTAATAACCTATGCACACAGAATTGGTATACTCTTAAGTTAGGCTGATGGAAGTCACTTAGGGATATAGTTAGTTCCTTCCCTTCCTTGTAAAATGGGGAAGTTGAGGCGCAGAGAGATTAGGTGCCCCAGTCTGTCAGCTCTTTAATGACTGGCCTATGCAAGTTCAGAGATTCAGCTCCCACTCAGTTCATTCCATATTTCTTTTATTCCCCTGGGTTGTTTTTACCTTTTATTTTTCATATTTCTCTTCCTTTTGGTACATCTATACAGGTTTGCTATTTGAACACAGAAGGAACAGTGAGATTATGGGCTATGGAAGAGGTTCAGAAGGCTCCGTATGGAGTCTGTTGGTTAGAAAGTCTGCTGTGGCAGCAGACTTACCATCCCTTTTGGGATCTGAAGATCTCTTGCCTCAGCCAGTTGCTTATTCAGAAAGCTGAGAATCAGCTAGGAAGCTGATGGTGCCCACCTGGCTGAGGTGTCCCAGAGAGCTGGGTTACTTTTATACGTTACAAGGAACTAAGCTAAGTTACACAAATGCAACACCTGCATGCCAGTTAGTTGGGGGTTTTTTGTTTTGTTTTTGTTAACACACCTCAAGAACAAGCTAATTCCTAAACAAGTTTGGACCTGGTTCTTTGAGTGTATAAGCCAACCCGTATTTAATAAACAAAGATCCCAGGATCATTTAAAGCATTTGACAAGTCTGAAATAGAAATCATTGTCTGTATACTCCCAAAATAATATTTTGACCATGCTGACTTTAATCTTTACCACCAGCAAAGGGGTATTATGTTTCTGCATGTGTGCGTCTGTGTAGTTGTGGATTTGTTTTTTGTTCCTATTTTGCATATTCTCTGATAGACCATAATCTACTAGAAAATTTTTACTTTTTCTCTTTCGTAGTTAGATTTTTTTACCACCTTCATCTATTTGAACAAAAGTTACAGTGTATTTAAAAAATGAGAGCTTGAATGATGTACTTATGTAACATTTAAGTCCTGAGGTATATTTTGTGACTGAAAATTATAGTAGACACAACTGAATGATATCCACCTGTCTGCATTTCCCAGAAGTTTTGTTTTCTTTTAAATCTTTCTACTGTCTCAGTGTTGGGTCCTGCTCTTTAGAACTTGTTCAGATCCTATCTCTTCCTTTGGCATCCCGAAGTCAGACCCTACTGTTAAATAATTTACCAAAAGTTTTTCTCTATTTAGAGTGTTTACTATAAATTAAATTAGTTTTGTACCCTGCAGTGAAAAAGGGCAGTTGAAGGATAAGAAATGAAGGTAAATTCCACTGTAAAGGCAGAACTGAAAAAAAAAAATCTAGTAAATGTTTAACTTTAAAGAGGCACAACATAGCTTGTGACCTTGTGTTCTTTAGTTCAAAGGAAGAATGGAGAATAAAATAACCACAGCAAACAGCAGTGCTGATTCACCTGGTTACCTTTTTTTCTTGGAAGTACTATCATTTTGTTCTGTTTCCATAGTTTCAATTACATAGGAAACTAAAGGGAAGACCCACTTGACTGGAAATATTCAGATAAAATTATTTTTTTAAAAAAATCTAAACTATATAGTTCTTACCTTTGAGAAAGTACTTGAGTTGGATGCTTTACACTTCCTTTCGCTAATTCACCATGCATGCATGTCTTTCGTGTGGAGTTTTAATTTTTTTATAAATTTCATTGGGGAATATTGGGGAACAGTGTGTTTCTCCAGGGCCCATCAGCTCCAAGTCTTTGTCCTTCAATCTAGTTGTGGAGGGCGCAGCTCAGCTCCAAGTCCAGTCACCGTTTTTAATCTTTAGTTGCAGGGGGCGCAGCCCACCATCCCATATGGGAATTGAACCGGCAGCCCTATTGTTCAGAGCTTGCACTCTAACCAACTGAGCCATCCGGCTGCCCCTATGTGGAGATTTTTACTTTTTTTTTTTTTTAAGCGTGTTTTTCCAGGACCCATCAGCCCCAAGTCAAGTAGTTGTTTCAGTCTAGTTGTGGAGGGTGCAGCTCACAGTGGCCAATGTGGGAATTGAACCAGCAGCCTTGTTGTTAAGAGCACCATGCTCTAACCAGCTGAGCTAACTGGCCACCCCAAAATTTTTAAAACATATACAAATAAAACTGTACTCCAGGATCTAACAGTCTGGTAGTGGAGACATGTTTTATATCAAGTATATAAAACTGATATGGAAGGTACAAGCACAGGACACAGAATTCAGAAGAGAGGAGACCTTTACTTCTGGTTTAGGAATGAAGGAAGGCATTTTACTTGAGTGTTGGACTCGAGTTAGGGACAAGGGCATTCGGCATGGGGAATAGGAGGAGCAAGGTCATGATTCCAACAGGGCAGTGTGGGCTGAAAAGAGCAGTAAACGGTTCAATCTGCTTAGAGCATAAGGAGATGAGTTAGGGACAGGAGGAGGAGGGGCAGAAGAAGTCTGGAGAAGGAAGTTGGGGCAGATGTTGGAGGGTTTTGACTGCCTGGTAAGAAATTTGAACCGTCTCTCCTTGACATTGGTGAACTGGTGAAGATTTGGGCTAACAGGTTGATGTGGCAGTATCAAAGCTGTGCTTTTATAAGGTCTATTAAGCATCATTATGTAGAAATGAGTAGATTTGAGTAGAAGACACTAGAAACAGTGAGCAGTGCAATGAGTTCACATGCTAGGTTCACAGCTATTATAGAATTGTTATGAGAGTTTAAAAGAGACGGTGATGTGAAGAGCTTAGAGCCCAACCTGGTGAGCAGAAAATGAGTATAAGCTGTTATCCTTTTTGTTTATCATCATTTTTATCATTACATGGGGGTAATAAGGGCCTGAACAAAGTTAGTGGCAGTATGAAGAAAGGTCAGGAGATGGACACTGTTACTACAGAATTTAGCAGTTTATTAGAATGGAAGTACAGAGTCCAGGATGACTCTGAGATTTCAAGCCTGAGGGACTGGAGGATAAGAAGAGAAAAGTTAGAAGGCGCGGGTTTGGGGAAAGAGGAAGATAGGTGTGCTTTTGCATACATGGAGTTTGAGTTCTGGGTGGCTTTCCAGTTGGAGGTGTTCAGCATACAGACCTGGAGCTTTGGAGAAATAGCTGAATTGGTAATGTATATTTGGAATTTAAGCCCATAGAGATTATAGCTGAACCTGGGGAATGGATGGGAGAGAATCAAGGGAGAGAATGGGCAGAAAGACCAATAAAACGTCATGTCAAAGATGGAAACACAAAACAGGGTGGACCCTGAAGTTGAGACATCTAGACGTGAGCGTGGCAGAGCCCTCTAGGTCGGTGTTCTCCAAGCTTTTTAAATTGCTCACCCCTATTACTTGAGTGCAGCTCACGTGCATGGATTAGTATTGTTTACTCTAAAAAGTCACTTGGTCATTTTTTGAATGTTAGTTAAAACCAGAGAATGTCTTTAACTTGCCTTACCCGGGCATACATTACAAAGTAAAGGTGTCACCCTTTAGTGAAGCCCACATTTTCCTCCGAATACTTAGGGCACGTGTGTGTGGTACATGGTCTTGGCACAAGTTCAACTGAGTGAGGGCATTAGTATCATCATAGGTTAAATATTCAGAAAGCTAGTATTAATATTTTCTGTTTGTGCCTTGATTTGTAAAAGATTAGAAATACTGCCCTAGAATCTGATGGCCTTCACTTGATAGGAATACGTACTATTTCCTTGAAATGTTATCCAGTGGTTCTTCGCAGTTATACACGTGTGTATATATGCGTGTGTATGTATCACCTTAAGGTTTCTTGTTTAAGGTTTAAGTATACATACACACACCTCCATCGGGGCAAAGACTAGAGTTGATTTTTTCCCTGAGTCTTATTGGGCTTAATCTTCCTGGTGTTAGCTTTGTGAAGTGTCAAATGGTAGCATCCTGCATGAAGGCCACCATAGTTACACATGGAGGAATTGGGCAACATTTGCTTAACAAGTAATTTATAGCAACATGATCGTGTTAACGGTGATGGACAGTGCACACAGTAAAGGACCAGGAAGAGGACAGCCACATCTGTAGGAGTTAGCAGAAACTTTCATAAAAGGTACCTATATTTAGTTTCTAGGCTAGGTATGTTGTAATTATCCTCAATCTGAAGTAAAGGCAATAAAAAAACTTTCGCTAGAGAAATAGTGGTAAATTTCCAGCTACCTTACCGGTTATTTATATCCTGAACTCCATGATTATTTCTCTCCTGGTAATTAACTGGGCAAATGCCCATGAAGCTACCCTTGAAAGTAGTTAAGCGTTGCAATAGTATGTAATGTGTACATGAAACAGAACTTTATAGTTAATGGAGTGATTTTACATGTATTATCTCACTTGGTATTTCCCTAAAGTAGGTAGGACGAGGATTAGTGCCCCACCTTGTGGGCGAGGAAACGCGAGGCCGAGCACAAAGACTTAAGCCCTGTGCTCTCTGCATTGCATCTTGTTGCTGTCTGAAAAACAAGCTGTGGCTGTATCCCCGTCTGGTGGGACTAATTCCTCCTTCCACCTCCCCTTTTCTTGTGCTTGCTCTTCCCCCAAAAGGCACACATTGAAAAAAAAATTGGGAATTTCCTGGAGTTCTCACACAATCTTACATTATATGACTAAACAAGTTGATCATAAAACTATCAACTATATAGTCAAATTGAATTATTTTTAAAGTTTTTGTCAAACAAGATAGGTGAGGTGCTTTTCTGAACAAAGCGTAGTGCAAATAGATAACTATGAGTACTGCCATTGTGTTGGGAGGTTGTCTTTCATCCATCCTAAGTTCACTAAGGCCAAATAAGTAGTTAAAAGACTTTCCAGATGGATGTGAAGTTAGAGTTGTGCTAAGTGTTCCGCGTTCCTTGGCTGTGTAGATGCACTCTTGATGGGGTGTATTGGACGTCTAGATTTGGGTTCTTACCTTGAACTACGGAGACAGGTATTTTTAGATGAGTTATGGTGTTCTCAAATAATCAGTTGCTTTATAGCTCTTAGCTGTGATTTATATTCCTTGCTTTACCCCTGGCAAGGTAGGTAAAACAAAGGAATTCTGATTTCTTGGAGTGAAGACTGATAATTAAAATAACATTGTCACCATGTTCACAAGGTACCAATACTGAAACACTGCAAAATTTAGCCCGAGGATTTCTCCTCTATGTGTGCAGCTATGGCAACGCCTCCAATAAGAGGGCTATGGCTCAGGCTATTCCCTGAACTATAGTGAAAAGATACAGTGACTGACTTCCCATCAGCGGGCCCCCAGAGAGAGTGAACTTGGAGTTTATCTCTCAGACTTTTTATCTCTGCTCTTGGTTGGTGACTGGGACCTGGGGAATGCGGCTTTACCAGGCCGGAAAAACCTTAAGCTTTCCACTTTGAAATGTTTAAGAATCTGGCATCTTGGCATTTTGTAGTACTTTTTCCAGGAGAATGATAAGGAAAACTAAAGGTAAAAGGCTTGGAGGATTTATGTTCCAGGCTGAGAAGACTCATAGGTTCTGAAATTTTTGGTCCTCTACTAAGTTACCAGTTCTAAAAAGGGAGGAGAACATATGAAAGAACACAGCTGAGAATCAGGGCATGTGGGTTTTAGTTCCAGCTGTGGCATAGCCTTGCCCTGGGACCTATGGCAAGCCCCTTAGTCTATCTGGGTAAAGAAAGTACCTTTATCTGTCAAATGGGAATATCAGTACCTGTGCTGTGTTTGCAGTGAAAAGTAAATGAGATAATGTAAAGAAAGCTACTTTACAAAGTGTAAAGCATGTACAAATGTAAGAGATTAGCATAATCATGTCAGTTGCTTTGCACTCTTTGAAGTCGTCTTTACATTCTCAGTTCCTGACAGCTGTATACTTGGAGGTGGGAGATTTAGGGTTTGGTTGGCTTGGAAGATTTGTTTCTTCTCATACTGCTGCAGCCTGCCTGCCCTCCCCCTCTTTTTTTTTCTCTTTCTTTCAACATTTAAATCAATGGTAAAAGACACTAAGCAGAGGGCAGAATTCAGTGTGTCTGTGAATCAGCAGAATCCATACAGACAAATCAATACAGCCAAGCTCATATTGACATTCTTTTAACACCCTCCAAGTTTTTAATTGAGAGTTTTCTGAGCAGTGATGATGATATGTCATCTGGCTTTTGTCTGATGCTTGGTATTTTTCGAGACCTTCTAACATGCATTTTCCCATTTGTATGCTGCACTGCCGTGGGGTGCTGCTGTAGGTGAGCAGAGGCTCCCAGAAGTTAAGTGATTTGCCCAAGATCATAAATATACAGGTTAGTAGCCAGAGAGCAAGAACCTCCAGGTCCAGTACATTTTCTTGATGTATTTACCCTGTACTTGACTGCCCCCCACTGTTTGCAGCTGAGTATTCGTAGGTGCTACTGACTGACCTAGAGACATGTGAAGGGGAAGGATAAAATAGAAAGGAAGAAAAGGTACAGAGCATGGGAAGAGAGACAACAGACATAAGTGAAAGCTGCTTATACGACGGGAGACTGCCATTAGCATCTTCTCTTCTGTGACTGCCACTGACATGTTGGGGGCAGGGAGCAAGTGGATAAAAATAATCTTTTGGGTTAAGGATTTAAGTCAGTGATCGAACTGACACTGCTCATCTTTGAACTGTTTGAATAGACACAGACCTTAAAACAATGCGAAAAGTAAGAAGGAACAAGCTGTACCAAATCAAGAACAGAATTTTAGAGCTTCCGCGTTTCTGACCATTTACTATATTGTGACCTTGAACAAGTAACTTAAGATCCCCAAATCCGCTTTGTTATCTGTAAAATTGGAATGATATTGCTCTCTGTATCACTGAACTGAGTGAAGGTCAATCGAGGGTAATGGATGTGACACGTAGTTTGTGAACTCCGAAGCTCTTAAGTTGGCATCTCTGAAACGTTCTTCAGAATCACACTTCTCACCTCTCCTGAGCATACCCAGACACAGGATCCTGCCAGAAACTGGACAAGAGGTTGTTTTCAGGGTTTCTGAATCTCAGAAGGGATCCAGTAAGCAAAATGGCTCTTTGTTTTAGGATACAATTTGACTCCGGCTACAGGCACTATTTCTGTTTCCAGCTCATCAGAATTCTTTCAGGCTCAGGGCCTGAAAAACCAGTTACTCATCATTCTTTCTGCAAGAATTTATTTACTCCTGTTAGGTTGGAGGGTCAAAGAGATTAACAAATATTTCTGTGGGGCAGAGGGGGCTAGCCGAGCTTACTCTTAATGGTGGCTTAACAGGTGAGGGACCCATATAACAGCTGTGTGATTGAGGGCAAGCTTCTCAACGTCTGGCACTTAGTTTCTCCATCAGTTAATGAGGGAGAACACTACCTCTGTCATGGGAAGATTCAGTGAAATAAAACACTTAACATGCTTTAGAACTGGGTTCTAAATATTATCTGACCCTTTTTTTGTAACGGGCCTGATATATTTTCAGCTTGTGAGTCATTCGGTTTCTGTTGTAACACTTCAACTCTACTGTTGCAGAGTGAAAGCAGCCAGAGATAATATAGATGAATGAGGGTATCAGTCTCCAGTGAAACTTAATTTACAAAAAGAGGCTGCAGGCCACATTTGGCCTATGGGCTGTACTTTGTGTACTTTGCTTTAGAATACTTCATTAAAATATTTGGTCTTTTTTCTCTATCGTACAAAATACTGATAGTGTTTTATTGCTGTTCTATATACAGGGATGGTTTAAGTTGAGCATTAATGAAGGAATGGAGAAGAAAGTGTATGAAGTAAGATGTTTACATACCATTTCTATTCCACAGAAACAGGTTTGAAAATGTTCCGTTTATGCCTTCCTGTCAGTTTCAGTGCTTACACCAGTTGCTATGCCTTCATTTTTTTCCAGTGATAGCTATATTATGATCTAGCCCCGATTTAAAAGATTATGTTGTAGTAGGCAGGAAACAGAAACATGTTTTGTTTTTGAAGAAGTGTGTCTGTTGCCAGTTTGAAGATGTGTCCTTGTGAGCAGATTTTTAGGCAGCGTGCGGCCAGTTTCAACCCTTAGTCTTTTGGGAAGCAGGGTTCTTCCAGTCGGCATTCTGAAAAACTGCTTCCTACTTAGCCTCTTGGATCTAGAGACAGACACTCCCTTAAACACCGAACTTAGCGTTCCTCAGGAAAGGGGTCTCCAGTAAGGATACATTATTCGTTCTCATAGTAGTGAGTGCCATCTGTATCCAGTTATATAAGGGTTTAGAACTTAAGTGGTAAGGTTTCTGGCGTTAAGCTCCGTGCTTTCTTAAGTAGAAACCTTAGATGAGCTTAAATAAAGACTGTTGAACACTCTTTTCGCTCTAGTCACCCTGCCTTCCCCCGTGTTCATTGATTTACTGCGTCATGTAGTGACGTGCAGCCCTTCCATACAAGACCACCTCTTGGCGTACACGTTTGGTGTACATTGCTCCTGGAGTGGCTTACTAGAGTGACAAGGCCACCAACTCGTGGGCAGCAGGCCAGTTCACAAACAGGTTTTTGATTTCCAGAGTGGTGTTATTTTTCCTTGTATGAAATTGTCAGTTTGAGGTTGGTTTTATGTGGAGAGCATGTTTCCTTAAGGCTTGAAATGCTTTTTAACCGTCGTGATTGATAATGGCATATGTCCTTAGGTCCATCTGTACAAACACGAGAAGCAAATTGACTGTGGTAGAATTGTTTTGTTTTGAAAATCTCAGTTCTCAAATTTAGTTTTCATTTTTCTTTTTTTTTTTTAATTTATTGGGGTGACAATTGTTAGTAAAATTACATAGATTTCAGGTGTACAATTCTGTATTACATCATCTATAAATCCCGTTGTGTGTTCACCACCCAGAATCAGTTCTCCTTCCATCACCATATATTTGATCCCCCTTAAGTTTTCATTTTTCTTTCTTATTTGGAAGAATATCTAAAATAACAAGCACAATTAGCTTAAATGCTACCTCCTTATTCATGTATTTCATATTAATATTCTTTCTCTTTATCTCTCACTCACCATTTACAATATAACATCCCAACAGGTTTAGCAGATTCAAATAAAGAAACCAGGAACTAACTTCAGTAAATAACTTGAAGCAGTGCTGGAACATAAATGCATGTAATAGTGCTGCTGATTGGGCTTTAAAATAAAAATCTTGCCATCTATTGACAGAGGAAAACATGATCAAAATGCCAGTCAGAAGGAAGTGATACGTGCTTTGAACATAGGAGGATACTTGTTGGTGTGTGTTACGTTGGAGACACAGGAATGGTTGGGGACTCTCAGAGCGGCCTCAAGGCTGCAGTTTGGATTGGGGGTCTTTAAGGGGATAGGTGGTGCCAATGTTTAGATTTGTTTTTCATTCAGAACCGGGCTAAGGAGATTTACTTGCATTTGACAACGAGGGCATTATTTTCAGGTGAAACGTAACTGCCTAGGATGGAGCAGCTCTAGTACTTGAATAGAAGCAGCGTTGGTCAAGGATTGTGCTTCATTTTAGGGGAGCTTCTATGATCTTTTTTTCTTGAATAGTGATATTAGGGTTTTAAGATATTATCTTCCGAAAACATCTATTTGGTTTTAGTTCAAAGAGCTGTACTGTGGGTTTAGGCGTTTTATTAAGGACTTTCATAGAATGAGGTACATGCCGAGAAATAGAGAGCTAAAATCTTAACAGTGCAGAGTTTTAGAAATTGGAATATTACAATTAAACCTTATGTTTCTTTGATCATTTTATGAGGTTGATCATTTTGATACATCCTGTTCCATGTCCAGGCATATCACTAAGGGAGAATTTGGCGAGCATGGTACCTGGTCAAAAGCAAGAGCTTGAAAGATTTCCAAGAGAATCTTTAAAGAGGAGCACTCTGCTTCTGGGATGTTTGAAAACTGCTTAGGTCTCTTTTTCTTTTTTCAAGAAGGATACAGAGTAACTGGATATTAGAGTGACAGCCATATTGGCCACCCTTGAGTCATCTGATTGAATCACCTCATTTCTTCCATGATTTTCTCTTTATCATCCTGCTAATGGATGGCCAAACCAGAGGTATTTGCCCTCTTTCTCCTCCTACTTATCAGTTGTCATTAATTTTTCAAACTCTGCCAATCTATCCCGGTCTCCTTTCTGAAAAGGTTCTGACTTTCAAAAGAGTTATACTGGGGAATGGTACACACCCATGTTTCTCGTCCGCCTTGCAACTTTCGGGACTGTGTGTGTCTCCAGCCTTCCTGCCATGCATGCCCTTTCAGCTGAAATGCACTTGAGTTGAGTCTGGCAGGTTTCTGATTGTAGTCCTTCTTATTTTAAAGGCCCAGAGAGAACCTCATTTATTCTGAGCTTCCCAGAATAGTTTGTATAACCAGTTCCTTTGGTTGTTCAAGCAATCCCAGTTAGTCTGTTTCAGGGCCCAGCTTTCCAAGAGGCCTTATTTTCTCAGGAAGGCCATACCCAGCAACTCTCTTGCGCTTTCATTCAGGAGTAATTACTTATCAGACTGCGTGCTAGACGCTACAAGGGATCCAGATATGAATTATATACTCAGGTCCTACCTACAAGGAGTTTGTAAACCAGAAGGGGAAATATGATAAGACATACACATAAATAATGATCATATAAGGTAACGTGGTGAGGGCAGAAAGAGGTACAGACAGATCAAGGGCTCTGAAGGGTCATAGGAAGGAGGGATCACTTCCAGAGAGGGATATTTAGAGAGGGCTGTGGAGAGATGGCGTTGCGGTGAATGAGGAGAAACAGCCTCTTCATCGATGGACTTGAATTCTTCTCTTTCTAGCTTTGGAAAGCAAACTCTTTTTAAAATCAGATAAATTAATAGATACTGGGAGTTGAGATTGCTTCTAGCAACAACCATTCAATACTTCATCTGATCCTTTAGTCTTTATTAAACAGTTAATCAGGCAGTCTCATGCAAGTATTCATAAAGTAATTAATGAACATAAATGATAAATCTAATAATAATGAATTAAGTCTGGGAAATTCCATACTGCGTTTTTCATGAGAGTGATCTGTGTTTATGCGGCTTGGTCTTAAGACAGTTTGTCCTTGTCACTGCACATAAATAGCTTTATCCTGTGACAGAGATAGTGATTTAACATGGAATAATAAAGGATCCTAGAATATAAATCTCTTTCTTACTTTTAAATACATACCTTCTCTCATCATCCTAGAAGAAGAACCAAACTATTATCCCTGGACTGTAGATGTTGTAAATAGGCTACTTGTGTAGCAAAATCAATTTAGTTGCAATTCATGTATTAATTATTAAAAGAAGTGATAAGATTAAGGTTGCTTTACATATATATATATATATATATTTTTTTTTTAAAGATTTTATTGGGGAAGGAGAACAGGACTTTATTGGGGAACAGTGTATACTTCCGGGACTTTTTTCCAAGTCAAGTTTTTGTCCTTTCAGCCTTAGTTGTGGAGGGCACAACTAAGGCTGGAGTTCAGCTCCAGGTCCAGTTGCAGTTAGCTAGTTGCAGGGGGCGCTGCCCACCATCCCTTGCGGGACTCGAGGAGTTGAACCGGCAACCTTGTGGTTGAGAGCCCACTGGCCCATGTGGGAATCGAACCGGCAGCCTTCAGAGTTAGGAGCACGGAGCTCCAACCGCCGGAGCCACCTGGCCGGCACTGCTTTATATTTTTTAACTTGAGTGTTTGGTGAGCAGAATTTGTTTGTGTTTATGATTAAGTTTTATTATTTTAATGTTAAGTTGTGCCTCAGTCAGAAAATATTGAGAACACCGATTTGTGTAAAGTCTGTTTCTTGAGATTTGGTCTAATTGTTAAACCCCCATGTAAAGACTGGGTCTGCTTTAAGGAAAGCCTTTTGAATCAAAGTACTCACTTTTTCTAGGAATTTACAGTAACAATTTGTGTTCTTCCAAGAGGTATTAAAAGAATTAGCTACTAATCATCTCGGTGCAAAGATACTAGAAAACATGTTCCAAACCTTTTTCTGTTTTTCCTCTTGAGAGGATCTTCTGTCCCTGGTGAAGAGAATATCTTTGGTTTTTGGTCAGAATTTATAAAAAGAGGTTTCTGAATGGAAAAATCATAAAACTAGAACTGTGAATCCAAAGCTCAAATGGAAACTTATTTGTGAATTCAAGGTAATGTAAAGAACAGACAAAGCTATCTAGAGATGAAAAAGAATGCCTTACTAATAAGCCAGTTTCCCAGAACTGGAGGAGGAGGAGCTCATATTTAAGCTAAAGGACTACTTAGGGTGGGGTTGGGCAGAGGTTGAATAGAGCTGTGAGCATCTTTTAGAGGGGTGGGCCTCTGTAGTTCTTAATGTCTTTTTGAAATTGTAAACTTCTATGATGCAGTAAAATATAAAGGACATTATTATTGATGGGTTTTTTTTTTGCCATTATCCATTTGTGATTATCTAATTCAGATGGGCCTCTCAAGTCAAAAACTTAGCCTTTAAATCTTTTTTTTTTTTTTTAATGAATTACATCTTTAATGGAAGGGAGAAGTGAGATATAGAAAAACAGTGATCTTTAAATCATTTTTGAGTTCCAGAATTATTTAACTTCTGCTTTGTACTGAATCCCCATTCCAATAGAGTATGGCTCCGAGCCAGCCAGAGATTCATTCATGATCTATTGACTGCACACGTGTTTGGGAACTGAGTGCGCCAACACATCCTTAGTTGGGGCACTGCAAAATTTAAAAGCAGACTGCACAGACATTTCAAAAGTACTTCTTGAATTGTTCGACTGTGTAATGTTTGTGGGAAGAGATCGGAGGACAACCAGAAGTTGTTACCAGCATTCTAAATCTCACAGACCTTTACACTCAGACTAAACCTACACATGAGCAAGTACACAGAGATACCACTGGCAATCGTGCGTCTTCCTCCTTTGACTGTAGCAGTTTGCAGGGCAGATTTTGCTAAGATGAGGCCTGTCCATGGATTCCTACAAGAAAAGGTTAGATGCTTACTTTAAGTTTTTTTATAAGTATTTTCATTTCTAGAAGATTTTTCATTTGCCCCATTTTAAAAGGTTAGAGTCTCACTGTCTTCATTGTCATGAGTACCTTGGAAGAATCTATGAATAAAAATAATTAAACTTCTCTAGATTACCTTGATTTCTTTGTTCTTAGTACTCTAAGAGAATAGCGTATAGGCTCTGCACCTTGTGATAAGTGAACATGTAATGGAAGCTAAGTTGAGGACCTTACTTGGTTTAGGACTCAGAATTTTATCTGGTCATTTCCAACTGTGATTCAACACTCTTCATTTTAATTCCCTCCAGAAACTCCGGGATCGAGTTGCTTCCTAGTACTTAGAGTTCATGTTGATGTATTGAGCTTCTTGTAGGCCTCCAGCGCCAGAAATTGGCTCCAAACCCTTTCCCATTACATCATCACCCACTAATGTCATTACACTAGAGTGAAATCTGCTTTGAAGATTGTACTCGTTTTCTTTCCATTTCTTTCCTTTCATCACTTCCTTTATAAGGAAACAACAACAACAACAAAATCAGAGACCTCTAGGACAATCCCAGGCAAACATTTAAGAGAGAATCCAACCTTCTCACAGTGTAAACCTACATTTATCAGCCTTCCTTCCACTGTGCTGATGGAGAGTGATCAGCCCAGCACGCAACCACGTGGAGCATGGAAGGGAACACATTTGGTCACGTGACACCTGTCTTGGGTGCTTTTCTTTTAGCCCTTCCGATTAGTTCTTAATGACTTACATAGCTGTCCCGCCAGCATCCTGTCACTGGCATGTGAAACTTTTTCAAATAATTTCCCAGAATAGAAATTCTTCGCACATCACTAAGTTTCTAATTCTTTGTGTTTAATTAAACTGTTTCTTGCATTTAAGTATTTGCTAGATAAGCATTTAAGCCATCTGGAGTTTTTTACTTTCCTCCTATAAATCTTTTAAGACGTCACAATATTACCTACAGTGGGGATTCTTACTGATTTTACCTCTCCATCACAAAGCAGTCGACTGAATGCAGGTTCTGACCCTCTTCTCGCCTAAATTTAATTCCCCATTGTTTTTCAACCATCTTCAGAGCTTCCAGTTGATGGTGTGCTTTGTTTGGCCTTGTGCCTAACAAAGTAAGGTTCAGGTAAGGAGAAAACTGGGAAATGTTTCAGTTCAGAGACTTTGTGCCACCCACTCAATTATTGGCCTACGCTTTAGTGCTTTTGTGTCCTTTGAGGCAGATTAGTTTGAGATTAGAGGAATAATCATCCGTAGTCCCAAAGAAATGGGGCCACAGTGTCTAAAACAAAAGAATAAATTTGACTCACATTTTAAGACTTGGGGTTTGCATTTCTGTAAAGTATGAATCACTGGGGACCCTTAGTATATCTGCTGCAGGCTGTGGCACAGAGTGTGGGAAGCCACGTAGAACTTGAGAAAACATTGGAGGGAATGACATTGAAAATGTATAGACCATACTAGGGAAACCAAGTGCCTTTCCCCACCACGACGAGACATTAAAAGCCCTTGAATTTACATTAGGATTTCAATTTGGATTTCTAACAATTTTAGATTTGCTAGTTGGAGCTCCTGGATAGTCTCTGTGGTATAAGCTGGATAGAAGGGAAAACTTTTCCCTCATATGTTTTTGCTAAGATTTAAGTCTGTGTTAAAAACCTCTTCAGCACAAGTATATACCTTCTCAGACTCAAAAGTTGATGAATTAGTGAAAACATCTACAAGGAAAAATATGAATAACCTGGACAGAAGTCTGACTGTATTACTATTTCTCACGTGTCCCATGTATGTGTTTGTTTCCAGTTGTCAGCATGTCCGCAGAAGGAGGATTTGGTGGCACTAGCAGCAGCGATGCTCAGCAGAGCCTGCAGTCCTTCTGGCCTCGGGTCATGGAGGAAATCCGGAATTTAACAGTGGTAAGAGACAAGGAGAAGCTTCCACACAGTGTAAAGAGCTAGTCGATGAACGACCCAAACGTAGACTAAAACGTGTTTCATCTCAACCACATTTACAAAGGCATAATTTGGGTGGGGAAATGAAAATATAATTTACCTTAGGTGAGGTAGCTACAGGGATTTGAAAAATATTTTAGTGGCTTTCGTTAGACATGTGAATGTGTAGTGGATGCCGTGACTTAGAGGTAGTTTAATGTGAGGCGTATATTTTAGAGAATGCAGAAAACCGGAGCTTTCTCACTTTCTTCCGTAGCTTCCGCTCATTTCTCAGGCCTGCCAAATTTAGTGGCCCTGCCAAATTTCTAGAAGCTGATGAAAACTATTGGGCAATTTATTCAACAGCAAATCTAGTGTAAGCAGTCACTCTTTCCAGGTTTTAAAAGATACACTTCGATGAGGGTTTCTCAGCCTCAGTATTGTTGACACTTCGGGTTGGATGATTCTTTGTTGTGAGGGGCTGTCCTGTGCTTTGTGGGATGGTGAACAGTAGCCCTGGCCTCTCCTCACTAGACGCCAGTGGAACTTGCCATCTCCTGCCAGCGTGACAACCCAAAATATCTCCAGACATTGGCAAATGTCTCCTGGGGCTAAAATCACCCCCTGTTGAGAACCACTGACTTAAAAGAATTGGATATAATCCTTGAGTTTATAATCTAGTAATTATAACTAGAGTCATTTATTCAGTAAGTATCTATTAAATACTTACTGAGTCAGGCACAGGAATGAGTCTGAAGCAGTAAAAGTCAAGTGCTTTGGGAGCACAGGGCACAGTGTTTGTTCCTCCCTGGTTGAGTTTGGGAACCTTAAGTAAAGGGGACATTTTGTTGAGTCTTAAAATGTGAGTATTCTGCATTCACCAGATGAAAAGGATGGGCGAGAATATATATTTTTAAATTAAATTTATTGGGGTGACATTGGGAATAAAATTGCATAGGTTTCAAGTTTCAAGTTCTATCCTGTTTCATCTCTATATTGCACTGTGTGGGGAGAGTATGTCTCAGGCAGAGGGAAACGCCTCATAGAGGCAGGGACGCCTTAGGTTTAGAGGAACAGCAAGAAGTTCAGAGTGGCTGGAGGTTACTGTGTGGGTAGTGGCGGTGGAGGCAGGTTTAAGGAATGTAACAGTGGTAGCAGGTGAGACAGGTTAGAATTGAAATATTGGCAGAGCGTAGTGTCATGTCCTTAGGAAGAATGTTCCATTTGGTGTCATTTTAGCAAATACTGATGGAGCTCTCTGGGTTAGATGTGTCATTCCTGCCTGGAAGGTATTAGCATCCTGGCAGAGCAGACACTGGATTCCTTCCTAATGTAGAAATAATTTTTAATGTAGAAATAATTCAATTTTTTAGTTAGTGGCTTTTAACCTCTGATATACAAGGTCAGTTTATTCGCTCACTCAGCAAATACTTTTTATGCACCTACAGTGGCTATGCTAGGTACTGTGGACCCAGTAAGGAACCAGGTAAGAGCGTTGTACTCACAGAACATATATTCCGGTGGGGAGACAGGCTATAAACAAGTGATGAATGAATAAAATAAACAAAAGAACTTCTCAGAGTGATTAATGTCCACTGACTTCAGTGGTAAAAAACTAATTCGTATTCTGGCTGTACCTGTGAGCCGTGTTTGTTTCTAGGGGGGATTTTTCCGCAGTTGAGCTTGGCTTGGCCTTTCTGAGAGTGGGCTGTGTTCACATGTGGATTTCCACTGAAAAGTCATTGTTTCTCTTTTGCAGTCTAAAGGTGGTAGTTATCTATACTGTCTCAGATGTAAAAGAGAAGGTAGGAAAAAATGAAATTATAAAGTCAAAAGTGGGGTCTTTTGTTCATATTTTAAGGGGATAATCTCATGGTTGAGCTTACCAGGTTTTAGTGCTGACGTCAGCCGGTGTAAAACGAGTGCCCTCCTGGGGTGTCGTGGGTCCAGGCGAGTATATCAAGTCTGCGCTCCAGCTTGAGCGCAGAAGCAGAAATCCAGCATCCAAGCAAGTGGCCAGAGAAACTGGAGGTTCAAGCTCAGCACTTAACTCATCTGTATTTTGTTGGGCTTTGATTTTCTCTTTTTTAATTGTGGTTAAAACAAACACATAAAATTTACCATCTTACCGTTTAAAATTATAAAGTTCACTAGTCTTCAGTATATTCACATTGCTGTGGAATAGATCTCTGGGACTTCTTCAGCTGGCAGAACTGAAACTCTATACACCTTACTCAACAGCTACCCTCCTCCCCTCTCCCCAGCCCGATAACCACCATTCTACTTTCTACTTTCTCTGAAGTACCTCATGTAAGTGGAGTCATAACACCTATTTGTCTTTTTGTGACTGGCTTATTTCACGTAGCATATTGTTTGTCTTCAAGGCTCATCCGTGTTCTAACATGTGGCTGGATTTCTTTCCTTCTTAAGGCTGAATAGTATTCCATGTATATGTGTATATACCACCTTTTGTTTATCCGTTCATCTGCCAGTGGGCATTTGGGTTGCTCCCACTTCTTGGCTATAGTGAATGATACTGCAGTGAATATGGGTGTGGGCTCTGATTTTTACCCTACTTGCTTTAATTTTCAAGCTTGATTGCCAACAAAGCAGATTGTAGTGTTGACCTACTTTTAGTACCTGGACAGCTAGTCCTTCAGATGTTAAAAATGGATTCTTTGAGGGATTCAATTTTAGTTCAAGTTTTGTGAAGAGAAAGAAGAGCAAGGAGGAAAGTTGTCTTGAGAAAGTTGTTTTGAATCATTCTTCTGTTGATGGCTAACTAAAATTTTTCTCCCACGTACCCTTGAAAAAAGATGCCTAGAATGTTACCATGGTGTCTCTTACGTCAGATACTTAGAATGTTTGGCATACAGTAGGTGCACAATAAATGCTTGAATGACCCAGACTCCTTCACTTCAGATTTAGTGTGAAGCAACATCAGTGCCACGTTTGAAGAGAACACAATGCAGTTAACTTGGAGTGTTCTCTCCCTTTGTAAAACTCTTATTTTTCCCTCTCCTTATGACACATGAAGGTATCTGATTCTCTGACTGCACTTCTGCCTGTGTACTTGGCCAGGTATTTTAGCATTTAGTCTGTGCCTTTCCAGAACTCAATAACACTTATAACCAGACTTCCTCAGATATGTCAGAGCCTCTTAGGTTGACATCTCAACATGTCTAACAGATTTTTTTGAAAATCCACTTGTTCAAAGTATCCAAACATGAATAAAAAACTTAGGAGAATATTCACAAGGTGTTGTGGTCTCTAAAGATTTGGACAAAGATTGTTCCAAAAACAAGTAATTAAAGTTTGCTAGGTGATAGATTTCATGATGTATTGGAAATACTGACCCCAGTCATTTTGGTCTGTGTTCTGGAAAAGAAATTTATCTTTCGTCTCAGCTTGGCCATCACACTCTCCTCACTCTTAAAAGCTCTGCAATTGTCCATAAATCCAGGTGGTGTTCAGCTGGAATTGAAGTTGGTTAAAAATCATACCAAAATGATTGTACAACAGGATGATTGTGTAAAATACCATTTTCCTGCTCAGCAGAGTTCTGGGAGTGATAATTAACAGATTTTTTGGCATTGAATTGTACCCCTGTAGACCTCTTTGAAAGTGGGTAAGAAAAAGCCAAGTTTGTCTTCGAGGGGTTGAGGGATGGGTGGGGAGGCAGCAATGCTGAATCGTGAAAAGAAAAATCTAACCCTCCCCTAACTTATTCGCTACATCCCATTCAGCCTTCAATTAGCTGTAATTTAATGCCTAGGTCACTTTCTTTTAATTGCCAGTTACATCTTTTCACTCTTCAGTGCCTCCAGATTAGACGATGGCATTTCTAACATTACAGTCAAATCAGATAACCATTTAAACAAGAAACTGGAGGTGAAGGTTGGTGGACTGACAGAGCAGGTCCTGTGTTGTTTGAGCCCTTCCTGTAGAGCAGTGCTTCTCAGACTTTGTCGTCTAATGAACCACATGAGGATCTTGTTAAAATAGAGAGTAGAGCCTGAGATTGTGCATTTGTTTTGAGTTCCCAGGCAATGCCATTGCTGGTGTAAGGACCTCACTTTGAGTATTAAGGCTTTGAAGCAGTGGTCCTTAACCCTCACTGTTGATTATAGTCACCAGGGGAGTTTTCAAAAAATGTGATGCCAGGAGTTCTTGATCCAGTTAGTCTGGGATAAAGCCCAAACACTGTTTTTCAAAAAGCTCCCCAGGTGATTCTAACATGCAGCCAAGGTTGAGAATCACTGCTTTTGAAAGGATTAGAATCTTGACTTTGCCCGAGTGCCTGACTGGGTAGGCCTGGAAAAGATTTCTCATCATTATTTGAAACTCTGGATGTTCTGTAGTGCAGTCTGAGACCCATTGACTTTTCTTTGGCTCCGAACTCTCATTGAGTGAATTCAGACTTCTTGAAACTCAGCAATTTCAGATGGCAGCATTTTTAATGTAGTTCTTTGGTTGTGGTCGGCAGCACAGGAATGTTCTGAGAGAGAATCTGCTCTTGCACCTTGCTGATACCACACCCAAGAGTAGAAGGAAAAAATCAGTATGTCTCAGTTGTTCCACTTGGCTCAGCATCAGAAATTAAATGTTATTCACATCAGTTGCATGGTTGCTGATGACAAAGGGAGCATTGAATTAAAAGCCAATTTAGTGGACCTCAAACTACTGATAGTGAAGGGGCTCCCCTCTCTAGTAAGCTTATCATACACACATGTGACTGGAAAGCTAGGGTGAGATTCTAGAAAACTGGGCTATTGTCAGCAATAAGGAACCACACACATCTGAAGATCCACTTTTCACACACTGCCCCTTGAGATCTCAAGGTTAGGGGATCATGAGAAAGTTGCTCATAAAAGAAAAGGTTGGGGTGGGGCTTAGAGCAGAGATTTTTTGTAAATTTCTGCCTCATTTTACACCTCTCCAAAGGTGGCAGTGATATAATCTCTTTATCCTTTACCGTTTCTTGTTGCTTTTGATTAAAGAATAGTCTCATAGAAATTCTAAAAGTGTTATTTTACTCTTTCAAATTGGGGAAGGAGATTACTTTTTTATCAGCTTTGGGCTTTGGTTAAGTAATCTTGGAACAGTCTTGTGGAAATTATACTCAGTAGCCACGCCAAGTGAGAGCACACTTGCAAGAGAGCTAAGTCTTGTGGTCATAGTCTTGTGCTGTGTGTATCATCCCGGGAGGCCTTCCAAAGGGAGCCCTGACCCCCAGCATTCTCTTTGGCATTTCTGTTTAGCATCATCGTTTTCTGTGATATACCACACAAGAAGGAGGACCACTGATTGACTTCTGTGGTTAAATTTTTGTTTTTTAAATCCCTTTAGAATCTGGCCCCAAGCCACCCTTCCCTTTTCTGTTCCCTTCTGTCCTAAGGTCACATGACTGAAACTTGAATAGACCATGTTTTCTGTGTCTGTGTCCTGCGCATGCTGTCCCCTCTGTCTGAATAACATTCTCACACTTTTCCAACAAGCACATTTGTAGCATCCCTTAGGCACAATTCAGATGTCAGCCCCCACTTTGCCAACTCCTCCTGCTCACTCCAACCCCCATTGCCAGCTGGTTGTTTTCCTCTGTCCCTGTGGGATTTTATACCCCCATTCTAGTATAGAGTAGGGGTTATAATGTTTTTATGTGTCAGTCTCCAACAATTAAACTGTAAGTTGTTCAAAGGTAAGAAAGATTTGCATCTTTCACATAGCGGTAGGTATAGTACCAGTAGGTATCATATTAGTTGAGTTGCATGAATGAATAAATGAAAGAGGATAAAAAGAACGTGTCCTGCTGTCTCCTTTTGGTGAAATTTAATAAACTGGGCTTGTAAACCTCTGCCACTCCAGGGTTGGTTTTTGTAGAGGCTTCCTGGAAAATGTTGATAGCTACTTTGGAAAAGGAAAAGATGAAAACTTGGTGTTGGGAGTTTGTAGAGCTGAGTGGTGGACAAGCAGCTTGTTGGGTTTGCGTGGGGAAATTAGATGTCTTGGGGTATATTTTATCCTAGTAGTTTCTCTTCCTTCTGTAATCATAAAATAGATTCTGGGTAGGCTGTTCTATGCTTTTCCAAAATGCCCCACTGCCTTCCTTGGCATACAGTTGAGGTTTTCTGTTGGTCCTGGAAAAGAAAGTTCACTTATGTATTAATTATACCAGATCTCAAATAATAGCTGTTCTTTCCATAATGTGATGATGCAAATTCCCAGGTGAGCATATTGGGTTTGGTGAGTCACATTTCAGACCACTTATAGAATCAATCATTTGACACCTAGTCCCAGCAGGGATTTTGCTGATTTTAGCTAATCTCTGTCTTTGGACCTCTTTCTTCATTGCAGCTCTGAAACCCAGAATTGATTTTTATTTCTAGAATTGCATCCATCATCGGCCATGTGTTTAAATACCAGTAGTATCAAAATGAAACACAAAGTTGCAAATAATCAAGTTATGCTGGTCAAAAAACCCTTTCCTAAATCCTGTCCCTGGTATAGTGATGTGGTTTCCCCCTAGCCCAGTTTTGTTTGTTAAGGAAAAAAGTGCCAGGGCTATTCCAAAAAGCCTCCTGATAAATTCACCCTCACCCTTCTTCCATACCCTCCCTCCGAGCAAACCTCCAAGCAGAGTTTGGAGACAGGCCCTTTGCTGCTGTGATGGGAAAGAAGTCCGCCCCATTTGCCCCCGCCCCCCGATTTCTGGTGTCAGGTTAGTGCAAAGGTCGGCAGTAGAGAACTGGTGGTCACTGTGGTCAGGTGCTGCTGGCACTTGCCCTTGTAGACCCTGAATGGAAGAAAGAACTGGCAACTTAGAGGAACGCCCCTGAGGCAACACTTGTTTTCATGTGCATATTGCATACTGGTAAACTTTCCTGGGAAGAAAACGATACTCATAATGTACCTCTATAGTGTGCTGGCAAAGAATCTGGTATTGTTTGGAGCTCATTTTCTAGAGGGCACTGTGAGAAAGCCATCATGAATTTATCCTGAAACCCTTTGTTTGAAGCTCTGCATGGGTTAAGAAGAATTTTGCTTGCAAGGAGCTTGTGTTTTCTTCATTTCATCTGTACCTCCTCTTCTGGCGTATTTTCTGAAAGGAGGGACTAAGCAAATCAGTGTTTCATGCTGCCTGTCATGCTCTTTGACTGTCCCCACCACTTATGCACCTTGTGTTACTCATTTCAGAAAGATTTCCGAGTGCAGGAACTCCCACTGGCTCGTATTAAGAAGATTATGAAACTGGATGAAGATGTGAAGGTGAATTCACATTCATTTTTATTGTTCATATTGAAGCTAAAACGATGGGCGGAGTATTGCTCATTTCTCTAGAGCTCAAAGTTTAAACAAAAATGAAAATATTGTTATTGTCTGTCACTTTTTTATTTGGTTCCTGGTAAAATTGTTAAGTGGGCTGAAATGGAACAGTTTTAATGATTATATGGTGCCTCTCTGAAAATTAGAGATATACTCTTTTCTAGATGTTGAAAAGATGCTGAGTGCTTTTGAATCACCATGTAATGTAAACATGTATCATCAAATCAACAGGACAGCGCCATCTTCGTAGGATCTTATTACAACCTCTAGTTTGTCGATTTGAGCTCTTAAGAAATGTTTGATAGTGATATTGCATCTGTGAGTTGTTTACATGAATTCTATTTGTGAGAGGGTTTTCTTGGGGGTGGCTGTTTCTGTATTCCTAGGAGTCCATGTCCCACTGTAACTCTCAGGAAAGAGCAATTCCCTCTCCTTACCACTCAAAATTAATAGTCTCTTGTGTTTGTATAGAAAGCTAACAGTTCACAGCAATTTTCCCTTTTATTAGCTCACTTCTTCCTCATAGCAACCGTGTGAGATTTGATAGGATAAGAATTATTCGTTTCATTTCATAGGTGTGGAAATGGATAAAAGAAGTTAAAAGTGACTCACCCAGAATAGGAGAACCAAGATCCCAATTCTCATCTCCTGCGTCCTTAACTCCAGAGCTCTGCCCATGGCTCTGTCCTGTACAGACTACCTCCCCAAGGGTTCAGAGCCTTATTTGACCAAGACCTTAAGTTACTTACTGTGTGCCAGGCCCTATGCTGGGTGCTTTTATTGATATTATTTCATTTGATTCCCATAACAGTATTGGAAGGTTCTCCTCTTTTTCAGTATATGAAAAATAAAGCCCACAGGATGGGAAGCCTGAGACTACCTAAATCCATTGATTCTCAAACCCATTATCTTTCCCCACATCATCTCTCCTTGGATTAGAACCTAAACCCTACCATACTGGCTTTATGGCCGTGGGCAAGTCATTTCACCTCTCCTAAACCCTCGTTTCTCTGAAAGGCTATTAAGAGAGTCAGAATGCACCATGGGGGCTAGCTAGCTGAGTGAGTATTCTCTCCCCCTCTCCCCTTCTTCCACCCACTGCCTACTTTGTCCCTACTCAAGGATTGATTTTACTTTGGAATCTCTTGAGGCTACTACCTTCTCATTTTCCGATCCTTGCCCCATAGCCCAGTGGCAGGACGTAAGGTAAGGGACACACTGACTGCTTTGAATGACTTGCTGGTGATTGACAGGGGGGCCTACGTCTGTTGCAGATGATCAGTGCAGAAGCCCCTGTGCTATTTGCCAAGGCAGCCCAGATTTTTATCACAGAGTTGACTCTTCGAGCCTGGATCCACACAGAGGATAACAAGCGACGGACTCTGCAGGTAATACATACTGTAGACTTACGTCAGGAAAACTGGGCGAGCTGTTGCCTTTGCGTGCTGCTCTTGCATGGCTTTGGACCTAAGATGGTTATTCCTTAGGGCTCTGTCAAGCTTGTGTGTGTAATTGGCATCTTCCTCTACTGTTGGGAGGCAGGCATACCTTACAGCCATTGATAGTATTTCCCTACTAAAAATCTTAATTTCCAACTCTCCCATGGTTTTCACAGCTCAGTGACTGAACTCTTCACTTGGAGAGTCCTCACTATAAACAGAGGCTGAAGTGATATTTATTTCCAGATGTAAACAACTTCTGGTTAGAAGCCTTGAGAGACCCAGGAAAGGACAGTCCCAGGAAGAACCAGTCTCACTAACCTCATTAGCCTTTTGTTCCTTCTCTGCCTTCCTGGGAATCCTTCCCCTGTTCTTTTTGTTTTCATTTTAATCCAGCAAATCAACATTCATATTACATGAAGACCCGCTGGTCATTGGCTCGAGAGGCCCTCCCCTCAGCAGCCAGGCCCTAGCTCTTGGGAGAAAGGTTTCCCAGACAGATACAGGAAAGTGGCAGTATTTTAAGAACAAAGCCAAGAAAGTAAATTATGTTTTCTCCTCTTGTTTTCCTTTACCTCCAAAAATTGAAAATGCATGTATTTATTCATTTATTCTACAAATATTTATTAAACACCCACAATGTGCCAAGCAAGCACTGTTCTAGGCTCTGGGGATTAATACACAAAACAGACAAAAATCCACCCCCCATGGGAAGCCTACATTCTAGTTTAGCTAGACATTGGGAACTTACTTTATGCTGCCTTGAAGGAAGCCTATGGATCTAGAGAGATCCAGTTAAAGCTGCCTTCAAGATCAATTCCGATTAAAAAATAAAATGGGCAAAACACTTTAATAGGCTGTTCAAAAAATAATATATCCAAATGACCAATAAGCATAGGAAAAGGTGCATAACATCATTTGTCATCTGGGAAATACAAATTAAAATCACAATGAGATATACTGGTTTATACCCACTAGAGTGGCTAAAATTTAAAAAACAAAACAAAAAACTGACAATAGCAAGTGTTGGTGAGGAAGAAGAGTGACTAAAACTCATATGCTGCTGGTCAGAATATAAAGTGGTACAATCACTTTGGAAGGCTGTTTCTAGTAAAGGCACTTTTTAGTAAAGTTAAACATATCCCCACTCTGACCCAGCCATTCCAATCCTAGTTATAGAACCCAAAGTGTGGGCATTCTTGTATAAAAATGTTGATACCAACCTTATTTATAATAGCCAAAAACTGGAAACAACTCAAGTATCCATCAAGATGGGAATACATAAAAAATGGATATCGTCATAAAATGGGTTACTAAACAGTAAAAAGAAACAAACTGTTGATCATACAACAACATGGATGAATCTCAAAAATACTGTTAAGCAAAAGAAACCAGAAAGAAATTACATAGCACATAATATACACTGTCACCAACTATAGTGATAGAAATCAGAGCTGTGGTTGCCTCAGATTGGTGGGGGTACTTACTAGAAAAGGATGGAAGGAAACTTTTTATATTTTTATCTGGGTGATAGCTACTGGGTGTATATATTTATTAAAGTCCATCAAGCTGGGTACTTAAGATTTCTGTATTTTACTAAATATGAGTAATAATTCAGTAAAATATGAGCACTTAAAAAGGC
Organism: Rhinolophus ferrumequinum; assembly: GCF_004115265.2. Lineage (NCBI taxonomy): Eukaryota > Metazoa > Chordata > Mammalia > Chiroptera > Rhinolophidae > Rhinolophus > Rhinolophus ferrumequinum. Next base: position 28,515,402 of record NC_046292.1, read on the forward strand.
AAAATAGAAATGTTAAAAGACCAATTTAAGTATACGTTTCCAAAATACTCCAGAACACTTTGGTGTGTGTTTGGAGGTGATTGTTGTTTCTTTTTATCCCCTCCCCCAATTCCATCCTTAGATGAACTGTTTAGATAGCTTGAATAGGTGACATCATCAAGGATGTGATACTATATCGTACTAATCTTAAATGAGTCCTGGCAGCCTTAAGATGTGCCCTGCTTCGGTAGGATGGGTTTATTATCAAGCTGGTGGTTGGCAAGAATGGTGGACTGGAGTTTTGCATTTCAGTGGCTTGAGGCCATCACAGAGACAAGGGAAGGAAAAAACAGAAAATTTCCATCCCCTCCTATTTTATCTGATGAGTCACTTTCTCTTTAAGATGTAAGAGGTTGCTAAGAATTTCTGTTAGTAGCTTGACCCTCACCCCCATATTTTATGAAAAAAATTCAAACATAAGCGAAGTTTGCAGTGAACACCTGTATACCCGTTACCCGTCACCTTTTATCTCCATATCTATCTATCCTTCTATCCGTCAAGTCATCTATTTTTAAATAAATTTAAAAGTTTACTTTTCCTTAAATGTTAATACTTCAACATGCATATCATTCATTAGAATTCACTCTGTTTTCCTATTTTTTTCTTTTTCTTTGAAATTTTTGTGCAGTGAAGTACACAAATCTTGAGTATACATAGTGTGTTTTTAATTTAAAAAAAAATCCTTTAATTTTATTATTTAAAGAAAGGGAATGTCACTCATAGAGAGAACCCCTTCAGAGCAGGTTTTGGTTTCAGTATCATTAGTCAGCTGACTCCTGTGTTCTCTTCTGCCTACCCCGCCTCTATTCTAGTAGCTTCAGACTTCTAATGTTTATACCGTGTTTCCTTGAAAATAAGACCTAGCCAGACAGTCAGCTCTAATGCGTCTTTTGGAGTAAAAATTAAGACCTGGTATTATATTATATTATATTATATTATATTATATTATATTATATTATATTATATTATACCTGGTCTTACAGTAAAATAAGATCAGGTATTATACCCAGTTTTATAGTAAAATAAGACCGGGCTTTATATTAATTTTTGCTCCAAAAGACGCATTAGACCTGATTGTCTGGCTAAGTCTTATTTTCGGGGAAACACGGTATCACATTAAATAAGATTTAAACCATGGATTTAGCATTGCAATTTTGAATTCCAAAATAAAAATTATAGCCTTATAGCAACTAAGATATAGATCAGTGACTAGAAAATATTGCAAAAAATTACTGAATTAGGATTTCAGCTAAGAGATTCAAAATAGATTATAACTACTTGTGGATCAAAGAGGCAAAATATTATTTCAGGCTATAAAAAGGTTATAAGATCGAATGGTAGCCTAACCTGACTAACAACAGAAGGACTAGAAACCTGCCAGTGGAGATTCCTAGATTTGTACAAATTTAGCTGGAGGATGATAATTTAACAATTTAGCAAGGGCCTTGGGGCAGGGTCCAGCAGAGGCAGCGGTAGTTGGAAGCTGGAATACCTTGTTTGTGGAGCATGAGCTGCAGGTAGCTCCTTTGTGTCGATTACGTAGCAAGTCTGATCATTTGAAATTTTATGAGTTTGGCGGTGCTTATTTCAGCTATAGACTTGGCCATGGGTATTTAGTTTGGCTTAGAAGTCATCGTCTTATTTTACTTGTAACTCGGAAGCTATAAAGCCAGGTGAACCAGTTTCTCCCCAGGCTAATTTCTCACCTTGCCTTTCTTTGTTACAGAGGAATGATATCGCCATGGCAATTACAAAATTTGATCAGTTTGACTTTCTCATCGATATTGTTCCAAGAGATGAACTGAAACCTCCAAAGCGTCAGGTGAGCTAGGAAGGCGGTTGTTATTGCTGCTGACTGAAGAGCACTTTGCATATGGGTGTCAAATAATGCTCCTTTTCGTCTCTCATCTGCTCTTCCTTTTGCTTCTCCTTCTCTAGACCAGATCCATCCTTAACATCTCCTTCTGTTACTCATTTATGGATACTTTTAACTCAGTACCGCTGAGGTGGTATTTCAGTGAAAATAGACAAAATGAAAATTAAAGGCTTTTAGTTATAAACAGTAAAGTAAAGCTCATTTCAAGGTATTGTAGGAAGTCTATCAGCGTTGTTAATCTGGGATGGGAGAATATTCCCAGTGAGTTACAGATTTTAGAGCTTTAAGAAACATCCCCTCTATGTGCACAGTGATGTTTGGAGTGAGTGGACTTTGGTCTACATTGTAGTTCTGTATAGTCTCTGGCTACTCACGAGAATTACCTGTTAGGGTTTAAAAAATATCAGTGCCCAGGCTCCACCCCACACCAGCTGAATCAGAATCTGTGAGAGAGAGGCTCAGGCGTCGGTACTTTTTAAAGCTCCCTAGATGCTTTCACTGTGCAACCAAATTTGAGAACCACCACTGAAACTATTTTCTAAGCAGTCACAAGAAGGGAATGTGAGTGTCTGTCTGCCTTTCCCTCTTCTCTACCCGCCCCTTTCCAAAGGTCTCACCGATTGTTTTTTTAGCACATGGGGTGCATAAAGCTCTTAATTACAATTGTACTACCCCTCTGTCCTGTATAGCTCATTGTTTCAGGCTCGAAGGTTACCTGACTCACTAGGTGGAATAGAGACACCTGGGGAATAATGACAGCGTCTGGCAGGAGCAAAGCTGCTTGCTTTGTTTTGTTAAGAAAATTTTAAGTGTTTTTTATGAATTATTTCATAGTATATTACCCTTAGAAACAGGGTCACCTGTGACTCCCATATTGTCTCATATTCGTAACCAGTCAGAAAGTGTAGGAGAAGCGGGCATCTTAAAGGACATACGTAATCCTGACCCTGCCAGGGGCCTTTGGATTCGTAGGCCTCTCTGTCGCCTCCTTACTAGAGCAGGGAGCCTCACTGCGTCTCCGTTCTTTCTGGGCAGTCTTTGCTACTGTAAACATCCTTGACTGGAAGCTGTAAGGTGTTCAGAGGAGCTTTCAGTCGGATGTTTACAGCGGCAGGCTGCCACGGTCGTCCCCGGCTCCGCGTCGCCTGAGACACTGCAGGTTTGTGCCCGTGGGCTCACTGCCTCCTCTCGGGGTGCTTCCCTCCTCTCTGAGAAGTCATTACAGTTAGAACTCAGACCATTTCTCTTCCTTCAAAACAATTGACATGAGATGTGTGCTCCTTGTTGGAATTTGTTTCAGAAGCCCCCTTTAAAAACCAGGGGGAGAGATCTGTGACAAAATCAGGCCTTGTTCACGCTCCTCGTTCTAACTCCTGCTTGTTCTCTGAGCTGCCTGCTGAACCAGCTGGCTGGAGAGAAGGGTCCTGTCCTGTCCCTTCCTCCACAGTCCTCAGGGCTTGGCGCTGTCAGGGTGTCACACAGCTCCTTGTTCCGTCCTAGCCTGCCCCAAAATGCTACGATCCATCTCTTTTTAAAGTGTGTCCAGCTGAACTAGCTCCTTGCTGCCTGGATTCAGTTTTCTGTAGGTGTTCAAGCCATTGATTGGCATCCTATTCGGGACAGCTGCTGCCTGGCCTTGGAAAGGTGGAGATTGCTGAAAGCTGGCCTGAAATTCTAAGATAGCACTTTTAATTCTCTGTAGACATGAAGTTTTCCCAAGCTGCAAATTGGCTGGCACCTCCTTAAGTCCTTAAAAAGCGCCTACTCTCCAGAATTCACCCTTTCTGAAGGAGGCAGCAGTTGAGCGTTGCTACCGAAGCGAGTGTACTTTTCACTGGTCTTGGGCTGCCTGTACAACACTGTCGTGATGGCCCAAGGAGGTGAGGCGGCTCATTCTCTGGTGGTGGTTGTCAGTCTCCACTTCTGAACACAGTCCAAGAGCAAGCCTGTGGTTGGGGAGGTCACTGCTAAAGCGGGGCAGGTACCCCACTCCGGATTGATCAGTCATTTAGAGATTGTTCGAGCACTCGGGATGCTATTCCACGGCTGGGGAAAGGAACTAGCCAGAAATACGGAGTTGTGGATCTGAGGCCCTTGACTTCTCAGAGATGCTGCGGAATTTCATTCTTCGGGGAAGCAAGTAAAGACTATTTGAAAGCAGAAGGTAATTGAGGCCTGACTCTACCCCACTAAAGCTATGAGTTGAAAGTTCCTGCCCATTAAAATGTCATTTTCTCTTCACCCATCTCTTTAAACCAAGCATAATCATTCCCTTGCTAGCTTGACCTCCATTGGCAGAATGAGTCTTCATAATGCTGAGGAACCTTAGATATGCCTCCTTTCATTCCAGTGATTTGAGAATAGTCATGCCCTGTCCTTACAACACAAACCTAGGTGCCTTGACTGGGTGGAGTGTTCTAGACACAACCTGGTTCATAAGGAGGTTAAGACACTGTATAGTAGGCTGCAGAGGAATGGTTTTTTATCTGCTCTCACAGCTTTTGGCAAGGGGTATTTAAAGGGATTGCTTTTTGTCTAGCAAAAAGCGTACTCACTTGCTGATCAGCTGCAGTCAGGGGTCACTGCAGACAGCAGTCACAGGTCGGGGCTCGGATGCCGGTGGCTCCCTGCTCACTGGCCTCCTACAAGTTGGTTCTGGCTGCCGGGTGGGTGAGGTGGGGCGGGGGTGTCTCAGTCCTCTGTAACTTCTCGTCACCCAAGAGCTTTTTCAAGTTAGGTCTGGACTTTAATGATTAACGGTTTTTAATAAAATGGGATGGGAGATCCTAATGGAAAATAAATACAGTGAACCCATTTCAAGAGCTTTGAAAAGAGCAGTTGGCCTCTGTTTCTTGGCTAAGGAGGGTATCAGTATTTTATCCCTGTCACAGCGAAGATCTAGTTGACAAGGCTAACCTTGGTTTATAATGGTGAGAAGTTGAAGTTGAAATGGAGGTGATGTTGTCACAGTTAAGTTGTTCTGGAAACTGAGACCTAGATGAAAATAAAAGGGGACCTCCTCATCTGCCTCAATATGATCACATTCAGGGTTCAAATTGTTTGGATCTGAAACACAGAATACATTAACTTAGCAAGTTGGTTCATGTTTGAGGACTACCTTAGGAACCCTGAACATTACAAGTGTCTGCAGAGGCTGGGTGAATGGCCGTCAGGGAACCTTGTCATGGTGAGACCCACATTTCTCAGAGGCTAGATATCAACAATCCTAGTTTTAGTATCCTGGGCCCCCAGTCACCAGGCGAGCAAAAGAATACCCAGCCCTGTTCTACAGGGCACAGGAGCTTTTCTCCGCACTGTGACCACAAAATCCTAGAAGTAGCAAAGAGAGCTTAGGGACGCTTTTCTGTTGTGTTCAAGAGAATTTGTCCTACTACCAACTTGGGTTAAAAAAAGTGTAGGCATACCCTGGAAATACTGCCACTTCAGTTCCAGACCACAACAAAGCAAGCACAGGCATCCCTGGGAGATGCTGTGGGGTCAGTTGCGGACCACTGGAATGAAGTGAGTATCTCAGTAAAGCAAGTTGTAATCTTTTTGCTGGTGGAAGGTCTTGCCTTCAGTTTATAAAAACTCAATACCTGTGAAGTACAGTAAAGTGAAGTATGATAAAATGAGGTATGCCTATGATTTCCTACCTCTGTCTGCCTGGCTCTATAAATCTACTCACCATTCAGCAAGCACTTCTTGGGTGCCTACAAGGGACTGTAGGTTGGGACAGTGAAGAGCGAGAGAGAGAGCTAGATTTTGCCCTCAGAGGGCTTCCATTCTAGCAAGGAAAGCAGTGAATGTGACAAGCAAGGACAGAAACGTATGATGAGGAAAGGGCTGTGGAAGCACCGATGAGGGCACCTACCTAATGGGGATGGGGTCAGTACAGCTTTGTAAATGTCACCGGGGGATCTCTGAGGCAGCGCACAGGGTCTCTCTGTACCTTGAGGAAGAGTGTTTTTCCTCTTTGCTTGAATCTGGCAACCTTAGCACAGAACAAAGAAGTGAGTAAATGGAGCTGTTACTTTTGCTCAGCCAGCCCAAGTTGTTGTATGTTTCTGTTGTTTTTGTTGTCCCAGGCAGGGGCACCATGTGTCACAGGGTCCTTCGGAGCAGATGCTGATCTTTATGTCGGTGGTTGGGGGCCGACCAACCCTGGACCCTCAGGCTGTCACCATGCCGTAGTGTGTGTAAACATCCTACACTCTCAGCTGTGAGCTCAAGGTGGCTGGGAGAGGGTTGTTTACTCCTTCTGCCATGGAAAACGTCAGCTGAAGAAGGAACAGTCTCTTCACCCGGCAGATCGGACAGAATGCGACTTCCCTAGTCAGCCAAGGCAGCACCCCAGACGAGAGCTGTCCCTCAGGCCGCCTGGGTCGCGCTTCTGCGGCTAAGTACAACCAGAACCAGATGTGACACTGGATAGAGGTGGCCCTAGTGACCACAGAGTTCACGACCTGCTGTGAAAAGCTGGGCACTTGCCTACTGGTGCTCTCAAACCTCACATTTGATTCTGCAATTTCAACCCAGGAGAAGCCCTATGTCCCTTTCCGCTGCTGTGTCCCTCCTGAGGTAGTAGGAGCAAAATAAGGAGAGTGCTGCCTATTTGGGAGACTGGGCGCTGGCCGGCCCGCGAGCGTGACATTCGGGCAGCATCTTGCGTGTTCGCGATGAGCACTGTTCTCACCTCATAGGCCTTGACAGCATTTACTGACCAGCACTGCTGGTGCGTGGTTTTTAGTTAAGGGAATTATTTGCCCATTTGCAACTCATCACACAATGGGTGATTACTCTGTGCTTCAGAAAATTGGCTGTATGTTTTGTAAGGCCTATGGAATCTGTTATTTTTAGTTTGATTTAGCACAACTGGTCTTTCGAATTCCACTTTCCCTTGGCTTCAAATGTGGAGAGCTCAGCATTCAGCAGGCAACTGCACAGAGCCTGTTTGGGGGAAGAATGGAAATTCACTCTGGCGGCTGCTGAGTCGGTTCTTTTCCTCTTACCTGCCTCTCCTTCTACCCCACAGGAAGAGGTGCGCCAGTCTGTGACTCCTGCGGAGCCCGTCCAGTACTATTTCACGCTGGCTCAGCAGCCCACCGCCGTCCAAGTCCAGGGGCAACAGCAAGGCCAGCAGACCACCAGCTCCACAACCACCATCCAGCCCGGGCAGATCATCATTGCACAGCCTCAGCAGGGCCAGGTCTGTCAGCTGTAGAGGGGTTCTGCCCAGCACGGTGTTGGGTTTGGGATGGCGAAAGCCTGACTGGGGCACAGGCTCTCAGATCATCAGAGCACACTGGACTTGACGTCTGGAAACCTGGGCTTCCCCCACATTGAGCCAGTGAGATGACGTTCTCTCTGGGCCCTGGTTTCCTCAGGGGCCAAACGAGGAAAGGATAGTGGACAGGATGTTCTCAGGATCCCTATGAGCTAAATAACTTTAGAAGGAAAAAAGTCTGTATGATGCCCCCAGGAAGAATAGTGGCATCTCTGTAGAGGGTATTTTAAGTGGACTCCATGCCTGCTATCTGTGTCTACACGGGAATTGGCATTTGTACCCTTAAATGGGAGGTCAGGCATTACTGCCAGCTTGCATACCTCTCCTCCCTTTCTCCCCATCATTTCTCTGTCCTATAATATATAGAAGTCAAGTGGCTTCTTTTTTTTTTATTATTTTATTTAAATTTATTGGGGTGACAATTGTTATCAAAATTACATAGGTTTCAGGTGTGCAATTCCAAGTGGCTTCTTTTTACAATAGTAATCAAGATTTTTTTTTCTCTTCCCCAATACAATTGTTGTGGGAGCCGTAATATCCACCTTTGTTGGGGATCGTGATGAAAGGCTGCAGAGAACTCTTTTCTGAGCTCTGAATCAAAATTCCCTGTTGGTCATTAATTTATTTATTCATCAAACTTGATCATCCTCTGTAGATAAAGTCCTATGCTATATGTTGGCGATACAACCATGAAAAAGACAGTCCCTATTTTTAAGAATTCACAATCTAGTTAGGGCTACAAATACTTAAAGATTATACTGCCTTGTGGGAAGTGTAAGATATTCTTAGGATTGTGTAGAGGGTACTATGAGAGCATGAAAAGGGGTACCTAACAAAGATGTGAGGGAGGTGGTAGAAGAGGATGTCAGAGAAGGTTCCCTGAAGGAAATAATACGAGCCTCAGAGGAAATAATGGAAATGAATCAGAAGGGAAGGAGGGTTTTCCCAGTAGAGGGCTGAGCCACAAGCAAAGGCTTGGAGGTGAGAAGCAGCACAGGGATTGGTGAGAGGGTGCAGTCAGGATAGGGGAACATGGAGGCAAGTCTGGAAAGATAGAAGACACATCCTAGGCAGCCTGTGTACTCTAGTAAGGAACTGGGTTTGCCTAGAAGACAAAAAATGGGGGCGGAGGTAGATCTAAATGTTATGATTTTAAAATTTATTCCCTGCTGATTTTTTTTTTAATCCATATAACAGAAATTTATTGAGTGCTTGGTCTTTGCCACACACCATGCTAGGCAAGCGGGGTTCAAAGATGATTGCAGCCCGGTACCTGCCTCAAGGAGTTCACTGTACCGGGAAGCCTAAGGGACCTTCTTTGACTCATGCTTCTGCCTCTGCAGTGGTGAGAGCTTTACCTGCCAAAGTCTATCCCTGTACGGAGCAAACTTCAAGGGAGTCTGCCAAGGGCTGGCCCTGATTGGCTGTCATCCTCAGCAGCTCATGGCTGTTGTGCCCCAACAGCAGGGCACACCATACGTGATTTGACAGCTGCCATGCTAACACAAGCTCTCATTTTCCAGAAATGAATTAGAAATACTTTGGAAATCCTCTCAGGAAAAGTGAGTTGATAGAGTACAGTGATGAGTTGGCAGAATGCATTTTTTTTTTTTTTAAGTCAGCAAGAATTTCATCTATCCGTTTCTCTGCCACCCCAGACTTGCTTAGGTTGGAGCTGATAAGGCTTGTGAGGATGGTGAAGTTGGTCCCTCCCAGCACCTTCCAGCTATTGTCTCACTGCCTTGCTGGTTCAGGGTGGCATTGTGCTGTGTGACACCTCCCTGGACCTCTGTAGTAATGGTTATTTTAAGTTGAGTCCAGATATCTTTTGCAGGACAGAATACACATTAAAGTTGGAAGGAAAGCATGTTTTGACAAAAAAGTGAATCCTGTGTTTTCTGTCTTAAAATTGAAAACTTATTCCTGGAGTTTTGGGGAATAGGCTGAGTTGAAAATCGTGGTGTGAGAACAGATGTTTCCTGTTGTCCTAGCCCACTGCGTGTATTTTTACAGAGGTCCCGTGTCATTTCTTCCCCACCCTCCTCCAGTTCATAGTACTAATTTCTCTTTACATTGGAATCCCTTGAATCTCATATGTAGTTCCCAGAACACGTCCCCTTCCCTTGTAACTTTAGATGCATAATAGACTTACGCAGTCAGAATGTAAGAGCATCAGAATAGCAGTATCGATTGAAGCCCGTGATTCATTGAGACTCACAGAGTACTCTTACTGAAGGGGGGAGAGATATCCAAATCAGAGGGCTTTGGGGGATAGCTGTAGTTTAAAAGGCTCTACCCTCCTCTTAACCACCCACCACCACTCCCCAGCACCACTTGCCAGTACAACCACCACCACCACCACCACTTAAAACCACTGCTCGCCACCCCCCTCTACCCCCCACCACCACGAGATAAGCAAGGTATGCTGTACAGGTCACATCTAGGGCTAATGTTAAGTTTTGAGATTTGAAGAAATGCCTGACCCTTTTGATAGCTCAAGTCTTTACCATCTTTGAAAGGAGTAAGTTTCATAGGACTACAATCCACCAAGTGTGTGTAAGAGACACAGAATCAGCCAAAGCCATACATATTAGACAGAAATTTCTTAAATCTGAGGTATCTGTTTCTAGAAAGTTAAAATTCTTGCTGTCTTAAATTCTGTTACTTAGGTGTAGCCTCAGTTAAGATCCAGGTCTTAACAGTTTCCATTGTCCACAGAGTGTTAACCTGTTTGCCACTCCCACGGAAGCCTTGCTGTGATCAGCTGGCTGACTGGTGTAGGCTGGAGCCGCTCTGCTGCCTGAATGGGGGTGAAAATCAGTGTGCACACTATTTTCCTTCCAATGTCTTGCAAGCCTAAGAAGGAGCACAGAATCCTGAATTTAGTAAATTCATGCTGACCCCACTTTCCATTTAGTTTGCCCTCCAAATTCATCTGCTGCAGACTTGACTTTGGCCGTTTCTCTGAACTGTCTTGCTTGCTGTTGATACCTTTGTATCATATGTGCTGTATTATCACTGAAATGACTGTGAAAAGTTGCAGCATTTCATTTGAAGCATGGAAATGTTTAGGGCCCAGGCAAATATTCTGTACCATGAGTCTAAAAATCTGTTTGGCTTTCCCACCTTTTATTTTGGAGAGTAACAGCTTTCGGTGCTCTACCAAAGGACTCTGTAAGTTGAGAATTCTTGTTAGTGTTGAGATAAGTTCAGGCATTCGTGGAGAGGGTTTGCTCCTAGTTAGCTGCTCATTCTTAACCCCTTGAGAAGCCTACTTACTGACTCTGAGCCAGCGCTCCGTCAGCTCTCATGACTCTTCTTTCCAGAGCACACCGGTGACCATGCAGGTTGGAGAAGGTCAGCAGGTGCAGATAGTCCAGGCCCAGCCGCAGGGTCAAGCGCAGCAGGCCCAGAGCAGCACTGGACAGACCATGCAGGTGATGCAGCAAATCATCACGAACACGGGCGAGATCCAGCAGATCCCGGTAAGCCCTGTGCTGCCTCAAGACGTGCACGGCACTGCTCAGCATCACAACAGGAATATGCAAAGATTTTGATACCTGAAGATAGACACATGTATACCAGGGGTGCCAAGAAACTGTATACACATGACTTGTGTTCGTCTTTTGTTATCAGTATATACTGAGTATTATAATTTTAATACAGTTTCTTCCTTTCTTAAAATGTGTATACATATTTTTGTCACCCTCTGTATAAAAGATTGTGTATATGTGTGTGCATATGTATATATTTTGTGTGTAACACACAGATACATATGTATGTGTATATTTTGTGTGTATATGTATGTAATGCACATACGTACATACATACTTTGTTTTGAGCTATATTCCCACCCCCTCAGACCACAACTTGCTTCACTGTATACTCACTGCTTTCCTTTAACCCAGTTCCAGGTTCACCACCTGGGGCAGCGCCTCTTGATTTCCCCTCACTTCACCCGCACAGAGAAATCATTGTAACCACTATTCCATGCCTAGGCCCAAAGGCCCTGGGAGGCAGTCCTGTCTTTTGATTAGCAGAGAATAAGAGGGCGGTGTATAGGGAAAGCCATAAATACACTTGTTGCATATTCATGAGTCAGTTCCCAGTGGAGCCTGCAGCAAAGTGTATTTTTGGCTTTCGTTTAACTTACCCATTCCTTCACTGTGGACTGCTGCTTCCTGTGTGCCTTGAGGGATTTCTTTTCTCAGATTTGTTGGCTTTTTCACTTGTACTCGTTCTTTTGTAAAAAATATCTGTGTCTTAACACTTGCCATCTATACATTGGTCATCTTGCCACCAAAAAAATGTGGACAGTGAGTGACATGGAGCAGTCCTATTTCCTGCGCCTTGCCCTTCCTATTATAAATGAAATGTAGGCCGGTACAGAAATTCACTTGGACTTCATTAACCACTTCCTCTCTGAAAAAAAGCTTGAAAAGTATCCTCAGTAGTTTTTGGAAGTGTTCTCATTATCAGAGTAATAGGCCAAGAGAAAGCTTAGGAAAGTGAAGCGCGTGCGCGTCTCGCTCTTGCACACACACACACACACTCACACACTCACCCCATCAGTTCCAGGTCCCTCATCTCACTGTTTCAGCCACCAACCCTAAGACCTCTCCTGAATGGTTTTCATTCATGTGAAGGCACCAGAACAAGTTCATTTAAGCCAGAGAAGAGTTCCCACGTTGCAGTGACTGTAGTGTTTTTTTAACCCTCGGGGGCAGAGAGCTCTGGCACAGAAGATTGGATGTAGGATCCAGGACCTTGTCTTCCCTGCTCTCAGGTACCATCTGCAGGAGTCTGCATTTCTGAGCTCATCAGAATGCTTGTATAGCGATGGCCGTCAGGAAGGAAGCCCTGCTTCTCTTGAAAGCCCAAGAGCTAGGCTTATTTGCTCTGTAATTAACATAAAAAAAACTGTGAGGATCCCCAGAGATCTGTTCTCATAGAGTACTGAGGGATGGTACCACCAATGTCTAAACCTAAGCCTAACAGAAGAGCTTCTTGCTTCTAAGAACTGCTTGGAACTCTTTGGCTCACAGCTTTTCAGTCACATTTGAGTTTCTGCAGAGAGCTCTTCCCAGCTGAGAAATGGAAAATCCCTATGGCCATCAGTACACCTTCCCCCATTCCTGGGACAAAGCTTTAGTCTTTCATCCCATGTGCCTAGGGTGGAGTTCTGGTGACTCGGGACCAGGTACCATCAGCCTCAGCACATGAGATCTCCCAGCTGCCTCCATCCCCACAAGCATCTTAACGTTGCCTGGAAGCGCCTCTTATGATTCAGGTGGGGAGTTGCAGCTTTGCATCACAATTTCCCAGCAGCAACTCTTGGCATATTCTCAGGAAATAAATGACGACAGGTCACAATGTCATGCCGTATCTCCTTTGAATCAGATTTTTAACAGGTGTAGATTTTGTTGCCCTTCATCTTACCTTAAGCGGACAATTCTGGAATGATCTACCGGGAACTTCAGGATTAGTTTTTCTTGGTGGTTCCAATCCTTCTTGAGGCGAGTGGTTTCAGAGGAGCAGTGTGATTTAACACTGCATGCAGGTGTGCGGCTTCGTCTTACCAGCATTTCCCTCATGGAAGTAAAACTCGCAATGACATTAGCTCTTCACGGCAAGGGGAACATTTGCTGCAGGACAAAGAGGCATGACTTGCCTGTTAGCCTCAAGAAGCTCACCCTCGCAACAAAGGCAGGCTGGACAGTAGGGCGGCTGGTGTCTGGACCCCCAGATAGAGACCAAATCTGCTGGATTCCTGGAAACTCTTTCACCCCCAGCTCCCGAGCGTGAATGTCTGCGGTCCTCCTCTGCGGACTGAGCCACACTTCCTCTTGTGTTGTAGCCACCCTGGTCCTTTCTTCACCCCCACACTCAAAGCACTAAAACGTCCATGGTACACTGAGCGTTAAGAGTCTGAGTTAAGGCTTTTAGCACACAATTAAATGCAGCATATGGTATTATTGTATTATCTGAGACTTAATCTTAAGCATGAGGGACTCGAAGGGCATTTTTGTAGCTTTGGTTTCCCATGATGGGGTTTTCTGTAAAAGGTTTATTGATTCAGCTTCCTCTTGGGAGGTGTTTGGCCTGAAGCTAGTGCTGAACACCAGGGATCCTAAAAGTCCCACAGACCCGCATTGGTCCTGGCTCCTGGGCACAGAGAGTAAAGCAGGCCAGCCTTTTCTTCCAAGGTGTGCAGCGTGGAGTTGGGCAGCACTGCGGCTGTGGTGCTGAGTGAATGCTGTGTGCTTTGGGCTCCTGGCAGACACTGGAGCTCTTCTCAGTGTTAGATCAGCATTTCCGGGAACTGGGGTGAAGAAATGTGGAGACGGAGGAGAGAAATGCCCACACTGAACGGACAGCATTCGGATAATGTCAGACAGCCTTTAGGATAAGATCCTCAGATAAACTGCGCAAACAGCTAAGAGCCAGTGAATGTCGAGGGTGCAGCCACGCTGTTCTCACATATCCGACAAGATCCTCTGGGGATTTTTTCCAGAGTCCATTCAAAGGACATTCCCTCTTTTGCATTGTGTGACTTATGGGTGGGGATGTTATGGTTTTGCTTGTTTGGACCTCCGTTGAAAAGGAACTTTTCAGGGTAGGCTTCTTTGGAGGGCTCGGGGGTCAGGGACAGTCACCATCTCTGGTGATGAAAAGTTCGCCTGGGCTAGCCTGGTGGCTCAGGCGGTTGGAGCTCCATGCTCCTAACGCCGAAGGCTGCCGGTTTGATTCCCACATGGGCCAGTGGGCTCTCAACCACAAGGTTGCCGGTTCAACAAATCGAGTCCCGCAAGGGATGGTGGGCAGCGCCCCCTGCAACTAAGATTGAACACGGCACCTTGAGCTGAGCTGCCTCCCAGATGGCTCAGTTGGTTGGAGCGCATCCTCTCAACCACAAGGTTGCTGGTTCGGCTCCTCGACTCCCACAAGGGATGGTTGGCTGTGCCCCCTGCAACTAGCAACAGCAACTGCACCAGGAGCTGAGCTGTGCCCTCCACAACTAATACTGAAAGGACAACAACTTGAAGCTGAACGGCACCCTCCACAACTAAGATTGAAAGGACAACAACTTGACTTAGGAAAAAAGTCCTAGAAGTACACACTGTTCCCCAATAAAGTCCTATTCCCCTTTCCCCAATAAAATCTTTAAAAAAATAAATAAATAAAAATGTTCGCCTGTGTGAGGTCGCACTAAATATTCTGTGTTCTGTTTGTCTCTGCCCCTGCCCCAGGTGCAGCTGAACGCCGGCCAACTGCAGTACATTCGCTTAGCCCAGCCTGTATCAGGCACCCAGGTTGTGCAGGGACAGATCCAGACGCTTGCCACCAATGCTCAACAGGTACGTACCCGAGATGCGGGGTGGAGTTGGCTTCTGGCTGGAAAGGAGTGCTCAGCACACAACTCTCATGCCGCCTTGTCCTTCAGCAAGAGCCACCTCCACACCCTGCGTGTCTGCTCTGCACCCCAGGGCACAGGTGGGATTTTTGGGGAGGATTGTATTCAAAGTGTTTCTCCTACCATCTTGTTCTCGAGGGACAAAGAAATGCAAGGCAGGGATACTTGAAGAAAGCCTGATGTGTGTGCATGTATGTCTGATCAGAGGGAGCATTTTGACAGACTGCGTTATCGTCAGGCTGAGTTCCCCATCTTTAATCCTGAATAGCTGTTGTGTTCTCGCACCTCCTATGCCCTCTGGAAAGCTCACTTAGGTTTTATCCCCACCTCCTCGTGCATCCCTAACCGGAGATTGCCCCTCATCTCTCATGTCCTAAGATATTGAAGGCTGTGAGCCACAGGTAGTGAGGGGGCTTCCTCCCTGGGCTTGGGGGGACTTGAGCATCATTCGCAGGGGATGCTGGTCAGGGGGAGGATTGTTAATGCATTCTTTTGCCTCAGACCCAAAAAAAGCAGCGATCGTTTAAGAGCTGGACCTGTCTGGCCCAGTTGCATTTCTGATGATGTATCTATTGACAGTGGTGGCAGAGCTGAGTTTGTAGAGCAGGTCTCCGAAGATCTCATTTGGGAAAATGGGAGGAAGGAGCCAAAAGCAAGAGTTCCCTCTAGTCTCTGGGATCGGTTTTTGTTTTTGCTTTTTTGTTTTGTTTTGTGTTTTACTGTCACTTCCATTTCATTTTTAATTTTTTTTCTTTCAATTACAGTTGACATTCAGTAGTATTTCATATTAGTTTCAGGTGTACAGCATAGTGGTTAGACATTTATATAATTTAAGAAGTGATCCCCTGACTAGTCTCGTACCCACCTGGCACTGTACATAGTTATTACCATATTATTCACTGTATTCCATATGCTGTACTTTATACCCCCTTGAGTGTTTTGTAACTACCAATTTGTGTTTCTTAATCCCTTCCCCTTTTTCACCCAGCTCTCCAAGCCCCCCTTCCATCTGGCAACCATCAGTTCATTCTCTGTATCTGAGTCTGTTTCTGTTTTGTCCCTGGAATCATTGAAGGCTCACAGAAGGACTTGGGCTTTACCCTAATTTCCTTGGGGCTCACTGACATGGAATCAGATCTCAAGACTGGTCACACCCTTAGTTACCCCTTTCTCTTTGTTAAAAATTCTAACGTGGGATCCAAAAAGTTTTTATGACATGGGGGTGGGAGGAAATGAGAAAGTAGAGTTTTTGGCTCTCTAGACATCAGTTTTAGAACCACAAACTATAGCCAGAAAGTGGGAGAGTTGGGTGTACAGAGAGGAGGGGGAGAAGCAAGAAGAGGGCACCTGAGGGCAGTCAGGGTCTACATAACAACAGATTGTAGTGTGACAGCCGGCACTTAGGTGCTCTGTAAATGTTTGTTGAATGAATGCTGAATAAATAATATGTAAATGGAATTTAAAGGTAAACGAAATTCTCAGCAGATATGAGGGCAGTCCTGCTGGTCTCGGCACAGTTCACCTTCTCAGCTATGAGGAATATTTTCCATTTTTCTCAGTCATTCATTCTGCAGACATTTCTTGAATACTTACTTTGCACTGGGAGATATACAGACAGAGCTTAACTCTGCCCTCAAGCAGCTTAGAGACTGGTAGGAGGAGAAAGACCCCAAACAAGAAACAGTAGTAAGAAATCTTGATGAAGCCCTTTCACACCTGTGCCCTTCTTGCTCCTCAGCCTCATAGGTAGGCCTGATGGGTTGTTTTTGGCCGTTGTGAGGACACTTGAGAGGACAGTCCTTACCTTGCAGGTTGGCTATAATGATTCCAGGAGATGGTGCACAGAGAATGTTACTAGTCAAATGTTCCATAGATACACGTATACACACAAGCATGCTTCAGTTTTCTTTCTAGTCTACCAAGCTGTCTCCAGCAGCTGGCATTATATAATGCAGTTCTACATGTCAGTAAATTTCTTTTAAAATCCACGTCTAAGATTTTAAGTGCATGTGATAAATGTTTTCCTTGCTTCCCCCACCTCCACCCCCCGCCCTTGGCCCAGAGGGCTGCACGTGGCCACTATCGGAAAAAGTACTTCATAGGTGTGCCACAAGGGCTTCTAGGGCCAAGGCCACCTGCTCGCCAGGGTGTTTCATATTCCAGTCAGATAATCTAGGTGATAACGGGTTTGGTTTGGAGCCCACCTTCCAAGAATGAAAGGGACCACTCACCACTTTGCCCAGTGTTTTGCGATCCGCCTTCACTGGCTGAAAGACTTAAGGTTTCTGCCTAAACCATAAATGTTGTGCCCTCTCGTGTTGGCACCTAGGAGCTAGGTGTTTTGTTTGATTTGAGCCTCAGGCCCTGGAAAGACCTTGGGTTGGTGAGGGTGGGGAGGCATAGGTGGCCATTAAGAGAGGTGATTGTAGAAGTTGTGTGTTAACGGGCTCCAGGGTCTTCTGTGTGGTGCCAACTCTAAGTTGCCTTCAGTGTTAGGGGGTGGGAAGGGACCCTTGCTTTCCTGCTACTAATCAAGCACCTGTTCTATGCCCGGCCTCATTCCGGGCACTTTATATGCAGTATTTCATTTGATCTTCATGACCCTGTCCTGGGTGGTGGGCTGGTGGACCAGACCCTCAGCTTACCTGCCTACTCTGCCATCTTGATTCCTACAGATCACACAGACAGAGGTCCAGCAAGGACAGCAGCAGTTCAGCCAGTTCACAGATGGGCAGGTAGGAGACCCAGCCTGGGCAGGGGCAGAGGGTGAGAAGTTGGCAGGGGGTGGGTAGTGGATGACATCTGTGGGTTTGGATGGCTAGGGCAGCTGTCCCATCTTCTGTTAACAATGAGTGGATAGAAACTGTTAAAACAAGTACAATCTTTACATCAGGATGCCTGTCCTTTAGATTTATAGACTTGTGGGGCTGAACATAATCTTGGACATATAGCCCAAATCCCCATTTTACAGATGAGTAAACTGAGCCCTAGAGATGGGAAGTCCCTTGTCCATACTCACTCAGCTGTTCATTGCAGAACCAGGACTAGAACGGTCTCCTGTTTCCCTCTCTAGAACTAGTTTTACTCTAAGCCCTGCTGCTTTTTAATAGCATGCGTTAGTTGAAATGCAGAAAACGTGTGATCTCTCAGCCTCTCTCAGGACCTGGAATTCAGTAATTCTAAACCCACATGAGGAAGGACTCTTCCCTTTCCCTCCTCCTTGCCCCTTATACTGTGGTCCCAGACACCCCTGAGGACATGACAGGATGACACGCCCAGGCTTGTGTTCCATGCTGCCCAGAAGGGAAAGGAGCTGCATCACCCCTCTCTGTGCTGGGCTCACATGTTGGGGCTCCTGTGGCAGGAGGTCTTGGCTTTTTGTTTCTTTTGGGGGTGCCTGAGAAGCCCAGTGTCCAGTGGCCCTGACTTTCCATAGTAGCTCTGCTAGCATCTTCTTCACCGCTCCCGGGGCGTGGCTGTAGGAAGTGTGTAACCCCAGGCAACGTCCGTGGCAGGGCGCATAGGCACTGCAGGTTCAGTGTAGCCCCCTCCTGAGCCCCACACTCTGAGGACAGGAGGAGAGAGGGTAATCCACTGCCCTGCCAGTGAGGATCCCTGCGAGTGGGGAAATGCTGACTTCCAAGCTGCTGGTACAGTGCTTCGAATTGCTTGTGTTTGTCACAGAGGAACAGCGTGCAGCAAGCTCGAGGCTCTGAGCTCACGGGAGAGGCAGAGCCCAGAGAAGTGAAAGCCACAGGAAATGCAACTCCCTGCACCTCTTCCCCGCCCACTACACACACCCCCTCACACCAAGCTGGTGCCTCCTGTGTCTGCTGCTCCCACCCCCAGCAGAGCGCCACGTCCCCTCCTCCCTCTGACGCCTTGCAGTGGGTGGTGGTTGAAGTGTCTGGGGCCCCCAACCAACTTGAGGCCCATAGGGAGCTGCATGCCCCTCTCCCAGGGGTGACCTCACTCTCTCCTCTCCACCCCTCGCAGCAGCTCTACCAGATCCAGCAAGTCACCATGCCTGCTGGCCAGGACCTCGCCCAGCCCATGTTCATCCAGTCAGCCAACCAGCCCTCCGACGGGCAGGCCCCCCAAGTGACCGGAGACTGAGGGCCTAGCTGGCAAGGCCAAGGACACCCAACACAGTTTTTGCCATACAGCCCCGGGCAGTGGGCACAGCGTCCCTCCCCAGAGGACCGGCCGACCTCAGCGCCTCCTGCAGGCTAGGACACTGGTGCACTTCCCCCCACGCCTGGGGGCCAAGATTCTCCAACAGACAGATGCGACATTTTTTATTTCCTTGTTTTCCTTTTTTTTCCTCCAAGGAATCATTATTTCAGTATGTTGAGCTGTGTGTCCAATGAATGCTACGAAATGAAATATTAAATAACATATTTATGGCATTTTCTTGAAGAGTGTGAAGAAATATTTCTTTTGTTTTCCTTTTTTGGTTCTTCACCACCACTACTTTTTAGGAATGAATCTCACATGTGTGTATTATCGCCTAACTCTTGGAACAGGTGCTGCCCCAGGATTTGACACCTTGTTCTGCCCTCAGATTAAATTAGGTGAATGTGCGTAGCTGCTTCTCATTAGCCTGCGCCCCTTGGCCCTGCCCTTGCTCCAGAGCTTTGTGTATTTGCATCCAGAGGCCATGGAAACATTCCTTGCATTTAAGAGATGAACTCATTCGCTGTGGAGAGGGAATGGTTTCATTCCCAAACCTACTCTCCCAGGGACCCAGGGAGACTAGAACTTTGTGTATTTACCCCTAGCCCCCCATTTTTTATTTTATTTTTTAAATGCATACCAAATTGTGCTGGTCTCCTTTGCTGCATGGACTTCAAATTGCATGATATGCAATAAACCTCATTTTAGATAACTTAGAGTCTGAGTTCCTGTGCCTGGGGGCATTCATGGGGCCACTTGGCTTGGGAAAGGCTTGGAAAAGATTGTTTCCCTCGGGTTGGGTGTCTGAGAAGGAGGGGGACCCTTGTGGAAAAAAGCTAAGGGAACTTACGTTACGCATCTGACTCAAACTGAGGTCTTCAGCTGATTTTAAAAACAAGCTTCATCAGAATCGATCTGCGCTCAGAGGTGTCTGCCTGCCTTGCTTCCTGGACTCCCACACGTGGGCCAGGTTCAGCTGTGTCCTGTTTGGTTGAGGGTCAAGAGCACATCTGTCGTGGAGAAAGCTGTCTATCCTTCAAACAAGGACCCGGGTCAATCCTTCCAGTCCTGCCTTGGCACAGGCTGGCACTCAGTTGCCCGCTGTGGCCATGCCCAGTGGCATCTGCCATGGAAGGCAGCCCAAGCCCCTTGGTGGCCAGCAGATCAGAAGGGTCCTGTATCCTATTGATGCGGGAAGAACAGCGCATTCCACTGCATTGGCCACACGGGCCATTTGGTGAGCCATCCTTACCTGCACCAGGCCATCCTTTCAACTAGAATGAGGCCTGTTGTCATGGAAAGATCACAGAAAAGTAGGAATTTCTTCTCTGACAGTAATATGCCATAAAACCTTGGGCAACTCCCTTTTCTTTGGGACTGTCTCAACGTATGGGGTGGGGATGGAAAGAGGCTTTAATATTAGATGATTTCCAGTCTGACCTTGATGCCCTTACAATTCCCTCACCAAATAGTCCTTTCTGTCAACTGTGGTACGTATTTGGACATCTGTGTCATCTATTTCATTTTCAATCATTTACCCAAGTGTACTTCACCTTACTCCACAAGAAAGTTTAAGATGATTTGCATTGAAAACAATGAAATAAAATATGATAAATCAGAATTAGGAATAATGTAATTGAGTAGGAAGTCAGGCTCATAGAAAATAAGTATTTTGGCTGTAAAGACCTGTATAGTTGTTCGAATTAGGTTTCACATCCTGGGCTTCCTGGCCTCCAAACAAACAAACAAAAAAACAGCTGGGACCAGGTAAGAGATTCACACTATAAAAGGAAGAAAAATAACATTCTTTTGCAAAAGCAAACATTTTACTAGTTTTAAGGTTTGGGACACATGGTACCCCTCCGGTGTCATCAGGGTAGGTGAAAGAAACTATCACCATGAGAAGTTGGTAGGTCTGCCCCCACAAGCTGGAGCAGAGCCACAGGCATCTGACTCCCAAGTTCAGTGCCCCTCCTCTATCCAGTTATCTTCATTCTAGCTCTGGACTTCTCTCTGAAGGAGGTTATCTGTCCTGTACCCAGACACGTTCAATGAAACATGCAAGCATTCACTGATAACCGTGTTTCCTCAAAAATAAGACGGGTCATAATTAATTTTTGCTCCAAAACACGCATTAGGGCTTATGTACAAGGGGACGTCATCCTGAAAAATCATGCTAGGGCTTATTTCCTGGTAGGTCTCATTCGCGGGGAAACACGGTAGGGGTGTCCCCAGCCCCACGTGGAGAGAATGCAAGAAAGGAAGAGTGAACTCAAGTGCACAGAAGGGTCACTGGCCTCAGAGACAAGGCAGAAAGAAGCTCCGCTATTTCATTTCCTGGCTAACCCCCCCATGTGGAGGCCACTGCACTAGTCCCACCTTGCTGCTCCTTGATTTTCCTGAAAATCTAAGCATAATTGGAAACCGGCCAGTCAATGGGTCCCCATTTTCCCGTAGACTTCCATTCTTATTTGGGGATGTTTCGATCAGTTGTGATTGGCAAGCAGCTTCCTTGCTGAGCACGTTCCCTTTAAATTTCCCCGCCAGCAGGGCCCATCTGGGTGTAAACAAACACTTCGGTGCAGCCCAAGAGAGCCCCTATCTAATACCCAGCACGATCCCCTTACATCCGGAGCACTCTTTAAACATTTTTCCTAGCACTTGCGGCATTCGTCCTCTTGATGATCTTCACAGTGACCCTGCAGGAGACACAGGAAGAGGGATTGTGATCCCTGTGTTACAGATGGAGATTTAGGAGGCCCAGCGAAGAGCAGTGACTTTCCCAAGGTCGCTCCGTGAATAGGGGTGGAGAAACCAAAACGTGGGTCTCCTCACCCCCTGTGCATACACAATGTGTGCGTGTGTGAGAAAGAACAAGACTTTACTAAATGTGAACTCTTTGCTCTACCTTCTCAAACTTATTGGCTCAGCCTTGAATATATTTGGAATAAATAAAGCAATTGGATCTAGTCTGTGGACAGCTGGTGGTTGAGATAACTTTCCTGGAGGCTGATGCAGGATTCTAGAAGCCCCTGGGATTACCAACAGACCACCTGGCTGGCCTCCTTGCCGCTCAATTCTGCTGAGGCCACAAGGGGGCAGCATGTAGCACCCACCCAAGTTTCTGGGAGATGCTCTGTCCCACCCTCATCCAACCTGAGAAAATTCTAGGAACTACAGGGGTATGACTGTCCTCTTTCTCAGTGGGTACTAGATCCTTGGCCCCTGCCTGATAAGACCCTTAACTTTTGAAGGGAGGGGCCTCCCTAGTGCAACAGTGAGGGCTGATCTAATACCCTCTCCAGAGTAGTACGTCAGTGTAGGTGGTTAGATTTTAATAAGGACTTTCTGATAGCCCAAGTTCACTCAAGGCCCTATCTCCCCCAGCTTTGTGTCTTTCCACTCTCCTCTCCTGCACTCTATGCTCCTGCCACACTCAATTACTCATTCGTCCCTGAACTTACTCCCATGTTTTCAGAATGTACTGGCCCCAATGCCTGGAATGTCCTTTTATTTCCTTTTCCACTTATTGATCTCCTATACATCCATCAAGGCCCAATTTAATGGCCCTTGCTGAGAAACCTCTAATTTCTGGAGCAGAGTTAGCAAAGACCTCTTTGATGCTCCCATAGCAACTTATACAGCCTCTATTATTAGTGCTTAAATACACTGTCATTCAGCAAATATTTATTTGGCACTTTCTGTGTGTCAGACATTATTTTGGACATCATGAAGACAGCTGAAAACGAGCCAGGCAAGGTTCATGCTATCATGAAGCTTATATTGGGTTGGGGGAAGGGATGCGAGGAGATGGGAGAGAGACATGCAATAAACACAAGAAAAGTGAGGCCCCGAAGGGACCCCCTATCATTCTGTTAGAATTTTCTGGTTGACCATCCTCCTTACAGATGATCCTTCTCCAGTTCAGGGTCATCTCTGCACCTCCCGAGCCCTGCACAGGGCCTGGCACCAAGAGAATATCAGTAACTGATGAATAAGGGAATGAACGTGAACCCTTCCCCGCAGACAGGACCTCCAACACTGCACACGGTCCCACCTCTGCTCTATTGCTTTTTTCTTGTTAACAGTTTTTTATTAATACGCTAGGGAGGGGTATTAGATGGAGATAATTCTTTTAAAAAATTTCTGTGTAGGAAAAGACATCTAAAGCTTAGTGCCTAAATGGGTTATCTCATTTCATCTTCACATCCTCATTAAGTAGGTATTCTCCCCATTTTATAAGTGAGAAACTGAGCGTCAAAGAGGTTAAGAAATTACTCGAGGGCACCAGCTGATTGAGTACAGCCGATGCTCCCCGAAACCTTCTGTCCCCGCTGGCTCAGCCCCATTGGTCTCGTTCCCTCTGTTCATGATATTTTGTTTCCTACAGAAAATGAGAGCCTTCAACGCCTCAACTCCTGGGTAGGGACTTAGCCTTTGTCCCACCTCTCCAGCCATCCATAGGCCTCTGTAAGGTGACATCTGACCTCCCGGGAGCAGAGGACCCTAGGGTGGAGGTTAAGTGCCTGGTCACATGAGCACCTTGGGTGTGGCCTCCTCAAAGCTCCCTGGGCTGGGCTGGCAGCGTTACCCCCTAGCTTCTGGGCTGAGCCACTCCCACAGCCCAGGAAGAGGCGACAGGAGGACAGCAAGGCTGGCACTCAGGAGGGTAGAACCTGAGCTGGGCTCCAGCTGAGCCAGGCTGGGCTGGGCTCCTCTGGCTGGCTGGTGCTGAGGAGAGGTCCGAAACAGAACCCAGCCTCTCCCTGCAGCTCTGGGCCCCGTCAGCTCTCCACCTCCCAGCCTTTCCCCCAAGCCTCTGTGCCTCTTTCTTTCAGTGAAGGTCTGTGTGACAGAAGCTTTCTAAGATTTTGTATATGCCAAAATGTCTTTATTTTGCTTTTTATTTAAATAGTGGCTTGGCAATGTATGAAATTCTAGATTCACAATTATTTGCCCTCAGCACTCTGAAGATACTATTCCATTGTCTTGGCATCTGTTGTTGCCGATGCGAAGCTTACTGTCAGTTCAATTATTGGACCTTTGTAGATAAGCTGTCTTTTCTCTCTCGTGGCTTTTAGAATTTCCATTTTATCCTTGATATCCTACTCTTTGGCTACAAGGTGTGTAGATGTATTTTTGTTTTGTTTTTAAAGATATCTTACTAGGCAGTCTTTGGGCCTTTTAAATCTAGAAATTCATGTATTATTTCTGGAAAGATCTTAGTCACTCTTTCCAGTATCTTTTCCTGGAACTAATAATACATATACTGGAGTTTCTCATTCAATCTTCTATGTCTTTTTTCTTTCATAAATTGAATCTCCTTATTGTTCTGTGTTTCATTCATTCTGGAGGATTTCTTCAGGTTTAGCTTCTAATTCACTAATTCTCTCTTTCACTGTATTTACTAACCCATCTGATTTTGTCTAATGTCAGTGATTTTTGTTTTTATTTCTAAAATTTCTAGATAATTCTTTCCAGGTCTGCTACATGTTTCTCTTTGATACCCTTTTGTTCTGGTTTTATAGGTGCTATTCCTTCATCTTCTTGAAGATTTTCACTGTATTAAATTTCCTTTCAGATTTCTCTATTATCTCTAGGTCTTTAAGTATGAATTCTCCCATCAGAGAGATGTCTCTCAAGATATTGTACTTCTTATATGTTGTGAAGTTTATTCATGAGATAGTTATTTTTAGCACGTTTTCCTGCCTGTGCTCTGGGATACGGAGGCTGCCCTAAGTGATAATTTCTCAGTTGTATCTGCCCACACCAGGAGGAAGTGCACCAGCCCCAAACTCGCTCTTATATTACTGTCTTGGCTTGGGACGTTTACATGGTGTGAATATCAAGTCCTGAGCCCACACCTCGTGTGGACTGGCTTGAGGTATCATACTCATATGGGTACTCTTTCTACCCAAAGCCAAGGCCAGGTAGCCAGCAGGCAGAGATATTTTAGTCTTGTTTATGGAAGAAAGCACTTTCCCAGACTCAGCCCTAAGCAGGGAGTCTACTATAGCCCTTGCCACGAGTGGGGTCTGTAAATATACTCCACATCCTACGGGAAGGCTGAACTCCTCCTCAGAGGTACAGCTTCAACTCCTGCTCACCACTGGAATGCCCTCTCATTTCTGGCCCTTAGAGATTTCTCATTCTTGCTTTTGAGCTTGGATATGTTGTTGTTGAATTATCCAGCATTTATCTTGCATATCTACTATTTTGAGGACAAGGAACTTCTATAAGTATTTGATCAAGTTTGACCTGAAAGTCCCACTTGCTGAGCCTGCCTGCCTTGTCACTGAGCCCCTAGCCTCCCCTCTGAGCCCCCATTCTCCTCCTTGAACCCCGACCTCCTTCACCAAGTCTCACTCCTTTTCTGAACCTTATTCCTCTCATTCACTTCATCTCCCTCCCTGAGCCCTCATCCAGGTTTCTCCCCCCAGGGGAGTGGGGAGTGGGAAGCTTTTTTCCATTGCACACTCAGCAACTCCGAAAAGTTCTTCCTCCTCCTTTTCCAAACAACGCCATCATGGCAGTGGCTCTCATTGCGAACGTAGAGCCTACCAGCGGGACCACAGTAGTGCTGCCTTCTGCAGGGTCTTCCAGAAGTTGGGATCAAGGAGGGAGAATCCCGAAGGCAGAGGAAGAGCACCGCAAGAAGAGATGGCTTTGACCTTCATTTCCACATCCCCTTCTCCTTTAGTGTCTCCTCCTTGTGGGCCCCCCTCCAGCCCTAAGGATCAATGGGGGTTCACTTTCGCTGAGCTCAGCGACACGGCTCCCTCCCCATTTCCTGTGGCTCAGAGCCGACTGGCCAGGCAGGCCTGCATGGTCTGGGCTGGGGAGAGCTCAGTGGCGTGTCCAGATATAGGGGGAAAGAAATTCCTCGGCTTCCCCTCCAGGACCTCTCACCTTCTGGGTTGCTTAATTCTCTTGTCCTCTCTGGCTTCATTGGGAGAGGGAAGCAGGCCTGATCTTTCTCTCATACTTTCGTCCTCCTGCTGTCAATGGAAGTGAATCCCTAGAGGTAAATAACGTATGTGATGCCATCACTCCATGAGTACCCTCTGCTCTAATCCCCTCCTTCCAGATGAAGAGCTGGGTGACTTAGGCACAGCATTCTCCTTCTCCACCCAAACACACACCTGAAGAGCAGTAAGATCAATGCTTCACATTTGTACAGCTTCCTGCACGAGCATGACTTTTCCATGCATCCTTCCTGGCAGCCGGGTAAGGTCTGGCAGAGGAGGAGTGACTTACCCAAGGTAACCAGCTAGTCCAAAGGCAGAGCCAGGAAGCCCAGCCAATACTTGAAGTTCAGTGCTCTTTCTGCCCCTGGCACTGCCCACTTTCCTGGGGGCTGGTGCTTCCCACTCTACCCAGCTGAGCTCTCTCCTAGAGCCCCAACGTCTGCAGCCTGCCCAGGCTCCCTGGTTCCTATCAGGCCAAATTGGACTTGAATGCTTCAGCCTAGCATTCAAGACCTCCTGTGTTCCCCTTGCCAAGCTTGCTCTTCCTCCCTCGTGCTCTGTAACATCTCACGCCCACACCCTACCTGCCCACACACACACTACAGCACAGGGGTAGAGAGCTACACTAGCTAAGTCTCCTCATTGAGCCTTGGTCCTCTTGTCTACAAAATGGGGGTGTGAACAGTATTAGCTCACAGGGTTGTTGGGATGCTGAAATAGACAATGCAGAGAAAGCACCTGCATGAGGCTTAGCATTTAGCACGGGCCTCGTTAATGGTAGCTGCAGGCAGTACTGGCTGTACTTCTCTGTACCTCTGCAAGTTCTCCTCACCTCTGTCCCCAGAAAGGTTCCCTCGGCCATTGCTTGTGGAGATGTCTCCCTTGTCTGATAGCTAGCAACCCTAAGAGCTGTAAGAAAACCCAGGGGGTTTCAGGGGTGAGGGGAGGGAGGAGGAGGGCTGGTGGGTGGAACTCTGACCTGCTCATCCCAGTTCAATCAGAGCACCTCTGATGGAATACTTTTTACATGTTGGGGTGCTACCTTACCACTCCGTAAAAAGGATTCCTTTGCTAATAAAGTCTAAAAACCACTGACTTAAACCACCCCCGCCCACTCCAAGACAGGAATCTGAGCCCTTGGTTGACCTGAGGTCACACTGGGAGTCAATGACAGGCTTGAACCTAGCCCCTAGTCCCAGACCTCAAGTCCCTCAGACCTGGAGTCCCTGGCCCTGGCAGGAGTGAGTCCTAGACAACAAGGATTGGGCCATCGATGGTTCCCTCCCTCAGCCCACAGCACTGACCCCAGGACCCTATGCACAGTAGGTAGGCGCCAGCCAGGGGAGAGGACAGGTCGTAGACAGTTCTAGGGTCACTCCTTGGTTGTGTATCTTTACGTGAGTCCCTGAACCTCTGAGCCTCAGCTTTCTTGCGTGCAAAGGACTGCTGTCAGCCCCAGAAGAGGCAGGGCCTGGTATACAGTTGGTGCTCCGCAAATGGGAGCTCTCTCCCTCCCTACCCGTCTTCTTAATCAATACTTCTTCCATTGATGGATGATGGTGACAGTGATGAATTACAGAAGATCCTGGAGCCTGGCCCCCTTCTTGTTGTACAGATGGGGAAAGTGAAGCCCAGAGCTGGGAAGGGACTTGCCCAGGTGGGACAGTGAGTGAGTCTGAGCAGGGCAGGGAAGTTTTGGCAGTGCTTCCACGGAAAGAAGTGGGGACTGGGAGTGGGAAGGAAGCTACAGAGGGTGGGGTGAGAAGGGAACAGGTGGGAGAGAAGGAGGGAGGAGGGTGGGAAACCACAGCACCTCCACCCCCTCCAGCAGAGAGGCCGACTGAGAGAGCTTGAGACAGCTGTTTGCTCAGAAAAGTGTCTTAGTCACTCAAGGCTGCAGTGAGGAAAGTCCATCCTCTCAGTCATGTCCTGAGAATCCGGAAGGGGGCAGGAAGGCAGCCGAGTGATCCTCAGTGGCCACCTGTCCTCTCTGAACCAGACTTTCTCCTCTGCTCCTACACACACACACACACACACACACACACACACACACACACAACTTTACTTAGGGCCTCCTAGAACCAGCTCCCCTCTCCCCCTCACTCCTTAGGAAGAGTTCCATGTCTTTCTACTTTAAAAAGCAGTGGGCTTGATCCTCCATTACACATACACCTGCAGGATAAACAGGCCTCTGTGCCCCCATGAAAGTCCTTCCTGATATCTAACTTCCATCCCTCTAGCTGCAACCACAGTCTCTTTCCTCTTCCTGCTGCCTTTGAGGGGGTAATCTGGAGATGGGAAAGATGACGAGAGATCCTCTCCCTGCAGTGAGGGCTACTCACAAGGAGAAGAAGGAACTTTTTCTGTCCCCCCAAATCAGAAGGGAGGTGGAGGGCGGGGCAGAGATGGTGCTAAACTGGAAGATCAGACTCGCCAGAACAGACCCAATTTCAGATATTCTGGGTGTGGACAAGGGCATCCTGGTCTCAGTTGCCATTTCTGCCATAGGAGAAGAGCCTCAAAAAGACCCCAAGAAACACCCATAGGTCTCTTGCAACTGCTTTCCTTCCTACCATTCAGGTCCCCAGTCCTTAGTCCCACCCCCAGGACCCTTGATTGACAAGGTTCAGAGAGGCAGTCCCATAGAGTCTGGGAGGGCAATGCCACATATCCAGGGGGTGCTAGCTTCAGACCATAGGGAGAGGATGGGTTAACCTATCTCAAGCACTGCATCTATAGCTGGTCTCTGGGGTCCAGAAACCCTCCCCAGTTACCAGTGAGGATGGGGCATAAACAGCCCAGGGGCGCCAGGCTCTGGCCCTGGTCGCACCTGGAGCTAGGAGCAGCGGGAGAGATTCAAGTCAGACCCCATAAGGCACTCCCTGTTATGCAGAAGGAAAAGGGTTACTGTGGGAGTAGGGGTGTGCGCTGACTGCCAAGCCCAGCTTGGGGACCCCCCAGGTCCCTGCAGCCCCCTCCCTGTCCGCCTGCAGCTTTGCCTGCCTTCCTCCCCTACCGGCGCTCAGCAGATCAATGCTGCGTTTGCTGACAGCTGAGAATCGAGTTCGCCTTCCCGCCCCCTCCTCCACCCCTCCCGCTCGGCTCCGTCCCCCGAGATCCTCCCGGAGGAACGAGAAGAGTTTGCTGCGGAAGCGCTTCACCCTGGGGCAGGGCCTGCGGAGGGAACGGCTGCTGTGGCCCAAGCTTTCGGCAGGGGAAGAGGGAAGGAGGATCGTAAAAGCCAAATTACCTCTCTGTGCAGGGCGAAGAGGGCTAAAGGGAACGAAAGGGCCGCCCCCTACAGTTAGAGAGAAATGGCCAGGCACCAAGAACTTTCCAGCTGGAGAGGGAATGAGGTGGGAGAGAGTCTCCCCCTTTCTGGGCGGGATTCTGTCCACCCCCACGCTGGCTCAGAGCTCACCTCCCAGCACCCACGTGCCCTGCACCTAGTTCCCTGACCTGGGGTCAAGGCAAGGGAGCACTTCAGACTGAAGCTTGACCAGAGGAGACGCTTATTTGGGGCTGGGTGGCCTACCCCCATCATGAAGAAGCTCAGAGGTGGGGGTGGATGAGAGGAAAAACAGACACACCTGAGATACACCGTGCTACACACACTGATACAACTCGTCAACGCTGGGCAGCAGGCCTTGCAGGTAGGGGTGCTCCCGGCACAATTGCACACCCCGCACAACGCGCAAAGGCACACCTCATCGCTTACACCACCACCATCCAGCGGGCTGGACTCTGCACACCCATCTTCACACCTATCCCATCGGACCCAGGACCCACACCTCCACTGACTCAGTCTCACTACCTGGAAGCCCACAGCCACCCACTCTGCACACACAGCAGACAATTATGCATCCACTCCCACCCAAACTCCACAGGACTCGTGTCCCAACCGCGACTGCGGCCACAACTCCACACTCCACCACCACACTCGAGGGGTCCCAGCCACAGCCACAGAGGGTCCATACAGCCCCTTGCAGCCGTGCACACCCCTTGCCGACCGCCAGCCTCCCGGCCCCGCGCTCTGCCCCTGGGCCCGCCGCCAAGCGATCAGGTCCCGGCGGCATGGACTGGGCGGCCCGCGCGGCCGGTGCGCCCTGGCCCGCCGCCTTTGCCGCGCGTCCCCTCCCTCCGCCCCGCTCGCTCGCTCTCTCGCTCCCTCCCGATTTGGGAAGGCGGCTGCGGGGCGGGCGGGGGCGGGCGGGGGAGGGGCGGGGCGGGGAGGGTGACATGTGAGCGGCGCGCCGGCGGCAGGTGGAAAGGCGAGCGGCATGGAGCGCGTAATAAGAGAGTTGGAGTCGGAAAGAGCCGCCCCAGTCGCCGGGGAAGCGGGCGGTCAGTGCGGGCTCCGGCGGCCCCCAGGCTCCGAGCGCCCGCCCCCGACCCCGGCGAGGCCCCAGTCCGGCCCCTAGCCCCCGCCGCCGGCGTCCGCCCCGGGCCGCCCCTCTGGCCTCGGGTCCGAGCCATGCGCCGCTGAGCGCCCCGCGCGCACCCCCGTCCCGGACCATCCCCGGGCCCCGGGCCCCCTGCCCGGCGCCGCCCATGGCCGAGGCCCCCCCGCGCCGCCTCGGCCTGGCCCCCCCGCCCGGGGACGCCCCCCGCGCCGAGCTGGTGGCGCTCACCGCTGTGCAGAGCGAGCAGGGCGAGGCAGGCGGGGGCGGCTCCCCGCGCCGCGTCGGCCTCCTGGGCAGCCCCCTGCCGCCGGGCGCGCCCCTCCCAGGGCCGGGCTCCGGCTCCAGCTCCGCCTGCGGCCAGCGCTCCTCGGCTGCGCACAAGCGCTACCGCCGCCTGCAAAACTGGGTCTACAACGTGCTGGAACGACCCCGCGGCTGGGCCTTCGTCTACCACGTCTTCATGTGAGTTTGCGACCCCGTGTTCCCCCGCGCAGCGCCTGCCCGGGCCTGGGCTCCCGGGGGATGGCTGCTCCGCCCTGACTCCGCCTCCTGTCCCCCATCCCCATGGCCGACCCTCAGGCCTCTCCCCCTAGGCCTGAGCCCTATTACTGAGCCCCCAGCATGACCCTAACCCCCAATCTCCAAACCTTGACCCTGGCTTCAACTCTCTTCTGGTCTCTGCCACTTCAGCTTCTTATTTCCATCCTGACCTCCAACCCCGGCACCTCTGTCCCAGGTACTCCCCACAACCATCTTCTTGTCCCCCATCCTCTCTGCAATCTGGAGCCACTACAGTAGGGCGCCCTTTGCCTCTTCCTCACCTCTCGCCCTGTGTCCCAGACACAAAGGGGACCCTTTGGGCCCCATACACTTTCTGTCACCTTCTCGCCACCTCTTACTACTGTGCCCCCCCCAGCTCCCCTTGGAGACATCCCTCTCCAGGGACAGTCTCCACCCCAGCCTAGGGCAGGCCCCCAATTGTAGGCGTTTGGGGGTCACAGTGAGCCACCCGAGCCCTGACACTCGTGTGCTTTCTGAGTTAACTGAGTCTTCAGTCTCCCCTCCACCCTCAACCTCCCAGCGGCAACAGTGGGCCGCCCTGCCTGCTCTGCTGCCTGGCTGGCTAGCCTGCCCAGCTCGCTGGCTGCTGCACCAGGCCTGGCTCTTGGCAACCGAGGGAAAAAGAAAGAGGAGAGGGGTAGGTTTGGAAACACTGACGCTGTGGTCCCCCTCCTCCCCCTCACCAGGCTCCTACAACTTTCAAAAACACTGACCCCTCTTGGATGTAAAGAGTGAATTTTGGCAGCTCAGAACTCAGTCTTGGGGGACGGCCTGGCCCAGCCTGGAACTTGAGAGGCCCCGCGGATATCAGTTGAAGGGCCAGGCCTGGGGCTGGGACGCTCCGAAGTGCCTGAGGGAGAGAGACCTCTGGTTCCTGGAAAATGTACTGCTGTTAATCCCTTCTTGCTGCCCCCAGAGAGACCCTTTTATCTTGGGTCTCCTGAGTGGTCTTTTTGTCTGTCCACCTGACCGTCTGACAGTCCTTCTGCCAGTCTGGCTGTTCCTCTGCCAGAGTGAGTTTCCACCTGTATGCAAGTGGGCCTGTTCATTCATCTCTGCCTAACTGTCCAGCAGCCCCACTGCTTGTCTCTTTCCATCTCTTTGTTGACATGTCCACTTTATCTGTGTGGCTGTGTGTGTCCGCCTGTCCGCCTGTCCCACTCTTCTACTTGTCTCTTTCACTGTCTTTTGGTCTGTCTTTCTGCCTGTCCCTGCTTGTCTGCCTCTGCCTCATCCTAACTGGGCTCATAGAATTTCAAAGGTAAAGGGGAGAAAAATGCTGGCAAAGGGGCCCCCTGGCCATAGGGAGGGTAAAGGAAGCTTACTCTCAGCTAGTAAGCTCCTGGGGTGACAGCCTTGACTTTCTGCAGAGATCCCCGCTGGGCTAGGCCAGGGGCAGAGAGTTAAGACTGCTGAAGACGTGAGGTCAGACTTAGGGCCAGGGTCAGTGGTTAGGAGTAGCCTGACCCCCAGTGCCCATCGGGAGGCCTGGAATGAATGTTTTCGCTGCAAAGAGAACTGTGGGAGTGATGGAGGTCCTATGTTGGGGTACAAGGGACAGTGGGGTTGGGGGTAAGGGCCAGGGGACTGCTAATAAGAGTGGTTGCATTGTGGCGCCTTTGCCCACACTGCAGCCGCTGGTGCTCAAGGAGGGGGAGACACCCCACAGGGAGCAGTTGCTGCCTCCTTGGGCTTCTCTTGGGAGATGACTTTTCCAAGCCCTGTCTGGGCCTGGGAAAGCAAATAGGGCTCTGAGGTGGGGTCCTTACTCCCGAGGCCTGGCCTCTCGGCCCCCACAAGGGTCACTAAAGGTGAAGGACCCGTCTTGTGTCCCCTGGCCAGCCACTGTCTTCACCTCCTCTGGAAGGGCCTCTCCTTCCTCTCTAGGAGCTAAATCCGCTGGTACCTTTGCCCCACATCCTGCCTTTCAGGATGCCAGGAATGCCCTGGCCAGGGGCATGCTTGTCCTGACCACTTGGCCACAGGAGTCCAGAGCTGAGGCATCTGTCAGGAGCCCTAGGGGAGGAAATGCACTGTGATCTCAGGGAACTGGTGTCCACCTTAGAGATGAAAGGAAGCTGAGGGGTCAGGAGCCCTACCTCTCGTGTGCTGTGTAATCTTGGGTTGACGACTGGGCCTCTCTGAGTTGTCGATCTCTAGGCCATCAAAGTGGATAGAAACCCCAACCTGGTGGCCTCCCTCTCGGATGAGGTAACGGGTGGGAAAGAGCTTGGTGAGCGGCGAGGGCCTGTCAGTGTGAGGGGTGGATGTCATCAGTGGGATGGGGAGGGGGCGCACAGGATGCTTCTCCTGCTCTCGAGGAGCTCAGATGTGGGGTTTCTCAGTCGTGCACGGCAGGGTCTTGGGCGAGTCACAAAAGTCCTGCTGTTGGACTTTTAGCCTTACGGGGCACTTTTGCTGAAATATTTTCCCCCCTCCCCAGTGACCCCCAGAGGCAGCCCTAGTAAGTGGAGTCCAATGTGCACAGTTAGCTGATTTCCTTCTCAGAGTCTCAGGCCCTGGTAGGAGGGGCCCCAGCAGAAAAGCCTAGAAGAGAAGGGCTCAGGAAGGAGGGAACTGGGGTGAGCCGGGTCCATTCACCCCAGGAGACACCTCCCTCACACCTGCCAGCCAAGTCCCACCGGACCCCACACAGAACCTGCACCTTTTCTGGCACCGAGGTGTGGGAGATTGCCCAGAGGACAAGCCCCGATTCCATCTCTCCTGCCAGCAGCTGCGTCCTCTGGGAAGCGGGAACCACTGACTCCTGTCTTCTCCTTATTGAGATCTAGAATGAGGGATTGCTGGCCCCTCTCTGAGCTCTCCCTCCTCTCTTTAGGCCCTTGGTCCTGTCACCAAGCCCCTGACCTCTCCCTGTGCCCTGGCCCCTGATTTAAGCCCTCAATCCTTCACAGGCCCTGCTCTCTGAATTTTGAGAAACAGCACATCACTGCCTGTCATGCTTTTGGAGGAATGCTCCAGGGCTCCCTGCACCCTGTCAAAGCCCACCCCAGCCTTCCTTTGGAAGTCAGAGGGCTGAAAGGGGCTGGGACAGAGCCAAGCTCCGTTTCCCCCCATCTTCCCTGAGCCCCTGTGAGACTCTGCTGCTCCCAGCCCCCAGCGGTCCAGCAGACTTTCTCTATGTGAAGGTTTACGCTCTGTAAACATCCTCTGTCAGCCTTGTCCCTGGGGTCAGAAGCTGTGGGAATGGGGCAGAGAGGAGGTGGTGGCCATTCCCGGAGCCCTCAGACTCCTAACCCCAGAGGCCCCCGAACTCCCCCCCGCCCCGACCATCTGAGAAGGAAAGTTGCCTGGGTTGGAAATAATCCCAGCAAAGGGTACGCACAGCCCTCAGGCATCCCTGCCAGGTGGGTCCTCATATTTGACAGCCCCATTTTGCTTATGAGAAAACTGAGGCTATCACACAGTAAATCAGTGGCAGATGCAGGACCAGACCCGAAGACTCCTAAATCCCCATCTAGGACCTCCTCCTGCTCCCTGCAGCCGCTTGGGTTGGCTCTTGGAGTTTGAACTGAAATTTCTGATCACGTGGGGAGTATCAGCTCTGTGCCGGGCACCGTGCTAAGTTCTCTGTAAACCACTCTCATGTGTCCTTTAACAGCGAGCGGGTCAGGCAGGTGCTGTCATCCTCCTCATTTGCAGGTGAGGAAACTGAGGCTCAAGAGAGGTCACCCAGTGAGCGTGGAGGAGCCACAGCCGGGAGCTGGGTCTAACTCGGCGTGCTTTCTCCTGCACCTCAGCTTCAGCAGCACCCTATCCCCAAGTTCCTCAGAAACAGAACTCCTGTGTCATTTGTCTCTCTGTTTCCAGCACCCAGCACACAGCAGCAGGAGGTGGGCCGTGGCCGGATTTTGTGGAACGAATAGAAACTGCCCAGCCTCACCCAATGCAGTCACATCATTGCTGTACATGGCTTTGCACACGCGCATATCCCTGCTACACGCCCGTCTGTGTGTCTCATGCACATACGCACTGCAACTTGGACACACATGCCCGTGGATGTCACAAAGGCACAGGTGACACACATCCAACGAAAAGAAATCAAACGCGCAACTGCTCTCACAGACACACACCTGGGCCTGGGGCAGGACAATAGCATATAGTCATCCCCTTCCTAGAGTTTTTGCTCACCTGTCCATACAGCAGGGCTGCCCTTACGGGTCTGTGTGTTGTGCATCCACCTTGGAGGGCGGCCTCAGACCACGTAGGAGTGGCGCAGCAGGCTTCCGAGAACTTTGCTCGCCTTCGCTCCTCCTGAAGGCCCTCTGAGGTCTTTCTGTCTAGCCCTGTGGTGGACTGGTGGGTACACCAAGGCACAGAAAGGGGCAGATACTTGGCTAAGGTCATACCTGGCAAGTCAGTGGTAGAACTGCCGGGAACCCAGGCCTTCTGCCTCCAAGATCATATCTAAATGTTTAGATAATATTTTTCCTCACTCCAGCTAATAGAGAAGACTGATGCTCCAGGAACTTGGCTTTGTGATGGGGAAAATCTTGGAGTGTAACCCAAACCCCATCCTTTTGTTTGGTCTTACATAAGAACGGGGCAAGTGGAGAGACCATCCTGCCAGCATCCTAGCCCTCTCTCTCCCCCTTATGCTCCTTTGCTCCCTCTTTCTGAGTTCTCCTTTGGGGTCACAGGAGCAGGTTAGCTCTCTCATTGTCAGTTACCGTACCCCAACTCCATTGTACATTTATTCCTTCCATTGAGGAAGTGCTGCCGAATGTCTGACTTCAATCCCCATTGCTGCAGAAGGCTCTATTCTCAGAATGTTGGAGCCAGAATTGTTTCAAGAGGTGATTATTCTCAGGCTGATGGCAGCAGCACTTTGAGTGGATGATTAATTTAAGGTTCTTTGAACCAGTCAAGGGAACTGAAACTTCTTGGGGAGCAGGGAAAGAGAAAGGCTCCGCAAGCCCCCAAGGCCCAGCCCCTGCCTCAGTCCCCACCCCCAGAGGGAGGTCCTGCAGGGAACATCCCTGGCTGGAGGTTTTCTCACCCCACTTCCTCCCCTGCACTGATGTGGGTCTTTGGCCCAGCAGGGAATTCTGCACGTCTGCCCTGGGCAGCCCTCATTAACCGTAGGAGCTGTGGGGCTGGGGCTGGAGGAAGACGGAGATTTGTTATTTCTCCAGAGGCTGTCCCACTGGGGGTTAAGAGCATGGGGTCCGAGTCTGACAGATTGGAGTTCATTTCTGGTTCTACCCTTAGCAGTTATGTGTCTTGGGCAAATTATTTCATCTCTTTGAGCTTCAGTTTTCTCATAATAATAATAGCTGCCTCTAGGATTGTCAGGGCTGAATGAGTTGCAACACCTGACACCATGCTGGGCACAAACGTTCACCATCATCATCA
Organism: Rhinolophus ferrumequinum; assembly: GCF_004115265.2. Classification (NCBI taxonomy): domain Eukaryota; kingdom Metazoa; phylum Chordata; class Mammalia; order Chiroptera; family Rhinolophidae; genus Rhinolophus; species Rhinolophus ferrumequinum. The sequence goes on from NC_046292.1 coordinate 28,551,502, forward strand.
TCACCATTGTTATCATAGTGGTGTGATTACTGCCATTCTCTTCACCGGGGAGAGGTTTGACTGGTGTCCTTGGCTCAGCGTGGTGAGTGTGTCTGGGCATGCCGGGATCGCAGGAGCTTCCCTGTGTTATGGGGTGAGCGGCTGTCCCGGGGAGCCCAAGGATGCGTCTTTGGGGACTTCTGAGGAGCATCTAGGATGTGCCATGCCTATGCCGAGCCTCTTACTTTCAGGCTCTCGTTTAACCCTCACAGCCATTATATCAGGCGGGCACCAGTATTACCCTCATTTCACACTTGAGGAAAGTGAGGCCAGTGAAGGGTTGTCACTCACTTGCCCAAGGTCACACAGCCAGTGAATGGTGGCCCCAGGACTCCTGGCGCCCTAGGACCTTATTAATTCCTTCTTTCATGTGACAAATAACTTAAAGAGCGTCAGCTGTGTGCTAGGCCTGGGGAGGCAGAGGGAGGTGGACCGTGCCTGTGGCCTGCCCTGGAGAGGGCCGCTGCTGAGCCTGCCAGGACCACTGGCCTTTCCTGCCTCCTCTGTCAAGGACTTGAAGAGAGGTCTGGGTGTAGGTGTGAGCATGTCTGTGTGTTTACGGCGAGGAGGGCGTATGTGCGAGTGTCACTGCATGGCCGAGGTGTGGGCCTCCTTGTCAAACTGTATGCAGCAGCCTGGCTCCAGGGAGATAGAAGTGGAGCCATGGTGCTCAGAGGACAGCCTAGAACCCCCGGGAGAGGAGGGCGATCGTCTACTCTCTCCTGAGCATATCATCCTGGGGAATGGGGACAGGGAATCCCAAAGGAGATTCAGAGATCTCAATCCCAACACTTACTGAAAAAATGCCTACCCCCACTCCACCCTAGTCCCCAGCCTCAGTATCTCCCTCTGTAAAATGAGGCTAGAGAAGCAGTTGGGCCACTCAGGGCTGCTTGGCACAGAAGTGCTCTGCATGAATGGGAGGAGATACTATCTCAGGGCCTTGACTTTTGTAGGGTTGGGGGGTGGGGAGTTTTTCTTCCAGCACCTTCTCTGTGGGTCCCTCAGAGGAGCGGGCAATATTTAGAAGGGCACCCAGGGGGCTTCCTGCCCCCGTTCCCCAGCTCTGAGGGGCTGGGCCAGGGTGCTGGTCAGATCTCTGGGGTCCCCACAAAGCCCCCTAAGACTCCAGGCTTTTTGGGCAACTCTGTCCCTAGGGCAGGATCTGAGTGCCCTGGGGGTTGGCACCTGGGGGGTGAGGAAGGAGGGGCAGCCCCAGGCAGCAGACTAATTGGGCTGGTAATCCGTGGGCAGCGCCTGAGGGAGGGAGGGAGGCAAAGGGAGCCTGGAGCTCTGCGATTCCTTCCCTCTTCTCTTCCTCTTGGAGATTTAAGCAACAGTGGATGGAATGGGGTCCTTGGGCCAATCCTAATCTCTGCAGGGAAATCTGGGGATGCTTTCTTCTGTGACTCGTCAGACATCGAGGCCAGGCTGGTGGGACAGGGGGAAAGCTCATTGGAAATAAATGGACCATAATTGAAGCAAAAGGGATGGAGGTCAGACAGCAGGAAGGACTGCCCAATAACCAGGAGGTAGAGTGAGATTCCCTGGGGTACTCTTTCCAAACCGTGGGGACGCATGTCTAGCCGGGCTGGATAAGATTTACTCTGATCATCGTCTCGATCAAGCCAGTGGCGCCCTTCCCTCACGGTATGAAGGATGGAGAGTAGAGCGAGCCTGGGAGGGAGAGTGATCAAATCAGGTGCACTTGGCTTTTGGGAGGTGGGGGTGGACACTGGCTGCCTTTCCTCCACACTTCTTTCAGTGCCGCTCCTCCCTGGGAGCCTTAGGCCTGTCCAGGTCACCGTCTTTGGGTTTATTTTTTGCTGGGCTCGGCTGTCCCCCGGGAGGGGCGGGGATAGGGAGAAAAGGAGGGGAGAAGGAACAGCTTTGTCAGCACAATCCTGGGTGCCTCTGCTCCTGCCTTCCTTGGCCTGGCTGCCACCCTCTTTCAGAGGGACCAGTCCCTGGGCACAACGAGTACCCAGACCCCTGTGGGATCTCCTCCCCTGGGGCAGCCCCAGCAGGTCCAGAATGGGCATCTTTACCCTCACCCTTTTTCTATTCGTCTCGCCACAGAGCATCAGAGCCAAAAGGGCCTCAGAGCTGAAGCAGATCCATGGCTTCATTTCACAGATTGGAAAACTGAGGCCAGGACAAAGGACCTGGTTGCCCAAGGACATAGCACACAGTGGGCTTCTCCATCTCCTCTCCTCAATAGATGGGAGTGGTGTTGGAGTAGCTGAGAAACCAGGAAAGCTGCCTCCCATCCTGATCTCAAAGGGAAAGAGCAGCCCCTGATTTCATTCACTCATCCAGTTCTCTGACCTCTGGGGCTTGGTGGCAGTCTGCTGGGAGAGACCGAGGATGGGGGAGGAGAGTGTGGCCCATGGCCCAGCAGAGGGAGGGAGGCTCAGTCTGGGGATGCCATGAAGGCCTACAGAGTGTGTCAGCCCCTCCCCGTGTGTCCTTTAGCCTCCTTTTTTGTTAAAAAATAAATTAGCCCTATTTTACAGATAGAGGAATTAAGGACCAAGGTCAACACAGTTAATAAGTTATAGAGGTGGGATTCAAACCCAGAATGTGGCTCCCTGGGATGCTGCCAAGGCACTGCCTGCTGGGCTCCGTCTCCTCAAACATTCCCTTCCCTTGACTCTTGTCAGCCTGCCTCTTCTTTGGTTCTTCTGTTTTGGTTGTGAGCAGCTCAGCTTCCTCTTTCTGCCCCTTGAATGTTGGGACTCCTCAGGGCTGTGTCCTGGTTCTTCCTCTCTGTGCACAGTTTCCATGGGGTGGTGTGGGGGGGTGTCTCAGACACTGCTGTGACATTGGGGGTCTCCTTTGTGATGACAGCCTCCCCCTCTGCGGTTTTCTCCCTGAGCTTCCTGTGTAGCTGCCTCGCCTCTGCACTCACTTCCTCAAACTCAGCCTCTCCCTCCAGACCTCCCTTCCTCCCCTTCCACAATGACTCCCCGACCCCCAGTGCCCAAGTCAGGAACCCCTTTCCCTCAAGCTTATCTTTTGCTCTTCACCTAAGAAACAACTTGTGGTGTCCCCAAATGTGCTGTTTAATGCTCTGAGTGCTTTTCCTTTTGCCTCAAACTCCTGCCTCTCCCGCCCACCCTGTCATCTAACGAACTCCTATTCATCCTTCAAATCCCAGTTTGAGCATCACCTCTTCTTGGAATCACTCCCTGCTCACTCCCATCCCAGGTTCGACGGGGGGGGGGGGGGGGGCTTCAGAGTCCCCCAGGCTCTGGTCACCTAGCCCTGGTGTTCTTCTGCACTTTTCCTCGTCAGACTGAGGTCTGGGTGGTGGGGGCGAGCACAGTGCTTGGCACTTGGCTGGTAATTAGTGAATGTTTGCTGGGCCAGGAAATTAAGTGGTGCTGAGGGTGTGTGGAAGGATGAGAAGGGTTTTGCCAACTAGAGAGAAATTGGAGAAAGGACCCCTAGGTCCTCTGTGTGCAGGCACTGAGCTGGCAGTTCTCATGGTTTTTGTCCTGGGTGTACTCCAGGCAGCAGTTAGAGCAAAGGCTTTCAGGTGGGACTCTTTGCCCCAGGGTCTGCAGAGTCTGGTGTGTCCAGGACCCTGAGGGCAGGTCCTTGACTCTCAGGCTCCCCTGTGGGAAATGGGGAGCCATAGGCAATTGCAGGACAGGGAGGCATCAGGCTGGGAAGCAGAGTTTGTCTGATCTTTTCCCATGAGCTTGCCCTCTGCAAACATTTAGTTCTCCCAGTATGGCAGTGGCAAGCACTATTATTGTTCTCATTTCGCAGATAGGAAACTGAGGCTCAGAGAGGGGAAATAATGTGCACCAAATGACACAGCTTGTCCATGGTGGAGTCAGGATTCGAATCCATGTCCATCTGGCTCCAAAGCCCTAGCTCCAAACAATTCTCAGACACATCAGCAGACCCATGACGGTTTTCAGTGGCCTAAGGCAAAACCGAGGGAAATAAGGACAGTGTGATGACTTTTTCATAAAGCTAAATTTATTCCATTTAAAAGACTGTCTTTTAGTCTGAGATTACGTCCTTTCTTTTCCGAAATGATGGGGCTGGGAATTTTTTCTTAAATGTCCTTACTTGGCAAAAGTAAAAGTTGACAACCTTACGCCGTCCCAAAGTGTTTTTTAAAATTTTATCGGTGCGGGAAATCCCTGAGTCTGGGCGCCATCCTGCCTCCTCCCTCCTGAACTCTCAGGCGAGAGTGGGGGGAGTCTGGGTAGGAGTAGAGGATTAGCGGGATGGAGGAGTGGTCAGTGTCCACTGTCTACTCCTCTTGGGCCGCAGGGCCTGCCCGACCTGGAGTGCAGTAAGGATCAACTCAGGACTCTTGCCAAGACTGGAGTGTGGGGCAGTAGGGTCAGCCAGAATCAGTGCTCACCCCTCAGTTAAAGGAGCACTGGACCAGGAGTTAGAAGGCTGCGGTTTGGTTCCCTCCTCTGCTTCTTAAAGGCTGTGTGACCCCAGGCAGGTGACTTGACCTCTCTGAGGCTCTAGCTTCTGTCTATGTAGAATGACCATTATCATTTTTATTCACCCACCTCACCCTGCTGCCTCCCGCATCAAGTGCTTCCTAAACTACAAAGTGCTGTGAAGACCAGAGGGCTTGTTGTGCTTTTACTATTTTTATCTCCCTCTACTCTTGGATCCTGGGCCCCTCATCTCACCCTAGCCTGCACTGATTTGAGCCCTGAGGAAGGCACGTTGCAGGGTGGAGGGGTGGTATGTCGGCCCTGTAAGAGCAAATCGACCAGACTGGCAATTCTTTCCTCAGGAGCCCCAGACAGGCTGGAGGCCTGGGGAGCTCTACGACAACCACGCACTTACGGGAGCCAGGCTCTGCGTTCTAACAGAGTTCTCATATAGTAATAAGATTCATGGCCTAATCTATACCAGGTATTGTGCCAAGTGTTCTCCACATGCTACCTCATTTAATCCTTCCAAGAACCTTAGGAGGTAGGCACTATCATTATGCCATTGTATCAAGGAGGACACAGAAGCTTTTATACAGCCAGTAAGTGGTGAATGCCCAGCAGAAAGGGAATTTCAGCCTGAGTGTGCAAGGAATCCGTGGTGTGAGAGGGCTTGAGTGTGCAAGGAATCCGTGGTGTGAAAGGGCCTGAGTGTGCAAGGAATCTGGTGTGAGAGGGCCTGAGTGTGCAAGGAATCCATGGTGTGAGGGGCCTGAGTGTGCAAGGAATCCGTGGTGTGAGAGGGCCTGAGTGTGCAAGGAATCTGGTGTGAGAGGGCCTGCGTGTGCAAGGAATCTGTGGTGTGAGGGGGCCTGAGTGTGCAAGGAATCTGGTGTGAGAGGGCCTGAGTGTGCAAGGAATCCGTGGTGTGAGAGAGCCTGAGTGTGCGAGGAATCTGGTGTGAGGGCGGGAGCAGATTTGCAGAGTTGCAGTGGCAGGGAGGGTGGGGGTATTCATGGTGTATGTGGGGGGCGTGGGTGAGGTAGAAGTCAAGAGATACTTTCCTGCTGGGTGGCTTCCAGCAGTTACCTCCCTCTCTGAGTCTCAGCCTACCCTTCTTTCTGTGACTCAATAATAATAAAGATAATGATAGCAAATACTTATTAAGCCCTTACAGTGTGCTAGACACTACTCCGAGAACTTGCCATGACTTCTCTCACTTTTTCCTCTCATCAACCCAATGAGATACTATCATATGCCCATTTTCAGATGAGGGGGCCAAGGCACAGAGAGGTTGAGTAACTTGCCTGGGTTTTGGTAGTAGGGCTGGGGTTCGTAGCCCAGAAATCCAGCTCTGGGGTTGTGGCCTTACCTGACATACTAACACTGCGCCGAACTCGCCCTGCTGAGACTGCCTGCTGGGCGGCGATAAGAACCAGTTGAGGCTCTAAGTTCAAGGTCCTGTCCTGCACCCCAGTTTTACCCTGAGGACTCACTCCTTTCTCGCTCTCATTTGGGAAGCCTTTGCTTGTAGTCCCTTGGGACCAGGCGCTATTCCAGATACTAGGGAGAGAGGAGTGAATCAGACCCTCCCCTGATCCCTGGTGGAGATGGGCCAGGAATTCGGCAGTTGTTTAGGCACCATGGAGCCCTGTGGGAGCCCAGCATAGAGGGGCCAAACCCAGCCCCAAACTGGGCATTGCCTGGAAGGCTTCCTGGAGAAAGGTTTAAGTTGAGACCTGAGAGATAAGTAGGAGTTGACAAGGCAAAAATGAGCAGGGAACAGCATTCCAGGCAGAGGGACCAGCCTGGGCTAGCCCAGAGGTGAGGCTGAACATGGCATTTGCAAAGAACTGCGAGAAGTCAGGAGAGTGGGAGCCTAGAGAGTCAGGAGGTGTGCAGAGAAAAGGCTGGGACATGAGCAAGGCCAGGCTGAGAATGCCAGGCTGAGGAGCAGCGACTCCTGGAGGAGACCAAGTTCAGGAGAAGGAACTGAAGATGGGACAGCCATAAGCAGATTGGTATTTTACAAACACCTTCTGGGTCTGGCAAGGAGGATGGTAGGGGGAGATTCTGGCAGGAAGCCCTGGGGATGCCATCCACTTGGTCTTTTCTTACCTCTGCCTTCCCTTCATGCCTAGCCCCCTGAACAGCTCCTCTGGAGCTGCCCGCTAACCCTGCCAGGGCCTGGCTGGACCTGGCCTGGAGCCCTAGGACTTTGCCTGTAGGGAAAGTACAGCTGCTTATGCAAAGCTTGGCCTGGAGGAAGGTGTGTGTGGCTGAGCTAAGGGAGGCCTTGGAAGCAGAGGGGGTAGGTGCAGGCCCGGAGGCTGCCGGCAAAGGGGCTCTAGGCATATGGGTTTGGGGTCTATGAGGGTCCCAGAAGAGTGGCCTTAGAACCACCCTATGAGAGCACCCAGGGATTTGGCCTAGCTAATGGTGGGGTGTCTTGGAGAAAGAGGCAGAGCCCAGGTGACTCAGCCTGCTCCAGCTCCCCTCCCCCTCCCTTTCTCACAGTTCAATGGGTTGTGGAAATCACTGTTCTCACTTTCATCCAACTGATGGGGAAACTGAGGCCCAGAACAGGGCATGGAGCCCAGGCTCTGTCCAAGAGTCTCATTTGTCCCCAACAATAAACAACAGTAAAATCCTTTCAGCAGAGCTGGTGGCTCTGGTCCCCTCTGGGTGGTTTTGGGCAGGTGTCTTCACATCTCTAAGCCTCAGCCTTTGGGTCCAAAATGCTACCTCCTACTGGGAAGGGTATCCACTTCCCATTTGATAGTCCGCAAAGCACTTTAAGGCCTACCTGGCCCAGTGTGGGGTTTAATTAATGTTTGCTCCATAAATCCCACTGAATTCTCATAACCCTGGAGAAAGATATTATGACACTATTTTACACTGAGGCTCAGAAAGGAGAAATGACTTCATTCAGCTAAGGTGTAGCTGATATGGGGCTGGAGCCCAGGTATCCAGGCACCTGTCTAGGACCCTTGATGGACAAAGCCTCAATTTTGAGCCTTTGCTCTCAGTGAAAATCAGCTGAAGTCCCAAGCAAGACCCATCAGTCAGCTGGGCAGTGTGTTCATGTGTGTGTGTGTGCATGCGTACATGTATGCGTGCAACTTGGCCTGCAGACTGGAACTGAACTTACATCAACCCCTGTCTCAGTACTCATGCCAGGCTGCAGCTGCTGCCCCAAGGGGAAAAGGACCTTCCACTTGCCCTCCTGCATCGAGGGTTTTTTTCTCTTGGCTTGGCTGGCTGGGGAGAGGAGCTGGCTGTGGTATGACCAAGGATGGGGTCCGGCCATCTAATGCCCTGCACATGACAGGCATGGGGTGGACACCAGGCTAGGAGAGGGATTTGCACTTTTCTAATCTGGGGGCTGCGGCCTGCCTCTGTCTTGGCCAGGGCCGTGGGAGAGGTTTGTTCCTGCCCCTGTGCCCAGTGGCCCCAGCTCAGATCCCTGGCACACACCCAGCTCCTCTGCTTAGGGCCTTCCCCTGCCCTCCTTATACTCCCCACCCTCCCACGATTTGAGCAGAGGGACTTAATGGGGGTGAACACTGGGCCATTTGGAGCTGATGGGATGCAATGCTATGCAGCGTTTGGGGCTGAAAGATGGGGGCAATGTCAGGGAGGTTTAGGGGCCACGTTGCGGCAGGGTTAGGGGGAAGATCTGATAGGGTGCAGAGTTGGAGTGTTTGGGGCTAATCTTGGGCCACCCCTTCCAGGAGAAATTTGGCTACAAGTCAGGGAGGCAAATGTGTGGGCCCTGCCCCTCCTCTCTGGGCAGTAAACACAGCCGTAGCCCAGGAGACGGCCCAAACATCCCGGCCCCCCACGGTTATTTATACCAGGACTCCCTCTCCTTCTCGGGCCTGGTCTGGCCTCTCAGTCCACTCCTGAGCTGGGTCCTCAACAACCTGAGTTGAGGGTCCAGCCCCCTGTCGAGGTAGGAGGCTCCAGCAGCAGGCCTGCTCCGGACTGAGCACTCACTACCTCCCCATGTCCTGTGCATTGGAGCCACTGGTCCTGCTGATCAGAAATGTGTGCATGGAGGCCACGGCCTGGGCAGGAGCCCCAGCCTGAGCCCTGGATTTGCTGTCATGTGCTGAGTGACTGTGGTCCCTGGCACCCCGTAACCTCAGCTTCCCCGGTGTTCAGTAGGAAGGGAAGGGTCTAGATTAACACTTTGCAAACTGTTTTAAGCAGAATATCTGGTTCTTTAAATGAAACGTAACACAGGAGCACAGTATATAAAACAGATTAAAGCAGGGCCGTTGTGGGTGGAGTCCCGGGTGAGGGCCCAGAAATCTGCCTGCTCAGAGTGTCTGTCCCCCCCAATACCACATCCCAGAGCCTGCACGCAGCCCTCCTCGTTCAAGAACACATGCCAGGTAACCCTGGAGTTCCCTGGCCAAATTCCCACCCCTGCTTCCAGGGCTTGCACAGGCCCCTTTCCTGATTCGCCATCCCAAAAGTCACTGTTGTATGAGCACTCAAAGGCCCGCGGGCAGCTGTTTGCAGCCAGTGTAGATGGAGCCTGGAAAAGCAGCCCGGGGCAGCCACAGGAGTGTACCTAAGGCCTCTCTTAGTGACGGATGAACCCCGTGTGGGAAGAGAAGAGGGCATCCCATGGGCTGCAGACTGGAGGGTAACAGGAGCTAGCTATCCCTCCCTACCACATTCCAGCATGGGACTCCAAAGAATCCAGGGTTTTAAATTCAAACCTGGTCTTCCAGATCCTGACGAAGGTATATGTGTCAGGAAGGATAGAACATATTTTATTTAACAGCTTGTTAGCTTGATTTAAACTTTTAAATATTTAGACTTATGATATATGGGTCTCCATTTGTACTCTTTCTCAGCCCTGCCAGTATTCGGGGTGGGCTTGCGTCGGCTATCCCTCTACCCACCCAAGACGCCCTTCCTCAGAACTATTGAGGTTCACAGGACAGTGGGAAAATCCCGACTCACTGATGCTCAAGACCCTGGCGGCCTGGGTCTTCCTGTTCCCTCCCAGATACCGTCTGAGCATCTACTGAGCCAGCTGGGGAGTGTGGGGGAGTTAGAACTGACCTTGCCCTTGGTGGATGGATCCTAAGGTGGATGGATCCCCAAGGTGGATGGACCCTTGGGGGCTGGGGGTGGACAGAGATAGGAACAGCCTCACCACAAGGGGGGCCTGGATACCCAGAGAGGCCCAGGAATCTCAGCCAGGGGCTGGGGGAGCAGTTTCCCCAAAGCAGATCAGGGATTCTGGAGGAGAAGAGGGACAGTGCAAGGACAGGAGAGAGAACAAAAGTCACCAAAGTGGAAATGTACAGGGTATGGAGGGGTGCAGTGGCTGATGCTTAGTGTGGGTACAGCCTGGTGCTCTGCGCTGAAGCGCTTGGGTTTTAGATTGGAAACAATGAGAAGCCATTGTCAGGTTGTAAAGGGGGTGGGGCACTCAGAATGCAAGGAAAGTGGAGTGGAGGTGGGGATGGGAGTGGAGCTGGAATCTGGTGGTCAGTGAAAAGGTGGTTGGAGGGAAGGGGAGTGGAGTGAGTCCTTTGCCAGACAGGAGTGGATAATAGGGGCTGGGAAGAAAGAGGTGATCTCAACTCTGTCTTCTGGAACCTGTTCTGTTTCCTTCTCCTTCGCTCTTTCTTGGTTCTTGTTTCCTTCTCCCACCTTTCCATTGCCCTGGGTCTCCAGGCTGAGGAGAGAGGCACAGCATCCCAAAGCAGTCCGTCCACATAGGTGGTGGATCGGGAGGTCACAATTGTATAAAGGGGACCTGCTCATTCATTAATTCATTCATTCACTGAACAAATATTTATTGAAAACCTATAATGCACCAAGTGCTGCTCCAGGTGTGGGAGAGATAGTGGTGAACAAGATAAAGTTGCTGCATTCATGGAACTTACATAATGGGGGGCCGGGGCCCGGTGGTATCCACTCTGTGGCTCTCTGGTCCATGCCCCTGAATGCCTGGGAGTGGGGACTCTTCCCCTTTACCCACTCACTTGTTCCCGCTGCCCTGGTATTAGCACCCATCTCTTAGGACACTGAGGAGGGGGTTCCAATGCCCAGCACTCCAACTCCAGGGACCAAGTGTCTCCATAACAAGAGGCCTGGGGGTCAGCACCTGGGCTCAGGCCCTAGTTCTTTTCACTCACGTGATCGGGAGCCCCTTACAAGGACCTTCCTGGCTTGTTTCTTTGTCTATCAAGTGGTGCTTTGGGGAGGTCCTGAGGAAGTGAGGGGAAAGACCAGGCAGCTCCATTATTGCCCAGAGATGGACAGCTCCTTGGACTGTGGCTGGAGGTGGAGGGGTGCCAGGGACACGGTGTCATCACCATCAACATAAGATAACAATAGCTGCTATCTGTTGTGGTCACTGTGCGTCAACCGCAGGCCTCTTCTCATTTAATTTATTCCCCACAAGCAGCTCTGTATAGTGGATTATCTTCCCTCCCCATTTTCCAGATGAGGAAATTGAGTCTCAGTAAGGTGAAATGACTGGCTTGAGGTCACACACGAACCTACCCGACTCTGGAAGCCCTTAAGGACGGTGCTATGAGGGTGCTGCCTGGCACCTGCCTCTCCTGGGCACTCAGCCTCGAGAGTAGTTGTAACCCGGCCTTAGTGCCCTCCCAACCCCCTTGGGGGCTGGCACCACCCCGAGCCTCGGCACTGGGTCCCGCGACACTGGCCAGGGCAGTACCGGGGGCCGGAACAGGCCAGGATCCGAGTTAGGGGGCTTGGCACCCCAGGGTCCTGGGGTGCTCAGTCCTCGCACCCGGCATTGGTGGGTGGGGAGCCCGGGGCAGTTAGGGTGTCTAACCCCCTTCTCCTCCCACGTCCACGGGTACGCGGCGGCACCTTCACACTTTCCGCTTGGCCCGCTGCTCGCCTTTCAGGCCGCCGCGTTTTCAATTGTTAATTTGGAAACGGAAAAAGAAGCCGGCCGGGCGGGGGAGGCCTCAGGGAGGTAACTGGAGCCGCAGCACCGCCCCGGCCCCTCCGGCGTGCGTGCGGTGCCCAGTGTCGCCTAAGCCCCGCCCTTCCCAGGCTCGGAGCCCTGCCCACCACAGGGTCCTGCTGCCAGTCGTGCCCCTCCCTTCCAGTTTGCTCCTCCCCGTGCCAAGACAGCGGGGCTAGCCCGGCGGACCCCGCAGAGCCGAGCCGCAGCTCCTCTGCGGGAGAGGGAGGGACCGCTGTAGGGAAGGGGGCAGAGGGCCCTGCGGGGGGCGGGGGGGAGGAGTCCTCCAGGAGCCCTCCTCCCCAGGAACCCCTCCCTCTCTGAGGAGCCCCGCCTGGTGTCAACCTCCTGTGTGTCCCCGAGTGAACCCAAGCCTTGCCCTAACCCCTCAGCGGGGCGTTCCCCCCGCCCCCAGCCAGACCCCTGCTTCCAGACGGTCCTACCAGGGATCGTTGGCACCATTCCATAGGTGGAGCAACTGAGTCCCAGAGAGGGACAGTTCACTTGCTCAAGGTCACACAGCCAAGGCTGAATTATTGAGCCTGACAGGGGTCAGGGTCAGAACTGAATTCAAGCCCGTTCGTTCTTTTGGCTCTGAAACATGTAGGGCTCTGCAGGGCATCAGGACCAGAGATGCGATTTGTCCCCTTCCCCCGACCTCCAGCACCTTTCTGTGGTTAATGAGCTATTGGGAGTTCTGCTCTGGTCTACCCTGTTTCCACCTTGCTATTGTTTATATATTCAATTCTAGGGAAGCTTTGGAGGTAGAAGGAGGTCCCTCTAGACTTTCTACACCCACAAGGACCATGCAAATGAAATGTAGAAGACCCTCCTCTAGAAGTCCCTCAGGACTGGCAGTGTCAGGAGCTTCCCGGGGCCTCGCTTCCCATTTGGGAAGCTGAAATCACCAGTCCCAGAGGGATCAGGGAAAAGTAGGGCCCTCCTTACTAACCCCTTCCTCTCACTGACAGTAAACTGAGACTCAGAGATAGTTTCCCAGCTCAGCTGAGTGGTGGCAGAGTCAGGCTAGATACGTAGCCCGCGGGTGCAGGTTCCTATCTTTGTCCACATTCCTTACCTCCCCTTGGGCTGCCCCCAACCCTGACACCTCTCTCAGAGTCACCACCGAGCAGACTGCTGCCTTTAGAGGACTCTGAATCAGCTGGAACCTCAGGCTGGGCAGCCTCTCCTCTTAAAGGCTGAAGAAACTGAGAGGGTCTGCGAATATGCTTCCAGCTTTCAGCTTCCAGCCTAAGACCCTCCTAACCACCCTTCCTTCCACCTTGGCTGTGGAACAGGCCCAGAGAAGTTGAGCTCCTGGCCCAAGTTCACACAGTAAGCCTTTCCCAGCTGAAAGGGCTTATTGGAGTCAGTGCTGCTGGATTCAGTCTGGCTGGTCCTGGACTTGGGTTTCCCATGGGACGCAAGGTTCTCAGGGCAGCTGTAACCAACTGCCCCAGGTGTGGCCTGCGAATTTGCATGCTGCAAAGGCACTGAAACACCCCTCCCTTATCACGGCCCCTAAACTTCCCACTGAGTGGGATCCTCAATGGCTGAGTCTGCAGGACTCCCAGGCTGAGCTCAGTCTTGGGGCTATACTCCCCAGGGGGCCTGGCCTCCCACAAGCTCCTGTTCCACCGTGTCAGCTCTTGGTGCCCTCTCTGCTCTGGGAGTGCTGAGAACCAAGTGGCAGGAACTAAGCTCTTTCCCTGTTTTGGACTTTTCTCTCCCTCCTCCTTCCCCACTTTGCACAGGTTCTGCTGATTCAGAGGAGAGAAGGTTCCTTAGAGGTGACCCTGACCTCTGCCCGGCTCAATTAGCTGGAGGCCTGGGCATTCCTTGAACCCAGTGCCACTCTGTCACATACAGCAGGAAGGGCAAGGGCTGGCCCAGCGTGATGCCAGAATGAGGGAATTGTCGAGGTGCAAGTGAGGGCCAGGTGCCTGGGTCCTTCTACAGAAGGAAGAGAAATCAAAAGAACATTTCACCATAGGAACTGGGAAATCTTGGTGCTAGGCCCTGCTCTGCCTCTGATCACAGGTAGGTCATACTCCTCTCTGGGACTCAGTTTCCCATCTATAAGAGGATTGATTGACCCTAAGGGATCTTTCAGTGCCAAAATATAATCAGTATCTGATTACCTCTTGGCACCTCCACTTTCCCCTCTTACAAATCCCCATCATCTCTTGCTTGGATTATACCATTAGCTTCCCAGCTCACATAGGGCAAAGGCCACTGCCCCCTCCCCCAGCTCCTCTCTGCACCATGGTCTATTCTCTGCTCAATAGCCTGTATGATCTTTTGCAAGCATGACAGACCATGTTACTCCTTGCTCAAAACTTCCCCATGTCACTTGTAGTAAAAGCCCAAATTCTCTCAATAGCCAGTAGATTATCTTCTTCCCACCTCCACGGCCTTTCCGCCCTCACTCACAGCCTCTTATTCTTCCCTAGCTCACTCGCTCTGGGAGCACTTCTTTCTTGAAGGTTCTAGAACATACCAGGCACCCTCTGGCTCAGATCTCTTGCACTTGCTTTTCCCTCTTCTCCCAGATGTCCGCATAGCTCACTCCCTCATTTTCTTCAGATCTCTGCTCAAATGTCACACCTTCTCAAAGCTGCTTCCCCTCTTGCCCTGACCACTCTCTATAAAATAGCCTACCTCCAACTTCCATACCAATGTTCCTTGTCCCCTTTTCCTACTTCATTTGTCTCCATCATCATCTGACATTGTTGTCAACGTAAGAAATGTCCAAACCTGTAGAGAATTTTTATGAGTTTATTTGAGCCAAACTGATGACATGTCGGGGAGCAAGAGCTCAAATGCTCCAGAGAATAATGGTTTTGCAGCTTATTTTATATGTTAGAATCAAAGGAGAAGACCTAAGGAAGGTGCATGAAATCCATTGGCGGTAGATTAATGAGGCAAGAGAAAGCAAAGCCGGGAAATCTCTAGGATTGGATAAAAGGCAAAATGGAGAAACACATACTTCTTTTACAATGGTAGGGACAGGATGGTTAATAATTTACAGTGAATAGAGATGGTATGTGGGCAACAAGATAACAATGAGGGGTTCTGTGGTCCCGTGCTCTTGTGGTCTTGTGCTCTGGTGCTGGTGGTTGTGCCTTCGAGATAAAGAAAATTACTCTGACATTGCAAAGGTATGTTATCCTAGATGCATAAGAGTGATGGACAGAGCTCATAAGGTAAATAATGACCTTTGCTAAGAAAGCTATGGGCCTGGGATGTGACTACCCGCTATGACCTGCCCAGTTAGGAATTTGTGATCAGAAAATCCTGTGTGGTTACTTTTGGTCACTGAGTTTATCACGCCTGCCATGTGGCCACCCTGAGCTTGTGAGGTTTATTGCATAGCCTCTTTTTTGTTCACATTCTGAACCTTTATTTGCTTATTATCCATCTCCCCCCAAGAGATGGAAGCTCCATGAAGGGAGGGACGCTGTCTGTCTTTGTGCCCAGCCCATGGTGAGCACTCAGCAAATACTCACGGAAAAAATGAATGAGTGAGTCACTGAGGGAATGCTCTGTGGCTCTGGGCTGGGTGATTCCTGGAGTTGCTACTTGCCTGGGTTCCCTCATAATCCCGCCAGCAGGGTGACATACACTGGGGAAGGTGGGTCGTGCCAGTCAGAGAGATCCAGTGCTGAGGTTGTCCCCTCTCTCAGGAAGCTTTTACCCAGCACCCATTCTGAGTGGGGCACAGGGTATTCAAGGTGAAAAGGACAAGGCCTCAGCCAGCTCTTGGTCTGTAGGACGAGGCAGGTAAATGCCATAATGGAGGTGAGCATAGAGATGGGAAGGAGACATGAATGAGGCCCAGGTGGAGGCTCCTACCTGTCCCAGTGGGGCTGGAGGAAGGGCAGCATGAGCAAAGGTGGGGAAGTGAGAAAAGGCCCTGCTTGCTGCTGTGGGCCAGCTATAATAGCGCTGTAACAGTGGAGTGCCGAGTGCCAGGTTGGGCACTGAGTGGGGGAGAGGGAGGTGGCAGGGTGGGTAAGGATCTTCCTTGCAACCACGCTAAGGAGCTTGGTTGGGCCGGATCCTGCAAGTTGGTGGATTTTGCCCTTTTTAAAAAAGCAACAAAGCTCTTTGTTCAAATGAAATCTTATGCCAAGCTCAGCATGTAAAACTGAGTCACCCAAACCCACTTGGAGCTGCTCAGGTGGAACCGGGGGACAGTTTCCATTGGCCATCTTGTTTAAGTTTCTAAAACCCAGGCTGAGTATATTCCATTCTTTAGATTGCTCTTATTTTGCTGCTTGGGAGGCCCATGTTCTATTTATTTGAGGAGGCAGCGCTGCCTGGCCAGCCCTGAGCAGATGGATGGCCCTTGCTCCCCCTGGTTCCCACCCTTGGCTCCTGCTGATGTGTTGCTCAGCCCACTTACCTGGTGCACCATGGCTGGCATGTCAGAGGGAAGCAGTGTGAACAAGTAGGAGGTGTTAGAGCAGGTCTAGGTGGGGGAGAACCAGGCTGTGACTCATTAAACACCTTGTCCAGAAGACACCACCCATCATAGTCTAGTGGGACCAAGACCATTCACACTAGGTCAAGAAAAATTGTCATGTGGAGGTGAAGGACACGCACTGAAAGGAAAGGGAAGACTTTCGTAGCATCATGGCCTGCACATCTGGGCTTCATGGAACAGAGACAGGAGAGGAGATTCTGGAGCAGCAGTCTCATCTCCACTTCTCTGCACCTCCGCCAACTTTCCTCTGTGGCTCTTAGTTCCATTCCTGAGAAAGACATTCTGACTGGCTCAGCCCAACAGAGCGGGACCTTTCTCGGGTCCGTCTCTAGCTGTAGAGCAATCAGTGGCGGCCAGGAGAGGGGCATGGAGCCATGTGGTACCACATAGAGTTGGCCCTTCCAGAGCTGCAGTGGCTGTCAGGGTGATCCCAGGGCTCCCCATGTCCTTGTGCATCCTTTGCTCTGCAGAGGGGCCTAGCTGAGACGATGCCGGTGGCACTGAAATCCAGCCTGTGCTCCGGGCTGGGTCAGCCCAGGGTACGGGAGGCCTGTTTCTACTGGGGCCATCTAGAGGGGTCAGCTTTTTATAATTTTTCAGGCTAACGAGAATGCCGTTTTCTAATTGGTCCTCCAAGAGGGGGCATTTTTTTCATAGTCTGTACTATGTGCTGGCGGCTGTTGTCCCTCCAGGGACATCCTCAAAGAATCTGGGACTGAGCTGAGGGCCAGCCCTCTCCCTGCCACTTCACTGCAGGAGAGTGATAGGGCTGAGGGCTGAAGGGACTTCAGCCCTTATTGAATTGTCCCCCACCTGCATGTTTCAGACAGGGAAACTGAGGCTCCATTGAGACCTCATCTCTTACCCTGAGCCCGAGCACCAGCCTCTGGCCCAGAGAAGCAGCGGCTGCGCAGCAGCCCTGGTGTGGGGCCCTGGGTCACGTGCTTTTGCTCCCTTTGCCATATTTAGAATCGCTGGATCAGGGGAAACTTCTCGTCCCAGCCCCTGAGGATTCTTGGAAAGAGCCTCGCTCTGAGGGTTGGCTGACTGCCCCTCCCCTTTATCCCCCTGCAAGAGAAAGTAAGAGCCTGTTCTTCCCAGGGGATCCTGGGCACCCCCAGGCCACACTGTACCCCCCTGCCTCTTGGGTCCAGCTGAAGTCCCTTCTGTTCTGCAGTATCAGCTCTTGTTTGCGGCTTAAGAAACCTTTTTTCGCCAAAAGGTGGTGAGGGTCATGGCCTCTGCCCTCCAGGAAACTTGGCTGAATGAGGACAGATTGGTCCTGGTCTGAGGGGTCACATATTACCAAGGCCAGATATAGAAATGAGGGAGCCAGCTGGTGGCCAGGCAGGCGGCAGACACTGGCAGGACTGTCTGGAAGGAGGGACACTGGAGAGAGGGAAGGAAGAAAGGAGGCCCAGGAGGAAGGAAGGGGCAGGGCCTAGATCTGTATGTGCTTTGCCCTGGTGTGGTGGGGGGTGTCGCCTTATCCCACACAGGCTGCTTCCTCCTCCCTTGGGATCATCAGTGCTTAAAAACAAAAATGTCAAACCCCAAACCAAACCGAACAAGAAGTGCATGTGTCAAGCACCTGTGGTGTTCTGGATCTTTTCTCCCATTTTCACTGTTGGGGATAATGGGCCTGTGTCCCCAAGGGCCTGTTCAGCATCCTCTCCAATCCTTCACTCCAGCTATTTCAAACCTCCTCCATCTCTTCACACCCCCTTCCCCCAATCATGCTCCCTACCTCTGAGAAGTGGACCTGGCCTCTTCTTCATAGAGGAAGTCAAACCCCCGTGGGAGCTCTCTGGGCTTCCCCCGCCCCCCACCTTCCTCTCCCACCTAGTCTCTCCCCTTCCCACCTGTCACCATGGAAGCTGGCCAGGTCTGTTCTGCTCGGCACCAGCCCTGCCCCTGCTCTGGATCCCCGCCTCCCTGCTGCCCCTGGGTACTTCATTCATTGATCGCTCCCTCTCTCTCCGACATCTTCAACTTCTCCCTCTCACCTGACTTCTTCCACTCCCCTTCTCTCATCTTAAAAAAAAAAAAAAAAAAAAAAAAAATTCCCCATGCTCTGTATCCTTCTCCAGCTACTGATCTCAGCCTCTACTCTTTGCGTCAAACTTCTTAAAATAGTTCTACCTGCATTCACTGTCTCTACTTCCTCATCACCTCTCTCCCTTCCTCATCCCATTGGGCCTGCTCCGCTCCTTCCCTCCCTCCAAGGCTGTCCTTGCCAAGGTACCCAGTGACCAACTTGTCACCAAATCCAACGAACATTTTTCAGGGCTTATCTCACTTGACCTCTTGGCAGCATTTGACACTGTTGTCCACTCCCTCCTTCTAGAAACACTTTCTTCGCTTGGCCTGGCGCCTCTCTCTTCTGATTTCCCTCCCGTGTTGCTGGCTGCTCCTTCCCAGCCTGGGTGGAGGCTCTATCCTCCCTCTGCTCCTCTGGGGTTCCATTGAGCCCTCCTCTAAATTTGCCACATGTTCTCTGGATGGTTTCAGCTTCTCCCATGGCCTCAGTCACCACTTCTATCCTGATGCCCTCCAAATCTGCATTTCCAGCTCAGGTCTCTCCATGCCCCGTGTTCCTCAGCCCTCTCTATCTCAACATGTCCAAAATGGAACTCATCACCCCCCACATTTGCTCCTTCATTGGGGTCTCCTATCACAGCTTACTCATGGCAACTTCATCCATCCAGTGCCCGCACCAGAAATAGGAGCCATTCTCCCGCATTGTCCCCATTTCCAATTAATCATGGAGTCCTACTTCCTGAAACTTTCTCCAGGCCATCCACTTCTCTTTAGTGCCACCACCGTCATCTCTCTATACTCTGAATTATTGTGGAGTCGTCTACTTGCTTTTCCTTATCAGTCTCACCTCCTCTAAGCCACACTCGACACTGCCTGAAGCACAAATCAGACCATGTCATTCGCTCTCTTAAAACTCTACGATGGCTCCCCATTGCTTTTAGGACAACGTTCATAATGCCTGAGGGCGCCACTCCAGGCCCCTGGATCTGGCCCTCTCTGGCGTCCCCACTGCCCCTTCCCTTCCAGCCCCCACCGTCCAGAACTGCTGCCTGCCCTGGGCTGTCTGCAGGTTCCAGCGTCTCTGTTGCTTGCACAACCTGGTTTCTCTGCTTGGGGCACCCCCACCCCGTCCTCATTACCTCCTTCAACAAGTCTTCATTGATTCCCCCACTTGGGCTCTGCTAAAGCCATCTTAGGGCTGACCCAAACCCCTGGGCACATTGTCATCAGCTTGTCCATCAGGTCACTGCTGTGCTATACTTGTTAATTTCTTGGGGGGCCTGGATTATTCATTTCTGGCTTTACAATAAACCTGGCTGATTGTAGGTGGCAATGAATGTTTCTTAAGTGAATGTGGCTCAGAGAGGTTAGGTAATAACCTCTGTTCTGCTCTGTAACGGCCTCACCCCTCCACTATGACCCCATCCCTCTAGCCTCCAAGCTCCTGTCTCTCCAGGAACAGCCCAGAGAATCTGGAATTGAGCTCATGGATGACCCTCTCCCTTCTACCCCACTGCTTGAGAGTCATAACACTGATGTCCCCTACCTCATGTTGCAGACAGGGAAACTGAGGCCCAGAGAGGTAGTATGGCTTGGTGGTCCAGGTGGACCTGAGTTCAGGTCCTGGTCTTATGACTTTGGAAAACCTTGTATACCTTTCTTCCTATCTTTTTTTCCTTTTAAATAACAGCTTTAAGAAGATATTCACATACCATAAACCACCCCCCTTGTAAAGTGTACAATTCATTGGTTTTCAGTATATTCACAGAGTTGTGCAGCCATCATACCTTTCTGAGCCTCCGTTTCCTCATTGGTCAACCTTGGGTGATTACGGTACTGCTCTCATGGGGTTATTGTGAGAAGTGATGGAAAATATGCATGTAGAGGGCTTGGCCCAGCATCTGGCCAACAGGAATCCTTGGCCAGCAAGGGCAGTTATGGGGTTACAGAGCAAATCGGGTAAAGCCAACGTTGCCATGAGACCTGCCGCCCCAGGGGGGCTTTCCTGGATCCCGTTTGGTGGCTACTTCTGAGCAGTGATTTGAGCCAGGCCATCGTGGTGGTGATGGGGGCTGGGAAGGCAATGATTGCAGTTGTTTAAAAAACCTTGAGGTAGCTAATAATTGAGTCAGTCATAACCCCTCTCATTAGCTAAGCCACTGATTCTCAAAGTGTGGTCCCTGGGAAGCAGCATTAGTATCACAGGGGAACTTTGTAGAAATGCAAGTTCTCAGGCCCCACTTCACACTTACTGAATCAGACACTCTAGATGTGGTGCCCAGAAATAAGTGTTTTAATAAGCCCTCTAGGTGATTCTGATGCCGCTATAGTTTGAGGACCGCAGTTCTAAGCAAACCATTCACCTATTCCTTGCTGCCTTTCTGAATGAGTGAGATAGTCACAGAATGGTGGGGGGTGGGGAGGAAGGGTTGTGATAAATCTCACAATAAGCCCCAGCCAGGGAGAGCCCGCCAGGCAGTGCCCATCTGTCCCAGCTCTGTCTTCTGGGCTGCGCAAGGGCCCCAAATTGCAACCAGACATGATAAGCCAAGATGCTCCAGAAAGTGGTTGCCAGTTTGGCCTCTCTGCTGGGGAAATTATAGAGGCCCGAGTCAACAAACTCCTGTGAGCCATCTATACAGAGGCATCTTGTACAGAGGGAGAAACTGAGGCCCCAGAGAGGGCCAGAGACAATCCTTACAGTCCTTATTCGTTGCATGAATGAAGTCACAATCTGGTTCTGGCAGATACAACCAGGCCCTAGCTCAGGTCTCCTTCTTCCTGTCTTCTCCCTCCCTGAGTTCCAGACATCTGCTGTCCTAGTAGTGAGTGTCAGTGTGAGGACCCTTCAGGAAGTGCAAGGCAGCTTGGGGGTCATCCTGAGCTGAGCTTCCAGCCCCAGCTCTGTCATTGATTCACTGTGTGATCTTGAGCAAGTGTGTCCCTCCCTAAGCCCCATTTCCTCATCTGGAAGACGGGGACAATTATTCAGGTGCCTGGAACACAAGATGTTCTCTATAAACTAAGTATATCTGTTCAGCTGTATTGAGCATCTAGGGTAAGGAAACTCCCAGCCCGTGCATAAAGGCAGGAGGAGGTGAAGTTCAGGGGCTTTTTAAACAACATATAGCAAATGGAGCTGGTGAAGTTCGGAGAGCTGCCTTCTCTTCACTTCTCAGGAAGGATGCTGGGGAAACTGATGGGTCAGGGATGGATGTGCTGAGAGTTTTGGGAGTCTCTTCAGTGGATACAAACTGGGGGCTTTGGTGACACGGTGTCCTGATATTTGTTTAACGTGAATTTCTGCTATTCATTTACTCAGTCTTTCAACCGTGCTATGAAAAAATAAATAAATAAAGCAGGGTAAGGGGAGAGAGGGTGGGGAGGGGCCGTTATTTTGGAGAGAGGGTGGTTGGGGAAAGCCTCTCCAAAGAAGCGATGTTTGAACAGAGAGCTGGATGAGTAAAAGAGCAATAAATAAGCAGAGAAAACAGCAAAGTGCAAAGCCTGGAGACGGAACTACATTCCTGTTCCAGGAATGGCAAGGACATCAGAATGCTGGAGCCCAGTGATGGAGGGGTGAGAGGGGAAATCATCAAGTTCAAGGGGGCGGGCAGATCTCACAGGGCCTTGCTGGAAACCCCGAGGGGTTAGACTTTTGCTCTCTAAGCATGATGGGAAGTCAATAGAGAGTTTTGAGGAAAGTGATGGTTTCTGGCTTTGCATTATAGGAGGATCTCTCTGGCTGCTTTGAAGAGAATGGTTTATAGTAGAGCCAGAGTGGAGACAGGGAAACCAGTCAGGGACAAGAAAGTGGTGGCTTAGTCAGGATGGTGAGCCGTGGCCTGTTCAGAGATGTATTCTGAACGTAGAGCCAATAGGAATTTCTAAGGGGTGGGATGTGGAAGCTGATGGAAAAAGAAAGTCAAGGGTACCCCTATCCGGCTGAGCTCCAGGGTGGAAGGTGGTGCCATTGCCAAGAAGGGGAGACTGAAGAGGAGCAAGATTTGAGGACAAACTGAGAGTTTGGTTCGGGACACGTTTGGTTTGAGAAGCCATTAGCCATCCAAGGAGAGACGTTGAGTAGGCAGTTGAACATGTGAGCTGGACTCCGGGGAGAGGCTGTCACATTCTCACACCTGCTGAATGGCAAAGGCTATTGTGGTAAAGGGGTGGGAGCAGCATTAAAAATGTTTTCATCCCCCATTTGTATTTTTACGGAAATTCATTTTAAAATTTATATTAGTTTGTTATTCTAAAAAATACTAGAAAATGCAGAAAAGCAAAAAACAAAACAAAAGCCAAATCAGTCTTAACTTTGCCACCCAGAGATAAGTCCTGCTGACTCTTGGTAGGTAGTATATAAAAAACATCTACAAAAATTTGAAATCACGATGCCATTAAAATTTTATAATCTGCTTTTCTCACTTAACCTGTTGCGAACTGGACATTTGTAGATGAATAATTATTGGCATGGAAAGAAAAATGTGGAGATAAAATGTTTTGACACACCCAGTAGCCAGGCCCTAGTGTGGCCCAGTTACTTGAGGATCTGAAGTCAGCTGGGCAATGGGACTGACGGATTCTGTGTAGGGTTGCCATGAAGGCCCATTAGGAATTGTCTGCAGCCCTTCCCAGAGGATGGGGCTGGATGAGATGACCTCAGGGAGGGCCATCTCAGTGGCAGTCCCTGCCCCCAGTGGATGTGGCTGCTGTGCTTTCTGTGGTTAATTACTGAACAAGAGGAGTTGGTGCTCTCCTTTACACCTTATGTCTTCGCTGCCTTAGCTCTTGACTGGAACTGGCCAAGGGGGCCTCTTCCTCCTTCCTTCATTCAAAACCCTTTACTGACATCTGGCACCTAGCTCCGCTACCCAGGGGCATATACTGGGATGTAGCCCTATACCTGCCCTCCAAGCAGGCCAGGAGCCCCTGTCTAAGGAGGTGTAAGTGGGCCAGAGTGGAGCCATGCCCTTTCCATGTCCTTCCTCCTGTCAGCCCCTGCTTTATAGATGAGACTGGCTCAGAGAAGGTAGGTGACTTTCCCAGGGCCACACATACAACAGGACTGGTATTCAAACCCAGGTCTCTCTGACTTCCAGCCCACGCCCCTGCCACTACAACACACGAACACAAATAAAGCCATGTAGAAAGCGACCTGGGCCACATACAGAGGGGCCAGCATTGGGAGGGGAGAGTAGAGTGTAGGGGATGGGCATCCCAGAGGGCTCCTTCGAGCAGGAACATTGTGTGGGGGAAGGGTGAGCAGTCTCAGCAGTCTACAACGACGGTTAGGTGTTTTAGGCAGAATGCAGCATCAGCAGTCCCAGGGCGGGAGAGTCTGCGGACATTTGGGGAAAGCTATAGGTCAGTCCACAAGGGATGTGTTTCCAGAGAAGTCCATTCCCTCGGGCATCTCTTTCAGGGCATGCCCCCACCCCAAAGAGGAGCACTTCTGGGAGTCCAGCCACGTTCCCTTTTGCTGTATCTGCAGCTGTATCTGTCATCCTGCATCCCTCACCGATTCACATCCTCCCAAGGCCACCAGCATCTCTCCTCATACTCTTTCTCTTCTGCCCATCCACTGGGAAGTTAGGAGCCCTGGCTCTAATCTCACCTGTCCTGGACATACTGGCTGACCTTGGGCAATGCCTTTCCCTCTCTGGGCCTCAGTTTCCTCATGTGTGCAATTGGGGTTGAGGGAAGTGGTAGAGGAATTCGGTTCTAATGTTCCTTCTATGTCTAAACATCTGGTTCTGGGCTACTCAGCAGCTTCCCACTGCACTCAGGGGAGTTTCAGGCCTCCATGGCATGGGTCCATGCTGCCTGATTCTCCTCCCTACACCCTCTCCCCCTCTGCATCCTTCTCTCCCTACCTGTCCTCTCTGATCCCCTTTCCTTCCATAGCTGTCTCATTATTTAATTCCTTAAGAGCTCATGAAGATGGGGGCAATTGTCCCAATTCTGTAGATAACGCCATGCTTCTGCCACCTTTGGGATCATAGGGAAGGGGGATCCCTTCCTCAGCCGCTGACCTTCCCTGGCCCCCTGGCTGACCTCTGGGGCACGTCTCTCAAGACAGCCTTAAAACTGAGCCAGGGACTGAGGCCACCACTCATGAGTGTCTGAGCCTGGAGGCGTTTCCTGACTGTGGGACCCTGGGCCAGCCTGTTCCCACTGCCGGCCCAGACCAACCTACCACTCACAGCTGAATGACCACTTCTCTGAGGTGCAGCCCTGCATCAAAGGCAGTTGAGAAGGTTGTAAAGTGTCTGTGAGCTCGGTAGCCCGGAGCTCGGGGGCTTCTCCATTTGGTGTCCAGCACAGAGCCACAACTCCAAGGAACTCTGATTCTTTTATCTGCTTTCCAGATAATTCTTCCCAAATAATGCTTCCCTCCTCCTCCAGCTACACAGCTTGCTGCCTCGTCTCCCCCGTTGTGTTATCCATCTAGCAGTCTAACCCTCCCCTTCATGCTGCAATTGCAGATTTTTGCTGGTGTTCAGCTGCCTGGTGCTGTCCGTGCTGTCCACTATCCAGGAGCACCAGGAACTTGCCAACGAGTGTCTCCTCATCTTGGTGAGTGCCGGGGTCCCTGCCTGAGGGAGGCTGTTGAAGTAGCATCTCTGGGTTCATAGTGAGGGTGGAGAGAGACTTCTCATACCATGGCTCAGACAGTGGCTTGCTGTGCTGTGTTCCTGAGCTAGTGGCCATCCCTCTCTGGGCTTTATCTCCTGCTTTACAGCAGGTGTCGGGGGACCTCCTGCTTCTATGCCAGGGCTTATGATGGGCCCATAGACGAGGTGAGTAGGTCCCACTCCTTCTCAGGATCCAAACTGGTAATTCCACTGCTAGTGAGATGTTTGTTTTTGGAATTCTTTCCCCCTAAACAGAAGCATCTTGGAGGGGGACAGATAACAGATAGCCACCCTTTATGTCACCCAGTCAGGGTTAGAAAGTCTGGGATGACTGGAAGGGGGGAGGTGGGGTGAGGAGAAAAACCCAGACAGCATAGGGGCCAGGAAGGGAGGACAGACGTGGGCTTTCAGTCTCTTTGCAAGGGGCCACCTGCCTTTGAGGATCCTCCTCAGGTTCATCCAGGTAAGAATCTCCTGGGGAGGTGGTCTGAGGAAATGCGAGTACCCAAGGACTCGGGGATGTTTCTGGCCTGTGTGACCTGGTCCCCAGTCCTAGAGATTGGTGAGAACTCAGGCCCCTGGCCCCACAGGAATTCGTGATGATTGTGGTGTTTGGACTGGAGTACATCATCCGTGTCTGGTCTGCTGGATGTTGCTGCCGCTACCGAGGATGGCAGGGCCGCTTCCGCTTTGCCAGAAAACCCTTCTGTGTCATCGGTAAGAAGGATTGCCCCCCCAACCCCGCGCCCGCCCCTTGACCCCCAGCCCCAGAGTTGACACCCTGACCTCATCCCTGACCCAGACCCTGGCCGCTGACACAGACTCCACGGACCCTCCCAATCCTCACCACGGCACCACGATCCCACCAACTCCCGACTTTGGGTTCCTGACGTGGGGTGGGTTGGTTCCCGGGTGCTAGCCGTGACCTCGCCATCCCCGCCCCTGCAGACTTCATCGTCTTCGTGGCCTCGGTGGCCGTCATCGCCGCGGGCACGCAGGGCAACATCTTTGCCACGTCTGCGTTGCGCAGCATGCGCTTCCTGCAGATCCTGCGCATGGTACGCATGGACCGCCGCGGCGGGACCTGGAAGCTGCTGGGCTCGGTGGTCTACGCGCACAGCAAGGTGAGACGGCGGGGGCGGGCCGGGCCGGATCGGAGTGCGGAGGGCGAGGCCGAAGTGGAGCCTGGGAGGGAGACCGGGAGGGGGCAGGGCCGGGGGTGGGGGTGGGGGTGGGGGTGGGGGGGGTTGGGGGAGGTGGGGGTTTAAGGGGCGGAACAAGGTGAGGGCAGAAGCTGGGCCGGGCCGAGGCCAGCGGGGTAGGGCTTGAGGATCTCACTTAGAAGCTTCTGGATTGGGGAGTCTAAATGCACAACAACGTGGGGAGCTGGGGCGGGTCTGAGGGTGGGGATGGGGTCAGGGCTAGATGGGGGGCCAGATCAAAGCCTGAAAGTGGGGCTTGTGGGCGGAGGCCTGAGCTTGAAACCTGAAAGGTTAAGGGCAGGGCTGGGGGTGTGTCCTGCGGTTTTGAGGGGTCCTAGCCGTGTGGGGAAGGCGGGGCAGGGTCTCCTTGAAGGGAGATGCTGAGAAAGAAAGGTTGGCAGAGCCGCAGCCAGGGAACTCCGAGAGGTGGGCTATTTTTATCCCCTTCCAGAACGGCTCCCATAGGCCATTCTGAGAGCCCGCCACCTTCCCACCTCTCCCAGGTGGGCGCAGCGTTCCCCACTTCCTCACGCCCTTCCGCTGCAGCCCCCCCTATGGTCTCACCCGTTTCTGCCCCCGCAGGAGCTGATCACCGCCTGGTACATCGGGTTCCTGGTGCTCATCTTTGCCTCCTTCCTGGTCTATCTGGCCGAGAAGGATGCCAACTCCGACTTCTCCTCCTACGCCGACTCGCTCTGGTGGGGAACGGTGCGTGACGGTCTGTGCAGGACACCCCTTCTCCCTAGGACCGTCCAGACAGTTGTGACCTCTGATTCTGGGCTGAGGGCCTCTCGGCTAGGGCTGGGACCCTCTATGACCAGCCGATATTTGCCCCAGTGGCCCTGCTTGTGCCCGCATCAAGTCCCCCACGTGATACCTTCCCCCTGACCAACATCGAGGGGGTAACTGTCTGTGTCCCTAACCAGTCCCCTTTACAAGTCCTTGTGACCAGCCTCTTGCAGCCAACCACGGAGGCCCCTTCCCTCATGGTCAGGCTTCTATCTGCCTGTGCCCCCAACAAGCTCCTTTGGGAGGCCCCTGTGACCAGCCCTGTGGGTCACCTGTGTGTGTCCCCAGATTACACTGACGACCATTGGCTATGGTGACAAGACGCCTCACACGTGGCTGGGCAGGGTCCTGGCTGCCGGCTTCGCCTTACTAGGCGTCTCCTTCTTTGCCTTGCCTGCGGTAAGTCCCCACCTAGGGTCACCCCACCTGGGGGAGAGGGGCCCTGAGGGCAGAGCCTGCTAAGCCCCTGTCCTTCATTAGCGGTGGGGGGCACCTCAGATGGGCAGAGGTTGCCTTTTGTTGTCCCCACCAGCACATTCCCCCAACCATGCTTATCCCCCTAGGGCATCCTCGGCTCCGGCTTTGCCCTGAAGGTGCAGGAGCAGCACCGGCAGAAGCACTTCGAGAAGCGGAGGATGCCAGCGGCCAACCTTATCCAGGTACAAGATGCTCAGGAAGCCCCTGAACTGAACTGGTGTGTCAACACTGTGTGCTGACCCTCGTGTACAGCTTCACAACTGTGACTCCACTTTGACGCTCACAGAGGAGATGTGACTTTTCCGGGGTCACATGCTGGGATGAGAGCTGGGATGCTGACGCAGATTGTCGGAAACTCCTCCCTGTACCAAATGCCCAGTTTAGGGTTAGCTAGAGCAGCCCCATTTGCCCACTCCGGTCCCAGCTCTACATGGCCTGGATGAGAGGCCCTAGGCCCGGGTAAAGACACCCATTAACTGTGCAGCTATCAGTAAACCTGCTCCACTCCCAACACCTTAATTCATTCCACAAGCACTCACGCAAATGAATGTTGTGACTACAAACTGAGATAAATGCCTTGAAAGAAAGAAATGGTTCTTTGAAGGGCATTTAACAGGGGACCTGGTCTTGAAGGGGGACTCAGGGAAGACTGCCTCGGGAAAATGACACGAGTAAGAGCTGGGTGATGGGTCGACGTTAACAAGGTGAAGAGGTGAAGGGGGAAGCATTCAGCGTAAGGGAACAGCATGTGCAAAGGTCGTGGTGTGTTTGATGAACTTGAAAGAAGCTAGCAGGGCTGGAACAGAAAGCTGCAGGAGGAATGGATAGTGGGGAGGTGGGCTGGGCCCAGACCTCGAGGCCATAGGGACGAGTTTAACTTTTTCCTAAAAGCAACATGGAACCCCTGGCAGGGGAGCGGGGTTCAGATTTGTGTTTTGAAAAGTGGTGAATGGAATGGAGGGTGACCCAAGTGTGTGGGGGAGACCAGATAAGAGACTGCATGAGGCAGAGTGCTGGCTGATGTGGACTAGGGTTGTGACAGGTGAGATGGAAAGAAATGGGCAGATTCTGCATATTGAGGAAGTGAGATTAGTGACATCAGGAGTGAGGGAGAAGGAGGTGGTGGGGTGACTTTCAGGTTTCTGGCTTGCCCAGCCGGATGATTGATGGCCCTGCTCGCTGGAGTGGGACCAGAATAGGGGAATGAAGCATGTGAGTTTGCCTGGAGCATGTGGAGTCTGAAGGACCTCGGAGCCCCTGAGTGGCGGTGCTGAGCAAGAACTGGATGTGTACAGCTGTGTAGCTGAGAAGAGAGCCATGGGCTGGGCAGAGAAGGTACAGAGCCATTGTGTGTAGACAGTAATGAAGCTCTGGGTGAGCTCACCCAGAGGGGAGAGGAAAGAGAGAGAAGAGAAGATGGCCCAGAACTGGACTTTTAGGAACCTCAAATTTTCGTGGCTGGGCAGGGAAAGTCGAGCTGGCCAAGGAGCGAGAGAAGCAGTAGTCAGACAGGTGGGTAGAAACCAGGCCTGTGTGGCCTCCATTTTCCCCACTGTGCTCAGGCATTCTGATGGGGCATGGGCCGAGGCAAGGGCTCTGATTTGTGCGGCTCTGTGACTCAGCCTTGGCTTCTCCCTGGCCTAGGGTGTGTACGAGAGAACCCCTTTGGGACACAGTTCAGGGAATGCTGGCACAGGCCGTGTCAGCCTGCTCCCCAGCATGCCACACTCTGACTGGCCCCCCGCATCCCAAGTCTGACTGGTGCCCCTCCTTATCTCTCCTCCCCAGGGTGGAACCCTGTTCCCGATCCCTGCTATCTCCAGCCACCAGGCCAGCCTTTCCTTTTCAGCATCCCCTGGGACACAATGGTCACTGTCCCCTGGGAGCTGGCCTTCCGAGGGGCATTGTAGGGGCAGGCGGCTGGCACTGTCCAGGCCGAGAGACAGCTGGTATTGTGGCGCCCATAATTAATGAGACAGTCTGGCAGCTGCTCCCCAGCCCAAGCCAGGGGCCTAGGCAAGCAGGAAGTAAAAATATTCCTGTCCTGGGAGTGTGCCTGGCTGGTGAGGTCAGCAGTGGGCAGTCCCTTAGGACAAGAGGCACCCAAAGAAGGGGGGCATCCAGGGCCAGTTCTGCTTTGTCCTGCCTGGCAGCTTCCATGCCTCCCTGCCCTCACTGGTCACCCACTCACAGTACTCCCTGGCTCTTCTTACCTGGAGGGAGGGAGACATTCCTTCCTCTCGTCTGGCCCTCATCCCTCCTGCAGCTGAGGAAACCCTGCAGGGCCACGGATGCTGAGGGGATGGTAGGTGATGCTCTCTACTCTTCCACCCCATGGGCAGTGACAGGCAGCTGGGAAAGATGGGGTGGCTTATTATTAGTAATGATTTAGTCAGCATTCATTCCCCAAACACTTGCAGAACACCTACCGTGTGCTGGAGGATACACTGGTGACCAAGACACAGCTTACAGTCTAGGAGGAGAAAAATGCATTAATCAAATACACAATGAATTATCTGTCAGCTGTGGTAAGGGAGATAACAGGAGGGTTTAACAGGGGAACTTGGCATTAAGTGCCAACTATGTGCCAAGCACTACGTTAGGCATTTCACATACGTTCGCCCGGTTAATCCTCACACTACCCAGTTAGGTAAGTAGTATTACATCCATTTTGCAGATGAGGTAACTGAGGCCCTGCAGCTTTACTTAATTTGCCCATACTTGTAAGGGGCACAGCTGGGACTGGAAACCCCTATCTGCCTGACGACAAAACCCCAGTTCTTAACTCCTGCACTCTAAGACCCCTGGCTCGGAGGCTGATCTGCTTATCACCTTAGGGAAGTAATTTCTCTCTCGGCTGCCAATTCTTTGGCTAGTCCTTCTGCTGCCTTTGGAATTGGAATTGGAGTTGGCGTCTGGCTCTGCGTACCCTTCAGCTGGCCCAATGCCTGGGTTCTCTCGGGGCAGAGGGTGGGGGACTGAGAGGCCTGTCTGATGCCTCGTCTCCCCCTTTCGCTTCCCCCATACCTCCAGGCTGCATGGCGCCTGTACTCTACTGACACAAGCCGGGCCTACCTGACAGCCACCTGGTACTACTACGACAGTATCCTCCCGTCCTTCAGGTAGGCCCAGCTGCGGGGGGAGGGGGTGGGGAGGGAGGGAAGGCTGACGGTAAGGCCCCTTAAGGACAAGTGGCTGGGACTCGGCCCTGGAGGGTGGGAAAGAGATGATGGCTCCCAAGGGAGCATCCGAGGCTGGTTCTGCAGATTCTACTAACTCAGAGCGTGGACTGTCCGCTGTCCCACTCTCTACATCCAGGAAAGGCAGCGACACTGGACACACGAGGCATGGGGTGGACGCTGCCCCTCTCACTGAGCCTGTGTCCTAGGCTTCTGGCAGTCCGTATGCTCACCCGGAGTTGATGCCACTCAGCGCAGTGGCATAGCAAGCTCATTTCCCGTCGGTCTGAGTTGAGGGCAGCGTTAGCCCTTGCCAGCCTGGTGTATTGCAGCTGGGTGGAAAAAGTGGGCGATGGGCAAGAACAGGTGTACCCAAGTTGGGTGGTGCAAGTGCCCACACAGCCCCCCTGTGCGGGAATATGTGCCTGTTTTCACTGTGCTAGGCAGTGGCCTTAGGACCCAGAAGTGGGTTCGCCCCGTGGCCTAGGCCAGGGTAAGCCGGCACAGGGGTGGCTCCACACAGGATTATGAATAGCGTCATCAAGGTTCACGTGGCCGGGTGCCTGGCCAGGCCCTCAGGTAGGAATGAAGACCACGGAGCACAGCTCAGTCCCGTGGGCAGGCGGGCATCAAGTGAGCGTCAAGGTGGGCCAGGCTGCTGTGCTCAGCACTTCTGCGGTGTCTTTTTTTGCCTCATTAGTTCTCCAAGAGCAGCTGTTGCGTGATCCCACTCATTCCTGCACCTGGCTTCCCCCCTCCCTGCCTCAGGGGCTTCCTAGGGGAGGAGTAGACAAGAAGGGGCTAGGAAAGGGGGCTCCCAGAATCACACTGGTTCCCCCCGATCTCTCCACCTGGCAGAGACAAGCTCCCACCTCAGAGACAAGGGAGGGTGATTGGATTAGAGAAGCCACGCTTCCCAGGAGGAGCCCTAAAATGACTCAAAGCCAGGCCTGGGGGTGTGGGGCAAGGGCTGTTTGTTAGAAATATGATGGGTGTGAGGGGGAGGGAAGATTTGGGGGTGGGGTAGCCTTGGGTTCTTTGCTAAGAGGGACAGAACTTGGTTTGGAGATTCTGGGTCCACTGGGCCTCTTGCTCCTTGGACCTCAGTTTCCTCATCTGTACAATAGGAAGGCAGAAAAGGGAGATATCCTCCTTGGGTTATGTAAACAGTAAGTAGCCTGGAGAATTAGGAAGAGGCTGAGCCCCCAATCTAGTTTCTAAGAACCCAGAGCTGCAGGAAAAGGAAGCTGGGCTAGCCACCCTATTAAGCCTCCCTCCTCAGCCTGAGTTTGCGCCCTATGATCCAGAGAGAGATCTGGAGGGTGAGGATTTTAGGGCTGCCGCTGGCCTCTGGATAGTCAGGCACACCTCTATATCCAGGCGCTCAGCTTGATGGGCAGAGTAAGCTGGATTTGAGCTCCCATTTGCCCCCTTGCGATGGTGCCCTGGAGTTGTGCTTAGCTTGCACAACCGTACTTGGCATCCCTGAGGATTTCCCAGGAACTGAGTGTAGAAAGGGAGGGAGGAAATGCTAGTCTCTCCCAGCTTGCACCCCTGCCTGCTCTGGCCTGGGGTATTTGCTGAGCACCTCTAGAGAGGCAGGGCCTGGCAGGACCTGAGCTCAGGAGCTCGGTGCCTACCGAGTGAGGGGGTGGTGCCAGGGCCCTGCCTGCTGCTGATGGAGCCCTCTCCTGCAGAGAGCTGGCCCTCTTGTTTGAGCACGTGCAACGGGCCCGCAATGGGGGCCTACGGCCCCTGGAGGTGCGACGGGCGCCGGTACCTGACGGAGCGCCTTCCCGTTACCCGCCCGTTGCCACCTGCCACCGGCCGGGCAGCGCCTTCTTCTGCCCTGGGGAAAGGTAGGGGCCCTTTGGGGCCGCCACCTCCTCTTGCTTCTCCTCCTTCTCTTCCATTTTCTGTCTCATCCTCTCTCAGACCTGCCTCCAGCCACTACATGGGTGTCTGGGCCTGTTCTGGGGACTCCCAGACCTTGTCATGAGGCTTGGTCAGTTGTCGTCAGACAGCCTGACAGGTACAGACTAAGAACCTCTCTGGAGAGGCCAGGCTGAAGTAACCTTTTTGTCACCTGGGAGAGTGGGAGATTCGTCCATACCATCCTGCCCTATCACCTCCTCCATTCATTCCGTTGTCCTCTTTCTTTCTCTGTTTCCACATCCCCCTCATTCTTCCGTCCCTGCACCCCCATTCCCTCCTGGGAAGCTGGAGAGAGGAGGAGGCCGCTGGCCACAGGTGCTTACGGCTCAGGTAATCGTGGGCACCATCCTGGGGTGTGAGGGCAGGGACCCCCTCCCCCAGCATGTTCTCTTAGAAGAAGGGGCTTGACACTGACTTGCCTCTTGGGAACGAGAAGCCAGCTGGAAAGAGAGCTCTGTGGCTAAGACCCGCTGTAGGACCTACGTAAACTCAACCAATGACTAATGCTCTTGTCTTGTGTAACCCTTGTCCACAGCTTTGCTAATCCCAGACGATCCTCCTGGGATTCTCCCACAATGCCTTTCTTCCGTACTGAGGGACATTTTGCTGCTCCCAACAGTCTTTTTCCCCTTGACCTGACTCTTCTGGAGATTTTGCATCTTGAAAAAAGAACAAAGAAAGAACAATGCTTACCCCCACATCAATGTTCATAATAGTGGAATTTCAGGCCTATTTGGATAAGGGATGCCCCATAACTCACAGTATGGGAAAGTGGCTGCTGCCATGGAGGTGTGCAGCTTTGAGGTGAAGGATTCAGTCTCCCTTCATTTCTCCCCTGTCCCCTACCCATCTCTTTTTTTTGTCTCATCTTCACACATCATCCCTGCATCAGCCTGTCGGACATCTGGGCCTTGAGCCTCAGGTGTGATGCTGCGCCCCGGGGAGGGGAGAAGAGGTGAGCCGCTCAGTGGTCAGGAGGAGGAGGTGCGGCGAAAGCTTGCCTCTGCCACCTGATGCTGTGTGTCCTTGAGAAAGTCATCAAGTCACTCCCAGCCTCTGGGTCCTGGGCAGAAAACCAGCGATGTTTAAGCTGATCAGGAGCTCTTGGTTCTCTGGGTTTCTGGGCTGAAAAGCCTGGGGAAAGGGGAGGAGGTGGTTTTGATGCAGGGGTCCCGGGGAACAGCATTCCTTCCCTGTTCTCTGGGAACAGGGGGGGGGGGGGGCTGAACAGGAAGTTGAGAGGTGGAGCCCTCCAAGGGGCTGGATGGAGGGGAAGCAAGACTGCCCAGGCCAGGCTGGGAGCTCCCTGGAAGAGCATTCATGGTGCGTCCCCACTCAGATTTTCTGTCACTGCCTGAAGGCTGTCATTGTCATCCCCATCCCCATCCAACCTAGGCCTCCAGGTAGAAACTCAAAAGTTTTGGTATTTGTGCAACCCTGTCTGGCTGAGCCAGGGTGCTCTGTAGCTTCCAGTTCTCTCTGGTCCCACCTTGCCTGAATAGGAAGGCTCTGGGGATGGAGATTAGCCATCTCCATGGCTCAGCATCTGTACCACCCTGCACAGCAGCTCAGGGTCTCTGGGCCCCCCAAGGCCTAGGAACAGATTACTGCTGAGTGCTTGGCCATTACTAACTCCCAACCTTATGTCTTGTCTGTTCTGAAGTGTCTGTATGGCTGGGGCTCGTGGTCATGGTAGTGGAGTGTTCCTTCTACTGAGGGATCCCAGGGGGCTGAGCTGTGACTTCTAGGAGATCAGGCGCCAGGCTCAGGACAAATGGCCATGTCCTTAATCTTGGCTATCTGGGCCTTATGGGGGGGGGGGTGGTCTCCCAGATGGGACCTGACACACATACACATACACACAGCTAGTTGTCACCCCCTCACTGGTGCTTGTGGATGGACCCAGGCTGAGCGCGTTTCCAGGACTACAGGAGCAGGACTTCCTGGGGAATGGCATTGTCAGGCCAGCGCCGCCTGTCTTTGGGGTTTTGCCATGAGGCGCTAAAGCAGTATTTCTCAAAGCATGGTCCACTGATCTCTTGTATCAGCATCCTGTGGGGTGTTTGTTGAAGAATGCTGATAGCTGGACTTCTCCCCAAGCCCTCAGGAGGCGAATCTCTGGAGAAGAGGCACAGAATCCTGCATATTTCACTTGCTCCCCAGGAGATCCTCATGCAAAGCCTGAGAACCTTTGCAATCTGGGAATGTGGCTGGAGGATGATTTGGGTGGGGGGACTTCTCTCCCACCAACAACAGGAGGCCGGCCCCATTTTGGCAGCTCCCCATGCTCTGCCCACCTGTCTCCTTCCCACTAACCTCTGTTTGTGTCTTGTTCTCAACTTTCCAGCCAGATGTTTAGTAATAAACGGAGTTTCTTTCGGATCCACGCCAGCTGGAGACCGAGGTACCCCCTCGCCTGCTCCTCCTGTCCCCATTCCTCCTCGCCCAAGCCAGTTCAGGGGCTGGAGAGGGGACAGGATGCGCCAAGGACAAGGTGCATGTGCCTGCCGCCTGCCATCTGCCTTGGGGACCTGACAAGCCCCTTGCCTTCCTGGGGATGCCTCTGCCAAGTCTGGGGGCATGGGCTTGGTGCCCAGTCTGCAAGGAGGGAACTTATAGAAGCCTTGGGATGAGTTCTGGCTCTGCTGCTGACTCCTTGTGTGATCTTGGCCAAATTGCTTCTCTTCTCTGGACCTCAGTTTCCCATCTGTGGAAAGGGCAGATTGAACTAGAGGCTCTCTGAGGGTCCCTCCCACTCTGGCTTTTGCTGGGCCTTGAGTTTAGCTTCCCCACTGCCCACCTAGGTACCCAGCAGATGCCTGAAGGAACTGGGATTGGCACCTCCCTCCCTAACTCCAGAGCCCAGCTCTTTTAGCTGCATCACCACTGCATTCATATTTACCTGTCCTGTGCCAGGCCCAGCACTAGGGACACCGTGATGAATAAAATATGGTACCTGGAGAATTGCAAAGAGTGATTGCTATTCAGTATGATGAGTGCAACAAAAGGAGGGAGCAGAGGAGCTGTGGAGACAGGGTCAGACATTTCCCTCCCCTCCTCCCCCCCAGAAGGCCCAAAAAGGAGTGGGCA
This sequence comes from Rhinolophus ferrumequinum, assembly GCF_004115265.2. Classification (NCBI taxonomy): domain Eukaryota; kingdom Metazoa; phylum Chordata; class Mammalia; order Chiroptera; family Rhinolophidae; genus Rhinolophus; species Rhinolophus ferrumequinum. Next base: position 28,586,771 of record NC_046292.1, read on the forward strand.
CGAAGGAGGGCCATTCTAGGCCAAGGAAGTGGCAAGATGAAGAGGTGAGAGAGAGCACAGCTGTGGCAAAGGACCGGGCAGCCCATCGTGCTCAGACCGGAGAGTGGGAGGTCAGGAGCTGAGGTTGGGAGCCGAGCTGTTTCATGAAGAACCCGAAAGCCCCGTGTGAGCTTCATCCTGCTCTCACTGCCCGGCAGCTTGGGCCCATGGAGTCCTGGGTTTCTCAAAAGTACCTCTGGAGGCTTGTCCCACAAGTAGAAGATGAGTGACAGAGGTCCTGGGTGTGCTACCCAGAGACAGTGTTTCTTAGAAATGTGGGTTCTGGGTCCAGACCTGGCCACCACTCACTAGCTAGGGGACCTTGGGCACCAGTGCTCTGTGCCTCAGTTTCCTCAACGTAAAATGTGGATGATAATAGGATCTGCTTCCGTTCAAACTGTGCCTGACTCATACAAAGTACTATGTAAATGTTAGCCTCATTTGATTTGGCATATTGAGCAGTTCAGAGCTTTCTTATTTTAAAAATGAGCTTGGAAACCTTGGCTGTAGGAAACGGGAATACACTGAAGGGTTAAGCTGAGGAGTCTCTGGGTTAGAGCTGCCCCTTTACAAGATGACTTTGGCTGCGGGGGCATGGTGGGCTGGAAGGGCAAGACTAAGTCAGAGGGGCCAGCCATGAGACTGTTTCCACAGTCCTAAAGGGAGGGCGTGTGCAGCCTCAGAAGAGGTGGGCTGCCTCTCTTCCCAGCATGAGCTTGACCTTTGGCAGGCAGATGGTGAATCCTTGAAGAAATTCCCTGTGGAAGTGAGCACAGGGGTTGGGTCCAACAGGGTAATCAGAGGGCAGCCATGCCCAGAGTTTGCCCTCCCCCACAGGACAGCCCCAGTCAAGCACACCTCATCCCTCTCCCAGGCACCAACAGAATCCTGCGATCAGTTTCTTTACCGCAGCACCATTGACATTTTGGGTCTGATAATTCCTTGATGTTGGGAGTTGTCACAAGCATTGTAGGATATTTAACAGCATCCCTGGTCTCTACCCACTAGGTGCCAGGAGCACGGCCCAGTGTGACAACAAAAATTGTCTCCAGACATTTCCAAATGTCCCCCAGTGAACAAAATCACCCCCCGTTGAGAACCACTGCCCTAGACCCGGTCCTGATTTCTGTTCTAATCTTGGCTCCTTCCACAGGAGCTCTGTGACCTCGGGCAAGTCATTTTATCTTCCTCCACATCTATAAAACAGAGATGGAAAATATGGAACCACACAAAATGGCTGAGGAACTGAGGCAGTCAGATAGGACCTTGCGTGTTTGAAGGAGCCTGGGGAGGGAAGGCGCTTTTTCGATGTCCAACCTGTGCCAGGTTTCTTTCCATTTTCTTTGAGCTTTTAGGCTCCAAAGAGGCTGACGTGAGCCATTTTCTGGGCCCTGCCCAAGTAGCTGGAATTCAGGGCCACCCCTGGGAAAACAGTGCCTTCTTACATTAAAGAGGAGCCCAGGCCTCTGGCTGGCTGGAAAGTTACAGAACCCCCCCAACCCAGACTGGAAGCTCCCTCAACTAGCACAGAATCAGAGCTGGAAAGGGACCTTTCAAGGCCTCTAGTACAAGCCCCCAGGCCCCTTCCTCCATAAATCCTGCTGAGTGCAAGCTTAGTCTTGCTTGCACACTTCTCGTGACAGGGAGGTCACCCCCTTCCCCCATAATACCACTGGAGTGATGTGCTGGATGCAGAGATCCAGAGTTCTGGGCTCTTGGCTGAGTGTCAGGGCCTTCTCCACCTCCCTCTCTTCCTCTCCCCCTTGGAGGAGTGGCGGACAGAGGAGGGGTTGCACGGGCCGGGCGGGTGTGGGGTGCTTGCTAGCATGAGGAGAGCTCGAAGGAATGGCTCTGCTAAGAAAGTTTGGGAGAGCCAACCTCAAACTTTGGTTGGAATCTTTGGGATGTGTTGAGGGGATACTGGGCCAGCAAACAGCATGCTAGATTGCAGGGGCCACCCCGTCCTTCCCTTCTGATTTCAGGGCCCCGACCCTTGGCCTATAACTTCTCCCCTCTGGGCAGAGGCCCCTGCCTTTGAGGATGGCCCTCCATCCTGGCTGCCTTTCCGAAGGTGCCCCTGGTTTCAAGATCTCCCTTACCTCAGTACCTTGGCTCTATACCCTCCCTGTACCCCATGCCTTGGACATGGGGAACCCCGGCTACCACCTACCCCTGAAACCAGAATCTGACCTCTGCTCCACCCTTGATAGGAAAGTCCCTGAGAGTAGGTGACACATTCTTCTCCCCCAGTTCCTGCCCTACCTCAGGCTTCCTCTGAGACTGGCTCGTGCTCTGTTGAGTCAGGGCCCCAGACATTTGGGATGGAATGGGCCAGCACCTATCTTTAGGGGTCCGTACCAGTGGCAAGCCACAGCAGGGAGGCAGCAGTGACACCTACAGGGCGTGGGATGGGGGACGTTTGCATAGGTCCTACTCCAACAGCGATAACATGGTCCTTGAACCTCTTGGACACAGAGTTACTCTACCAGGTACTGGTTAACCAGGGCCTATCCTGGGGAACCTGAGGCTTCCCCCCACCTGTCTTCCTCTGAGGTTTGGGGGATGTGGTGGGGAGCTGGGGTGTGGGAAGGGAAATGTCAGCACGCGCAGACGTGCACTTGTGTACTCACATGAGCACAGATGTGTAGGTCCTGCTCCTACATGTGTAGGTTCAGTAGGCAGACGGGGGGTGTGGAGAGCTTTGGGGGAGGAATCCATGGTCACAGGGGCAGGATGTCAGCCCAGGTGGGCAGAGGACAGGAGGGGAGACCACTGCAGAACAGGTTATAGACCCTCACTGGGAGTGCAGGCACCCGGCGTTCCCTGAGCAGACATGTGGGCCCAGCAGCTAACCCCACGGGGAGAAGGCCACTCAGTAGGCCAGTGGACAGCACACTCCAGGGGCACCATTTACACTGAAGTCTGTGTGATGGAGACCTTTGGAATTTTCCAGTGTGCTACCTATGCAGTCGTACCAGGTTCTAAAGCCCCGACCTGACCAGTGTGGAATTAGATAGCTCCAGCAGTGGGGGAAGGAGGAAAACATACATTGGCACATGAACACACATACCAACATATGTACACACACCAGTACCTGTGTACCCACAGTCACATGCATGCATGCGAACACATACACACACCCTCAACTCCACCAAGCCTGCCCCTGTGTACATGGGGCTTACCTCAGTGTACCTGGCCAGGCGAACTTCTCCATCCCTCAGCAGCCTGTCTGTGCCCAGAATGGTCACCACTTCCACCCCACTCATCCACCTGGGCCAACCCAGCTCCCCTGTCCTCCTGTCTGTCTTTGACTCCTTTCTTGGGTTTCTCTCACGCCTTCCACTCTGACATCTGTCTCCTGTGCACCCCTTATCTGTCTGGGCAACGAGGGGTGGGAGGTATGGTTGGGGAGACGACCTGCTCGGACTGACCCTGATTCAGCTTCTTGTAGGAGTTAGGGCTCCCCTCACCACACCTTTGACCCATCCCAGGAAGTTCCACTTGGTGGAGAACCAAGACCCAATAGCCACCCTCAAGTCCTAAGTCAGCTGTGTTCCCACTCACGCCCAGCCCCGCTCCAGCTAACTTGGCTCTCTCCCCCACCCGACCTGCCCTTCCAGCAGCCGCATGGGCATCAAAGACCGAATCCGCATAGGCAGCTCCCAGCGGCGGACGGGCCCCTCCAAGCAGCACCTGGCACCACCGTCAGTGGCCACCTCCCCGAGCAGCGAGCAGGTGTGTGAGGCCACCAGCCCCACCAAGGTACAGAAGAGCTGGAGCTTCAATGACCGCACCCGCTTCCGGGCTTCTCTGAGACTCAAACCCCGAGCCTCTGCCGAGGGTGAGCCCCTAGGGGTCTGGGGCCCAGGACCTATTGAGGGTGGGAGGGTGGGAACAGCGTCAAGGCTGGGGGTAGAAAGACTTGGCTCTAGTCCTGACTCTGCAACTGATTGACCATTTTTGGGTACCCGTCTTCTGGTCTGTAAAACGGGCATCATGATACCTGATTTGCTAGGCTCCAGACTGTTTGAGAATCAAATAAGCATGCAGAGGGTGGCATTTGATAGTGGTTAAGGGCACAGGCTTTGGAGCCAGGCTGTCTAGGTTTAAATCCTGACTTTACCATTTGTCTTGGCACGTTTCTCTGGACCTCATTCTCCTCATCTGTAAAATGGGGACAAGAGTAGTATCTACTTCATAAGATTATTGTGAGGATTAAAAGAGATTATCATAGAAGATGAGCAGAAGAGTTTTTGGAATACAGTAAGTGCTCGACCAAGGCTAGCTGCATTACAAATGTGCTTTGGAAGGAGCAGGAGTCCATACTCAAGACTGAGCCTCAACTGTGTACTGCCCTACACTGGATTATTGAGTTTAAATCTCCCAACCACCCTGGGAAGTAGGTTCTGTTTTTATCCCCATTTCACAGATGTGGAGACTGAGATCTCTCAGCTAGTCAGTGGCAGAGCTGCTAGCCTCAACCAGATCTGTCTAACCCATAGCCCACGCTCCCTACACCCCCCCTCACCCAGCCCAGCCTGCAGATATGATGCTGTGAACCTGGAGGGGTCCCTTTTTAACCAGTTAGAGAAGTCACCTTTTTGAGTTGTAGCTCTGCTTCGGACTTGCACTGTGACTTAGGCAAGATACTGTCCCTTTCTGTACCTCAGTGTCCTCTCCTGGAAAGCGAGAGGGCGAGAGGGTTGGACCAAGGCCACTGGAAAAGTTCTCCCAGTGTTGACATGCTTTAGATATGCTGGGTGGGAAAAGGAGGGGTGGTGCACAAGGACAGAGGATTGGGACAAGAAGCCCCTTCGGGGCGGGGGGACCCAGCTATGCTGCCTTTGTCTGTGCTGTGTCAGTCTCCAAGATGCTGCTGGCTGACAACTCGGAGAGCCCTTTCCTAGAAAGGTATAGAACCCCACAAACCAGTCTTTGTGAGGTGCTGACCCCCTAGCCGGGCCATGGCTGGTGCCTGGGGCCCCTTCTGTGCCTAAGAAGCTGCCTGGTCTCCCACTACCTCCTGCCCCTGTGGGGTCAGGACAACATCACCTCTGTGCAGTGCAGGGCGCCAGCCTTAGAGAAGCCATTTCTCTTATCCGGAGGGAGAATGACTTGACTTAGGGGCCTTCCCCAGTAGCAGAGCTGGGCATGGGAGCCATCTCCTTGAGCTCCCTTTCCTCTTGGCTGAAGGGTAAGACTGCGGGTGTAATTATGTGCAGAGGCTGCAAGCTCCTTTTCTCTGCGACTCGCTGTCCTGAGAGGTGGGACCCGTGGGGCTTCTTCCAGGGCTCTGTGCAATTTGCCCCCGGCCAGACCAGATGTGCCTAAAGCAGCTCCCAAGCACCTGGCCAGCAGGCAGATGTTTACCCTGACTGGACCTAGGGAGATGGGCACGCAACAAGCTGAGGATTGCCGCCCTGGGTAGGGCAGCAAGGGGGACTGGAGCCTGCTCTGCCTTGTGCCCCCAGAAAGGTTCTGGGCCCTTTCTGGGCCTCTGTCTCCCTATTGGTAGCTCTAAGCATCGTTTGGCTTGTGATGGTAGGGGGTGGGAGTAGCCCCGGGGCCCCCTGACTACCACCTGGGACCCCTGACTTTCCAGAGGGCCCCTCAGAGGAAGTGGCAGAGGAGAAGAGCTACCAGTGTGAGCTCACCGTAGAGGACGTCATGCCTGCTGTGAAGACGGTCATCCGCTCTGTCAGGTGAGCCTGAGGCCTGAGGTGCAACCAGCATCCGCCTGCCCCCATTACTGCTCCCCACCTGGGGCCTGCCCTCATGTACAGGCCTGGCCTAACTCTCAGGCACACCAGCTGCTGCCCACCTGGCACCCTTGTCGGTGCCTGGCTGGCGGGGACCCTGGAGTGTGGGTGGGGAGGGGACATGGCATATGGCTCCCAGCGGGGTTTGCTCATACCAAAGGCTGGCAGGGTGGGGTGGTGGGCACAGCTGCCCATCACGGTCCCTCTCCTCAAACCCTCAGTGTCCTCTCTGCTTCGCTGTCCTGCCTCTCGCTCACTTTATGTCAGGCTCTCTTCTCTTTATTTCTGTCTCCCTAGCTGTGTATCAGCATCTGCCCGCCTCTCCCTGTGTCTCTGTCTGATGTGCTCTTGCCCTCCATTTCTGTGTCTCAGACTTTCTCTCCCTGGGTGTCTTGACCTCAGCCTGTCTGTCTCCCCATGACCTCTAGAGCAGTGGTTTTTAAACCACAGGTCCCAACAGCTTGAAATTAACTTAGTGAGATCAATTTAGTGGGCCATGGTCAGCACTAAAAAAAAGAATAGAATAGAAAATATCAGTGTGCATCCAGTAATCAGGATAAATACTGTTTATGAAACTTACGTTTCAGTTCTGTGCATGTGTGTATGTATGTAGTGGTTTCTGATGTAAAATATATTTCTTATGGTGGGTCTTGGTCAAAAAGTTCGAAAGTCCCTGGCCTACTGGCTCTACTGGCTGTCTCCCTGCATCAACAAGTAAGGGGGGACCAGAGTCTCCTAAGCCCTTAGTCACGGCCCAGCCGTGGATCTGGCCCCCAAGATCCTTGGCATAGAGTCCTGGCCTAGTTTCCATCTCCAGCTTAGTTCCAGAGACCCCCTTCACCGCCAGGCCTGCCAGACTCACCTCCTCTCTTCCCTGGCTGATGCACCTGCCCACTGGCCTCTTCCCTTTGTGATCCTTTTAAAGTCAGAGTCAACTGGACACCCTCCACCCTGAGAATCTGAGGCCTCTCCCCACCCTCTTTTTATACACCCTGTGTGTCCCCTCCAAGTGACTAGCTTCAGGACCACAATGAGCTGCCACCTCCAGGTCAGCACCCCTTGGCCATCCCACAGACCCCTCACACCCAGCATGCCCCAAATCTGTTCCTTCTCCCGGGGCCCCACTTCAGGCAGTGGCAATACCATCCATGGGAGTCATCCTAGACTCAGACTTTGAAGCCTTTCCGTCCCTTTCAGTCCTGAAATGCTCAAAGCTGTCCCATATCTCCACCCCACTACCCTCTTCCAGCTCAGGCCCATCCCCTGGGGCTGGTCTTCCTGACTAAATTTCTTTCAGGGAATATGCCCTAGGTTCTCAGCTTCGTCCCTCCCTCCAGGGCTGGCAGAATGGTCATGCTAAACCAGAGTAAACCACATGGCACCTTCCCCAACTTCCCTAAACCAAAGTAAACCACATGGCACCTTCCCCAACTTCCCTAAACCAGAGTAAACCACATGGCACCTTCCCCAACTTCCCTAAACCAGAGTAAACCACATGGCACCTTCCCCAACTTCCCTAAACCAGAGTAAACCACATGGCACCTTCCCCAACTTCCCTAAACCAGAGTAAACCACGTGGCACCTTCTCCAACTTCCCATTGCCCACTCTCTTTCAGGGATCCAGAGCTCTTCAGAGTACCCTCCCCAGAGACTCCTTCTCAAGGACAATCTCTTTCCCTGTCTTCTCATATGCCCTCCCCACCCCCTGTGAATTAACCCCTTTCCTTCCCATCCTGTTCAGCTCCTTTGAACTGGCTCTCATTCCCACACCTCCATGCCTGCCTTTGTTGGGAAAGCCTCCCTTTGTCCCCCTCCTTTTGCCGGGGACTGGAAAGTCTCACTCTCAAGACTTGTTCCCTGACCTCCCCAGCAGAGGTCTCCCTTCTCTTGGTCCCCAGCCCTCTTTCTCTGTTCTTTAACATGGCCCCTGTCAACCCATAATTGCCTGTGTCCTCTGTCTCCCACCTCAGACCTCGGCACCTGAGGCCAAGTATTGGATCTGACGCCCTTTAGGGTGCCCAGGGTCCAGTACAGCGGTGCTAACAAACCTTTGTGGAATGAACGCTAAACTCTTTCTCCAAGCTATCATCAGTAACGGTTTTCACAGATGCCTGCCTTGTGTCATACCTAGCAGAGAGCAACCAGGACCTGTTCCTGCCCTCGCAGGCTAATGCAACTACAGATACAGACATATTAAAGAATACCAAGGAAACCTTCGGGGTCCGGGGGCGGGAGCGGGATGGGCAGATAGGGATGCTGGGAGACCCAGCAGAGGTTGTTTGTGGTGGCCCAAGCAGGAGGTGTCCTGCTGCTAGACAAGCGGGTAACAAAGGCACAGAGAGGGGGCTAGAAAAGAATCCCTTCCTTCTGAGACACCCTTCCCCGACAGGATCCTGAAGTTCCTGGTGGCCAAAAGGAAATTCAAGGAGACGCTGCGACCGTACGACGTGAAGGACGTCATCGAGCAGTACTCAGCAGGGCACCTGGACATGCTGGGCCGGATCAAGAGCCTGCAGGCTCGGTGGGTGCACCCGGCCCCGACGGGGGAGCGGGGCAGGGAGGTCGTGGCCCCAGATTCCGCGCGAGATGCGCGCGCCCTAGCCCCTCCGCGGGCGCCTGAACGATGCTCCGAGCGCCCCCTAGGGACTGCTGTGGGAGCTGGAGTTTCTCGCGGCTCAGGCCAGACCCCACAATTGTCTTGAACCTGAAGAACGACCAGCTGGCCGGTCCTCTATGAGAATCCTATATACGCCTGTACGCCTCAGGGGACGTATTTGGAATGTTTCCTGGTCCTAAGTTAGTAAGCCTAAAATAATCAATGACCTCTTATTTCCCCAGAGGATAGGCAAATTGTCCTCAATGCTGCCTACCTCTTGTTTCTGGAATCCGGCACTTCTCTCCACCCAGCATATAGGAAGAATTCTCACACTAAGACCCCAATCACCTACACCTGCCCTTCTCTTCCTGTGGCCTGAATTCTCACTGCCTGTTCATTCATTTGTTGTCTCAAGAAATAGTCGTTGGGTATTTGTTACTTGCCAGACAGCGGGCAAAACAGAGTCCCTGCCCTCATGGAGCCTTCATTCTCGTGGAAAGGAGACTAGATGATAAGTGAGTGAAACTAGAATATGTCAGATGATGATAAATGTTAAGGAGAAAAATAAGGGCTAGAGTGTTGGGGTTTGCGATTTTAAATAGGTGAGAAGGTGACATTTGAGAAAAAAACTGAAGATGAGGCAAGCAGCCCTGTGGCTATTTAAATAAAAAAGTCTCCAGAGGGAACAGTGAGTGCCAAGTCTTTGAGATGGGTAGGTGGCTGGGATGTTTAAGAGACAGCAAAGAGCTCGGTGTGTCTGTTCTGGTGTGAGAGAAGTAGCAGATGAGGTTAAGAGGCTAATGACACTTAGACTGTATAAAGCCCTGTAGGCAACTGCAAAGATGTTGGCGTTCATTCAGGGAGAGATGCAAGCACTGGAGGGCTTTGAGCAAATGACTGACAAGATCTGACTGATATCTTTAAAAGGATCACCCTAAGCGCTGTGTTGAGAATGGCCTATGAGGGAGCTAGGGTGGAAGCAGGGAGACCAGTGAGGATGCTCCTTCAGACGTCCAGGCAAGACAATGGGGAAGTGGACCAGAGTGGCAGCAGTAGGTGGGGAGAAATGGTCAGATTCTAGATATAGTTTGAAGATAGAGCTGACAGGGTTTTCTGATGGGGTATAAGAGAAAAAAAGAGAGTCAAGGATAAAACCAAGTTTTTTTGGCTTGAGCCAGAGGAAAACGTTGCTGTTCATTGACACCGAGAAGGCGATGAGTGGAGCAAGTTTCAGTCAGGAAAGTTGGGACGTGTCGGGTTTGTGATGCCTATCAGACATCTAAGTAGAGTGTTGATCTGGCAGGTAGGGGAGTGTGGCATTCGGAGGAAAGGTACAGGGCTGGAGATTCAGATTTGGTGTCAACAGTGTATAGGGGAATGAACATCTGGAAGTGAAGACATCACTTATCAAGTGAAGAGTAAATAGAGAAAAGAGGTCCCAGGAGTGAGCCTTGGGTCCTGCAACGTTTAGAAGTTGAGGCGATAAAGGAGGAACCAGCAAAGGAAACTGAGAAGGAGAGTCAGCGAGGTAGGAGGAGAACTGGGAGAGGGTGGTATTTGGGAATCCAAATGAAAAAAGTGCAGGAAGAAGGGGTGCTCAGGTGTGCCTAGCACTGCTAATAGGTCAAGTGTAATGAGGACAGAGAGGTCATCACTGAATTTAGCAATGACATGAAGGTCATTTGGAATCTTGACAACAGTAGTTTTGGTGAAATGGTGGGAATGAAAGCCTGATTGGAGTAGGTTTTAGAGAGAATGGGAGGCGACAAATTAACATAGGTAGTAGTAATAACACTTTCAAGAATTTTGCTTTAAATGAGAGCAGAAAAATAAGGTGGGACCAGCTCTAGCCTTGTCCACCTTATAACTCACAATCCCACTTGTGTCTCTCCCTCTTTTCCCAGTCCACTGTTTCCCATCTGTCCTCCCATCAGACGGTTGTTTTACTTGTCATGCTTGTGTGTGGTGCCTTTGCTTGGCTAGTTGGAAAACCGTCAAAACAGTAGTTGGGTCGCTGCATCCAACTTTGTCAGGGCAAAACGCCCCCTTCTCTCAGATTGTCCCCTCCCACCGGTGCCGGCTGTGTCTTAGCAGGCAATCTCGAGCTCTTGTGGGAGGGAGGGATGGATGGATGGATGGTGAGTGTCCGGGCCTTGAAGGTTCCCTTTCCCCACAGGGTGGACCAGATTGTGGGCCGGGGGCTCGGGGACCGGAAGGCACGGGAGAAGGGCGACAAGGGGCCCTCGGACACCGAGGCGGTGGATGAAATCAGTATGATGGGACGCGTGGTCAAGGTGGAGAAGCAGGTGAGTGTGCGAGGGCATTTCGTTGGTGTGTCGGAACTAGTCGTCGACCGAGAAGCTCTGGAAGGCCACGGGGACAAGCACAAGGGTAGGGTGAGCTTCTCAGAGCCACAGCCCAGAGCACCTGCCGGCGGGAGGCCCAAGCATGGCCCACACGCCCACGGCCAGGCCGACCCCGGCCCCACAGACAAGCCCCGCCTCCCAGGAAGCCCTCCTTCTCCCGCTAAACTCCCGCGAAAACCCACCCTCTCCTGCCAAGCCCCGCTATAGTCTGAAATAAACCCGTCTAAGTCCCACCTACTTCATTTAACCCCGCCTCCGTTGTCTCTCAATCGCCCGGACTATCCCAACCAGTCACAACAAAATTTTGTTCGGCGAATAAGCCCCTGGTTCCCAGCTTCGTCCCGCCCTCCGGCCAAGCTCCGCCTTTCCTGTCGCACCTCCTCCTGGAGGAGCTGCGTTTCCCAGACGCGCTCCACCCCGGACAAGCCCCGCCTCCCAGCCATGTTCCGCCTCTAGCCCCGGCCAGACCCCGCCTCCTGGCCGCGCTCCTCCCACGCCCCACCTCCAGCCTTGCCCCCGCCCAGCCCCCCAAGTCCCAGCCAAGCCCCGCCTCCAGCCGCTCCTCGCCCCCCAGGTGCAGTCCATCGAGCACAAGCTGGACCTGCTGTTGGGCTTCTATTCACGCTGCCTGCGCTCTGGCACCTCGGCCAGCTTGGGCACAGTGCAAGTACCGCTCTTCGACCCCGACATCACCTCGGACTACCACAGTCCTGTGGACCACGAGGACATCTCTGTCTCCGCACAGACGCTCAGCACCTCCCGCTCGGTCAGCACCAATATGGACTGAGGGTCTCTTCAGGGGCGGGGCCGCACTCGGTCAGCGCCTTGGCCCGACGCCCGGACCCGCCTCCTGAGGCCTCCGGACTTCTCTCTTACTTGAACTCACTCCCTCTCGGGGAGAGAGGCCACGCGCAGTATTGAGCTGCCTGGGTGGGCGAGATCCCCGCTGTGGGTGCCAGCGACCCGCCCCACCTCAGGAGCGTGAGATGCCAGGCTACACGGAGGGCAGCAGCAGCGGCTGCCCCTTGGCCTCTGGGCCCCCCGGTGCCCTGCCCGTTCCATCAAGGCCCGACACGACCCGTCTGGCAGGGGCACTGCCTCGGGAGTGGGAGCAGGGCGCTGGGGCCCTGGGCCCTGACCCAGCTTCCAGCTATGCAAGGTGAGGTCTCTGGCCCGCCCTTCGGACAGAGCAGGGAAGCCCTCCCGCCAAGTCCCCGCCCCCTTGGGGGTGGGCCCGGGGTGCCCACAGGTACCCACAAGCACAGGACCCTGCCATAAGGCAGGTGGGCACCATATATGCAAACTATGTTAAATATGCAACTTTGGGGACCCCCATGGGGTCCCTCTGCTCCTCTCCCATTGGGAGATGGGCCCCCAGCAGTAGCTGGTCTCAGGCTGCTTGGCCATGTCCCCCCTTTCCATTCTTTGGCTTATCACTCCCTCCCCACCCAGCATGGGGCCTGTTTCTCCCTTGCCTCCCCCAAGGGCAGTGCCTGGGCCTTTCTTGCCTTTTGCAGTGTCCCCTTCCTGCGGGATGTCCACTTCCTTCTTTGGCCTTCCAGATGCCTTTGACAAAATTAAGTTTCTGTGTTCTTCCGCAAAGCTCCCACAGACAGTGCTCCCATGGTTACACAAACATGTCCCTTTAGTTTCCCAAGACATGCAAAAAGTCTCTCACATCCACACTGACACACACAATCGCACGCCTATGGAGGCGTGAGCCCAGAGCACTCAGCCTTTCCTGGGCCTCTGCAGCTGATGCCAGGGAACTGGACTTGCGGGGTGATGTCCACTAGGAGGAGCCCCCGACTCCATCCAGGTAGGAGAGGGAGCTCTGAAGTGACACCAGGTCTCCTCAGGCCCCACCAGAGCTTTACCAGTTCTCCTTTCTCAAGAAGATGTACTCCACACTGGTCCAGGAGCCCTCACTGCTGCCTCTACCTGCCCCCAAGGGCCCTTCCCAACGTCCCCACAGCACAACTCAGGCCTAGGCCTCTGGGGCCTGGATAGCACTGGAAAGACCGCAGACCCTTCCCCAGGGTGGTTGTCGGGCCCGCTTCTGTCTAGGCTTGCCACCTTTCTAGTCACTGTAACTCCCAAAGAGAATAATAATGCATCTGGCAACTACCATTTCTCAGGCACCTGTGCATCTGGCAGTACATGCACTGTTTCCCCTTCTTCCATACCTCACTCTTCACTTTAGTTGGCAGCCCCCATACTGGCATAAGCCCCATCCACTCCAGGCCTCCAGCACCTGTTTGGTATCCCTATACCTTTGTCCCTCTTCTGCAAAGCCAATGCAGATGATAGGAGATTGATGGGTAGTGGGGTGCCAGTGAACAAGGGGCTCAGGCCCAGCTGCCTGCATCTCATAAATGGGGACCTGCATGAACCAGCATTAGGGCTGGAGTTGGATCTTGCTCAGCCCCACCGTGCCCAGCCTCTGCCCCATCATGCCCTCTGCATGTCAACATCATGCCCTGGATGGAGCCTATCCTGGCTCACCTCACCCGCACTGCACTGTCCCCAGAGAGCCACCCCTTGGCCCCTCAGAGACAGAGCTGTGGAGAGGGGCAGGAGAATGGGATTACCCTGTGACCAAAGGAGACTTGGGAAGAAGCCCTCCCTCCTTCCACGATCAAGGTTCCCCACCAACCTGGTTCTCGAATATGCAAGTACCTCACTTTGTTAACTTATTAACTTATTGGTTTCATTAAAGTTTTCAGTAGGAGGTGGTTGGCCTTGGCTGTTTGGTGGCTGTGGGGTGGGGTACCTGGTCTGGGGGTGAGATGAGGAGATTTGGATTAGTCAGAACTCTTTGGGTTGTAACAACAAAAACTCAACTGTATGGCTTAAGCAAAAAGTAAAACTTATTGGCCCAGATAACTAAAAAGTCCAGGGGCGAGGCTTGGCTCCATGCACAAGGGGCTATGATCTGGGGGCTAAAATGTGTCAGTGATCTGTCTTCTGTCTCAGCCTTCTCAGGCAGGCTGACCTCTCATAGTGATCCCCCGGCACTTCCAAATTTACTTTCTTTTGTCTTAAGGCCCCAGGGAAAAGTGAGTACCACTTTCCTAATAGTTTGTACCAGTCAAGGTCCAGTCAGGAAAACAGAACTTATACTAGATTTTTCAACAAAGAGAATTTGCTACAGGGAATGTGTCACACTGACGTCGGCGGGCTGAAAGAACAAAAGAGAACACTGAGATAACCCAGAGAAAAAGCACTGCAGAAAGCAGCTACCATTCTTAAAGCTGAAGGAATATAGGGAAGAGATTGGGCTTAGCAGAACCCACCGGCTTCATTGGGGGAGCCCTAGAGTGCTGGGCTCAGAGGTCTTGAGAGGGGATGCCATTTGGCTGGTGCCAGTACCTCTTAGAGGATACAGTGAAGCTTGTCTGGGAGTGCAGAAAAAAAGCTCAAGGTTGTGATTAGGGTTTCCAGAAAGGAATTCCCACCCGTTCTCGGGATTTTTTTTTGCCTTTCTATTCCCGAATCCCGAGAAAAGGTGGTCGGGAAATTGGGAAAATCGGCTCCTTGAACCCAGGTGGTTGGTAGTATCGGCCGTCACTTGTGGAAATGATTCATCGTGGAGAACAGATAACAGTTTATATCTTGTAATTCGGGAATGGGAAAGTGAAAAAAATTCCTGAGAACGGGCGGGAATTCCCGCCTGGAAACCCTAGTTGTGATCAAATCTTACTACCAGGCTGTTGCTGATAAAATTAGTAAGCAAAGCTCCTACTGCCTTCCTTATTGTCAAAGCCTGCTAACAAAGGAGTAATGTGGTTTGCAGAGTCCCAGTATCCCAGGGCAGAGCACAGAAGGCTGCGTTTGCCACAAAAAGACAGTAACCTAATAACTGGCACGGTCCATCCCTTTGGACACAGCATCCAAACATCAATCCACACATATTTGAACCTTCATATAGCAACAGTAGCTTCCACCCTAATAAGATGAAACTATCTTGCATACAAATGAAGACACTCTAACTCTCTCTCCCCAAGTGGGAAAAACATTAAGTTCCACTTTCCAAAAGATATATCCATCTCTGGGAGTTGTTGAATCCACGTTTTTGGTGATGTTAATTGCTCTTCTAATTCGGTCACAATCCCACCTGCCACTGAATACTAAACTGTAAAGGTGGCAAGCACAATCTATATATGAGTAAAATAATAGGGAGAAAGGAGAGGGGAGGAAAAAAACAAATTACTTAATATAACACACACACAACACACACACACCAAGCAAGGAAGAAAATATGCATAGTTGCAGTAGGCCTTCTGGTAACGGGTCACACTGCCACAGTTGATCTACACTATATATCTGTTGATCTTTCTATCGATCTATCATCTCCTTTCCTTCCTTCCTTCCTTCCTTCCTTCCTTCCTTCCTTCCTTCCTTCCTTCCTTCCCTTCCCTTCCCCTCCTCCTCCTCCTCCTTCTCCTTCTCCTTCTCTCTCTCTCTCTTTCTTCTGTCGTTCTGTGTCCCCTTTGCTCTCAGCCAGGGCGTCTGCTGGTTTTGGTTCTTTACGTGGTGGAGTGACCCAAGTAATCATTCCTGAAGGGGCTGAATCCCCAATAGTCCTGCCCAGTTTTGGGTGCCATAGCTTTTCATTAATGTTTACCATGGCACATGAAAGTACAAAAAGGGACCCTAGAGAATACCCTAGGTTCTAGATATAGTCCTCCTCACCATTATTGTGTAGCAGCACCCCAATTTCCCCTTGGTAATGAGGGTCAGTCAGGCAGCCAGTACAACAGGCAAACTCTTTCTTTGCCTGTTGGTTTAGTGGCACAAGGAGCCCAAAATGGCCTGTTAGAAGTTTTAACTTCCAATTCAATGAAAACTCTTTTTGCTTCCCTTCCCTTGAGAATTAAGACCTCCAAACTCGCAGAGCCCAACGTTGTGGGGACAAGAAGCAAAAGTTTTGTGAGTGGGCATAGTAGCCTGAATAATGGCCACCCAAAGATATCAGGTCCTACTTAATCTCTGGAATTTGTAAAATGTTACCTTATAAGGAAAAACAGATCTTTGGAAATGTGATTAAGTTAATGATCTTGCCATGGGGAGATTATCCTGGATTAACTAGTGAGCCCTAAATCCATTTGCAAGTGTCCTTTTCAGAGAGAGATGGAAGGAGATCTTAGACACGTAGAAGAGGAGGAGACAATATGAAGATGGAAACAGAAATTGGAGTCATGTGGCCACAGCAAAGGAATGCCAGCAGCCACCAGGTGGAAGAGTCGGGGAAGGGATTCTCCCCTAGAGCTCTGGACGGGAGTGTAGCCCTGCTGATACTTTGATTTAGGCCCAGGGAAGCTGATGAACTGCTGGCCTCTAGAACTGTGAGACAATAAATTCTTTTGTTTTAAGTTACCAAGTTTCTAGTAATTTGTTATGGCGCCCACAGGAAACTAACACTGTGGGTTATTTGGTATACTAGTGAGCGAGCCACTCTCTCTCCTCCCGCTGATCCCCGGAGCCTTATATTCTGGCTGAGTTGCTGAGAATAAATCACTGTCTTCTTCATAATGGAAATGATTCAGTAGAATCAACCTGGCATCAGGCGGCTAGATGAATCTCTTCTGAACGGTGATACGTTGAGTATTCGACATTTGTCTCTGCTGGTGGTAGGTACAGTAGTGGCCCAGCCAGATCAGCCTTGGTGAGGTAAATCCATATTTTCGAACCCATGAATAGTCTCTATTTTTGCGACCATCAACATGTTGTACAAGAGTGTGCAGAGCCAGCAATGGAGAGACGGCAGAAAGGGGCTGGCTACATCCACGGATGTGCCATCTTAGCCATCTGATTATTAAGAACCTCCTCAGCCATGGATGCCCTTTGGTGAGATTTCACTTGGGGTAGAAGTATCTTCACACTCTGCCCATTTCTGAAAATCCATCTAAATACCTCTTCCCAAGTCTTTCTTATCACCAGTCCTCCAATTCTGTGCTTCTTGAGTCCCTGACCATCCAGCCAAACCATTAACCACTACCCAGAAACCACTATAGATCCCTCCTTGTCACCTCTCAATCCAGGCAAAATGGACAACCAAATGTACTGAACGTGTGTAGGATTTAGTCAGGCATGGGAACTGGCTGGTGGTGAATGTTCCAGCTAGGGGGCGTAGCACGTGTAAAGGTCCAGAGGCACCAGAAAGTGTGGTACATGAAAGGAACAGAAAGAAATCCGTGTGACTGGGTCCAGATGGCAAAGAAGAGAGAGTGGTGTAAGATGGGACTTTAGAATTAGACAGGGGCAAGGTTTTCAGGATTTCATATTTCATTCCAAAGAGATAGGATTTCACTGTGAGGGCAGTGGGGAGACAAATATTTTGATCAGGGATCAAACCAGGGTAGGTTTGCATTTTAGAAAGTTTTCTGCCTATGCGAGGGGATAGATTTGTGGGTGCAAGTCTGGGTGCAGGGAGACGAGTTAAGAGAGCAGGAGGTGTTGGTAACCTAAGACAAGCCCCACGGCATTTCACTAATTGAGTGTCTGTGGACACCTGCTGTAGGCCAGCCCCTGGCTCAGCACAATCCACAGGATGAACAGACGCAGGAGATCCAGTTATGGCCCTGAGGTCAGCCAGCCACTGGGCAGAACAGATGCACAATTAACCAACCAATGCACATACATTTCTTTATCTTCTAAATTTGTCTGGCTCAGCAAGGAGGGTTTACAGGTGGCTATGGGAGTCCCCAAACTGCCAACAATTATGGCCTCAAGAGCAGATGTGATTTTAGTGTACCATTTATCTATTGCTGTGCAACAACGCGCGCTAAAACTTAATAGCTTAAAGTAACAACCATTTTATTTGCTCTTGATTCTGTGGGTCAGCAATTTGGGCTGGACTCAGCTGAGCAGTTCTGTTAATGTCACCTGGGATCACTAATGTGGTTGCAATCATGTGGCATCTTGACTGGGGCTGGAGGGTCTAAGATGG
The DNA here is from genome assembly GCF_004115265.2 of Rhinolophus ferrumequinum. Lineage (NCBI taxonomy): Eukaryota > Metazoa > Chordata > Mammalia > Chiroptera > Rhinolophidae > Rhinolophus > Rhinolophus ferrumequinum. Next base: position 28,604,483 of record NC_046292.1, read on the forward strand.
CCTCGCTCACCTGTCTTGTGTTTGGCATTGGCTGTCAGCACCCTGGTTGGTCCAGCTGTGGGATGGCTGGTCTCTGCTCCAGGTGGCTTCTCTTGCTCCCGTAAATTAGACTGGGCTTCTTCACGTGACAAGAGGGCAAGAGCAGAAGCTAGATGGCCTCTTGAGGCCCAGGTTCAGAAGATGTAGGAAGCAGCCTGTGACCGCAGTAATGCAGGGGTCAGCTCATGTGGATGTGGGCTGCTTGGAATCTTGCCATTTTACACTCTTGCAGATCAAAGAAAACCATGCTGTGTGCTTTCCAATTTAGACAACTAGTTTCTTGTACTTTGGACAGTTCCGATTGGTAAGACAATTTCTTTATTTTCCCTTTGAGAAGCTGAGTTGCCCATCTTCCTTTTCTACCTACCTCTTGGATTGTGAAAGCTGCTACCCTGTGTATTAGTTTGCTGGGGCTATCATAATAAATGCTATCATAATAAAAGCTCCATACCGGGTGCCTTAAACCACAGAAATGTATTTGCTCACAGTTCTGGAGGCTGGAACTCCAAAATCAAGGTGTCAGCAGGGTTGGTTTCATCCTCAGGCCTCTATCTTGGCTTGCAGGTGGTCGTCTTTTCCTGGCGTCTACATATTTGTTTCTCTGTGAGTCCACATTCTCTCTTTCTCTCTCTCTCCCTCCCCCTCTCCTCTAATCACCTCTTCTCATAAGGACACCAGTGATATTGGATTAGGGCCCACCCTAACAACCCCATTTAACTCTTTAAATGCCCTATCTCTAACTTCCGTCCCATTTTGAGGTACTGGGGGTTAAACATATGAATTTTGGAGGTCACAATTCACCCCATAATGCCTGGAGTGGGGGTTTTATCCACCAACATCGTCCCCGTATCTGCCGTAAATACACAGGGCTGAGAATTCTTTCTGGGGCTTGCCCCATCTCAGCTGCACAGATCCAGACACATGTCGCGATATCATGGAACCAAGTGATTGGGAAAACTTTTTTTTTTTTTTAGTTCCAGAACCTTTGCTACACTATAACTTATTTGGAACCCCAGTATAAAAGATAAAATCATGGCAACCAAAACATGGGACCTCTCAGATGTGGCCTCAGTTCTCACCCTGGATCCATGTTGAATATGTGCCTCGTACTTTGTTGCAGCCAAAATAAGTCAAATCTGTCTCCACGATACAGTCTTTAATGATGGTATTAGATTGAATTATTTGTCTGAAAGTCTTCCTTCCTCATCGTTACCATGGCTACATTTGGGCAGAGTATAATTCCCTACCTGTCTCACATTGGGTTTCCTACCCGCAGGTTTGCAGACAGAGTGGTATGAAGGTTTATCGTTCAGTGCTCTCAGGAGAGTCATCTGTCAGGATGCCAGGAAGGCAAGGCTGGACGGAGGGAGAAGTTGATCTGCAACGTGATTTACACTGAGCGTATGCTGATCTTCAGGAGCTCTGGAGCTCAGGCAGCCCTTCAGAGTTGTGCTACATTGAGGGCAGGAGGCAGGCTATTGTTTTCATGCATCCGTCAGCCAGTCACCGGCCCTGGGAGGGCTCTGACTTTGGGTGACGCAGTTGCCTGTGTTCAACGGCAATTCCCAGTGAGTGACAGTTGTGAGTCAGCAGCTGAGATTCCCAGCAGCTGGGGAGTGGGTGTGCGGACCCTGAACGGGGCATCTGAGCACCACAACATTTATTCCACCAGCTCATTGATTTGGGCTTGACCATTCGGTTTACTCTGGCCAGTGGAATGAAGGGAGAAAAACAGTGTGCTTATTCTAAGGTAAGGCCATAGGGGCATGGCAAGTTCTGCCAGACCTCTTGGTGCTTCCTTCCTCCAACATGAGAAGACTCAGATAGCTGCTGTTCCTTCATCCTGGGTCCAGACCTCAGTCATGTGGAGCAGACCTGAACCAGACTCAAAGTCAGGAGGCCAGCCTGGCCTGGCCAACATCCGCTGAACTGTAGTTGACCTAGAGACTTAGAAGTGTGAAATAATATTTGGTTTTGTAGGCCGCTGAGATTTGGGGCTTGTTTGTTTCACAGCATTACCACAGCAAAACCTGACTAATACAGCTAGTAAGGTGGATTTTACTGGAAGCCGTGAAGCCAAAGGTTTACATTGCATGGCACAACGTGGATCATTTTCTAAACTCTCCTGAAACATCTTTGTTTTTATCCCAAATGGCTTCTCTGGGCACCAGACACCTCCTCTTTCTTTCTCTTTTCCCCCACACAGCCTCTAAAGTGGGTGGGAGACATGGAAGATTTCCTGGAGGTGGGGAAGATTGCCAGGAAGTAGATATCCTGGGGGGGGGGAGGTCCTGAGGCCTGAGACCCAGGCTGCCCTGGTGGGCTCTGCACTTCCTTCTGACCCTCACTCCCACCGGACTCCCCTCAGCTCCTCTCCTGGACCTCATGAACCATCCCCCAACCCTTGTCTCCCCTTCTCCAGGTGTCTCTTCAGCTCCTAGAAGGCATGAAAAACATCTGCTTCTTGTCTGCGGTCCTCACCATCCCCTGCCCAGAGCTGGGTATATAGGGGATTAATCAATGCTGGTCGGCAGGACGAGAGGGAAGCAGGGCCACCTGGGATCAATCCTCTCCCAACTGGGAATCCTCCTGGTCCCTGTCATGTGTGCCCACAGCCACAAGGCGTCAGTAAAGACCTTGGCTTGGTGTTGCAGTGTCAGCCTAGAGCCAGGCAGGAGGCTGGACCTTTAGGACCAGGACACCCCATCATGAAAGCCCATGAGTTAAGACCAGTATGTCCGGGGGAGGTGGGGGGGAGGGAGAGAGAGAGAGAGAGAGAGAGAGAGAGCTGAGCGGTTCACAGATTGAGAAGTGGGCACTCTAGGACTTGCGACACAGAGCAAGGGGTCATGTCCTTTGCCCTTCATTCATTTATTCTACAATTGTTTGTTTGTTTCTACTATGTGCCAAGCACTGTTTTAGGCACCAAGGTCACAGAGCGTCTCAAACTCACAAGTCCCCCTTCACATGGAGCAGACAGTACGTTACTGTCTAGACAGAAAATAAATAAAAAACAAGATAATTTAGGGGAGTGATAAGTGCTGTGAAGAGAATAAAATGGAAATGGGATCGTGACAGCACTGGGGAGGCAACTTTAGGGGTGTGGTCAGGGAAGCTCAAGGGGAAGTAAAAGCTTTCATAACAAGTCAGAGCTGCCAAGACTTCCAGAGGCTGGCTGGTCCAACAGCCACATTTTGCAGATGGAGAAACTGAGGCCCAGTAAGCCAGGGCACACCCCAGAGCTGAGCCCACATCTTTTGACCCCCAGACTTGTCCTTGGGTGGCCTTCCTCCTCTCAGGTTCTTAACCTGCCCCGTGTCATCTCTGGGGAAAGGGGTAGATGTGGGGCACCCTCAGAATGTGAAGGTTAAACAAGGACCGGAGGAGCGGGCTACCTTGAGAAGTCCTAAGTGCCGAAAACACAACCCACACTGTAGTGGCGAAGATGTCCCACAGAGTTCTGATTTTCCTCAGGATGCAGCTTCAAAAAAACACATATTAAACATCAAATTCTTTTCCAAATTTTGGTTTTGATGCCTTTGCCTGTTTGAAAGGTGTGATCCTTGGAAGGTCACTTCCCCTCTCCGTGAGCCTTGGTTCCCTCATCTGCAAAAGCTGAACCGGGCTTTCCTGACTCTAAAACCACTGCTCTGACCAGTCCTTTTGAGACCACAGGCCCCCCACTGGGCTAGTCCGGCCTGGATCCACTGCCTCCACTTCTGAGTCTGTCCCCAATGCCCACTGCTGCCTTAAATCTGCCCATAAAGCCATCAGACATGCCCACTCTCATTCCAAGACTCACAGTGACCTGAGAGGTAGGTTTGGGCTTGCCATCATCCCCAGTTTGCCATCCAGAAATCAAGACTTGCTCAAGGTCACACAGCCATTAAGCAACAGAGCCGGAATTTGAACCCAAAGTTCCATTCAGTTTCCTCCGCCCAAGGCTCTCATTCAAGATGGTAACCCCCCCTTTCCCCCCCCCACAAAGCTTTGGTGTTCCAGGAACTAAGCTTTATTTCCCTGAAAATACGTTTATGTGCAATGTGTTGGTCCAGGTGGTGTCACTTGGTGTGGTGCTGCCACCACCTGAGCAAAGAGATGTGTTGCGCCCCTTCTCTAGCTGGTACTATCTGGGCCAAACCCAGAGGTAATGCCCAGAAGCCCAGACATGGGTCACTCCACCCACAAAAACATGGAGGTCCCAAGGATGACTCAAACCAGCCACTTACCTTTGCTGATCTTTCTTCTTCTTTTCCCACCTCCTGTTGACCCCACTGCAGCTGGACTCCTGCTCTCTTCTCCCTTGAAACTTGCCTGACAAAGACGTTTTTCACTTCCTGGTGGTCACATTGACTAGCCTCTTTTCATCCCTCATTTTACTTGACTTTACAGCATTAGACACTGCTGACCACACATCCTTCAGGAAACACTTCCCTCGGCTTTTTCGGCATCTTCTTTGCTGGTTCTCTGCTGCCCTCCTAGCTGCTTCTCTCAGTCTCTGTCCCTCCCTTCTCTTAAATGTCTGTGTTACCCAAGGTTCTGTCCTTGGCCACTTTCTTTTATTACTATGTGTCACCATTCCTATGGCAACCATGGACATTCTAAGAGCTCCAAAACATGGTTATTCTCCATCCAGACCTCCCTGCTGAGCTCTCGGCCCCCTCACCTGGCCTGCCTTTACCTGGACACCAACGCCAGGTGAGGCAACATATCACTTCTGTCTTTACCATTTCTCCCATCTACCTCACCTTGCCACCACTTGTCCTAGGGCCCTCATCCCTACCTGAATCAGTGGGAAAGCCTTTTCAGCATTCTCCATTTCTCCAATGTGCCCCTTTCAAATCCATTCTACTCACAGCAGTCAGAGTGGTCTTTCCAACACACAAATAACTCTTTTCCCATCCTGCTCACACGTTCCAAGGCTGCCCATTACCAACAGGATCAAGTTCAAGCTCCTCAAGTGTCATCCCTCTTTGATCCTTGCCTCCTTCCCATATATCCTTTTCCACTCTGAGCATTCACCCGACACGCTAACCACATGGGACTTGTTGCGTTTTCCAATGAAGCCTTATCCATTCATGCCACTTGGCCATTTCACACACTGTCACCTCCCCTGGAATTTCTTTCTCTCATGTGCTCATGTCCAAATTCTACCCCCTCCATTCCACCATGTGAGTGCCTCGTATGTGTCACAAACTTTGGTAAGTGCTTTCACAGCAGCCACGCCTGGGTAAGTCCCATTATAATCCCTGTTTCACAGATAAGGAAACTGAGACTCAAAGAAGGGAAGTGAATTACCCAAGGTGCTCATTCGCAGTGATGACTGACTGATACCAACTCTTCTAAGTTCCAATAGTTTTTTTATATAGGACTCAGGCCTCTGATATCTTCCCCACCCCCACCAAGTACTCTGGGGGCATAGGAAACTTGCGTTCTAATCTCACCTTAGCCACTTATTATTTATTACTACCACTCACTGGTAGAGACTGCTGGTTGTCCACTAAAATCCAGCTTTCCCATCTTCAGTAGTCACTGAGTTATAGAAGAACAGATGGTTGCCAGCTACCTTATGGCTACGCATGGTCATGTGATGAAATTCTTGTCAAGAGAATCTGAACAGCAGTGATGTGTGTATCTGGGCTAAAAACATTGGGTGTGTTCACCTCCTTATTCTCCTCTCCCTGAGAGCTGGATGTACAGGTGTCCATGACCCGGCCTCCACTCCGCAGACAAATCACCGCCCCCAAACAAAGCCACGTTGGCCTTTGAGCAGTCACCTTGGATCATGAGGTTAACCGCAGAACAATCCAGGTCTGAATGACTGGATGGAAATAGAAAGAAATCTTTTTTGCTCTTTAAGCCACTTTTAAAATTTTCTGGTTCCCTTTGTTACAGCAGCAGCTGAGCTAACACTTAAATATCTCTTGCTATGTGTACTTTCCTAAGTACATTAAATATTTTGACTTAATAAATTACTAGCTGTGTGGTAGTTGGCAAGTCACCTCACCTCTACGAGCCTTGGTTTCCTTCCCTCCACATAACCTGGAATCATAATATATTAGTCAGATCACTGAGTTAGGTGACAGATTATGAGTCAGGATTAATGACCTAACAAGCAGACAGCTCACGTGATTAGGGCACCAGCTGCAGATTTGAAAGACTTTGAGGTGAAGAAGATGAGGAGGAGATGGAGGTGGAGGTAAAGCGTTGCGATTTCAAAATAGTCATGGGAAATTGAAGAACTTTTTGGGATTCCTTACACTAATTTTATAATTTGGTATTATTTTATTTTGACTCACATATAGGGGAATAGGTGAACTAACCAAAACTAAATTATAGTAGGTGGTTCCCCAAATTTCCTATTACTAGGAGAAGCGTGACCAGGTCCTGGAAGGCATAAATAGCTGATGTCCACTTCCACCTCTGGGTCTCCCTCTGTGAGCTGAACAGCCCTATCCTCCCGCCATTTATGTGGGACATGCTCTGAAGTCACCGTCCCCACTCTGGACTCCTTTACTGGACACTGTTAACAGCTACTGCTTACTCAGCACCTATTGAACGAATGTTGGAAACAACTCTCACTTATTAGGCACTTACTGTATGCTGGGCCCCGTGCTGAGCACACATCAGCCTTTAGCTCATTTAATCTGATCAGCTGGGTGTGTATATATTGGTACATATTTTAGATTATAATGAAAAACAAAACCAGGCTCAGAGTGGTAAAGTGGCTTTGACAGATGTCATATACGTAGTTTGAGGCCAGAATTTAAACCCAGGTCTGCATGACCCCAAAACCTGGGCTTGTCCCTCAGTCCTGGTGGCTAGTTGTTGACCTTGCTCTGAGTGCAGAGCCTGGGAATAAGCACAACTCCGAAGGTGCCTCTGACTATCTGTGAGGAGAGCCAGAATGTTCCAGTCCGTAATTTAAACCCAGAAGCGAGGGCGGGGGAAAATGGAGAGATTTGTTGACATAGAAATTATTAACTTCCAAAAGGCACGAGATAGCATAAACAAAGTCAAATAACCAGCAACAGATTGGGAGAGAATATTTGCAACATTTACAAAAGATAAAGGTTCACTATTCACAATATATACTAAACACCTAAATCACTAACAAAAGGACAACCCAGTAAAAACATGGGCAAAGAAATGAACAAGTAATTCTTAGGAGAAGAAATAATGTCTTTATTGACAATCAAAGAAATAGAAATTAAATAACTTTTTTTTTTTCATTTAGACAAGTAAAAATTAAAGACATTGCTCAGGTCTAGTGTAGTCAAAGGTGTGGGCCACCGGGCACTCTCGCACTGCACGTGGCGGGACGGTGAATGGATCAGACACGCAGAGATACTCAGAGAACTATTTGGCAGCAAATATCTCCATTTTATTTGCTCACATCTTCTGATCCAGTAATTCCCCTTCTAGGAATCCATTCTCTTGAGATGTCCCCACAGGTATTCAAGGGTAAATAAATACACAAGGAAGCACCGTGTAGCATTATCTGGAACAGTGGAATTTAGGAAACAAGCTAAATGTCCAGCCATAGGAGATTGGTTAAGTAAAGTAAGCACAATGCAGTCATTAAAAAGATTAAGGTAGAGCCATATTTACTGAAGATTTCCAAACTGTATTAAGTGAAATAAATCCAATTAGATAAAATAGTATAATCCCATTTATGTATAAAAGAGATGTATATTACGTATATAACATAATGTACACATTCGTTACCTGTCTGTATGTGGAAAAACTTGTGGGGTCTTTAGAAAGCATTCACTTTATGCTTTCTAAAGTGTTTGAATTTCCTCAAGCATGTATTACTTTTGACCAAAAACAATGTGTTTGTTTTAAAAACAAACAAGGATTGGCTCATCTCTTCTGTCTGGCCAGGGTAGGCTGGGCTGCCAAGGAGAGGGTCCTGCTGCCTGAATGTGCCAGTTGCCTGGGTGTGCCAATTTTGTGGCAGAGCCCCCAGCCAGAGCTGCTCACTAGGATGAGGCAAAGGAGAAAGTCGCTCTGGAGACCACCCTCTAATGAGCTGTGTAGGACTCCTTGCCCCATCTTGGCCACACCCCATGAGGGATGTCTGGACTTCATACTTATTGATGTCCAACCTCCCCTCATCCTACAGATAAGAACAACTTCTTCCCAAGAGCCCTGTGTGTGGTTGAATAGGTTGCCTAACCTCTCTGAGCCTCAGCTGCCTAGAATGAGGCCAGCAGAACAGAATGAGGCCCCAAACTACACCCACTTCCCAGAGTTGTGAGGACTGAAGGAGAAAGCACTTGGCAAGCCTACTGTCCCTGGAATGCTGGCTCAACACGATGCTAGGGAAGCATTCCATTTCCCTGCCCTCCTTCCTCAGTCCAGTCTCACCGTCTCCCAGTGCCTGTGAGGTAGGAGGAGTGGGGAATGTGGTCCTCCTCTACAGAGTTTAGAGAACTCGAATACTGTGCCTAGGGTCACAAGTTCATGGTCTTGCTGGGTCAAGAGCTCAGGGCTCCCAACTCCAACTCGGACTCCAGCCCCAAACTATCTTTCAGCCTCAGCTCCCAGCTCAGGGTTGGGAAGCGGCCACTCACTCCTGCACTCTCTAATACTCTGAGCCACACATGAGGTGGGTTGGGGACAATGAGGAATCAGGTTCTGTCCTCAGAACCTTACAGTCCGGGGGAAAGACTCCTCATCAACCCTGAAATGTGAGGAAATAGGCCTTTCACAGGGGGAACAGGCCCTGAGGAGGGCATTTCAGGCCAAGGAAACAGTAGAGGCCCAGGTACCGAGGCGTAAGGAGCATTGTGTAGCCGGAGCCTGGGGTGGCTGGAGTGCAGGGTGGGAAGGTACCTGCAGGCTGGCTGGGACAAGGCTCTCTCCTCATCTCTGTGGTCGTGTTTCCCACCAACAGCTTCCATCTGAGCGGCTCCCAGGGGCAGGCACTTAACATCACCTGACTTCATTCTCACACGAAGCCTGTGGCATCTCCACTTGACAGATGAGGAGAATCAGCTCCTACCGTGTTTTCCCGAAAGTAAGACCTGGCCGGACCATCAGCTCTAATACGTCTTTTGGAGCAAAAATTATCACAAGACCCAGTCTTATATTATATTGTATTATATAAGACCTGATCTTATCTTATAGCAAAATAAGACTGGCTCTTATATTAATTTTTGCTCCAAAAGACACATTAGAGCTGATTGTCTGGCTAGGTCTTATTTTCGGGGAAACACGGTAGTAGCTTTCTTTATTACCTTTATCTGCCAGGGCACACTTTGGGCCTTGGGCCTTTACCTGGATGAACTCCCCAAGTTGACTCACTCCCTACCCTTTCATCACCACCAGCTCTCAGGGCTTCCCAGACCCTGAGCTGCTGGGCAGCACCTGCCCCAAAGCACTGACATACATGTTTCTACACAGCACGCTCCAGGCTGGCCCAGATATCAAGTTCCAAAGTGTGTGCAGGTCTCTTCTCTCCAGCTCAGCTGCTTAGGGGTAGAGGGCATGGCTATTCACCCCCAACTCACCCCAGCCAAGCAGCACTGCTCTGTTTGCAATGTGCTCTCAGAAACCATGTCTCATTTATGTAAATCTTTGCACACACACCTCTGAGGTTGGGATCATTCTCCCCATTGTACAGAAGAAACTGAGGTCTTAAAGAGGCTCAGGGACTTCCTCTGCATTCCTGGCCACAAAATGGCAGAACCAGGTCTGGAACTCTGCTCTTGCTCTGCTCAGGCTCAGATCCTTGACCAACCCAGCCGGAGGAGGCGAAGGGCCCTGGATATATGTATACCAAAATGTGTATGCTCACCCCACCACTTATCGGGGTGTGACTTGGAGGAGTAATTCACGGTCAGAACCCCCGTTTCCTGATCTGTGGAATGCGGATGAAACTACCTCGCAGGGCTCATTTACAGGGTTGGGTGGCAGTTAAAGAAGAGGCTGGAAGAGAAACAGCAACTACTGGGTGCTGTTAGGTCTCATCAGGCCTACACACAGTAGGCACTCAACAAATTCTGACTTAGTGCTATAGTTAGCAGTAATTCTGACCCAACATTTCTAACAGTGGGTGGCATAAAATTAGGCAAGAATGGATTAAGGAATCCAAGAGGATTACTTGGTAATCAGCTAAATGACGTAGGCTGTCTGGGAAAAGACTAGGGCCAGACTGGTCGTTTAATTTATTCAACAAATGACTGTTGAACACTTGGCTGAGTTGGAATGCGGCTAATGGTAACGGCGGCACTCTCAGTTATTAAGAACCTACCATGTAGTAGGTACTTTATTATATAGAGTCTCATTATATCAACCTTACAAGGTTGATACTCCCTAAAGTTTTTTCCTCGAATAGGGGGAATGCTAGTCAGGTCTCGTACTAGGGAGAGGCCAACGAGGCCCCCAGAGCACAATTTAAGGAGGTACTTGGTGCTACGACTCTTCTGATACTCGCCTTACCCTCATCTCCACCCTGTGCTTGTGCTGGACACCGTGATGTGCCTCGCAGACCCAAAGACCCAGCCCATGTATGAGAGTAAAATGGACAGGATTGAGGGAACAGATTGCTGTAGGAGGTAGCCCCAGGAAAGAGGTGAGAGATACCTGCTGGGTCTACAGGAAGCTGGTGTAATTAAAGGCATGCCTCGTCTTATTGCACTTTGCTTTATTGTGTTTCCCAGATGTTGCGGTTTTTTTTTTTTTTTTTTTTTTTTAACAAATCGAAGACAAGCAAAAATATTATGGCTCACTTTATTGTGGTGGTCTGAAACTGAACCCATAGTATTTCCCAGGTATGCTTTTCTCATAGGAGAACCAAGACTCAGAAGGTAAGGTGACTTGCTGGAAGTCAGGCAGCTAGTAAGAGCCACTTCTGGAACTGGACCCTGAGGCTGTCAGAACACAAGCGACTACGTGCTGGTAGGAATGACACTCCATCCTCCCCTCCAGCTGGGAGAGTCAGAATCCTCCAGTGTCAGGAATTTGGGATCCAGGTAGTGGACTGCCCCAGCCTCTGTCTACCTGTTTGCTGTCTGACTTGTCAGTAGCCCTTCTGGGAGGGATGGGGGTGGGGGGTGGGATGGGGGAAATCACTCAGCAGCTGGACTCCCTCTTCTACCTCCCCCTTAACTCTAGAAAGAGGCAGGTGTTGGGTTTTCATTGTAATCCCTTCCATATGGAGAGCACTGCAGAGTTTATCAACTGCTTATCAACCCATCCCTGACTTTGCTGCTCACTTGTGAAATAGCAGGGCAGGGATATTAGCCCCATTTTACTGGTGGAGAAACTAAGGCCCTGAGGGAAGAGAATCAGGCCAGTGTCCAGATCAGGACCAGATCCTCCCACCCCAGTCCAGCCCCTCAGTTTCTGTCCAGCCCCTCAATTTCTGGCCTGGTGTCCTGGGAAAAGCCAGGGCAAACACTGGCCTGTCTGAGCCCAGAGCTCAGGCCAGTCCCTTTCCAGAAGGCTTTCTGCTCTTCCTCCCTGTCCTGTCCCAGAAAGCCCCATTATCTTAGGGGAGACCTTTATTTGCCAAACACCACCTGTCATCCACTCCATGCCTGTCCCAGTGATTCCAGGGCTGGCGCTGACAGTGTGCTCTGGGTGAACTCACAGGCTGGAGGGAGAGTCATGTCAACAAACGAGCTTGGCAGGAGAGTGAAGCCCAACCACTGGGGACAGAAGGTCTCAGTTCTGTGTTCCTCTCCAGCCCCACTGCCCCATCCTAGCCCAATCCTTGGCATCTCTGACCCCGCCTCCTTCCTGCCTCAGTCTCTCTCTTCTAGCCTTTCTCCCACCCCTAGGGATCTTTCCAGGGAGTCAAGAGCAGAATGGCCAGGAGCTCACACTGGTCACCAGGACTGAGGCCAAATCCTGCCAGGCCTGGGCAAGCGTCACGTCCCTCATCTGTAGAATTGGGACTGTGCCTACTTCACAATGTTGTAAAGCCATTAAGCCTTCTTTGTTCCTTCTAGAGACCCCATGGCTTCACCGTACATGCCCTGTACTTGTATACCTGTCTTTGAATGGGCTCTTCACTTGCATGTCACCTTCTCCAACTCCCAAAGACATACTGACCATTCAAGGCTGTTCACCACACCAAATGTCACCACATCCCTGCAGCCTGAACTGACTCCACCCCCAGCTGAAACTGCTCCCTCCTCTGGGTTTGCCTACTGGGTCACCCTGTTTTCTAGTCCTCATCACATTCTTCCCTGTGCCATGAGTTGACTTCCGTCTGTCATCCTCCTACTCCTACCTGGACTGTGACTCCATGAGGGCATGCACCAGTTGGCAAAGGGACTGGAATAAAGCTAGCATCAATTTGCAGAATAATCATCGCTATCACTGATGGAGAGCTGCTAAAGGGGTCACATTGCATTTGATCCTCACAACCACCTGGAACAGGGACCATCTCTCTCTGAGGAAATAGCCTCAGAAATCTGAATGGATGGTGTCTTGGATAAAGGAGACAACCATGGTTCAAAGTCAGGGCTTTCTGATTCCTCATGTACCACCCAGTTCCCTTCTGTGCTGTCTTCTTCCAGCAGCAGGTGGGGAGAGCACCCCCAAGCTCCCCCAACTCCTCTCAGGAGCTGGGAAGTCCAACGTTGGTGCACTTGGGTTACCCTGCCACCTGGTGGTGGCAGCCTCTGCCTTCCAGACGATGATATAATAGTAGTTGCACAACTCACAGATAATTTTGAAAGAAACTGTCAATTTCCTCTCCTGGGCACTGCCGAGGGTTGTGGCCTCCATCCCACCCAGGGTCCCCAACAGTCTCAGGACTCTAGGAGCCAAATATAGTCAAGGGTTGGAGTGATAAGGAAATGAAAATGCAAGACTGTAAAGTGACCCAGTTTTATTTTGGTTTTTGGAGGCCAGATGGGGCATTGCTCCGCTCTGCAGGAGTTAGGGCTGTAAGGTCTTCCCCTCCCCAGGGCGGAAGGCCCAAAGACCTCAAGGCCCAGGCAGCCAGAGTGGAGGCCCCAGGGGATGGCAGCTCCAGGGACCCAGTGACCACAGTGGGTTGCACAAGGAGAGAGGGAGGAATCAGGCAGAGGCCTGGGATGGCTCAGATTGTGGGGGTTAAAGTGGGGGAGAGTGTGAGAGAGGACACGGAATCCAAGAAAGTGGAGTCGGAAAGGGGGTCCAGCGTCCTTCACTTTACCGCTGAGGCTCCGGGTCAGAGTGGCGATGCCAAACTGTCATCCAGCAGAAGGCAGGGCCTGGAGTGACGCCAGGTGTCCCAGCTGTTAACTCGGTGCGTAGCCCTCTGCCTCCACCCTCACGGAGGGTGCGTGCTGGGACCCAGGCGCTGGGTGCGCAGTCCGGTGGGCAGTCAGACCCCCTTTTACAGTCGGGCACTCCAGGCAGGCGCCCGGCCGTGCTCAGCAGCTCACCGAGCCGGCGGGCGGCGCCGACCCCAAGTCTGAGAAGCAGTCGAACTCGCTCTGGCCCAGGAAGAGCACCGGCAGCTCGCGCACGCGGTGCAGCTCGAGCTCGACCTCCAGCGACGTCAGCGCCTCTTCGTCGATGAGTTCGGCGTCCATGCCACCCAGGGCGTGCGCTGGCGGCGGCGGGGCCGGGGCGCCGGACTCCGGTTGCAGGCCCGGGGGGCCTCCCGGGGCACCAGGGGTCGCGGTCGCACGGCCTGGGCACAGCGTCGCCACCGGCTGCAGGTGCGCGCAGCCGGCGGCCTGCGGCGGCACCGCTGCAAAGGGCTGGAAAGCCGGCTGCGGCCCGAAGGCCCCGTACGCCAGTGCCCCGGGTGGCGGCGGCGGCGGGCCCAGCGGAGCCCCCCGCGGCCGCAAACCGCTGTCCAGACCCGGGCCCGCGTACGGCTGCAGCGTCCGGAGCGCATGAGGACCGTGGGCGGGCGCGGCGGGCGGCTGCCTCTGCACCAGGCGGTAACCCTCGGCGAGCATCAGGTGGTCGGCCATGGCGGCGCGCCGGCTGCCTGCTGGGGCGGCGGGCGGATGGTCAGCGCGGGCGTCCCCCGGTCCCCGCCAGCTTTTCCTCTGCGACGAGGGGTCTGGGTCCCGTGCCCTCCCCGCAGCCCTGCCGGGCAAAGGAAAACTGAACCAGACCCGTGCTCCTGCCCAGCCCAGCCCAGGACCCACCGAACTGAGAGCTCCTGTGAGCCCAGTGGCTGGAACTCGTGGCGGCGAAGACAACGCACACCCACCAGGTCCGACTCTGAGCCCTCCGCGCCGCGGCTCCAGACTCCGCGACTTCTTATACCCAGAGGTGTGGCTGCCCCGTCCCCGAGCGCTCATTGGCTGGATGAGACGCTCCTGGGTGGGCCGCGCAGCGCTACCAGAAGGTCTTAACCCCGCCCCCGTTGAAGCTCCGCCCTTTGGACCCCGGGCTGTGCAGCCGGCTAGGAGTGCTACTTTTCAAGGGTCTGGGTTTGACTATCCCAGGCTCAGCCTCAGTTAAGGCTGGGGCCAAGTTTGAACTGACCAGAAAGTGGGGTGGGAGTGCCAGAGTTTTAGGCCCCCAGAGCTGCTGGATCACAAGCCCAATCTCTTAATTTTTCAGATGGGGATCGAGGCTCAGTATCAAAAGGGGTTTCCGTGGGAATACAAAGCAGACCCTGGAGAGAAGCGAGATTCAAACCCGGCCACTTCTACACCGGCACAGGCACCTTAGCAGTGCAGGGCCCTACAGGTCACCTGCTCGTCCCCATAACCTCAGGGGAGCCAGTTGCTCCTTCTCCGGCTCTCACTCACTCGTCTGTGGAAGCATATACTGAGTTGTTATTAAAACAATTTATGGACATGTCTCCTGGAAGACTCGTTCATCTTTGTGATCTCAGCACTTGGCCCAGAGCCTGGTCCAGAGCAGGCTTTTAGTAAAAGTTAGGTGAATGAACAAATGAGGGAATGAATTGCAACACATTCTCCTGAGTTTTAGTTTCTTTGTCTGTAAAATAGTGACAATAGCAGTACCTACCCCACTGGGCTGTTGTGAGGTTTAAATGAGGCAATGTGATGCCTGTACAGTGCTCAACACAGCGCCTGGCACATACCGTGTTTCCGCGAAAATAACACCTGGCCGGACCATCAGCTCTAATGCGTCTTTTGGAGCAAAAATTAATATAAGACCCCGTATCATATATCATATCATATCATATCATATTATATCATATCATATCATAAGACCGGGTCTTATAGTAAAATAAGACCGGGTCTTATATTAATTTTTGCTCCAAAAGACGCATTAGAGCTGATGGTCCGGCCAGGTCTTATTTTCTGGGAAACACGGTAGTAGGTGTTCAAAATTGTACCTCAAGTGAATGAAAGGCTGGATGTAGTTCTGTCACTGGAGATCTGAGTGGGGGATGTTGCACCTTCCCTAGATAACAATAATAACTTGAATGTTTTGAGTGCATTACCTTCTACAAGCATCTTATTGGGGGTAGGGCATGGATTATCAGCCCCATTTTGCAGATAAAGAGACTGAGGCACACTAAGGGAAAGTGGCCTTTCTGGACTCAAGCACAGCCAGAGCTAGCATGTGAATGTCTGTGTCCTCAGAGCAGCTGGAGTCTCTCCCTGTGGCCAGAAGACAGCCTCCCTGAACCTTGCTCTCCACAAGTTTGCCACTCCGCCCCTCCCTTTTTTGGCTCCCCTACCTGGTAGTGGCCTTGGACTTCCTGGTACTTGGGTTTATCCAGTTGGTGCAGACAGGAGAGCCCTAGAGTGAGAGTCCAGAGGCCCTAGTTCTAATCACATCCCCACCACCTGAAGAAGTATGACCACTGAGTATTGGGAGACAGGTGTCACTTGGTTTCTAGGGCCTGGGCTTTCTGCTCAGTGAAAGGAGGTTGTAATCCTTGCCCTGTCACCCTGAGAGCTTGTGGGAAAGTCACAAGTGACCACGGTGTGATCACATTTTTTGCAACGTGTAAAAGCTGCACACTGGAATTCATTCTCTTGAATCGCTCTCCAATTAAGGCTTCACACAGAAATTCCTAAACCTGGTTGAACTTTAGACTCACCTGAGGTGTATGTGGGGATTAAAGGGGAGGGGGCCTTGAAAAGTACCAAACCTCTGGCCCCGCCCAAGCCTCCTGACTCAGACTTTTAGAGGGTATTTTGAATCATAAGAATTTGTATTTTTAAAAAGTAACCCTGTCATTCTGACATAATCAATCTAAGGACAGCAACATTTGGGAGCCAGTGTGCCATTATACCATTTTCCTTTTTTTAAAAAGTGTGTATGTATGTGAATAATGTCTAAAAAGTTCTTTAATTTAGTCAACAAATATTTTTTAAGCATTTACTCTATGCCAGGCATTAATCTGCTAGTGGTTTTTAAGCTTTTGGGATCAAGTAATTGTTTGAGAATGTAATGAAAGCTGCAGATGTCATGGTCACAAAATATTGCATATAAATTTGGCAGGTTAGCAGCTCTCTGAGAGATCCATGGGGTGCTCAGGGGTTCATGGAGTCTGGGTTAAGAACCCCTCTTAGGGGGGGTGCTTAAAGACATAGTTAATAACGAACAAAGTAAAAGAATTATCCACATGTTAGAAAGTGGAAGGTATTATGGAAAAAAGGAAAAGTAAAGTAGGGAGGAGATTGGGGGTGCAGGGGGGCAGCCTGAGTATTGCATAGGATGGTCAGAGTAGGCCTCATTGAGACCATTTGATTTGAGCAAAGACTTGAAGGAGGAGAGGGCATTAACCACATGTTGTCTGGGGCCAAAGCAATCCCAGTAGAGAGAAAAACTGGAGTGTCCTTGTAAAATTCTAGCACTAAGGAGCTTGTTAAAAATGCACATTCTGGGCCCCCATCCCAAACTGAATCAGTTTCTGAATCAGTAGCTGGGCTGGGGCTCAGCCATCTGCATTTTAATAAGCTCTGCAGGTGAATCCAAGCCCCTGAGTTAGGGTAACATCTCAAGGCAGGTGTGAGCAACGGGGGTTGGGGTGTGGGGGGGAGTGTGGCTGGAGCAGAGGGAGCTTGGGGTTGGAAGAGGTGTCAGAGAGGAGGATCATATGGGGCCTTACAGGGCCCTGTAAGGACTTTGGCAGAGGAGTGACATGATCTAACTCATGCTGTGACAGCATTGCTCTGATTGGACCCCATTTGTTCCTAGCGTTTCCACAAACAGCCTCCTTGCTCTGCCTTGCACTTCAGGGCTCTTGCTCTTCTCTCTGCCTGGAATGCCCTTCTCGCAGACATCCGCATGATCCAGTCCTTCCCTTTGTTCTCATCTCCATCTAAAAGTCACCCCCTCAGAGACCTTCCCTGACCAACCTTTATCCTCTCACCCTGCTCTGCTTTTCTTCTTAGCACCTACCACCACTTGGCATTATTTCAGGTGATGTTTCCTCACTAGCAGCTCGGCTCTCTGAGAGCAGAGGCTTTGAATGTCTTGCACAGAATGTTCTGCACAGTATAGCTAAGACATCAGAAGAGTGCTGGGTGCATAGTAGGGACTTAAGTGTCTCTTGAATGAATAAGTTAGGCAGAGCAGAAGCTATTATCTTTTTTGACAAAGGAGGAGCCTAGAAAATAACTCAGGAAGTTGGCTGAGGTCACAAGGTGTGTGTGGCGGAGCCAGGATTGGAAGCAACGTTTGTAGTCCTTGGAGCATAGCACTCCCCACTGATGCAAACTGCTTACATCCTGAGTGATGTCTTTATGAGCCCATTGGGGGGGAGGGTCAGCGGGAAGCTCTTGAGTTGACAGGGCCACAGTAGTTCTTGGCTCTGACCAGTGGAAGGAACTGGTAAGTCCTAGACAGTCTTGCGTCATTAAGTGAGGATGCAGTTCTTCGTGCTCCTTCCTTATGTCCAGTCCCCTTTCTTGAGAACATACAGAAGGATCCACCCCAAGTGGCTTCTGCCTCCCCCAAAGACTGCATGTCCTGGTTGGCAGGATTTCTTGGGTTTTACTCTTGCTGACAACCCCATTTCCACTACCCAAGGCAAAGCAAGGCTCAGACAAGTCTTAGCAAATACTTCTCCATGGATTGACGAGACTGGAAGGCTCATGAGAGGTACTTGGGAAGACCTGGCTCTAGAACTTCTGGACTGGCTGCCCGGTCCCTGACTGCTGCCCCCACCACTGCCCCAGCCGCTTGGCAGACTTGGCACTTAAACCTGGAGACTGCTCCGAGACTTGAGGTCCAGGCTCTGACTGGCAAGGAAAGTTTGTCTCTTCTGTAGCTTTTTCTTTAGGTTGCACAGGAGAGGAGAAGTTTCTAACACATCCCTTAAGAGCCATGTCCTCTAAGAGCCCCCAGCTGATGATTTGCACCAGTGTACCTGGTGCTCAGATGATAAGAATGAGGCTACTGTGCCTGACTGTAACAAGAATAATATTAGTTAATGTTTATCGAGTATTTACTATGTACCAGACATGGGTTGGAGAATTTATATGTATTATCTTATTTAACCCTCATGAAAAACCTGTGAGTAGCTACTTCTATCATTCCCATTTCACAGAGAAGAAAACCAGGACTCAGAGAGAGAAGTGACTTACCCAAGGTCACACAGCTAGTCATGGAGGAAAGGAGTGTGGCAGTCCCACTAGTTGTCTTCCACTTTCACTCTCTCTTCTATACCAGCATGCTAGGTAAATTTTACCCCAACAGATCCAGCTGTTTACCTTGCTCAGAATATTCTCCTCCCTCATCACCATATCTGCTTGGCTGATTCTCTCACCTCCTTCAAGTCTTTGCTCAAATATGACCTTTCTTTTATCCTGACTCTCCTATTTCATTGAAGTGGTTTCGAAAAATGTTCACACATTCTTTGATACTCCTCCTTAAACTCTCCTCTCCTAAATGTGGGCTGGACATAGTGACTCACTTCGAACAAATAGAACAGAGGAAAAGTTGTTTCCAAAACTAGATCATAAAAAATATGTGGGTTTCTCCTTGCTCTTTCTCTCTGGAATCACTTGCTCTGGTGATGTTAGTTGACGTGTCATGAACACACTCAAGGAGCCCTATGGAGATGCCTACATGGCAAGCAACCACGGCTTCCTGCCATCACTCAGTGAGGAACTGAGGCCTTTTGCCAACAGTCGTATGCGTGAGTCTCAGAAGCAGACCCTCAAGCCCCAGACAAACTTTCAGATGATGGCAGGCAGCCCCAGCTAACATCTTGTTTGTAATCCTGTGAGAGACCTTGAGCCAAAATGACCTACCTGGCCTTTCTTAGATTCCTGACTCACAGAAACTGAGATAATGAATGTTGCTTTAAGCTGCTAAGTTTTGGGGTGATTTGTTATACAGTGATAGATAACTAATACATCAATACAGCAACCGGCCTCTGTTCCATCCCCCAAATGGGCCTTACTTTGCTCTACTTTTTAGTTTTTCTAAGCATTTATCATCTTCTAATACATTAAATAAGTCACCTATTTATTATTTGAATTGTTTATCTCCCCACCACTGGAATGTCAGCTCCACAGCAGGGAACTTTGTCTGTTTCATTATTGATTTATCCCTAACACCTAGAGCAGTTCCTGGCAATACCCTAGTTCATTAAAAAATGAGATATTATCGATATAAGGCGATTCTAATTTTGGAAAAGTTAAAATGTAAAACAGAATTCATGGGCCTGAGAATCAATAAAATATGGTTGTAGGAGCTCAATAAATATTAGAATATAGACTGAGAGAATGCTGATTTTATTGAGGGCAGCAATTTGCCCAGACAAAAATCAGACACATTCCTGGCCAATGAGACGTAAGCACAAGAGGTTGGGTGGGGCTTCCTGGAAAACTGTTTAAAAATAGATGGAATTATGGAGAATAGGTAAATCCAGAGACAAAACAAACGGTAGTGGTTTCCAGGGGCTGAGGGGAGGAGAGAATGGGGAGAACTGCTTAACCGGTACGGGGTTCCTCTCAGGGTGATAAAAATGGTTTGGAACTAGATAGTTGGTGGTTGCACAACATGGAATGTATTAAATGCCACTGAATTGTTCATTTAAAAATGGTTAATTTTATGTTATTTGCATTTCACTTCAATTAAAAAAACAACCAGTGTATTCAGCCAGCAGTCACTTTTTGGGTTTTGCCTTTCCTCCTTTCCTGCCAGGGATAAGGATGGGATGTCTAGAGAGGTAGTAGCCATTCTTTCAGCATGAGAAGAAAATAATAATAATAATAATCATGGCTAACATTTATAGAACACTTAACATGTGCCGATACTGTTCTAAGCTCTTTACACATATCAAGTTGCTTAATCTTTATTTATTTTCTCTTCCTATAAGGAAGGTAGTTATTCCCATTTTATAGATGAGAAAACTGGTACAGAGAAGAAAAATGATGGCACATGCTAAGGATGGCAGAGTAGAATCTAGGAGAAGCCTGGACCCTCCATGCACCATGGCGTCTCTGTAGCAGTCTCAGAAGACCTACTTTGGTCTTCTTACGACGTTATTTGAAAAAAGTATACCCCATTTAGTGAAGCCACTGTAGTCAGGTTTCTGTTCCATGCACCCTGAGATTCAAAGTTAGGTGTATGTGACTTGAGTGCAAGTGCTCGCCTAGCCTGCAAAGCAGTTATCAAGTGCTTTTTGGTCACTCTGATCCCACTGGATGGTGGTCCTCTTGAGGGTAGAGATGGGATCTCCTTCCACTCCGAAGCCCTGTTCCCCATACAGGACCTGGTTGGTACTAAGCAGTGCAGTGTGATGTTGGAATTAGCGGTTTGAACGAGCAAAAGAGCTCTGAGTTCAGGGAGGGAGACTTTCCTAGAAGTAACACAGACATCAAAGACGCTGTGAGCCTGGAGGTAGGTGAAGAGGTTAAGGAAGAGTGAGTCTTCTCGGATGGACAGCGTCTGGACTGACGAGGGCAGGGAAATGGGCTTTCTCGACCAAGAGCACAGCTCTGAAACGAAAGCAGCAAGGCATGAATGTACAGCGTGAAGTTTAGCAAGTACCAGGTAGCTGGGTGGAGCTACCCGGAATAATGGTTATTTGTGTCTGGAGAGGAAGAAATCAGGCCTGAGCGGGGAAGGCCCTTGACTGTCAGCACTCACGATACTGAAAACCATGTGCAGAGTTTCTACATTTTCTCACAAACAATCCAAGAAAGAGAAAAAGCAGGAGGTATTTCACCCATTTTACAGGAAGGAATTGAGATAGAGACAGGTGTATCATTTAGCTAATGTTGCATAGTTAGCAAGCAGCAAGGATGGGAATTGAACCTGGCTCATTTTTAAAAAAAAAATTTGGGGGGCAGGGGAACAGTCTGTTTCTCCAGGGCCCCTGAGCTCCAAGTGTTGTCCTTCAATCTAGTTGTGGAGGGCACAGCTCAGCTCCAAGTCCAGTCACCGTTTTTAATCTTTAGTTGCTGGGGGCTCAGCCCACCATCCCCTGTGGGAATTGAACCGGCAACCCTGTTGTTCAGAGCTCAGCCGCTCTGAAGCTGGATCATTTGACTTTACATCACAGACTCGCCTGCTGGAGCAAGGGATTGTCAGTGACTCTGGGCGGGGAAGGGTCTCTGAGCAGGAGAGTGATAATCCGCCTATTGGAACTTTCTCTCTTACCAGTGGAAAAGACAGGATGGATTTGAGGTAAACTGCTGGGACTTGGTAACAGACTCATTCATTCATTCATTCATTCATTCATTCAACAAGTACTTACTTGAGCTCCTACTCTGTGCCAGGCACTTCCTGACATCATGGAGCTTATAATTTAGTGACAACAGAGACAGGAACTAAGTGAAGAAACAAAACAATTAAACTGTCAAAGCTAGGAAGGAAACAAGCAGGGTGATTGGAACTTACTTTAGCAAGAGAGGTCAGGGCCAACATCCCGAACAGGTAAGGTTAGCTTGAACCTGAAGGAGATGAGGAGCCAACTTGCAAAGAACAGAGGGACGATGTTCTGGGCGAGAAGCAGCATGTGCAAGGGCTCAGGTGGGAAAGAGCTGCTGGGTTTGAGGGACTGAACGAAGGCCCTGAGTCTGGAGGGTGGTGAGCTGAGGGTTAGTGGTCAGACAGGTGGGCAAGGGGCAGGTCGTGTTGGCACCGAGGGGCTGAGTCAAGGCGTTGGATGTGTTTCAAGTACGATGGGAAACCACTGGAGCCAGGAGTCCCCCCTTGGTACCCCGATCAGGACAGGAACCCTGTGACCCTGTGGAAGAGGGAGATTAGGGAGGGTCCAAGGGGCGTAACCACTTATAGTGGAGTCATATTTAGTAGGCATGGGGACATCACATTTTAAAATCAGCATGTAAGGCAAAAACCACATGTAGTCCTTAAGACTCCCCTGTGGAGCTTATTACATTTACATCTTACCGTATATAGTATATACAAACATACCTAATATAAAAATTCACCTATCCAATCTATAACTTAATATTACTCTAAACACATAAAAGGGAGAGGTAAAGCTGAGAGTCAATGAGTGCCCATATATATTTGTGTGAGGCCCCTACAATGAATGCTGTGGGTGCCCCACCTGGATCCCCTTTCCTGGCTGGTGTACCCACCTCTGAGCTGCCGCGATGTTGGCTGCTAACAATCACAGCTGCCCCCTTCTCTTGAGACTTACCCTCCGCCAGATGGAAGCCTCCCCCCCTCCCAACACCTGCCCATCCCGGGACAGACTGGTGAGGCTACAATAGACCAGTCCCCTTGCCTCAGTGGGAAACTGGCTGTGTGGGGCAGCTGGAGCTCCAGAGCACCCCGTGGGCCAGGCTGAGACTGCATCCCTCTGCCTGTCCCCTTCTTTCTCTGTCTTCTTCTCCTGAGAACTCTGCTTCTAGGGAATCTGACCTTGAGGCATGCCTGTTAGGTGTCAGGTGGTTGATATTCATTGTCTTATTTAATCCTCACAATAACTCTTGCAGGGATCTGCCTTGTTCATGGTGACACTCCTCTGAGGAGTGCCCCCTTGCTCACTTTACCCGTGGGGGTCCCCAGTTGTGCTATGTGACCCACCTTTGCTGGACATAGCCCCCTGTGCCATAGACCGGCGTGGTGGATCTTAGGTCCAAGCTGGGCCAGATTCTTTCTCCTAGCAGTTTGGAATTGGGACCGAAAGATAGTAGCCAGCCTGAATGAGGCTGGGACTGTCACACGTACACCTATGTGTGAGCTGTGGTGCAGCCAGCTTTTGCCACAGGTACCAGATAAATGGAAGAAGCCTGTCTGCAGAGGGAGAAAAATGAAGTGAGCGCAGAGGAAAAGCAATGAGAGGGGAGATGGAGAGGGAGTCCTGCCTGAATTTCTGATGGCCTTACAGGCTCATGTGGTCCTGGAGTTTCAGGAGGTGCCCTGGTCTCCACCTGACACAGTCCTGAGTTGGTTTGCGCTAGCTTGAGAGACACAAAAAGCGTTGGCTAAGATGGAGAGTTTTGTCCCCATTTTACAGATGACGAGAAATATGCTCAGGAAGGGTAGATCACCAGCTTATGGGAACACCGCCAGCAGCTGATGCAGCTAGACATCACAGCGAGGTCTGGCTCATTCCAAGGTCAGATTCCTTTCATTGCTCAGCCTGCCTTCCCTGTGCTCCTGCCTGCGCACTGGGGACAAGGCTCGGGGCATGTGGGTGCTGTATCTCTGAGCATCCCAACTCTGGGCTGACAGAAATCGCTTTCTTTGGCTCAGGAATTCCTGAGCTGCCTCAGAAGATGGCAAAGGTGTCACTTCACCCTGGCAGGTGCTACTTCTGACCTGGAATCCACAGATATCCTGTGAACAAGTGGCCTGTGCCCAGCTTTGCAGCCAGGCTAAAAGGATGGCCTAAGAACCGTTGATCCTTCTCCTGAGGACGACCTTGACCTCTGATTGCTGTGTAACTGGGGCTGAGACCCTGCACATCTGTGGGAAGGGGAGTTTGGCCTGAACTGCATTTCCTCACCAGCATCACCCATTCCTTAAGAATCGGGCTGATAAACGAGTCCATGCTAAGCCCAAAGCAGGCATGATTCATCACTTCCTCCTCTATGTTTCTGCTGCGGCTGCATCCTGTGCCTGAGTCATTTCCGCCTCCCTAGTACCTAACACAGCGCCTAGCACAAAATAGGTATGGGGGCACATTTGCTGAATGCATGGTGTTGAGTCTTACATTGTTGGATGTTGTGTCCACTCAGTCCCCCTGACAACACTTAAAGCAGCATGAGGGTAGAGCCAAGTTTTACTCTATGACGGGGAAGGGCCGGGATGGTGCAGTGCAAGAGTGTGGATTCGGCAGACATTCAGGAGTTCTTGGTTTGAATTCCAGATCTGCCCCTCTGGGTCTTCAAATCTTAGGCATGTTATTCTTCCTCTCTGAACCTCAGTTTCCTCATCTGTAAAATGGGGGTGATGACAACAACTATCTGACCACATAATCAGGAGGATTAAGTGAGATAATATACCTACAATTTCTATCATTGGCCTAACACAAGGTAGGAACTCAGTGCATATTAATTTTCCTCCACGGAGGTATTTCCCACAGTGTCTGGCATATGACAAACATTCAATAAATACTAGGTCATTTTCAGGCCTTCCTGGATCAAGGGGCCCTGGTCAAGCTACCAGCTGACTGCAACTGCATGAATGGGCCCAGGGGATACCAGCAGAGCCCAGCCAAATTGTAACATGTAGAATCAGGAGCTAGTAAATGAGTGCTGCTTTAATTCATAAGTTTTGAGGTAGTTGTTACACAGCAAAAGCTTACTGAGACAAACAATGAAGTGAAACAATGAAGTGGAAGAGGTCTTTAGGAGCAACTGGAACGAGAACTCTCTCGCTCTCGCTCTCGCTCTCACTCTCGCTCTCGCTCTCGCTCTTGCTCTCACTCTCCCTGTCGTCTTTGCTTTTTTTGAGCAATACTTTCTTTCTCTTTCACAGCACAATGATTTTCTTCACAGTGTAGAAAACATGGCTGAGTTTTATACCTTGCACCTTCAGCTAATGGGAAAAAATGGACTCCTTTCTCTGCATTCCAGGTCTAAACACCCCTGGGAAAAGACTTGCTGGCCCAACTTGAGTCAGGCACCCCTACCCCCACCCCTCACACCAGACCTTCCCCCAGTCAACCTGTGAGGGGGTAGGGAGGGCAGGATCACAGAACACATCCCAGATGACACACACTGAGCACAGTGCTATGCCAAACACTGTTCTAAGGCTTAATGTGTGTTAACTGACGTCATCTTCATAATACAACAATCCTATCAGAGCTGTTATTATCTCTGCTTTGAGGTGAGGAAACTGAAAACTGAGGCACGAAGAGCTGAAGTAACTTGTCCGAGGTCACATAGCCAGAAAAGAGTGGCCGGGATTCATACCAAGACTGGCTCCGGAGCTCACACCCTTACCAACCACACTACTGTACTTCTCATACTGAGCTCCTGGGGTCGGGCTGGGGGATGTAAGTATTGAGGGGTGGGCAGGGTGGAGGCCCTCCAAGGAAGGAACTGGAATGCTGAGCCCAGAGAAAGGAAGGCCCTTTCCCTAGAGGCCCTTAAATCACACTGCCTTCAGATCTTAGCAGTGAGAGTGGAAGATTCTGGATGATATCTGAAAATGAATCTAGGACTAGATTCATTCAATCTAGGACTAGATCTCTGAAAATGAATCTAGGACTAGAGTAGTGGGTAGATAATTGAAAGTGGGTTTCAATTCAAAGGAAGGAATTTCTTGAGAGTCAGAGGTGTCTGAAAATAGTATGGGGGCCTCTGGAAATGTGAGTGCTTCATTGCCAGGAGGTGGAGAAGCCCCTTGCTGGGGCCAGAGGTGCGTCTGAGAGGATTCCTGCCATCTCCATCGCTGAGGGTACAGCCCGTGCAGGACAAGCGGAAGGAGCTCAGTGGGTAGGAGGCTGGACTGGGGCAGTGGGCCCAGATCTTTGGATCAGTAAACCGTCCCCTTCCAAATTTTAGGAACTGATAAGGGGGCCAATTTTTTATTTCACCAAGTCAGGGCATACAAAGCAGCCTAAGCAGCCATCCAAACCCACCTAAAGCAATTATCAGACACTTCACTACTTCATAAAAGGAAGGCCATTTTAATACCAAAAAATCCAAGTAGACAATAAATATCTCAGAATAAACTATTGTTTTCTCTCAAGGTAAATCAGTTGACAAAGGTACATTAACATGACAAAAAAGATATAGTATAAAAACCAATTTGAAGACAGAAAAATTAGGGCATAACACTTCGTCCTACATGATTATATGGTAATATGACTATTTGAGTTTGTCCCTTTGAGGATCTGGAATTGCTGGAACCCAGACTTATTCTGGGATTAAAGAAATTCCACTTACTTTTGAAAATCCAGTTTCAAGGGGGGAATATGGAGGGAAATGGAAGCAATACCCTTCCAGCTATTTCACTTTGCAGATGAACTGAGGGAAATAAAGAAAAAACAGCTTCGGGGTTCTCTAGCTGCTTTTCCCTTCAACTTCACCTCACCCCTCCCAGCCCAGCTATTTGGTGTATGGGGAGGGGAAGCACAGAAAGGGGCTGCCTGAGGGTCAGGGTCTTCCTCGCTTCCTGCTGCCTAAACCAGTCTATGCTGCTGAGGACCTGCCACCCACCAGAGGAGACCATTTCAAACTGTCACAGAGAGATGTGGGTTGTCTTTATGAACCACTAGACCAGACACCCTGCAAAACCCCTTTCTAATCAAATTGCATTCCAATGACAAGTGCTCAGAGTCCTGAAGAAGCGCCCTGTGGCAGTCCTGGTTTGGCTGATTTTAGTCACAAAAAAGAAGTACATACCTGAGGAAGGATTCTGTTATTATTAATAATAGTAACAGTAGCTGACGTTTGGGGAGCCTTTCCTCTGTCAAGCAAGGTGCATGCATTAGATTATCGAATTCTTACAATAACCCTGCAAGGTGTGTACTCTGTTTTTTCCCATTTTAAAGATGAGAAGACTGAGGCCCAGGGAGGTTAATGCTCAGTCACATAGCAAGCAGCTGGCTAAAGTGGGGTTTAAATTTATGCCTGAAGAAGTGCTAAGGTTTCACTATTAACCACTGTGCCATGTTCTTTATTGACCTCTCAAAATGTGAAGAGGAATATTGGTGGGGGTGGGGCATGGAGAAATAGGTCCCATATCTGCCCATATCTCATTAAAGATCTGCTGTTTCCCAGTAGATGGAGGCTGCTGTGTGATCATCTCCAGTTACCTTGTGGGTGTGACCTGCTTCCTTGGCTGGTGTGTAAATTCCCTCAGGGGAGAGTCATGTGCCCCCTTGAAGGCCCAGCCTGGTGCTGACCTGGCTGGGGACTAGGGGGTGTGGCTGCCCCCTGAGCCTGGTTCAGATGTAGGGGGCAGGGTTGGGCCAGGCAGGAAGAGGCAGCCAGAGGTTTCCTCTGGGTGGGCCAGCCTGGCTCTTGCTGGGCTGGAAGCCAGCCTGGAAAGGAATTTCCCAGTCACGTCTTAACCGTGTCTTCATTGTGGAGAGAGCACAGCATTGGAGGAGGGGCTCTGCTCTTCACTCCCCCAGAAAGCAGCTGCTCAAGACGGAAGAGGGGACTTGCGAGGGGACTTGCAGTGCCTTTATTTTGGGGGAGGAGGCAGCCATTTCTCATAAGGCATCAGGATCTGGTTCTCCCCTCCTGGGAAGAGAATAATATTCCAACAACCGCCAAGCTGATTGGTGCCCAGGGAATGTCTTGGCTTAGCTGGCTGATCACCAACCAGCACTTTAGCCAGTGCTGTAATAGTAACAGAATGTGAGTCACATAGGAAATTGTAGATATTCTAGTAGCCATGTTTTTGTTTTTGTTTTTTGGGTTTTTTTAAGTTAAAAAAAAAAAGTAATTTTAATAAATTTTATTTAACCCCAAATATCCAAAATTATATCATTGTAGCACATAATCAATATAAAAATTAAGGACATTTCACATTTTTTGTACTGAATCTTTGAAATCCGGTGTGTATTTTATACTCAGCTCAATTTGGAGTAGCAACGTTATCAAGTGCTCAGCAGCCACCTGTGGCTGGTGGCTCCCATATTGGACAGAGCAGCTTTACACCATGGATTCTGGATACAAAGACCCCAAAGTCTCAGAATTTCTGCATCCTAAGATTGCAAGGACTTGAGAAGGACTTCAAGGTCATCTGGTTAAGCCCCTCACACACAAGGAAATGATTTTCTTCAAGGAGATCCACTGTTGAGAGCATTTTCTCAATCCATTGAGATTTTGTTTCCTGGCAATTATTGTCAGTTTGGCTCAAATAAACTCTTATAAGCTTTCTTTTAGGTTGGATGTTTTTCGTCGACAATATTATCTAGTGGAATTAAATATAAAATATTAGTTTAAACTATTACATATAAAAATTTGAGACATCTGGAAAATAAAGTTCCCACCCACTTGAGAGGCTCTTAAAAGGATCAACATGGTGGCCTCAATAAAATATCTCTCAAGATTAATTAAAAAAAAAAAAGGAGATGTACCGTTCCTAGCAAAGCTGATGTCCACACCTACTGTGTTTCCCCAAAAATAAGACCTAGCTGGACCATCAGCTGTAATGTGTCTTTTGGAGCAAAAATTAGTATAAGACCCAGTATTATATTATTATATTAAATTATATTATATAAGACTCAGTATTATAGTAAAATAAGACTGGGACTTATATTAATTTTTGCTCCAAAAGGCGCATTAGAGCTGATTGTCCAGCTAGGTCTTATTTTCTGGGAAACACGGTAGGTATCTCTGTCCCAGGGGCCCCCTGCAAGGGGTTGCTAACAAGGGGTCCCAGGGGTTGCTAACAGCAAACGTCAAGGTGTAAAATAGGGGCAAGAGGTAAGGCAGGAAGACACTGGAAGGAGGTAGAATGTACCCTACCCCAGTACACATCCTCTCGTCTGTCACCTCCCTTTCTGGAGGGAACATCACAGCCTGGGCACACGGTGGGCAGGAGTCCCTAAACCTGCACGTAGATTCAGGCCCACCCCTTCCCTTCTGATTCTCCTCTCTTCTTTCCATATATATTGCTGCCTACAATGAGCTAGACTCTGCGCTTGGTTGCAGGTAAAGACAGGAGCAAGGAGCAGTTAACTCTGCCTTGGGCAACCAGGGAAGGCTTCCCTGTTGGACAGAGCCAGAGTAGCAGTACAGCTCAGTGGTGGTCGGGTGATGGAGGGGGGCTGGGTGATGAAGGGAAACGGTGTCTAGGCAGACGGAGGGTGATAGTTGGAGAGAGGGGAGCTGTGAGTGAGCTGGCATCCTATTTTCCCAGGGGTGACAGCTGCTGCTACTCTTTCTCCTCCCCCAACCCTGGGGTCTCAGGAGTCACCATGGCTTCCCATTAAAGAAGGGAAATTCTTTTTTTTTTTTTTTTTTTTTTTTTTTAGCTATGTGTGGCCCACCTGAGGTCCTAAGAAGACCAGCGCATGGTGGATACCAAGGGAATGGAAGCGAAAGAGGGAAGCAGAGGGTGAGGCTGGGTCAGCTGCACAGGGGAACATGGGGACCAATAAAGGGTAGGAAGGGAACCGGTGAGTCCTGAGCCCTGCTTATCCCATATCTTTAGAATCTCATTCACTACCTCAGTAGTGTTGTCCTCATGCTACAGGTGAGGAAAATGAGGCTCAGACAGGTCCAGTAACCTGTGAAGGTTAAGGCCATTCTGTCTGATTCCAAAGGCCGAGCTTTCTGAGTTCTTCCTGGCATATTGTCACCTGGCTACTGCCAAGAACCCAGGAGTGACCAAGTTCTTGGCAGGCACCCCCACCTTTGGGGAGGCCTGCTTTATTGGGAGTTCCTGGTGAAGAGCAGGGTTCCTGGAAAGGGCTCCCATAATGGCAGGCACTACACACCAGCTTGGAGATCACCCAGTTACCACCGTAATCCACCCCCCCCACCCGTAAAGATTGGATGCAGCTCTGAGTGCGAGGTGGCTTGCTCAAGGTCATAGAACAAGGGAGTGGGCAGAGGTAGTATTGACCACACCTGCCCCTGGGCACTGACTCATGGCAGCTGCTGTGGGAAAGCCACTGCCAGTCTTTCAGCCTTGGCTTTCCCAGCCAGGCAATGGGCAGGCTTGCTTTGACATATATATGTCTGGGCCTGGAGCCAGGGGACTGGGAAAAAGCTGAGCATAGCGCATCACCAGGACGCTTTGCCCTCGCCCTGTTCCAGTGCCAACAGCACATGGGGCATCCCTCCCCATGGGCAGGAGGCTTTCCAGTTCTCAGAGGGACAGGCCAAGCTCGGATGTGACTCAAACCCGCAGCACCCCGCACAGGCAAGGTGACCAACTGCCCTGGTTTGCCCAGAATTACCTCAGTTTTAGCACCACTCACCCTACTTCCTGGGAATCCCTCAGTCCTGGACAAACATGGACAGCTGGTTAGCCCTGGCACCAAATTCATACCTGGTGCTCAGTAAATGTTCTAAGTGAAGGAATGCAATCAATGAAGAAAGAACAAATGAGCAATAGAGCTGGGAGGGTCGCAGAATGGGGACTGCTGTCCCCATTTCATAGACGAGGAACTGAGGCCCAGAGAGTTTAACTCTTTAGATTGCTTGTACCTATCTCATGCCTTTTCTGCAGCACCGAATCTTCCCAACACTGTCCCCTGAGAAAGGAAGAGAACGAATCAATGGCGCGTGGCAACCTCCCCGTAGGCTTGGCCACTCCGCTTCCCCTGGCAAATGGGGCCGCGGGCCGGCCGCTGCTCCCACCAGGTGTGGGATTTGGAATCCATGGGCGCGGGGCGCTTGGAGAAGGTAGATGAAAGGCGCCGCGAGCGCGCCGATCGCCGCCTGGTAATTAGCGGGGCGAGCGGCGGGGCGGGCTTATCCACGATCACGGCCTCCCGGGCGGACTCCCGACGCCGCCGCCGCCGCCGCCGCCCGGGGCGGAGGGCACGGCGGTTCCCACGCTCGGCCCCGGCCGGGGGCGTTCTCGGGACGGCGTGGCCGCGCTCGCCACCGCCGCGGAGGCCGGGCTGTAATTAGGGTAATTGCGCGGCTCCCCGCCTGCGGCAGCTCAGGACACCGGCTGCGCCGCGCTGGGTCAGGAGGGGCCCGGGCTGGGGCCCGGCCTCGGGGCGCCCCAGCCGCTGGCCCCCCACTCCTCCGGAGGAGTGACTTAGCACTCCTGGCCGCCCCAACCCAGAAGGGGCTCCTGGATGGAGTCGGCTTTGTGGGGAAATGAAGGAGGGAGAGCGAACTGGCCATGACGAAGTACCTACTCTATACAGGTGGTTGGCTACTGTTCCCGCTCCACGCAGAGTAGTGTCCGGTGCAGATGCGAACACCTGGACCACAGAAGTTGCTGACAATATATAATAGAACAGCGTCCTAATCCCCGCAGCAGTTGAACAGGTGGGCACTGAGAGGCCCAGAGGGGTTGAGGTGTGTGCCCAAGAACACACAGGCAGTACACCCAGGCTTCAGAGAGGAGAAAAAGGCACACCTCGGGCACAGCAAACGTTGCTTTTGCTTCCTTGAGGTCTTCGATTTTACAGCACCTCGAGTCGCAACCCTAAAGCCCATCCCTGACCCCTTAGTTTCTTGGCAGCCCTAATCATAACCCCAGGTCCTTACCACTGATACAACTCACTCGAAATCCTTCTGGAAAAGGCAGGTGAAAAAGAAATAATCTGATTTTAAGCTCTAATCCTAAACCCAACACAAACCTTAAGCCTGAACCACACAAACTCCCAGATTAACCTTGACCTTGACCCTCTGCCCATGTTTCCAACCTTATACCCCAAAGATCCCCAGCCGCTCCTCCCATCAGCCCCCTCAGGTGCCTTCCTTCTGGGATGTCTGCTTAAGGTCTCCAGCAGCTGTTTGAAGCCTCCGGACCTTTGCACATGCTGCTGCCATCTCAGGCTGTGATATCATTTTCCTAGGAACGTCCTCTGGTAAACTTTCACTTTCAAGGTCCAAGGCAAGCCCTTTGGGTTCCATTCCCTTGGCCAGGCTCTCCACAGACTCTGAGCTCTTAGAAGGTAGGGTCCAAATCTGCTGCAAGAAGAAAATGGAAGTATAAACAATTCATTGCTTGTGAATGAGTGAGTGAGTCCGAGTATGAGGGAATAAGTGAATGAGTGAGAGAATGAATGAATGAATTATTGAATAAACAAGTGAAAACCTGTTCTGAGCCTAAATCCTTAATCCTCTCTGTAGCCCTGGATTCCTTCCCAAGTAGAGAGCAACTGAAAGACTAAGGGACTCCCAGGTGTCCTGAGATTGTTAATTCTGTGTGTATGGGCACATGTGTCCATATACATTTGAGCCCAGGACTTTGAATCAGGCAAGTGACTGACTGACCTAGAGACCACTCCAGGCCCCCTGTGTTTACCAGCTCAGTGACCTGGGTGAGTGACTTCACCTCTCTGAGCCTCTGTTTGCTGATCTAAAATATAGTAACAACAGGGGCCGACCCTGTGGCTCAGGCGGTTAGAGCTCCATGCTCCTAACTCCAAAGGCTGCCGGTTCGATTCCCACATGGGCCAGTGGGCTCTCAACCACAAGGTTGTCAGTTCAATTCCTCGACTCCTGCAAGGGATGGTGGGCTGCGCCCCCTGCAACTGGTAATGGCAACTGGACTTGGAGCTGAGCTACGCCCTCCACAATTAAGACTGAAAGGACAACAACTTGACTTGGAAAAAAGTCCTGGAAGTACACACTGTTCCCCAATAAAGTCCTGTTCCCCTTCCCCAATAAAATCTTTAAAAATAAATAAATAAAATAAAATATAGTAACAATAATAAAACCCATCATGGAGAATAGCCCCTCCCCCCAGCCCCTTGCCTGAGACAGGCTCAATGTTTGGTGCTGTAGGAAGAGGGGTAGAAGGAACAATCTTTCTTGAGGGCAAGGAACACCAGTGAAGGTAGGAGGCAGGGCCACAAGAAAGGGGGACAGCCTCCTGGGTGGGGAGGGAGGCCTCATGGAGGATGTGAGAATGAGTCGAAGTTTGCTGCTGGACAAGTCATGGCAGAGGCAGCTGCATGTTCAAAGATACCAAGCTGTGAACAAAGGGTTCCCTATTATTGCTGGAAAACAAAGTGGGAGGTGGGACGTGGTGGCAGAAATTGGGCTGGCGAATCAGGAAAGGACTTGGGGGACTTTGGCTGTTGTACTTTATCTTATAGGCAATAGGGAGCCATTGCAGGTTTGAGCTGGGCTTTAGGAAGACCACTCTTACCAGCAGTGTGGAGGATGGCATGGAGGTGGCCCTGGCAGCAAGCAGGGAGGCCAGTTGGGAGGCTAGTGGGGGAGTGGAAGTGACATAAAATGATGTTGGTGATTAGCTAATCTTTATTGAGTGCCTACTATGTGCCAGGCACTGTTCTAAATGCTAGCGTGCTTTAATTGAATCCCCACAACACCCATCAAAGTAGGTGCTCTCTTGATCTTCTAGAAATACCATCTATACACTAACATCTCCCACGTTTCTATCGCAGTCTGCACCTCTCCTCTGCTGGACCTATATGTCCAATAGCCCATTGGCTTCTCCATCGGATGTCTAATAGAAATCTTAACCTGCACATGTCTGCCCAAACCTTCCCCATCTCAGTAAATGACAATTTCATCCTTGCACTTGCTCAGGCTAAAAGCTTAGCCATCATACCTGTCTACCTTCTCCCCCATCACCTACCCCCACACCCCTCACCCTTTCTCTCACTCCCCACACCCCAGCTATCTGTGGATCTTATGGATTCTGACTTCAGCAGTATCCTCAATCTGAACACTTCTCACCTCCCCACTGCGGCCAGCTGGGCCAGACCCCACTGTTTCTTGCCTGGATTACTGCAGTGGCCCCATTTCTGACTGCTCTCTTTGCCTCTGCCCTTGCTCTGGACCCCTATTCTTCACATACAGCAGCCAGTGTGACCTTAACATATAAAGTCAGATTGGGTCCCTCCTCTGTTCAGACCTGCCCCCATCTCCCTACAGTCAAAGTTGGGATCCTGACAACAGCAGACAGATGCCTCCGTGATCTAGTCCCTCTCTCTCCAGCTCCTTATCAGACTTCCACCCTCCTTCACTCTACTCCAGCCACATGGACTTCTTTCCAAGGCCTCCAACACTCCAAGTACCCATTAGGCTCAGAATTCTTGCACTTGCGGTTCCCTCCACCTGGAATGCCATATCCCCAGATATTCGTGCAGTTCGCTCCTTCAAATTTCTGCTCAAATGTCACATTAGTGGGACCTTCCTTAGCCACTCTATTTAAAACAACAACCCTCTTTCCTCCCCTACTCAGGTGATCTCTAGCACTACCGCACTATAATGTCAGCTCCATGAGGACAGGGACTTTTGTTTGTTTTACTGCCATGTCCCCGGTGCCTAGAATATTGTCGGTGCCAATCAATTGCTTTCAAAATTGAATGTGAAATCCTCATTTTACAGATGAGGAAACTGAGGCAAAAGAGATTAAGTAACTTGCCCAAGATGGCACACTAGTAAGTGGTTGGGCTGGGATGATGAGACCCGGATATGGGCAGAGACAGCAGTCAGGGTGGCGAGGAGGGATGGGTGAAAACGAGGGCAGTCCAGGTAGGCCCAGCTGACTGGGTTCAGAGGCGACAGGCTGACTGTGGCACCAGGGGGTGAACTTCATATTGTGGAACCTCGCAGGGTTGACATGAAGATTAAATCAGTCTGGAATTGAAAACACATCGGATATGTTGTGGAAAAAGATTTTTGAAAAGCTATCCCGCAAATTTTTCATTCCCAGCAATTTTCCTGTCCTTCTTTACCCTTGACACTGAGGCATCTATTGCTTCTGAGGGAGGCAGATTCAGTAGCTGACAAGAAGCTAATCCTTGGCTTTGACTTTCTAAATGGATAGCTGAGCAGACATCACAGTTTCGGCATCCAGGATTTTGCTTTAAAGACCTACACACTTGGGAAGGGTAAAGAGTTTTTCTGAGACCCCAAACTTCCTTTTACATGTCACCCTGGAGTCTGGCTAAGTTGGAGTGTAGACTTCTCACTGGGAGCCCTGGAGGGAGGGAGGTGATCTTGAAATTCAAGTGTGCATCAGAATCACCTGCAGAGCTTGTTCCAACCTGGATGGCCGGATGGCCCCAACCCCAGAACTTCTCAGTCAGTAGCTCTGGGTCAGGCCTGAGAATTTGCATGTCTAACAAATCCCCAGGTGATGTTGACCACACTTTGAATAGCCCTGATGTGGAGCCCACCCCTCCAGGATGGAGGGATGAGGAGGGGAAGGCAACTCCAGGAGATGGGGGTGTAGAAATGCTTAGGAAAACTGCAGGCCAGAGGGAGCTGGGGTTGGAGGAGAGGGTGTGGAAGCTGTGGCCTGGAGCAGTCACAGAGAGTGGATGCCAGGGGACCTACCCAGAGGATAGATGTATATGTCAGAGCAGCTGTAGAGGGTGGACATGCAAGAAGAGATAGAGTTGGAGGCAACACTGGGTTTGTGGAGACCACAAACTCTTTCCCCCATTCTGAGATTCTCCAAGCCCTCCCCTCCACCCTCACTTTCAGATGTTACCCAAGAGAAGGAAAGGAGGGAGTGAAAAATCCTAAAAGACTAAGCATTTTACCCCAAGGATCTGAGTGGACCTGGAGTGGCACAATTTAGAATTTCTTGCCGAAACTGCATTAGTTAATCCCTCTGTTCCCTTGAGAGCATGGGGAAGTGGCCATACAGTTGTCACATGTGGTTAAGAACACAGGCTGTGGAGTCATTTACTTGCTATGCAACCCTGGGCAGTAGACATCCTCTCCAGGCTTTCGTCTCCTCTAATGTAAACTGAAGATGAAAATATTCAGCTCACGGGATTGAGAGGCTTAAGAGAGATTGCACTCAGAAGAATGCAGAACCAGTGCCGGCATAGCGCAAACATCCAATAACTGTATTTACTGTTATTATGGGTTTTAAAAATTCTTTCCCTCCAATTTTTTCTTCTCTTTTCCTCCTTCCTCAAACACTTACTGGCACCCAATATGCCCTTGACATAGATTTTGCCCTACAAGGGGAATCAAACAGGTCAATAGGCAACTAGAGACCATGGACTGGTGCTGTACTGGGGTAGGCCCAGGGGACCGGGGAATCAGAAGGCTTCCTGGGGAGTGCTTATTTAGCTGGCTTTGTAGAAACTGGTAAGATATCAAATGAAGGTTTTAAAAAATATAATAGCACTTGAGAAGGAAAGAGTAAAAATTATACAACCTCTCCCTTAGTCAAGGTTCAGAAATATAATTCCAACAGAAATATAATTGCATCAGTTTATAACAGGAGGCAGGAAAGCATGATGGACTTTGGAATCAGATTGACTGAGTTGGAATCCAGACTCTGAGGTTTAACAAACTGTATGACCTTGGGCTCGTGCCTTAACCTCTCTGTGCCTCAGTTTTCCTTATCTTTAAAATGAGACTAAAGATGTCTACTTGATATATGGGTTTGCTGTAAGAATTAAAGAAGGCAGACCACGTGAAGTGCCGGTATGTGTTTATTTGCTCATGAATTCTGAGTCCAGAGCTGGAATGTCGATCAGGGCTGTTTCCTCTCCTTCCTGCACCCAAAGCAGGGCGTCCTGAATCACAATGAACTGACGATCACCTGTCTTTCCCACTACCCTGGGTGCTCATTGAGGACTGGGTCCAATTCAGGCTTTGTTTAGTGCATCCACTTTAGAAACCAGTTTGACATTATTAGTAAAGTTGAAGACCACCTGCCTCAGCACTCAGTAATTCCCTTGATATTTATTTTAGTGAAACTCTAGCACTGGGAGGAGTGTACAGAATAATCATAGCAGCCTGTTTGTAATAGCAAAAAACTGGAACATCCCAAATATCCATCACCAGCAGACTGTAATTGACTGTGGTATATTCTACAGGGGAGTGGAACCCAGCAGTGAAAAACAAATGACTTATAGCTCATGACATCCAGGAACCCCAGGACAATAATGCTGAACAAATAAAGCGAGTCATAGCAGAATACATTTAATATGATCCCTGTATACACTTCACAAATGTGCAAAACTAAATGGTGTACTTTTAGGGATATAAACACATAGGGGAAAATAATTTTTTTACATAAGGGAACGATAGACACATAATTCAGGATAGTGGTTTTCTTATCCTAAAAGAGGGAAAGCTGTAGAGCAGGAAGGATGCACGGGTGGCAAAAAGGAAGCTGGGCTGGGGAAGGGGTGCAGGAGCCACCTTATCTTTACAATATACACATGTATTATAAAAATATTTTCTTCATACTTACCCAACATTTAATATAACAGGGTGAAATCTCGACTAAGAAGCTTTTGAGGGAGGGGCAAGGAGGATGCAGGTGGCTCAGAGCGGAGAAGTATCCATCTGGGACTGTAGGACTTCGGGTTTAGGGGACCTGCGTTTTGAGGAAGAGTCTGGGATATTTCCCTCAAGATGACCCTTTCCTTTGCTGTAATTCCATTGTCTATTATCATCAAGGAATTCTTAGTGTTTCCTTCCCAACTCCTTCCATCCAGGAAAGGGAGGGCTCCAGGTCGGAGAGAGAAGGAAAGGGATGTTCACCCTGATGAAGTGGCTTCTAAGTTTTATTATACATCCAGGTTCTGTGGATTTTACTGCTTCCTGGGCATCACAGGACCGTTGGAAAGAGTTAAGGAGATAAGGCTTGGAGAGCCCCAAGTGGAACGCTTGGTGCCTAGTGGGTAGGTGTTCAATCAATGTCAGTTCAGAAAAAGGAACTGTGCCTCAACACGATTCCCTGCTCCGAGCAGCCTGTATGGAAAGTGACGCTGTGTTGACCCCAGAGGCAAGGTCAGAAGAAGCCTTACAGCTTCTGCCCAGTCTCTTGGAACAACATCCTGCTGGATATGGAACCCAAATTCAGTTCACCAACTTTAATTCAGAAAAGCTTTTCAAAAGCTCAGTAACTTGGCAAATCTAAGATAGGAGACATATAACGTATATAATACCAGGGAAAATTCCTCCAATGGATGGGGGACCTTCTGTTGGAAGATTTCCAATGGTGCCCGGCCCTCGTGTCGCAGGGACAGCCACTACTACAGCTCACCTCTGGGAACTGAAGCCTGGATCCCAGATTCCAGATTCTGAGGGAGTGTAGTGCAGAATCAGCGAGCAGGTAGAAGTGCTCAGGACTTAAATTTGGGAAACCCCGAGTCTCCCTGGCTATGGGAACCAGCCAGGTCTCCTTCCCTCCTGAGCCTCAGATCCCCCAGTGGTAAAATGGGGGAGCAATGCCTGCTCCTCACAGGGCAGCAGTGAGGGATGAAAATGTCCATAAAGTGCTAAGGACAGTGCCAGCTCAGGCAGAGGCTCATCAAAGAGCGCCCCCTCCTCTGCCCCCAGGTTGGAGAGATGGAACTGGAGGCTTCTTAATCACAGCCCGTGAAGAGGCTCAAAACTTGGCCCTTGAACCTCCGTCTCTCCTCCTCTCCCCTCATCTATCCTTCTCTCATAACCTCCTCACTTCAGCTCCTCTCTCTCCTGCCCTCATTCCACTACCTCGACCGCTTCAGGGATGTTTCTAGAAGTCTGGGGCATGTCACGTTCTCTCCTCCAACGTGAAAAGCAACTTGCTGCACTGTAACCCCCAGCACTAAAAAAGAAGCATGGCTTTGGTGGGCCTGTGGAATTTGGAGGCATGGTGTTCTATATTTGGGTGTGTTATTCCTACCTATTTACGAAGTTATCCACAAGGCTTTCACTTGGAGTGGGGCCCAGAGAAAGAGAAGGTTCCAGATGGTGCAGGCTGCAGTGCGGGCAGCTCAGTCAGTTGGGCCCTTTGAACTAGTCGGCGCAATGGTGCTCAATGAGCTGGGTGTATGGGCGTGTTGTACGGAAACTGTGCAGGCCTGGGCAGCTGCCTCCCAGCGAAGGCCCATGGTGGTTGTGTTGTTGTTGCTTTAAAGAGCTTTATTGAGGTATTATATCCACATATAATAAACTGCATGCATTTAAAGTGTAGAATTTTATGTTATGACACACACACACACACACACGCAGAATGCCAAAAATGTATACATATTTTAAGAAAGGAAAAAACTGTTAAAATTACACTGATGGTAACCACTTTGAGCAACTCTTGTAATTGCAGAAATCAAATGTGACCTGTATTCATCTTTTGTTATCGGTATATATTATTACAATTTTAACACAGTTTTTTCCTTTCTTAAAATGTGTATACATTTTTTTGAATATATATATATATGTACATACCTATGAAACTATACCATAATCAAGATAATGAATATTCATCACCTCCAAAAGATTCCTCATGCTATTTTGTAATCCCTCCCTCCACCCCTTTTTCCCTGTCCCCAGGCAGCCACCAATCTGCTCTATATTTTTTGAGACTTTTATGTAAATAGAATCATGCAGTAAGTACTCTTTTTGTCTGGCTTCTTTCGATAGCAGATATATTGAGATTTATCCTACTGGTTGAATCTTTGAATAGTTCATTCTTTTTTATTGCCGAGTAGTATGCTTTGTGAGGATATACCACAGTTTGTTTATCCATTTGTCTGTTGATGGACAGTTGGGTATCCAGCTTTTGGTTATTACAAATAAAGCTGCTGTGAACATTTGCATACGAGTCATTCCATACATACATGTTTTCATTTCTCTTGAGTACATCCCTAGGATTGGAATGACCAGGTCATATGGTAGCTGCATATTAAGTTTTTAAGAAACTGCCAAACTGTTTTCCAAAGTGGTTGTACCAGTTTATATCCCCACCAGCAGTGTATGAGAATTCCAGTTTCTCCACATTCTCACCAACATTTGGTATGGTTAATCTTTCTAGCTTTTGCCACTCTGATAGACATGTAGTGGCATCACATTGTGGCTTTAGTTTGCATTTCCCTAATGACTAATGATATTGAGCATCTTTTTATGTGCTTATTTGTGATCTGTGTATCTTCTTTGGTGAAATGTCTGCTCAAATATTTTTCCCATTTTTTAATTGAGTTACTTGCTTTCCAATTATTGAGTTTTGAGTTCTTTATATATTTCGGATACAAGTCCTTTATCAAATATATCATTTGCATATAAGTTTCACAGGTTTCGTTTTTAC
Organism: Rhinolophus ferrumequinum; assembly: GCF_004115265.2. Classification (NCBI taxonomy): domain Eukaryota; kingdom Metazoa; phylum Chordata; class Mammalia; order Chiroptera; family Rhinolophidae; genus Rhinolophus; species Rhinolophus ferrumequinum. The sequence continues at coordinate 28,644,476 of NC_046292.1, forward strand.
ATTTGGGTCTATCAATCCATTTGGAGTTACTTTTTATTTATGATGCAATGAGTAGATTAAAGGTTTTGGGTGTGTGTGTTAACATATGGGTGAGCAAATTGTCCCAGCACCATTTGTTAAAAAGACTGTCTTTTCTCCATTGTCATGCTTTCCAGTTGGTAAAATACAAAGTGAGGATCTGAGAGGTTGGATAACTTGCCCAAGGTCAAACAGGTAGTAAGTGATGGATAAGTGGGGATCAAGACCCAGGTCTGTCTGACTCCAAAGCTGGGCTATTTCCCCCTGTGCTCTTGGGAGAGGAGTTTTGAGCATGAGTAGGTCTGGGGGAAGTCCCCTAAGGCTGGAAGTGATGACCCCTATGTTAGGGACTTTTAAACTTATAAAGCACCAATCAAATGTAAGTGGGGCTGGGGAGTCGGGGGAACAGTCGTTGCTATCATTGTTATCCTGGCTTGCCAGGCCTAATTTGAGAGACTGAAGAACTAGCTTCACTGTATCCGTGATTGATTTGGTTACATGAAAGAGAAGCCCACACCATCTAGTTTAAGCAAAAAGTGTAATTCAGTGGAAGGGGTTGCAAGCTACCTCACAGATCTCAAGAGCAGGCAAGGCACACAAGGGCTTCACTCCGAGGACTGTCAAGATATCAGGATGGAATCTAGGATGGAAGCCTACTCTCTAGGCTTGCCCAGCTTCCCCCTGTGCTTCTCTCAGAGCACTGATTTCCTTCCTCTCTCTCTCAAATGGGTGTCCCAAGCAGGTCTCCTCAGGGAGTCTATATTACATTTCCCGACCTGTACTTATACCTAATTAGGATCAGACTTTCCTCGTCCTAATTCCAAAGCTCAGGAATCTGATTGTCCCAGCCTGGCCTCTGTAGCAGTTCCCTCTGAGGCAGGTACCCAACTCTGGCCCATTAGCTGGACAAGAAGGGGGCTGGGCTGCAAAGAACAAATATGGGCCCAGGACCTCTCTGGATTGGAGTCAAACAAGGACTTGTGAGCAGAGCAGGTGCCCAAGAAAGAACCCCCTTCCCACTTGCTTGGTCTGGGGACCAGGAGGAGGCCAATGAGGTCATCCTTCTGCCCCATCATTTCTCAGTGCCAAACTTCTTCAGGGGTAAAATTCCTCCATCTGGGATCCCAGTGCCTCTGGAAACTCTGGAAGATTCTGGGAGAGCCCAGTGAAGAGCGTGTAGCTCATGCTTTGGGGGCTGTTTAAGATTCCTGGGACTTGACTACTTGTTTTTCTTAGTCCCTGAGGGGTGGTTTAGAGACCAATCCCAAGGAATTTCCAGTCTTGCCTCCTGAGTCACTGGCAGACTCAGAAACATGACAGATAAACATGTTGTTTCACCAGCTACCTCTCTCTCACTGATTTCATCTGGTCTCTAGGTTTTCCTCCCCTGGGTGTGTATGACTCTTTGAATCATAGACTCCTAGAATGTCAGAACTGGAAGATCATTGCGTCCAAAGGCCTTCCACTTCTAGATGCAGAACCTGAGATGCACAGAGGAGAGATGAATGGACGCAAAGATACCCAATGGTGGGATGGGAAAGGATTTTAAGTGGTACGTGGTTACACACGCTGTCGTTGTCATAGACATTTTTAGCTAAAGTATACTATTGCTTAGTCTGAGACTAAATTCACTGAAGTAAAATAGTCAAATAAGGAAAAACATGAAGTAAATCAGCTTCCAGGTTGTATTGGATAAGGCAAATGACGAAAGTAGTACGGGCACTAGTGAAGTTTAGGAAACACTACATTGATGGATGAGTGAGTGAGTGAGTGAACGGACGAATGAAGAAATGAAGAAATAATGGGCAACAGTGGAATCTTTGGGTTTGATTTTTTTGTAGACTCAGAATTACTTCCCAGTCCTTGCTTTTCAAGTCAGACAATCATCATCGCCCACAAAACACAGCCCCAGCCCCCACAAGTAATGACGCCTTCCACCAGGTGGATCAAAAACTGTTTACCATACTGTTCTCATTTTCCAGGTCAGCAAATGCTACCCTCAGAGGCAACTGAATGTACCTTTTAATGTGAGTGCTGTGGGATCTGGTTTCCCAGTTTCCTTTGGGAACTTGTTCCTAATCTTACAGAGGGGAAGGGTCTTGCAGGACCAGACAAGGTCTTTGGCTTCCTGTGGGGATCCTCAAATGCAGCCCTCCTTCTTGGAAAAACCCTGGGCCCAAGCCAGGACTGAGTAATAGAGGAGATAGCACCCTTGATGGAAGCTGAACAGCCCTAAGTGACCCTGGGCAAGTCCCTTCCCTCCTGCACTGGGTCTCAGATGCTTCCTCTGATAAATAAAAGAATTTAGATCCACATCACTAGTATGTTCATCTGAGAAACATTTACTAAGCTCCTACTACATTCCTGGCATTTGCTTGGCACGTGGGCAGATAAATAGAGGAATTGGACTCTGTGCCTGGAATAACCCACACTCAGGTAGGGTGTGGGAAGTGGTACATTACAACATGTTATTGCAGATACATCTGATCAGTGCTAGGTGAGGTGGACAGTCCCTGCTAAATACAGGATCCCCAAAGTGTCAATCCAGGGAAAGGAACATGTGAATAACTTGCAAGGTCACAGGGCTGCCCCCAGAAAGCTGTTGGCCCTTGAAGGTAAGGGCAGCCCTGGACCCAGCTCCAGGGCTGCAAACCAGGTGAACATGGGATCCCACAGCAAACCATGTGAACATGGGATTTGGAATTAAGCAGATTTAGGTTTAGGTCCCTGAGCAGACACTAACCAGAGAAGGTAGTTTCATTCTCTGGGCCTTGTTATTCTTCTTTATCAAAGGGGAATGGTGCCCCTAAACTCCCTGGGACTTATGAGGTTTCCATAAGACAATATAACGTCAAGAGCTTGATACAAGTCCTGGCATATAGCATGCTCTGACCATCCAGGCAGGAGGTGAAAGAGCTGGACATCTGACACCCCTCTGGGAATATACCCACCTCTTGCCTCACTTGCTTCGGGCCTCCTGCCCCAGGAGGTCTTGCCCTAGGCCTTTCTTAATCCTAGAATGTTATGGTGGTCTTTCTTTCTCCTAGGCCAGAGCCCTTTCCACTAAGCCCTTTTCTCCTCATTTGACCATGAACTCAGTAAGTGCCCGACAGGGAGGAGACTGGAGGGGCTGGAACCACGGTAAGAGTCCTCTGGGGAAAGCCTGCCAGGGCTGCAGGTTTCTTCCTTTCTTCCCAGCAGTGGGTCAGCGCTGGAGCTGCCCTCTCTTGCCCAACAACTTGCCCTGGACAAGGGAATATCCTTCCTCCCTTCTTGGAGGCAGGACTGAGTGGCTTCCTAGAAGAAGGCAGGCATGGCGCACTCAGCGGAAGGAGAAAAAAGCTGGCTGGGCTGACAGGATGGGCAGGTCTGGAGCCCCAGGGCAGCAGTGGAAGAACAAGTTTGCCCACATTCTTGGTGGGCCCCAGGATTCCAAAGCACTTTCTGTTTTTGTCATTGTCAGCCAATCACTTACTCTGGCAAGGCCACAGGGCACCAGGCTTTTCAGAGCACCAAGCCCTTCCACGTGCCCGTCTCATTTCTCACAAGGCGAGAGATGGGTACCATTTGCTCTGTTTTGCAGATGAAGAAATTGAGGCACTGAGGGGAAGCATCACATGCCGAAACTCAGAGGGGCTGATAGAAAGGAACTAACCTTTCATTGGTTAACCCTCTACAAACCAGGCAATTCCATAGAAGAATCAGTCCTCCTTTCAATAGCCCAGCAAGGTGCCCTGTTGATGTTTTCCCCACTTTACAGATAAGCAGACAAAAAACCCAAGTTGGTGAAGACATTTGTAAGCACAGAGCTAATACATGAACCTAGAACTGTTGGGCGCCATATCTCACTGTGCTAATCTCTCCTCCGTGTAAAAGGCAGGGAAGCTGAGACTCAGACAGGTTCAAGCTGGGCCCAATGTCACACCACCAGCAAGAGGTGAAGCTGATTTTCAACCCACGTCTTTCTAACTCTAGAATTCCTGCCTTTCCCACTAAGCTACATTGTCTCGATAATAATAATAATAATAATAATAATAATAATAATAATAATAATAATAACTTTTTTCATGGAGTAACCGGCTGATACCAAATGACCTCAAATCTGTCTCAAAGACATCAAGACCCAGAACAGAAAAGGCTACGAACTATTATTACCATTATCATTAACATTATTATTAATCACTAACATTGCAAGGTCAGCATTTACACTGTATGGCTCAGACATACAGAAAGAAAACTCTATTTCTTCTACCACTAAACCCAACTTGATCACAGCTCCCCTTCCCCCAATTTTATTTCTGGGTGAAAGTTTATTCTCTTCACAACAGCTGAATTCAGTGCATTATCCTGTATTTTATTTTGTTATAAAGGATATTTGGGACAATTGGTAAAACCTGAAGTAAGTCTGTAGCTTAGATTATAGTACTGTATAATGTTAATTCCCCAATTTTATTAATTGTGCTGTGGTTATATAGGAGAATATCCTTGTTTTTAGGAAATCCATGTTGAAATATTTAAGTGTAAGGAGGCGTCTGTCTGCAACTTTGAAATAAACACACAGAAAAAACACATAAGCAGAAGAATAAAGTAAATGTAGTAAAAGGTTAACATTTAGAGAATTTGGATGAAGGGTGTCTTTAAATTCTTTGCACTATTCTTTGTAACTTTTCTGTAAATCTGAAATGATGTCAAAAGCAAAAAAAAAAATTAAATAAGAAAATGTACTGTTGTTTGGAGAAACTGTCAAATCTGGACATGACCTCTCTATTAGGATGGCTGTATCTCTTGGTGGGGCCCACTCCCCACCCCTCCTGATGACATCTGGTAGCCAAGGAGCTTTCCGCGGCATTCAAGGCCTTCGGGCCTAGACTTCTGAGCTGCTTTGCCCTGTTGGGTCTTTGGTGTCAGCTTCCCTCCCCATTGCTACTCTGCCGGTACAACTGGTCCAGCCTGGACCTGGGCCTGACACTGGGCCTGAGCATGTGTCATTCCTGAGCATGACTCTGTAGTCATGGCCTCTGGTGTCAAGGCTTTGCTCTTCGAGTTGTCTCAGTCCTGACCCTAAGCCTCTTACAATCAGCGTCTTACCAGGGCTTAGGTAGGCCCTCCTGGGCACTTCTGATGCTTACCATGACCTACAATGACCTTGGGGGAATCAGAACCATGTATGACTCAGTCCCATTAAGAAAACGGAAATCACACTCATTGTTTTGAGAGAGAAAATTTAATACAAGGAATTGGCTACACAGTATTGGACAAGTGGAAAAGTAAACAGTGAGTATCAGAAGTATTAATTGCAGGAAACAAATACCCGTCGGGATGGGAGGACGCGAGAAGAAGTTGGGGTTATTAGAACCTAGAAACTGGGACCCAGATCCCTTTAAAGGGCACACCTGTGGCCGGTGCTGATATATCCAAGAGGCCCCCAGAAGGCTGGCTCTGGGAATGTGGAAAAAACCACATTATTTCTACTGGAACCAATTGCCACTGCCAGAGTAAAGGGTTGTTGTGAGGTGAGGCTGACAGAAGAGCAAACAGAGCATCAAGGGCTTCCTGCCTCACCCAGTCTTGGACTCTCTAATGCCCCCTATTGACAGAACTGATCATGGAAACAGCTGACAAAACAGAAATGGGGCTGGCCCTGTGCCAGCCCCAGCATCACAAGACTGACTATACATGGGTGGGTTTCAGGCTAATAAACAGCTTAATACCTGGCACTGGGCGAGGGGTGGGAAGGGGCGTGGAGCTGGGCAAAGTGAATGTGAGGCTCTCCCTAAATCCGCCTCACAGCCGTTGAACCTCCACTGTGGCTCCCAGGTACTGGGCTAAGCGAGGCATAGTTCCTTTGCTCTGTGGTCTTCTAACGGCCTCCACTGACTGTTCTACCTGGGCGGGAGACTCCAAGGCAGGCCCCAGACTTGAATCTCATGTTCTTGCTCTTTTCTGTTTCTTCACCCAGCCAGGAATAGTTCCTTGTCTGAGACTAGAATCTGCCTACTCTATGACTTTAGAAAAACTTTCATGCTCTAAGTCGTCCAAGTTTTATTTCAAGTTTCATATTAAAGTTTACTTAAAGAGAAAATTTTAGAATTCTGGAAAACTTTTTTTCTCTCCTCTATACGTTGACTCTTTGCAATTGAATATCTGGCTCTCCAAAACAGTTTTGGTTTGGACTCTTTTAAGAGTCCAATTTGACATTCAGTGCTAAACAATGACTTCTTTCTCCTAGGCTGTGTTCCACCACCCCCTCAGACAATGGATGAAGGGCCATTAAACAGCAAGAAATATTTGGGTGAAGAAAAACCCTGTTTAAAAACTACCAATATTATCCTTCTCCAATAACATGAAGTGAGAAGTAGCTATGTGCTAGGCACCAGGCCAGCATCACACGAAGTCTGTCAATTAAGTTCGCGAACTTGCCACGGTGTGCTTACATCGGCAGCACTGTACAAACAGCTCGGTAAGGTTTCATAACCTAGGTATATCAGTGTCTCGCAGCTGTGTTCGTGTCAACATGTGTCGGTGTCTTGCTGTGTGGCATTCATTATCGTTGTGTGTTTTTGTGTGTCGTTGTGAGAATGTCTGGGCTTGAATTAGAGCAACGAACAAACATTAAATTTCTTGTTAAACTTGGCAAGAGTGGAAGTGAAATCAGGGACGTGTTAGTCCAAGTTTATGGGGATAATGCCATGAAGAAAACGGCAGTGTACATGTGGATTAAACGTTTCTCTGAGAGGAGAGAATGTGTCACTGATGAAAAGAGGTCAGGGCAGTCTGTAACAAGCAGAACTGACGAAAACATTGCAAAAATTCATCGAATTGTGTGTCAAAATCGCATAGCAGACCAAATAAACATCAATAACCAGTTAGGAAAATCTTAACTGAAAATCTTGGCTTGAGAAAGGTGTGTGCAAAAATGGCCCCAAAGGCGCTCTTGCATCACGACAATGCACCAGCTCACACGGCACTATCAATGAGGGAGTTTTTAGCCAGTAAACAAACAAACAAACAAACAAACAAACAAAAAACTGTATTGGAACACCCTCCCTCCTCACCTGACCTGGCCCCCAATGACTTCTTTCTTTACCTGAAGATAAAGGAAATATTGAAAGGAAGACGTTTTGAGGACATTTAGGACATCAAGGGTAATATGATGACAGCTCTGATGGCCGTTCCAGAAAAAGAGTTTCAAAATTGCTTTGAAGGGTGGACGAGGCGCTGGTGTCAGTGCATAGCTTCCCAAGGGAGAGTACTTTGAAGGTGACCATAGTGATATCGAGCAATGAGGTATGTAGCATGTTTTCTAGGAAGAGTTCGTGAACTTAATTGTCAGACCTTATATTTGTTCTCTCAACAGCCCTATGAGGAAAGTACAAAGGTCTCTGTGATTTCAAAGCTTGAGCTAGGCCACACTGCCCTTCCGGGGCCAATTCTATCCTTCCATCTTTTGGAAAGCTGAGGCCTAAGAGAGGGTTTTGACAACCAGTAATGAATACAAGTTCTGGAACAGTCTAGCATTGGGCAAGTCACTGAACCTCACTTTATATAAAGTAGGAATGTAGTAAGGATTTGAGAAAACAGATGGGAAGTTTTTGGCACAGTGCCTGGAAAATAGTAGACATCTGATAAATGGTGATACTGTTAATAATAATAATAATTAATAAACATTTATTCAGTGTTACTATGTCAGGTACAGGTATAAGCACATTAGATGTGTTAAGTATTTCAATCCCCAAAATCTCTCTCCATCCACGGTGGGACACTCTGCCTCCTCCCAGCCAGCCCCACTGGGTAACCTCACAGTTTCTGTCTTGTTCGTGTCGCACCCACCCCTAGGCCACAGCTCTGAGTGTGAGTAATGCCAACATACAAGAGGACACCATTGCACTGGTCTGTGTTCCCATTGGGAGGGTTGGAAGCATCTCTAGGGCCAATAGCTTTTTTTAGGTTGTTGTGGTTCTCTTTCATTCAGTTCTTAGAGTGTTGTATAAACTTCAGTTCCCAACCTTTGTAAGAACTCTTTTGTTTAAAAATTTTCTTTTTAATTTTTCAATCACAGTTGACATACATTATTATATTAGTTTCATGTGTACATGAAACATAGTGATTAGACATTTATATAACTTAAGTGTTCACTCCGACAAGTCCCTTTTGTTGGTTTAATTAAGAAATTTGAAGGTTTTATGATATTATTAATCATGTTGTTATTTTTTTCCTACTTGTTATTTTTTATAGCATTATTTGGAAATTATTTTAGATTTACAGAAGAGTTGAAAAAATGGTACAGAGAGCTCCCCCAGCTTCCCTTCATGTTACTGTTATGTAATGTGTCATGACGATGGCACATTCATCAAAACTAAGAAACTGACATTGGCACAACACTATTAACTACAGACTTTATTTGGATTTCACCAGTTTTTCCACTAATGTCCTTTTTCTGTTCCAGGATCCCATCTAGAAAGTCACATTACATGTGGTCGTCATGTCTCCTCAGTCTCCTTCATTCTGTGATGGTTTCTCAATCTTTCCTTGTTTTTTTCATGACCTTGGCTTTTGAAGAGCACTGGTTAGGTATTTTGTAGAATGGCCCTGAGGCTTTGATGTCTCTTATGATTAGACTGGAGTTATGGATGTGGGGGCAGAAGATCACCCAGGTGAGGTGGCCTTCCTCTTGCATCATATCTGGGGCTCTCTGACATCAACATGGTTTGTTCCTGATGATGTGAACCTTCATCGCTTGATTGGATGAAGCAACAAGGTAATGTCGACCAGGTTACTGCAAAGTTACTCTTTTTCCTCTTTCCATACTCTAGAAGCAGTCACTAAGTCCAGTCCAAGTGGAAGAGAATTAAGCTCCATTTCCCAGAGCAAGGAGTAGAAGAATATGTGGACATTTGTTAAAGGCACAATGGCAATTAATATTTTGAAGAAGATACTTTGAAGCTAGGTAAATATTCTATTTCTCCTTAAAATTCCATCCAATCTTAGCATTCATCAGTGGATCTTGCCTGAAGCAATTGTTAGGTTCTATAGAAGAACACTTTTTAACATAAAAAATACTATGGTAGTCATTGTTTAAGAAAATCCATAATATCAATAAACTATTGTGAAATCAGTTTCTGTAGTGTATGAACCACAATAAAATCTATACGTTCTAGATGGATTTAAAATTTATTGTATTCAGGGCTGATTCAGAGCTGGGACCCACTGCTGTGGCTGCATTGGCTCTGATTTTTTATTGAAATACTTCTGCCTTTGTTGGTAAATAATTATTGCCTCCAGCTTCCACCACTTCCCAAGTTTTTGGAAGCCTCTCCTCCTATCTCCACAGTTGAAAACGAAACAACACTTTCCAGACATTTCAGTTATGAGCACGCATCAAATTTTTGTTACAACCTTGCTGCAAGAGTAAGAATGTCTAGCAGACCTGTTCACAGATTCACTCCTAGAAAGAATACTTGATGGGAAAGGAGAGTGTCTAGAATAATTCTTCTTAGATTAGCATGAAAAGGAGTACACTGTCTAGTTATCAGTCAGGTGAGAGCATGACTTTTGGAAATGGGTTTTGGGACAATTGCTTATCTAACACGATCCAGCAACTAAAGAGTTAATATTTGGCACAGGACAGGAGACTTTCTCGCACTTCACACCCAGCGTGGGGTACGGCCACTTTCTTTCAGTTGGTCAGCTCTGCACTGGGCTAATTGTTAAATACTTTGAATAGTATCCACGTTTGCGTATATACACCAGACATTAAATAATCAGTCCGCAGTTTGGTTCAGGGACAATTTGATTTGGCTCAGAGAAAGCAGGCGTTAGAGTCAGAAAGCTCTGGTTTCGAAAACTGGTATGGAACACAAGTTCTGGAACAGTCTAGCATTGGGCAAGTCACTGAACCTCACTTTATATAAAGTAGGGATGTTATGAAGATTTGAGATAATGGAGGGGAAGACTTTAGCACAGTTGCCTGGAAAATAATAGGTACTTGGTCAATAGTAATGCTATTAACAATAATGATAAACATTTATTGACCAGCCACATTATATGTCAGCCACAGAGCGCAATACTTTACATATATTATTAATTTTAGTCTCCACAATAACTCCATGATTTAGGGGTCTTTACTGTCACTCCCAGTGTACAGATGATGAAATTGAGGCTCAATTACTTGAGAATTCAAGTAACACATTTTAAGTTCAAACAGATAGAATATTGATGGAGCTGAGATTCAAACCCAGGCAGCCTGACATCAATGAGTCTATGATAAACATACAGTACACTTGTGTGCCATCTTATCCTTTGCAATCACTCTAAAGCCTTCCAGAATTCCTTAGCCCACAGGTTGGGAGCTCTTGCTATAGACCAGACAGACCTTTGGCTTCTTACGAAACATTTCTGACATCAGCAGGATATGGTACTTACTTTTATAACTTTATAGCAAAGAGGAAGACAGATAAAAAGAAACCGGGATTCACACAGTTACCTAGAAACAAACACTGAATGTCTTAATGTACTTGGCGGGCAGAGTGCAACTGTTCGAAAACAGTCATTGGATATTTGTTCCCCAAAAAGTACTGTCCCAGGGTCGCCATTTGAGAATTAATGCCAAGTTGTCCACTTTCTTAGATTTCACAAAACTTCTCCAAACTCTGAAGGTAACAAACCCCATGCAAAAAGGAAAAACAGGGCTTCTCTAAAAGATAAAAGTAGAGGTGGCCCATTGCTAATTTTTTTTTCTCCTTCAGGATAAAAGGTACTAAAAATTCCCTCATCTCTCCTCCAAAGGGTGAGGCGTGATGGAAGGTATTTATTCCACCACCCACCTTCCTCCACACTCCCACCCCCCCACTCCCTCACCCCGCCCTGTGAACCGTGTTGAATGTCTCAGTTTTGGCCCTGCTGAGGGGCAATGCAAGATCTGTTATTTAAAAGGAGTCGCCTGAATCTTGGGGTCTGGGATTGATAACGAAAGCAGCTAACTCAGACAGTACATGACCTGGGACACTAAGGGTCGCAGTCCAAGAGGTGACCAGGTCCTGGGTGATGTGTGTGGTGGGGCAATGCCCACTGACTCTCACTGCTTGGAGCTGGCACAAGAGAGACACTACAGTGAGGGAGTGAGTGCAGCATGAGTGCCACATAGGGGAGTGGTGCTGCATGGCAGTGACAATGGCATCAGATGATCGCCTATGGACTCTTGTCCCCATCTTGGGAGTGAAAGTCAAGCAGGTCCACTTCTCTTGGATTTTAGAAGCCCCGGCTGTTCTTAAATGACCCAAAGTAGTCAGAGTGGCAGGGAAGGGGAGGCACTGCCCTTCCCCCAAAGGTGGTTCTGGACTTTCTGCTAACCTTTCAGAGGGTGTTCAAGACAGTTTAAATTCAATTTGAATAAAAAAATTTTAAAACACCCCACGAGTTCTTTCCCAGTTACAGAAATATAACCATAGCCTCCTGCCACATCCCCCCCAGGGGACAGTGACTGCTGAAACGGGGACTTGGCAAGACTCAGCGCTCCTGATCACCAAAGTTTTTCTCCTCCCCATCACCCATCCATGCTTAATTCACTGGAAACCCACAAAGCCCCTTTGTGTGCGGTGAGCTGTGTAGCTTGGGTGGTTGGAAGGGCCTGGGCTGGCGCTGTCTTCAGAGTTAGCAGAAAGAAGTACTTCGACTGATGAAGCTGGAGCCAGGGAAAACAGAAGAACTAGGAGGAAAAATAACCTGCCACCAAAAAGCTCCAGTCTTATGGAAGAGCAGTATCACATTTGATGATCGCTCATGAGACACAACAGGACTTTCATTATTCATTGTGTTCCGAGACAAAAGATCTTTCTGTTTCTGCTTTATGCTGAACCATTTTTGAATTACCTGGAGATGGAAACCAGTTTCGAGAGCCCCAGGAACAGCCTCTGTTGGCAACTTGCACCCACCCGTAAGGAGGACCTCGTATTTAAGCCAAGACCCCAAAAGCCGATTCAAGTATATCAGAAATCCTTGAGGGAGTAAAGCCCCATTTTACTGAAGATTTCATCGGAAGATGAAAGACAGGGTTACACGGCACACTGCAGAGCAAAACTTAGTAAGGGTGCTGATTAGCCTCTTCTGTTCTCTCTTCCTGCCGGGGAGTTTCCTTCTGGGCTGCCAGCTCCCCATCTCCAGTGCCCCTGGCCCCTGCCTTCACCCAACTCCCTGTCCATCTCGTCCATCACCCGCTCCTCCTGGGCAGAGCGATGTACAGACCTCCTGGCTAATTCCGCCTTGCAAATATCATCCCTCCCTCCAAACAGAAGACCCCTTTGGCGTAGCATCCACTTTCCTTGGTTTTGGCTGTGGGAGATATAAAGAAATAATTTTTCCTTCTCATGGAGCCTTTTCTCTACCGCCCCCTTTTTGACATCCATAAACATAAATATCACTTTCCTCCCCAAATCATCAAATATGAGCTCGGAGTCTGTAGAATTTATAGGCAGAGGAAAATAGGGAAAGAGGAAGGCTGAAGAATCAATTGATAATCTCCAGCCTGATGTGACTTTCAGGGACCGACGAGATCTCACGTGACATGCAGCAGGTCTGGTGACTTGGGTTCAGCCTTGGGCTCATTCAGCTGTGTCCCAGGACTGGCGTCAGATCAGGTGTCCACAAATGTTTTACGAACGAATGTTTTTGGGCACACCACCTCGATTTTTGCTGCCTGTATCCTGATTTTAAAAGGGAGGCAATGATTTCTTTCCTATCCACGTCTCAAGGTTGCAGTAAGGATCAGACTAGGTAATGGATGAGAAAGCACCAAGGAAGCAGAAAGGAATAACATTCTTTCCTGATCTCTTAGTACTGTATAGCCTTTGGCAAAATTGTGGAGAAAGTAAACTGGCCTTTGGATGTTACCACCTTGCGCCCTTGTCTTCCTTCCCTTCATGAGTCAGTTTCCCTTAGTTTGCTCAGGTGCTGCTTCCTTTCCATCTGCCCCTTCTTCCCCCATCAGGATCCTGCCTGGGGAAAGGATCAGCTGTCAGTCATTTTCACCTGAATGTGAGTTTCCACCCACATTCCCTCACCGGCCTCGGGCTTTAACCCTGGTCTCTGACCGTGATGTGAAAGGCCTTATGGCCATGGTCCTCAAGCTTCAGTGGGCACCAGGTGGCAGGTTCCTGGGCCATGCCCTGGAATTTTGGTTCTGTAGATTTGGGTCAAGGCCTTGAAATCTGCCTAGAAGTATGAGAGATCCAGGTGATTCTGACTCAGGTTCTGTGCTCATGGAACATGGAAGAACACTGATTTCTAGAGTTAGGGACTTTATGAAGAGATAGGGTGGGCAGGGGATCTCACTGAAATCACACCGAGGCAGAGCCCCCGAGTCTTCCCAGGGCAGGTCTCCTGCGGGCATCAGAGAAAGCCATTGCTTTGTCAAGAAGAATAACAATTGTTGCCCCTGTTACAAAGATTTTTTAACCCGGCATCTCTCCCAAGTCTTGGGAGGGCAGGTAGTACAGTACCTAATCCTGGGGGACAAAGTTGAGGCCTCCAGAGAGGCTGGGTTTGGTCTCACGTTCCCCCTGGTCCCCATGATTGTAGCAGATGAGAACTCAGGGGGGCTGCCCCCAGGCCAGCATGCATACCTGTATACTGCATCGCTGCTTGTGGGGCCAAAGCTGTCTGGTAACTCCTCCTGGGTCCCCACTTTACCTCAGCCACCCTGGTCTGATCAGACATGTGGAAGGAAGTGAAGGGGTGGTCCTCCCTGAACCTCATGCTCTTCCTCTAATCCTCACTGAATTCTGTAATGTCCACTTCCTAAATATCTGTAGAACCTGCCTACTCTTCCCTATCCCCATCCACCACCCAAGTCCTGGCCCAGAGACCAGCTCCACTCCTATGGGCCCACTGCCATGGTGGAGCAGGCACCAAACAGGGCATTTTCCTGGCTACTGTCACCCCTTCTGGGGTCACATGGCTAACAGTGTGACTTCATTTGTCACATCTCGTCTAATGTGGCCCTGTCCCCTGGCATACATGATTGGTGCAGAGGCGGGTCCCTCACCCAGAATGGACCACACAGAGTCCCTCACAAAGAAGAGGGCAGTCGCTCTTCAGTGGTGGACACTGTGAGGTCAGGGGAAGCCTCCACGTGGTTGGTGGGCATATTCCCCACAACGTGGCAAGGAGGAGAACCAGACAGGAAACTGAGAGGAGCAGAAGCAAGGGAGACAGAAAGGAGGGACATCCGAGAAGCAGTGAGGACTGAGAATTGACCAGTGGGCTTGGCAATGTGGAAATCACTGATAACCTGACAAGGGCAGCGTCAGAGATGAGGTGGACGCAGAAGCCTGTCGGAAGGGCAGGAACTAAGGACAGACAGGATAGATCACTCTGTGGAAGAAAGGGGCAGGAGGACAGCAGGAACAAGGGGACACCATAAGGAGGAGAGACCAAGAGCGGTTTGTTTGTTTGCTTTTTAAAGATGAGATAAATAATAACTTGTTCTTATGCTCACGAGAATGACCCAGTCAAAGGGGGAAGATTAGATGCCTCTCGAGCGAGGACGACTTGCTGGAGGTGTGTCCCTGTAGAGGTGAGGGGGTGGTGTCTGATGCCCCACGGGGAAGGGCTGGGTTTTGTGGGAGCTCACACAGTGCATCCCCAGGAAGAGGAAGGCTGGCCGAGAACGTGGACACAGATGCTCGTGTGGCCAGCTCTTCTGTTAGCTTCTGTGTTCACAGGGAACTAGGAAGCAAGGGAGGGGGAAGAGAAGGGCTGAGGTTTGAGGATGGAGAAGAAGGTAGGAAATAATCAGCTGGGAGAGTGACAAATCTAGGGACACATTGGGCCATTGCCAGGCACACCGGTGACCACTTGGGGTGAGCAAATGTGAATTAAAGTGAGACCTGTCAGCATGGGCGTGTCACCCTCATGTCCCTCTGTCCTTTCTTTGCCTTCCCCAGAGGGGTCCCATCCTCTGGGGATGCAGAAAGGAAGCCGCCTGGGCAGGTGCCTCTGTAGCAGGTAGGGGTCCAGTACAGGTCCCTTTGGTCACCTTCAGCTCACCCTGTCAGCACCCTCGGTGGGCCCTGCTGGCCTGTGCTGCACACTCTCCCCGCCCATCTCCTGCTCCCTCATCCAGCCTCTATCACACCCCAAGCCCGCTCTCTCAGGCTAGATTTTGGCACCCCAACAGTGAAACAGATGCCTTGGGAGGTAGTCCGCCTCCTCTCCCTGGAGGTGGCAGCTCGGAGGGGGTATGTGGGGAGGGGCGCATTTTAGACTGGGGAGGAGCTGTATTGGTTGATCTTGGAGTCCGAAGATATGTGTGTCTCTCCAGGCTCAGACACACTGTGGCTGGATGACATAAGCCAAGTTCATTCACAACTCTGAGCCCCAGTTTCCTCACCTGTAAGTTGGGGACGGTGACCAGACCGAGCTCATAAGGCAGTGAGTGAGCTCATGATCCTCGAGCGCTTGGCACCGTGAGCTCTCGATAGCAGTAACTGGTGCTGTTTCTTTCAAACCCTGTGAAACTTCAGTCTGAAATAAACAGCCAGTGTAGGAAAGAAGGAACATTGCTCAGAGATGGGTTATGTGTGGGTGGAGCAAGGAGAGAGGAGACGGCTGGGGGGTGGTTGTCTGCTTGCTGAGCACGCAAAGATGAGAAGCCTCTCCCCAAAACAGCCTAGCCCCTCAACATGGGTCAGATCCATGTGGACCCCTCTCTGCCCCACTCTCCCCTGTCTGCAGCATACTACCATCTTCCCAGCGTCCTAACGTGCAGACACCGTGCATTTCCAAAGCACTTTGCACACACTGTCTCTTTGGATCCACCCAATAATTTCCTACCTGTGATGAGGGTATTATTAGGCCCATCTTTCAGATAAGGAAACTGAGGCTGGGAGAGATCATAGAGCTGGGACTCAGGCTCAGGTCTTCTGTTCCTGATCCAATCAGTGCCCTTGTCCTGCAGCCAAGTCAAAGTCTCTGAGCCCAAGAGCCCCACCTGCAGGTGGAGATGAACCTGGATGTTCTCTGGGGCGCTCCCCCTCCCACACACCTTTTCTTTTTTTTTTCTTTTAAGATGCTGTGAGCCATGGGTGTGGCCACCCTGGGGCACAGCAACGCTCCCAGCAGGCAGCTCAGAACTCTGTGTTCCCACCCTTCGGCCCCGCTCCCCTTGGCAATGCTCCTGGCTGCTGCCCAGGCAGTAGGGCACACAAGCCTCTATTGATTCTGGGTCAGGGCTAGAAGAATGCTCCTTTGTTGAGCGTGTCACCCTCCTCCTCCCTGTGTCCTTGCCCACAGGAGAGGCGGTCAGGTAGGAAGCAGCCCGGCCATGCCTCCTTCCCCAGGGACCTCAGAGGGAAGCACGGGACAGGATAGCACCCCAGCTCCCAGAGAAGGCTCCAAGTCCTGCCCTCTCCTCTCCTCGCCTCTCCGCCACTTCCCAAGCTCTCTCTCCACCCTTTCCCATCCGCTGGTCACTGTGTCATTGCCCAGTCCCAGGTCTCTCAGTGGGAAAATCCTCTCCCCATTTCAAGGTCCTACTTGAATGACAGCTGCTCCCCAAATCCCCGTGGAAATGGGCTTGATGAGAGGAGGAAACATGGCTGGACCCTTATGCCCAACTTGGAACATGGTCCAGAAGAGACATATCAGAGTATCGAGGAACAAATGATCTGATTTCTGCCAATGGCACCACCCCTCTCCTCATCACCCAGACCTGAAACCTAACCAACCGGTTATTTGGTTGTTCACAAGTTCTGTTGATTCTTCTTGAAAAGTCACCCAAACTCTTTAGCCTGGGCTTCACAGCCCTCCCCAGTTTGACATCAACTTACCCAATGCCTCCTTCTGCTGTCCTGGACTCTCCTCCAGGATTCATCCACCTACTTTATCCCATTTATTGAGCATATACTATGTGCTGCCATTGTTCTAGGAGCTGGGGGTTCTCCAGTGAATGAGACATAATCCTCTCCCTCAAGGGTCTTAGAAGCTCTTTGGGGTAGATGGACAATAAACATGTACACAAATAACTAAGTAAGATCGTATTGAAGAGTGTAATGAGTGCTCTGAAGAAAATCACGCCAGTTAAGGGGGTGGAGGTGATGATGAGAACGGACATGTACAACAGAGGGGCAGCGACTGAGGCGGGGTGGGGCTGAGGGCACAGAAGCTGTGGTAGTTGAGGTCACAGAGGAAGAATCCACATCTTCTGTGGAGTGTGACAGGAAGCTACTGCTCTGCTGACGTGTCATGCTCCGTCTTACCGCCAGGCTTTGTCCCGCTACGTCTTTTGCCCGAAATGGCCTTCCCAAGCCTCTACATCTTTCTCAGTCATACTTGGATTTCAGAGCTAAATGCCAGTATCACCATCATTCGGAAGCCTTCCTTGTTTCCTCTAGAGGTTTCCTTTTAATTCCTAAGATGGTACCTCTAGTCTTGGGCTTAACTGCCTAGACTGTTCAAGATCAGATTCTCAAACATTTACTCAATACCTGCTGTGTGCCTGGCACTGTGCTACACGTGGGTGCCTCGTGCATTCCTTCTCATCAACCCAGGGGAGGTTATATTATGCCCAGTTTTTACAGATGGGTCAACTGAGGCACAGAGAGGTTCAGCATCTTATCTGAGGCTTCACATTTAAGGAGGGGTGGAGGCAGGATTTGAACGGACAGCATCCAACCCTGCGAGGCCAGCTCCATTCTTGGTGGCCACAGACACTTCTTCCTTGAGGTAATTTAGTTATGGCATTCAGGGGCCTGCCAATGTGTTTCTGATCGTCTTTCTCATCTTCTCTTCCACAGGGACCATCGGGCCAGGTACCCTGCCCTCCTCAGCATTCCTTGTCAGTGTGATATGCTACTCGCAGAGTGATGAGTACACCACAGGTGATAGCCTGGCATGGGGCATCCAAGGGTGGGTACTGCCCCTACACCTCTCTCCCCTCCTGCGAGTTCCTGCCAGAGAGTCCGGTAAAGACCTCGCTGTTACCAACACCCTCACCGCACGGCCTCTCAGTCATCCGGCAGAACCAAGGCCCAAGACTTTGGAAAAGTTGCCATATCTTAGGGTTGTGTTATTAGAAATACAACTACTATTTCTCCCAGGCATGTGGCATGATGGTGTGGGAAGAGCCATAAGGGGCTTTGGTACAATAACTCTTCACTGGCCCAATTTTTGTTAACCAATCTTATACTTTGCCTTTATGGGTTAAATTCAGGATGTCGATGATAATAATAAATAACCACAGAAGGTACTTTAGCAAGGACACTCAAAGTGAAGGGAACCTGCTGGGCACTTCACATACTCTACCTCACTGAATCCACATAACAATCCAGGATGCAGGTGTGATTATTATCCCCATTTTATAGGTACAGAAACTGAGTCTCAGCTAGGGAAAACAACTTGCCTGAGGTCACAGAGTGGAGAAATGCTGAAACGTAAACCCCAGCCCCAACCTGGGTCTGACGGACCGCAAATTCCTTGATCTCAACCTCTACAACCCAATTCTGCCACCAGGTGCTCAGGAGACCCATGACAGGCAGTAGACAGGTGAGGAAGGTGTAGTTACTGGGGCTCCTCAGAGAGGAACACTGCGACCAGGGACACTCAGGGCCCTGCCTTCCTGACTCTGTCTCTTCCCTGCTGTATGCCCTTCTTCATGTTGCTTACCCTCTCTGTGCCTTCATTTCCTCAGCTAAGAAACAGGATGACATTAAGTCCTCCCTCCCCCGCCTGATGTGAAAAGGAAGTGGGATGGTATTTGTGAACATGTTTTGAGGCCATGCTGCATACACCCTCCGTGTATCATTCCCCACTCCCCAGATTTCCAGGATGAGTGAAGAGTGGGAAAATTGGGAGCAGCACTGGGGGAGGAGGGAGAGCATAGCGCTGGGTCAGGCTTTCTCTGGGTAGAGAGGCAGGTGAACGTTTTGCTCAGCCAACCTCACATGACAAGAGGAACCTGCTAACTGGGTCACCTTGCAGTCGGAAAGAGCTATTCTGGGATCCGCCTGCCGCCTCCCAGAGCAGGAGCTGGGAGCTGGGCTATTTCAGGGGTGGCACAAAAAGCTCATCTAACAACTTTGTCTTGGATCCCAGCCTTACCTTTGTGCCTTGGGTCTTGAGGCGCCAGGTGGTCCTGGTGGGCGCTGTGCTGGAGCCCTCTGCGTGGCTGCCCTGGGGTAGGCAGTGGCAACCTGGGACCATCCAGCACAACCTTCCCTAGTCCCAGGAAACCACCATCG
Organism: Rhinolophus ferrumequinum; assembly: GCF_004115265.2. Taxonomy (NCBI): domain Eukaryota; kingdom Metazoa; phylum Chordata; class Mammalia; order Chiroptera; family Rhinolophidae; genus Rhinolophus; species Rhinolophus ferrumequinum. Next base: position 28,663,726 of record NC_046292.1, read on the forward strand.
CAGGCAGCTGTGGGTGAAGACAGCAAGAGCTGTGACTCTCAGCGCTTGAATGCCATAGCGCTGTGACACTGGGCAATTGGCTTTCCCATTCCGGGCCGGGGTTCCCCCACCTGTAAAATAGGGGTAATGGTGCTTCCGTTCTAGGACTGTTTTGAGGATTAAACGAGATAATGACCTAAAGCCCCCAGCACAGGGTCTGCCCAGAGGAAGTGCTTGATAAATGGTTATTGTTCCTCACTGAGCTTCTGGGGTTTTCCATGCTGCGATGATGGCTGTGGGAAGGACAGTAAATTGCTCAGCGGGCTGCAATAGGCTGTGTGCTGTGGGGTGGGGCGCAGTGAAAGGAGGACAACGCTGAAGACGTTGGCCTTCTGAAGCTCTGGCTTGAAGAGCACCGGAAAGAGAAGAATCCTTTCGGAAGGAACTTGGGCTATGAGATGAACAACCGACCTATGTGAGACTAGCTCAGCTCCTGTAGTGTGTCTATGCTCCAAGCTTCGGAGGCCTCATCTGCAAAATGGGAATTAAAACACTTCCTTGCTGCGCTCTGGCTAGGACAAAGGCAAAGCCTTTGCACAGGGCGCGGTGCCTCATAACAGTTATTGTTATCTCTCTTAAACGTCACTCCAAGCCCACAAGGAAAGTGTTCTTATCCCCATTTTATTGATGAGGAAATGGAGGCACAGGGAGCTGAAGTAATTTTCTAAGTTCTCACCATTAGGAAGCAGTTTGGCTGAGATTTGAATCCAGTCTGACTCTAGGACTGGCACTTTTTACCATGCTCCTTGCCTGGCGTGTGACAGGTGCTCGATAAAGTGTATATAGATACGCAGATATGTATATATGACAATGCCCAGCATGGCACAGTTACATCATCACGGGTCAGTAATGGCACCTGTTGCTATCGTAATTTTTATTCTCATCATGACCACGGTTCAGAATTTAACTGGAAATTATAAAGCTTAAGAGTGGCTGGTGATGGTAGAGGGTGATCTAAGATATTAGGAAAGGCAACAATCCCGTTCTCAAGAGAATTGTCAAAAATAAGGCGTAAAAAATCTAGTCATAAGTGACTTCTTTGCAGCATTCTCTGTAATTACAAAAATGAATATATATATATAGATAGATATAGATATACATATATATAAAACAGTAATGCAGTAATGGAGTGGTTAAGTAAATGATGGCTGATCTCTTTGGTGGAAAATTACACACCCATTTAAAAAGATGACAATATGACTTATTGAAAATATTTACGAGTATTATGCAATTACGATTAAAGGGAGAAGGCTGAATATAGCATTCTATTTCTGCTTTAATTATACCTCTATTAAAAATATCAACTGCATGTAGAGAAGAGCTGAGAGGGAATATACAAACAGTCGATGTGTTAAATGCTGGAATTAAGGGTTTCTCTTTTTGTAATTGGTTTAATAATTCAACCATAATTTATTGAGCACTTACTAAGTGTCAGTCACTGGGTTAAGCGTGGTTATTAGTGTGGGTTATATTATTAGGCTGCAGGAAAGCTTAAAGAGAAAAGAGGTTTGATTGCCTCTCAGAAGATTCTGGGAGTAAACAGTTCAAAGCCAATGTGGCAGCTTCAGGGTGTCAGGGACCCCGGATCTCTCTGTCTGGTGACTCTGCCATTCCAAGGAAGTTACCCTTTTCCTGGGAGGGCACACCACCATGTCCACATGCAGCCAGCAACATTAGACAGGAAGGGACGGGCGTATGTCTCCTCAGCAGACGTGTAACTGGAAGTTGCCCGCACCACCTCCTCCTTATGCACTGGTCATCCTTAGCGACCGGGTAGACTGGGGCTTGTCGTTACTTTGGGAGGTCATGATCCTCGCTACAAATTCTAGATAATGTAGAAGGAAGGACGACAAGTGGGGGACCTCTGCTACAGCATGACAAACAGTAAATTGAGGCCACAATCCTTGAAGAGCCCACTGTCCAGTGAGAGAGAAACACACACCGAGAAATGACTATAAGATAGTCTGAGAAGTGCTGTGATTGAGTTATGGGACTGCTCTGCCTGGACGGGCATTAGTGGCTCCATCTCCCACGAAGATTTTGCCTTCACGGGGAGCCACCCTGTTGGTACCATGTGGCATGGTGCTTCCCCAGACCCCAAGATCTGATTGATCTGGGCAAGGGCAAGTAGCACTCCTGACCCAAGCTAGACCATCCGGGGTCTTCTGGGAGCGTGGATGGAGTGCAGTGACCCTGTCCCCCGAAGGCAGCAGGCTTCTATTGGATCCTGGATCTGTCCTTGGATTGATTGTTTCTTCAACTCCTTGCCCTTCAATCTATGAGTTTCCTTGGTAACCTCCCAAGAAAGTCATCAAATCCCCCATCTTTTTTTTTTTTTTTTTTTTTTTTTTTTGACGAAAGGTAGTGACATGAGACCAAAATAAGCTAAACAAATTCAGGTGTCAGGATGAGTTAACAAGCAGTTTTGCTGAGATTCAATTCCAAGTGGATATTACCCTCAGGTGCAATGAGAAGCCAGGAGGGTTTTAAGGAGGGCAAAAGGGAAGGCTTTCCAGGCACGGAGTCAGCAGTGTATAAATCTGGAAGCCTTCTACTTCTGTTAGTAGTTTATTGATGGTGCAACAAAACTACCACCGAGAAGAGCAAATACTTAGCAAAAGTTCTGGAGGGACAGACAGTTGGCAGCAACGATGTAGCTCAGGATGAAGAGGCTGGAGTTTGCCATCCAAGGCGGATCTGGGTTCTACGTCACTGTGTAATGCTAGACACAGCACAAGATCCTTTTGGACCCATTTCTTCAATTCTCAGAGAAAATCAAGAGTTATGTAAGTAAGTAAAAAAAAAAATACAGCAATATCTGCGAAAACTATACCAGCACTCTATCCAGGACCTGGTTTAACCCTTGTGGTGGAATCATGGGTCGTTTCTCTCCCAGACCCTCCCTCTGCAGTCAGCCTATCAGCAGCTTCCAAGAGCCTGGCTTCCACAGGTGTGTGAGGCCACAACCTTCTCCCCACCAGCTGGGTCACCTGCTTGTCTGAGCCCCTGGACAACTACTTCACCTCTTGACTGAACTTCCTGTTGTAATTTTGTTCCCTTCCAATCTGTTCTCTGCAAACCAGCCAGCATGATCTTTTTAAAAATCATATCAAATGAAAGAAGTCAATCTGAAAAGGGTATTGGTATATGATTCCAAGTACATGGCTTTCTGGAAAAGGCAAAACTATGGAGACAGTAAAATAATCAGTTGTTGCTAGAGCTTTTTTGGGGAGGGAGGGATGAGGAGGTGGAAGATGGGATTTTTCAGGCACTGAGATTGTTCTGTGTGATACTGTAATGGTGGACACGTGTCATTCATTATACATTTGTCAAAACCCATGTGCACAAAGAGTGAACCCTAATGTAAATTATGGACTTCAGTTAATAATAATATATCAATATTGACTCATTAATTGTAACAAATGTATCACACTAATGCAGGATGTTAATAATAGGGAAAATGTGTGTGTGTGTGTGTGTGTGTGTGTCAGGGTGAGAGGTAGATGGAAACTGTACTTTCTACTTAGTTTTTCTGTAAACCTAAAACTACTCTTAAAAAAAAAAGCCTATTAATTAAAAAAAATCACATCATGTCATTTCCCTGTTTAAAACCTTCCAACTTCTTCCCATCACACCTTAAAAAAATAATAAATAATGCAATTCCTTCTTCTGGCTGATGAAGCCTCCAGGATGTGGCTCCTGCCTCACCGTCTCTCTTCACTGACTGGTACTCCAGCCACTCTGGGCTTTTCTCTGTTCCCTAAACATACCCAGTTTGTTCCCATCTCAGGGCCTTTGCACTGGCTATTCCCTCTGTCTGGACACTCTTTCCCTGGTTTGCAGATGGCTGGTTCCCTTTTGTGATTCAAATCTTAGCTAAAACATCACCTCCTTAGAGAATCCTTCCCTGACCACCCATTAAAAGCAACCACCCAGTCATTGGCTGCCATAAAATCCTATTTTAACTCTCTGCGTGAATCACTGGCTGATAGTTTTCTTGCTTGTGTCCTTGGTGCCTGGATCCCCACTAGAATGTAGTTGTCATGGGAACAGGTTCTCTACCTTCTTTATTTCTGTGTCTCCAGTTCCTAGAACAGTGCCTGACATATCATAGGTGCTTGATAGATACTTATTGAATGAATGAATGAATGAATGAATGAGTGAATGAATTTACTGCAACTCAGGTTAGGTGTGAGCTGGCTCCTGGATATTGAAGAAGATGTGGTTCATGACCCCTGAGATCTCGCCATCTAATGCACAGAGGTTTATGCTGGACCTCCTGAACAAAGAGTGGAGTGACTAACTGCATGGGCCAGGGAGCCAGACAGCCTGGATTCAAATCCTGGGTATGGCCCATAACAGCTGTGGTCTGTAACACACACAGGAAGGTTCTTAGAGCATATTATATGCTCAATAAATACTAATCATTGTCATTATCATGCAGGCCGTATAAAGACACACAAAACAACACCTCTAGTACCAGAGTTCAAGGAATCTAGGAAATCGTTTGATTTATTCATTTGTTTTTGGATCCCTCATTGCAGGATTTTGGAAGCCAGCATGAGAAGGGGGAGGGTGCTTTGGGGAGCCTTCCTCCTCCCAAAAACTCTATGGGGTGAGTCCTATGCAGGCTATTTTATAGATGAGAGAACTGAGACTCAGGGCAGTGAAATGACTGACATCGTGTAACATAGCTGGTAGGTGGCAGGACCAGGAATTACATCCAGGTCTGACTAGCGTCACTGTCACGCCCTCTCCTACCTCCTCTCTCACCATCCTGCTCTGGAGGCATGAGCTCTGTAGGTTTACATGGGTGGCAGCAAAACAGAGTGGGCAAGGGCTAGGTTGTTGGTGTAAACGAATCTGATTCAAATCTTAACCCAGGCGAGACCTGGGGCAAGGCTCCATATTGGACAAAGGGGGACCATAGCAGTTTCTGCCTCACAGACAACAGATAGCAGCTCTCAGGACGGTGCCTGGCAAAGGGTGGGCCGGTGGTGAATCCTCGGTGACCGAATGCACTGCAGAGTAGTTGTGAGCGTAGATGAGATGAGGCTGGTCAGACGATAGTTCCCAAATAGTTCCCAAACTCCGTAAAGGAGGGCCAGATCCGGGATTATACAAGGCAGCACACATGTGGACAGGAATTCTGAGGCGGACATTCAAAGCTGGGAGGAACAATAGCAATCACGTTGGGGACACATGAGGTAACCGAGGGCCAGGGAGGGGGCGTGAGCTGGCCTGGTCACCCAGGAAGGTGGGGGCAGATAGCTCCAGGGTTTAGGTCCTGGGCGAGGCCAGACTGCTGAGGGTCTCGGCAGCGCCCAGTGCTTCCTGCCCGGCTCAGGCCCACCCTGCTGTTCCCTGGCTGACCTGGATTTGAGAACTGGCTCTGCCCTCACTAGGTGTGGGCAGGGGGTTCAACACCTCTCTGAGCCTCAGTTTCCTCAGTGTTAAAGTAAGAAAACTAACACCTCGCTTGCCAGAGTTGTGAAGATGAGAGGTGAGTGTGTATGAGAAGTGCTAGCACGGTGGCTGGCACATGGTAAGTTGACAATAAATGTTAGTGTCCCTCTTTCCTCCTATTCCCCACACTGACAATTGAAAGCAGCCTCTAACCCTCCGCTGGCCACCACCCTGTTTTAAAATCTTACTCTTCCAATGGCCTCTGAGGTAATGTCAGAATTCCTTAGCCTGGCATCTAGGGCAGCCCAAGCTATTTCACCTGCCTGCTTTACTGCCATCTCTTTATAACTAATGTGCTGTCAAGTTAATAAACGAGTCTACAGCCCTTTTTGGAAATACTGCACGTTATATCCTTGTCTTGCAGAGCAATGCACTTTAACATATTAAGGCTTCTGAGGAAGCCTGCAGGAAAGAAATCTTTCACCTTGCTCAATCCAGAATTTTCCAAACGAGTTTGACCGTGGAGCCCTATTAATATCTCACAGAACATGCTTTTGTTTCCTGAACACCCTTGGCAGTTTCCTGCCTGCCTGCTTTGCGTAGGTCAGTGATGCTTCCCACAAGGCCCTTCCTCCCCGGCACATGTTTACTCATCCAGTGGCCGGGACTGGAGACCTCTCCTTGGGCTGGTGGAGTGAGCCCCTCAGGGTGTCCTCAGCTCTGTGTACACGCTCTGTGCACCCTCACTCTCCCACCCCAGCACTTTGGGCACCCCTGCCAGGTCCCACCGCTGCCTCCCCAGGGTCCACCTCTCTGCTCCCCCTTCCCATGAACCTGTGTAAGTCATCTCTATTCTCTATTAGAAGACCTTCAAAAAGTACCTCCTCTAAGAACTTTTTCTATAATATATGCCCCATCAAGAAAAATCTCTCCTTCCCTCATGCTTTTCGAGTTAGAGTAAAAGCTTGGTGAAGTAGAGTCCATATTTTTTCTTTCTTCACAGTGCTTTGCACTTAGTAGGTATTCAGTGAATGCATGTTTATTCCTACAGTCTACCAATATTTACTGAGCACCTATTAAACATCCTATGCTGAGTGCTGGGGAAACAAGATACACATGGAAAACAGTAATGGAAGAGGGAAAAAGCAAAGACTCTGGAGCAGACAGCTCAGGTTCAAATCCTCATTCCACTACTGACTAGCTGTGCATCTCTGGGCAAGTTACTTGACCTCACTGTGTCTCGGTTTCCTCATTCCTAAAACAGGGAAAGTATCTATCTTAAAGGGTTCCTGTGAAGATTAAATGGCATGATAAATGTAAAGTGCTGAGAATAGTACCCAGCACATATTGAGGACTGCATGTATGTTGGCCATTATTATTGTAATAAATGTTGTTTTTTGGTTCACAGAGCTGCTCTATAATAGGGAAGACAGGTGTTGAATAACTGATTACACAAATACTATGTAACTGTTTTGAGAAGTATCGAGAAGGAAAAGAACAGTGCACAATGGGAGTATAAAACAGATGGCCTGGACTTGTCCAGACGGTCAATGAAGTCTTCTCAGAGGACATGACATTTAAGCCATGACCAAGGATGAACAGAAGTTGCCAGGCCAAGCAGAGATTGAAAGGTGTTCCAGGCAGAGGGAACAGCATGTGCAAAGACACAGAGTTAGGGAGGAGCTTGACGTTTTGGGGGAATTCAGAGAAGGCCAGAATAATGGAAGCTCAGAGAACAGTGAACAGAGATGGAAGGTGAATTTGCAGAGTGGGGTAGGACATGCCGGGCTTTGGGGCTTCATCCCAGGAGCTTTGGGAAGTAGTGATCATATCTGCATCTTCACAGAACATTCCAGAGACTGGTAGAGGACCCCAGCCGGAGACTGGTCCAGGTGAGAGGAGCTGGTGCTTAGACTGGGGTGCTGGCTGTGGGGAAGGAGAAACGTGTATCAGAGACTGGCTAGGAAACCAAAGAACTGACAGGAAGGCGTGACTAATCGGAAGGGGATGCCATGGGAAGAGAGGCGGTGAGGATGCACCTGGTCTGAGCAAATGGTCTGAGCAAATGAGAAACTGCAGCTGAACCTGCTCACAGGCAGGGGGACGTGACGGTTCTGTTTGGGGCAGGCTGAGTGTGAGGCTGCCATGGGGTTAATACTGTAAGGGGAGGAAAAATAATACGTTAAGTCAAATCACACTATATTAAGAATATAAAAGTAGGCGAAGTAATTATAGGTTGATTAGAGACTTGGGGTTGAGAGAGAGATAACTTGTGTGTGATATCAAAAAAGACTGGGGCTGTTCCTTTTTTTATGGAAAAGAGATTAAAGTGGAGATGGTTTTCGCACAGAGATGTGGGAGGGGGGCTTTGGTGGGGTTTCGACCATGGCAGGCTCACAGCAGTCCCTGGAACTGGCTGAGGTTAGGATCTTGACAGGAAACACACTGCAGACATACTCACTCACTTGTTCATTCAACAAACACCAACTGATTGACTGACTGATGTTCTAGGGTTTGGGGATACAACTGATCTAAATATTCCTTAGCTTCTACGGGAGGAGACAGACAACCAACACGTTAGTATATAATTTAACATCAAATCAACTGCTATAAAGGAAAACAAAGGAGGATCAAGAATAGGAAAGCGACCCGAACACTTTGAGTCGAATGGTCAAAGCCTCTCGGAAGGAGTGTCAATGAAACAATTGAGAAATTACAGATTTCTGATTTGGAAATATACTTGTATACAGGGGTCCCTTTATAGTTTGGTCATCTTTAAATGTAGATTAGTAAATAACTGATATAAGTATTTATAACTTAATAGGTATGAAATCAAAGCCATAAAAATGAACAATGAAATCAACAGGAAATCAATAAAAGAAAATTGTAACAAAAAAAATTTTAGGTCATTCCAGAAGCAGTAACTCATTGAGAGGGATAGATAAATTTGTAAAGCAGGTATGAAAAGGCTCTGGAGTCTTTGATAATCCAATAAATAAAAATGAGGGGAATCACATGAACCCATTGGAAAAAATATTTAAAATTCTTTTCAGATGACACAAATTACTGAACTAAGAGAACATCAAACGTATAATGAACCAATACAAAAGGACATTGATGACAAACTGGGTAATGAATTTCGTAACTTAAGAGAGGATTTAGGATTAGTCAGGAACATATAAAGCGTCCTGAAAGATTTGACAGAGGTCTTCCCAAGTTTGACAACAATCCTAAAGATTTACTCAATGTGACCAATAGCCAGTTGTGAAACTAGAAAAAGATTTTATAAGTTATCAATAAAAAATGTTTTTCCATGCTGGAAAATAAGTCGTGCTGGAGGGAAGGCAGAATCATCTTTCTCTTCTCTCCATAGAAACACAAAATTACAAAATTGTCATGTATGAAGAGGCAAACAAAGAAAATGCAGCTCAAAATGTAAGAAATTGTAAAGGTATGTCAGACATGCAGTTAATAAAAATGTTATGTACTCTTCTGGATTCTGTGACTTTTGAGGTACTTGTCAGCTATTAAAATTTAATAATCTGTTATGATTTATTCTCATTCATTACAAACCTTCACTTTTACACTTGCATTTTTTAGCTATTGCTATCATAATGCTGTGTAACATACCATCCCAAAACTCAGCAGCTTACGACCACAATTATTTATGTGTATCGATCTGCAAATCAGCTGGGGCACTGCAGCTTTAGGCTTCAACAGCTGGGAGTCAAGGATCAGAAGATGGCTCTGCCCCACGGGTCTCATCTTCCACCTGGGACCAGCATGCTAACCAGCGCGTGTCCTTTACATGGTGATGGCAAGATACAATGTGGCGAGGCCCACCCTCAGAAATGACATGCTCTCACTTCCACCCCATTCCAGAATAGCTGCAGGATGATTGCTCTAACAATGAACATTCTGCAAATAAGAGCTTCAGCCATAGCTTGAAATACTTGATACAACAAAATTCTACGTATTGAATTTAAAGTCCACTTACATCATTTCAAGCAATTTCATCTCTCAATGACAGAAAAGAAAGTGTTGTTAGATTCTTTAAATAAAATTTCAATTTTTGTAAGTGCTTAAATGGTTGCAAAAAAGTGGTGGTAATAATTTGTAGAGGCAATTACTTGCAAGTTTTGATCAGGAATTGTGTGTAGCTGTTGCAAACACAAAATCTGATCTAAAAATTTATGTCCACAGAAGCAAGTTCAGATCTCTAGGTCAAATTTTGAAAAGTTTTTTTTGGGAAGTATTTACAAATTTGACATGTAGTATCTTTGCTAGCTGTCTTTTAAGGGGATCCCAGGTACACAGAATTAGATTATCATAAGCCTTGGTTTATGACCCACACGTAACATTGGTCCATGTATATTATACTTGGTTTAGTTATTTATAATAATGTAACGTGTTACGCAAATAACCATACATTGCCCCTCCCATCCCCTGCCTCCCCTCAGCATCACATTTGGACTTTTGTGGATCCTGGAAGCTTTTGTCTTTGCGGGCCTTATCACTCTTATCACACACACACACACACACACACACACACACAAATATATATGTATATGTATTTGATGACTGCATTGGTATGAAGGATATATGAATATTATATATTAAAACATTCTCTTTTGATGTAAAGGTTTATTTTTTTGCTTCTGATTTTAAAGGAAATGAAAATGTTTTCATGGGCCCTAGGCACTGAGTCTACTATATCTAATGACTCAGCCAGCCCCCACGTGAGGTGCCCATCCCCCTGGCTCCGTGCTCATCATTCCTTGTTTCTTTGTGTATCATAATTGATTGTAGCTACGGTACATGTATTCCTTAAAAGAATACTTTTAATGTTGGTCATTTTTACTTTTACTTTTACAAGGATGTCATATTGTATATATTGTTTGAGATGCACTTTCCTCATTAGTGTTAGATTGGTAAAATGAATTTATATTTCAGGCATGTCCCTGTACCTCATGCATTTTGACTGCTGCCTATTGTATATCACGTGTGAGGATATCACAGTTTATTCATCATTATCGCGTCAATGGGCATTTAGGATGGATATTTTTTATCCTGTCCTACAGGAATGAACAACCCCAATATTTCAATGGCTTTAGCACAATTATTGATTTCTAGTTCTCAGTCTCTGAGACTGAGGATCTGCTGGGGAGGGGTCTTTGCCAACATGGAGGCCTGGCGAAGGTGAAGAGGGAATGAATCGTTATAAACAAGTGATGCAGTTGATCCCAGATGGTGTCCAGGTTTTACTCCTCAGAACTCTGCTCTGAGTAAAGCTGCTGGTTCATAAGTTATGTGAATGTTCAACTTCAGAAGTTAATGCCAGACTTTTCGAAAATAGTTTCACCAATTTACATTCCTTGACAATGTGCAAAAGATCCTGGGGGTGAGGGGCGGTCCATATCCTTTCCAACACTTGGTACGACTTTTAATTATTCTAAATTAAATTGATATAAAATGGTGTTTCACTGACACTTCAATTTGCGTTTTTCTGATCACTGGCAATGTTTAACATGTCTTCACATTTATTGGCTATATGTGTTTCTTTCTCTCTGAAATATTGTGCTCCTACTTTTTGTCCATTTTTTCTCTTTTTTAAAAGTTTTCTTCCTTACTGATTTCTAGGAGTTCTTTATATATTCTTCATATTAATCCTTGGTTGCCTCTGTGTATTGAGATTTTTCTCCTACTTGATCGCTTGCCTTTTCACTTTCTTCAAGAAGCTTTTTGTTGAACAAAATTCTTAATTTTAATACAGTGAATTTTGTCAATCTTTCATTTTGTAGTAAATGTCTTTGGGGCCTTATTTAAGAATCTTTCTCTACTCCAACCTCCAAAAGATATTTACCTATATTTTCTACTAAGAGTTTTAATGTTTTACTTTTGAACTTTAAGTCCCTAATCCATGTAGATCTGATCTTTGCATATGTTGTGAAGTCATGTTTTCCAGCCCCATTGTTTGGACATCTTCCCTTTCTTCATCGTGATATGCCACCTCTGCCAGTTACCAAAGTTCCATACCTGTGTGGGTCTGATTCTCCGTCTCTCCATCCCTTCTCATGGGTCAGTCAGTTTGTCCTTATGTCAACACCACCCTGCATTTATAGGGTAGCTTCATAGTGAGTCCTGATTTCTGGTGGGGCAAGGCCCTCCGCCCTGCTCTTCTCAGAAGTGCCTGGTGCACAGCAGGGGTCAGAGGGGAGTTGGACAATCTCTTACATAAAAATGAGACATCTGTGGCAAAGCACAAAGGGTGAGGGACTCAGAATCAAGTCCAGATTGAACCCCAGTTCTGCTCCTTCCAAATGAGTGGCTTCAGGCATGTCAATTTCCCTTTTGAATCTTGGGTTTCTGTGTGTAGACTGGAAGTAATGATGTTATTGAACAAAAGTGTTCTGAGGATCAGATAAAACCAAATATGAGTAGAGATCTTGGTGCCTATTTGTTGACCCTGAGTGTTCCTGAGATGGAGCCCAGAGATGTTAAATGACATGCTTAAGGTCACACGACTAGACTGACCCCATGCTGCCTTCTCCACTGCCAGCATTCAAAGATAATTTCCAGATAAGTTAGTCTTCTCAGTTTCTTTCTTCCTCCCTCTTCTAAAAAAGAAAAAAAAATCCATTTCCGAAAGCTCATGGTACACCATAGTTCCCAATGACCCCATCTGCTTTGGCTCTTTCTTATCTGATTGGAAAAGAATAACACGGATAAGGGTCTCTCAACAATGTTGGAGAGGAAGCCAGGCTTATTTAAAATCCAACTTCTTTTGGCTCTGTTACCACTGGCCTTGGCTGAGCCGTGGTTCAGGGGCATCCGAAAGCAACCAGGTCTGGGCATGGCTTCCAGGAGTGTCCCTGGGCTGACAGTCAAGTACCCTGGAACTCAAAAATCATGGAAATGGTGGTGACCTTGGGGGTTAATTGCCAAAATCAGTCTCTGAGGCAGGGCCCATATCTGTTTTCCCTCTGTCTCTCCTATTTCCACCATGTTCCCTCGCACAGAGCAGGTGCTCAGTGAGTATTTGTTGAATAAATAAATGGATGTGGTTAGAAAGATGCAGAGTCACCTCAAGGAGACAGCTTGACCTTATTCTAAAGACACGTAACACAGCCAGAGAAATGTGTGCAGCTTACCAACAGATGTGCAGATGTGGTAGTCTCACAGAGAGAAAGGTTTGGAAAAGTTATGAGTGTGTTAAAATACAATAATTAAAGTGTGTAACTGGCTCAGAAACTGGTAGAGAGATAAATGGAGTAAAATGAAATCCACAAATAGACCTAAACACATAAGGAAATTTGATATATGATAAGGGTGGCATTTCACATATGTGAGGGGAAAATGCATATTAAGACAATTTATGGGCCATCTGGAAAAAAAATCTAGCTGTGCCCCTAACTCACTGCATACTGTACACTAATATAAAATCCAGATGGACTAAATATTTATAGATTAAAAAAAACAAAACTATTAAAATATCAGAGAATGTTTGTTTTCATAATGGAGCGGAGAAAATCTTTCTAAAACATAACACAAATCCCAGAAGTTATCAAGGAAAAGATGAACAGAGTTGACTACATAACTATTTTTAAACTTCTATGGGTGGAAAAATCTCATGCACACAAAGCAAATGACAAACTAAACTGAAGAAAATATTGATTTCCTCTCCATATCCATTTGACAAATGAGGGCTAAGAAACTGATATGCAAAGAACTCGTACAAATCAACTTTTTAAAAAAGTACAATGGGAAGAAAAGTAAGAAAGAAAAAGATGAGTAAGAAAAACAGACAAATAACCTGGGGAAATGCGTTTTACAGAAGATGGCATTCAAATGGCCACTAAACACATGAAGAGATGCTCGGCTCCACAGAAAAACCAATGCAAGTGAACACAAGGTGATACTATTTCTCATGTATCAGATTGGCAAATATTAAAAGGTGTTGGGGCAGAGTGTCCATGGGTCCTCTTGTCACTGCTGAGAAAGTGCAAATTGGTCCATCAGTGTTGGAGAGAAGTTCACCAGTTTCTGTCAAGATTTTATACTTATGTGTCCTTTGATCCAGTGCATTCTGCCTTTGAGAATTTATTTTATAGAAACACTGGCAAGACTGAGCGAATGTACATATACAGGAAGTTCTCTGCAATATTGTTGGTAATAACAAAAGACTGGAAATACATGTGTATCAGCAGACGATGGAGGAATTCAAAGTATGCGCACACTATAGAGTGGATAAAGAATGAGAGAGCGCTATCCACACATGCCAACGTGGAAAGATGCCCACACTTAGTATTCTATTGTGAAAAAAATATAAGCAAGTTCAATGCATATATACTGTGTTTCCCCGAAAATAAGACCTAGTCTTATATTATAGTAAAATAAGACTGGGTCTTATATTCATTTTTGCTCCAAAAGACGCATTAGAGCTGATGGTCCGGCTAGGTCTTATTTTCGGGGAAACATAGTATTACCTCTATTAGGTTGGTGCAAAAGTAATTGCATTTTAAAAGGTTAAAAATAATTGCAAAAACCACTATACACAATAGCCAAGACATGGAAACAACCGAAATGCCCATCGGTAGATGGCTGGATTAAGAAACTGTGGTACATTTGTACAATGGAGCATTACACAGCCATAAAGAAGAAAGAGATCTTACCATTTGCAACAACATGGATGGACCTAGAGAACATTATGTTAAGTGAAATAAATCAGAGAAAGACAAATACCATATGATCTCACTTATATGTGGAATCTAAAGAAAAGAATAAATGAATGAACTAATCAGAAACAGTCTCAGAGACATAGAGGAAAAACTGAGGGTTCCTAGATGGGAGGGAGAGTGGGAATGAGGGGGAAGGTAAGGGGATTAGAAAGCACAGTCAGTAACCACAAGATGGCCACGGGGATACGAAAGTCAATTTGGGGAATGTAATCAATAATGTTGTAAAGATTTCGTAGGGTATCCGATGGTCTTGTTAGGGAGACCACCTCAGGGATGATGTAGATGCCTGATCACTGCACTGTGCACCTGAAGCTGAAGCTGAACAATAATGAATGTCAACTACAATTTTATATATATATATGTATATATAGTTACAAGAAGTGGAGTACAGCATTAGGAATAGGGACAGTGGAAATGTAATGGCTCTGTGCGATGTCAGAGGGGTAGTGGATGCGGGGAGGGGGGTTGACACTGTGTGAGGGATATAAATGATAAATGTCTATTACATTGTTTTGTGCACCTGAAAGTAATAAAAAAAATAATAATTGCAAAAACTGCAATTACTTTTGCACCAACCTAATAGTATTATCATATAGATAAGATATATATTTAAATGTTATATCTTTATATTTTTTAAATGATCTCCATATTATTTGTATATAAAATGCACATCCATATGTATATATATGATTACGTGTAACTACGTATGTTGGAAATTTACACACCAAATTGTTGACAGCGATTTAGATTGAGGAAAAGGTTGAAATTCACATTTTATTTCTCTGTCACTTAAAATGTTTTCAATGAGTACATATTACTTTTGTAGCAATATTAAAAATCACTTTTATTCAAAATATTTTAACTGACATTTTGGTTTATGTGTCAGTGTTTGTGAGTTGGTTAGTAAAAGTCTGCCTCTGAAGACTGACTTTCAGCCTGCTAACAAATAAGGTTTTCTGCTGGATCATGTTTCCCTCTCCTAGCTATTATAGACTCCTCACCAAGAAATCTGGCTTTATATTGGAGCTCGAGTTTGCAAGGATTGCCCTCTTTCTTGAGGGAGTCAGAAAGGCCACTTGTATTTGCCCAGGACTCACTGGGGCGTAGTAAATATGCCCCAAGTGCAGTCTGGGTGAACCCTTAGCAATTAAGCTATCTTGTTCGGTGTCCCTTTCGCCGTGGGGTTATAGGAGCTGCCTTTCCCAGCACAGACTGTGAGCTCCCCCAGGGCAGGCACCAGGCATGTCCCACTGTTGTCTGTATTCCTAGGAGCCAGCACAGAAAATGTTACTTGACCTAATTTATTAACACAAACATAGACTAAGAGAAATTGCCCACCAGGCAGATGGTGAAACCTGGCTATAAAAGTGGCATAAGGAAGTGAGATTATAGTGAGCTGTGAATGGCAGGAGGGCAAGAGGAGAAAGGGCAGATACAGCAAGTCAGTTTACTGAAGAGCCACTTTTGAGAAAGGGAAGAGGCAGCCAGCACCTTCTCAACATCTTGGATAGGGCTAATGGGGCGTGGAGCTTGTCCATTTTAGGAACAGAGAGGTGGGCAGAGATGTACTCTCTTCTATCCTGCAAAGCCAGTGGGCGAGGATATAATTGGTGTTGCTGCTGCTGACATCTGCAGGAAAACTGCTTTTGTGGTGGAGATAGCTTAATAAAAGCATGTGGAGACAACGTGTTATAGCGCATGAGAAATGGAAAGGTTGGCATGAAATACTTATTTGTCTTTGTATCCCCAGTGTCCAGGGCCTGGCACAGAGCAGGGACTCGGTAGACGCTTGAGCAGGAAGGAAGCAAGGGAGGAGATGGGGATAATGACGCAAGGACATGCAAGCTCTTTTCTACTGTCACGATATCAGGGATGTTGGAGGGGTCCCAGAAGACTGCCTCCACTTCACTGCCCCTCCTTGGACTTCCATATTCTTATGTAGTGGGTGTGGGGGGACAGAGAGCACGTTGGACTAGCTCAGTGATTCTGACCTGGCGTCCCAGGACCCTAGGGAACTCTCAAGATAGAAATGGGTACCATGAGCTATTTTAGTACTTCTAAATGCATGACAGGAATGGTGCATTTTGCTCAGGATAAGACTGTATATGCTGACAGGCCAGGTACTTTCTTTGTGGCTGGAATTCCATCGTCCTCAAGAAACAGGAAAGCATTTGGATCAAGCCCGCTCTGCGGGAGAGCTGACCCAAGTTAGATCATATCTATCTGGTTCGGTCTTTGGCCAAGTGACTAGTCTCTCTTGAGCATTTTTTTCCTCTTCAGTGAAATGGGGGTGAGAACAGTACCCCACATAGAGGCTTATTATGGTGGAGATTAAATGAGCTAGCACACATAAAGCGCTTGGCACTTAGCCTGTCCTGAAATCAGCCTTTGGCAAATGGTAGCTACTATCATTATTAATTCAGGGTTGGAAGTCTGTACATCTCATGCTAATCAGAATCTCTGTACCTATATATATTGATTAATAAATAATAGGAAATGAATAAATTATTAATTACTTAGGGCAACTTTTTGGAAGACGACATTTTTCAAAACATGAGACCCCGCTGGAGAGAAATCAGGAGTGTACATAAGAGGACAGAGATTGAGCCCCTTTGTGTAAGTTCCGTTTCAGCTGGAGTCTAATAAGAGACTAAGATCTCTCCCTTAGGGCCTTGGCATAATTGTTGTCTATTTGGAATGCCTTTCTCTGTCCCCCTCTCTGCATGGCTGACTTCTATGACACCTCCTCCAGGAAGCCTCCCATGGCCCTGGCTCGTCTGAGTTGGGGCCCTTCTGTAGCACACTGGACTCACTCCTTTGAGGGCAGCCACTGCATTGTGCGGTGCTTTTAGACTGGTGATTCTCAACATTGACCATGCATCAGAACCAAGCTAAGGGCTTATTAAAACAGAGGTTGCAGGGCCCCACCTTCAAAGAGGTCTGATTGGGTCCCGAGAATCTGCATTACTCACATGTTCACAGTAGTTGCTGATGCTGCTGCCCGCAGGAATTACACTTTGAGAACCTCTGGTTTAGACCAAGCGTTCTAAGACACCAAAGAGCTTACCTGTTTATCCCCCACTGCACCTTCAGCAGCACCTCAGTCTCAGTTATTATTACATAGAAAGAGAAAGTCAAATAGCAAGGGGAAATACCAAAGATTTCCCAAGGCCTTGTGTGCTCACAGCCAGACAGTGGTGCTGACCTGGCTGGAAGTGTGTCCAGTGTTCCAGGACTGGAGGTGAGTGTCCAAGTAGAGGGCAGAGAAAGCAGGAGGGCCTTATCCTGGGTCATAGCGCCCTCTGGTGTCAACATCTCAGCTCTGCACCTGGAGTTGCAAGTGGATGACAAGAAGGGATGGGTTTTCCCCTCTCCACCTCGCCCTTGTCACAACCAGAGGTAACTTGCTAAAACCCCGCTCTGACCATATTCCCCTTTGTCCATCCCCTGGGTTAAAGCCCACCCATAGCTCTCCACTGCCTTCTGGACAAAGCTAAACATTCAACGTCCTTTGCTGTCTGCCTCCTTCACATAGACACACGCTTGTCTCTCAGTTGCCTGCTGCTCTCCTCCAGAATCCTTTGTTTTATCCACACAGACAGGCCATGGACTTTATGCCTTCCTACATGCTAATCTTCCTAATGGGACTGCAACCACCTTCTCCCTGTAAGAAAATTACTCTTTCTTTAAAGTCAAATGTGACTTCTTCCAGGAAGCCTTCCTGGACTCTCCAAGGCAGAAGTGATTGTTTGTAGGGCCCTGTGCACAGACAACTATAGCAACCTCACAATGCATATAAGTACTAGCTTGTGGGGGTCTGGGTCTTCCTTGAGACCATGAGCAATTTGGGGGCTCCTGACTCAGCTTTATTGTCTCAATAAATGCTTATGGAATTTAAAGAGCTGTTTTTCTACCTCTACTGCTTTGTCTAGCCCCTCCCTCAAACCTGAAAGTCGCTTTCTAGTACCTAAGGCTGCATAGATCCTTAGATGTTATTCATTCATTAATTCGGTCAGCAAACAAGTTGGAGGCCCTCCTAGTGCAGGGGATGCAGAAGAGAATAAAACAAGACAAAGTTCCTGGCCTCTGAGTTTATATTCTAATGGAGGAGAAAGACAACAAAATATATTACATACTGTTAAGCACTGATAAGTGGTATAAAGAAACCTGAGCAGGGATAGCAGTTGATGGAGGGGGTCTATTTTAGGCAACGTGGTTGGGGAATTCTCACTGATGAGGTCATCTTCGAGCCAAGATCTGGACAGAGTGAAGCTTTGACCATGCATACGTCTGGGAGAAGGGTTCCTGGCAGCGTGCAAAGTCCCAGAGGTTGCAGCAGGCTCAGTGTGTTCTAGGAACAGTGAGAAGGCCAGTGTTTGAAGTCAGGCGATCCAGAAGCAGACCCTGAGGTGAGGATTCACGTGCAAGTGATTTATGAAATGCTCCCTTAGGGGGCAAGGTGGGGAGCAACCAAAAAGGGCACTGGGGAATCGGGGCAGGGAAAGGGAGGCCAAGAAAAGGTGTGACTTCAGACAGAAATTGGGGAGGTGGGCTCAGCCTGATCCCGCAGGGAGCTCTGGCACGTGACTTATGCCTTAGAGTCTGAACCAACCCAAGGCAAGGTTGCTGCGACTTTCATGCTCCCATCAAACCCCAGTTTAGGGTCACCCCAAGGAGATGTGAATTCTCAGATGCTTCATGTGGGCAAAGTGGGCTCCAGGAGGCTGAGGGCAGCCCCTGGTCCCCAAAAAGCTACGGGGAATGGGCATTGGAAGCAAAACCATACAAAGCTGGGGACCACACACACAGTAAGGGAAAATGGGGATCAAGGTGGAGCAGTAACGTGATCTATTATAATCAATAAGGCTGAAGAACAGAAGTCAAGGGGAAGAATTATAAGATCCAAGTCAGCTGAGACCAGACTAGATAAACTAATATCTGATTTTCCTCAAGGAGGCGACATGCCAAGCTAAAAAACTACATTTCCCAGCCTTCCTTGCATCTAAGGGTGGCCAGTTCTAGACATTGAGATGTAAGTAGAAGTGTGCTGGAGGCTTCTGAGAAAGCATGGATTTCCTGATGGAGGTAGCACCTCTTCCTCCTTGCTGCTCCCTTCTTGCCTTGAATGTGAACCTGAGGTTGGAGGTAAAGCAGCCATCTTGTAATCATGAGGTCACAATGAGGCAAACATGAGAATAAAAGCTTCATGCTAAGGATGGTGGAGCAGAAAGACAGAAAGCGCCTGAGACCCAGTGATGTGGAGCAGCTGCCCCAGCCTGGGATACCTATCACCAGACTTCTTTTTTTGGAGGAGAATACATCCCTATTTGACGACGTCGTTGACTTTCTACTCCATGCAGCTGCACATCCCCCTGACTGACACTTCCTCCAGTCCATGTGGCTCTACAGAGACTCCCGCCGTGTATGAGCACTGGTTCCTAAGCAAGCGCATTGCACATTTCTGTGCTTTGCCCATTTACAATTTGGGAGCCAAAAAGACTCCACAACGGGCTCTGAGAACTCCTGCAGTATTAAACCTGTACTTAAGCTTTAGCATAGAATCCTCCCAAATTATTTGACCACAGAACTTGTTTTGTCTCGGAATCACTATTTTTATTAGTTAGGACAGAGCTTTCCAACTGGTGTTGTAGCCCATGAATGGGCTACAGGCATGTTGACCTGTTCAACCACTCAAGAACTTACTGCCACTGAAAATATATTTGAACACTTAGGTGGTTCCCTCTGTAAACTTCCTGAATTTGGTAATAATGATTTATGTGGCTAAAATTTTATACAAAGCATCTGCTGCCAGAAAGGGTATGTCACAGCCACATCATGCCACCTCCCCAGAGGTGCTCATCAAGTCACCTCAAGTAGTCTGATTAGGATCCTAGGCATGGCTTGTTTCACAGCTGCAAACATTTTGTTTTGCAAGTACAGATAAAATATTGACGTTTCTTTTACTTAATTTTCTCTTATTTTCCACATTTTCCCCACAGAAGTATGGATATTATTACTAGTTAATGTTAAATGTTTCCATATTGAAAATATTTTTTGTTAATTTCCTCAGTTGCTAATGTCTTGATCGAGTGAATGGCTAGGGATTTTTAACACCACCCTTCAACACAGCTTGATTCTTGATGGAATTTCAGAACGAATTATTGTTTGCTTTTAAAAATGAGAAAATGTTTCTAAAGTTAAAATATACCTACTTTTCCCCAGCAGTTGTAGTCCTAGGGATTTATTTACCCAATACGCAGTGAGTACATAGTATGTCCACAAAAAGACATGCACGGCATGTGTACAGCAGCTTTATTCATAAGAGACCCAATGGGAAACAACGCAACTGTTCATCAACAGATGAATGAATAAATTGTGATTTAGTCACACAATGGAATACCACTAGGCAATAAAAAGAAACAAACTGTAGCTACACGTAACAATAAAAGGATGAATTTCTCAAACGTGACGCTGAGTTGAAAAACCAAGTAAACGAGCACATATTGTATGATTCCATTTATACTAAGTCCTCAAACAGGCAAATCTAACCTATGGTGCTACCGTGTTTCCCCAAAAATAAGACCTAACCAGAAAATAAGCCGTAGCATGATTTTTCAGGATGACATCCCCTGAACATAAGCCCTAATGTGTCTTTTGGAGAAAAAATTAATATAAGACCTTGTCATGCGCGGTCTCTGCTCCCGCTCCCCACATAAGAACACAGGACATGGCGAGGCCAAAAAGGAACACCCACGGAGCCATAGATAGGGGAGTCATACCATTATAGTCTCACCGGCAGCTGGGTTGGAGACACAGGAAGCAGGAGCCACACTATCTGCAACCTGCTGTCCACTTCTCTCTGCCAACGTATCTCACTTTCTAGCTGCAATCCGCTGTGCTAACTGCAATCCCCTCTTGCTGGCTCAGCCACCATCTTCTTGCTAGCCCCCATTTGCTGCTAGCGTAGCCACAGCAGTTATATTACTGGCCAATGACTCACTGGTTACAGCTGACGGCCAACTAGCCACAGCTGATGGCCATCCAATCACAATTGATGGCCATTTACTACCTGAGCCAGCACCTTTCCACATGAGGCTGAGAGCCTGGAAACTGCACTCCTGGCTCTGTCCCCACAGACCTGGTCTTATTTTCAGGGAAACACGGTAGAAATCAGATCAGTGTTTACTTGGGAAGAGATGAAGCTGATTTCTGGGGAGGGTGGATATGGTCTCTCTTTGGATCTGGAAAAGTTCACTGTGTGAGCTGCAGTTCGTGCACTTCACACACCTCACTCTGTGTATTTTATATCTCAATAAAACAATTAAAAACAAAATATATCTAATTCCAAAAATAATTGAAAATAAATTAATCAGATCAATTATTGAAGAGACTAAGACTTTACAGCTTCAGAAAACTGATTTTCAGAATGTTTTTATCATACTCGAATATGAGTAATAGTATATGTTGTTAATTTTCAGAATTTTAATTATGAAATGAAATGAAAATTAGTATTCAATATTTCCTATTTTGCTTACTGAATTTTTTTTTTTAAAAAACAAACAAACTTGAATGCAATGTGTATAAGACATTCTTATACAGGCAAAAGACCTATAGGTATAAAGGCCTATAAGTACTTTAAATAAATTTAACTTTTATGAATAATTATTTTCCCACCCCAATGAACAACTTTTTAATTAAAACTGGGATGTCATCAGAAATCACAATACACAGTAGTACAAAAAAATGTTTGTCATTCAACCGGCAATAAATATACCAAGGGTGACTCCACATGTGTACTCTGGGATCCTCCCTCCAGTTCTGTCCTTTGGCCCAGGAGTCTTATGTCCTAGAAAACTTGTCATGTGAAGCAGGGAGGCCAGGCCATCTCTGCCTACACCTAACTGCAAGCCATTCAGACCTCTAACATTCCCCTATGACCCCTAAGTACCTGTCCCAGTGAGACCATCCAAAGTTGACAGTCCTAGTGAGAACCATCTATCTGGCATTTCCAGATTCTACCCTGAAATGCTTTCCTCAATCCATCACCTGCTCTGTGGTGTTTTCCAAACCATCTTGTTCCCATGCTGTATACCATATAGAAACATGCTCCCTACCAGTGTCCCTGAGAGGTAACATGATACCACCTTGAACCAAGCATTCTTCATAATGTTGAATGGATGCATCAATACTCTGACCCTCCTAGAATGTGACATTCTTCCTCTGCGGGGCCTGAGCCCAGACAACCACACCAAGATAATGACAGACTCTGGACCGAGCATGTTATATTCTTCAAGAACTATAAAAAACGGCATCTTGTCCTGCTGTAACGTATTATTTTGCATAGGCTGCAGCTGAATTCATTCTTTGCTTTGTGATGCATTTTTGTCTTTCACAAGATCCATTCCTCTTTAAAGATAATACGAAGTAGTTTAAGTTGTCATTCATATATGTAGCTTTGTATTTCTCTTGAATCTTAATTCCAAGATCAAATGGAACCCAATTTCTAAGCCAATGCAATGCTATGATCATTGCTCTAACACAACAAAAACTCACACTCTAATCTATCTCACAGCATATAAAAATATAATGTACAGGAATGTTCACTAATAAGAGGAGGAACTCTAAGATAACATACACATTTTTTCAAAGGTCATCTCTTCTATACCTAACTGCAAATCATTCAGCCACTGCACGAAAATATTGATCTTTGGTAAATGTTTATCATTGCAAAACAAAAACCAAAGTTCTTTTTTGAGCTCTGCTACAACACTTTCAGGCAGAGCTCAAGAAACGGGTGGCAAAGTCCTGCCCTTAATAGTCAAAGTCAAAATATCTCGCCCACTTTCAGAATCACTCATTTCACAAGCCCACAGGAAAATCATCAACACTAAATTTGGGGCTGAAGAAGCAAATAGAAAAGTTGTCACTTCCAAAAAATCCTATAGACACACTGAAAACATCTCAGATGACATAGAACCAAAGCTAATTCAGAGGCTCGAAAAAGCTTTTATTGCCGACTAATGACTCTACAGTCAGCAGTAACTATGGTCAGTTAGAAGCAGCAGCAGAGTTCTCAGAACCGGGGAGGAGGAAACAGTCAGAGGCCAATGAGCACCTTCAATTGACTAAGATATGTGACAACACTGGGTGAGTTTGGTCTTCTGGGGTGGCTGTGACAATAACAAAATGTCAAGGCTTTACTTCACAAGTTCATTCCAAAAACCCTGAGATTTGAGCAATGTTCTTTCATGCACAGAAACGTAACGTATGTAAAGAATGTCCTTGGCAATCTGAATTCCACAACAAATGATATAATCAAAATGATGAATTAAACCCCACGCCGCTCAGCCCTGTATCACTTCAGCCTTATGTGAAACAGGACAATAAAACTACTCTCTGCTATTTCATACAGAAATGGGTTGACTCTTCAAAGAAGAGTTTTGTCAAGAGTTTGTAAGTTTAAAACATAATAAAAATAAAATTTGAAAATTGTGAACCAGTTTCACTTTGCAAATTTTTTTGAAGGATAGTCATTAGCTTTAAAAATCTGACTTTCTTAACTGACATTATTGAATGTCTGAATGAACCTGATCAAAAATTGTGAGAATCATCTTAAAGTGTATTTGTGTAGTAATGGGTTAACTCAAAAGTCCTGGGTTGTCAACACCCTGAACATCCCAAGGGTCTTCAAGATTAGCCGTTGACCAGCTCCTGGGAGATAAACTTTGAGTCCTTGGAATCCTGCCTGATGACAATGCTTTCATATCTCTAAGTCCTTGGACCATGTTGCATCAGCTTGACTTCTGGAGGCCTGGAGACTCAGTGTTCAAGGTCAGTCATATATGATTGACCCCTAATTGAAAACCCTGGACTCCAAGGCTAGGTGAGCTTCTCTGGTTGCAACACTTTGTCCATATTTTCATACGTCATTGCTCAGAGAATTAGGTCCTCTCTGTGTAGGAGGATGACTAGAAGCTTTGCTAAGTGTCTCCTGGATTTCACCCAATTGCCTTTCCCCTTCACTGATTTTAATCTGTAATCTTTCAATGTAATAAACTGTAACCCTGAGTATACCAACTTTCCTGAGTTCTGTGAATCCTAGCAAATCATGGAGGTTGAGGGTGGTCTTGGGGACCCCCAACACAATATTAATATGTGCTAACCTCATTATGGATTCAAAGAAAAAACTTACCTTTGGAGAAGTGAAATTACAAACGGGTTACCAGTGAAGGAAGTTGGAGCTATTATTTGAATCCTAAAGAAAAAGTATGAAGACTAATAGGGCAAAGTCCTTGTATGAAGAAAATTTCATCATAGTCTTAAAACACTTGACCTGAACAGAGTATTATTGTATTCTAAAGCCGTTTATGTTACTACAAGAAATTTCAACATTACATTTTTGTCAAAAAAAGACCATTGAAAACCAACAAATGAGTTTCTGACAATTGGAGGAAAAAATGATAGAGATCACTGCCACTCACAGCATGGATTTGTGAAAAAAAAAAAAAAACGTTTCTGTCCATGCTAAGCTTGAAGAGACCTTAATTAGAAAATACAACCAGGAATTTTGTAGCCATTTCAAATTTAGAATCAATTTTTAAAAATCATCTTCCTTTCTCATCAAAAATTTGAAAAGATGTTATTTGGAAGTTTTATTCTAATTCATTATGTACTATTTTCCTAAATACTTTGTAGTTTGTTTATTTTCATAATTATGTACTATCAAGAAAATGCAATTAGTATTTTCACCCAGTCCTATGCAGACATCCCCAAATCTTGTTTACCTTAGTGTGCCCCATACTTGTATAAATACTACCATTTTCTACATGTCCCACGAGGCAAAACACGTTGGGAAGTACTGAGTTAAAAGAGTTTGAT
This sequence comes from Rhinolophus ferrumequinum, assembly GCF_004115265.2. Taxonomy (NCBI): domain Eukaryota; kingdom Metazoa; phylum Chordata; class Mammalia; order Chiroptera; family Rhinolophidae; genus Rhinolophus; species Rhinolophus ferrumequinum. The sequence goes on from NC_046292.1 coordinate 28,688,787, forward strand.
TTCTGTAAACAAATTCAAAATAGTGGTGGCTTAAAAATATAGAATTGTATTTCCCCCTCAGGTAACAATCCAGACATAAGCAGTCCGGGGACGTGTGGCGTCTCCTTAGCTCATTGCTCGAATGCATTCCTGCCAGCAAGAAAGAGAAAGAAACCATCATCTATCTAGTTCACGTATTTCGTTGTTGCATTCAACATGTATTGTTAGCTACTCCCCTACCTGCGTTATTGCCCTATTGACTGTAGGCTTTTGGGGCAGGGAGCATCCTCATTACACACAGCAGGCATAGAGGCAGACAGACGTGGGTTCAAGCCCCCTCTCTGCTGATTATAAAGCTGGGGATTTGGGCAAGTACCTACCCTCCCAAAGCCTTTGTTTCCTCATGTGTGAAATGGAGAGAGGAAGAGAATCAGCCACAAAGGGCTGTGTGAGAATTACGTGAGGAATGCAGGTAAAGCACTCAGTACTGAGCCTGGCGTATAGCGTGGGCTGATGGAGCTAGGAATTTTTCTGTATCCCTGGTACCCAGCATGGAGCCTGGTACAGGGGAGTCTGCGTCAGTGTTGGCTGAGATGAACTGAATTGAATCGGGCTCAGGGGAAGGACATTAATTCTCTAACACAGGAGGCCTGCCCTGTGTGCACAGCAGGCTTTGGCAGCCACAGAAAGCCCTAGGTAAAGGTTTTCAGGAACTGACAGTTGGAAGTCAAGCTAATGTGCTCTGAAGGGCTAAGAACACGGGCGGTGTGATGACAGCATCTGCTATACCAGATGACACCATTTTTACATATTTAGGGAAAATTCTCTAGGTATTTCCCACATTTTATCTGGGATGGAGAAGGAGTATTATCAGAAGTGGGCAGTGGCAGAAGAGAGTGATTATTCTCTAGGCCCTGGGTGAAAGGGAAGCAGCGGCTGTTATTCTCTGAAGCGGGGATGTGGTGACAGACAGATGCAGAACCACTTGATCTCTGTGCACCATCAGCTCCTCTTCCCAGAGGCTTGGGCCCACTGGAGTGGGACCTACCCAGAGGCTTCAGCCTCCCAACTTGCCCCTTCCGGTGACCGGACATTCCTGGCTTCTCTACTTCCCAGAAAGCACCTTTGATCGTTTTTTAGAAGGATTTGTGACTGATTCCTTCTCTGACTTCCCCATCTCCCCTCTCGGGACCTCCACTTCCTCAGCTCCTCCTATAGTTGTGCAAAGTCTACGTCATATAATAAACGCCTCATGCCATCAGTGTAAATCCAATTGGTTGGGTCTGTTTTCCCCACTGTTGGTTTGGGTTTGGGCTTTATTTTGAGTTCATGCAGTTTTGATTCATTGATCTAATTTCTTGCTTCCGGAATTTTTACTCCTGTCATTTCTCCTGTTCGCCAGCCCTTATGGTTTTATGTATCTTTAAATACATTTCTTTATTGTAGTTTTGGTGAGGTTTCAGTGGGGAGGAAAAGTTTGATGCGCTGGTTCCATCTACCATCTCAACCAAGAAGTCTTCTCACCCCGGAGGGCTTCCGCGCAGAGTAAACTGTTTGCAGTTTCCTAAAGGGAAAACTCCCCCTGCCTGTGGGACTCTGCACACGATCCCCCCTCCCGCCCACCCCCTCCCATTCCTCCACCCCCTGGCCTCCCTTCCTCTCTATGTTGGCACGTGCCCATCCTTAGAGACATTGCTCTGGGAAGCTGTCCTTGGCCACCTGATGGGTTTGGTGCCGGCACCCTCCTGGGGCTTCCAAGGCACCCCACTGCTTTCCCCCAATACTGTACTGAGCTCAGTATTTCAATTGCCTGTCATCCTGGTGCTTGGGACAGTGCCTAGCACAGGGGAGACACCTACACACGCTCTGTAAATAAAGGAAAGAATTAGATGCTTATTTTGCTGATCCGTTTGCTTTGTTTGCATAATGAGAATCAGAGGAAGATGATTTCTTTCCCTAAAATGGAAGTGGATCTGACAGGAAGGAAGGAGAGAGAAGGTACAATTTAAAGGAGCTATATAGAATGTGGTGAATCTTAAGATTCTTGAAAAAACAAAGAGCTTTTATAGATGACCATATTATTCCCAGTTTGGCTTTACAGAGTCCTGAGAAAACGAATCTATGGTGTTAGAAGTCAGGGTAGTGGTTACACTTAGGGGCGTGGTAAGCGGACGGGAAAGAGGGAGCTTCTGGGTGGCTGGTAATGCTTTGTTTCTTGGCCTAGGTGCTAGTTACATGGATGTGGTCAAATACTCGTATATAAAAATTCATCAAGTTGTACACTAGTGGTTTTTACACTGTTATGTATGTATGTTATACTTTAAAAAAACTTTACAAAATATAAGTAAATAATTTTCAAAAAAAAAACAGCCCTAATTTTTTTCTCCAGAATAACATCACCTCTACTACCTCATCCTCGTCAATCTTTCCAGCTATTTAAACCCACAAACAGATGGGTGTTTTTCCCATATTCCCTTGAACTCTAGTTAACTATATGATGAATGCAGGTATTTTAAAAGGTTGAATCATTTTTTTAAAAAAAACTCTCATCATGTACAACAGGAATCGACGTGCTAATTATATAAACTTGGTAGTTGCTGGATAACCTATGAGTCCTAATTTCCCCCAGGTGTAAAAGGTGCCTTTTGAGTGAGCATGGCATTAATGGCAGGAGTATGAATTGTTCTTGGAGACAGAAATAGATCTCTTAGAGAGATCTTAGATACAGATGTCTGGAGCCTGGCCCCAGAATTTGAAATTATAACTATTGAGTTCTATACATATATTATGGTTCCACTGAGTACTTCCTGGGTGCAAATGTTTCTAAGTCTGTCCATCTCCTGACTGTCCATCCACTTTGCTACATTCCATTAGGTCACTCAATTCTGTGGCAGTTGGGAGAATACTAGGCGCCCAGAGGGAACACGGAGAATATTGACATACTGATCCCTTAGTGATCCTCAGTCCACAAGTGACCCTGGGGAAACATTGCTTGGAAACACCTGAGACCCTTGGATTACTGAGCTGGGCTCGTGTAAGCATTGCTCTGGTGGTGTCTTCCCAGCAACTGAAACACAACAATTGGTTTTCTTGCAAGAACATTCATTTGCCTTTGTCAGATAGGTGGGGAAAAGCCAGATCAGGAGGACGTTAAAAGTCATGAGGTAATTTCACCATCTTGATGCAGTTTATCAAATATTTACTGAGGGCTTGCTACGTGCCCAGCACTGTGCTAGACGCTGTGGACAGAATGCTCTGCCTCTAGGGTTTTGATATTGGAAGTGTGTCGGGGGCCGCAATGTGGTTGGAAGCACGTGGTGGGAGCTTGTCTTGAAGCTCTGTTTGCATAACGAGCACACAGTTTTTACTAGGTAGAGTTTGTTTGAGGTGGTTCTGGAGAGCCTATGGAAGTCTGGGGGAGCTTTCACCACTCCTTCTTGCAGCTACTGGAGCTGAAGAGAGGCAGTTCTTTCTCTGTGTAGAAAGAAGCAAATCCAGGTAATCCCAATATAATATGGTAAATGCTGGGACAGGTGAATAAAGAGAGGGCTCTCTAGATCAGAGGAATGGTACTCAATGTGCATGAGAGGCTGGGAAGGTTTATCACAGGTGGGGATACTGGACATGAGACCTGTTTGCTATGTTTTCTGAACCCAAAAGTCAAAACACCTGATCGGAAAAGTGTTCATTTTCTTGTCTACCCATTTGTTTGCATTCAAATTCTTATAGGGGTTGAATAACAAAATGACATTTGGTTCCATATGTAACACATTACTTTTATTAAAAATAAAATTTCAAGAAATCAGATTATGCCCCAAATCTGGGATATGTGGTGGTGTTAGCAGCTATGGTATGTTTACCAAGTAAGAATTTATTGTTATGCTTGCACAATATAATAACATGTTTTTATAGTGTTTTCTCTTTTTTACTACATTTTCCCCCCTAAATGTATTACTGAGGCACTAGTGTATGATTATACTAAATGGTCACATATAATAGTAACACATATTATGATATACCATACAAGAGACAGATGTCTCTGTCAGATTATTCTGACATGCCATCATATTCCCTGCGCAGGTCATTCATTAATTCTGAGGTGGATATGAATTTTACCCCTAAGCTCAACTGATGAAAGCCTTTGATTTTACCTTGAAGCTCGGAATAGCTTCATTGCACTTATCTCTGAGAGAGTGTAACAGTGAATTTGCTGCCCCTCAAAATCTACCCAGCACTCGGGTTAGAGAACAACCTTCAGAGAGGAACACCAGCAGATGCTTTAGCATTCACCCCTGAACAGGTCTTCAGAGGCTTCTCCCCCACACGGCGTAGTACTGTCATCCTAGTGACTCTGCAGAATCACTTGGCCTGAATTGGGCTTTGTGGCCCTGCCCTCAGCCCTTACTGAGACTCATGAAGAACTGCCCTGTGCCACCGCCTGTGTGTCTGCTCTGTGATGTTGACACCATTCATCTTTCCATTATATACCCTGCGTCCTCTCCAGGAAAACTCGCAGGAGAAATTGATTTCTGATCTCAGTAGCAGGAATAATGGTCCTTCTAATTCAGTCAGGAAACATTTACTGAGCATCTACTACATGTAGGCAGTGGGACGCAGATACACTCAAAAAGAAACCTAGTCTGGCAGGGAACACAGACATCAAATAACTAATTACTTCATCAATTACTATGGTTTTCATAAATGCTAACAAGGAAAAATAGTAGGGGGGACTTAGAGGTGCCAGTAAGGAGAATTAGAGGGTCAGTGAAGGGCTATTTGAAGAAGTGATACTTCTCCTGAGCAGTTGTATGATTTTCTACTTAATCATACCAACCCTCCTCACTTTGGCTGCTGGGATGTTAAAAGTCAAATTTGTGACTCATCTCTAGAAAGGGTGCAGGATTTGGGATCTAATTTAATTTCTGGATTCATTTATTTGTGGAACAAATATTTATCTAATGTTATCTAATGTCTACTGTGTGCCGGGACCAGCTAGACACTAAGCAGGCGACAATACATCAGATAAAGAGGCTCCAGACCTCACAAGACGGAGGTTTGGACAAGAAAATGAACTATTAAAATACGATATGTAGGTGCAATGCTTAGGGAAGTCCAGGAAGGAATAGAAGAATGGGGGAGAAAGGCTAACCCCAACTGGAGGGAAGGAGGCTGTCCAGAAAAGTTACTTTGGGGAATGGAAGGCCAAGCTGAAATGTGACATTGTAAGACAAAGGGGAGGGGCTAGTCCAGCAGTGGTCTGTACAAAGATCCAGATGTGGGGATGGATGGCATGTGTGGGGAGTTCAAGGAGTTCAGTGTGGCTAGAGCATGGAATAGGTCACGTGGCTAGAGAGGTAAACGGAGGCCAGTTTGTGCCTTGCCTTATAAATCAAGCTGTGGTTCTGCCTCTACCCTGAAGGCAAGGAAAGGTCATTGAAGACAAAAAGTTCCTATCCTTATTTTTCCTGTGCCTCATTTTCTCATATTTTATACACACACACACACACACACACACACACACACACACACACACGGCCTTAAATCCTTTCATGAGCAAAGTGAGGGTATAAGCAACTAATTCACTAAATAACACCCTTAAAGAAAGCTAGCTCAAGTGAGGAAAATCCAACATAACACATTCATTCTGAACTAACACGTAGCCAATAAGAAAGAATGTAGACATATTTACAGAGTATCTCTTGAAAGATAAACAAGAAACCGGTCATAGCGGTTGTCTCTGGGAGGAAAACTAGATGGCTGGGGAATAAGTATGGGAAGGAGACTTTTTCTATGTGTTCCTTTTTTCACTTTTTGAATTTTGTACCATTTATGTATTTATTAAAAACAAAATTTAATTTTAGAATAAGTAACCGTGATCTGGGGAAAAAATTACAAATTTCAGTGACTGGTTGCAGTCTCCCTCCTACCCCGTTGCTCCCCCAGATAATCTACTAGAGAGCCAGATTAGGATGACAGCATATTGATATGAAAATGAAAAAAAGAAACCAAAGGAAGCCTTGCTGATGAAACAATTAACAAGATTTAGTGATGGGTAGGATGAGGGGGCAAAACAGAAAACAGGATTCAAAGTGATCCTGTCCCATGTGCGCTCAGGAGGGTGTTTATACTTCTCAGTCTTGTCTTCGTCATATGTAAATAGTAATAATGATGGAGTTGGCATCATAGAACAGTAGTGGGAATTAAATATACTAGGCCCTGGTTATTAAAAGGTGAATAAGACTGTACCAGATAAGGGAACCGAGACACAGAAAGGAGGGGACAGAGAATAGGCAATTTCAGCGCCCTGTGATAAATGTCTTAGGGTGAGCATGGAGTGGACACGGGAAGGACATGGAGGAGGGGTGCTGCTTTCGGTTGGATTCCCTAGGAACGAAGTCTGAGATGGGGTTCTTGTGTAAGTGAATGATAGAGGAATGGTCTGAAGTGAAACCGGTGAGGGAATAAGGGAAGCAAGAGAGGGCAGGGAAGAAGCTAGACAGACGGTGTGTTTAGCTCAGGGTTGGCAAACTTTGGCCTTCAGACCAAATCTGTTTTGGAACACAGCCACAATTATTCTGTTTATGTATTATAAGCTATGGCCACTTTTGTGCTATGAACACGGAGTTGAGTCGCTGTGACTGAGACCGTTCAGCCCACAAAGCTTCGTTTTAACTATCTGGCCCTTTATAGAAAGTTTGCCAACCACTGGTTTAGCTTGGTTTATCCCCGGGTGAACTCTAGAGCCTGAATAGCATTGCAGAATTGTCTCACCTGAAGACAAGGCACCTGGCCTTTTGTACCTTTGCACAGGGCTGATTTCAGGGCCGCATGCTTAGAAGGGCCCCAAACCTGGAGTTCGAGAGAGGTCCAGACTGGAAATATATTTGGGAGTTGTCAGAATATAAATGGTATTTATTTACTTGAATATTTATTTGTATTGTTTATTCATTTTTTGGAATATGTAACACATACACATGATAAAAATGTTTAAAAGGAACAAAAGACTACCATAGAAGGAATTTTTCACCCATTCTATTCCTTAGACACCTTTCTACTCTCCAGAGACAACTACTGTCACTAACTTCTTGTAACCTTTGGAGATATATTTTTTAATTGAAGTGTAACTGGCATACAATGTACCCTATTAGCTTAAGGTATATTTCATAGCAATTTGGTATTTATATACATATGAAATGACCACCACAATGTTATCAACTATCACCATACAAATTATTACATTATTGACTCTATTCTCTATGTTATACATTATATTCCCATGAGTTATTTATTTTATAACTGAAAGTTTGTACCTCTATTCGCCTTCACCTATTTTGCTTATCCCTCCCCTTCCCCCATCTGCTACCAGATGGTTTTCTGTATCTAGATGGTATTTAAAGTTGGAATGAGATTATCTAGAGAATGATTATAGGTGGAGAGGGGATCTTCTGAGTCTTTGGGCATACTGATGTTTACAGCTTAGGAAGAGGAAAGAATGTAGGAAAGGAAACCCAGAAGGGGAGGCCTGTGAAATAGGAGAAAAACAGAGAAAAACTTAGAAGCCAAGTAAAGAACATACGAATACACATATACACTCATACCATGCATACGCAGCCACATTGGTATTTTCATCTGGGACTTGTCAGTCTAGGCTGGTATGCAGAGCAGAGGTCTGGGAACACAGAGGTTAATTTTTGACAAGAGCAGTTTTAGTGGAATTACATGAACAGTAAATAGCCTGATCAGAATGAGTTCGAGGGAGAGGGAAGAAATTGGATACAGCAAGTACAAACACTTTCTAGGAGTTGTGCTGAAAAGGAGCATGGAGAAATGGAGTAGCCAGAGAATGATGTAGTCATGAGAAGGGTTTTGTTTTAAGATGCGAGAAATTGTATCATGCTAGTACAAATGATCTAGTAGAGGGGGAAAACTGATGATGCAGGCGGGGAGAACTACTAGCGTGACGTTCTTGAATAGATGAGAGGATACGGCATTTGAAGCCAAGAGGAGAGGTCGACCTCTAGAAGCATGGATAGTACAGAAGAGAAGGCAGAGCCTTTGTGCGCAGATAACAGATTGATGAATGTGGTTGTAGGAGCTCAAGGAAGTATTCCTGGAGACTTCTATGTTCTCAAATAGGAAGCAAGACCATCAGCTGAGAGACAGCGTCTAGGGGAGGAGATGGTAGAGGTTTGAGGAAGGAGAAGAAAGTGTCAAGTGGTCATCCAGAAGAGTGGCTGAGTTGAATGGCTCATTTTTGTACCTTCTACAGCATCTTCATTATTTCAGCAAGTACGTTCTCAATGTCTATCATGTTCCAGACACTTTGATAAACACCAAATACTTGAAAGAATGTGTGGCCATACACTTCAAACACATTCCAAGTATGTTTTAGATTTGTAGCTGAGTGTAGCTTGGGCAACTTGGCGAAGTAGGATCAGTGGGGAATCCAGATTTGGAAGGAACCAGAAGCCTCCTTATTTTTTTTTTTTAAATCCATTTGTTTGAGTGATTCTCCTGAAATACAAATCTGATCATGTCACACTTTTTAAAAAAATCCTTCAATGAAGACATATACGAACTTGTGAAAAATTGCTTCTAGTGAAGAAAACAGGAACACTGGGGTACAGAGATGAGAGGCTTACTTTTCAAGTCTACCCTTCTGTAGTGTTTGGAGGAAAAAAAATAAACATTTGCATATATTTACTACTCAGAAGAAAAACAAAACCCCCTCTCAGAAAAGTTTCTATGGTTTTCCGCCTTTATGAGAAAGGAAATCCTTAATTTGGTCTATAATACTCTGCATGGTATGGCCCTGCAGACCTCTCCTGCCTAATCTCATCTCTCTCTTCCTTTGGCTCTCTCCAACTCAGCCGTGCTAGGCTGTTTTGGGCCTCACGGCCTTTACACAGGCTTTTCTTCCTGCCTCACTCATACTGACTCTAACCTCTCCCTGCCCTCTCTTTGCCAGTAAACTTCAGGTCTCAGCTTTAAAGACACTTTTTTGGAGAAGAATTCCCTGCCTGCATCTCCAGCCCCCACCAGACTTGGTCAGTCCACGCTGGGCACTCACTCCCCTAGCATTGGCCGCTTCACAGCAAGCACTTAGGAAAATCATGAAGTGTCATTAGCTTATCATCAGTTGGCCTCATCGTTGGACCAAGGACAGGGTCCCTGGGAGCCCAGTACAACGCGTGGTACACAGTAAGTGTTCAGTGACTGTTACCTGGATGACACTGTACGTCTCTGGACCCTTGTCCAACTAAAGCAGCCACCGTCGGGGCAGATGGAGGGGAACACGAGCCAGATGAGGAAGGAGGCAGCGCCTAGCCGCTCTCTTGGCCTTCCTTTTTAGAGGCTGGGGTTCAAGGGTCGCGGCGGGAAAGAGGGGTTGGGGTTCGCACCACCAGGAACCTTCACACACATGCTTCCCAGGCCAGGCGGCTGAGGCACGGTGCAATGGACCTAGCCTTCTCTGGAAGGCTGCTGGGGCAGGGGGCTGCAGCCAGGTGACGGATTTGCCAGATGTAAATCCCAAAACGGCCTCCTCCCCTTCAAGAGAGGAAGCTTGCACAACCGGCTGTGACAAAAGCTGCTGGGCTGAAATGCCACAACCTGCCCGGTCTCGAATAGCTACTTGTCCAGTGGCGGCAGCAGGACCACAACCCCCAGCAGCCAGCTAAGGGAATGGGAGAACCTGTACTCTTCGCGCCTGCGCACTCAGGCTCTGCGCCGCGCGCACCCAGGCCCCACCTCGGGGAGGGCCTGCCCGCGCGCCCCGCCCCCCACCTCTGCGTGCGCACCGCCTAGTGCCCGCCTCTGTGAAAGACTGCTGGGCGCTTGCGGCCGAGCTGCTTCACTGGCTGCGGAGGGTTCACCGCGCACTTCACCCTCCTAGCAACTGAGCCGACTGGAAGTTTGAAGCCTGCTTCAGGTAGGCTGACTCCAGAGATCCCGGGAGAGCTCTTCTCCCGTGCAGGAATCGGCGCGAGCTGATCCCGGCGCGGGACAGCACCACCGTCGGTGACAGACACCGCTCCCACCAATCAGGGTTGAGGTGGCTCGCCGGTCTGCCCAATGAGCTGCGTGCCTAACGGGAGTGGGGCGGGCGACGAGGCCGGCAAGGAGCCGGCTCCCGCGCTCCGGGCCGCATGGCCCGGCGCGGCTAGGGAGACGGGCCGCAGTGGACTTGGGACAGCGGGGAAGGCCGTGGGGCCGGGGTTGCGGGGCCCGGCAGCGCCCTTTTCAGCGTGGCCTGGCTCGGCTGACCAGGAGACTGGGATGGCTCGTGGGATGGAGAGGGCCGTAAAGCTCGGTAGCTCCCTCTGCTCATCCCTCCGGGCGGCTGTCTCTCCATTTGAACTGCCCCGGGCCACGTCCCTCCGGCCTCGAGGCATGGCCGTAGCCACTCGGGGAGGGCGTACGAAGTCCGAGATAGGCCGGTCGCGGTGGGATGGGTTCGGCGGCCTGGCCTCCGGCCCCTCCCGCGCGCCCCTACCCCCGTGGCGGAAGGGGCCTTGGTGCTCGCAGGGCCAGTCCCCTTCGGCCCCACAGCTGGCCGCCTCCCTTCCCGGCCAAGAGTGAAGACGCTGCATTTTAAAGTTCACTACGTTTGCGTGGCGCACTTACTCATTATAATTTTGAAACCTCAGCAGTCCTGTGGCACAGGCTATGTGGGATTCTCACCCCCATTTTACAGATGTAAGGACCAGGTGTGATGTGACAGGTCTCTGTACAAAAGTGATGGAGCTGAAGCTGGATCTCACAACATTTAACAAAACAAAGAAGCTTTTTTTCACCTTTGTTGAATGCCTCTAATGCATCTTTATTTGTTACTCTTGTGCTTGAAAACCTTCTGATGTCTCCATCCATCACGTTCAGAGTAAAGTTCAGATTGGACATTCAAGTTTCCACATGATTGGGCCTCTTGCCTACATTTCCAACTAATTTCCCTCTCTTTCCCTTCCCTCCTCCCCCATCTCTCATCTTGGTCCTACCTCTGTTTTCTGTAGTTAGCCCACACCTTCCTGTTTACTCTGTTCCCTGTCCCATGCTTTAAGTAATGCATTCAGTCCTGCAGGGCCCATTGCAAGTCTCAGGCCAACAAAGCAGGAGCAGTCTATGCCCTCTCCCTTTGGATTTCTCTTACCTTCTAGGTGAGCCATGGTACTTTACCGTGGTGTTGCCACTGAAAGCTTCCTGCTCTCTTCTTCCCCTTTTATCCCCTTCACGTGTTCTCTCTGCTTCTGCCATCACTGGATTACTCATGTCTTTGAAAATGTTTTGTCTCTAACTGGACTGCCAGCAACTTGAGATATGGGCCCCAAAGTGTGGCACAGTAGCACTGACATAGTGGGTAGTCCATGAACGTGAGTGGATGTGTCCTGTCAGCCCCCCACCTGGTCTTTGAGTGCACTGAATATTATTTATTGCCAGGTACTGTGGGAGATTGCAGGAATCACCCCTAAGGAGAGGTGTAACCTTCTCTCAGTAAAATTGGGGCAAATCAAATGTAAATGGATGAAATGAGTTTTCTGTGTAAGTAACTCACTCTGTAACCCACTCAGTGGCTGAGGAATTTCTAGGAACATCCAAAATTTAGTCAGTGCGACCAGACATAGCCACAGGTATATGCCAGGCTAGGACATACCTAAAATCTAGGCAAGTCTGCTACTCATGTATCAGTAAGTAACCATTCAAATGTTAGGGACTTGGAGTCAAATAAGTTTGGAGAAACTGCATACTCTATACCCCTTTTTGGAGATCACGTTGAACGTCAACTTATTAAAGGCTCCCAGAGGTCTTGCATTAAAGAAACCAGTTGACTGTTAACATTTCTCTGATTCATGTGTCTCTAAAACCCTTTTTGGGACTCCCATATGCATTTTGTAGAAACCAGGAAGCATGATTTTGGAAATGCTGCAGTAGGAGATAGAAAGAACAGGACGTGGTTGTGGTGTCTTTCTTGCTGTCTGGGGGGAAGACATTCTAAGCATTCTTATCTCCTTGCCAAGTGTGTTCATTCCTGCCTTGGGGAGGAGCGGGATGGGGCAAACAGGAGCAGAACTCCCGTTTCCTTGTTCCTTTTCTTAGCTATTTTTATTCTAATTTGGCTTCACAGAAAGTGTTCCCAGAGGAGGACCTGACCGGGCCAAAGCAAGCATTCTCTTCTACTTGGTGATTGTGTTTCTCGTTTTGATCACATCTAGGTTTGCTGACCAAAGATGTTTCTGGGCCTCCGATGCTGGGGACCAGTGATACATTTTCCCTGATGAGCCTGTGGCTGTCTCCTCCACCTCTTGCCTATGCTATTGTCCAACCTGCCCTTTGCCTGTGCTGTTCTTCCATCCATCCATCCATCCCTTTTATCTCTCATCAAGTTTGTTTCTTCCAGTCCCTGCCACAACTGTCCTGCTTTTGGATTTAATCTGCCCTCTTTGAGTCCTCTGCCCATTATATGCTTCAGACTGGTTTATTATCTGATGTTCCTTTCCTCCAACATATAAAGCTCTCTTTAGGGCATACCTAAGAGAGATTGCTGGCAGGAGTAAGTGTTAAATTACAGAACAGAACTACCTTTAATTAAAAGATTTTTAGGTGTAGCTGCAACTTCTTTTAAATGTTTAGGTTCTTTCCTCTTATTCAGTCTTCTGTAACCTAGAGGAGCTGTGTTTTTTTTTTTTTTTTTTTTGGTGCTACATTGTAGTTTAGCCAAAGACACTTTCTTTTATGGCGAATCAGTGCTCATCCAAGAGTGAAATTGTGTTCCCCATGTAGGGAAAATAATGAGGCACCTGCGTGTTATCCCACTGTCTGGTGCTGATGTCATCCAACATTTGGGGCGTAGTGTTCTATCAACAGCTTAAAGCTGTTTTTTTGTTTGTTTGTTTGTTTTTTTATTAGGTTGACTCAGGGTTGTTGTTTGTCAAAGCTTAAAAAAAACGATGTTATTTGATTAGCAGTTGTTTTTTAATCGTTTGACTGAAGCAATCCAGTGATCCAAGAACCCACATAACAATATTCTGAAACGTGACAGACAGGGAAACAGGCTCCAAGAAGATTATAGCTAATAAATAGCAGAGCCAGTATTTGAACCTAGATGAGTTTGATTTGTTGAGGTATATTTTATCTATAATTTTGCCTTCTCCCAGGTCAAAACAATGAAGTACATTCTAGTTACTGGTGGTGTTATATCCGGAATTGGAAAAGGGATCATCGCCAGCAGTGTGGGCACAATCCTGAAGTCATGTGGTTTACATGTAACTTCAATTAAAATTGACCCGTACATTAACATTGATGCAGGAACATTCTCTCCTTATGAGCATGGTAAGCAAAATGCGTTCTTATTTTTTCTTTTAAAAATAATTGTGTAGTATGTGGAAGAACATGGCAGCCCTTGGACACTGTGTATATTTTGTGTATCATAACATCCATTTCTTGCCTTCTAAAAAGGTCCTTATAGTAGAATGATGCTTTTCTCACCTGAGCAGATAAGAAGCAGAAATCTTAATATGCAGTGTAGTGCTTAGAAGTAGGGTACGTGAAAAAAAGTTATAAGGAAATAGATTTTTCCCTGATACATGAAAGAGCTTCATAATAGCAAGAATGTGAGGTAACTTACTTTTAGAAGTTGTGAGTTCTCTTCGATAGAGATGGTCATTCAGACGTAGGCCAAAGGACCACTTTGTAGGGATTCAGGCAACAAATCGATGCTGGTGATATGTAAGCTGGAGAATCAGTTTTGCTAACAGATTGGATAATAATATAAATGAGCATCTTCTGAGGTGAGTGAAAGGGAAAAGTTGAAACCATTAAGGGAGGGTAGGAAAAATAGCACTTTTTGTTATTGCTGAGTCCCTTTCAACTGTGTGATGTGTGACTGTCTGGATTACCTAAAAGATTAATCACTTAAAATTGGGGGTATATGTTGAAACATACTTCTTAAGTTTTTAAATTCTGTTTTCATGCTCCTACTTTTTAATGTTGAGGTAAAAATCTATAAGGATGAGTGTTACTAGAGTAAAAACCTTTATATGATAAATAGCAACGGGAAAACGTGGACATACTGTAGCAGTGTTTAATACAGAATTCTTGAGCAGAGCATGAGCTCTCTCTCTGAGGGGGAAAATAAGACATTCTTTCCTTTCCTATTTTTGAGCTTGTCTCTTATTGTGATGGTAGGAATGAACCATTCTGGGCAAAATTTCCAGTATGACGTTTCAAGGAATGAATATTAAACAAAGGAATGGGTGAAACTTTGCAGTTTCACAACTTTGTGTAGGACTAACGTGTAGCCCAGAAGCTGGCTTTTAGAATCAACATGACCTTAATGTATATATCATGTTTAAGTTTTGAATCAAGTCATGCTTTTATCACACTTCAAACCTTGCTCTGCTCAAGTAGGAGACTTTGTTGAAAACAGCAGATGTGCCATACTAACTGTACAGTCCCATATATCCACAGCCTCAGGGCTGTAGTTTCCTTCCATTCTGTACTGTTTCAGAACTCTTCCTGGTTTAGACTGAGTTTGTTGACAGACTGTAAGTGTGAAGTTATCTTTTGGAGAATGGGTGGTGATTTTTCTTTCTTTTGTGTCCTATTTAATTTCCTAGAAATGAATTTCTTTGCTTCATGTATATGTGATGCAAATTTTGTTCTATTTGAGTGTTTATATCTTGGTACGAAAATTGTGCCGTGTCATATGTATTTCTCACTTACCCTAAACATTTTCCCTGTTTACCACAGGCGAGGTTTTTGTGCTGGATGATGGTGGGGAAGTAGACCTTGACCTGGGTAACTATGAGCGTTTCCTTGACATCCGCCTCACCAAGGACAATAATCTGACCACTGGAAAGATATACCAATATGTCATTAACAAGGAACGCAAAGGCGATTACTTGGGGAAAACCGTCCAAGGTAATACTGGCTTTCTCTACAAGGTTTAAAAAATCCTAACCAGTTGAATTTCTTTAGTGTATTGTTAGAGAAATATGCCTTCAGTTGAAAATTCAGGTTTGTATGGCTGTTTACTCAGAAAATAACTTGAAGAAGCCATCGCTGCTCTGTGGATGGCATTGGAGCTGGCATTCCAGCGGCGTGATTGTGGAGTCCAGAGAGCTGTTGTTTTTCTATAGTGATGAGTGTGAAGTGATGAAGGCAACTAGACTAAGGCAGTAAGCCAGACTGCGTGTGTGTGTGTGTGTGTGTGTGTGTGTGTGTGTGTGTGTGTTGGGCATTTGTATGTTTACGCAGTGATAAGGAAAAGAACGTCATGCACATTGGTTTTCAGACTTGTCATCGGTGCTAATGGGTAGGAATTTGAGAAGTGGGTCTCTGGGTCCTCCTGAGCTTTCACCAGCACAGCTTCACTTGTATGTGTTTGCTGTGTTGGGGTTTTACACAGCATTCATTTGAGAAAAGTGCTGCTTTGAAAAGGGTGGGGTTGGAAAACCACTGATCTAGTATAATGGCATAAGTCCAAATTTTGGGGGCTGCTGCAAAGTGGCTGAGTTACAAGTTGTGAGAGTAAATCTGAGTTATAAGAGTAAATCTGCTTTTGGCTTTAGACTTTGCTGGACTGGAAGCCGAAGGTCCCGCTGGCAATGGGCAGCTCCAGACCAGATTCAAGGCTAACTGGGTCATGTTTAGATCTTAGCTCTGCCACTTACCAGTTTTATGAACACGGATGGATTACTTAACCTCTTTGAGATCTAGTTTCCTTTTCTGTAAAATGGAGATAATAACAGTATCTACATCTCTGGGCTGTGAGGAGGATTAAAAAAGCTAACTCAGTAAAGTGTTTCTCTTGAGTTTCTAACACAAAGGGATCAATTAGAAATTATCGTGATCTTCATCATACAGTTTATTGTTCCAGGCCTCCAGTGTGTTTGTCCATTTATTTATTCATCAAATATGTCTTGAATGCTTACTGCAGTCTAACTTGCCTGGGTGCTGGGAATACTTGATGAACAAGATGAAAGAGGCCATTGCCCTCGTGGAGCTTACCTTATGGGAGTGACAAAAACAAGCAGATGGAACAAGACGTCTGATAGGAGCTGTGACGGAAGTAGAGTGAAGAGAGATGGAGGAAGTGGTGGGGAGAGCCAGTTTGGACAGGTGGTCAGGGAAAGCCTCCAAGGAGACGACATGTGAGCCAAGAGGCCAGCCATGAGAGGAATGGAAGGAGGAGGCACGCGTGGCACATACAGAGGCCCAAGGCTGCAAAGGACTTGGTCAGGGAATGGCAGGGAGCCGTTCAGGCTGAGCACAGTGACCCAGGGGGATGGTGGGAGAGGTGGGTGAGGTGGGCTGCAGCCAGGTCCTATGGGACCTTCTGGGCCACAGCCTGGAGTTTGGATTTTACTCAGAGCATAAACTTGGGGAGTGGTGAACTCTGATTTGCATTTTTAAAAGATCACTTTGGCTGATATGTGTGGAATAGATAATGAATATCCTGGTGCTCAAGGCACTGCCGGCTATATACATAGCAAGTTGAATAGTCATGTCTGCCCCTTAGGAATTGGCTTTTGGAGCCTGACAGCTATGATTTTAAACAAAGTGTTCAGTGATAGCTGGCATTTATTGAGCACTGACATGCTAGGCATTCTGCTTAGCATTGTGCTAGTACTGTCTCCACATTTCCACAGCTTTATGAAGTAGAAGCTATTATCTCCACTTCATGGATAGGGAAATTGAGCTTAAGAATAGTTAAGTGATTTGCCGAAAGATCTATACCTAATGAGAGGTGGAACTGAGATGTGAATGCAGACATTCTGAGCCCAGATGCTGTGCTCTTGACTACTCTGCTGCACTGTATTGTCTCTGCTGTGGCTTGTTTCCCGTTGGGGAAAACTGGAAACAATGGAACAGGGTCCTGGCTCATTCCTGGGAAAGCATCCCAGGTGTGATGTGCTCGCCTTCAGCTGTAAGCAGTAGGGTGGCCATGTGGTCTGGTGTATGGTCGTGCAGCCACGGTAGACCCTGCGCAGGGGCAAAAGCGCTAGTGTGGGTAGGATGCCACTCAGCCTGCTTTCTTGTAGTGCTTCCTTTAAGCCACAACTTGGGAAATTTGGAAAGGAGGCCACAGGGAGTATGAACCCAAAGATTTTTTTAAAGGCCATTTTAGAGTGGTCCAAAAAATGTTTTTGTGACCCCTTTGCCTCTCTGTACAGGAACGGAGTGCAGCCATTTGTTGTCACAATAAGTGTATCTGCCTCATCGATGCTGACGGAAAAGTATGAGTCACATGCTTCTTTTCTCTTTCTCAGTTGTCCCTCACATCACAGATGCCATCCAGGAGTGGGTAATGAGACAGGCATTAATACCTGTGGATGAAGATGGCCTAGAACCTCAAGTGTGTGTTATTGAGGTGTGTATGAGTCTTTTCTTTTCTTTTCTTTTTTTTTTTTTATTAGTTTCAGGTGCATCAAACAATGTACTTACTAGTTAGACATTTATCATTTGTATCCCTCACACAGTGACAACCCCCTCCCCCATCCACTACTCCTCTGACATTGCACACACCCATTACATTGCCACTGTCTCTATTGTATGAGTCTTTTCTAAAGTCCATGATGCTGGGGTAGGTGACCAGCTGTACATACTTACCTCCTTAGTCATCAGCAGCTGATAATAATTTCCAGCGAAGCCCTTGATCCTCCTAACTGTGAGGTGGCTGGTGAGGGCACCGTACCAGTCGTATGGAATGACTGTGCCCTCGAAAGATAGACTTTGTCCAGTGAGTCTCCTTTTTCAGCATTTATACATTCATGTAGTATGGACTGTGATGCATTTTCATCTGTCTCTTGAGAAAGTCAGCCGACCTTTGGCTTTCCTCTGACAGGAATATTCATCTCTGAATGTATGAGCCTCCTTTAGTTTCAGTTTCTGGACTCCTGCTTTGCTGATTCTAGCTGCTGGATCTCAGTGTTCCTGAGAAAATAGGAGACTCAAAAGTTCCGGCAGTTTGTTTATAACTGATGCCTTTTAATATACAAATTATTTGTGGCTAAGAAAGTAGATAAGATTTAGGTGTCTTTGCTTTGTGACTCTCATACAAATAAAATAATCAGTACATCTTTCACCTGAATGATGTGGAAAGATCCCTGATAACTTTGGGGTATGGTAAGCCCATCCAAAAAATAATCTTTTAGCACAAAGAAATGTCTAATTACTGTTAACTGATGTTATATGGACCCAAAGAGTTCACATTATACTGTTACCGATCAAGGAATTGAGATGACAGAGTGCAGTTGTTAGAAAACTAAACCACGAGAGGAACCTCTAAAATAACTTTGTTCTTTCAGCTTGGTGGAACAGTGGGAGATATAGAAAGCATGCCCTTTATTGAGGCCTTCCGTCAGTTCCAATTCAAGGTCAAAAGAGAGAACTTTTGTAATATTCACGTCAGTCTAGTTCCTCAGGTAAGGCCTTCAAAACTTTCCTTTGTGGGGATGGAGAGGAGGGGAGAAAAAGATGATTTATCTGTTTTAAATATTTGAGGTGCAGGAAGCAGGGAATAAAAAACTTCTTTATGAATTTTAAATAATTATCATACTTTTTGTAAAGATCCAATGGAAAACATTTGGAAAATTAATCAGAAAAGTAGTAGTTAAAGAAAGTGGATTGAACATGTCTATATGTCTTTACCACATAGTGAAACCCCACTACAACTAGAGTAAAGGGAATATTTTTTAGGACAAAAATTCACAAAGATAAATACTGTACTCAGAGGAGTCATCTGTAACAAAAATTAGGAAAGTGGGTGGACAGTGGAGAAACTGAGCTAGCAGACCTGGGAGAGCTGAATCCTAAGCCTACAGCAGGATAAGCAGAGAAGGAACCCTGTTTGCCCTGCAGAACCCCTTACAGGTCAGGAATGTGCAGTGTCCGGAGAGGGGGTAAAAGTGGGACTCGTAACTGCTGTTCCAGAAGCAATTAGTCCCCACATCTCCTTCCCTAACATGCACAGTGGGGCATCAGCCTCTCCCCCACATTGGCAGAAGACTGTAGATTTTTCCTCTGGAGGGGGTTTCTGGATGAGCAAATACTAGGGACAGTTGAGGGCAGTAAAACTGAACTAAAGACATGGGGGAT
Source organism: Rhinolophus ferrumequinum (assembly GCF_004115265.2). NCBI lineage: Eukaryota > Metazoa > Chordata > Mammalia > Chiroptera > Rhinolophidae > Rhinolophus > Rhinolophus ferrumequinum. Next base: position 28,707,858 of record NC_046292.1, read on the forward strand.
CGTTGTAATTTTATGCTCTTGATACACCTATCTTCTTTTGTTGCTTGATCCCCAGAATCATCAGAGCCAGGCTTGCACTGTCCATATAGGAGAGTGTAAAATACTTCTTGGTGTATATGACTAGCTTAGGAGGAGAAAACACACTGCCCTCAGGGTCACCCTAGTGAAACAGGCCAGCCAGATTCCCACAGTGAGGACCCTGGTGGACAGGTCTACCCATTCATAGAACTTTCATTTGGCTTTTAAATATGAGCTGGCAGCCCGTGATCACCAGACATTTGGAGAAAGTAACATGCAAGAGACCAAAACAAAACAACAAAAAGAAACTTAGAAGAAATTGAGGCTTGGCAGGGAGCAGAAAACTTAAAAAAGAAAACTAAACAACCTGTCATTAATAACCTGCCATTCCTCAGACTTGAGAGGAAATAAACTGCATTCATTAAACAAGAGCTGGATACTCGAAAGAAGGGAGCATTCAGAGAACAGAAAATAATTCTTAGAAGTTAAAAATTAGATAGCAGAAATAAAAAATTTAAGAGAAAGAAGGTATTTAAGAAAATACTCTAGGAAGTAGAGCAGAAAGATTAAGAGAGAAAATAGGAGAGAAAAAGCAAGAAAGTTAGAGGACTGCTCCAGGAGTTCTAACATGCAAATAATAGGATTTCCAAAAAATAACAGAAATGGAAAGGGAAGTAAACTGAACCAGGGGTCTGCAAACTGCCCCATAGACTAAATCAACCTACTCCACTCCCTGTTTTTGAATATAAAATTGTATGGAAATATAGCCATACCCATATGCTTAGGTATTGCTCATGCTGGTTTTTTTATTTTTTTTTTTTAAGATTTTATTGGGGAAGGGGGAATAGGGCTTTATTGGGAACAGTGTGTTTTTCCCAGGACCCATCAGCTCCAACTCAAGTTGTAGTCCTTTCAATCTTAGTTGTGAAGGGCGCAGCTCTGCTCTAAGTCTAGTTGCTGTTGTTCAATCTTAGTTGCAGGGGCACAGCCCACCATCCCTTGTGGGAGTTGAACCGGCAACTTTGTGGTTGAGAGCATGCGCTCCAACCAACTGAGCCATCCAGCCGCCCAGGAGCTCAGTGGCAGCTCGTTGCCTTCATTCTAGTTGGGAGGGCGCAGCACACTGGCCCATGTGGGAATCAAACCGGCAACCTTGTTGCCCAGAGCTTGCGCTCTAACCAACTGAGCCACCCATCCACCCCGTTCATGCTGCTTTTGTATTAAAACAGCAGAGTTGAGTAGTTGTGACAGAGACTGTTTGGCCAACAAAACCTAAAGTATTTATTATCTGGCCCTTTATAGAAAAAGTTTTCTGATTCATGATTTAAACAATTCAAGGAAATATCCAGAGATGAGTTTCTAGAGTGAAAGGTCCCACTGAATGCCTAGCATATTGAATGAAAAATGACCCATACCAAAGCACATCACTGAAATTTTAGAATAGTGGGGCAGAAATTCTAAAAAGCTCTAAAGAGAAACATCAAGAATCGGTATGGCATTCAGCTTCTCACCAGCAATATGGGAAGCAAAAGGAATTAATAGTAAAGCTGTTTTCTTAAAATTTCTTGGGGAAAATGATTTCCAACCCAGAATTCTATACCCAGCAAACGTATCTGTTAAGTGTAAGAGGAGAATAAAGATAATTTTTATACATAGAAACTCCGCATACCAACAAAACAAAAAAGTCAACCAAGGAAAACAAACATTTGAACCAGAAAGGAAAAGTATGGCACATAGTTTAATGGTGGATAGTATTTAAATACTCAAAAGTATGTGAACACTGAAGAGTGATCATAAGATGGGGGTTTCAGGCACAGGATGGGTGCATGTGTAGTAGTAGAGGGAGTGAGTTCTCATCTAACAGGGGAATCAATAGAAAATGCCTTAAACTAAATGTCAAGAAGTAGCAGTGAACCATACCAGAAGGATCAGTTAAAAGAGCGGAGGAGTTGCTCTCTAGAGTTTGGAAAAGGGCAGAGGGCAGATGAGGGCTGGTGCCGCTAATCTTTAGGACAGACTTTGTAGAACTATTTGACTCTAAAATTTATGCATAATGTAACTTTGACAAAAACAAAAACTAAATTAGATAAATGATCAAATTATCTGTTTCCCTATTAAAAGGGGTTCAGGGAAAATTTTTTAGCATAGAGGAATTAACTTTTTTTTCCTTTTGTATGATAGCCAAGTTCAACAGGGGAACAGAAGACAAAACCCACCCAGAATAGTGTTCGGGAACTCAGAGGCCTTGGGCTTTCCCCGGATCTGGTAAGGTTTCCTGATTACCTAGTTTCGGCATCGTCTTGTGTGCCCAATTAAAATCTCTCCTCCATGGCAGATGACCCCTTTATTTTCTTGGCATGCATTTAGTTAGATGGTGGAGAAATTGGTCTAATACTTTGAGCTGGGGCTGTAGTTTACAAAGGTTTCCTTACCTGGCACATGTGAGGTCGTGTCTTATTTCTCCTCTCAGCCAATCACGTATTCTCCTTTCCCCCTTTCCCAAGAAGATTGATCGCGGAAGCCCCAGTTGGCTCTGGTAATTCAGTGATCTGTCTGTTCATTTGTACTGCCACTGTTACGTTTCTCTAATTTTGGATTTAGGAATTTAGTTTTGAAAACAGGTAATATTTTCATAATTTGCAAGCATTGTGCTAGGAGTTAGCTTAACAATGTGATATCTGTTTTAATTTCAATCAGGAGAAAAATCCAGCTCTTTAATCCCTTCCTTCTGTCTAAATGTCTTATTTTCGTTACTGCCAGGTTGTATGCAGGTGCTCAAATCCTCTCGACACATCAGTGAAAGAGAAAATATCAATGTTCTGCCATGTTGAACCTGAACAAGTAGGTAGAAATTCCATCTTCATGTGAATCACTTTTGCTTCTAATTGTTCTGAAATCTCTTAACCACTTTCGTAAGGCTTGTTGTTATTTTAGAATTTGAGACTGTAGACTGTTCCCTAGAAGAACTGATAACTCATTGGCTCTGTGATTCTCCATTACCTAATGTCTTGTGGTTCCCCGAACATACTTCAACCTCTCCTGCCTCTTTCCCCACTCCTTGTACTATTTGCCCCAGCCATGCTGACTGGGTATCCCCTCCCTCTCTCTTGGCCTAATGACCCTTCTATTCATTTTCATCCTTTGGGGCTTAGCTAGGACACAGTACTGTCTGAGAAGCTTTACCTGCTAAACCTCATCACCCTAGGACCTCAGGTTATTCCTTCTCTAGGCTCACATATACTGGTAGTGAGCCCGTCATACTGCCCCCTTATGTGCACCTATGTGTGTGTATATGTTTGTCTCCCCTCATAGACTTTGAGCTTCTTGAGGTCAAAGACCACCTCATTCAACTTGATATTCCTGGTGCCTAATGTGTAAGGTGTTGTAGGCTCTGAACATATTTTACGCTTTTTTGTTACCTGTGCTAATAGAGGGTATCTATGGTACAGGAAATTAAAAATTTTGGAACCTATAATATATCTAAGCGTGGTTCATGGTACAGAAATTCTAGTGGTGATAAGTTGAGACTGTGGCTTGGTCAAGTTTGGCTGAAGGAGGATAGAAGGGAAGTTGAGATCAAGGGATTTATGATTAAGTTATGGATGCTTTGTTTTATTGCTAGGTTATTTGAGGATCGGGAGACAGAGCAGGGGAACCGAGCTGGCCTAGAGAGGGGAGAAGCAGCCAGATTAAAATAAGAGAAATCTGTTTGTAAGACTACCAGTACGTTAGTCTGGAAGTGAATATAAAAACATTAAAATCATTGGCCTGGCATTGAAGCGAATAGAACAAGAGAAAAGCCTTTGACCATTATAGAGGCAGCTGTCATCTCCATCTCTGTGATGGGTCAAGCTTCAGGGTGTGAGGGTAGCCTGGGGCCTGAGGTCTGTGTTCCTGGGTGTGATTCCTGAGCTGGGAGCTCTGTCAATGGGATTCTGCTTCATACTAAGTATGTGGAACATCAGAATAACTTCATTGTTGTGAACAGCCTTCTTATCATGCACTTCAGTTGTTCTACATAGTTCTATCCTAGCAAATGAAGGCAATTCGTGCCTGTAATAGAATAGCTTGTCATTAAAATTATTCACCTTAAAAATGTGACAAGTATTTCTATTTTTAAATTTGAATTTTAAATCTTATGCCTGTTTTTTAATTAGATTGCTTATCTTGTGTTATAAGAGTTCTTTATATATTCTGAATATAGATCTTTTATCAGAGATGATTTGCACGTTTTTTCCTCCCAGTCTGTGGCTTATCTTTTCTTTTTCTTAATGATCTTTTGGAACACAAAAGCTTTTATGTTTTGATGAACTCCAATTCATCCTTTTTTTTCTTTATAGATGGTGCTTTTGGTATCATATCTAAGCACTCTGTTTAACTAGGGTCATAAAGATTTTTTTCTGTGTTTTCTTTTAAAAGTTTTATAGTTTTAGGTCTTACATTTAGATCTCGGATCCATTGTGAGTTAACTTTTAAATATAATAACTTCAGTAAATGTTGAAATACATCTTTTTGCCTGTAGATATCCAGTTGTTCCAGCCCTATTTGTTGAAAGGACTATCCTTCAGTGATGTTCTATAATTTTCTTTATAAAGGTGTTTGTTAGATTTATTTATCTTTGTAAAGTTGTTTTTTTAGATTTATGTATAAGTATTCATAATTTCTGTTATTATATGAATGGCATATTTTTAAAAATTATATTTCCTGATTAGATATGATGAGTGTATAGGAAACCTGGCTGACTTCAAGTCTAGCTAACCTTACTAAAATTCTGTTAGTTCTGATTGTATACCTGTAAATTCCCTTGGTTTTTATAGATAAACAATAATATTGTATGCAATTAGCTGCAATTGTTTATTATTTTCCTATTCACATACTTTTTTTTCCCTAATCTAATTGTAATGACTAATATCTCTAGTATATCGTTGACTAGAAGTAGTGATAGGGGCCAGTTTTTCCTTGTTCCAGGCTTTATATATTAAGCATTAATATTAAATATCAAGCTAAATGGTGTTTGTTGTGGGTTTTTTATATTTTCACATTTTCCCTAATATTCCTAATTTACCAAGAATTTTTATTATGAATTGGTTTTGAATTTTTAAAAAAATCTACATCTACTGAGGTAATCCTCCCTACCCCCCATTTAATCTGTTCATGTAGTGAATTCCACTGTTAAATTTTCTAATGTGTTGGCTCTCAAAATCAGCTTTCAAGAGTGCTGATGCCTACCTCCAACCCCCAAGGATGGTGTGGGGTGCAGCAGGTTTATGGATTTTTAAAAGCTTCCCCAAATGATTCCAGTGTACAGCCAAGTTTGAGCAGCAATACTCTGGGGACGAATCATACTTCGTCCCCAGAACTACATTTTTTTTTTTTTTTTTAAACTACATTTGTGGTTTGGTTTGTGGTTTTTTGTTTTTGTTTTTGTTTTTTAATGATTTTTGCATCCATGTTCATAAGAGATTAGCCACTATTTTTCTATTCTTGAGTTGGTTATTGGTAATTTATGTTTTTCTAGAATATTGCCCTTTTTTTTCTGTTTTCAAATTTAGAAGTTATTTTCCCAAGGTTATATAGCTAGTCAGAGGCTGTCAACCCAGTTAGTTTTTATTAAATAACCTTTGCTCATGTTTTACCAGGTGATTTGTGTCCACGATGTCTCGTCCATCTACCGAGTCCCCTTGTTGTTAGAGGAGCAGGGGGTGGTAGATTATTTTCTTCGAAGACTTCACCTTCCTATTGAGAGGCAGTCACGAAGAATGCTGATGAAGTGGAAAGAGATGGCTGACAGGTTTGCCTCATAAGAAGGAGTTGGCAGTGCGAGCCTTATTTCTTTTTTTTGTAGGGGCTCAGGAAATTCAACTCTTACTTGTGCTATCAACTCATGTTAAAAAAAGTCTTAATGGTAAAGTGGTGTTAAGAAAGGATCTCAGCTCTTATGTAGTTGCATCATAGATGAGGAGGTCCTGATAGAGCTGGCCCAGGTCCCAGGTCACCAGTGAGTTCAGATTACACATCTGTCATCCTTGTGTCCCATCGACTAGAAAATCAATACAAACAGGCGTCCTAGTGTCAGTGTGTTAGTGCACATATCCGAGGCCCACACCTATGGCTGGCCGTGGCTGCAGCACTCATGAGTAGCACCCCAAATATCGGAGCTGTCTTTGGGAATGCCCTACACCAGCAAAGAATCAGCAAGGATGTCCAGTCTTCTTATTACTGCTGCCAGAAATCAGCACTTTGAGAACTGTCCCCACCCTGCTTTCCTCCTCCTAAAGCTACACATCACATCACATATCTTCACACAGTGTCTCAGAGCACTGGATGGGCCTTAACTGTAGTTGCAAAATCAATATGGTGATATTAATAAACATCTGGGGGGGGCACTTATTCCATTGCTCTGTGGTATTTACTTTCGTTTTGACCTTTTCCCTTTCAGTCTTTGCCCATTTACATGTGTATCTTTTGTAGCTACAAAAATGACACACAGTTTTAGGATCTTTTCATAAAATATAAACATTTTTGCTCAGTTACTAATTAAATTTTATAATGAATTTTTTAATGAATATGGACTATTGTGTGAATGTCCTATAATATATTTCACTATTCTCTTCATCACATTAACTCTTGTAAATTGTCTGTTAGTGTCTGTTAATTTTTTTGCCCTTTGGGATTTTAACTTTTTTTAAAAAACAATATGTTTTTAAAGGGATTTTGAAGCCATCTCTTTGTAACAGCTTCTAAATTCCTATTTTCTTAAAAAGCCAGCCACATTGGTCTGAAAATTGTTTCCTCTTTACTCAGGATGAGTTTTCATAAAACTCAGATAATGGCCACTCCCATTATATTCTTCCCGAACTTGTTTTTCTTCCTTTTAGAAGGGAATTTTGATCTCATGCTTGTATGTACATTCCAAGTAATTTGATGTTTCTTGACCTTTGTTTGATAGATACGATCGCTTGCTGGAGACTTGCTCGATTGCCCTTGTGGGCAAGTACACCAAGTTCTCAGACTCATATGCCTCTGTCATTAAAGCTCTGGAGCATTCTGCACTGGCCATCAACCACAAGCTGGAAATCAAGGTAAGAACGGAGGGACAAGTACAGCTGAGGTGTGAACAGGGAGGCCATCCGCAGTCTCACAGATGCTTTCTATTTTTGGAGCTCAGAATTTCTTTTTAGGAATAAAAAGGTTCATGGTGGGCTGTTGGCTTTGAGAACAGCGTTTTCAGGAAATAATGAAGGTGAGAGATGGTCAGAGTAGAAGCTGAGAGACTGAGTGCTTACATCTGAATATCAAGTGACCGAGTAAAATTGCCCCATGGGAATGGGGGAGCCCTGGCTGGCCAGAGGCACGTTGCACAATTGCTGGTAACCGTTAGCCTCGTCTGTGAAGTGGGAGTGCTAATATCCACCATGTAGAGCCGGGAGGTTTCTCCAACATACGTGTCCAGTCACCCAGCTGGTGCCTGGAGCATGAGCGGCACCGGTAAGTAGTCATGTGATCCGCGCTGCAACATGCTGGGCACAGGCTGAGCAGCTGGAGTGTCGGTGTGGGCCCTGCCTGGGAGTTAAATGATTTTGAAGGAGATGCTTAGAATTGGAACTATAAGAAAGATTTTAAAGTTTATTTTTAAATTATTAGGTTTAAGTATATTAAGACGATCATTTTAAAACTATTTTGAAATTGAGAAAGATGGAACATTGATAATACTTAGAAATTCTAAGAGAACCCAACTCTGGAGTCATGAGCTACTTCTTTTCTCCCCGTCTGAATCCCTCCAGTACATCGATTCCACAGACTTGGAGCCGAGCACCTTGCAGGAGGAGCCTGTGCGCTACCACGAAGCCTGGCAGAAGCTCTGCAGCGCTCAGTGAGTGGGAGCTGCCTTTGGTTTCCAGGGGCTTGGGGGCTGTTTTAATGGGCGGAGTGCTGTGCTTTCATGTGCTGGTTGTTTACGTATCTTTTAATTGTTGGAAAGACTACATACTGCATGATTTAAGCCTTACAAAAATACAGCTTATCAATGTGATTGAATGTGAAGAAAACTTGTTCTCATTTCATTGCTGTTCTTTGCTGTATGCATTTTATTGATGAGGCTTATTTAAAGATTTTTCATCTGGAACATGGATGAGTACCCATCTGTAGAGTCTCATGGTTTGTTTTCAGCAGCTGTTATTTGTAATTGTAAAACATTAGCAAGAATTGCTAGTAGTGGAACAATTGAAGGTTATGGCACCACACAACTATGATTGAGACCCTAGGTCAGTGTGGCACTCGGACCTGACAAGGAAAGGCCCCGTCCTACTTGGGGGAGCGCGTTAAGCCAAGAGGTAAAATAATTGCATCTGTGTAAAATATATATTAAAAATTAGGAAAGAGTCCGTGCCTGGAAAAATACTGTGCAGTAGCAGTATTATAGTTATGTATGCCATCTTTTCTTTACTTGTTATAAGCATTTTACAGTGTTACTAAGAACAGTCCATGGTTTTATGTGTGCTTCCTAAGTTCTTAGTGTTTTCATACAGCTCCTCGGCGGCCCTGAGATCAGCCATAGTCCAGGAGCAAAGTATATGGAGTAACTTGATGGCATCGTGTCCTGGAAATGGCTCCTTGGGTGGTTATTGCGAGCTGGCCTTGTGGAAAGCGGCATCACCTTGTCATGTGCTCTCTTGTACAGTGGAGTGCTGGTTCCGGGGGGATTTGGTGTTCGAGGGACGGAAGGGAAAATCCAAGCAATCGCCTGGGCTCGGAAACAGAAGAAGCCTTTTTTGGGTAAGGAGTAGGAAAGAGAAAGGAAGGTGCCACGTGGGAGCCTGTAAATAAGACGGGATTGCCAAAACTGAGCACAGGTGCTGTCTTTCCAGAGAGCAACTCAGGTCAAAGCCTTTTTGGTTCTGTTTGGGAGAAATTCAAACTCCTTTAAAACGGAGAGTTTAAATTTGTGCGCTGCTTGTAGATGTGGCATTTTCGTTGAACGAAATATGAGTTAGGAAATCCTGTCCATTTACGGAACCCAGCTGCTGGGCGGGACATGGGGGACTGTTTTCCATCCTCACTTGGAACACGAGCTGACTAATTGGGCGAAGTGATTTGGGACGCTTCCTTGTGCTGTAAATTTTACTAGTTTTCAGCTTGACCAGTTGTTAAGTGGGAACTTGATGGGAGAGGGCAAACTTGAATTTTTCAGTACTGAATAGAATATTGTTTGTTTCTAAAATTGAATGACTTCCAAAACCTGGCATCTTCATATATACTTGGATCCAGTGTTTGAAATCCGATACAGATGAAACATAACAGGGGTGCTTGTGTATAGCAGGAAGTTGTGAGAGTTTGTGATTAGAATGCTGTGAACAAACAGGACCCACAGTCCCTGGCAGGCTGGTGGGAAATGCAGGAACGTTGCTTTTGGAGTGGACTGTCATTTGTGTTTCTCTCCTACCTGCAAGGCGTGTGCTTAGGAATGCAGTTGGCGGTGGTTGAGTTTTCAAGAAATGTGCTGGGATGGCAAGGTAAGCGGCTACTTTAAAAACTTGTTAAATTCTTGCTTACATGTCCTGGAGGGCGTGAAGCCTGGTGCCCATTGGGAGGTGGAGAGCCCTGCAGAAGATCAGGCCCGGTCACTCAGTACCTCGTGGGGTGCTAACGGGGAACTGCTGTGTTTGTTGAGGGAAAGCAGGGCTCCTCCAGGCAAAACCCAGAAAGAAGGAAACACTGCTGAGCAAGCAGCCTGGGCTCTCTGCCCCTGCATTTCCTGCTCTGCAGATTCTTGCACTTTGGTTACCATGGCCACCGTCCCTGAACTGGTGTCCAGCGAGAAAACTCTGGCCTGTGTGAGGCTGTGTGGTTATTATGACTTTGGGCTGTAGAGCTGGTCAGCCCTGGGCTCAAATTCTGACTTTGTCATTTTATTGTGGGTGATTTTAGGCAAATTACTGAGGCTCTTTGGGCCTCTGTTTCTTCTGTAAAATGGGGTAATGATGGTACCCACGTCACAGGGTTCTAAGAATGAAATGAAGCATTGCATGTGAGTAGTCGCAGTGCAGGGCTGGCAACTAGGCGCTGTGCCTAGCTAATTGTATCACTGTGTCCAGACCACCCCAAAACTCAGTGATGGCTTCCAACAACAATGGTTTGTTATTTCCCAGTGTTCTGTGGGTTGACTGGTGCTCTGCTCCATGTGGTGTGTCTGAGATGACCCAGCCCTGCATGGAGCTCTGCCCAGCAGGGACGTCGCAACGATCTCTCCACTCAATCACTAGTTCAAACTGAGCTTCCTCACAGCCTGGAGATCGACTGGCTTCCAAAATGACAAGCCCACTGTGCAAGCACCTATCAAGCTTGCTCATGTCCCATAGCCAAGCCCAGAGTCAGCGACGGGAGGGGTGGAAGAGAACCACCACAAGGTGTGAACACGGGGTGCTGTTCATCGGGGTCACCACTGGAAGAGTCTGCCACAGTCCCTTTATTCTCTGTAGCCCAGCTGACAAATACTAGGTTTTCAGACAGAACTTATGAATTCTAAGAAAAATAACCAAAGCAACCTGAAGGAATGTACAAGTGGTCTGGCTTTACAAAGTACAAGTGTTTCTTCTGTGGCCAGCTTGCTGTTGACAGGCTGGGCTCAGTTCACGTTTTTTCTGAGAGGCCGCTTCCTCATAACACCAAGGGGACGGTGGCTCAGTGTTGTGTCCTTTAGTTCTGGCTTCCGAGCTGGCACGTACTATCTGACCACTCACCACCCTAGAGCTAGGCTAGCCCTCTGGGCTCCGTGGACCCTTTCACAGCCATTGCCTCCTGCCACCCACTCGGCCTCCCAGGTGGGTGAGGGACCTGGTGATGAGCTTCCCATCCGTTGAGACCGGGCCTTGGCTTAGGCCCAGCACTAGAACGATACCTAGTATATTTACATAGAAAGAACCAGACACAGTTCCAGGAGCTTGGTGCTTTTCCTTTTAATCTTGAGTGATTTTGCTTATGGTAGACGGTAAATTCAGTAAAGGATAGAAAGGTTATTTGAGTTTTGAAATCAGCGAATTTTGATTTAGCTATTGAGTAAGGCAACTCAGTTAGGGCAACGTATAAGATACTGAGGGTGAAAGAAATAGTACTAATCCATTTTAGAGAGAGTGTCTGAAACGAAAGTGAAAAAAATTGAGATGTGTGAGAACCGTCATAAGATGCTTTATCTAAATAAAGATTATTAGGTTATGTCAGTGGTTTCGATGTCCCCCTTTTATCCAGCTGGACCCCTCTCCCAGAGAGTTACAGATTTAATGGAACAAATTCACCTGCGTGTGGCTGTTTTAGATCTTAAAAATGTCAGTCCTAATTTTTGTTCTGATCACTGAATGGCTTTAAACTTAGGGAGGAAATTGTGATTTAGTGCTTAGGAAACAGTTTTGTTTGTAATTATTTTCATAACACAAGTATTTTGATTTTTCAGATGCCAATTCTACAGAGTTTGACCCCAATACGAGTCATCCTGTGGTGAGTCCAGTGTTTGAATCTCACCAGGGCTTAGAAGGGACGTTTATGAAAGTGATTGATGATGGTTAGAGACAGGAAATGAGACCACTTGGGTCCACCCCAAAGAATCCTGAGGTCCTGTACATTCAGACCTACTGGATAGGAAGAACTTTTATTTCTCATTATGTAATTTCTCACTATTCTTCCCAGTTTGCCACAGAAAGTTTTAAGGGCCAGTACCACCCCAGCCGACTAGGGGGATCCTGAGTAAAATAATTCTCCATCCCCATTCTCCTTAGCTCCCAGGAGCACTTTATAACAATACTGACACGAAACACTTCTAGGCACTTACTATGTGCCAGGCACTGTTCTGCTTCATGTGTGTTGATGCATCGAATCCCCAGCAACCCTGGGTGATGCACACATTGTTAAAGCGCTGCTGCAGTACGGTACTGATTTGTCCCATGGAAACCAACGCTTTTCGAGGCTGCATACCTCGTGTCCTATCTCCTGTCAGAGGAATGTGGCTCGTAGGGGGGGCAGTGCTTGTGTTTGTGTGTGAGCCCCCAGCCCGGGTGGCAGGCCTGTTCTTGATGCTGAGGATGCCCTGATAAAGCTCTTCATCTCAGGGCACTTGAGCAGCTGTGTATATCCTAAGCCCTCAGGAGGAGAAGAGCAAAGGATTGGAAGTGTGGTGGGGGTGGGGGTGGGGGTGGAGCAGGGCACAGACGAAGTCCTCGAGGTCAGGCGGTGCCCAGAGGACCATGGGACTGAGCGATGGCTGGACTGTCATGGCTGGGGTGCCTCGGCCTCTCCGTTCCTCAGACGTTCACGGAGCAGCTCATCAGTCTAGTGGAGGAGACGTGTTATAACATATCCTGTCTGGTACCCAGGAGGCTCTGTTAGTCTTTATGAGAACGTGCCACAGCCCAGCAGCACTTGTGATCCAAAGTGCTGGGGTCAGGAACGGCCCCCAAGGGAGGGAGCAGCTGTGTCTGGTCCTGTAGCTCATGAGGATAAGCTGAAGGATCCAATCCCTGCCCCACGAAGGTTTAAAAATGGCTAGTGGGAAGCATTTTCTCCTGTGACCACATCTCTTACCAGGAAAGGCTGGGGAATGAGAGCTTCCTCACAGGGTTAGGTCCTTCAGTGCCGGGGGTCTCTCTCGAATGGAAGCAGAATTTGGCAGTGCGTGTTTGTTTTTTGAACATGTCCAGGTCATAGACATGCCAGAACACAATCCTGGGCAGATGGGCGGAACCATGAGGCTGGGCAAGAGGAGAACCCTGTTCCAGACCAAGAACTCCGTCATGAGTAAGAGCTGCCTCCCACTGGCTGGGCCTTCAGCTCGCCGCCTCCAGGATGCACGTCTTGGGGTGCTGCTGGGCTCTGGCGTTTTGGTTTCCGGTCTTGCTTTTGAAGTTTTTTTCCCCCTTTCTAGTCGTGCTCTTTTAGGATGTACTGTAATAGGCCAAGCAGCAATGTGGGTCTTAGAAAGGTCACAGGCAGTGCCCTCAGGGAGCAGGGGGACCTTGGGTGTGGATGACTCACCAGAATGAGGAGTTAGGTGAAATCTATTGTAATCTGTTCCTTTCCTATGCTACTTGGTTGAACTGTATGAAACTGCCATTCTGTGTGTGTGTGTGTGTGTGTGTGTTATTTTTTAAAATTAAAGTTTATTGGGGTGACAGTGGTTAGGAAAGTTACACAGGTTTCAGGTATACAATTCCATCTGTGTATCACATTGTGTGTTCACCACCCAGAGTCAGTTCTTCCATCATCCTGTATTTGATCCCTTTTACTCTCATCTACCACCCCCCTCTTCCCTTACCCTCTGGTAACCACTAAACTATTGTCAATGGCTATTGAGTTTTTGTGAAACTACCATTTTTGTGGGACAAAAAATAAACTACATTGTCAATTTCATACAATTCAACCTAAATAGATTTAATTCAAAAAGTAATAACAGGTGCTAAAGATTTAGGGAAAATTTGGGGAGGAAAATATTTAAGAAAATGACTCTATTAGGTTTTCTTGCCCACTGGGAAACTTCTGTCTATATTAGTCTGCTTGGGGCTTCGGTAGCAGCATAGTTGAGTCACTTGATTGTAATGTGGGGACTTTGGTCCCGCTCCCCGCACAAGGACGCAGGATATGGTGAGGCCAAAAAGGAACAACAACGGAGCCATAGATAGGGGAGTCATACCACTATATTCTCTCTGGCGGCTGGTCGAGACACAAAGGCAAACATCTGCCAGTACCCCAACGAACGATCTTCCTGTACCTCAGTCTCACTGGTGGCTGAGCGAGACACAGGAAGTAGGATCCACGTGATCCACAATCCACAATCCGCTTGCTAACTGCACTCGCTAGCCGCAATTCACTTGCTAACCGCACTTGCCAGCTGCTTGCTAGCGTAGCCACGGCAGATATATTAGTGGCTGATGGCCAACTGATCACAGCTGATGGCCATCTACTGCCCAAGCCAGCACCTTTCCACGTGAGGTCGAGAGCCTGGAAACCGCTCTCCGGGACTCTGTCCCGACAGTGATCTTTCAGTCCTTCCATTGCTAATGTTCTGTGGATTTGGAAATGTTACCTGGCAGCCACAAACGAGTCCGTAAAGCAGCCCTCTTGCAAATGCTGCACTTGTTCACAGGCAGCCAGCTCCCAGGTGCCAAGGAGCCTTGACAGCTGTGACTTAACCCCACAGTTGTGGCCCCAGCCACACTGTGTTTTAAGAGCACAGATGTTTTAAGAGCATCTGTGTTCTCGTAAAACAGGGCTTCGGATGTTTGGTGCATCCTGATTTGTTTTCCAAGACAGTTTCCAGCAGAAAAATGCTTTGTGTTCAGAAATCATGTCAGAAATCATGTTTTGAAGGTTGGTGATGAAAGTCTGTTTCTGTTACAGTTTCTCTTGGTGTGGACAGAGTCAAGACTCAAGAATTAGCCTAAATTGTGCTGCTACAAACGGGTAGCTGTGGTTGGCAGGAAAGTCATAGAAATAATCTTCAAAAGGCCTAGCTGTGTAGATGCTAAAAAGTAAACTGGGAAGCAGAATGTGGTTGTGAATAGATGTGTGTGTGTGTGAGAGTGTGTGATCAGAATTCTTTATTTTTGCCAGGGAAACTGTATGGAGATCCAGATTACTTGGAAGAGAGGCACCGCCACAGATTTGAGGTGAGAAATTGAGCTTTGTGACCTATACGTTTTTCTCCTTTCTGTTACTCTGGAAACACAGTAAGTCGAGAGGCCAGCACAATTATTCTTCATCCTTCAACAGGTGAATCCAGTCTTGAAAAAGTGTTTGGAGGAGCAAGGCTTGAAGTTTGTTGGCCAAGATGTTGGAGGAGAGAGAATGGAAATTGTGGAGTTGGAAGGTGATTGCTTGGGCAGTTGTATTTAGTGGATAAGTTAGTAAAGTTTTCTTGGCATGTGGGAAAATATAAAAGTATTAGTTGCTGCCCTTGTCCTAACAGACTTAGGAAGCAACACTGTCTTATGAGGGGAGGGGTCTTGATGAACGAGGTTTTTGGAGCCCTGGGGCACCGGGGGTCTGCAGGATGAGCTTTGTGCTATGGCCTCCTGTGGACAGCTGTTTCACTCCGGCCTCACTTCCTTGTTCTCCAGAATGAGAGTTGGACTTGGTACTTAAGCTGCCCTTCTGGTCTGATGTGACTTACATGACTCAACCCCTTGGAAGTCCGGGGAGCCAGTGTGGGGAACCTGGAGAGGAGGTCCCTTCAGACAGGAGGGTGACGGCATTCTGGAGAGAGGGCATCAGATCTCCCATGCTTTGTGGTTACCTTTACCCAGTTGTTTTCAAATAATTTTAGGGTCTGTGGAAATGGGAAACATTTAACAAGATATTTTTCTCCTCTTTGACATATTATGTGTACATAAATAATGAAGCTGTTTCTTTTGCATTTCTGTTTCAGACCATCCCTTTTTTGTTGGAGTTCAGTACCACCCCGAGTTCCTGTCCAGACCCATCAAGCCTTCCCCACCCTACTTTGGCCTCCTCCTAGCCTCTGTGGGGAGGCTCCCGCATTTCCTCCAGAAAGGCTGCAGGCTCTCGCCCAGGTGGGGTCATGCTTCTCTGGTCCTTCAGGTGGTCACTGATTCGTTACAGCGGGCCATCATCCCATTAGTGACAAGCAGAGCCACAGGAGCTGGGAGCCTGGCTGGGTGCTCCTCACACTGACATGCAAGTGACCTCTCCTTCCCCAGGGTTTTCTCAGGCTACTTCTGTGCTGCCCATGACCTTCCCCCGGCATGGTGGTCAGGTTCCCCTCTCTGTAGCATCTGGGTTCCAGGATCACATTTGTAAGTAGGACCCTGTGGTCCAGGGGGAACTGTGGTTTTTCCCAGGGTGTTGGCCACAACCTGGGTGGTTTCATGCCCCAGTGCACCTTCATCTGGAACCAGTTAGTTACCCTGAGTTGGTGGTTAGAGTATCGTGATTGAAGTATAAATTGAATGCGTATCTTTTATAACTAGGAGAAGAAACTCTACAGCTTTATGCTAAATATATAACGTAGTAAGGAGTCTTTCTGATCTCTGCTGGGTGTAGACGAGCGTCCCTGTGGTAACGGTGGCTACAAAAATAGGGAAGTCGAGCGAGTTTTTGGTGGGAGATGATGAATGAACTATCTGAATTCTGCAGGGACACCTATAGTGACCGAAGTGGAAGCAGCTCCCCTGACTCTGAAATCACTGAATTGAAGTTTCCATCAATAAATCACGACTGATGGTAACGTATGTGATATATTTAAGCTTTAGTTTTTGTTTTGTTTTTAATGGTGATAACACTAGAATTGTAAGACTACCCAAAGTTTAGTGTTGAAAACTTTTATCTGCCAGAGAATGAAGGTGGTAGAGTCAGCATGGGTGTCAAATGGGTAAGAGCCCTCCAAGTGCTGGGCAGTTACCCACCCTGCTTTGGGGGCTCCAGAGGGAGGGTACCTGTCACTGGGCGATTGTCTCCTTACAGATTAAGGTGTGAATGTGACCAAGTCGGGGGTAACTGGACTCATACCCCTTGTTATTTCACATATCTATAAACCTAGAGATCCTGGATAATATGGTATGTGTCGTTTTTGCAGAACCTAAAGCTTTCATCAGGAAGTGTCTTAAACCTGACGTACACAACACCTTTATGCTGATTGCCACTTATTCTGGAAATCACTTACAATCCAAACAATTATTGAACAAGCTTTTGAAGGTTTTTATAGTGACAGGATTTGTAAGTGTATAAAGTGTAGTAGTTGTGGGCACTGCCATGAATTGTATAAAGTCCTGTTAAGATATGTGAGTGAACTGTGTCAGCAAAAATACAGTCTGCTGGTGAGGGTATCAGAAGGGGGTTAGGGGTGTCAGTCAGGAATCTGTGATGTGGTGTGGTCCCATATGTGGGGGGTTCCCACCACCGGTAAGGTGAGCCCCTGCCCAGGGGTACGGGCAGGTAGGTAGCACACCTGACTCTGCACACCTTGTGTTCTCCACCAGTGGGCCTCTGCATCGCACAGGTCTGGTTGAATGGGCACACGACTGCTCCCCTTCCGCCTTGGTTGATTAGCCACCTGGCTTGTGATCACCTCAGCAAGGGGGGCAGGTGGGAGGAGTAGGTTGTATCGGGAGGAGGGCAGTGGTTGCTTATTCTCTGCCAGGTGAGCATTGCAGCCCAGATGGACTCGTTAATCCTCCCCACAAGAGCGTGTCTAGGGGCTGTTGGATAGTCTAAGAAACTGCCACAAAGACAAAGGACGCTTTAAAGGGGTAGGTGTTTGGTCAGTTCGATGGAATTGCAAACGGCCTCTCTAAGCAGAGAATCGCTGTCAGTGGCACTGTTGAGAGGCGGGGATGCTGTGAAAAGAACGCTTGTACTGAGGCAGAGGTGGAGGTTCATGTAAGAGCTTGAAAATGTATGATTCGATAGCAAGTATAAATTTAGCTTGTAATTAGGCTCCTACTACTGGTCTTCAATGAAAAACAGGCATAGTTTACCATAGCAACTGACTGTAAATTCTAACTTTTTTTACTTTAAATGCATATATCATATAATTGCTAATTTTTTTTTTTTTTTTAAGTAGGGGTGATTCTTCAAGAGATCCTTCAGAGTTTACAGCTTTGATTTTACACTCGGCTTTTGACACTTCCTTTAAATTATGTTTTTATTAAGAATATTTTATTATGGGGGAAAGGTGTTTGGAAAACTGTGTGACTTGCATGTCCCATCATGTATATCAGCTCCTACGCAGTTGTGCTCCCTGATGTGTTGACACCGTCATTCTTAGTCCCCCAGCCTCAAACGAGAAGCAGGTGTGTGGGCAGGAGTGGTGACCCACGGGGCTGGTGGAGTGCCTGTCAATCGCCACGTTTCTCCAACTACCTCGAGTCATTGTGGATTTGAGGGTGTCACCTGCTGCCTCCCCAGGGAGGCCTAGAGCATTGTCAACAGAGCCCCACAGGGGTAATTTTAGCCAATGCTTACAACACTTGGTGCTGGTAACCCGAGGGCACTGCTTGCTGCCAAGAGCCGTGGGATCTCTCAGTGCCAACTGTGGCTGGTACTCATTGTCCAAAGGGATGGTCAGAGTTTGGTGTGTCACATGAAATGGCAAGAAGTCTGTGTCTCTCTGAAGTGTGATTTTTAGGAAACCCTGTCCTCTGGCCATGCTTCTCTCCCGGGGCTGGGAGACACTCCTTGCATCAAGGGGTCACTAAAAAAGAAAGAATCTTTTGGGGAAACGGCCTCTAAAACCCTCTCACATGTACACAGCTTTGCTTGAGAGGGACTTCTTCCTTCCAGGATGTTACTGCAGTTGAAATGCAATATGAAAATCTATTTTCTTTATGTGATGTAGCGATAGGCACAGCTGTGTGCCCATTATATTCTGGCTGGACTTGGTGTATACTCTAACTTAAGAAATAAACAATGCAGAACCAGAGACACACTTTGTAATGCTCCTTATGTCATGGCCGGGTGGAAAATGTCTCAGCACGGTGCCAGATGTGCCTGTGTGCGCTCAGCTGAACTCCAGGAGAGGAGCCTTTCTTTTTAATAGGAACCAAAATTTCCCCACATCTTCAAATTTACCTTCTCAGCTTATAAAGGTAGAGATTCCAAGAAGCATGGGTGCTGAGTCTGCTCTTCGCTCTTAAGAAAGGGGGGAGTGGGGCCGGCCTGGTGGCTCAGGTGGTTGGAGCGCCGTGCTCCTAACGCCGAGGTCGTGGTTCGATTCCCACATGGGCCAGTGAGCTGCACCCTCTACAGCTAAGATTGTGAACAATGGCTCTCGCTGGAGCAGGGCTGCTGTGTCCTACACAACTAGACTGAGAAACAATGGTTTGAACCGGAGGCGGGGGAGGCGGGGGGAGGCGGGGGGAGGCGGAAGAAAGAGGAAAAAAAAGGAGGGGGGAGTGGACATGTTATTCATGAAGGAGGGCCTTCTCCGCCCCTCTGCCGGGCAGGGCCCCGGGCCCCTCACACACGTGGCCAGGGAACAGCAGGACCACTTTGTCCCCTGCATATCCTCTGCTCCCCCAGCCTCCTGTGTCCAGGTCACGGGCCTGAATGGTTTTTCCTCCAAAGTGAACTTAGCGATACTGAATCCGTGCTCCTTGTGGCATGTTGGTGACATTGGCACCCACTCACCTGCGGAGCACACGCCTACCCAGGAGCTGTGACCTCTGCAAGTGTGAGAGGTCAGACAGTGATCAGACACTGGGTTGCTTGTCAGTAGTCACAACCTTTACTGATTGATGTTGAGGAATTGAGGATTGGGAAGAAAATGTTTCTCACCATTTGGTCCAGCTCCTCCATCGAGAGATCCAGAAAAGAAGTGGGGGCTCCCTTTTATCCTTTTACTTACTAGTCCAATGCTACCATCCCCACTGAGGCCCAGACGCTGGTGTTCCTGCCTCCGACCAAGAGCAACCCAGCTGCCTCTGTCTCCATTTCTCATGGACCAAAATAAAATGTCTTAATTTACAGAGGTCTTCATACCCATCTTGGTACTTTGAATGTGGCTAATTGGGTGGATCCTCACCTCTTTTCCTACCTGGCGGTCCCATCAGACAGTTTTCAATTGTGTTTATAAAAGTCATTCTGTAAACAGGACTGACATGCCGCCGCCTCCGTTGGTGACAGCAGTGCTCCTTGTAGCAGTGAGGGCTTGGCTGGGGGTGGGGTGGTTTGCAAAAGGCTCACGGTGCTCAGATGTTCCCGCCCCTGCCTTTACGAGTGCCTCAAATGACCAGAGGTGAAGTGCTGGCTACTTGTATAACCTTTCTAGAAAAGGGACCTCAAAAGCCTTTCCAGGGCTCGCAAAGCCAAGCAGCCCTGCCAGCCCGGCTGTGGCAGATGAGACCGTGCCAGGAACAAGGGCTGAAGTCCAGACTGCACAGGAGGGTGGCCTCCATGCCCAGTATTGACTGACCAGTACTCAGGCTTCTTGGGGAGGAGACCTGGCAGGTTTCTCTGGGGTCCCTCACTTCGACCCGGGCAGGCTCTTAGCAGATCGTAGCAGCTCAGTTACAACATGGCTTTCCCTTGCCGTTGTGGAAACCGGCTGTTTCCCAATGAACAGTTCTGGGGATTGTGATGCCTGGGCTAGCATCTAGCATGGAAGCAGGAAAGGGAGGAATGCAGTGCTGGGGAGGGGGATGTAATTTAAAATAGGGTGGGGAGGACATTTCTTGAAGGTGGAGAGAAAAGAAAATAGGAGTCAAACAGCTGTCTGGGGAAGGAACATTCCAAGCAGGGGAAGCAGCCAGTGCAAAGGCCCTGAGGCAAGTGTGCTCATGAAACAGGTTGGTCAGTGTAGCTGGAATGCATGGGCAAAGGGCAGGAGGAGGCGTTAAAGGCAGATGGGTCACGTCCGAGAATTGTGTAGACCACAGTTTGGGTTTTGCTCGTGATAAAATGGGGAGCCCTTGAAGGGCTTTGAATCCAGGCCTGGTCTGATCAGACACTGGTTTTATGGAATCTCTGGTTCTGCTGGTGGAGATGGTGGGGGAAGTGATGAGCAGGACTTCCTCTCCAAGGGGTGGAGGGTGCTTGGAATGGAAGTCAGACTCTTTCTGTGCAGGCACAGGTGTGTGTGCTGGAGAGACATCGTACCAAGCCTGATGATGACAAAGTACGTTGTCACTATGAGGTGTCATCAAAAACTACGGTGAATGTTTAAAAAACGTATTAACAGTAAAAGACACATTGCCATTAATCCCCCTCAAAATACTCCCCCTCGCTTCTATCACACTCACCCCACAGTTCTTGCCACTCTCTGCAGCAGTTCTGGAAGCCCTCTTTCCCAGTGTCTTTAGTTGCACTGTCATGGCTGCCTCGATGTCCTGAATTGATTCAAAACGTTTACCTTTTATGGTCATTTTGACTTTGGGAAAGAGCCAGAAGTTGCATGGTGCTAGATCCGGTGAATAAGGTGGATGAGGACACATCGGAATGTTTTTATTTGACAGAAATTGCCATACCAGAAGCCATGTGTGTCGCCGAGACTTTCCATTGTGATCACAAAATATGGAGAATGCTGCTGCCGAGTGCCATCCAAAGGCAAGGCAGGGATCTTCAATACAGGAAGCGGCGTGTCAAACCTTAGTAAAAGGGTGTGACAAGTTTCAACTTGTTTGGTGCAGTCAGTTGGGTATGAGCTACAGTTGAGAGAAGGAGTGTTTTAAAGTGTGCTGTAAATCACCTTCCATCATGACAATGGTCCGTGTCACACACATCGCTCTGGTATACGGCAATTTCTGTCCAATGAAAACATTACACTGTGTCCTCATCCACCTTATTCACCGGATCTGGCCCCATGTGACTTCTGGCTCTTCCCTAAGGTCAAAATGATTCAGGATATCAAGGCAGCCACGACAGCGCAACTAAAGACACGAAAGAGGACTTCCAGAACTGCTTCAGAAAGTGGTAAGAATGATGGGATAAGTGTGTCCGAAGCGAGGGGTAGTATTTTGAGGGGGATTAATGGCAATGTGTTTTTGCTGTAATACATTTTAAAAAAATTAACCATTCACCGTATTGCTTGATCACACCTTGTATCTTACAGAAGAAGAAACTGAAGCATAGAGGTATGGCACTTTGCCCCAAGGTACCCAGTCTTTAAGGCAGCGCTGGATTGGAACCCGACCATCTGCGCTCCTTCCCCGACAGCTCTGTACTGGGAACCCAGGGCTTGCTCGGCTTCCTGGATGGGGGGTGCTGGGCAGGGGATTCATGACCCAGCTGCATCCAACTGGCTGGCCAAGTGTCCTACAAATAACCTTTCTTGCCCCAGGACCATGTAATTTATTAAAGAGCTATGATAGTCAAGTTCCAGCAAGCCAGAGGTGAGGGCTGCAGAGTAGCCGGTTAGCTCTGTAACCAGTTACTGAATGTGCCTTGCCATCTGCTGAGGGCCTTTTCCAAGATGACAAATTCCTTTCTGGCGTTGTCCAGCCAACTGGAGTTGTGGACCCCAGCTGGGCAAAATGAGCGTTTTAGGGAGAGGGACAGTCCCCTCTAGCTCAGCCCTAGGACAGCTCTAGCCAAGTTTTTACAAGTTCTTTCTGCAGGGAAGGGTCCTTGGTGTTGCTGAAGGAGTGAGGAAGCATGGTGCTCCCGTCGTCTCTGAGCAGAGTTTTATTGGGAGGACTTTGGCTCAAATAGGAAATCCCTGTGTCTCCCCCTTCCTGCCCTCGCTTGCCCACTGGGGCCCTCACAGGACGCAGCAGGTGCAGGAGATGGGCCCATGCTGCTGGAGCTGCTGTTGGAGCTGCTCCTTTTCCATCGTCAAGACCTTCACCTTCTCCTCCAGCTTGCTCAGCTCCGCTGTCCACTTCTGAGGGGTCATTGTAGAAACGGGTGTCTAAGCTGACATTGCCTCAGGCCCGCACACCCTCTACTCAGAGTGAACTGATGGAGGCAGGCAAGGCCCAGAGAGCCTGGGGCGGGGGTGCTGCTCGAGGCCACTGTACTGGCACTGCTATGTGGAGAAGCCAGGTTCCCTGGCCTGCAGTCACCCGTGGGGTCCCGAGAGAAGCTGCCTGACCTGAGGATGACCCATCCTCTGCAGCCTCCTTGAGTACCAGAGGCAGGCTCAGGTGGCAGCCGCCCCTACGCACTGCCCCACTGCTGTGTCCTTCCCTCTCTAGCCTCTGCCTTCTGCTTTTCTGCTATCTGACGGCTTCCCTCCAGCACGTACTGCCACCCCCTACTGTGAAGGCCTCCCCTCAAAATGCAGTCTACATTCCTTGGGGTTATCTCAGAAGGTCTCAGTATTCTACTCTCCTGGTTCCCCAGCCATGCAACAGTGGAATACGGGAGGTAGTGGGGTCATTTCTGTACACTAGGGGCATTGGACCACCAAGGGAACCTGAGGGCTCGCCCAGAACTGTTCAGTGAGTGGTGAAGGGGCCCAGCGCCAGCTTGGCACCCCCATCGCATCCACCCAGTCTTGGCTGCTTACCTGTGTGCACCACTCCTGGATGGCGTGGATGGCCAGTGGGCCCTGGATGCTCCCGTCCCGCCGCAGGAACACCTCCCCCTGGTCTGTCTCGTAGAGTTGCGGCTGCGCCTGGGCCTGGTCCTTGGGGCCGTGCACGCTCAGGCGGATCACCTGGGTAAAGGCAATAGCAGCTGTGGCAGACGCTGCACCAGACTGTTTGCAGCCCACATCTCTCCTTGCTAGCTCCTCCTGGCTCAGTCTTCTGGGGAAGCCTGGTGGCGCTAGAGCAGGGCTGTTTCCACCGTTTTCTCCAGTCACCCGTTTCCCTGTCGCCCGCCGCGCCCAGCACTGCACAGAGTAGATGTAGAGTGATGACATGGTGAATGACAAAACAGCCCCAGAGGACTTCTGTTCCGCAGCTCACCTTGAGGGGCGTGTTGGGGGCGGAGGTGCTGACCACCGGGATGAAGGTGAGCGTGTAGGCATCGGGGAAGACCTGGGGCCTGAAGCCCTGCAGGATGGAGTCCACCAGGATGCGCACGCGGTCCTCGTCGCGGTGGCTACAGCGGATGCCCTGCACCAGGCCGCTGTCCTCGACGCCCACGAACAGACTACCGCCCTCGCTGTTGAGGAAGGCGCACACGTAGCGCCGCACGTGGTGCTTGAAGGTCA
The DNA here is from genome assembly GCF_004115265.2 of Rhinolophus ferrumequinum. NCBI lineage: Eukaryota > Metazoa > Chordata > Mammalia > Chiroptera > Rhinolophidae > Rhinolophus > Rhinolophus ferrumequinum. The sequence goes on from NC_046292.1 coordinate 28,731,472, forward strand.
GGCTCAGGTACTCGCCGCCGCCCCGCTTGAACTCCAGGTTGCGCGTCTCGCTGCCGAGGAAGGCGCCCTGGAAGAGCCGCTCCTGGCCCCGGATCTCCTGGTGCACGATGGCGCTGTCCGAGCGCGTGCCGCTGGGTGGGTGCCGGGAGCCAGGCTGCCCTAGGGCCCGGGCAGGCGGGGTGTTGACTGGTGGGAGGCTGGGGCTAGGGCTGCGGCCGGCGCTGGGGCCGGAGCTGGGGCCGGAGCTGGGGCCGGAGCTGGGGCCATTGCCCTCCTCCTGCTGGTGTAGAACAAGAGTTGGGAGCCGCGACCAGGACAGTGAGGGGGACAGACTACCAGCACCCCCACCTCCAGCCCCCTGGGGCCCAGCCCACTCAGGCAACCTCTTGTCCCTGCCCAGGCGGAGGGGTCTAATTCTGTCTGACGTCCTGCAGCCAATGCAGGAAACTCAGCTGAGTCAAGCATTTGAACCAGCCACTGCTCCTTTCAGGCTGAGCTGCCCTCTTCCCAGGTGGACTGTGAGATGCACGGCAGGTTAGACGAGTTCTACTTCCCGGAGCTGGGAGCTCGGACACCTGTGGGCCAATCTCTTCCCACTTGGGTTGTGGATAGCCCTCTGAGGCCCAGGACTGGATCATTTCAGGAGATACCTCAGTGCCCTGAGATCCCGATGATAGAGCTTCAGGTCTCTGAACTGAGAGGGGTTCCCTGAGACCCCACCCTTTTCCCGATCTCCCTGAAACCTTTGCTGATCACTGTTTGGACCACTGGCCAGTCCTGAATCTCAACTTTCCTCGAGCTCCCCTGAATCCCCTCCCACGGTTTCTGCTCTCTTTGGGGGCTCTGGCTGCTTTCTTGGTCTGGGCCGCATTGGTCCGCCCCTCACTGGACTCTCTACCTCTAGGCTCTCCCCATTCCATCATCCTCTTTACCGACCCTAGATGCGAGTCAGATGATCACTCCTCCCTTACTGGGTTCTGTGCTGCCTTCCGGGCTCTGGCAGCGGCTTCCAGGGCTGGGAGCTCAGTGTGGGCTGGGGCCTGGTGATAAGGGCCATGTTCTACCAGCCCTGCAGCTCCCAGAGGAGACAGATTTATCAGAGATGTGAGAAACTGTCATACAAATACGAATCAGGCTCACAGGCCTTGAAATGTAAGTCACAGAGCCGTTCAGTTCTGTAACAATTTAAACACCATGGAGTTTGCACGCCTCCCTGCCCCATCCTCCCCCCAAAAAAACAGATACCAAAGATCACCTGTCTCATGGAGTGACCTGCACAGCCTCAGTGACCTGACTGTGTCCCCCCGTCCCCCACAGAAGCCAACCTTTCAGTCCCACTCTGCCTTGGTCTCACCACCCGTGGTGGCCTGGCCTCTGTCCTATGGCCCAGCTTTCTTCCTTAGTTCTTCCTGCAGCCTTCAGCCTGAGCTCCAGGGACACCACACTGCCTGCCCTTCTGCATAGGATGCATTCTGCCTCAGTACTCTGTTTCTCTGTACGAGCCATGTCTCTGCTTAGAACTCCTGTCCCATGCGTAAGTGCCAGCCTGGATTTCACTTCCCCTGCTAATCTGTCCCCAGCAGTGAAGACCTTCCTGTGTCCTCCCACAGCTCTAGGAGGCCAGCTTGCAGCTCTGTCATTGGCTGTGTTGGCTCTGCTCATAGACGGAGGGCTCCTTGAGAGCAGGGCTGAGCCTTGGCTCCCTGCTTTGCTATCTGGCACAGAGCAGGTGTTGATATTTGTCAACTGAATGAAGTGAGCCAAGGAGAAAATCAGGACTCCTGTGTGACCTCAGGCTTGGGCTGGCTCAGACCCAGAGGCCTAGCTGCAGAAGGACCCAGGGAGGAGTCCCATGCATTGGCCTTTCTTCACGTGCTTCCAGGCTGGAGAAAACTGTAAGGGTGTTGTCCCTCTGGGAGTAAGTTGGCAGTGCCAGCTTCAGGCCACAATCATTTGGGTAGCAGCCTCCAAGTTTGCAGATTTGTCCCGTTTCTCACAGACACCCCTCTACCGCCACCCAGCACAGGTCTCTCCCCTGGAGTAGGCTCGGGGGCTTGCAGTCCCAGTGGCTGTGGGAAAACCCCCCACTTACCGCTCTGTGGTTTGTGGGGTCCCGGTCCTCACCCAACACCAGCTGCTTCCCGCGGGCCACCAGCTCCTTGAGGATCTGGTGCTCTTGCAAGGCTGTTTGCAGGCGCCAGGGGAGGGAGGCCAGGGTGTCCCCATGAGCGGCTACCTGCACCAGCGCATAGGCCTTCCGGGGCCGCCTCACCACCTCAATGTGCTCCCGCGCCACTGGCAGCTCCAGCCGCTCCAGGGCATCTCGCAGCAGGCAGGAGAGCACTGGTTCTGAGAACTGGGGGTTCAGGTGGCCCACGTAGAGCGTGTGCTTGTTGGGAGCCACCTTGAGGCCCGAGTCCTCAGGCAGGGACTGTTCTGCAGGGAGCTTCTGCGGGGGCTGCTTGCCTGGGGGCTCCATGAGGGGCTCCTGCACCTGTTAGTGCTGAGCTCTTCCTGGGGGTCTCTGGCACAGAGACCTCAGAAGGGCTTCTGTGATTCCTTAGCGCTGGCTGCTCCTCCCAGGGCCCTGGACTCTCAGCTTGGCCCAGAGCCTCCCAGGGGACTCAAGGGGTGCCAAGGCTCCTGGGAGTTTCACAGATTGGCAGGGGCTGGGCAGAGCCAGAGAGAGAAAGGGCAGAGGGCTGGCAGGAAGGGGCCTGCCACCCACGCTGGGCGTAGGACAGGAAAAGGAAAGTTAGGCAGGGCTGAGCCAGAGAACAGAGCAGTGAGCCTGCCCTTCCATTCCACAGAAGGGCAGACTGAGGAGATATGCCCAACGAGGGACAGAAGGGACCAGGACTCAGGTCGCTGAGGGCCCGCCGTATCCTTCCATTGGCCCAGGGGTCCTGTCTTCCTCCCCCGTCCACAGGCTTGGGGCCTCCTAGGTGCAGTCAGGATTTCCTGCCCACCAGAGATAACTGCTGCCTCCAGACACCAGAGAAACCTCTTCAAGGGCCTTTGGAGAAAAGGTTTTAACCCAGAAGCAGGAGTGGCCCCACTGCTGCTTTTGCTTGCCTGGTGTGAGCCTGGAGTGAGCCCAGTAGATGCTCTGAAATAGTCAGGCTTGGGTCAGAGGGTTTAGAGCAAAGGTTCTTATGCTTTACCAGAAAAATGGCATATAAATATATATATAATTTGAGGAGGCTCGTGGAGTTTCTTTCTAAGAACTCGTAGTCTAGACTGAGTCCTCTGTTTCTGGTTCAGAGAGAAGTGAAGAGGGGCAGGACGAGGAGCAAGGCTGGGGCCCTGCGTACCCCCACTCCGCCTCCCACCAGGCCAGGGGCCTCTCTCCTGCGCTGTACAAACACACCAGCCCCTCCACTTACCCCCCCACACCCAGCCTCCGGTCAGTGTGGCAGGTACCACCAGCCTGCATCTTTTCAGATTGGCTCTTTGAGGGAGTCAGGGCTTGGGGGCCACTTCGGCTGGGGTGGGGGCATTCCGGGCAAACAGGAATAGGAGGAAAAGGGAGGCCTATGGCCCTCATGTCCTGATGATTCCTGGGGGGGCTGTGTGTGGGAGGTGCCAGCGCTGAGCTCCCACAGCCCCCTGACCCCTGGCCAGCAGCTCCCAAGGGCACTTGGGGGCTTGGCATGGGAGGGCAGGGAGAACCAGGGCTGTAGGAAGTGGGAGGGGCCTGTACAACCACCTCTGTGATCTCATGGAGGCAACAATGCCTTCTCTGCCAGCCTCAGGAACTCAGGCAGGAAGGGTTGGGAAGTCAGTCAGGAGGTCCCCCCCACCCCCCCACCCTACCCCCACTGTAAACAGATCCGTACAGCTTGGCCCTGGGGCTCCCTCTGGGCAGCTCCTAGAACCCAGGGGCTGAATATGTACCTCCTTCCTCTGTAATGTCTCTCTAGGCTCTACTGCCCAGGCAGGTCCCTGGTGCTACAAATCTCCCCCCCTTGTCACCATCCCAAGCTCCACTGTGCGCTGATAGGGCCCTGCTACTGCCAGGATTGACCAGAATGCACACAGGTGGTTCTGGGGCTCTCTCTGACACCAGGCCCTTCTCTACGCCAGAGACAGAGGCGGCTGTCCAGAAGAGCCCTGAAAGATAGGTCAAGGCCCTTTTTGGGTGTACCCTGAATGAACAGCACAGCCTACGAGACCCCAGTGTCCAGGAGTCTGGAAAACCGGGGCCTGATGGAGACCACGGTTAGAACCTCACGGTGGCCAAATGGAACAGACATTCTAAGTTAATCATGATGTCAGAACTACTCACTGGTGAGCGCGAGCAGGGCCCTCAGAAGTCTGCTCATTCAAACCCCTCAGAGCCAGATGGACCCAAAGAGGAAATGACTGACCCAAAGCGTCACAGGAAATAGCTGGACTGGCTGGAACCTCAGCCTTGGCCCTGGAAGTCAGATCACTGGGCTTCAAATGCCTACTTTGGCACTTCCTTCCTGGCTATGTGATCTCAGCTTAACTTTCCTCATCTGTGAAACGGGTTTGTTGTGAAGATGGAATGAGATCACTGTAATTCATGTAGAGCAGTTTGTGGGGCGCACAGTAAGTGATATAAAAGTGTTACTATCAATTTATAGGGCACCGCGCTGCTGCCCCCTACACCTTCTTCTAAGGCCCCATGAAAAACAGGGATGTGTGGTCCTGGACAAGAGAACCTGGCCCCCGGCCAGGCTAGGCTGCGTCTTTCCTCAGCCCACGAGGATGAGGATGAGCCCAGCCATGGAGGCTCCTGGGAGCTGCTGACCCCGAACATTGTTCTTCCCGTTCAGGCCCGTGTGGCTGCTGTGCTCACTGCTGCCTCGCTGCACCGGAGCGAAGCCCTCTGAGGGCAAAGAATGGACCCCCACAGTGTCTTTCTGGGGGCGCTGAGCAATGCTGGGGCCCCAGTGGGATTGCTGGAATTAGAACTCTTAAGGATCATCTTGTTTGAGCTCCTCATTTGCCGTATGAGGAAAATAAGACCAAGAGGAGGGGCTGACCTGCCCATTGGAGGCACAGTGATTTGGCTGTTGACTGATTAAAAAGACACTGGCATCTATATTGTTTTTTATTTATAAACAAATCAACATAAAACAAGTCCAGATGGCAGCAGGGCAGCTGTTCTGCTGACCTGCTTGCAAAGGAAGCATGCGGACAGTGCAGTGGGTGCAGCCCGACTCCAGCCTGGAGACCCTTCCCTCCCACCCACCGTAGGGCTTTCTTGGCCTAAAATCACTGGGTCCAACCTTCTTCTGCAGCAGTTCTGGCCAGGGCAAGGAGCTGTGGAGGGGGCAGTGTGGGGCAGGGGACTGCAAAGGGCCCAGAGGAGGGGGAGAGGGCAAGGGGACAGGGACCCTCTCCTCCCCACGTGGGGTGTGTGGTCAAGGCTTTCTGGATCTGTCGATCCCAAAGGGAAAGTGCCCTGGGGTCCGTCCCCTGTAAAGGGACCACGCCTCTCTGGGGCCGGGGCAGGGCAGTCTCTCGCCTCCCGAAACCCCATGTCTGGAGTGAGAGGAGTGGGAACTGAGGGCTTGCCCGAGTGCCAAAAACAATAAATTAACAGTAAGAAAAGATCTTTTTTTAAAAAAGGTAGAGGTTTGCACCATGAGTGTGGAGTCTGGGGATTCTGTGAGGAGAAGGCAGAAGCTGGGGGGCAATGGGTGCCACACCAGGCCCAGCAGGTGGTGAGGGGACTGGGCAGGAGTGTCAATTCAGGGCCCCATCTTCTGAGTCCTCCAGGGTCGGCCCCTTCCTCCATCACTTGGAAGGCGTTCAGTCTAAACTCCTGGTGAGAGGCCAGCCAGACGTGAGAAATAAATACAGGGGACCTCAGAGCCGAGGCAGGGCTGAGGGGAAGAGCAGCGCAAGCCGGGGCCCCACACTCTCCCCTCCTTAGTCCTTCATGGAAGGAGGTATCATGACCAGAGGGGGCAGCAGGGGTGGCTCCGCACCGCCTCCTGGAGTCCTCGGCAGCCCTGAACCCCATGAGGCGCCCGGGAGTGGGCTGATGGCCCTCCTTGGGAGAAGGGGCCACCCCGCCTGCTCCGCCCTCCGCAGTCCAGGCTGCGTCTCCCTGTTCAGAACTTGCCCTGCTTCAGCCGGTCGATGTGGTAGGAGAGCTTCAGCGCGGGCCCCAGCTTCAGCCCCATGTACTTCATCATCACGTCGCTGCGCAGCAGCAGCAGGGCCTTGCCATCGATCTCCTGCAGGTGGGAGGGGGCATCTCAGAGGCTGCTCTGGCTGCCCAGGTTCCCAGGAAGAGGCCACCCAGGGAAGTGCCAGCCACGGAGTCCTGCGAGCCTGCTGTGACACTCAGGCCGCCCTGCTCTCCGCACCTTCTGTCTCCAACCATCCCTTCTCCATAACATCTGCTGAACCCACCGCACTGAGCTCGTCACACGTTTGTACCAACTGCCGCTCTCTGCTGCCTGAGGCAGTCTCCCAGCTCCCAAACCTCTGAAATCCCGCTCAGTTCCCTCTCTTCCAGTCAGTGAACTTGTCACTTCTCACAGCCTGAGTTTATAATGACCCTCCACTGGAATTCTGTGAGTCCTCGTCCTTCCTGAGTGGCAGGGACCCTCCTGAGTGGCAGTGAGCTAGGCACAATGGAGGCGCTTCCTGAGCAGCTCTGGCACCTTCAGGCCTGACCTAACCCAGTGGCATGAGATTTAAATGACCAGTGAGAGGCAGCACATCTGTTCGGAGCGCCCAAAGGGCAGAGCAGCACCAAGCAGCAGGGGCTACGGGGAAATGGCTTTGAGCCCCAAGTCAGGAGGATGGCCACTGCAGGGAGAGCACAGCAGTCCCTGCCGCAGGGCAATGGCGCTTGAAGAGATGGTGGAGGGGCTAGGAGAGGACGGGGGACTGATGAGGGTGGAGAGTGGGGGGCCACTTGGCAAGGGGGTCTGTACCTGGGGCTGAGGCCCCTGGTTCTCAGGCCAAGGCAGGCAGATGGGAGAGCACTAGCTCCTAGGAAAAGAGGAGAGCCTGTCCCCGAGACTGAGCCCTCAGCGTACAGCTCAGGGGGAAAGTGGCTGAATCAGACCCTCCACTGAAGGAGTAAGCTGAACTCAGGGCCCGTGAGGGCTGTTTGAGACCCAAGATTCTGTCTCTAACTTTGTATAGTCCCCTGAGCTCAGTTTCAAGGGACCTGGAACAAATATCTAGCCCATGCCCTTTAAGAGTCTACAAGTCACAGAAACAAGACTCCCAGTGAACGTGGCAGATACCAGGCAGGGGCACCTACGTGTTTACGAAAGAGGTCGGCGTGGGGTCCAAGCTGAGGGTCAGCTTCCCGAATAAACTGCATCACGTCCTCGACTGTCCATGAGGAGGGGTCCCGGCCACTGGGTCGAGAGGCGTCCCGGCTTTCCAGGTATCGGTCTGACCCTGCAAGACGGAAGGTCACCTGCCATCAGGGGTGGCACTGCTTTGTAACTACTCACCCACTCTCCCTGGCACGTCCTGAAAGGACCTGTGGATGAGGCTCACAGCCTGGCCAGGGCAGAGAAACCCACCGGAGGCAGCCGAGGAAGGGAAGGGTTTGCACAAAGGGCCCGAGGGGCTGAGGCTCTTCTTACGTCAAATCTTTGTTCTTTAAGGGTAGATCTGGTTTTGAAAATGGTCAGAAGAAATTTTACATTGAGGCTGTGATTCATCCTGGACCTGAGTCAGGATAACAATGAGGTAAAGGGATTACTCGGGTTCAGAGGGGGGCTGGTGGGCGAGACTTCTTTCACCTTGGCTCTGGGGACCATTTCTAGAGAGACCTCGGGAACTGGGCAAGATTAGAGCACGATTCTGGGGGCCTAGGGATAATACCCTGGGCCTCTTCCAAGGCCTGGACAGTAGGTGACCTCACTACAGCCTAATGCACGGAGGCAGAAAGCAGTTTTGCTTTGGCTACCAGGAATCTCAGTGCTAATTTAGTGCTCTGCTCAGAGCTTTTACCTCACTCTTGGCTCAAATGCCGTTCCTCCCACTTCCCCTGTGGGATCTGGGATCTGTAATTGTGATCATCACCTGCCACAAATCATGTTTCATCCCCTCGGCCTGGAAGGTGCCCCATCTCTACCTTCATTTTCTTTGTTTCCTCGGCAAACTCCATCGTAGTTAAGCAAGAGCTGGCTTCAAGGACCAGCTCCTTTATGAAACTTCTGGTGTAACACTTAAATAATTGGTTTCACAAAGCATTTCATGTATTTCTTGGTTACAGCTCAGCCTCTACACCCTTTCCCTCATCACTCACTCTAATAATCTATTCCCTATAAAGCACTCAAAGCAACCTTTAAAAGTACTGGACCATGGCAGTCCCGAAAAGCTCAATGCAATGGCCTCCCGGCACACATGACATGAAACCTCAAGTCCTTACCGAGGTCTCTAAGGCCCTCGCTTCATCATCTGCCCTTTCTGCCCTTAACCGCACATCCCCGCCCCTCCCCCATCTTTCACTCGCTGTGCTCCAGACACACGAGCTTTCTTTCTGCTACCTGAATAGGCTATGCTTTTATTCTTTGACCTGAAATTTCCTGTCCAGAATGTTCTTTTTCCAGATCTTTGCATACCCAATTCCTTCTCAACATTTGGGCCTCATCTCCAATAGCGATTCCTCAGAGAGGACTTCCCTGATCTCCTACTAAAAGTACTCAATTTCCCACATAATCATTCTCAATCCAATTATTCTAGTTTTCTTCTTTCCTAGCACATATGACTATATAAAATAATTTTATGCATTTGTTTATTATCGTCTTCTATTTTGTTCCTTGCTATGTCCTTATGAAATTGGGATTTATAATAAGAAACATATATTTGGTCTTCATCCTCATTTCTGGCACAAAACTCTTAAAAGTCCTTGTAATTTCCCAAGCGGTCTGAGAAATAAAGGTGTATTTTGTTATTCATAACAAGCCCTTTTCCAGCTACACCTGAGTATGTCAATGAAGTGACTTTTGGAAGGCTCCTAAAGATGGGTGCTGGTTGCCAGGGGAACCAACCAGGTGACTAGAGGGTTAGACCTTTCAGTCCCACCTCCCAACCACCTGGGAAGGGAGAGGGGCTAGACTGAGTTCACTCACCAATGGCTAATGATTTAATCACTCACGCCCGTGTAACGAAGACTCAGTGAAAACCCAAAAGGATGGGCGGGGGTTGCAGAGCTTCCAGCTGGTGAAGACGTGGAAGTGCTGGGAGGGTGGTGTGCCCAGAGAGGGCATGGAAGCTCCACATCCCTTCCCCCATACCTTGCTCTATGCACCTCTTCCGACTGGCTGTTCCTAAATTGTATCCTTTTACAAAAAATCAGTAATCTAGTAAGTCAACAGATTTCCTGAGTTCTGTGAGCCGCTCTAGCAAATTAATCGAACCTGAGGAGGGGATGGTGGGAACCTCCAATTTACAGCAGTTGGTCCGAAGTACAGGCAACAACCTGGACTTTCGACTGGCATCTGAAGGGCAGAGGCAGCGGCAGTCTTGTGGGACGGAGCCCTTAACCTGGGATCTGACTATCTCAGGGTCCATAGTGTCAGAACTGAGCTCAATTGTAGGGCCCCCAGCTGGTGTCGCAGAATTGCTTGGTGTGGAGAGAACCACAAGTCTGGTATCAGAAAAGAAGTAGTGTTGAATAGAGTGTTGAGAGTACGTAGGGGAGACACAGGAGAGGGTTTTCCTTTTACAGTCCCCAACACATGAAAGAGAGCCTGGTCTGCCACAGATGGTCACACGTTTGTTCAATGAATGAATGACCATGTGTAAGTTATTTGTGTATTCTTCTGTCTCCCCCACCAGGCTAGGTCCGCCTTCGGACAGGGCCCTTGCCTTGCTCCTGTCTGTATCCTCATCACCTAAGAGATGCCCAGTCACACAACTAAGTGGCAGAGCTGAAACACACCTGTGAAAGTAGAAGGGACCTACTCTTCAACTATCTCCTGTGAAGGCTGAAAAGCTCTTCCTATTTTCCTGCATTCTGGGTCCCAGGTCTAAAAGCTGAAGCACAGTTTGCTTGGCCCAGCCCCTCCTTCCTGGGGAGAGACCAGCATATTATCACTTAAGCTTGTGGCTGGGCACTGAGCAGACCAGGGGACACGTATGCTGGAGCAAGCAGAGGTAAAGAGAACCACAGAAATTCCAATGGCCTTGTGGGGACAGAGCCCCAGAGAGCAGTTTCCAGGCTCTCGGCCTCACACTAAAGGGTGCTGGCTCAGGTAGTAAATGGCCATCAACTATGATTGGATGGCCATCAGCTGTGGCTAGTTGGCCGTCAGCTGTAACCAGTGAGCCATTGGCCACTAATATAACTGCTGTGGCTACTCTAGCAGAGAGTGGTGCTAGCAAGAAGATGGTGGCTGAGCTGGCAAGCGCGGACTGCAGTTAGGATGGTGGGTTGCGGACAGTGTGGATCCAGCCTCCAGTGAGACTATAGTGCCGCCAGCGAGAATATACTAGTATGACTCCTCTACCTACGGCTCCGTGGGTGTTCCTTTTTGGCCTCACCATGTTCTGCGTTCTTATGTGGGGAGCGGGAGCTGGGCCCCCACAGGCCGCCCTGCACGACAGGCCTTTTAGAGGTGGTAGGAGACAGGAAGCTGGAGAGGGCGCTGCGAGGCAGCCACTTCTCTGTCCTGAAAGTCCACCGTGATGCTAAGAGAGAAACCAAGTGCAGAGACTATGGAGGGCAGAGAGAGGATATACGCACGAAGGACCATCTTAGCTAATCCCCCTACCGGGGGAGCTGGGAATCATACACACACAGACATCTTTACGTGTATACACTATTATATACTATGTGTCAGCCGATTCCTGTTAGAATATACACTCCCCTGAGATGACATTTGTGCAAAGACCCTGAGGCAGAAGAGGGATGGGCACGTTTAAGGTTTAGCACGGCCAATGAGCCAGAGCAGAGTGAATGAGGAGAAGGACCTGGTAGGAAATCACATCTGAGAGGTACCATGTTTCCCCAAAAATAAGTGCTACCCCAAAAATAAGCCCCAGTTAAGAATGTCAGCCAGATGGACGCACTTAGTACATTATGACGGTGTTCCAGAAGAAGATAACATGACTGTATTTGAATAAATGTAGACTGTTGTATATGAAAAAATAAGACATCCTCTGAAAATACGCCCTAAGGTGTCTTTTGGAGCAAAAATTAATATAAGACCCAGTCTTATTTTGGGGGAAATATGGTATAAGACCCGGTCTTATTTTGGGGGAACTATGGTAATAAGACCCGGTCTTATTTTCAGGGAAACGCGGTATGCATGTGTGTGATGGGGTGGGTGGCGTGGTGGTGTAGATAACAGAGAATCTCGTATGCCACTGAAAGACCACTGGCTTTTCTGAGTGATGGAGGTTGGTTCTGAGCCGAGGAGTGACACGAACCATCTTACAACTAAAAGGATCACTCTGATAGTCTGTGCTGATAATAGACGTTAGGGAGCAAGGACAGAAGCGAGAGAGGCCGGCTGAAAATGAGGCTCCTCTAACAGTCCAGACAAGAGGTGACCGTGGCCTGTACCAGGTGGGAGTGGTGAACGTAGTGAACAGTGGTTTGATATATGAACATGAGAAAGAACACCCACCATCGTCGGCTCATTTGACCCTTAACACAACCCTTGAAAAGGAAGTAGCACCATCTTCAGTGTAGAGATAAGGGAACTGAGGCCCGGAGGAGTGAGGCCCAAGACCACATAGCTCGGAAGGAGACAAGCCAGTGCCCTGGCTCTCTTTCCCTACTCCCACTTCTGTAGACAGACTCGAGTTCTCCCCCTTCACCCACTGGTACAGCTGGTCGTTACTCTTCAAGGAGGGCAGAGTGTCTCTGTCTGAGAATGACAAAGGCAGGTGAGGCGCATCCACAGAGGCCAGACTAACAAACTGGCCCCAATCATCCTGGGTTAATGAAATAAGAGAAGGGATAGACTCGACATCTATTAAACTCTCTGAGAGAAACAATTCTAGGGCCAACCAAACAGAGTCCTTTCATAGCCTTATGAGGTTCTTCAGGGTCAGAAGAGATCTCGACCAGCACCTGGCCGACAGGCTCACAATGTATTCCAGAGGAAGAGGGGAGATGCCTGGGGGACAGCAGTGCCATGGGAGGTGCCCCTCACAGAAGCGGGGCCTTGGGGAAGACCGTAACAGCAGGAACACCCTCATACCTGGGGAATGAGTTAGTTTCCAAAACGATCCCATAGCCCTGCTTCCATCTGATCCTTTTAACACTCCTGTGAAAAGACCAGGTCGGTATCACAATCTCCGTTTTGCATATGAGGAACATGAAGATGTGAGAGGTGAGATGACTTACCCACTCTCAAGGCAGGGAATCACCTCTCAGCTCCATCTCCACTCCATCCCACTGCCTTGCTGGGGTTAGGGTGGGGGCAGGGGTGTCCCAGGCTTCTCCCCTGTCTCAGCTGTCCTGAAATCTCTCTCCTGCGGTCACTTCTCTCCACTGCAGGCCTTGCTAACGCAGTCTCCTTATTCTTTCGTACTCCCTACATCCGGCTGGGGGAGGCCACAGTGGGGTCTGGAGGTGGCATTCCCCTGTCTCCCCATCGCTGCTTTGAGGCCATCCTTCTGTGAAAGCGCATGTTCTTCAGAGGCCAAACATGTACCTGACCACTGTTGTCTACAGGTCCCTAGGTTTCCATCCCTTGTTAAATGAAGACGTTCTGGTACTTAGCTTACTACCTTCGGTTCCACCACAATGCCGGCCATGGTCCTCAGAGGCAACCCGTTCCACTCCCTTGCCTCTTCCAGTGACTGTCACCTCTGCTCTACTGCAAACACCTACTGCCAAGGCCACTCTCTGGTTCTTGCCATCACTTGGAACAAATCTACTTCAGAATTTTAAGCATCCCACATTTTAGCCCCAACCTCCCATCTTTCCAGCTCTCCTGGGACTCCTGGCCACTGTAACCCTTGCATCACAAAGATCTTCTGCAGATCCAACTCGGTCCCCCTCATCCTTGAGCTCTGTCTCAGCCTTGCGCTGCCCAGCTGCAGTGCTCATGATCTGAACTACTCTCCCTCCAGCCGCAGCGATTCCTTTACACACCCCTCCCCTCCCTGCCCCTCTTGAACTTCTAGCTCAACGTAAAACCTTAATTCTCAAACTGTCTTTTCTCACTGCACGTCTAGGTTTCTAAGCAGCACAGAAGAAAAGCACACCTACTGCAAGGTGGCAAACTAGTCTCGAAGCACAGCTGGTCCTTTGGTGTTTCCTGCAAAGCATCCCCTTTTCCTTGATCCGGTTCCTCCCGTCTTCTTCTTGAGCCATCTTTCAGCACTCCTGAGCCCTTCCCGGCTCAGCCCTTCCCGGCTCAGCCCTTCCCGGCTCAGCCCTTCCCGGCTCAGCCCTCGCTCCATTCGCCCAAGGCCACATCAATCTCCCCTCCAGTCTCAGAGAACAAGGTGTGCCTCCCTCTGGCTGAAGTCTGATCCATCTGCCTGTGCCCTCCACCCCTAATCCTTCTGACCACCCTCAAGGCCTTGCTTTCTCCTCTTTCCTTATTTCTTCTTGGAAGGCTCCAGTTGTCTGCTGATAAACATGCCCAGGGTGCTCCCACTCTAGAAGACCTTCTTTTGAAGACTATCGTCTTCTTCTCACCAAACTCCCCTTGATGTCCCCATCCACTATAATCTGCCCTTGCCACCCTCCACCATCACTGAAGCTGCTTTTGCGAAGCTCACCAATTACCCACTAATCACCACCATATCCGGTAGGTATTTCTCAGTCCTTATTTTACTGAACCTTGGTAGTGCCGTGTTCGCCTTTAAACACTCTCTGTACCCTTGGCCCCCACAATAACAAATTCTCCTGTTTTTCTATTTGACTACTCCTTTGTCTCCTCGGTGGGATCCTCTTCCTGTTCCCATATGCTGAACTTTGTTGGGCCCCAGGACTCCATCTTTGCTCAACTGTTCTTTTCATTCTTCACACACTCCTGGGAAGTGGGTGTCATTCACCCTACAGCTTTTACCGCCATCTGTATGCTGATGGCTCCCAGATATTTATTTTTAGCTCAGTCCTCTGCCCCGAGAATCAGGCCTGTTGAGCCACTGCCTGCTGGGTATCACCCTTCGTGGGTATCCTGCGTGGGTATCACCACGGGTTCATACCCTTCTTTTTCTTCTAGGCACCACCACCTACCCAGCTGCCCCATCTAGAAACCTGGGAGACATTCCTATTCCCTTCCTTACAATCTTTAAATCTGACTGAATTTACCTCATGAAGAGTTTTCAAATCTCTTCTCTCTTCTGCAAACCTTCACCATTGCCCTAATCCAGGCCTTTCTCACTTCTGGTCTGGCCCATGCTAGTAACCTTGTAACTCTTCTCTCTAGTCTTGTCCTTCCTCAAATCCAGCCACACACAGTAGTCCCTGATCTATTGAAAACACAAACCTTTTTAGGTCTTGTCTCTAATTTAAAAGCCTTGAATAGCTTTGCGTCACCTATAAGATCAACTCCAAATTCTTTAACATGCCATTTATGGCCCTCTGTGATATAACCCCTGACCTTTCAAAGCTTTACTCTCTGAAGTCCCTAAGTAATACCTTTTGTTTCAGCAACACCAAACGACATGTAGTTCCTGGTACAATCTGTGCTCGTTCTTAACCCTTTGCCCTTGTTCATGCTGTCCTCTCTTCCTGGGAAGGTCTCCCTCCCCTACTGCTCCTGATATGGCCATTTCATACAGTCACCCTTTCAAATCTCAGACAGGGCAGCATTTCCTCAAGGAAGCTTCCGCTGGCACCAATCTTGCCTTAGGTGTCCCTTGCAGTTTTCATACCACCAAAGCACACCTCTGTAACTGCAGTAAAGAAGCTGTTTTACACTGATCTGATTAAGCATCTCTCCCACAAGACTGTGAGCTCCTCGAGGGTGAGAGGTGATTGATTTTTGCACCCCCATGCCAAACGCAGGTGTTCAAATAAATGGCTAATGTAGGAATGCATGAATCCTTCCCTGTCTCTCTGGCTCCAGGTCTTCAGCTCTTAGTTTCCGTTACTCTCAAGCCAATCCCAGAGTTTCAGTTACCTCCCAGATACCTAGCCAGGCACAATGGTAAGCCCAGACCCCATCCAACCACCAGGCAGGGGACAACAGAGTGACATCCTTTCTGGCCTCCCAGAGCTCAGGAAGGAGAGAGTGAGGGAGGGCAGGAGCTCAGGTAAGCTTACCCCTGGAGCACAGCCTGCGCACAGCTGAGGCCGTGCTCAATGGGAGGCCACAGGATGGAAGCAAAGGCCGGTACCCAGGGGCTCGAAGATTTTGGGAGGTGCTGACAAGGTTGGTGGGATTCAAGGTGGAGTCCATTGAGTCTGAGTGTGGCTCCAAGGACCGGGCCAGACTATTCCCCAGGACAAAGGTTTCACCTGGAAAAAGAGTAAAACCAGAGTTAGAGTGAGGACTAGCTTGGGAGGACTGCCAGGGTGCTGGCTCCCAGGGACCTGTTTGGGTGGAGCAAGAGGCAGCAAAACTGAGAGCCCTGGGCTGGGTCTCGAGAGGCCTGAGTACCAGTCATGGCTCTCGCTCTCACCAGGGGGACTCAGGCCAGAGCCACTCTCTGGACTTGGATCTCCTCAGAGACCCTTCCTCTCAGACTAGATGGTCTTTGAGGTTTCTTTAGGTCTGGATGTCTTACGCCTTTTCTGGATAAGGAGAACCTTAGAAAAGAGTTGCTCTAGGAAGAGGCGGCCTTACACGCAAGATGCTAGAGCAGAGAATAAGGGCGCTGAACAAGAGTCACATTTGCTTAGATGAGGGCACTTTCGAAGCTTACCCTCTCGACCAGCAGGCCATCTCAGAGAAGCTCCCCGATGCCTGGCTAAACGCCTATCTGTAAAAGATCTGCTCCTAAGTTCCCTCCCTCCTTTCCTATTTGCCTTGTTCTACAGAAACATTCCAAGGAAGCTGGATTGTACAGTGGTGAGGGGGTGAGCACAGAGACCAGAATCTGGGTGGGAATTTGCTCTGCCCCTCAGCAGGCAAGATGCTTCCCTCAGAACCCCAGTCTCCTCATCTATAACACAGGAAGCTCCTTTCTTCCCAGGGGCCTGTGAATATCAAAAGAGTAGCTATGGAAGCCTTTGTAAAGTGAATCTCCTCCTGACATTGCTACACCCAGGCCACCCCCAACACGAGGCAGCAGCCCCTAATCACTGTGCTGCAGAACCTGAAGCAGACTCCATCTCATGACTGGGGTCTGCACAGACCCCAACAGCTCCTCAGCCCTGCCCACAGTTCTCTGCTTATGGGGTATGTCGGGTGCTAAACCATACCACTGTCCTTTGTGGTTTTACTTGGAGTTCAGGTGTTTAGCTTGGCATTCATTTAGCCTCTGATGAACACCATATTCAAACAGATTGTCTCATACACAGTAAGGCGCTGTGGCAAGATCGTTCAGGATTTTAGGATTACTTTTTACTACTCACTTAAAATTGCTTGGTAACCATGGGCTGAAAGTCAAATCCAGCATGAGGCAGATTTCACCTTTATCACAGGGAACTGAACTGATGAAGCCCTTTCTTAGAGAGGATTCTGAAGAGAGAAGTCTCTGAGGCCCCAGGGTACCTCAACCGTGTGCTCTTCCTTTCTGCAGATGAGGGTCTAGTTCTTATTTTCCAGGAGAGATGACTATAGCAGTGTCCCACTTGGAGACAGGAACAGGAACCCAATCCAGGGAACAGGAGGCCTGGGTTCTACACCTTGGCTCTTGTCTTTTACTAGGTATGTGATCCCAGGCAAGTTGTTTGTCTTCTCTGAGCACCAGATTCCTCATTTGTAAAATGGGGGAGAATCATCCTCTGTCATGTTGAGAGCATTAAATGAGGACATGGAATGGGATGGACTTTATAACGGTGAAGATTGTTATTTTAGTCTTCATTCAGAGTTAGCGTGGCAACCTCCATTCTCCGCAATAGCTCAAGAGAAAGATGAAGTCGAGTTTCTGCACTGGTTGGGAGGGTGACCGCACCTTTTCAGTCCTCATTGTACTCAGTGGGGATAGTACCACCTGCTTCACATGAACTAACAGATGTGAAGAATAATTATGGTAACAACGCCCAGGGCTCACCAGATACTGATGAAAATCAGTAAGCGTCTCCTCCTCTCAGCGGGGCTAACAGTGGTAAGAGATCTGGATTCTGAGTCGAGGGGTCTAAAAATCTGGCCTGGTGGCACCTGGACTAGGCAAGGTCATTCATCTTACCCTAATGAGATGCAGGAGGAAATGAAGCGTCATACCCGAGGCTCTGCTGACGGCTGATCCGGGAGGCCTTGGCTGCCTTCAGTAGGGTAATGCTTTCAGGCTGTGCGCTGCAGAGCCCCGAGGGCCTGAGGGAGGCCAAGTGAACAGGGCCCTGGATCTCACCCCAGTTTCTATCAAAACAGCTCTGGTTTTAACGTTTATACACCAGAGCTTCACATAATCTTATCTTTGCAAAAAAGAAGTGCTATTGCTAAAACGAAACAAATTTGGAAATTACTGGCCCAGGGGCCCGAAGGTGGGGTTGGATGACTTGAGTTTTATTTCTAGCACAATCATTCGTCAACAATCACCGCCTTTTTTTCTGGTATTCAGTTTGCCCGTCTATAAAATGGAGATGAAAACCCTTAACCTCGTAAGGTCAACACAAATTGAATTTGCTGTCGAGATGCTGGAGACAGGAAAACAATCAGCATGCGAGGGGCTCATTCAGTCATTCAGCAAAAATTGGTCGAGTGTCCTTTATATGGGAGCCGTTATGCCAGGTCGGGGTGTGCGGGGCTCAACAGGCCGAGGAGGACCTTGCCCTTACGCATTTATTTTTAGTGAGAGGCAGAGCTTCTCTGAGTATCACATTGCAAGACTGACCTTACAAACTAGAGTTCCTAGTGGACGGTGACCGGAGTGATGTTGAGAGGCAAAGACAAATCCTGGGAATGTATAGTCTGGAGAAAAGTCAGGGGGAACAAAACCCCAAAGGCAGGCATGGGAAGGGAAGCGGACTGGAGGCAGACTTGTTCTTTTGGAAGGCAGAGTAGATCGGGGCCGGAGTTATAAGAAGGCAGGTTTCAGGTCAAACAGAGAGGCATTTTAGTAATCAGCAGTGTGCACAACACAACTGCCAAAGGCGACAGGTCATGAGCACCTGTCCTTAGGAGGACTAGAGCACAAGTTGGATGAGCACCCCACCCCGTCTGTTGGGCTAGACAGGAGATCGCCTCTAGAGCACTTTCTTTTCTTTTCTTTTCTTTTTGAGGTTTCAATATTTTATTCAAGTTTAGAGCACTCTCTACTTCTGAGATTCAAGGACTTGGTGCTCACAACCATGCTTTCCCCTTCATGGGGGTGAACTGAATGACCAAGAAACTGGAGCTCTGGATCTAAGAAAACTCTTACACCAACACAGGATCCAGAGATGATGTCATGCAGGGTGTCAGCTCCTGCTCCCCACATAGAACGCAGGACATGGTGAGGCCAAAAAGGAACACCCACGGAGCCATAGGTAGGGGAGTCATACCACTATAGTCTCGCTGGCGGCTGAGTTGGAGACACAGGAAGCAGGAGCCACACGATCTGCAACCTGCCGTCTACTTCTCTCTGCCAACCAACCCCACTTGCTGACTGCAATCCGCGCTTGCTAGCTCAGCCACTATCTTCTTGCTAGCCCCAATTTTGCTGCTAGCGTAGCCACAGCAGTTATATTAGTGGCCAATGGCTCACTGGTTACAGCTGATGGCCAACTAGCCACAGCTGATGGCCATCCAATGACAGTTGATGGCCATTTACTACCCGAGTAAGCACCTTTCCACGTGAGGCCGAGAGCCTGGAAACTGCACTCCTGGCTCTGTCCCCACAGATAAGCACAGGTCTTGCCCATGCGTAAGCCTGTCTCATATAGAAAAATGACCTCTGAACCACATGTCCCATTCTCTCTACTACCCTTGCATTCAATACATATTATGCAATGCTTAGTATGTGATCATGAGAATAGTGTGAAAGATAGATATTTTCCTTCCCCTCACTGAATATTTCATCTAGTGGGGAGGATGATAAAAACAGAAACGATTGTAAATATTACTAAGGAAATGAAAGAAAACACTTTTTTAGATGAGGAAACCCTGAGAGGTCCCCGACAACTGGATGTTTAAACTGTGGCCTGAGGAAGAGTCTAAGTGAACTGTGCCAGACAGTGTGCTTGGTTTTAGGGTTTAATGGATGCCCTAAATGAATCCTAAGCATTGTCTAAACATTCAATTGCTAAGAAAAACGTCAAAGGTTAGGAATACAGTCCAGGACCTAGGACCGCCACCCTGCCCCCAGCACATGCAAAGAAGTCTATGGGAAGGCCAAGGAACTAGCTGGCTTTGGGTGGAACCTGACCATGGGCAGGGATCTGCTGGAAGGCCCCTGGTGCAATGGCTAAGGGCTGCTGCCTGGTCACACAAAGACCTGGAGGTAGAAATTAGATTAGAATATTCAGGGAAATGGGGAAAAACAGTGTAGCTGAAATGGACAGAACAAAGAGATAAGTATGGAGAGGTAGGCAGGGACCAGATCACGCAGGACACTGCAAACCAAAGTAAGACATTGCGTTGACTGTACGTGCATTAGAATGCCACTGATGAGTTTTAGTGGGGGAGTACCACAATCTAATTTAAGCTCTAAAAAGACTATTTGGGCCATTAGTTAGAAAATGGACCAAGAGACATAGGAAGGAGACCAGTAGGCCAGAAAGGATCTCTCAGGCCAGGAGAAGGAGGAAGATGGTGAAGGCCATAGACATGAGAAGATGTACGTGGATTCAAGATACATTTTAGATTCCCACTGCCAGCTAAGGTGGAACATATACACCATCCTGCTTGAACAACTAAAAGAAAAGACAAATGAGTTGTCAGTCATTAGGCATCATGCAGGACAGAACAGTGTACTGTACCTGAAAGAGAGGACACAAACACGGTGAGCCCTAGGCTTGCTCCCAGCTTGCTGTCTGGAGAGTTTCCAGGCCATGCAGTACAGGGAAGGGAAGATGGAACAAAGCCCAGGAGATGGAGCTGAGAATCCAGATAGGCCATGGCAGCTGAAGTTCACAGGCCAGAGCCCCAGAGAGGTGGTTATAACTCCATTTCTTATGTTCAGGAAGGTAGAGCAAAGACTGAGCATGTGAAGCAAAGACACTGAGGATATAAAGACGCTTTGGGCTAGATGGTGTTTTCATTTAGATAATTACACTAACGGTACTTTTAGTTATGAAAGATAAGGCCTGGGTATTGTGTAGACGGGCAATGCTGAGACAAAAGGAAAAAAAAATTATTTTGCACCGTAAATTAATTTTGAGTTGCCTGCTGATGACTTTAAAAAAAAAAAAAGAGTAGGTATGGGATGGAGGGAACAGAGAAATCAGAGGAGAAAGAGAATTCCCAAAACCTAGAGTGGGCCCCAGAAAATCGCAGCAGGCCGAGACCTAAGGTGAAAGAGGACAGTAAAGATATTTACTGTAACAGCTGAGAAACATTAAGATAAAACAAAATGTTAAGTTGCTTCCTGTTCTTTGTGGTAATTCTTCTCCCCCCCCAAACTTACGTACAAGCCTATTATACTAAACAGCCTTGTTAGGTTTTCCCTGAGAGAAATGAAGGATGGGGAACTGGATCAAATGTCTGGGGCAAAGGACTGTAGAGAGAGAGAGAGAGAGAGACCATCAGCTACGGAAGTTGAAAGAGAAAGAAGGGATGAAGAACTGAGTCAGAAGCAGGAATTCACAGCTAGAAAGAAGTACGGGCAACTCCCCAAAATGTGACCTTATTCTAGGTTATGTGGTATGGAGGTTTATTTTCTTTTACTTAGATTTGGATACCAAAGTAAAGGGAAAATCCCCAAATCTAGGAGAACTCCCAGAGTTCTGCAAAAATCTCCAACTAGTTTCCTTGCCTACTGTCTTGCTCCATTTCAATCCATTCTCCCACATAGGTCCCAAGTGAGTTTTCTAAAACTCAAATCTGACTGTCTTACTTGCCTGGCTTTAAACACTTCAATGGGTCCTCACCACTCAATGATATACAAAGTCTATAACATGGTCAAGAGACCCTGACTGGGCCTCTGCCTCCCACTCCAGGCTCATCTCTCACATTTCTCTCTTCTACTTTATATTCCAGCTGTACTGGACATTCATTTTCTCTGAAACAGGCCATGTGTCCTCTTGCCCCTCACATTCTCACATGCTAGGCAATACCGTGTTTCCCCGAAAATAAGACCTAACCGGAAAATCAGCCCTAGCATGATTTTTCAGGATGGCGTCCCCTGAACACGAGCCCTAAGGCGTCTTTTGGAGCAAAACTTAATATAAGACCCGGTCTTATTTTCGG
The DNA here is from genome assembly GCF_004115265.2 of Rhinolophus ferrumequinum. Taxonomy (NCBI): domain Eukaryota; kingdom Metazoa; phylum Chordata; class Mammalia; order Chiroptera; family Rhinolophidae; genus Rhinolophus; species Rhinolophus ferrumequinum. The sequence goes on from NC_046292.1 coordinate 28,752,834, forward strand.
GGAAACATGGTAGGAACATTTTTCATCCTTCCCCTCCTCCATTTCTTTGGGCCTGGGGCATTTTCACCCGATTATCTTACTCCCTCAGGTCCAAGCTTAGATGTCATTTTTTTCTGGAAAGTCTGTAGGGAAAAGGGCTCCACTAAGCACTGACACTGAGATAACAGGTGGCACCTTCAGATGTTGAACTAGCAGAAATGTGTAACCAAACAGAAGGGAGGGAGTGACAAACACCAGAGCCAAAGGGCAAAGCAAAACACAGCCCTTGTCCAGATCAAACTCTTTGGCAGAGGTCTGGGTCATTGATCAGAAAAGAGCAGGAAATGATAAACGATTAGAGGTGGAGCAAAGGGTCAGGAAGGCAAGGAGGCGGGCAGGCAGAAAAGATAAGTAAAGGAACACAGGACTCAGAAATGCAGGCAGTGCTCTGACTTGTCTGGGCAGAGTTAAAATGATCCTTTCTGGGAAGGAAACAGCAACGAGGGTGAGAGCAGCCAAGCTCTGAGCACCCACCGTGAGACACAGGTTGGAGAGCAAACGAGGGTGCACAGAGTCGGTGGAATCTGTTGAAAATGAGGGAAGGGAAGGGGGGCTGCCAGGGGCGGAAGGTGATCACTCTGGTATTGGTCTCTTTCTTGGTGAGGTAAGAAGAGTGGCTAAAGCTTGCTTCCTCTTATCTGGTGGCTGAATCAGAGAGATGCAAACTGGAATAGAATTCCCAGGAAAGGTCATGCCTGTGATGTACACCCCTACCAGTCTCTGCATGCTGCTACCAGTACGTTGTTCTTAGTTCTCAATGCTGCTCTTCCATTGAGGAATTCTGAGTTGCTATTTCTTTGAGAACTCTGTCCCTAGACTAGCAGCTACACTCATGGACATGCAACCCCCTCCCATGCATCCATTCTTCCAGAACCCCAGGTAGACCTAACTGTCATTACTGGAGGCAGCTCAGAACCCCTGAATGCCATTAGCTGGGGATATTTAACAGCCTGCCTTTGTCTGCACCAACTCCACTATGCCCAGTTCAGACTCCCAATGGAACATTCTAATAATAAGTAAGACTACCTTTTTCTGGTCTCAGAGAGTCTGATGCTGAAATTAAGCACTCTAGAACAGGTCAGGTGAGAAAAAGGATCAGTGACGGGGTCACAAATATGTCCAGGGAACAGCTGGTCTGGCCACCACAAGCGGTATTTAAAATTCAGGTTATCTTTTTGTAAGTCACGTAAGCAATGGTCATTTGGGTGCAAAAATATAGAGGGGTAGGGGTGGCTGGGGCTGGGTGAGCAGTCACTTCCCTGAGCATATTCTTCAGAAGTGGCACTTCTATCAGAGGTAATTCTGTTAAGACAATGATAAAAGAACTACAGGGTAGGCTGTGTGGGAACAAGATTTGTGTAGAAGGTCAGACGGGGTCACCTTCCAGACTTACGCTCCCCCATCGACAGACAGCACAGCCCTGACACTGACAGCACCACGTCTCCAATCCTCGGGCCAGGACAAGGTCCACAGGCCTCCTTCAGAGGGCCTTTCCTCCCTCTCTCAACAACGACCTACCTCGCTACGTTTAGGGCCGAGCTTTCCTTCCCTCCCTGTCGTCTGTGTCCTGGGCTCCAGATTAGAGATGCCGTTCCATTCACTCTTTAACCTCTCTCAGAAGTGCTTAGTCACTGATCCGGCCACGTGGCATCCGCTTTCCCGTTGTGGCTCTGGTATGTTAACTAAGAAAGTTATTTTCCAGCCTAGTTAGAAACAGCAGGAACTTGAATTGACTTGCTAGACTGGCAGTGCTAGAGGAGTTAGGGCCACATGCCAAAGGAAAGAGCGGATGGCCAATCACCAGGGAGCAAATTTCTCAATCTGTAGCCTGAGCCTAAGCCCTCCTGCTGAAGACCTAAGCTGGGCCGCTGCTGCCGGACTCCCGCTGGGAGGTGCACTGGGATTTCCCAGTGGCTCCACGTGCAGTTTGGAGCTCAGAAGGGGCGCGAACCACCTTTTTCTGGGGAGAACAATCCAGAGGAAAGAAGGTTAATCCTAGAGACCAGGGACAAAATCCTGAAGAGAGTAACGATGAGAGGAGAACAAAAAGTCTCAGATGTGGCAAAGGGAAGGGACAGGAAACCAGGTCTCTGGATAGTAGGTGCCAGGCTGGCAGGTGTGAGGGCTGCCTGCTACGAGTCCTGCCCCCTTTCTGAGCCCAGGCCCCATCCCAGCTCCTACCTGGTAGGTACCTGTCGTGGCTGTGGCTGTACTCTGTGGTGGTGAGTGACAAGTGAGTCTGTGTAAAGGGCTGGTTGCCAAACAGATTGTCACTGCGAAGGTTGTGGCAGAGTTTCTCCAGGAAGCGGAGGACGTAGGTGATGCTGTTGACTGCTGGGAGGTTGAGGGTGTGCTGCTCCCGGTCAAACACGGCTGTGGAGTGAAGTCAACAGGGCTGAGCATGTCAGCCGGGCAGTGCAGTGCAGGCTGGGCAGGAGGAGTCCAGCCCACAGCTTGCCTCGGGCTTACCTGCTTACACAAAGGCAATCAGTGCCCACGTTTCCTCCCTCCCTCCCTTGAGGGTTTGATTTTTGCCTCCAACTCCAAAGGGCTTGCGATAATGGGAGTGGCAGGACCAAGTCTGTTGCACCCGGGGCTCTGGAATGATTTTACTCAACCTGTGAAAACAACTGTGAACATAATTCTATCTGCTCCATCAGTTGGCTGGGCCTTGTCCAGGAAATCTGTTCATTTAGGGTGCTATTTCCATAAGAACTGCCCCAGGACAGAGGAGCTGGGCAGAAGAGGAGAACACAGCCATCGCCAGCAAGGGGTTAGGTGCACGATCCGATCTGTATAAGGGCACTAGGCTTTCGGCGACATTTGGAACTACGCCATGCTTGGTTTTATTTTACTCCTTATCTACTTCTATTCAAAAAGTACCTGTATAAGCCTTAAAAAGCAAAGGCCTCTGCATTTGTCTCCGAGAGCAGCAATGAAGTGGGGGGGGATGGGTCATTCTCAGGAACAAATTTTGGGGCACAGGAAGAGCCCTAGAGGAGGTGATGGCAGCTGGAGAGGCAGTAACAAAAGACTGGTCGCTGCAGACCGCTGACAGAAGCAAAGGAGAGTCCGGGGTGGCCTCGTCCTCAGAAGGAAAGGAAGGCTTGATTTCCCGCAGTTCTCAGCCTTCCATAACAATTCCGTCCCTGCCTGCTCCGTCCGCCACACAGCCAATCATTCCCTTGCCGGGGCTCGCGCACCACCCTGCACATATTTCTCTACTGTACGCTGCTTTCTCACAGTTAGCTGTGAGATTTTCTTCTTTTCCACCAGGGCAGAGCCTGAGCCTGTCATCTCCCTCCCTCTTTCCCAGCCACTGGCTGGCATAAGCTCTGATGTACAGTCAGGGCTCAGTAAACGTTAGCTAAAAGAACACAGTTGTCTTATTTACGGGATTTTCCGTGTCAGCTGCTTCCTGAGGCTGGATTTTGCAACTTTTTAGAAGGAAGGGGCAGGAAATTATGCCGTAGCATACAGTTAAGATCGAAAGGTTTAGGTCAAGTCTTCATAGGTTTGGTGGGTAAACAATAGGGTTTTGGACTAAGGAAAACTGAAACAGAAATGTGCATGGTAGAAAAAGTGAATATTCTCAGTGAAAACAACATCACCAACAAAAAACACTATGCAGTTGAGTCAGACTCACATAGCAGGAAAGAAAGAGGGAATGACTCTTCCCACTCTGCCCTGGGGTTCGAATTCCTTCTATCGGGCCTGCCTCAGGTCTGGCAAGCTATGGAGTCAAAAGAATGAGAGAAGAGTTCTAGGTTCCCTGCTGCCAGGTGGGAGGATGTGGCAGTCTGGAGACACTCCTGTTGCCACAATACAGCCTGCTCTCAATTGTACCTTCTGGAATGCCTTTAAAGCAACACACACATATATTTTCTGTATGAAGAGGCGAAGCAGGCAGAGAGGAGAGGAGTCTGGTTAGAGGCTCAGTTAAACAGTCTGCGTGGTATTCTACTTGGCAGAAGTATGCATAAGGCTCAGAGGGGCGCTGGGAGTTGAAAATGAGGACTCTCTGAGGAAGGGAATACCTTCACACTTCCCCAAAGCCTACAGATGCAAAGTGGGAACCGGGATGCCTGGTCAGAAATCAGCCAGTTGAGAAGGCCTGGCCTTCTCGCTAGGAGGCCACATCAGCCCAAGGGACCTTACCTGAGATGACCTCACCACCGTGGCCCTGTTTGAGGAAGCTGAAGACAGTTTTCTGGTGATAAGCACAGTCGATGCAAGCCTGGACAGCCTGCTGCAACACCACGGACGCACGGGCTGGCCCAAAATGGTCAGGGAGCTGCTGGACCTTCTTCTTGTCTAAGTGGGGGCCTGTGCTGCCGTTCTTGTTCAAATAAATACAAACTGCAGGATACAAAGAATTAAATTAAAGAAGCTTCCAGAATACTCAGGGTAGAGAAGTTGGAGAACAGTGCTCTCTTCCGTCTTTTGTACCCTGGACTCTGGTCCCGAGCAGGACTCCCAGCTGCTAAGCTGGTGACACACTGTGGGAGGAGGTAGAGGGTGGTTGTGCCCAGCTGCTGTCAGCCTAAATTGCATGACCAAAGGCTCTGGGAAGATAGCCTGCTGGAAGAACAGTCCAGACCAAAAGCCAAGACACAGAACTTACGCTTTGTCTTCTGTGCACTGAAAAGAAAATCTAAACAATTTTCCAGATATATGTACTTTCATTTTTGGTGCTTTGTTGCCTTACATATTCTTTGTGTATCTTACCTTATATGTGTCAGGAGTTGTGGGGCCATGCAAGTGTGTGCTGTGTGTGTGTGTGTGTGTTTGTATGTTTGTGTGTATGTTTGTGTATTTGGTCTTGGATTTAGCATGGTTACACCACACCACTGGTCACCTGCCCTGCTTTCTGTTTTGGGCCTTGGGATACCTTTGTTATCTACATCAACACTCAGGCCAAAAGAAAGTAGTAAAAATAGAAAAAAAATAGAATAAAGAAAAACATGAAAAAGGTTTGAGGGTCCCATCTAGAAATTTGTTTCAGTAGTTTCTCCCATTAAGAGAACTGGGCACTCTCCTAACTGCAACCTCCACCTGGCACTGTGTAGGTCAGGGGCGAGTTGGGCACAGGAGAAGGAGGCTGTCCTACACAGAGCTGCTTCCTTGTCTCTGGAGAGACCCCTCAGCAGCCTTCTCAGCTATGACATTCTCCCTGCTGATCTGCCTGCGAGGCTTCCACTTACATAGGGATCGTCTCCTTTCTTATACTGTCGTGGCTCAAGAACTGAAGAGGTAGGAGGGCAAAATTCTCTTTTGTTATTAGAGGTAAAAAATGGTAAGAGCAGTAGCTATGTGAGCTGGGGCTGGATGGCTGTCCTCTTTTGGCCTCAGGTTTACCATTGGTAAAGTGAGGGGCTGAGCTGGATGGTCTCTGAGGAATTGCCTACCTTTATCGTTCTAATGCTGAGGGGAAGCAGGTGGAGTGAAGAAAATGGACAATGAAAACGGGAGAGGATGTGGAAGGTGACAGGTGAAAAAGAAAGGAAAAAAAGAAAAGGTAAACACGATGAATTGAAATAAATATTTAACTCTGTTTTCTCCTAAAACCCACTAAAATGAGCCAGATAATCACAAAAGAGGAGATAACATAAAATTTTGGAAGCTGGAAAGCAGACTGGCAAGGTAGCAACTGACTTAGCAGACCTAAGAAAGCTGAATCCTTAACCAAGGATGGAGAATGACGAGAACCAAGCTGTTTCATCTTATTCACAAAAGGCCCAGGAATGGGCAGGTGCCTCTAGAGGTGGGCAGTAAGGTAGATCTAATGGTAGAAGAATTGGTTAAGTCTGGTAAGAAATAGAATTTCCATGTCAAAATGTGACTCTTTTGCTGAATACAAAACAAATATGCAAGAACTCAAAGGGATAAAGTAATGAAAATAAATGAAAACATTGTAAGTTCCCAGCAACTTAAGTCATAATAGCCCCCAATGAGAACCAACCCAAATGTCCATCAACAACAGAAGAGCTGTACAAATCGTGAAATATTAATTTATTGGAATACCACTTGGCAGTTAAAAAAAAAAGAACTATTGATAGGGTGCTTCTCAAAACATCATTTTGAGAGAAAGAAACCAGATTGAAAAGAGTACGTAGTATATGATTCCATTAAGAGATGATACAAAATGAAAATAATTCTTTAGATCTCCAACCTTGTACAGGTGAAGAAGACTGAGAAGGCAATCTCTGTTTTCTTATGGAAAAGGAATGATGATTCAGAGGACAAAACCCCGAGTAATGACAAAACAACTCCCAGAAAGTAGTATTGGATCTAATTAAATTGGCAACATGTGCCCAGCTGGATTTCAGAATTACTATAAATCAGTGACTGCTGTGTGTCTCCAGTTTTTCTCCCCTTTGAATGGGTATATCTATAAGTTATCCTATGCCTGTCCCATCATTGTATGTTGGGTATGTGGGGAGCAGACAACAGCTTTAGTTCACAGGTCTTCAGATTGAAAAGAAATACACTCAAGGAGCTGTGCTTGAGAAACTGCACCTGAGGTTTCATTTGTACCTGGATCTGACTTAGATGATGAGCTACTACATCTGTAGCTTGATGTTTCAAAGAATTGAGACTCTTAATGGGGAATCTTGCATGGGGAAGAATGAATATTCCAATGGGAAAAAGTGTAAATAATTTATGTCCAGAGAGTGGACTGACAGTCCCCTTCTCTTGAATCTGGGCTCTGTGACTGCTCGATCAAAAGAATATGGTGGAAATGATGCTATGGTAATTTTGGGTTCAAACATTTAAAAAATGGTAGCCTCCGCCTTCCTGTCTTTTGGGACACTGGCCACCACAGGATGAGGAACCCAGCCACCACAGTACAAGGAAGCGCAAGCTACCGTTTGGAGAGGTCTGTGCAGAGAACAGCCAGCACCAATTTTGCTAGCCATGTGAACGAACCATCTTAGAAATAGATTCTCCAGCCCCAGATGAGCCACCTAATTGATACCATGTGGAAGAGAGATGAGCTGTCTTCATTTTAAAATAGTTGAATATATTGATATTATCTTTTTCAGATATATAAAATGTCATATGACTTTTCTTTTATAGTTTATGCTCATTGTCTTGCTTTAAAAATCCTTCCCAATCTTAAGGTCATAAAGTTATTTTTGTATACTGTCATGCTTTGGTTTTCTACTGCATCCATGAAATAAGAATTGGAGGCTGTAAAAAAATTCGAACTAGGGTCCAGCATGTAAAGGAGCTTGGAATTACCCATTCCATCCTAACAATAAGTAAAAAGCTGAACAAACTGAGAAATCAACAATCCTTTTTAGGTCCATCAGAGAAGTGAGGTCACAGGGCAAACTGCTGCCCCCAAATTTGGAGAGATAGGTGAATACAGAGAATGACAATTTACTAGAGCAGAAACCTCACAGGAACCAGTGCTGTGGTAGGAAAATCTAAACTGTAACCGGCGAGTTGCTGGAAGCTCAGTGTGGACCAGCCTGAGAGTTACTAACTCCAGGGCGTCCCGTTATGAGCTGGTGGTGCACTTTTTTGAGTTTTACCTCCAGGAACTCGACCATGTTCTCACAGTGAGTATCAGAGAAAAATCCCCGCATGCTCCCAGCAGAGGGAAGGGTAAAGAAACCATTTTGAAATATACCAGAACATTCTGTTCTTAACAAGGTCTGCCCTCAGGAGAAATTATTTTACTAGAGCTTAACCTGCTGGGGTGTGATCAGAGCCTCACCTACCTGGGGGAAGCAAAATATGCAACTCCAGCCCCCTACATCCGTCCCGTCCCACCTAAGAGGGGTGGTGGGACTAAGAAGCACTGGTGCAGTTTACAGTCCAGGGGCACAGGATCACCAAAGGACTGAGACCTACTTGTACCGCAGAGTATTTCTCCTCCTACACCTTACTATCACATTACTAAAGGCCTATGTACAAAAATTCCTTTTATCCAGCATATCATGTCTGGCTAGCAAAAGAAAATTAAAAAAAAAAAACAAAGACCAAAAAACCAAAACCAAAACCAAGGTTTACCAAAAGGCAACAAATACAATTTGAAGAGACACAGCAAGCATCAGAACCATATGCAGACACGGCAGGGAAGTAGGAATTATTAAATTGAGAATTTAAAATAACTATGACTGATCTACTAACAGGTCTGATGGATGAAGTAGACAGCATACACACAAATGGGCAATGTATGCAGAGCGATGGGAATTCTAAGAAGAATTAAAAAAAGAAATTCTAGAGATCAAAAACATGGTTATAGAAATGGAGAATGCCTTTGATGGGATCATTTGTAGACTGGATATGACCGAGGAAAGAATTGCTGAGCTTGAGGATAGCTAAATAGAAACACCCAAAACTGAAAAGCAAAGAGAAAAAAGACTGAAAAAACAACAACAAAAAAACAAACACCTAAAATCAACAACCCAGAACAGACTATCGAACAATTGTGGGACAACTACAACAGGTATAACACATACTTTCATAATGGGAATATCAGAATAAGAAATATCTGAAGCAATAACGACAGAGAATTTCCCCAAATTAATGCCAGGCACCAAAGCACAGATCTAGGAAGGTCAGAATAGAAAACAAAGCAAGATAAATGCAAACAAAAAAAAACAACAAACCCTAAAAAAACTGCAACACCTAGGCATATTATATTAAAGTCAAAGAAAATCAAAGATAAAGAAAAAAATCTTAAAAAAAAAATTCAAAGAAAAACCTACCTTACCTACAGAGGACCAACAATAAAAGTTACATCCTTAAAAAACATCTGAGCAAGAAGAGAATGGAATGAAATATTTAAGGTGTTGAGAGAAAACACCCACCAACCTAAAATTCTGCACCCTGCAAAATTATCCTTCAAAAGTGAAAGAGAGCTCTCTTCCTGGGAGTGGCCTGAGGTGACCTCTGAAAATGCTTCACTATTCGCTTGGCCCAGAGAACCCCACAAAGTCATGTAAATCGAGAGGTTCAAATCTATGTGTTAATTTTAAGAACACTTGTGAAACTGCCCAGGCCCTCAAGGATATGCTATCCGAAAAGCCACCAAGTATCTGAAGGATGTCACGTTACAAAAGCAATGTGTGCCATTCCGTCAGTACAATGGTGGAGTTGGAAGGTGTGCTCAGGCCGGACAGTGGGGCTAGACGCAGGGTCGGGGGCCCAAAAAGAATGCAGAATTTTTACTGCACATGTTTAAAATTGCAGAGAGTGATGTTGAACTTAAGGGTTTAGATGCAGACTCTCTGGTCACCGAGCACATCCAGGTGAACAAAGCTCCCAGGGGGCAGCGCAGAGCTTAACAAAGCTCACAGGCGGGTTAACCCACACATGACCTCCCCCTGCTACACTGAGATGGTCCTAACTGAGAAACAGCAGGTTGTTCCTAAGCCAGAAGAGGAGGTTGCTCAGAAGAAAAAGAACTCCCATAAGTGTACTCCCAAAAACTTACGGCCTGGGAGTAAATTCAGCATCAAATAAATGCTAATAAAAGTAAAAGCAAAAAAAAAAAAAAAAGGTGAAAGAGAAAGAGAAATACTTTCTCAGAAAAGAAAAATTGAAGGAGTTTGCTGCTAGTAGACTTGCCTTACAAGAAATGTTAAATAATTTCCTTAGAGAGAAGGAGAATAATATAGCTCAGAAACTTGGATCTACATGAAGAGAAAAAGAGCATCAAAGAAGGAATAAGTGAAGCAAAATAAAACCTTACTTTTCTTATTCATAATTGATCTAATAGATAATAGTTCATTCAAAATAAAAATAGCAACAATGTACTTGATTGTTTTACACACACACACACACATATGTGTATATGTATATGTTTATGTATATTTATGTGCAAATGAAATGAATGATATCAATCATATAAGAGATGGGAAGGAGGAACTAGGATTATTTTGTTATATGTGTGAAGTGGTATAGTGTCATTTGAAAGTAGACTTGGATTAGTTATAATGTATATTGCAAACTCTAAGGAACCCTAACAAAAGTAAAAAAAAGAAGTACAATTAATATGATAAGAAAGGACTGAAAAATGGAATCATATAAACTGCTCAATTAAAACTACAAAAGACAGGTGGATATTCTGCATAAATTCTGTATAAATTTATGCATAAATTCTGTAAATGTCTAACCACTATGCTGTACACCTGAAACTAATATAAAATAATAAGAAAAAAGAAAAACAAGAAAGTGGATGATCCACTAAAAAAAAGCATGAGGAATATAGTTAATAATATTGTAATAACTATGTATGGTGTCAGATGAGTACTAGATTTATTGGGGTGACACTTCATACATTATGTAACTCTCTAATCACTATGTTGCACACCCGAAACTAATATAATATTGTATGTCAACTGTAATTGAAAAATAAAACAATTACTAAAAATATAAAACCACCAGTGGCTAAAAAAGAGTGGAAGACAAAAATAGAAACAAAGAACAAGAGTAACAAATAGAAAACTGTAACAAATACTGTAGATATTTATTCAACTATATCAATAATCACTTTAAATGTCAATGGTCTAAATAAACCAATTAAAAGAGAGATTCTCAAAGTGGATCAAAAACAAGACCCAACTCTATGTTGCCTACAAGAAACCCACTTTAAAAATAAAGACACATCTAGATTATAATTAAAGGGATAGAGAAAGATATACCATGCTAACACTAATTAAAAGAACATCGGAGTAGCTATATTAATTTCAGACAGAGCAGATTTTGAAACAAGGAAAGTTATCACAGATAAATAGGGGCATTAAATAATGATATAGGGAGGGGCCAATTACGTGAGAAGACATATCAATCCGTACCTAACAATAGAGCATCAAAATATGGAAGACAAAAATTGACAGAACTGCAAGAAGAAACAGATGAATCCACTCTTATAGTTGGAGACTGCAATATCCGTCTATCAGAAATGGACAGATTCAGCAGGTAGAAAATCAGTAAGAACATTGTTAAACTCAATAGCATCATCGGTCAACTGGATATAACTGATGTCTATAGACTACTTCATCCAACAACCGCAGAAAATATATTCTCCTCAAGCTCACATGAAATATTCACCACGACGGACCACATTCTGGGCCATAAAACACACATTAACTAAATGAAAGACCTAAATTAAAAAGAGTAGAAATCATGTCTGCTCTTAGAATTAAACAAGAAATCAGTAACAGAAAGAAAGGTTAAAAAAAAGTCCTCAAATAATTGGAGATTAAACAACACACTTCTAATTAACCCATGGGTCAAAAAATAAATCTCAAGAGAAATTTTAAAATATTTTCAATTAAATGAAAATAAAAATACAACTTATCGAAATTTGTGGAATGCAGCAGCAGGAGTACATAGAGGGAAATTTATATCATTGAATGCATATATGAGAAAAGAAGATCTAAAATCTAAGCTTCTACTTTGGGAAACTACTTTGGGAAACTAGAAAAAGAGGAGCAAATTAAATCCAAAGTAAGCAGTAGAAAAGAAATAATAAAAATTAGAGCAGAAATCATGAAGTTGAAAACAGGAAGTCAACAGAGAAAAATCAATAAAACCAAAAGCTCGTTCTTTGAAAAGATCAATAAAATCAATAAGCCTTTAGACAGGCTAAATGAGAGAAAAAGAGAGATGATGCAAGTTATTAAATAACACCAAAAATGAAAGAGGGAACATCACTACAGAGCCATGGTCATTAGAAGGATAATAAAGCACTACTATGAAAAATTCTATGCCCACAAATTTGGTAATATAGATGAAATGGACCAATTCTGTGAAAGACACAAACTCACACAAGAGAAAGACAATTTGGGTAGACCTATGTCTATTGAAAAATTTGAATCAATGATTAATAAACTTCCAAAACAGAAAGTAGCAGGCTCAGATGGAGTCACTGGTGAATTACCAAACATTTAAGAAATACATTTTTACCAATTTTCTATAATCTCTTTCAGAAAACAGAGTCAAAGTAAATACTTCTTAACTCATTCTATGAGGCCTGCGTTAGCCTAAAACCAAAATCAGACAAAGACATGTGAACACTGATAAAGGAAATCTAAACTAAAATTGGATTCAGGAAGGTCCTGTAGAGGAAGCTCTCACGTTATACCACTCTACTGTCAATTACCCAAAATTGAAAGATGTCAGTTACTCCAAACGGGAAGACATCAGTTACAGATCCCAACAGGAAGAGATTTACTTTGCACTCCCAGAAAATACAGCTACTTGAGTATTCCAGCAGGAGCAAGGAGGATTTTCCTCTTGCCCAGCAACAAGTCTAGCCAATGGCAAAGCTGCAGCTCAGTCAACAAGAAACCATGGGCATCCGAACTCTTACTTTCTTCCAGTGAACTTTCATTTCTCTCTTGCTGATGACTTCCTTGTCCCACCTTCCTTTCTTTAAAAGCCTTCCATCTTGTATAACCCCTCATAGTATCTCTCTGTTTGCTAGATGGGATGCTGCCCAATTCATGAATCATTTCATAAAGCTAATTATATCTTCAAATTTACTCAGTTAAATTTTGTTTGTTAACAGACATTACAAGGAAAGAAGATTAGAGACCAATATCTTGCATGAACATAGATACAAAAATCCTCAACAACAATATTAGCAAATTGAATCAACAATATATAAAAAGAATTATACACTACTACCACATGGGATCTATCTTAGGTATACAACGCTGGTTCAGTACGTGAAAGTCAATTAATGTAACCAATCACATCAACAGGCTAAATAAGAAATATCACATGATCATGTCAATAGATGCAGAAAAACCATTTGACAAAAATCCAAGTCCCATTCTTGATAAAAACTCTCAGCAAACTAGAAATAGAAGGGAACTTCCTCAACTTGATAAAGAATATCCAGAAAAAACCTACAGCTCACATCATGCTTCCTGGGGAGAAACTAGAAGCTTCACACTAAGATCAGGAACAAGGTAAGAATGTCCCCCTCTCATCATAACTTTCCAACATCATACTGGAAGTCCTAACTAATGCAATAAGACAAGAAAAGGGGAGAAAAGGTATACAGATTGCGAAGGAAGAAATCAAACTCTCTTTGTTCATAGATGACATGATTGTCTATGTAGAGAATGTGAAAGAATCAACAAAAAAATTCCTGGAACTAATAAGCAATTATAGCAAGGTTGCCAGATACAAGGTTAATATACAAAAGTCAGCTGCTTTCCTATATAACAGCAATGACCAAGTAGAATTTGAAATTAAAAACACAATACCATATTAGCACCTCCAAAAATGAAACAGGTACAAATCTAAAATAAAGTGTGTACAGGATTTATATGAAGAAAACTACAAAATTGATGAGCAAAATAAATAAATAAATAAATAAATAAATAAATAAATAAATAAATAAAGAGCGATACTATGTTTATGGTTAGGAAGACTCATCATTGTCAAGATGTCAGTTCTTCCCAACTTGATCTATAGATTCAATGCAAGCTTAATCAAAATTCCAGCAAGTTTTTTGTGGCTATTGACAAACTGACCTAAAGTTTATATGGAGCAGCAAAGATCCAGAATAGCTAACACAATATTGAAGGAGAACAAAGTTTGAAGATTGACACTACTCAACTTCAAGACTTACTATAAAGTTACAGAAATTAGGATGGTGTGGAACTGGTGAAAGAATAGACAAATAGATCAATGAAACAGAAGAGAGAGCCCAGAAATTGTCCCACATAAATATGTTCTTAATATATGATCTTTGACAAAAGAGCAAAGGCAGTACAGTGGAGCAAAGATAGTCTTTTTAACAAATGGTGCTGAAACAACTAAACAGCCATGTGCAAAAACATGAATCTAGACACAGACCTTACACCTTTCACAAAAAATTTACTCAAAATAGAACACAGACTTAAATGTAAAATTCAAAACTATTGGGGCAGCCGGTGGCTCAGTTGGTTAGAACCACAGGTTCAATTCCCGCATGGGATGGTGGGCTGCGCCCCCTGCAACTAAAGATTGAAAACGGCAACTGGACTTGGAGCCGAGCTGTGCCCTCCACAACTAGATTGAAGGACAACGACTTGGAGCTGATGGGCCCTGGAGAAACACACTATTCCCCAATATTCCCCAATAAAACTTATACAAAAAAAACCCCCACAAAAACTATAAAACTCCTAGAAGATAACATAGTAGAAAATCAAGATGACGTTGGGTATGTCAATGACATTTTAGATACAACACTAAAGGCACGATCCAGGAAACAAATACAGATAACCTGTGAACAACACGGGGGTTAGGAGTGCTGACCCCTGTGCAGTAGAAAAATCTATGGAAAATACTGTTTCGATCTGCTGTTGGTTGAAACTGTGGATGCAAACATCGGGGATATGGAGGGCCAACTGTATATTTATTGAAAAAATTTATGTATAAGTGGACACACACAGTTCAAACCCGTGTTGTTCAAAGGTCAACTGTAATTGATAAGCTACACTCATTAAAATTAAACTCTTCTGCTTTTTAAAAGACAATGTTAAGAGAATGAGAAGACAAGCCTCAGACTGGTAGTAAATATTTTTAAAAGACATCTGATAAATGACTGTTATCTAAAATATACAAAGAAATTTTAAAACTCAACAATAAGAAAATGAACAACCTAATTTTTCAAAAATGGGCCAAAGCTGTTTATAGACACTTAACCAAAGAATATACACAAATGGCAAATAAGCATATGAAAAGATGCTCTACACCATATGTCATTAGAGATATGCAGATTAAAACAATAGTGAGATACCGCTACACATCTATTAGAATGGCCAAAATCCAGAACACAGACACCACCAAATGCTGGTGAGGGTGTGGAGCAATAGGAACTCTCACTCATTGCTGGTGGAAATGGAAAACGGTACAGCCATTTTGGAACACATTTCGGCAATTTCTTACTAAACTAAACATACTCTTACCATATGATCCGGCAATCTCATTCCTTGGTATTTACCCATAGGAACTAAAAACTTATGTCCATACAAAAACCTGCACATGAATGTTTACAGCAGCTTAATTCATAACTGCCAAAACTTGGAAGCAACCAAGATGTCCTTTGGTAGGTGATGGATAAATAAATTATGCATATTATTCAGCCCTAAAAAGAAATGAGCTATCAAGCTGTGAAAAGACATGGAGGAAATTTAAATGCAAGTGAAACAGGTCAATCTGAAAAGGCTACATACTGTATAATTTCAACTATACGGCATTCTGGAAAAGGCAAAATTACAGAGACAGTAAAAAGATGAGTGGTTGCAGGGGTTAGGGGAAAGGGAAGGATCGATAGGCAGAGCAGAGGATTTTTAGGGCAGTTAAACTATTTTGTATAATCCTCTAATGATGAGTACATGTCATTATGCATTTGTGGAAACACATAGAATGTACAACGTCAAGAGAGAATCCTAATGTAAACTATGGACTTTGGGTGGTAATAATATTTCTATGAAGGTTTATCAATTGAAACAAATGGGCCGCTCTGGTGGGGATGTTGTTAACGGAGAAGGCTGTGCATGTGTGGGGGCAGGGAGTAGATGGAAAATCTCTATACCTACGGCTCAACTTTGCTGTGAACCTAAAAAAATAGGAAAAAATTCAGAACACAAAAAAGCTCTTCAGAGCAGACGCAAATATCTAAGAGTGGGGAAGCAGAATATACGCATTTCCTAAATGTATGTGACCAAATTTCCGAAATGTATGCAAAATCCTTTGATGCAGAGCATGTTTTGCAGGACTAAAAGCTAAAAAAAATAGTATATAGACATTCCATTTTCATATATGGAAGTAAAGAAAAAAATTTTAATTACAAGTGATTGCCTTTAGTGAGCAGTGAGTCACAGGAGGATGGGGTCTGTTTGTTTTGTTTTCTGTAATAATTCTTGTAGATCTATTGTTCCTTTAAACGATGGGCATATAGTAACTCTTAAAAAAAGTGTTGCGCAGTTTAAAAAACAAAAGCTAGGTAATAAAGGATACAGTGTGGCCCATAGCTTTTAAACTATGATAGCTTTTATTGTTAACATTTGAAGGGACTATAAGGTAACTTGGATTAATCCTATCATTGTACAGGTGAGAAAACTGAGGCGCAGCCAAGGTCCAATTGAGAATGGTGGCATAGTGATCCATAAAGACTGCTATAGCCTGGCCAAGAGCAGGAAACGAATATAAAGTTAGTTCCCATTTTTCCTGGGCTATGAAATTAAGGCCAAGGATGGGATACCAGCTCAGTGACTGTAGAAGAGATGGTCGGCATCGTTTAAGTGGGATAGTCAGGCATAGTCAGGAAGCTCCCGCTGCTGTGGGTCTTCTAGGTATATTGAAAAGGCACCTAAGTGGTATCTAGAAAGATGTGGGGTAAACCAAGCAGGTCTATAGGCATCTAGGGGGCATGTCATGAGATTGGAAAATGTAATCAATATTTTCACCAAGATGTTCATCTATCTTCTTCCTCATTCTTGGAGCTTAGGTGCAAAGGCCACTGTTCATTAATCTAATGCCACTTGGACTAAGCAAACCCAAAAACTGGCCAGGGCTGGATGCAGATGATGCATTCAGAGAAATCATGTGACAGGACCCTGATGAAGTGCCTCAACTGACAGGAAATGACTACTTCCACTTTGGGAAAGATTTAACTGCTCCTTTTATGTTGAGACAACGCCTGTCTGCTTGAGCTTCTGCTGATTGGTTCTGGGTCTGTCTTTGGAACCTCACAGACAAGTTTTTCCCCCTCTTTAATCTGGACATACATTCCACAGGCAGGCTCTGTTGTCTTCCAAAGGTTATTTGGAGAGGAAACTATGGCTGGCCTTCCCTTCTAGCTCTAACATTCTTGGATATGGGTGGAAATACACTCAACTTCTTCCAAGAAAAAGACTACCCTACTTCCATGGGGATCGTTCCAATTGCTCAGACTTCCCTGAAGAATATGGAGTATCTGCAGCGTGACAAGAATAGGTTTCATGCGTGTATCTTAATTTACACATACAAAAGAGTATTTTTCTTTACAACTGCCCCCGTGGGAGGCTGTGTATCTAAAGGGGGAGCTCTTTTAGAGTTACCTTCATAGAGAGTTTATGAAATGGGAAGAGATAGGAATAATCTAGAGTGATTACCCACCCCCTTCAGCTACCAGATTTTGCTTTGAATCAGTCATTGATTGGTCTCCAGAAGTTCAGTCTCATAGTACCAAGTTTACCACCACTAATGATGTTTAAAAAAATCAGAGCAGGTTCATATGTATTTGAGTGGTGGCAGGAGTACTATAATGCTGGGAGGGTTCTGGAAGGGATCACGCTACACGTGGAGCACCCTGAACTGGAAAGGATGAGTCTTATTACAAACTGGGCCAGGGAGCTCCTGGTACTGCCCTGCCTTCACCCCACCCTCATGTCCCAGTTCTCCAAGCCTGAGTTCACAGAATACCTACCCAAGTTTCTTTGATTGTTTTTAGAGAAACCTCTGAAACTATATAAAATGCCAAAGATAATTTTTTTTTTAAAGATCCTATTTTAAGTTTACACATGGACGGGGACTATTTATTGGTTCAAGGCAAGAGAAAGCACAGGCACTAGGGCCTGGGGCTTGTTGCTGCTAGTACGTCATCTGCTCTTACCTGTGGGGGCCTGCATGGCTGAGCTGGGGATGGTGGCAGCATCTTGGGGTACAGTGCTGGTGTCCGGTTCAGGGGTGCTGGTTGTTGGTGAGGTGGGTGGTGGGTTCAGCAAAGTCCGAGGTTTCCTCTGTCAAAATGGATGGGGAAAAGTTTGCTACCTGTGATAGGTAACTTGTCTTCTCATTCCGCTCTTTCTAGCAGTCAATTCACCCATGAAACTGAAGTATATCTGTAGGTGGGACTGTGTTTTATGTATGTTTTCCACACAGCATCTTGCCTAAAGCTGTATATACAGTAGATGCTTAGTAAAAATTTTCTGAATCTATGTACAAGATTCTGGGCTTCTATACAACCAAAGCTTACTTAGCTCACTTTTTTTCATACTAGATTCAATATTATGATTTGAAGTTCTGTATTAGTTGGGCAGACAAAAGCAAAAATGGGGGGGAAAATGTTGTGGCTGAAGACTAATTTGATGTTGCTTTGTACTTTTTGTCTCTCTTGAAAAATGGAAATGAACCTTCCCCTAACTCTACAAACTACAAACTACTCTACAAACTCTTCCTGCCTCTTCAGTTTATTACCTGCCATTTATTACGTTCAACCTTATACTGCAGTCATCTCTAACTATATTACTTCTCTAAAAACCCTGCAGTTTTACCTGGTCTACACCTTAATAATAATAAACCACCCCTTCTGCTTGAAATGCCCTTTCTTTTTTTATCTTACAAATATCTGTTTATCCAGGAAGTATTTCTAGATTTCCTCTAGTTATGGTCTCTTTGCTGCTCTCTCTGTCACAATTACTGTCATTATGTATTTATGTGCTGGTGTACCTTGTTAGCCTGGAACTTTCTGGGAGTCTGCTTCTGAGTACCATTCCTAGCATGGTACTTGGCATATAATAAGTGTCAGTGAGTGTTTTTCAATGAAGCATACAGTATAGAATACCAATAATGGGGAAGTAATAAAAATGATCTGAGAGACATCTAGTATCTCCTCTAAGCTGGTCAGGGCAGTCTCTGGGGGAGAAAGATCTCAGAAGGTTCTTTCTAAAGTTTTCTAAAAGCCTTTCTGAATGCAAGGAAAACATAATCATCACCGAGGTACATAAATCCCTTTTTACTAAATGTCACATAGGATAGGTACACTGCCGGGAGCTGTATAAACCTGTGTGCCTTCTAGGAGCATATTCTCTAAAGAGATAGCACCAACAACAGCAAGCGTATACTATAAGATGGCCTTGCCTGTGAAAGTAATCATAAAAACACTTATGAAACATGCAAAGTATACATGGGACATGGGCATCTCATATTTTTTGATATTACTAAAAGTGAAAACCCAAATAAGCAATAAGTCAGAGAGGAAAGGAATACCCGTTCAACTTTACTGAGTTGTAGGGTCCCTGAAGGAACAATCCTGGTAAGTAAGGTACCCAAATATTATAGAAGAAAGCAGAAAGATGAAATTACCTTTTCACTCGCTGAGGTAGGTATAATTACATGTATTAGATCTATTCATATATTACCTCATCTCCATTTTATTGGTGAGAAAACTAGGGCTTACAACCTTATTTATGGAAGCATTTCCAAAGTCACAAAGGTGGAGATGACATATAAACCTACGTGTGTCTGCCTTCAAAGTCTATGTTCTAGTCACAAGACCACTTTGCTTCAGAAAGGAATAGAAGGATTACGGGTTAAGGGGAAGCATATACACTTCTAGGAGCAAGCAAAAAGGACAGGAAGAGGAATTAGGGAGTCAAGTGCCAGGCCATAAAATACAAGATAAGATGAGAATTATTGTTTTCAAGAGGGTTGGAAAGAAAGAGGACTTTGGCTACCATGGTTAAGACTGCCCAAGAGCAGAGGCAATCATAGAATCATAGTTCTTATGTTTTGAAGGATCTTAAAGGCCATTTAATCCAACCGTCCATCCATCCAATATTTCTACTTCACTGTCCCTGAAAACATCCCTCCCATATTGTCATCCAGTTCTTGCTGAAATACCTCTAGTGACAGGAGACCACTACTTCCACTTTGGGAAAGATTTAACTGTTCCTTTTATGTTGAGACAACGCCTGTCTTCTTGAGTTTCTGCTTATTGCTTCTGGGTCTGTCTTTGGAACCTCACAGACAAGTTTTTTCTCTCTTTAATCTGTCCTCAAAATGTTGTCATATCATCAAAAGCACAGCTTCTCTGGCCTTGGAAACTTAGGCCTTCAGCCTCTCCTCCACAACATGAGAATGAGAAGAGAATAATGGAAACAAAAATTAATCAGGACCTGGGTTAGGGGTTAGTGATAGTAGGGCAGGAGCATTATGTGTTACACTCAAAGATCAGCATGTGGCATTGAGAATTTAAAGCCAATAAATAAGAGACAATCTCAACTGTAACATCACTAAAACCATCCATCTATCCGTTCTGCATACCCTGAACATCTCACAAGAGATTGAGATTTCAGGCACTGCAGGAGAAAGAAAGAAGAAAAAGATTAGGTTCTCGACCTTGAGGAGCTTGTATCTAGAAGGACTGAAGTCAGCTGGGGGTAATAAACCAAACAAAACCAACCAACCAACCAACCAACCAACCAACCAACCAACCAACCAATCAGCCAACCAACCAGCCAACCAACCAGCCAACCAACCAATCAACCCTAGGGAAGAATTAATGAGATTGGAATGGAATGCCCAAGAGAACTGCGTTATCATCTCCATGTTAGAACTCAGGTAGTCTAGCTCAGGACGGAGCTGCAGAGGAATCCTCTGACAGTTAGGAACTGAATGGAGAAGGTGATACCAAAGGAAGCCCTGGAGAAGTAGCTGAGAACTTCCTTAGGGAAGACATGCATGAAGAACTAGTCATGACTGTACTTTCAGGAACAGTGGTCAGTGAAGCTTGACTCAGCAGTCTTTTCCTACACTAGAGGTGAGTGTTATCTCCCTCAAGAAATATGAGAGAGGGAATATGTGGTAGGACAGCAGTGACCTTGAAACTAGAAGACCTGGAGACCCATCTCCGTAGCCTTCGCTGTTTCTTAGCTACGTGTACTTAGAGAAACCATTTCACATCTCTATGTCTCAATTTACTTAACTATTAAATAACATAAACATTACTCATCTCCTAGAGTTTTGTGAAGATTATGTGATATGTATGTAACGGTGTCTGATACAGCGCCTGAAACTTAGTAGATATTCAATGATTTTTTTTCTTTTAAAGAAGGGGAAGGAATAGAAAAAGAAGGACATTTATAGAGCCAACTTTCTCTTTCTGTTCACATGCCTGGGCATCCACTCTAGGTAGGTTAACAATTAGGAGTAGGGCCTTCCATCTATGGAAGACATTAGACCAGAATTCTTTCGATGTGAGTAACTTTCAAAGTCAAACTTTGTTTCTTATCCACACCATCCTATGTTTAATATTACCAACTCCCAGTTAAGTAGTTCAGTAGGGATGACACTCTAGGAGATTCCTCTGAAAAGCTTACACAAGGGAAAATAGGGCTAGACGTGCCCCTTTCCAAGATGGATGGATACGGATGAGTTACTCCTTTATAACCCTTTATCCCTCTCTGGGAAACCCATATTTTTACCTACCTTACTGCCAGGTTTGGGACCCCTCTTCTTTGGGAATTTCAAAGGTTCAGCTGACTTGGATGGGGTAGAGATGGGATGGGGGATTAGAGGCTTGGGTGTCCGGCCCCGCTTCTTTCCTGGTTTACGCCCCCTCTGTCCTGGTTGATGCTCTAAGACAGTTTTGGTGCTGCTGTGGATGCTGGGCTTCTCAGTGTTCACATCAGGTGCAGGATAGGGACTCTTTGGAATCACAACTGCAAGAAAAAGACTCATTCTATCACCCCCTCCTCCCACCTGCATTCCCATCCCAGCCCGAGAAGAAAAAAAGACTTGCTACTTCCACTTGGGTAGTTTTATCCCAAGAAACTTGTTTCCTGGCACCTGACCTAAATGTTAGAAAATCTCAGAGGAAAAGTGAATTTAGATTGGCTAGAATTGGAAGTTTTAATTATTTCTGGCAGATGCAGAAAAAAATATTAAATTTTTCTCCCCAAGGCATCTAGTTAAAGTATATAAACAGAACCACAGACTTAGCGATGTAATAACTCTTAGAAGCCTCCAATCCTTTCCTGCTAGGAATGAAGATCTGAGGCTCAGAAGAGGAAATGATGCCTTCCTCAGATTACACAGTGAGTTGGGATGAGGACTTAGGTTTTGAAACTAGGCTCTTCAACCAAGTCAGGCATTTTCTACATGGATCTACCTAATGTTTTAGTGAGATTATTGCAGTGAAAGTCGTGAAACATATGGAAATATATACATCTGACAGCATCTCTCCTTACCTTAAAAATCTTTGCTTCGTATTATCTTTAAGGTAGTTCAAATTCTTTACTCTGGTATCAAGGACTTTTGTGACTTTGCCCCTGCCTTGCTCTCCAGTTATATCTGATGTCATTTGCTGTCACCTGCCTCTATGTTCTGGACCCACTATTTTCTGAACACCAAGTCACTCAGGTATGTTGTGTTCTCTATTCTTCCTGGTCAGGTATACATCAATACTCAATTTTCAACACTCAGCTCCAGGGCCAACTCTTATTGAGGCCTTGTCTGACTACACCCCAACTAAGTCAACCCTCTCCCAAAGCATTCTGTCGACGTCTATGTTAGAGTACTTTTAATTTTACTCTAATCATTCATCTTCTCCTTAAACTGAGAATTCTTCAAGGTAAAGGATATCTAATTCATTCTACAAATAATTATTGAGCACTTACTATAAGTTATACACTGTTCTAAGCCTTGGAGATAGATCAGTGAACAAAAGCATAGTTGGAGCTCTGATGGAGCTTATCTTCTAGTGGGGAGACAGAACATAGACAAATAAATACACAATATAATGTTAAGTGCTAGGTAAGTGCTACAATTAAAACTAAAGCAAGGTAAGGAGATAGAGGGGTGAGGAAAGTCTTCTTTGAAGAGATGACATTGCCACAAAGCTCCTAAATGAAATAAAGGCAGAAGATCTGAGGAAAGAGCCTTTCAAGTAGAGGGTACATAACAAGTGCAAAAATTCTGAGATGGGAACATGTTTGTGTGTTTGAGACAGAAAGGAGGTCAGTATGGCTGGAATTGAGTGAGCAAAGGTGAGAGTGGAGAGGAATTAGGTGAGAAAGGGAGTAGCACTAAGATCATGTAGGACTTTGTAGACTGTGAAAATGAACCTGAACTTACTCTAAGTATGAAGGGAAGCCACTGGAGGGTTTTGACAAGGGGAGCGGTAGGATATACTTAAAAGGAACATTCTGGCTGCTCTGGGAGGGGGTGGGCGGTAGAAGAACTGGGGAGACTAGTTAAGAAAACTAACTATAGTGGGCAGGTAGAAGGTAATGTTTCTTATGCTCCAGGTAGGATGTAATAGATTATGGCAAAAACTAGAAAAAGTCAGATAAATTATTGTGAAAAACACTGCAGTGTTGTAGAAATCCCGAGGATTAGATGAACTGCAATTCCAGACCTGGGAGGGAAGGGCTTCTGAGGTAGCTGACACTGTTTTCTTTTCTGAGGGCACTGGCCAATTGGCAGCATGAACTGAGCATTCGTCTTGGCCTGTGCAGAGGGGCTCTACTGGAGGGAAGAGAAATCGGAGAGGGTGTTGTGACAGATTGGAACTTGAGGAGCTCCATGTGTGTGGCCAATTTTCCCCATGGGACATTTGCCGAGTTCTAAGCCTACACACTGGAACTGCGAAGCAGCTGAGAGCTTCTAAAAGGCAAAATGAAATCTCCCTTTTAAGAGACAAGGTCCCACTAGAAGGAGGATGTCTACCTCAAACACAGAGCTGATCTCCACAGAGCTGATCTCCTCTTCGTGATATATGCCATATTTTGAAATTTTAAGAAAAGTGAGAGGTCAAAGAACTAAGCCCCAAACCTCTCAAAGGTAGGATGATCTCCTGCAGTTTTTTAAGGCTGAGGAGATGGAGACCTATTAGGTTGTCAATCAAGAGCTCAAGAGGGCCCATGTCCAAGGAACAGGGATATTTTCACTGGGTACAGAACTCTATGTTGGCAGTTTATATATTTTAGCCCTTTAAGGACTATCTAGATGTGTATGTGTGTGTGCGTACGTGTGTATCTGCCAACCTAGACTTCTATACCCAGTGAAAATATATTCCAAAAATGAAGGTGTATTAATATTTTCAGACAAATCAAAGCTGAGAGAATTTGTCACCAGCAGATTTAAACTGCAGGAAATAGAAAAGAAGTTCTTCAGGCTGAAGGAAAGTAATCCCAGATGGAATGATGGAACTGCAGGAAAGAATGAAGAACATAAGAAAGGGATATATGGGGGCAAATACAAAAGAGTATTGACTATTTAGAACAAGAATTTCAAAAAACAGCTTGCTCGGTTTGTAATATATGTATTAGTAAATTATATGAAGTAATAGCACAAGGGATGGAAGTATGCGGTAAATGGTGCCAAACTTTGTTAAAAGTTTTGCATTATTTGGGGAGTGATTAACAACGCTTATTTGAGGTAGACTTTAATATTAGGTTGGTGCAATAGTAATTGCAGTTTGAAAGGTTAAAAATAATTGCAAAAACCGCAATTACTTTTGCACCAACTTGATAAGTCCAGGATGACTATTTAAAACTAATTAAAAGAATTACACAAGAATGTATCACTAAAAGCTAAGGAGAGAAAAACAGAATAATACAACATAATTAATCTAAAAGAAGGCAAGAAAGAAGGAATAAAGACATGAGGAAGAACTCAGACAAAGAGAAAACAAAAAGCAAAACGCAAAATCGTAGACTGAAATCCAAATAAATAATTTCATTAAATACAAGTGGATTAAGAAAAATAATTAATAGGACAAAATTAAAATACCAGGCCAAAAAAAAAATACCCCAAGTCCCAATTATATCTATTTATAAGAGGGTCTTGAAAAAGAAGGACACTTGAAATATAAGGCCATAGGAAGATAAAAACAAACAGATGGAAAAACATACACCCTGTAAATATTAACCTAAGGAGAGATCATGTGGTTATATTAATATCAGACTAGGCAGTCTTTAAGGAAAGGAGTATAACTAGACTAAAAAGGAAAATTTCAGCAAGATAAAATAGTCATGTGCCACTTAACAACAGGGATACGTTCCGAGAAATGTCGTTAGATTTCATTGTTCTGCAAACATGACAGAGTGTACTTATACAAACCTATTGCTCCTAGGCTACAAACTTGTACAGTATGTTACTCTAATGAATACTGTAGGTAGTTGTAACACAATGGTAAGTATTTGTTTATCTCAACATATCTAGACATGAGTAATGTGTAAGTAATGTGTTGTGCTCTGATGTTACGATGGCTATGACGTCAGTAGGTGATGGAGGAGTTTTTCAGCTCCATTATAATCTTATGGGTCCATTGTTGAGTGAAACAATGATATGGGGTGCATGACTGTAGTCAGTTCAAAAGGAAGCAATAATAACCTTAAATTCCTATGTACCTAATAACACAAAATATATAGAGATCTTTATAAAGTAAAGAACTAAAAGGAGAAATAGACAATTATAAAATTAAAAGCTGGAGATTTTAACATGTCTCTCTCAGTAATTGATAGGTGAAGAAGCTGAAAAAAATAAATAAAGATAGGAAAGATTTGAATAACAACCAACTAATAACATAAATAACTAAATACTCAATCAACCTAATTGACACATATAGGACACTACACCCCATCAATGTAGAATACACATTTTTTTCAAATGTTAATGGAACATGTGGGGCAAAAAAGCAATCCTCAATAAGGTTCAAAGACTTGAAATAATACAGAATATGTTTTCTATCCAAAGTGGAATTTAAATAGAAATCAACAACAGAAAATTAATTAGAAAAACCCCAAATGCTAAGAAATTAAGTGACATATATTTGTAAATAATTCAAGTGTCAAATAAATTAAAATAGAAATTAGAAAAATTTTGGAATTTAAAATTCATAAAAATATGACATATCCAAATGTGTGAAGTTTAGCTACAGCAGTGCTCAGAGGGGAAATTTATAGCTCTAAATGCTTATATTAGAAGAGAAGGAAGGTTAAATATCAATGATCTTATATTTAAAAAAGCTAGGAAAAGAGCATCAAACTAAACTCAAAGAAAGTAAAAGAGAATAACAAATATGAGTGAATAAGTCAGTGAAAAAAGAAAGCAGACATATAATAGTAAAAATTAACAAAGTCAAATTTCTTTGAAAAGATAACCCTTTAACAAGCCTGATCTAAATATAAAGAAAACACAATCTATGAATATCAAGAATAAAAAATATCCTTCAGACATTAAGAAGACAATAACAGGATATTATGAATAACTTTATATAAATAAATTTGAAAATTTAGATAAAATGCCCAACTTCCTTGAAAAACACAAAATATTAAAATGGACACAAGAAAAAACAGAATATGAAGAACCCTATACATAATAAAGAAATTGCGATTGCAATGAAAAACCTTCTGCAAAGAAAATTCCAGATGCAGATGGCTTCACTGGTGAACTCTAGCAAATGTTTAAAGAAGAAATAATAACAAGGGGTCCAAAACCCCTCTAGATAAACAGAGGAAGAGAGAACACTCCCCAACTCATTTTATGAGACCAATGTAACTCTTGCACCAAAATATGACAAAGATATTACAAGGAAACAAAACTATAAACCAAGGGTGTCCAAATTGCAGCCCGCGGGCCGATCCATTTTTTATTGGCCCGCAGCAAATTACAAAAATATATTCAGTTTACGTAAATAAACTAAATTTTATTTAAGGTGAGGCAATACGTACTTCACCTCAAGTGAGTGGCCCGGCTGTTTGTGTATTTTACAGAATATGGCCCTTGGTGAAAAATATTGAAAAAAGTTTGGACACCCCTGCTATAAACTAATGTCCTCATGAACATAGATGCAAAAATCCTTAACAAAATATTAGCAAATTGAATCCAGTAATATATGAAAAGGATAATTAATGTATCATGACTAAGTGGGTTTTATCTTAGGAATACAGAGGTGTTTAACAATAAAAAAAATCAGCTGAACTCATTAGATTAACAAAATAAAGAAGAAAACATATATCATCTCAACAGATGCAGAAAAAGCATTTGACAAAATTCAACACCCATTCACGTTAAAAACTATTAGCAAACTAGGAATAGAAAGGAATTTTCTTATAGAAAAGGGCATCTACAAAAAAAATTCTATAGCTAACAGCATAGTTAATGATGAAATATCGAAGACTTTTTTTTTTTACTGAATTATGGAACAAAACAAAAATATCCATTATCACCACTTGTATTCATCACTGTACTGGAAGCAAATGTAATAAGGAAAGAGAAAGAAATAAAAGCTATAAAGGTAGATTGTAAAGAAGTATTATTTGAACATGACATGATCTTTTATATAAACTGCACCCCCTCTCACCTATGGAATTTATTAAAATAAAAAAATGACTTTTGAAAGGTCACTAGATGCAATTTAATACAAAAATCTATTGTATTTCTATATATATCAATTAGAAAATAAATGTAAAATACCCAAAATCAAATATTCAGTGAAAGATGTGCAAGACATTTACACTAAAAACTATAAAACATTCTGAGAGAAATACAAGAAGCTCTAGATACCTGGCCATGAAAGGATATATCACGTTCATGGCTTGGAAAACTCAATACTGTTAAGCTCTCAATTCTCATCAAATTGATCTATAAAGAGCCAATGGAATTCCAAGCAAAATCCAAACAGATTCTTTTAAATGTGTGAATATGTCTGTAAATTGACAAGTTAATTTTAAATTTTATTAGGAAATGCAAAGGATTTAGAATAGCCGAGTCAATTTTGGTGAATAACAGCAAAGCTCATATCAAGACTCATTAAGAAGTTACAGTAATTAAGACATGTTTATTGGTGTAAGGATGGAAACGGATCCATGGAGCAAAACAGAGAGTCCAGATATAGAGCCACATATGTACAGCCATCTGGTTTATAATAAAGGTGCCCCTTTAATTCTGTGTGTATGCATATATGTGGGGAAAACATAGTCTCGCCAATGAAATTGTGGTGAGTCAAACAAATATCCATATGGAAAAAAAGATGAGACCTGAACCCTCCACTTCACAACAGACACAAAAAATTAATGTGAAAGGTAAAACATTAAACTTCTAGACGAACATAGAGGGGACTATCTTCAAAACTTTGGGGTAAACAAAGATTTATTAAACAGGACACATAAAGCATTAATTATAAAAGACTGACATCTATGCCTTCATTAAAATAAATTCTATTCATCAAAATACTAAGAAAAAAAATCTAGAGTGGGAAAAGATATACAAAACACATACATTAGAAAAGTAACATCCAGAATATATTAAAAAACTCCTAAAAATCTGTAGTAGAAACATGGACAAGTCAATTTAAAAAATGAGTAAGACTCGAAGAGCTATGTCATAAAAATGAATATACAAATAGCCAATAAAAATATGAAAATTTGCTGAACATTATCAGTTATCAGAAAAGTGCAAATTAAAAATATGTAGATGATGTAGTATAGAAATTTTAAAAAATCTAAAAGAAAACAGGAAAAATAGAAGAGGAGGAAAAAAATATGAGACTTTACATCTCCACCAAAACTGCTAAAATTAAAAGAAGTGAAAATACCTAATACTGTGAGGAATACGAAGCAACCAGAATGCTTATACATTGCTGGTGTGTAAATCACTCCAAAAAACTGCTTAGCTTTATATCCTAGCACCCAACAATTCCACTCCTTGGTATATGCCTGAGAGAAATGAGTGGTATGACTACCAAAAGAGAGGTACTAGAATGTTCACAGTAGCATTTTTCTGAAGACTCCCCGGGGGGCATAACAGGCATTATCTAATAAATCTGAAGGTATACATACCCTACGATTCAATCTTAGGAATAAACTCCAGAAAAATTCTTGAACATGGACACTAAGATACGTGTAAACAAATGCTCACAGCATGTTATCTGTAATAACTTAAAACTTGAAATGATACAAATGGGCATTATTCGTAAAATGGATTTTTTTTAATTTAAATTTATTGGGGTGACAATT
Organism: Rhinolophus ferrumequinum; assembly: GCF_004115265.2. Classification (NCBI taxonomy): domain Eukaryota; kingdom Metazoa; phylum Chordata; class Mammalia; order Chiroptera; family Rhinolophidae; genus Rhinolophus; species Rhinolophus ferrumequinum. The sequence goes on from NC_046292.1 coordinate 28,781,621, forward strand.
GTTATTAAAATTACATAGATTTCAGGTGTGCAATTCTATATCACATCATCTATAAATTACATTGTGTGTTCACCACCCAGAGTCAGTTCTCCTTCCATCACCGTATATTTGATGTTATGTAGTTAGTTGTTTTCAGAGAATGGTCTGGGAACCCTTGGGTGTCCTTGAAATCCTTTTGAGGGTCTGTAAGGTGAAAACTATTTTCATGATACTAAAACATTATTTGCCTTTTTCACTCTCATTCTCTCACAGTGGAGTTTTCCAGAGGCTACATGTGTGATATGGAATGTGTGCTTGTATATTATTGTTTTAAAAGCTTCTAAGTTTTAATTTCTAATACAGTGATATGGATAACCCACATAAATAAAGTCTCTTTGGGGTTTTTAAGGATATTGAAGTTTCCTGATACCAAAAGGTTTGAGAACCACTGATCCATAATTATAACCACTTCCTTGCCCTTCTTTTTCTAACACATTTGCCTAGAAAAAAACCAATCCAACCCTCCACCTATTCCATGCCTAAGCCTGAGTAACTAAACGTGCCAAATGATTAACTGATTACTATAAACCCTAAGACTGCCTCATATGTCTTCAGTAAAAAAAGATCATGAAATCTAAGCAGGGTAGAGAGGTAAGTGATTTACTTTGGAATTCCTGCCATCATATGAGAAGGTGCTGCGTTCTTAGATGGTATCTAGCACATGTTTGTAGAATAAGAAAAGGAAATAGATATAAGAGAAGAACTGAACAGGGCTTTACTTGGCTTTTTAACGTCAGAAAATATAGATTTTTCCTTCACTTTTCCCTTAAGGATGGACATAAAAGTCCATTATGCCAACCAGCAATCAAGTTTCTGTCTCTGGCCTGAAAGATCCGGACAGAAGAAGCTAACCAGTTAAACTTAACAGTTCTGAAAAATCAGGGCACACAGGTCATGTGTTAAGTAGCTAGCATGGAAATTAAGCTTCATACTAATTTAAAAGCTGCTTAATAATGGATTTCTTAAGCTACCCTGAGGGATTCCAAGATTTGGAAGTTCTTCCCACCAGGAAGCCCTGTCCTGCCATATCCTAACTTAATTATCCTAGTTGAAAAAAAAAAATGGGTAATGTCAGGGGACCAGGGATCTAATTTTAGTTCTGTCCCTTATGGTGTGACCTTGAGTTTGTCATTTAAACACAATCATTTTTTTATTTTTCCAAATGTAAATAGCTAAATAATTTAATGACTGTCCTACTTCAGAGAAAGATGAAAGATCAGAATATTCCCCAACACATTTTGGTGCTACTAAGGTAGACAGAATTATGCCTTTAATCAACAATACTTTGTCAAAATTCTTATACAAGTAAAAAGACTTGGAGGAGAGTGAGTGACCGTGCAAGGGAAGGGCAGAGGGCAAGGAAGACAGGCACGCAAGACTTGTCAGGCAAGGTTTCCTAGTAAGCGACATGTTAACTCATCTTGAAGAATGAATGGATCTTGCATTAGGAAAAATGCAAGGGGGGAGGGTGAGTAAGGTTACTTCAGACAGAGGAGAAAGTAGGTAGAAAGGTGTGGAGCTGTAAAAAAGCATGGTTATATGAGGACCTGTGGGTACTTCTGTGTAGCTTAAGTCCGTAAGAAGGAGAAAGAGGTACGGCTAGAGAGAGATGCTGGAGTCAGCTTGAGAAGAGTCCATACATATGACATTTAAGGAACCTGCCAGCTCTAATACACAAAGACTCTGCCAAGAGACATAGGGTGGGGACTGTGGTCCTACCCATGGAAACCGGAACGGTGAGGTTCACTGTAAAGGCAGCACAGCTACGGCAGGGTCGCAGCACGTGTACAACTGGTCTCCCCTCCCTGACAAACAGCTGATCTGTGCACATATGCGTGTCTCTAATCCTTATTTTCTTGACTATAACAATGATCAATAATGTCACTAAAAGGCAGACAGAAACTGTTAAGACCAAGAATGGAGAAAGGAAGTAGTTTACACACGGATGCCCCCTAATGATGGAGTTCATTTTGCTTAAAAGGAACTGGCATGTACTGAGCACCTCCTAGGAACGAGGTGCTATACTATTTGCAATGGCAGTGTTTACAATCATCATTGCCAATAAAATTTACTAGGGTGCATAAAAAGCAGTACATACTGGCAGTTAAAACAATGGGCTTTGAAGTCTTGCCTATGAAGCATATATTATTATCTCTAACAGATGAGGCGACTGTAACTTGAGTAACTTGGCCAAGGTCACGTAAGTAATGAGGCGAGGTTGGAATTTCAATCTAGCACGCCTGACTCCAAAGTCCTTGTTCTTCCCTTCATAACGTACAGTTTTCCTCTTATTGACTCAAATCCATTCACTCACTCATTTGGTCATTCATTCATCCAACAAACATTCTGCATTGAGACTATATCATTTGGTAGGCTCTATAGTATGAATCAGAAGTATAAATAAAGAAAAAAGGTCATCTCAGATGGTGATAAGTGCAATGAAGAAAATAAAACAGAGCAATGTGATAATCATTGAGGGATGGTCAAGAAAGGCTCTTTGAGACGGTGACACTGGAGCTGAGACTGGCATGACAAGAAGGGATTGGACATGGAAGATCTAGGCCAAAGGAGACAGCAGGTGTAAAGGCCCTAAGAAAATATGAGCTTGACTCGTTTAAGAAACAAAAGGAAGGCCAGAGAGACTGTCACAGGGTGAATAGAGGAAATATAATGGCACAAGATGAAGTCAGAAAAACAGGGGGTGCCAGGCTTTCGGGATGATGGTGTGGACGTGATCTAATTTACTTTGGAAAAAAAGCACACTGGATACTGTGTGGCGAATGGATTATAGGAAGGCAAGAATGGAAGCTGAGACATGAGTTAGGGTAAGAAAACAATTAGGAGCCTAAGAAATTGAAAAAGAAGCAAAACACTACCTATTTGCAGATGACATGATATATAATACCTGGAAAGCTCTAGACATGTGACATCTAACAGAGTAAGTACTAGTCACATACAGCTAATTTGAGCACTTTGAATGCAACTAGTTTAAACTGAGATGTGTTGTAAGTGTAAAATACACACTGGATTTTGAAGATTTAGTGGGGAAAAAAGAATGTAGAATATTTCATTAATATTGCTTTATACTGATTACATACTAAAATGGTAATATTTTGGATATTATGGATTAAATAAAATGTACTGTTAAAATTAATTTTATCTGTTTCTCTTTACTTTTTTAAATGTGACTAACTAGAAAATTTTACATTACAATATACCTCAAATTATATTTCTATTGGACAGTGCTTCTCTAGAGAATTTATGAAAAAGCTAGCTCAAACAGTGAAAGAAATCAGCAACTGTAACAAGATATATAGCTAACATGCAAAACTCAACAGATTTCATATACTCAAGTAATATCCAGTTAGAGGATGTAATGGAAGGGAAAACCCTGTTTACAACATTGTCTAGAAAGAAGAAGTATTTAGAAATAAAGGTAACAAGAAATATGCAAAATTTATAATGAAAAAAATTACTACTGGAAAACACAAAAGTGGACTTAAACAAATAAAAAGGCATCCTTTGTATATGTCACCAAGTTATTAGTTCTTGCTAAATTAATTTACAAATTTAATGCAATCAATAAAAACATCAAGAAACCTTTTTTTCGTCCTTTTGGAGCTAGACCAGTTGATATTAAATTCATATGACAACAACCCCCATGAACACCTGAAACTAATAATAAAAAGAAAAAACCATGAATATAGTTAAGAAAGTAATGAAAAGGAAGAACTATGAGAGGGGACGAGGCTTATCAGATATTATAACAAACTATAAAGGTTCTATAATCTACGTGAGAGGTAGAAGAGCATACTGGAGAGGGTTAGAAATACAAAGGACAAGAGAAAAGCATGCAAGGTGCTCCGATGGCAAACAATATTTGTGACCCCGATAGTTCTGGGACCCGGAATCACTGTTCTAGTAGAAGATACAGTGAGTGGGAATCCTGTCCTAAGACTTAAGGGTCCCACTGGAGACTCTGAAGAGAGCAGACAGGCTGCGGTCCTGCCCACTCCCCTTTTTTTCTCATTCCTCTCATGCTAATAATTAGTATGAGAACATTCTAATGCTTTGCACTTCACATGGGGTGATTTGGGCAGTATCTGGGACCAGCTGCTCTAGGGGCTGCATACATTAGTAGCAATTTCTAGCCTTTTAACCTTAAATTCAAAGAAATACCATGTCTTCACATGCTAGTTTTTAATCACTCTGGGAACTTTCAATCCTGCTCCAACTTTGGCAATGTGCAACGTGACTAAGTACACAGAAGGGCAAGTGTACTCACCTTACATAAATAATGGATATACAGTAGCTATTTATTTTAGTGTCCTTGAAATTAAAGGTATGTTTAGAAATTAAGTGAGCCTGCCAGAAGCTGGCTTCCGAGTGCCTTTAAGGTTAGGAGAAATTGTATCTTTCATCACAAATTCATCTGGAAAACTGGTCTTCTTGGTTTGTAACTCTGTTGATTGATTTCATATTTAGTTTCCCGGGTTTTATACCTGCCTATGCTTACAGCTGACATATTCTGCTGGTAACATGGTCTACCTCCAAGTCAGCCTTTATTCTATTTATTTAGTTTGACATTAAGTCCATGGTTTGCCCAACATCTTTTCTTACTTAGTCTGCTTCCAGTTCTAAGATTCTCTAGCACTGAAAAAATAAAAGAATGTGGATCAAAAAAGAATATACCTTTTGCTAGAGAAATTTCCTCTGATGTCCCAAATATATTTCTTTCACTCCAACCCCACTACCTTAAATCCGATCCTCATCATCTCTTGCCTTAACCACTGAAATGGCCAAACTAGCTGGTCTACCTTCCTTTAACTTACCGCCACCCATCGCTATCTCTAGCCCCTTATCTAACAGGTCGTAAGGATCTGTCTAAAACATCAACACGATCATGTCACTCTGGGTTAAAACCCTTCAACGGTCTCTTCTTACTTTCTGGGTAAGTCTCTCTGAACAGGCACTGCTTATTATTTTACTTCGTGTGATTTTAATTTTCTGACATATGCCCTGTGTTTTGGTTTTCGGAATCATTTTTTTTTTTTTTTTTTTTTTGGTCTTAGCTTGTGCCTTGTACATGATAGTCCCCCTGGAATGGCCTTTCTTATCGCTTCTTCAGTTGGCTACTAATTCTAGGCATCCTTCAGCAAAGGACACGTGTCAAGAAGCCTTCCCCAACCTTCCCTCTTTTCATCTATTCAGTTTTTACGGTATTATTGAGCTCTGTTTCTGGGTAACTCTTAAATATTTCATTCTACTTTTGACAACTACTTTATAAGCACCAGCTTTCGTAATATACATAAGCTTAAAGTTTTTAATAGTATCCATGAAAAATACTCCTTACTTATCACACAAACAACATATGTCATCTGATAGCTAACCCAAATAAAACTTGATGAAGTGACTTACTCTTACCGGGCCTCAATTTATTTATAAAACAACAGAATTAGACTAGAAAATAACTCACATTTTTTGAGCGCTTACTATGTGCCGATTTTGTTCTAATATATGAACTCATTTCACTCCTTACAATAACCTGTCAGTAGGAACTATTATTGCCTTCAATTTATAGTTGAACAAACTGAGGCTAAAAGAAGTTAACTTGTTCAAAGTCACATAGCTAGTAAATCTCTAAAAAGGTCCTTCCACTTGAAAGTTCTGTGAGAATTCTGTGGTTCTAAAAAATACCCAAATCTGTACGCAGCAGTCAAATCATCAACAACTGTTCCTACTCTATATTCTATTTATCTATATCTCATCTCCTCTAATAAAATTATATTCCCTGCAGTACCTAGCATTCTGGCTAATACACAGTAGGACCTCAATAAGTATTTTTGAAAGAATTTACTGATTTTCAATTTATAGCATCATGTATTACACTGAAAGCCAGGTGTAGGTCAGCCGATGTTACAGGGAAAGATGAGATAAAGAAAATCCAATTAGTCCTCAATGCTAACGTGGCGTTAAAAAAAATAACCCTTTTGTTGTTGTTGGTGTGGTTGGGGGTTAGCTCCTGCCAAGTTAATCAAGATGAGAATTTTATTTCATTTGAGATATGTTAACATAATTCTGAAAACACAAACACACATAAACAAATAAAAAGAAAAAGGAAAAAAAGTGTGGTGACACACTATCACTAAAAGTACAAGGAACCAACCGGAGGCACCATAAGCGCCTATCTAAATAGGCTCCCAAGCGGTATAACGCACAGACTACCAGGAGCTATACCAGGAGTGGAACAAAGGACAGAGAAACCTGCAGATACTCAAAATATCCTGGGGGGGTCCTACCTACTGCCCCAGATGGCTTTTTCAATCCCTTTTATTTCCATGAAAGTTAAATTTTCCAGAAATATCTCAGTTGGCATAGTTGGTTATACAAACTATATACACAGGTGGCTTTACTCAATTATGAATGACTTCCCCTGTGAGAGCTATAGTATTTCATTTTCTATGGCTGAACAGCTGGCAGTGACTGGCCTGGAAAACTGACTTCTCTTGTCCCGATGTACAGTAACTACTCATTGGTGCTTTGAAGGATCTATGTCCCACTCTTGATCCTTCTCATTTTACTTCCAGCACACATTTCAAACTCATCCGAACCCCTACCTGCAGGGCAAAAAAGTGCCCTGGAGTTTCTGGTAGATATCACTATGCATTTCCAAAATCACTGATGGAAACGCCTCCCATGAGAATCACACTTCACAATTCTCAAAGTACTTTAACATTCATTAACTCACTTGATCTTATTTACAATGATCTCAGACCTGAGATATTCACCTAACGGTTGTCTCTAAACTTCCTTTGAGGCATAGAGAAGTGAAGCGTGATACAGTGGAAAGAACATGAATTTAGAAGTCAGAAACCCATACAGCTAGGTTCAAGTCCTTGTAAATCACTTAACCTCTTTGAATTATGCGTTATTATGAGGTTTAACATATTTTTGTGACCTACATCCTTTTCCATGGAAAGTTCCAAATAAGACTGGCTCTACAGTATACGGTGAGTACTGACCGTGTGGACGTGACTGAACTCAGCTCTAAGGTAGGCTTGCATATTTCTACAGATCAGATACTGTACGGTCACTACTGATTTGAATGGAGAAAAGTTATTACGGGGAAAGAGGAGGAATCCTCTTATCTGATAAAAACTTGCACTGAGGAAAATACTTGGTTTATCACAGCCTGGTTATTATGATAAAAGAGAATTATAAAATAATTTTTCAAATCTTGTGAATTACCATTCCCTACCCCTCAGTAGCAAAAAAACAAAACTACCAGAAAATCCCCTTACCTCACATGGCCATTATGTCCTGAAATTCAACTTGTGCTGAGACTAGATAAGAGGTAACATTAAACATCTACTGTGACCATTAGAAAACAGAGAAACAGAAAAAATGCAATGCCTTATTTTCAACAAGTCAGGTCAGAGAATAGACCCCTTTTAAGGGAAGTGAAAGTGCTACTCCATTCTGTAGGTGAGACCATCTCTACTGTGTGAGTTCACTCTCAGCACAACACTGTCAACTGAAATGGATCAAGAAGAGAGTCCAAGCTGATGGGGAGCTTGGAAACTATCCAATCTCAGAAATATCTATGAAAAAAGACCTAGAGGAACAAGAGTATCAAGAGCTATCTGAAAAGGTTCCAGTTGAAACAAGAAACAAAATCTGAGCCACTGGATAACTACTGAAAGCAGATTTCAGGTAAAAAAAAAAAAAAAAAAGAATACTTTTAGCCGTTAGAGCTATCACAAGTCGAAGGAAGGTGATCCTTTGAGAGGTTACAATCTCCCTGGCTCTGGAAGAATTTAAGCAAAGGCTAGATGAATATTTATAGGTGATAGTCTTCAGGCGAGGCCTGAATTGTGTGACTTCTGAGGTTTCCTCTGGGATTCCAGGATTCTATGACTTTTTACCTTCCTGACATCTCGTATTTAATATGAAGGCAACTAACTGAATTTTAACCAAAATAATTTCTAGATGAGAGAGATTGTGGTAAAGAGTGACTCTGAAGTCTTTACATATTGGGAAGATGTTAAGCTCATGTTGGTGGATACAAGTTTTCCAAAATTCTAATATTTGCTTGAAAGTTTGAATTTATCATTTACAACGAATACTTATAGGTTCTCTTCCTTGAAGTGACCAGTTCACTTAATTTTGGAGAAAGTGTCTGCCAAATATCTAAGTCAGTTGTTCTTTTAAGTAAATATGATGTTCCATGAAAAAAAGAGTAGCCACTTTAGCTTGCAACTCAAATAATCAAGTAAGTGCCTTTTCCTGAGATAACCATTACACTTGGCTATTTTAAAGATGAAGAATCTAAACTCACAGAGGATAAAAGACTTGCGAAAGGACATAGAGCTAAAGCTAGGATTTGAACCTAGACCTTTCGGTCTCCAAAGTCCATGCTCTTTCCATTATGTTACCCTGACACCAATAAACAAAACAAGAGAGTATCCGCAGATAAAGGAAGATAAAGAACTAAACATGCCTAGTTATAATAATGAAGGGCATCTGACAGAAGTACTCTGACTTCTAGGTTTCTCCAATAATTCTTAGTTAGGAGTCTTAGCTGCCCTAAAGAATTCATTACCAGATCTCTCTTCCATGCAGAACAACATAGCATATGGAATTGGAAACGGATTCATAAAATGTAAGTAAGCCCAGCTTGTGTGTGTGTGTGTGTGTGTGTGTGTGTGTGTGTGTGTGTCTGCACAACACAGAACATAAACAATGGAAAAAAAAAACAACGGGGAAACCCATTTGGTTTATCAGTTTCCTGGACCAGAATCTTGTTTTCATTCATGGCAGTGTATCATTGGTCTTGGCATAGTAATTTAGAGGATGTGTTCTTTATTAGCTTTGCTCAACTTGGCTGGGTTCAGCTATATGCTGCCAGCTGGGCTGATGCCAAAGCTAAAACTCCATTCCTCTAAATTCCAGTTCATTTGATAAAGCATGGGTTGCCTCCTGCTCCTATCTAACTCAGTTAACACGTTCAGTTCTCCATATCCAGGTTCAGTTCTCCATATCCAGCTCCTTCTTTTCCTCATTACTCGTATTCCTACAGTATCAGTAGAGGACCTCTGCAATTATAAAGACATTTCATGTTTTCCTGGGGACTTTTTAGGCTGATAAATCTATACAGAGTGGGGAAAACAGAAGAATAATTAAATCATGCACGATGGGACCACAAGCCAGCTTCAAAAACCTGAAACTCAGAGGAATGCCTGACCTTAGCTGTCTGGGCAATAGGTAAGAGGGTTCAGAAGCAATTTCAGCAAGTGGAGGGCTAGGTCTTCTCAGAAGATGGTCTGCTAATGTGTCTGGGCAAGTCTAGGGCACCCATAAGAGAGGTGGCATGAAAGCACATTGTGACGAAGCACCTGTTGGTCAGCTCCAGTCAAATGAACACATTCCACTTTTCCTTTGCATAAGACAATGAATCTAAAAAGCTTCCAAACTCTTGCCTTTTTGCCATATCACCTTCATAGGCTGTTTTTCTTTGTTCTGTTTAAAAGTTTTGTCAAGTTTCCCTCATCTTCTTGATATACATGAATGTTTATGTTTTGTTTTTCTTCTAGTAAGGCATTACTGATATTCAGAAATTCTCATTTATAACTATAATATTTCCTCAAAAAATCACCTAGGGAATTAAGGGGAAAATGTAATAACACTGAGTTTATATTACTGGTTTCCAATATAATTTTCCTAAGAACCACATACACTTATTTAAATAGGGGATTTTGCAAGTTGACATGTATTGATGCTGGCACACAGTGCTACAATAAAAGCATGCCAAAGAAAACTACAGGGGTCTAAGTATTCCCAAGAAAACAGCAGGTGTGGTCAAATTTATGAACTGCCTAAGTCATTTCTCACTATTTCCAGGAGTTTGAGAGATGGCCAGCTGTTTCATTACACATGCCAAAAAATCACGACCATTGTCAGGCATCTGTGGTTGGTAAAGGAGGAGCGAGAAGTGAGCTGGAAGGGAAGCATGGGACAGTGTTTTTCTGTCCCTTGGGCAGATATAATTAGAATCAGTGAGAGAACCCAAATCCCTTGTTTCATAATCTAGTACCACTCATTTCATTTCCCATATTCTTAGTTCTATTTGTGTGTACCATAAGTATACAGTACGAGAAAACCAGTTACAGGAGGACTGGCTCATTGCACAAACTTCATCTCATAAATATATTTATTTTTCCTGACCAAAGTAGAGCACTTATAATGCCTCTGTGTGTGCAGTTCTCTTTTCTTGGGGTGATTAGGCATCGTCATTTAGATATAACGAACATACAGTGGGCATCTGCTATGTCTGCATGGTGCTATGCATCTGCACACCCATTTTTTCATTTAAATCAATCAACCTGGGAAGGAGACACTTCTCTGTCAACTCTACTGAGCCTAATGGAATAGGAGGCTGCTCTCCAATTGCCGGATAGATGGATGAATAAAGGCCAGAGTTTCTAGATGTGATTAAAGTACAAGACCAAAACTGGAGTAAGGATAGAGATATTCTCTCTCTCTCTCTCTCTCTCTCTCTCTCTCTCTCTCTGTGTGTGTGTAGGGAGGGAAGAGATGGTATGTCAAATAAAGGCAAGGCCTGGAACTAGTATATCTGAAAGGAGAAAAGGAAAAACAGCCAACTGGCTTTCCTCAATAAGGACACCAAATAATTTGTTTCATTAATTACCCAGTGTGCTCTCACTTTTTCTGACATAGTTAGTGAACACACCATCTCAGGAGACAAGAGGGGCATATTGGTGGCCAGAAGCTTCCTGTAGAGAGGACATGCTCTTGCTTGTTGTGGCTTAGTAGAAAAAGAAGTTGGGTGGAAGTTCAGGTGTAGAGGTGTCCGTACGTTTAATGACAGAGAAATGGGTGAATATAGGCTCAGGGATGAGCCTCTCGAGATGAGTGGCCCTTGCCACTTTTATTTTTAGCCATAAGGTTTCCGAAATTTAAAACATTAGCTTAAATAACTTTTAATGTGCTATTAAAATTGCAGTAGTACTCTCACTTTCATAATTAAGTGAACAATGGCTTTAGATGATAATGAATAGAAATGGAATCAGAAAATACAACATGATCTAGTTCACTCAACAAACATTCCTGAATAACGACTATGTGCCAAGGGCTGGGGATATAAAGATGAAGTTAATAAATTAGTTCCATTTAACAACGACACCAGGACACCTTTCTGAGACAGGACAGAAAGAATAGTTTTAACTCCCTTATTAACGTTTATACTGAAAAATCAGCATTATTTTACATGTTGCAGTGCTAGTAACTACCTATTGAATAAATAAAATAGTTGTCATGGGTGTTACACTTTAAGAACTCACGTTTTGGCTTCTTTGTTTAAAGAATGTGCCATCCCCCCCCCCCCCGCCCCCCATCTTATCCTTTTCACTACGATGTCACTGCCTCGATTCACTCTCTCATCTGGAATGTTATAACAGCGTGTTAATTTACATCTCTGTCTCTAGCTTCTGGAAGCCCCCCAACTGTTCACTGCTACCTGAATAGTTCTTCTAAAACACAGATCCGACCTGTAACTCCACTAATTAAAGCCCAATCAATGGCTCTCACTGTCCTTAGGAGAAGGACCCAGATCCTTAAAATGGTCTAAAGGGAAGCTGTGCATTTCCTGTGCCTTCCTCTCCACGCTTCTCTCTTTCCACTCTTCTCCTTACACCCTACAATCTGGTCATTTAAACATTTTTGAGTTTCTCAACTACACTTTTTTTTTTCTTTTTTAATCTTAGGTCTCCACTGCTCTGTTCCCATGGTTAGCCACAACTCTTTTCTCTTCCTTCTCATTCTGCAAGTCTCAGCTTAGATGTCACTGCATCAGGAAGCCTTCCCTAACCTCCAACTTCCAATCCTCCAGTCTAGGTTAGGGGCCCTTTTGCACTGTTTTACTGCAAATTCGTAATTCTCTATTGGTCTATATGCTCACAAAACTATAAACCAGGGGTGTCCAAACTTTTTTCAACGTTTTTCACCAAGGGCCATAGGCAGTAAAATACACAAACAGCCGGGCCACTCACTCGAGGTGAAGTACGTATTGCCTCACCTGGTTTATTTAACTAAATATATTTTTGGAATTTGCTGCGGGCTAATTAACAATGGATTGCGGACCGCAGTTGGCCCCGCGGGCCGCAGTTTTGACCGCCTGCTATAAACTCTACAGGCAGAACTGATCTATGTGGTGTGACCTACAGGTTAGCCCTGCTTGTGTTATTCTCGCCCCTACCCGAGTTTCTTCTTGTGGAGTTTAGAACTGCAGTTTAATCCTCTTTCTGATCCAGAATCCCAAGTGATTACTGTATAGTTTCCTATGCAGTTTTGCAACAGGAAGAGACCATTCATCAAGTATGGGAAACACTTTTTAAATGTTTCACAGAAAAAAAGGAAGAGATGTTCTGAAAGTTTTGTTTTTAAGCATCCAGGGTAATACTCCTACACATCAACCACAGCACTGAGTCAGATTTTGAAGTTTTCTCTTTGTACAAAAGCACAGGTAGAAAGCGCAGACTGAATGGGTAAAAGAGGCCTGGCTGACCATTTATTCCAACAGGTACACTCAGCATTTCTATTGGACTCCTATATTTGTATCAGTATATAGAGAGCAGCCAGACCCAGCTTACATTATATGAAGTCACAAAAAACTGATGTATAATTCAGAATGCAACAGATTAATTTATAATAAAAATATAAATATGAAGTAGCTTGGATCGCATGTTCTCTTACTGTTGTAAAATTACACAGGAAGCTAAGCTAAAATCTGAAACTGGCTTGTCTAGCCTGAAATCAGAGCAAGGAAGAGTTAAGTGGATTATTATAATGGCTAAAGGCCTAATTAGCATTATAGCAATACTAAGTGGATGGAACTTTTTATTTGGTTTTTAAATTTAAAAAGTAACATATGCCTCTGTTTCAATTTTATTTTAAGTCACACACACAAAAAGTGATGAGCTAAAAAAAAAAAGCTTTTATAACCAAGTACACTGGATTAGTTGCAAGCTTGGTATTTGCTGTCCATCAAAGCTGGCTTGGCCTCAGGAGTGCAGGAGCTAAAAAGGATGTGGCTTAGCAAAGAAGAAACAGCTGGCAAGCAGGTGTCCCCTTAGAGAGGCAGAGCCCTATGTGGGAGGAGGGCAGAGTTAGGTGATAGGTGAGCTGATGGATCTGGGACCAAGTAAGAGAGAGTCATAGGAGTCACTTATTTCCATCCCCAAGATCAGGAAACTATACCGTGTTACAAGGGTGGAAGGGCCCTTAAGGACCATTTATGGAGTTCCACCTCTCACATTCAGAATGACTTGCTCAAAGATATAAAACAAGTTTGTGGCCCAGTTTGGGTTAGACCCAAGTTCAGTGCTCTGACAGGACACTACACTGCTTCTTTCCTATTTCATATCTGGATCTGGAAGCCAAAATCCAGGGTCTCAAGTGAAGCTTTGAAGGGAACCCAAAGGAGAATGGGGAAAGCATAGGGGAGATATCTGTGCAAAGGCAATATGGCTCAAAGTGATGGCCCTGCCAGCTGGTCCTACTGAAAGGTCTCCATGGCCTCTCCCTCTAGACTCGGATATCACTTAATCCTCAGAACTTCACTCATAAATAAAACATATCTGAAAATAATTACACCTAGTTCAGAGTTACCAGGAAGACAGAATGAAACAACATGTGTGAAAGAACATTAAATGAATATTGGTATCTTTTCCTATTTACTGCGAGCAAGAAACAATCTCATATTGCTTTAAATTTTTTTTTTTTTAACATTTGCACACTAATGACCAGCGGTAGAGAAGGAGGAGGAGATAGTATGATTAGAAAGAGAACCGCTAATACACAGAGAACATCTTGTTTTGTGAAATGAGTTGAGTAACCACATTTTTTCCACATTGTATCACTTGCTCCTTAGCCAGGACACTGAGATGGCTGAGGTTCTATTACTGAAAGATGCATTGCAGAACCTACTGAGGGTATGGGGTGGGGAAGGCGGGAGTTGTTGGAAGAAAACCACCTGGCTGCTGGAATGACGACCAAAAGACCTGGTCTGGAAATGCCAACTGGAAGAAGGCTTCTCTCTACCTTCTGAGCCTGGTCCTTCTGATCATCTCTGTTAAAAATCTAAGATCTCCAGAGACACACAAAAGAGGAGAGGAAAACAGTCAGCAAATACCTCTGGAAACATCAACCACACAGTGAGTCATGTTTCTTATCTGTACGGTGTGCAGTCAGAAAGGAATGCATGCCCTGCAAACCCTGGACACAAAGACTCTCAGCTCTTCTGGCTCTTGAGAACTGCCTAACTGCTCTGCGAGATTCGCTGATTAAAATAGCTGAGTTCCCTAGGCAGGAAAGTGAGAAAATAAACCTAACTGAATATAGCCTGGATGAACAAGGCTCACCCTGTTTTAGTCTCAAGTAAACAAAACCGACTCTGCTACCTCTCTCAAGGCAGTTCTCCTCTTGCTGCTTCCACAGAGATATCTCACAGGCTTTGCAGAGGGATGGCAACTGACGTCTCAAACCTGTGCCCGGCACTTGCTTCTTGAAGCATATAGAGGAGTAGCACTTCCCCGATGCAGGAAGTGGGTCTCATTTCCCCCACCCCCCACCTCAAGTCCCCTCCACTTCAATGCCACCAACCTAATCCTAGTCACCCTTGTCTCCTTGTCCATAGATGGTCCACAGATGTCCATAGATGTGACCATGGCACAACCCATTCCTCACAAAGCAACCCAAGTGACTTTTAAAAAAAATAACAGCTTTGATGACATATACATAATTCAAATATCATAAAATTCACCCTTTTAAAAAGTATGTAATTCAGTGTTTTTACTAGATTCAGAGTTGTGCAAACATCATCCCTATTTAATTTTAGAACATATTCATTATCCCAAAAAGAAACCTCGTACCTATTAGCAATCCTTCCCTATTCCCACCCCCAACCCCCGCAGAGCCTGACAACCACTAACCTATTTTTGTCTCTGTGTTTTTGCCTACTCTGGATATTTCATATAAATGCAATCATACAATCTGGTCTTTTGTGACTGGCTTTTTTTCACTTAGCATTAATGTTTTTAAGGTTCATGTATGTTGTAGCATGTATCAGTACTTCATTCCTTTTCATTGCCAAATAGTATTTCCTATGGATATATCATATTTTATTTATCTATTCACCAGAGGATGAACATTTGGGTTATTTCAACTTTTTGGCTATAACGATTAACGCTGCCCTGAACATTCATATGTTTTTGTGTGGACATATGTTTTCTATTCTCTTGAGTATATACCTACAAGTGGAATTGCGGGATCACAGGTAACTCTGTGTTTAATATTTTGAGTACCTTCCAAACTGTTCCCAAAGTGGCAGCAGCATGTGACAATCTTACTAGCAATGTATACGAGTTCCCATTTCTCCACATTCTGTCAACACTCACTACTGTCTCTTTTGATTACGGCCATACCCACGGTGTGAAGTGGTATCTCACTACAGCTTTGATTTGCATTTCCCTATTGACTAATGATGTTGAGAATTTTTTCACCTGCTTACTGGCCATTTGTATACCTTTGGAGAAAAATATATCCAAATCTTTGGCCCATTTTTTTAACTGGGTTAACTGGTCTTTTTTATTTGTTGAGTTGTAAATGTTTTTATGTACTGGATACGAGTGCACGTGATTTTTAAAAAATAAATCAGATTTTGTCACTCCCCTACATGGTAACCTGTACTGATTCCTTACTATGTTTATAATCTAAATTCCCACTCTGGCTTACAAGGTCCTATGTGTTTTGGCCACTCTCTCCTCACGCAGTGCCCTATAGTTGGAGCAGTCATTCTCTGTACCTCTGTATGTCCCAGGGGCCCGCCTGGAATTCTCTTCCCTTGATTGGCTCCTTCTCATCATTTAATTCAACTATCACTTCTTCAGAAATATTTTCCTGAAAAGAAATTGTATCTAGAGAAGCTCCCCCTCCACAAAGAACAAGAAAACTTTTGGCGATGATGAGAAACTGTCTATCTAAAATCAACTTATTTATTTAAACTCAAAATGTTTACTATCTCCTCCCACTAGAATGGAAGTGCCATGAGGTGCTGCTGTTCGTCTTTGTAACTGCTGTATTCTCAGTGTGGTTCACAAGGAGGTGCTCAATAAATAGGTGGTAAATTGAACGAATGAATTCGACAGAAGTTTAGAAGCGACCCAGAGACCGTAAGACGGGTGACTTTCCGTTTCCTCAGATTCATTACTTTTTAGACTTAAGGGGATGAGATTCATATTATTTCCTCTATGACGTAAGAGCGGCTGTGTCACACTGTATCCTGGATAAGCTCCAACATCATCATCATTAGAAACATCATTTACTATTCTATTACTCTGTTGTCCTATTCTAGTACTTATATATATTCTCCCATTGGTAGTGGTTATTTTTATAATAATAGTGTTATAATAATGATAATATAGTGTATTGTAATATATAATACAGTAATATATTACGGTGCAATTACAATAAATATAACAGTATATAATTACTATGATATCAGCAGTAATACAATAAAAATGTGTTTAGCACTTGTTATTTGCCAGATATTAAGTGAGCAATTTACCCATGTGATATTATTTATTCCTCACCATAACTTTATGAAGTAGGTATTCTTTTACAGATGAGGAATTTGAAATTTAGAGAGGTGAACTAACTGCCCCAAAGCCACACAGCTGGTAAAAGGCAGAGCTGGAACTCAACCTAAGTCTATCTTACTTCAAAGCCCATGCTTTTTCCATTCTGCGATAGTGCATCGTAAGTATTTTTATAACGCAATGCTACTCCAGCTCCTATGAAAGCCCCTGAGTCCCGAAGAAGATGTACACCCTGAGAATCACATGACTCAAACTCAGAAATGGGTTAGGAACAAAAGTCAGAGAGATGAGAAGCTGGTTGCCTGAGAATCAACCAAGATATTTAGAGCCAGGAAGTTTTACTTTATCACAAACTCCATGTCTAGCTTTATTTGACATTTTATTCTTACTGCTTCTGATTACTCTTGGGCAGACTTTGTTTTTTTACCTAAACTGCTGGCCCATGCTCCTCCTCTGCCTACTAGTGAGGTTTACTGGTGAAGACATGCTGACCCTGAGAGATCTGAGTAATCTCCATTATCATTGGGGACCTGACTTCAAGAGCTTACAGATGGGCCTTTACCTTTAGTGCCCGGCGGCTGTAGGTTGTCTCCAGTCAAGGAACACCAGCCCACAGGGAAGATGTCCCGGGAGTCGAAGCGGCACCAGTAGTCAAAGGCCCCTCGCCACCCATCAAAAGTGACAAGCACCTCTGAGCCCCGCACCTCCCCAATAGTGGCTGGGCAAATGAAATGAGGGTTCTTCCTGTCCACAGCTTCTAGCTTCATTCCCATTTTGAAGAAGTTGTGAGAAGGTGATGGTGGTTCCTAGATGAGAAACAGAAATACATAGACCTAGACCCAAAGAGAGAGACTATGTATGCCAAAAGACTGACTTTTCTTTGGATTATTAAAAAGTGACTGCTATGTAAGATTTATAATGGAGATTTAGTCTTTCTTTTCAATAAATTTCAATGTATGCCAAAGTATTACTTTGTTAATCCAAACATCTTTGCTTCAGATATTTTTAAGAGTAAAAGGAAACAGATAAAGTTGAATCCCTTTTTGTGCCCTTCCCCTAATCCCATTCTCAGGGTATGTTTTTATGTATATTTGCATATTTTAAAATTTTATCTAACGGTATTATACTGTACCTATCATTCTATAACTTGTTTTCTTTGTTCAATTTTATGTTTTTAAAATTTATCCATGTTGAGGAATTTAGCTCCAGTTCATTGTAACTGCTAACAATAGTTCATTATATATATACATCATAATTGATTCATTCTCTTTTTTGGACATTTAAGGTTTTTCCAATTGTTTACTATTTCAAAAGAGTTTTAATGGCCACTCTTGCACTTCGTTCCTTGGTACACACGTGGGAGGGTTTCTTTAGGGTACATACCTAGGAGCAAAACTGCTGGGTTATAGGATATATATATATATATATATATATATATATATATATATGTATATATATATATACATACATACATATTCTGCTTTATTAAACATTGTTAAATTGTTCTCCAAAGTGGTTTTAACATTGTACACTACTAGAGAGAGTCTTCTCTCTTTTTCTCTCTCCCTTCCTTCCTCCCTTTCTCTGATTCACAATGTAATTGCATAGATAGAGTTCACAAAAAAGTGTCGTATATTCTGTTGTTTCCCTGGTTTTACTGTCTGATCCTGGACCAATAACAATCTTATTAAATGGGCCATCTGGAAGAAAAAAATCCCTCTACTTTGTCATTCTTCAATATTGTTTTGGCTATTCCTTCTCCTTGATCTTTCATATGAATTTGAGAATCAGTTTTTCAAGTTCCACAGAAAAACCCTATTTGGATTTGTCTGGAATCCCAATGAATTAATAAATTAATTTGGAAAGAAATAACCTTTGTATGCATGATATTGAGGTTTCTCATCCATGAACATGATAGCATTTTCCATTTTGTTAAGTATTTTTTAATGTAGTTTTTTTTTCTTTAATATAGATTTTAAAATTTACTCTATAAATATCTCATCCTTTTTACTAACATTTTTCTAGGCATATTACAATTTTATTACTACCATAAATGGTATTTTAAAAAAACTTATTTTCAAAGCATTTGTTGCTGTTAAGTAGAAATGCAACTGATTTTTAAAAACTGATCAACTCATTTAACACTAATTAGCTTATGCTGATTGATAAACCAATTTTTCTGTTTGATTTATCAGTTATTGAGAGATGTATATTAAAATATTCCCTAGTGATTGTGGATTTTCCAAGTAATTATGTCAAATTTTGCTTTATATACTTTGAGGCTATGTTTCTTAGGAGCATGTATATTTATAATTGTTTTATTTTCTTGGTGAACTGTACTTTATCATTAGATACTGACATCTTTAATGCTTTTTAGCATCAAAGTCTCCTTTGTCTAATTTCACTATAGTTCACAGCAGCTTGATTTTGATAAAGGTTTGCCTGGTATATCTTTTATGTTCTTTCACTTTCAACATTTTTGCACCATATTTTAGTAGGGTCTCTTGTAAAAAACATGTAGCTAGATGTAAAAACAATCTAATCTATGTCTGACTACACTGATGAGTGTAAGCTCATTTCTTGTGTTAACGTATATATTTAAATTTATTACAATTATTAAATTGCCTACATTTCTATTTTACTTGATAGTTTAAAGTTCTTTTTTCCTTCTTTACAACTGACTGAATTTTCTTCCCTTTTCCCCACCTCCATTGATTCAGATGTTAACCATTCTATTTATAGTCTTTTAGTGGATCCCCTTAGGATTTTAACTGTATAGCTTACATAAGTCTATAACTCATCTTTATCTCTAGTCCAAACAATACAAAAATCTTAGACTATTTCACTACTCCTGAATTAATAAGTGTTTGATAATTTAGTTCCACATTGTTATACTGACAATCACTTTTATTATAATTGGTTTACACATTTACAGGCAATGCTTGATTAGCTTTATCCACATGTTAACTAGTCTTTCCACATCACTGCTTCTTGCATCTCATTCTTTCTTTCTGGGTTCAATTATCTTCTTGCCGAAATACATTCTTCAGTTGTTCTTTCAGCAGCTATATTAGTATCTGCTTATATTAATTTGTTTGAAAATGACTTGATTTCACATTCATTCTGAAATAGTCTAACTAGATATAAAATTCTAGGTGGATAACTAGTTTTTGTCAGTACTTTGAAGACATTATTCTCTTATCTTTGGCTTGTACTGCTGCTGCCAAGAAATGTGCTGTCAGCCTAACTGTAATTCTTTTGAAGGTATTCTGTGATTACTTGCTCAGATGTTTTCTTTTGACTTAGGTATACCAAAATGGTTTAAGGTATATATATCTTTATTACACACTCTGGAAGATTCTGTCATTATCTTTTCAACTATTGACTCTTTTCTATTCTAAGAATATATCTGGATTTCATGTTTAGCATTATTGGACCTTCTAATATGATTCTCCTGTCTCTTCTCTTTAATTTTTTTTTTAAACATTTTTTTCCCCATTTTTTTTTTTAAGTGTGTTTTTCCAGGCCCCATCAGCTCCAAGTCAAGTAGTTGTTTCAATCTAGTTGTGGAGGGCGCAGCTCACAGTGGCCCATGCAGGGAATGAACCGGAAATCTTATTGTTAAGTGCACCGCACTCTAACAAACTGAGCTAACCAGCCGGCCCTGTCTCTTCTCTTTAATATTTTTCCATCTCTTTACCTCTCTGTGCTGCATTCTGGGGAAATTCCTTACACATCTTTCAGTTAATTCTTCTTTATATCTAAGTTGCTTATACACCTACCTATTAATTTTTAAAGTTAATGGTTAAATTTCATTTCTCAATGTTCATTTATTTATTTTCAAATCTGTCTTTTAAAAAATAGGGTTTTAAATACTTTTCTCATTTAAAAAATTCCTTCTTTTCATTCTTTAATCATTTTCAAATACTTAATTTATAATCTCTATCAGATACTTCTATTACCTGAAAGTCCTTGGGGTTCTAATCTTACTGTTTGTTGTGTCTACTGATGCCTCACCATGTTGGATTTGTTTTGAGGGCTCTGTAATTCTGATCTCAGTACTCATCTTCTTTGGGGACTTCTGTGAAATCTGGGTTTAAAGCATTCAAACCCTCTAGAGAGGTTTTGGGTTTGCTTCTGTCAGGCACTCAGAAATATCTCCATACAACACTGGAGTTCCTGGACAAGACAGGTCCAGTGTCTGAACCCTGGACTTCCAGTGGGATGACTGTGGTATCAAGCCCAGGCAGAGATTCTTCCTCATCAGTGTACTAGTCTTTTCACTAAGGAGTAAACATTTGAAGGATCTGATCTGGTTTTGGATGTGGCAGTCTCGGGTCCACCCCATGGCCTGCTGGGGCCAAGGCCTCATATTCTATCCTACTGCGGCTATTAAAAGACAAGATTCTTGGAAAGTAAGACTGGCAAAGCCCCTTGAATCACCTGTGGGGTCAGGACATACATGCAACACTCTGGTTTGCTTTCTTCATCCTGACCTCTGAAGCGTTTTGTTTCTGGTAAGCTCAGCAAAGCATTTAAAAGAATATGTTGCCTCCCCGCCAATATTTTGAGATATTCTGTAGTGAAAGGGTTTTTAAGTTGCCCCATAGACTATATTCTGGGAGCCAGAGTGCTCTCAGGGTTTAGACTTTAATAGCAGTGTAGACAACCCTAATCTGTCCCCTTTATAGTAACTCTAACCTCATTAAAGCAATTGAGAGCAGACTGAGTGCCTCATCTCTGGAGAATAAGGAAAAATGAATGCAGGTTTGGGATCCCTGTTCCACCACTTACTAGCCATGTGATCTTGGGCAAGTTCCTTACTCAAAAAATTTGTTTCCTTAACTGTTAAATGGAAATAGTAATTCTTGTTTCAGAAAGTGAACTGTGGATATTAAATGAGGTAGTATATATAAACTCCAAACATACTGTACAGTATGTACATACTGTACATACACACTCAAAAAATCGTCGCTTTTCTTTTTCTCTGTTTAGCATATGGACCTTATGAAATTCTAAGATCTATAAGAACAGCTCCTTTTGATTTCCATCATATTTTATGTGTTTTACTAGAAAACACATTTTAACTTAACAACCCTGTGAGGTAGACAGAACCCTACTTCATACACGAGGTTAAAAGGACATAGCTTATTATTGGCAGAGCTGGGACTCAAAAACCAGGAATCCTAACTTATAGTCTAATATTCCTCTGGGCAAAATTGCTACTTCATACGGTACTAAAAAATCCTTCTGCAGAACTAGTTACTAGTTTCTGAGAAGGAATCCTCAGGCCATAAATATAATATAAACATCAGAGGCTCAGTAATTGAAAGAATGTAAGCATTTGACTTTAAGCAGTTTGGAGTTGGTGAAATCTGAGGGACACCGTACCTTGTGGAAAATCCTGATGGGAGCCATCTCTGCTCCATTTAGCGTCTTCAAAAGGAACATGGGCCAAGAGGAGGCATTCAGCCGAAATCCTGTAGCAGACATAATGGGTAACAGATAAAATATGTTTCAAAGGGAATGGCCATATCAAGTTTTCCCTTTGGAATCCAGCTACTCCTGCCACAAAATATGCTGTGATAAGTTACAGAATCATGGATTGTTAGGAAAGGACTTAAAGGTTAAATAGAAGAGATGCCTCATTAGACAGGTGAGGAAATGAGGCCCATAGAGGGAATGTAACTTGCCCAAGTGTAATGTTGCAAAGTAAGCAGTGGAACAAAGTCCCCAACCAAGTTGCCTGACTCCAACACAAGTATTATAGATGGTATGTCATAGTGCCTAAAACGTTTTCCTTGAAAAATCCAAAACAGATGTGAGATAGGATTAACAAATACTTAGAAATGATCTAGACAGTAGAGTAGGTAAATTCTTCTTCTTAATGATCTCTTAAGAAAAAACCAAATATGCCAATTGATAAACTCAATATACAAGTAAATCTTTTTGGTTTATTTCAATATAAACTCACTGTTTCTCTCTCTCTCTCTCTCTCTCTCTCTCTCTCTCTCTCTCTCTCTCTTTCTCTCTCTCTCTCTCTCTCTGGCACGCACACACTCTACTCTTTCACACACACACAGTACAAAACATTTTTCATATTCATTTTTACTTAAACAATTAAGAATCAGGCAATGATGAAGATGGAAGGGATCATCCTATCCCAAAATATTCATTTTACAAAGAGTAAAAAGAAGTTTAATTGTCCAGTTATTCAGCAAGGAAAAGCCAGTGAGAATGCACCATTTAATGAAGAAATTGTAAATTTAAGATCGTTACAGTAGTTAGGTCTCTCCAAGTTCTTCTTTTAATCTAGCTTCAACTGTATCCTGATACACCGAAACCTCCTGCTTTTTCAGTCTCCCAGTCTACTTGAGCTTTCCCATTCCTGACAAAAGAACGGACAGGCGGCACCAAAGCTGCAGAGCTGGAAATAACAGTATCTGATGTCATTGAGCCGTTTACTGTGTGGTACACTGTGCCAAACACTTTCTACTGACGATCTAATTTAATCCTCAAGACGACCCAGTGAGGCAGATACTATCTTCATATCTTCATTTCATAGATGAGAAAAGAGGTACAAAGTAAATTGCTTAAGATTTCAAAGTGAGCAAAGAACAAATACAGTATTGAAACCCAGGCACGATGGCCCTTAAGCCCACCTTCTAAACCACTAAGTTAAATTATCAGAGTGCAGGTAAAATAAAAAAGGAAGAATCAGCTTTTGGGATTAAGTATTAATGAATAACTGAAATTAAAGGGGAAACGGTGAGAAGAGAGGAGAAACTGGAAATAAGAAGAGAATGACCAGCCATATGATTTAAACTTTTAGACTCCAAGCTGGCGAGGCTAAGCCAAGCTTCCCACGGTCAGATTTCTTGGGGCAGCCCACTCACATCAGCAATGGCGACAGCAACGTGCACGTTCCTGGCACGGAGTCTAAAACTGCCACTACTCATTTCTTGGCTTGTCTAGCTTTTCACTGTTTTGGAAAAGACCCCACCCTCATTCTATGTGATTTGTTGGGAATGCCTATTACACAGCTCTAACTACCTAGCTGTGGAATGGAATTACTGAGCTACCTTATTCCCCAACGCCAGGGTGATGTGAGGATCCCCCCATTTCTCCAAATTCAAATGAATCCATCATCTGTCTTGGGGAGGTTCACTGAGAGAATTTTAACACTGAAAGGGACCTCAGTAAAGACTGTGTATTATAGATGACAAAACTGAAGTCTTGACAGGCTAGGAAACTTGTTCATGGTCCTGTAAGTCGCTCTTGCAGAGTCAGGCTGGATAAGGACTTTTCATCTGGTTCCATGCTGCCTCCCAAAGGAAGCACTGATTATGCACAAATTATGGGCCAGGCTCCATGTGCTAAGCATGTTAGCTGCATTATCTCATTTAATCACTACTAGGACTCTGTGAATTAGATACGAGAAAAGCAGCACGGGTTCGGGAGCAAGGCTGCCTCGATTCAAATCTAGCTGACACCTACCTGGTGTGTAACTTTTGGCAAATTACAAAACCTTTCGCTGGCTTTGGTTTCCTCGACAATAAAGTGGCATAAGAATAGGAATTACCTCAATGGGTTCTTCTAAGGATTAGACAGATTAACACATGCAAAGGACTTGAAATGCTACCTGGTACATAATAAGTGTTAGAAAATGCTGGCTATTATTTTTATTATTACAGACGAAAACACTGAGGGTAGAGAAACTAAGTAAAATATCCAAGGTTACTAAGATAGTAAACAGCAGAGGCGGGATTTAAACCCAAGTCCTCCATCTCCAGAGCCTTCATTAATCATCACACTAATATGTTCCAATATTTCATCACTGAGTCCTTCCACACCCTCTCTCTCACTAAAAAAGTTAAAGTCAGAAATTTGTGAAAGCAGGAAGAGAAGAACAAAAACAATAATTTGAGGGTATCCTCAAGTTAAGCAATGGCCTGGGGTGTTTGCAAGGAAAAGGAGAGGTGGGTAAGAAATCCTCACCTCTGAAAGTGGGAGTACCTCAGTGCGTGGACATTTCTTGCTTCCTCCCATCTTCCTGTCAAATAGATTGCCAATTTATATCTCCAGCCCAAACCTCTGCCCTGAGTTTCATGCTCATATTTCCAACGGCCTTATTCTATAACTCAACATGGATGCCAAGAGATCTCAAAATGAGTTAAGTCTAAAACAGAACTCTTGATTTCGCTACCCCCTCCAAACCTTGCCTTTCCTCCCGTCATCTCATCGCAGTTAGTGGTACCGCTTATTAAACCCAGGTGATCAGACCAAAAAGCCTAGACTAAGTCACCCTTGATTCCTCCCCTGCTATTACCCCTCAAATACAATTAATCAGCAAGTCTTGATGGCTCTTTCATCTCCTGTATCCCAAGTCAAACCATTTCTCACCATTCTATAATTCTCACCCACTACTAACCACCCCAATCTAAGCCATAGTCGGACTCTGCCTAGACTACTATGACAGCCTTCTACCCTGATTATGTTAGTCAAAAATTTGTATTCCAATATAGATTTCAAAATATAAACAGGGCTTTCATGATTGAACAAAAAGCAAACTAGATTTCAAGAGATCTAGCGGTCAATCAGGGTTTCCCAGATCTCTGCAAGGCTTTGAAGGTGGTAGTGGGGTCCTTGGGCTATTTGAATGTTACAAAAAGCATAGTGGAAACAATAGCCATCATAAAGCCACACAACATTCCATATCCTTTGGGGCTGGTATTATTGCAACTCCTTTAGCTGACACTGGCTGACACACAGGTCTACACGTGCAGGCCCCTGACAAGCTGTGTCCCTCTGCCTCAAACACCCTTCCTTTCCCTCAAATTTTTCATAGTTAGCTCTTTGCTGAAATCTCAGCTCCTCAGAGGCATTCCTAGACTACCCTACCTAAAACAGCCTCCAAAATCCTGATCCCTTCTGATTTATACTTAGCTCTATCACTGCCTGAATTTCCTTCCTTTTTTCCTTGTAATGTATATGTACTTTCCAACTACAAGCTCCATAAGAGTTTTATTGAAGAAAGAAAAAAAATCTTCACTTATTCAATCGTGGGCCAGGAACTGATGGACGCTTTATCATGCTAGTCCATTAATCCTCACAAAAACCATGGGTGGCAGAGTTTAATGATCTGGCAGGTGAGGCAATTGAAACTCAATGTTAAAAGTCAAAGTAAAGCAACTTACCAGTGGCCACATAACTAAACTAGTAAGTGGCTGAGCTAATATTACAAAGCCAGGTCTCTGGAATTCAAAACCTAGGCATGCTGCAAGTGTTCTGTGCTTACCTCAAAATTACTGATATGGAACCAGTTACAAAAAGAGCTTCCGGTTGCTCCCAAGATGGTGGGACCACTGAAGAAATTAGGCTTCAGCTGTTTCAACTCAACAGTGACCTGGTGAAGCTCTGGACTTACATGCAGATCAACAGGTCTAGAATCTAATTATAGTTCATGCCCTCTGGTGGCAAGTACCAGAACAGCACTCACACAGGAACCACATGTTATGGGCCCTCCTCCCCATCCCGCCATTGTCTTATGTAGTAATTCCAAGCTTTGTGGACTTACTAGACTCTGTGGCTGTCAAGATGATTCCATGACAGTCCCAACTCTTCTCTCCTCCCAGGGGAGCTTTACATGCATGTATATGTACAAATCTATATACAGAAACATGCCACTAACTCACTGTACCACTTTGGACAACTCACTTTCCTTTCCCTGTGTCTGTCTTCGTCAGATGAGAACACTGAATTAAAGCAGTGTTTCCAAACCCAGGTTTGGCAGTCTCTCTAAATTCTTCCCCAAGAGTGAGAGAAACAAGAAGTGGAACTGGAAGAAAGATGCTGAACAAACTGTGTTCCATGAAGCAGTGATTGTATTTGGGAAAGACTGTGACAGGACTCTATGACCACTTTGCTGTTACACCCCCATATACACATTTAAACACAAATTAACTCAGATTAATTTAACTGGGGGTGGCAGTTGTGACTAATTTTGAGATAATTGCATACATGCAGACGGTTCTGGCATTATGCAATGTCAGGAAACTTGCTGCAGGAAAAAAGGAGTTCAGAGAATATTTTAAAAATTAGCTTTATAAACATTGAAGCCACCACGGTTAAAATTACTTCTCTCTACAATTTTCTTTTTGTGTTCCTCCCCACACAAATTTCTATGAACAGAGTTCAAATTTCTGTGACCAGAAAATGAGATATGCTTCTTTTTAAACCCCCCTTTTTATTGACAGGCCCTAAAGGTTACTTAGCAAAGGAAGCTGAGCAGTGACAGGAACATGCAAAGGGTTCCTTTCAAGTCAATGTACCACACAGACACTGGAGCACGTGACCAAGTTTGCTGAGTACGAACTTTGTACCGGGACCCTGACCCGCTTGGTTCGGGACCTCAGCAGAGGCCAGCTTCTGCTCTAGACCAGTGACTCTCAAACTTGGACACTGGAATCCCCTGGGGAGCATTAAAGAAAACATCGGTATCACCCCAGAAATTCTGATTTTACTGATCTAAGGCCTAGGCACTGAAATTTTTAAGAGCTCCCTAAGTGATTCTAACTGGCAGCCAAGTTTGAGAACTGGTGATCCAGACAGCCCTGTTTAGAAGAAAGAATCAGTCTTGAGTAGTAAAAGAGGTCAGTAAAACAATGGGATGTGAGGAAAAGGTTGGCAGCATTGAGATAACGTCACCTGTAAATCATTCTACCCTTCTACCATTTTTCCCTGGAGGACTCTGCAAGGGAGTAATGAATGTTCCTATGTGAACAGAAAACACACACACACACACACACACACACACACACACACACACACACACACACACACACACACACCCCATACAAGATTTTAATGGAGAAGTGTTCTTCTAGAGCAATGCTTTCCAAATATAGATAGACCAATTGCGTTAAGAGTCTCGGGAGAGCCATGTACCATGCAGAATCCCAAGCCCCATTACCTAGAGATTCTGATTCAGCAACTCTGGGGAGAGGTCCAGAGGAGGCCTGGGGAACATGAACACACACACATATATATGTATAATTATATATATAATTTATTTAAAACTTTTTATTTTGAAAAATTTTAAACCTAGAGAAAAGTAGCAAAAACAGTTTATGAACTATGTATCCTTCACCTAGATTCAATAATTAATACATTTTGCCACATTTTCTTTCCATATATCTATACACACTTTTTCCTCTGAACTATGTGAAAGTTAGAGACATCATGACACTTCACCCTTAAATACGTCAGTACATTTGTCCCCAGAACAAGGACATTCTCTTTTAACACTGCAACATTATCATACCCAATAATTTTAGTTAAAAATATTCTTAATTGTCCTCAAAATATTCTTTATAGATATTTAAATTTTTTAAATACCAGATCCAATCAAGAATCACATATTGCATTTGGTTGTCATGTTTCTTTAGTCTCCTTTAATCTGGAATAGCCCTGTTGCCTTTTGTTTTCCATGAAATTGGTATTTTTGAAAAGTCTGGGCTACCTGTGTTATAGAATGTCCCACAAGTTGGATTTTTTCTGATTGTTCCCTTGATGAAATTACATTCATGCTAAACGGTTTTGACAAAAATACTATACAGGTGATGTTGAGTTTGTCTCACTGCATTATTTCAAGAGGCACATGTCAGTTTGTCAAATTATTGAAACTAAATTTGATCACTTGTTACGGGTGACTGACAGATTTTACCACTGCAGTTTCCCTTTGTAATTAATGGGCAATCAGTGGGAAGAAACTCTGAGATTATGTGAATACTCCATTCCCCAATAAGCTTTTTACACTCTGGGTTTAGCATTCATTGATTATCCTTCCCTGAATCAACTAAAATGGTAATTTTCTATCATTCCATTTATATTTATTAGCTGGCATTCTGTAAAGAAGACCTTTCCCTGTGACTTTTGATTTTTTTTCCCTTTTGTGTATCATTAGGGACCCATGGATGCTATTATCATTGTTCTTTTATTTTTATTATTCTTTTTGGTACTCATATTGTTTCAATTTTGGTTAGTAAGAACCCCTTCAAGCTGGCTCCTGTGTCCTTCCTTCTGATATGTCCCCATCATTCTTTGAGACTTCTTTGCTTTCTGGCATAATAAGATGTTCCAGATTCACCTTATATTTTCTCTTCGGCTCAGTCTTGGAATCAGCCATTTCTCCAAGGAGCTTGATTCATTTTAGTGGAGAATGGGATTTAGAAACCAAAATCAAGGTGTGCTCATTGCTTTGAAATATCTCTGGGGTGTCATTGCTTCTAGCCCTTTTCAATGGACAGAGCTTGGAAAATATACACATATGCTACATACATATAAATATATTTATATGTTAAAGTTTAGAGTTCATACAGATATCTCCAATCAAATCCTATACTGCACGGTTCTTCTTCATGTGCTCCCATTCCATATTATTTACTTATTTGCTCTATCTTCAATACATGCAAAATAGTTTCAGATTATGGCAAAGCCATTAACAATATTAAGAAAAGGTCAGAATTTCTTCGCAGTTCCACTTTCTCTTTAAAATATGCACATTAAGGATGTACTGTGAAGGTTCATTGTTCAGATTATTTGATTTAATTATTTTCTCAATGTGATTATGATATCTATTTGAAACACAGTTCACTTTGTTTCTGTTTGTAATCAATTTTAGGATATGCTTTGTTCATCTTTTTTTGGTTTAATTTTATTTATTAAGTAAAACATCTACATAATTCAAAAGTCAAAAGAATATAAAAGGGTATTCTCAGAGAAGTGTCACTCTCATTCCTATAATTTCCACCATATTCCCAAACACTCCCAGTAAGTGGCGTTTTCAGTATTTTCTGGTTTAACATTCCTGTGTTTGTTTTCATAAAACTAAGTAAGTACATAAAAAACAAAATTCATGTATAGTATATATGTGTATGTGTATATATACACACAAATTTCCCCTTTCTCAAAAGTGGCATTAAGTACATTTAAATTGTTGTGCAACCATCACCACCATCCATCTCCAGAACTTTTTCACCTTCCTCAACTGAAAGTCTGTACCCAGTAAACAATAACTCTCCATTCCTCCCCTTCCCTCCAGCTACTGGCAACCACCATTCTATTTTCTGTCTCTGGGAATTTCTCTACATTAGGTACCTCATACAACTGGAATTAGACAGCATTTGTCCTTTGTGACTGGCTTATTTCATTTAGCATAATGTCTTCAAGGGTCAGCCACACTGCAGCATGTGTCAGAATTTCTTTCCTTTTAAAGGCTGGGGAATATTCCATTGTGTGCATAGACCACATTTTGTTTACCCATTCTGTTGATGGACACTTGGGTTGCTTTGATCTTTTGGGCATTGTGAATAATGCTGCTAAACACAGGTATACAAGTATCTGCTGGGACCTCTGCTTTCATTCTTTTGCCTATGTACCTAAAAGTGGAATCCCTTGATCATATGGTAATTCTATTTTTAATTTTTTAAGAAACTGCCATGTTGTTTTTCATAGTGGCTGCACCATTTTACATCCCCAGCTAGCAATACACAAGAGTTCCAATTTCTTCACATCTTTACCAACAGTTATTATTTTCTATTTATTTGATAGTAGCCATCCATCCTAATGAGTGTGAAATGGTTATCTCATTTTGGTTGTGATTTGCATTTCCCTAATGATTAGTGATACTGAGCATCTTCTCGTGTGCTTATTGGTCATTTGTATATCTTCTTTAGAGAAATGTCTATTCAAATCCTTTGCCCATTTGTAAATGAGGTAGTTTTTTCTGTTTTGTATTTTGTGTTAAAGGAGATTATATATGTATATATAGTTAATAACCAGAATATATATGTATATATATTCAGAATATGTATATATGTATTCAGCACGTGCGCACACACACACACACACACACACACACACACACACATTCTGGTTATTAACCCCTTATCAGATATTTAATTTGCAAATATTTTGTCCCATTTCATGAGTTCCCTTCACACTCTGTTGATAGGTTGTTTGATGAACAAAATTTTTAAAATTTTGATGCAATTGAATTTAACTATTTTGTTCTTTCGTTGTCTGTGCTCTTGGTGTCATATCCAAGAAATCAATCCCAAATCCAGTGTCATGAAGCTTTTCCCCTACATTTTCTTCTAAGAGTTTTGTAAGTTTTAGCTCCTACAATAAGGCCTGTGATCCACTTTGAGTTAATTATTATATATGGTGTACAGTGAAGGTCCAATTTCATTCTTTTGCATGGGGATATCCAGTTTTCCCAACACTATTTGTTGAATAGATATGATTTAAAAAACAGCTTTACTGAGATAACTCAAATCCCATAAGTATACAATTTGGAGTTGTGCAAAGATCATTCTACCTATCTAATTTTAGAATATTTTCATCACTCTTCCAAAAAGAAACCCCAGAACTATTAGCAGCCACTCCCATTTCTCCCTTCATCCCAGTCCCCGGAAACTACTAATCTACTTTCTGCCTCTATGGATTTACCTATTTTCTCCTGTGTGGGTTGTCTTTTCACTTTCTTGATAGTGCTTTAAAAGCACAAAAGCTTTTAATTTTGATGAGGTCCAATCTATCTAGTTTTTCTTCTGTTTTTGTGCTTTTGGTGCCATATCTAAGAAACTATTGCCTAATCCAAGACTTACTCCTATGTTTTCTTCTAAGAGTTTCATAGTTTTAGCTCCTACATTTTAGTCTAGCACCCACTTAATAGTTAATTTTTATATGTGGTGTGGAGGGAGGGTCCATCTTCATTCTTTTGTATGTGGATATCCAGTCGTCCCTGAATGTTGTTGAAAATTCCCATTGAATTGTCTCGGCATCTTTATTGAAAATCATTTGAGCAAAAATATATGGGTTTATTTCTGGACTCTTAAATCTAATACATGGACCTATATGTCTATCTCTATGTCAATACCACAATGCCTTATGTATTGTAGTTTTACAGCAAAAGTTTATTTATTTATTTATTTATTTATTTATTTTTTAAATTTATTGGGGTGACAATTGTTAGTAAAATTACATAGATTTCAGGTGTGCAATTCTGTATCACATCATCTATAAATTACATTATGTGTTCACCATCCAGAGTCAGTTCTCCTTCCATCACCACATATTTGATCCCCCTTACCCTCATTACAGCAAAAGTTTTGAAATCGGGAAACATGAGTCCTCAGTAGTGTACTGAATTTTGTCATAGTTCATATGATTTTCTTCCTTATCTTAACATGGTGAATTCCATTAATGAGTTTCCTAAAGTTAGGTCTTCTTTTCATTATCAGAAAAAACATTTTACTTTGCCATAATTAATTATTGTTTTAAATATGTTGAATTCTAATTCCTAATATTTTATTTAGGATTTTTGTAACAATATTCATACATGACTCGTGTGTGTGTGTGTGTGTGTGTGTGTGTGTGTGTGTGTGTTTAAATCAAGTTTAGGTATCAAAGTTCTAAGTGCCTCAAAAAGTATTTGGATATTTTCCTACTTTTTCTATGACCTAGAACTGTGCCGTCTAGTACAGTAGTCACCAACCATTCGGGCTTTTAAGCTCTAAATTACAATGAAATGAAGTTAAAAATTCAGTTCCTTAGTTGCAGCAGCCACACTTCAAGCTCAACAGCCACAGGTGGCTGGTGACTGCCATACTGGATGGCACAGATGCAAACATTTCCATCATCACAGAAAGTTCTGTGGGGCACTGCTGACCCACAGCAACCTCAGTAGCACTGAGATTATCTGGTCTTTAAGGTTTTGTAGGATTTCCCTGTAAAATAATCTGCACATGGTGCTTTACTATAGGTACAGTTCTTTGAAAACTTATGTTTCCTATATATCTGTTTAAATACTGTAATGCTAGTGGGGTCAATTCTGACAAACAGTATTTTTCCATTTTACTTAGCTTTTCAAATGTATTTACATAGAGCTATTTCCTCTTTGTCATTTCTACTTTTGTGTATCTGTGCTTATTCCTTTTTGTCTTTATTAGGGTAACTAGTGGTTTGTGTATTTTGCTGACATTTTTTCCCCAAAGGACTAGTATTTTGATATATTGCTTTTCTATTTTCTGTATCATTAATTTCTCTTTATTTTTATTTTTTTCTCCTTCCTTTGTATTTTCTTTGTATTATGACTCTATTTTAGCTTTTTCAGTTGGGAATTTAAATCCTTAATTTTTATTCTTTCATTTTTATTGATGTCAAGCATTTAAGGCTAGAAATTTTCTTCCAACCACTGCTTTAATTGTATCTCAAAATTCTGATATATAATTTTTATTTATATATTTCAGGAATTTTACAATTTTGGTTTAAATTTACCTTTTTTCAAGCAAGAGTTGTTTAAAGAGTTTTAAATTTCAAAGTGGAAGGGCATTTGCCAGGGCATATAGCTTGATTTGCATACACACAGACACACACACACACACACACACACACACACACACACAAACACACACACACACGGTACTTTATTCATTAAAGTTTTCAATACCTTTACTTTTTGTCCTCTTAGCCTGTCTTTCCTTAAGAGAGACATGTTCAGTCTCCTATTGGTGTGTTTGTAGATCTCTTGGCATCTACCACAATCTCTGGTTTGTGAAGATAGATGATTTGTAATTTGGTACTGAAATATTTTTAACTATTACAATTCCATTGTGAGTTGTGATACCTTTAAGCTCTATAAAGTGGCTTCTTTGTCTTAATGCATCTTGGCCTGAATTCTACCTTGTCTAATATTAGAATTGCAACTTCCGCTATTATATCATTTGAATTTCCTCAGTATACCTTTGATCACTGTTTTATTTTTAGCTTTTCTGATTCACTTTACTTTAGGTATGTCTCCTGTACACCGTATAAAGTTGGATTTAACTTTGAGCACCAATCTGAAAAATTTTTTCTTTTAACAGATGAGTTAAAACCATCTACATTTATTAATATAAATTATGCATTTGGTTTTTACTGTTTTACTTCCTGTGCTTTCCATAATTAGTTTATCTCTTTCTCTCTGTGGTCCATTTCTTGATATTTTTGTTCCTTTGGTATTTAGGAAGTTTAGGAATTTTGTTTTAGTAGTTATGTTTATGCTAACAGCTTTTACGATGTCCTTAATTATTTCCCCCTTATTCTGGCTTCTATTATTTGGCTTATCAGTTTTAAGTGATATTCTTTGATCCTATCTAAACATATTACAGTTGGAAAGCGGTTTTCTTTCTGGTTCCAGTGTTTCTGCTTGGCAGGCTCCTGCCATACTCCAATCTTCTTTGTTACCCATTTCCTGCAGTGCACGGAAGCAGGTAGTAACCAGTGGCCAGCAGCAGCTTCCCCACCTTACATAACCACTGCAGCAGTTTCTCCAGAGACACCTTTCCACGAACAGCTTTTCCAGAGCCCTTGAGGGAAAAT
The DNA here is from genome assembly GCF_004115265.2 of Rhinolophus ferrumequinum. Classification (NCBI taxonomy): domain Eukaryota; kingdom Metazoa; phylum Chordata; class Mammalia; order Chiroptera; family Rhinolophidae; genus Rhinolophus; species Rhinolophus ferrumequinum. The sequence continues at coordinate 28,815,757 of NC_046292.1, forward strand.
TTCTCCCAAGTTCCACTGCTGTGGCACCACAGTGACCTCTCGTCCAGGGAGCCATAGCTGTGGCCCCTCGAACAAGGTCTTTAGCTCAGCACTGAGGATGGGGGAGGGACAGTCTTCCTTGGGCCTTCTATTTCAGCCCCAGTGTAGTGGCCTTCCTTGTGTCTGTATTATACTCTTTGGAGTTCTCTTTCCTTTTGAGTAGCTAATCCCTCATTACTCCCATCCTCTGTTAGAGTTAACAATTATATTAAACTTTCTGCGTTCAAATTACTGTGTGGGTTTTCTCTCTTCATTGGACCTAGGCTGATACACATACTATGCTCCTGTTCTTACCTCTGTTTTTGTCTTAGATTGAACATCTCTTTTTTGGATGAAGTTCTTTCCTTAATTCCTCAGGAAGGGCTTGGGGTTACAGGATTTCCTAAGTTCTTGCACGCTGAAAACTGTTTCATTAAGAATCTTAGTACTTGAAAAACAGTTTGTCTTGATATAAAATCCCTGTTCACCTTTTTTCTCTTGAATTTCTTGAAAACATTGCTTCACTTCATCTTGCTTTGTATTTTGCTATTGAGAAGTATGATGTGCACCATGACGTTCCTTCCCCTGTGTATAATTTGGCCTTTTTGCTGGAGGTTTAGAGAACTTTCTTTCTTGTTAGAGTGTACTTGTTTTACTAGACTATGTCTTAGGGTTGACTAATCTGAATCTCTTTTCCCAGGAATAAGGTAGGCTCTTTCAATATGCAGGTTCAGGTCTTTATTTTTTAGACATTTTTCTTGTATTATAATTTTAAGTATTGATTCTATTCCATTGTTTTATCTTCTCCAGGGACTCCAATTATACATGCATATATACATATACACACTGGATCTTTGTTGACTAGGTTCTATATCTATTAGTTCCTTTCTGATACTTTTTAACCTTTTTTATTATCTTGGCAATTTTTATATTATATTATATTATATTATTATACAATATTCTCCGTTGGACCTGTTGTCCCATTTGGCAGCCTGAAATTGAGTTTTCAATTGAGGTTATTTTGTCTGTCTTCATTTTTTTCCTAGAGTTTGGAGAATTCTATTTTTATATCTTCTTGTCTACTGTGCATTTCTAGTCTGATATTTAAAATTATGATCCAAAGTATTTTTTCATATCTATCAATACTTGCTTAATTCAAATTGGGTTGTACAAACGTTTTCCTCTGGTTAGTCATTGATTTTGGCAGTAGAATTTTTAGTAGTTAAAACGGTTTTATCCTCCTCTGCTTTTCGTCTATAGAAACATTTTATGGATGTTGACTGCTGTTTTCTAATCAGTTGAAATGTCTTACATTTTTCTTTTCTGACAAGCAAACGTTGGAGGTTCTGTTTTGGAAAGGCTCTCGAGTCATGAGTATTTCTGTTGGCATAGTGAAATGCGGTTTCTTTAGTAGATGAGCCTGTTTGGGATGGGATGAGAAGGTTGGTATGTCTTTTGATTTTATGATTCTCTTTTGTTTCTGTATAAATTACCACCCTTTGCTTCCTTCTTTTCCTTCAGGATTAAGTCTCCCTTTCCCCCAAATGTAGTTATCTTCCCAAAGCTGCTATCTCTAGCCCCTTACATTTTCAACTCACTTTTTCCCTTCTGATTCACCAGTAGCCAATGCTCTAATCCAGTAGGTCTTAGCTCTGTTCTCTGTATTTTCCACTCTGAATGGGACTATCTTTTTCTGGAGGTGATTTTGGCTACGTAAACCCTCTGCTGCCCTCTCTCTTTTTTAATGTAGTTCCCACCTACATAAAACTCTCCATACTGGTATGAATCTGGTATTGGCTGTATTGGTTTCACATCTCTATATCTGAAAATGTAGGCTAACATCTAATTGAAATTTGTGATATTCTTGACAGCTAGTTATGTTTAGGCGTGAGTTATGGGTGGATTGATTTCCTCTCCTTTTTGATCTGTACATTTATGAAGAATTTATGGAAATATTTTGAGTTAGATGGTCACCATTATTTCTGGGACCTTGTATTTTTTAACAGCCTCTCAAGATACTTCTAAATAATGATTCATAAAGTAGGTTGAGAATAATCCAGTAACCATGTGGCTATCAAAAGGACTGATGAGTATTTCCATACTACTAGGAGTCATTTTAGGACATATTGTTAAATGAAAAAAGAAGGTCGAGAAAAGCATGTATAGTATGCTTCGTTTATATAAGAAGGTGGAGGATACATATCTATATATGTACACACACATACACATACATGGATATATTTGTTTATATTTTAAAAAATGGACTATAAACTATAAAAGAAAGTGGTTACCTATGCAGAGGAAACAAATAGAATGAAGGGGATTTCTCTGAGTATACTTTGTTTTATAGAGTTGATTTTATGAACAATGTATATCATTTATGTATGTATAAAGTAAAAATTTTAAAAAGCAATCTAAAAATCAAAAATAAAATGAAACAAGTCAATCTTGGCTTATATCAAGTTGGTAGCACTGCTACCCAGAGAGAAACTAATCCAGCTGACCTTGTAGCACATTATTTGACTGTACTTCCCTTGAGAGTAAGAAAAAAAAGAAATGCAAATAACTCAAACACTGTTCGTGCTCATAATGGTGGTAATACTGGAATCGTTATCCTGAGGGTATTGTATGAGTACTTTAGGATAAAGCAAATGAGTAATTTTGTTAGTGACATAGAGAACTAGAGTTTTGTTGTGGTACAAAGGAGATACAGGTTTAAAAGAATAAAGATGAAATAAGTAAAAACAGCATGGTCTTGAATTTTAGTAGCAAGTATCAAGATGAACTAATGACTTTTATCTTAAAAAAAAAAAAAGGATGTTCCTACCTCTCTATACCAAAAACATCTGGAAAGTATGACCAACCCACTAGCATTGAGCACTCTAGTGCTCAGATTATGGTCTCTAAATAGTACTTCCCATTAAAAGGAGTTCTAAAAGAAATAGCTGATTCCATTTGGGGCAAGAAATGTACACAATAAGCAAGGAACATTTTGAAATTCCAAAAATCCAAGAGAGCTATCAAATAGTCAGGAAACAACTTGATGAGGTTCCTATGAGGCCAAAGATGGAATGATTCAAGAATCAATAAACACAATGAGTGCAATGAAATGAAACACATCAAATATGTATGAATCTTTGAGTTTATAATACTCAACAACAAGAAAACCCTCCTTAAACATTTTTGGAGGATGTTAGTAAAGCAATTCATAATTTTAAAAATTGGTAAATAAAAGAATTAAGCATTTAAACCATCTTTCTTGTATGCACTATGCCTAAGAATAATCAAATGGTTGCTAGAAGTTTATTGTAATAGGTATATTCCATTTAATTTATGTAGATAGAATGATAAGATTAACATTTCCCATTTTGCAAGCATAGTAAATTACTGAACCTAAATCAGAGGTCAGCAAACAATAGTCAGCAAACTGGCCACCGGTTTTGTAAATAAAGTGTTATTAGAACACAGCCTTGCCTGTTTGTTTACGTATTGTCTATGGCTGTTTTTGCATTATAAAGAAAATTCGAGTGCTGCAATAGAGAATCTATAGCGTGTAAACCTGAAATATTTACTATCTGACCTGTTAGAAAAATCTGTCAGCCCTTGATCTAGACCACAAGCAGTAATGACTGCTACATACACGTATCACAATCGTGAAAGACAATCAGACCACATATGAGGTCTGACAATTAAGGTCGCGAACTGATCCTAGAAAAAGTGCTACATACCTCATTGCTGAGCATCACTACAGTCACCTTCGGAAGTACTTCCCTTGGGAAGCTATGCACCAACAACAGTACCTAGTCTACCCTTCAAAGCAGTTTTGGAACTCTTTTTCTGGAATGGCCATCAGAGCTGTCATCATATTACCCTTGATGTCTTGAATGTCATCAAAATGTCTTCCTTTCAATAGTTCCTTTATCTTCAGGTAAAAAAAGAAGTCACTGGGGGCCATATCAGGTGAGTAGGGAGGGTGATCCAATACAGTTATTTGTTTACTGGCTAAAAGCTCCTTCACAGACAGTGCCGTGTGAGCTGGTGCATTGCCGTGATGCAAGAGCCATGAATTGTTGGCGAAAAGTTCAGGTCATCTTCATTTAATTTTTTCACGCAGCCTTTTCAGCACTTGCAAATAGTAAACTTGGTTAACTTTCCATCCAGTTGGTACAAATTCATAATGAATAATCCCTCTGACATCAAAAAAGTTTAGCAATAGTGGTGCAACAAAGTTCGTGAACTTAATTGCCAGACCTCGAATGCTTCCTAACAGAAGTAAACCATCTATGAAATATTGTTATGAAAAAACAGAACCTGCATCTAATCAAGCCTCTAGATCTAACTACCAATTTCTAGGAAAGAGAAGATAGAGAAACATGTTAAGTGATACTAGAGAGATACAATCGGCAAAATCTAATTGTGGGAAATTATGAAGACAAATGACTTAGGTTTTCAACTTAATAAACTGCAAGAAAAAATTAAGAGAGAAGGAAAACCCAAAGATTAAAAGATATGTAAGGGACGTATCAACCAACTGCAATATGTGGATTTTATTTGGATCCTGATTCAGAGAAACTATAACAGAGAGAGAAAAAAGAGGGAGACAGACAGAGAGAGAGACACAATAGGCAAAATTTAAACACTATTTGTTGATATTAAAAATTATCATTAGTTTATTTACATGTGATGTTATTATAATTATGTTTTAAAATGTTATCTATGAATGATATATACTAAATATTTAATGATAAAATGATACTATGGGCAGTTGGGCAGAAGGAGCAGAGAGTTGTAATGGTACAAATAAAACAAGACTAACTCTGTTGATAATTATCAAGGATAAGGGACACATGGACGTGCTATTCTTTCTACTTTTGTATATGTTTGAAATTTTACATTACAAATAATTTTTAATGGGGGAAAATGCTAAATAACCACCTGGGGAACTCTTTCAAACAGTACATGTCCTTTAATTCTCAATTAATCTAGCACAGCCTCCTGATGGGAACATAGCCCAAAGCCCGTAACCCATCTCTCTCTGTCCTCCATGGAGAATCACTGAAATAATGACTCATAGTAACTGAGACACTGGCTAAATCTCTCAGGTATACTGAGGCAAAAAAAAAAAAAAAAAGGTGAATCTGATCTGGAGGAAAAAAAATCTAGGGGGGTTATTAGTTTAAGTAAAATAATGCATTTTATATTGGATAATTAATTCAAAGTGAGAAAATTCCCAGGACCACATGAGAATTTAGGGGAAAGGCAAAAAGGGACCCTTATAACAGTCATCCTTTCTACTGGGAGATTTTCCCCTCACCTCTTATTATCATTGTAGAATTTGGTGAAAGCTCTGTGGTTTTTTGTGGCAGATTAAATGGCAAAACCTTCTTCCATTCTCTCAGGGTAAATGGGAACTAACAAAAAAGGATGATAGGTTTGGTTTTTTGTTAGAAAAAGGAGAGTTTGAGAGATGCTTGGATGTCATAAGTTAAAGTAGAGAGGAAGATGTCCAGATTTTACAGCTCATTTTATTTTGCGTGGGCCTTTTCTTTTGGGCCATATGAAAAAGAAGGGATAAACAGGGGATCCTAGGCTTTCCCAAAATGGCATGTACAATTTTGGAAAGTAACAAGTTGGCTAAGGAGAGCTTGGGTCTAGTTACTCACCCAGAGGGGGCTGCAGCATACCCCCATTCTTCTCACAGTTCCCCACAGGCTGGATTTCAGCTGAGTCAACCAGCCGCCAGAAGTCATTCTTGTTGTCGCTGCCATCAAGACGAAGACGGAGGCGAGCACCTGTCAGTCCAACGACTGTGGCAATACAGGTGGATGTGGTGTTCCTGGGGTCCTGTGCTTCCAATTTCATGCTGATCTTGAACTCGTTGCTTGGAGGTGTGTAGGACTGAGGAGAACAAGCCATGGGGATTAGGCAGACTAAGGTAAATGGCATTTTCAGTAAGGATGTTAAGAGATGGAACCTGAAAACTTATGCTTTGGACTCAAACATGTTACAGCTGGGCCAGGGACAACCACCCTGAATTATTTATTGCCTAACACTCAGGAAGGGTTACATGCAAAAGAAACACTGAAAGGGAAGATGAAGGGGAAAAAATTACTTTTCACTAAAGCATCAAGTATTGACTCACAAATAAGAAAAGGACAAGAGTGCCTCAGATGGTCTTAACTTGAAGGCTTTCTCATCTTACCTTCTCTAACTCCCTCATCCTCCAGGTATTCAGGTTTTCTTTTCAGAAATCATCCTGTTTACCTATCAGATCCTTAGTGTCTCTTTATGGAGCATTTCAATATATTGGTTTGTATATCCACCACACAGACTAACTACTGGGGGTTAATTTTTTTCTTATTTTGACATTTACTTATAAATCAATTCATATTTTTAAAAACAATTTTAAGTAATAATTGACATACAATAAACTATACACTTTAGTAAGTCTTGACATATGTATACATCCATGATACCATATACATCATATACAGCCTTGAAACCATCACCACAATCAAGATAATAAACGTGGACTTGTTCTCTCATGTCCCTTGATAATCCCTCTGTCTAGCCCTTCCCAGACCCCTGTACTCAGACAAACAAGTGATCTCCTTTCTATCACTGATTGATTTGCACTTTCTACTCTTAAGTGGAATCATAGAGAACATACTATTGTTTTTTGGTTTAGCTTTTTTCACTCAGCATGACTATTTTGATATTCATCCATATTGCTGAATACATCAATAATCCATTTCTTTTGTTTTTTTTAAAGACTTTTTTAAGAGCAGTTTTAAGTTCACGACAAAATTGAGAGGAAGGTTTAGAGATTTCCCATATACACCCTGCCCCCACATACACAGTCTCTCCTTTTACCAGCATCCCATACCACAGGGGTAAATTTGTTACAATGATGAACCTATCTATATTCATACATCCTAATTACCTAGAGTCCACAGTTTACATTAGGGTTCTGTCTTGGTCTTGTACATTCTATGGCTTTGGTCAAATGTATAATGACATATATCGACCATTATAGTATCATACAAAGTAGTTTCACTGCCCTAAAAATCCTGTGATTTGCTTATTCATCCCTCCCATTCAACCATTGGCAACTACTGATCTTTTTACTGTCTCCATAATTTTGCCTTTTCCAGAATGTCCATATAGTTGAAATCATACAGTAAGTAGCCCTTTCAGATCGGCCTCTTTCCCTTAGTAATATGCATTTAAGTTTCCTCCATGTCTTTTCATGCTTGATAGCTCATTTCTTTTTAGGGCTGAATACTACTACTTGGTCTGGCTATACCACAATTTATTTATCCATTCACCTACTGAAGGACATGTTGGTTGCTTCCAAGTTTCGGCAATTATGAATAAAGCTGCAATAAACATCATGTGCAGGTTTTTGTGTGCTAGTAAGTTTTCAGGTCTTTTGGGTAAACATCAAGGAATGTGATTGCTGCATTATATGGTAAGAGTATGTTTAGTTTTGTAAGAACTCACCAACCTGTCTTACAAAATGGCCGCACTATTTTGCATTCCCACAAGCAATGAGTGAGAATTACTGCTGCTCCACATCCCCGCTAGCATTTTTGGTGGTGTCAGTGTCTGGATTTTGACCATTCTAATAGGTGTGTAGTATCTCATTGTTTTAATTTGCATTTGGAACATTTTTTCATTTGCTTTTTTAACATACCTTTTTTGGTGAGGTGTCTAAGATCTTTGGCCTATTTTTCAATTAAGTTGTTGATTTTCTTATTGTTGAGTTTTTAAGTATTCTTTGTACATTTGGCATAACAATCCTTTATCAGATGTGTCTTTTGCATGTATTTTTCTCCCAGTCTGTGGTTTGTCTTATTCTCTTAAAAGTGGCTTTCGCAGAGCAGAAGTTTTTAATTTTAATGAAGTCCAGTTTATCAATTATTTCTTTCACAGATCATGACTTTGGTGTTGTATCCAAAAAGTTATTACTGTACCCAAGATCATCTTATTTTTCTCTTATGTTAAATTTCAGGAGTTTTAAGTTTTACATTTAGAGCTGTGATCTATTTCAAATTAATTTTTTTGAAGGGAGTAAGGTCTAGATTATTTTTCTGCATGAGGCTGTTCAGCTGTTTCAGCACCATTTGTTGAAAAGACTATCTTTGCTCCATTGTACTTACTGCCTTTGCTTGTTTGTCAAAGATCAGTTGACTATATTTACGTGGGACTATTTTGGGGCTCTTTATCTGTTTCATTAATCTATCTGCCTCTTCTTTTGCCAATATCTCTGTCTTGATTATGGTAGCTTTATAGATAAGTCTTGAATTTGGGTAGTGTCAGTCTTCAAAGTTTGTTCTTCAATATTGTGTTGGCTCTTCTGGATCTTTTGATAAACTTTAGAATCAGTTTGGTCAATATCCACAAAATAACTTGATGGAACTTTGATTAAGCTTGCACTGAATCTATGAATCAAGTTGGGAAGAACTGACATTTTGACAATATTGAGTCTTCCTATTCTTGAACATGGATTATCTCTCTATTTTTAAATTCTTTGATTCTGTTCATCAGAATTTTGTAGTTTCCCTCAGATAAATTTGATACATGTTTTGTTAGATTTATACCTAAGTACTTCATTTTTGGGGGTGCTAATATAAATTGTTTGTTTTTAATTTCAAATTCCACTTTTTAATTGCTGGTATATAGAAAAGCAATTGGCTTTTGTATATTAACCATGTATCCTGCAACCTTGCAATAGTTGCTTATTAGTTCCAGAAATATTTTTGTTGATTCTTTTAGATTTCCTACATAGACAATCATGTCATCTGCAAGCAAAGAGAGTTTTACTCCTTCCTTTCTCCCCAATCTGTAAATCTTTTATTTTTTTTTCTTATTTTATTGCAATAGCTAGGACTTCTAGTATGATGTTGAAAATATGAAAATATGAGCCACAGATTTGGAGAAAATATTGGCAAATGATATAGCTGACAGTAATACTCTCCAGAATGATCTACTGATTTGAAGTAATTATATATATTTAAATATATGAAAAGGAGATGTGAGAGGGACACACTTGTCTTATGCCTGATCTTAGTGGGAAAGCTTCTACTTTCTCACCATTAAGTATGATGTTGGCTATAGGGTTTTGTTTTTTTTTTAATAGATATTAGTATGATGCTGGCTATAGGGTTTGTTTATAGATATTATCATTCAGCATAACTATTACGATATTTATCCATACTGTTGAATGTATCAATAATCCATTTCTTTTTATTGCTGAGTAGTATATCATGCTGATGAACACTTGGTGTGCTCCCAGTTTTTGACTATTACAAATAAATCTTCTATGAAATCCATGTACAAATCTCTGTATGGAAAAATACTTTCCATACATATTTTAGAAATATCTAAAAGTGGAATGAATGGATCCTTTAATAGGTATATGTTTAACTCACGTACCAGAAAATTTACATTTTTACAGTGTAATTTAGTGGTTTTTACTATATTCAGAGGCAAACATCACTCCACCTAAACTTGGAACATTTTCATTATTCTCCCCAAAGAAACCCCATACCCATTAGCATTAGCATTCTCCCCTCAGCCCAGTCCCTGGAAACCATTCATCTATTTTCTGTTTCTATGGATTCAGAGATTTAATATATGGATATTCTGGAGATTTAATATAAATAAAATTTTACAATATGTGAGTAACTCTTTTCTTCACTTAGCATAATGTTTACAAGGTTAATCTGTAGTGTATATCACTACCTCATTCATTTTATTGCTGAATAATATTCCATTGTATGGATATACTACATTGTGCTTATCCATTCATCAATTGATGGACATTTGGGTTGTTTCCTCCTTTTGCGTATTATGTATAATGATGCCTTCAACATTTGTGTATAAGTTTTTGTGTGGTCATATGTTTTCATTTCTCTTGGATATATACCTAGGAGTGAGACTGCTGGGTTATGTGGTAATTCTGTGTTTAACATGTTGAGTAACTTGCAAACTGGTTCCTAAAATGGCTACAGCATTTTACAATCTCACCAGCTATATATGAAGGGTCCAATTTCTCTATATTCTCACCAACACTTTATTGTCTGCCTTTTTGATTTCAGCTATCCTAGCAAATGTGAACTGGTATCTCATTGCAGTTTTGATTTATATTTCTAAAGACTAATGATGTTAAGCATCTTTTATATGCTTGTTGGCCATTTGTATATGGAGAAACAGCTATTCAAATTCTTTGCCCATTTAAAACATAAGTTATTTGTCTTAAAGTTGAGGTGGTAAGAGTTCTTCACATCTTCTGGATACAAGTTCCTTATCAGATACATGATTTACAAATGTTTTCTCCCATTGTGTGGGTTGTCTTTTCACTTTACTGAGAGTATCTTTGGAAGCACAAAAGCTTTTCATTTTGATGAAGTCCAATCTATCTAGTTTTTCCTCTGTTTGTGCTTTTGGAGACGTATCGAAAACCACTGCCTAATATGCAAGGTCATGAAGATTAACTCCTAAGTCTTCTTCTGAGAGTTTCATAGTTTTAGCTCTCACATTTACTTCTATCATCCACTTCGAGTTAGTTTTTATACATGGTGTGGAGGTAGAGTCCAGCTTCATTTTTTTGCATGTGGATATCTAGTTGTCCCTGCATCAGTTGAAAATTCCCACCGAATTGTCTTGGCATCTTTATCGAAAATCAATTGAGCATAAATGTATGAGTTATTTCTGGACTCTCAAATTTAGTCCACTGATCTATATGTCTATCTTTACGCAAGTACCACAATGTCTTTCTTGACTACTGTAGGTTTGTAGTAAGTTTTGAAATCAGGAAATGTGAATCCTTTACCTTTGTTCTCTTTTCCGAAACTGTTTTGGCTATTCTGGGTCCCTTGTATTTCTGTATGAATTTTAGGGTCAACTTGTCAATTTTTGCAAAACAGGCAGTTGGGATTTTGATAATAATTACTTCAAATCAGTAGATCAATCTGGAGAGTATTACTGTCAGCTATGTAATTTGCCAATATTTTCTCCACATCTATGGCTCATATTTTCATTTTCTTACCAACGTCTTCTAAGGAGCAGAAGTTCTTAATTTTGGCAAAGTCTATTTTATGATTTTTTTAAAAATGGGGCATGCTTTTGGTAAGCTGTTTTCTAAAGTTTTCTTTACGTAAGTTTTGTATATTTGATATAGTTCATTCATAAATATTAACTTTTTGCTGCTATTGTAAAATGGGAGTTTCTCTTCCATTATATCTCTATTTGAGTTACTTTTTACCATAGAGTAAAATTCTGGCTTTAGTACTGTGGTATCAATTACTTTTTTTCAAGCTAAGGATGTATAATTCAATTCCTAATTTATTTAGTGGGTTTTTTTTCAGTAGTATGCTGAAGTTTTTCTGCTGAACTATTTTCCAAAGTACTTGAACTATTTTACATTTTCACCAGTAGTTTATGAAAATTCCATTTGCTCCACATCCTTGCCATTATTAGTAGGGGGTTAGTCTTTTTTCATCAGAGATATTTAAATAAATGTACAGTGATGTCTCATTAAGCTTTTACTTTCTGTTTTCCTAATGAAATGATGTTGACCATCAATTCATGTGCTTATTTGCCACCCATATATTTTCTATGGTTTTCATTCTAATCTTTCAATTTGGAGCCCTTTAATTTCTTTTTTCTTTTTTTTTTTTTTTTGGCCTGGTTGCATTGGTAATACAACTTTGAATAGGAGTGGCAAGAGCAGACATCCTTGACTTGTTCCTGACCTTAAAGAAAAAGCATCTAGTCTTACCATTAAGTACGATGTTATCTGTAGATTTAGGGTTTAGGATTTAGAAAATTCCCTTCTATTTCTTGTTTGCTGAGAGTTTTTATTAGTAATGGACATTAGATTTTGTCAAATGTTTTTTTCTGCATCTATTCAGGTGATCATATTCTTTTTTCATTAGTGCATTCATATAGTAAATTACACTGAATTATTTTTGAATATTAAATCAATCTTGCATTCTTGAAATTAAACCCCACTCGGCCATGAATTATTTTTATATATTGTTGGATTCAATTTCCTAAAATTTTGTTCAGAATTATTAAATGTATTTTCATGTGCGATGTCACTTTGTAGTTTTCTTTTCTATCAGTGTGTTTGCCTGGTTTTAGTATTAGAGTAATGCTTGCCTCATAGAATGAGATGGGAGGTATTCCCTTCTCTTAAATTTTTTGGAAGAGTCTGTAGAATTTGCATTATTTTTTCCTTAAATGTATGTAACAATTCACCAGTGAAGTCATTGAGGCCTGGAATTTTCTACAAATTAAATTTCTGTAACAGAAATAGTGCTATTCAGATGTTTTATCTTCTTAAGTGAGCTTTGGTAATTTGTGTCATTCATGAAATTATCCATTCATCTAAGTCGTCAAATTTAAAGACATAACTTTGTTCATTATTATCCTTTGTTCTTTATTATCCTTTTAATATCTATAGAATCGATAGTGATGTTACCTCTTTCAGTTTTGATATTAATAATTTGTGTTTTCTTTCCTTTTGTTCTTGATCAATCTGTCCAGAGGTTTATCACTTTTATTGATCAGAGCCAAGAAGCAGCTTTTGGTTTCAATGATTTTCTCTATTATCTTTGTTTTTTATTAGATTTATTTATGCTCTAATCTTGATTTATGCTCTATTGCCTTTCCTCTAATTACTTTGGTGTTAACTTGCTCTTTTTTCCTTGCTTTTTAAAGTGGAAATTGAGGTCACTAAATGAAACTTCTCTTCTTTTCTAACATAGGTATTTAGTGCTATATATTCCCCTCTAAATACTGCTTTAGCAGCATACCACAAATTCTTAAATGTTATGCTTCCATTTTCATTTAGTTGAAAATACTTTCTAATGTCCCTAAATGTCCCTAATGTCCCATGGGTATTTAGAAATGTGATATTTAGTCTCCAAATATTTGGAGATCTTCCAGATAACTTTCTGCTACTGATTTTTAATTTAATTCCAAAGTATCAGAGGACATACTTTGCATTACTTAAATCCTTTTAAATTTATCAAGCCTTATTTTATTGTCCAGAATATGGTCTAACTTGGCAAATGTTCTGTGTGTAGTTGAAAAGAGCATATATTCTATTGTTGTTGGAGCGTGTCTATCAGGTCAAGTAGGTTGATAGTGCTGTTCAAGTCTACTATATACTTGCTGATTTTCTTCTACTTGTTCTTTAACTATAGAGAAGAGTATTAAAAGTCTGACCATAGATAAATTTCTTCTTACAGTTCTATCATTTTTTGCTTCAGGTAAGGATTATCTGATACCTTAGCATGATGGAATTACCTTCTTTAGCCCTGGTAATATTCTTTGCTTTCAAATTAATATAGACAATGTCAGTCAGCATGGTATATCATTTTTCATTCTTTTACTTTTAACCTACTTGTGTCTTTATACCGGGGTGTCAAAAAAATGTATACAAGTGGACACTTTGGTCAACGTTGCTCAAGCAGTAGTTTGCTGTAATCAGAAGTGTCTGGACGCTGATGGTAACCACTTTGAGCACCTCTTGTAATTGCAGAAGCCAAATGTGACTTGTATTCATCTTTTGTTGTTGGTATATATTGAGTATTACAATTTTAATACAATTTTCCTTTCTTAAAATGGTATACATTTTTTTTGGCACCCTCTGTATTTAAAGTGTAATTTCTTTCAAACAGTATGTAATTGCATCTTGCTTTTTATCCAATGTGACAATCTCAGGCTTTTAATCAGGGCATTTAAACCATTTATAATTAATTTGATTATTGATATGGCTGGATTTAAATCTACCATATTGCTATTTGTTTTCTATTATTTTAGTGGTTGCTTTGGGGTTTATAGTAAATATATTTAACTTATCAGTCTATCTTCCAGTAATATTATACTACTTCATGTGTAAGACTCTTACACTAGTATATTTAAGATTTCTCCCCTCGTGGCCTTTAAGCTTAGTGTTATCATACGTTTACTTATACATCTGTTAGTCACATCTACAATGAAATATTGTTGTTGTTTACACAATTATCGAGAGAGATTTAAACAATATGAAAAAACACCTTATGTCTTTACCTTTGTATTTACAACTACCAGTGATTTTCATTCCTTTGTATAGATATGTAATTCCATCTGGTATCATTTTCCTTCTGTTTGATGGACTTGAATATTTCTTTGTAGTGAGTCTTCTGGTGATGAATTATTTCAGTGTTTGTATGTCTGAAAATATCTTTACTTTGCCTTCATTTTTGGAAGATCTTTTTGCTGGATATAGAACTCTCGGTTGACAGTTTTTCTTTTGGTACTTTAAAGATGTTACTCAACTTTCTTCTTGTTTGTTTTGTTTCTGACAAGAAAATATAATGTCATTCTTATCTTAGTTCTCCTGTATGTAAAGTACCTTTTTTCTCTGGCTGCTTTTAAGATGTTCTCTATTACTAGTTTTAAGCATTTGTGATATGCCTTAGTGGAGTTTTCTTCTTGTTTCATTTTCCTCTTTGGGGGTATTCACTGAACTTTTTAGATCTGTGGATTCAGTTTTCATCAATTTTGGAAAATTTTTAGCCATGATCTCTTCAAATATTTTTCTGTCCCCCACTCTTCTCTCCTTTGGGCATTCCAATTACATGTTCTATAAAGTTATCACATGGAACTTGAAGTTATCCAGTGGCTCACTGATGTGTTCTTTTTTAAGTTCTTTTTTCTCTTTGTGTTTCATTTTGGATAGTTTCTATTGCTATGTCTTAAAGTTTACCAATCTTTTCTTCTACCATGAATACCATCCAGTGTGTATTTTATTTTGCACATCATAGTTCAAAGAGTCTCTTTTATATCTTCCATGTCTCTGCTTAACTTTTAAACATTTGGAATACAATTAAAATAATTGTTTTAATGTTTTGTCTACTATTCTAAGATCTGTATAGGTTCTGAGTCTGGTTCACTGATTGGTTATTCTGCTCATTATTGGTTGTTTTCCTGCCTCTTTACATGCCTGCTTTGATCAGATGCCAGACATTGTGAATTTTACCTGATAGGTGCTGGATAGTTTTGCATTCCCTTCTTGTGCTTTGTTCTTAGATTCAGTTAAGTTACTTGGAAATATTTTGATCATCTTGAGTCTTGCTTGTATGATTTACTAGGCAGGTCCAGATCAGTGTTCACTTTAAGGCTAATTATTTCCCACCAGTGAGCAAGATCTTCCTCAGTATTTCACCCAATGTCACATGGATTGAGATCTTCCAGTCTAGCTGGTGGGATCAGGCACTATTCCCAGCCCAGTGTGAGCGCCAGGCTCTATTCCTTCTAATCCTCACAGATGTTTTTTTCCCTTGGCTTTGGGTAGTTTCTGCACACTCATACACAGAGTAATAGTACTTTGCTGAATACTTGAAGGGAGATCTCTGCAGATCTTTGATTTTTTTCTTTCTGTGCAGCAATCTCATCTCTGACACTGCATCCTGCAAATTCTAGCCACCTTGATTTCCCTGGATGCTCAGCTCTATCTCCTCATATTAGGGAGTCACCTGGGCTCAGCTTGGGTTCCCATTCCCTGGGCCATGGTCTCAAAACACTCTTAAGGCAGTAAGCTGGGAAATCATAAGGTGCTCACGTCATTTGTTTTCCATTTCTAAGAGATCACTGTGCTTCAGTAACTTGAAAACAATTGTTTAAATATTTTGTCTTTTAAAAAAAATTATTTTGGGTGGGAGTATTAATTTAGTCCCTATTATTTCAAATGAGCAGAAGTTCTGAGTTTGTACTTTTATTTAGCGTATAGATAAAATTCAAACTCAAAGTAAAATGTTGACAGTTTGAGGAAATAACCATAGAATACTAAAGGAAGGGAGTGGTAAGTAACTTCTTAATGTTTAGCTCTGCATAGCACAGTACACTAATTTGCTTACCAGAGTTAATATATACTGATATAGTCAACATTATCTATGCATTGTGTGGGGCACTTAATCCTACGTGGGAAGCTCTGAATGACCTGTGATGAACTCCTAAACACTCCCCCTCAGGGAATCCTTCATAGGTTTCAGTGCCAGTATTTTTATGGAAAGAGAAGACTGTGGCAGGGCTGTTGAGTACAGAGAAACAAATACTTCTCTACTTTCAAGAACTGCCTAGGAGCTATAACTATATTTTCTACCTGTCCTAAAAGAGCTATAGTATAAATTAGTTATTATTTTCAGTAACACAGAATATCTTCAAGGAGGTGAAGAAAGAAAAGGTGTTACTTGGGATGAAGTTGAGG
The DNA here is from genome assembly GCF_004115265.2 of Rhinolophus ferrumequinum. Classification (NCBI taxonomy): domain Eukaryota; kingdom Metazoa; phylum Chordata; class Mammalia; order Chiroptera; family Rhinolophidae; genus Rhinolophus; species Rhinolophus ferrumequinum. Next base: position 28,832,039 of record NC_046292.1, read on the forward strand.
AGAATGTCTGCTGCCAAAACTCATAGTGAGTCTTAAGTTGCATTCTTTCCATAGAAGTTTATTCTTGGTCCTTCAGGTGAGAAGCCCAAGGGTTCCCACCTCATGTTTGACATGTCCAAGGACCAGAAAAAACCTATTTGCCTCCCACCTACTGAAGATGTTGAGAATCAATTACCTGCTTGAAGCAATGGACAGGCGCTGGGACTGAACATGTTTCTTTTAGGTATTTGTCCCAGGTAAAATGACCTGTAAAGGAAATAGAAATCTCTATCACAGTCAACTTCCTAAAAAATGCTTTCAGGATGTAACCTACACTAAACATTAGGTTCTTTTCAGACTGGTGTGGAGCATAAGTAAACTTATTTTTCCCTGTTTGGGCTCAAAGGAATATTAGGGGGAGGAATCTAGGTGACCTAAGTGTATCATTTTAGATCTATGTTTTTAAATCGTAGTCTAAAGATGATCTCAGGTGTTTTTCATGTTAGTCCCGAAAGTGATCCAAAATACCAGAGCAAGATATACCAGTTTCTCAAAGAAGTGCCCAGGAAGTTTGTGGAAAATAGAACAAAAGATGTAAAAAGTGGATGAGGAGATTCCTTCTGAACAACCTAACTCCTGGAGAGGTCCCTTATTGCCATCAGGTGATAGCGTATAACACCCAATATGGTTGGATCCTTTCTCAGCTCAAAAAGAATGAAGGAAAGGCTATCCGGAGACATTAGGTAAGAGGACTAGACGGTAGAAAAAGCCAGAATGAGTAAGATTATACTTGAATCCTCACTCTAAAAACTGGTTATCTCTCACCCACCCCCAGCCCAACTCCTGTCCCCACCACTGTTCTGAGGCGCAAAATGACAAAGATCTGGTAATTTAGAGATAAGTAGGTCCTCGGTAGCATTTATGATGACAGTAACTAAGAATAAATTGGGAGTCTACAGAATCTTCTAGCCTCTTGAAGTAGCCTTAGTGCCTCTCAAAGTTTAAGGAACACTGCACTAAAGAAACAATCTTTATGTGACATCATGCTGGGGCCAGGGAAAACATTTTTAAGAGACATCTTATTGGACTGCAAAAGTTTACCAAGTTCTTTATTAAAGGTTAAACCAGTTACCAATCTCCCCCTAATACCCACCCAGAGGAGACCCCATGATGGTGCAGGGAAGGTCCTAGAGACTGTCACAAGCTAAAACAGTGTAGCAAACCAGCATTTCCTGAAGTTTCCTCTGCAGTGCAGCAGCACAGGGCCCCTTTGGGCCATGCAGAAAACACTAGATGCTGGGAATAAAAATGAGTCACTGAATGATGAAATCTAAATCACTTCAAAGATGATGCCAAGACTTTATACTCTATTGACTTTATAGCTTCTGTTTTAAAACCAGTTCCTTTCCCACAACTCTTAACCAAGCCAAATAAATTTGGCCAGAAATCACTGTCAGTTCTAAACCATTACATGAACTGGCCAATGATTAATCATCTTGAAGAGACAGTTAGTCCATAGGGTAAATGAGATGGATATTTCCTGGAGCCAAGATTTAAAGAGCTTATCAGAATTTAATAAAGAGTTTGCTCTTAGCTGAGACGGCCCTAAGGCAAGGACTGAAAACATTTCATCAGTATTTGCTGTTAGAAAGGGGAAACGTTACAAATTATTATTCCATTCTCATAAATAAAAGATTAAGTCAAAGAATAAGTCTTAGATTTGAGTGGACTGCAACTCTTGAACTCTAGCATCTATAGCAGCACTGTCCACTAAAACATTCTGAGATGATAGAAATGTTTTTGTATTTGTGCTGTTCAGAAATGTAGCCACTTGCCAAATATATCCATTACACACTTACAATGTGGCTAGTGTGAGTGAGGAATTAAATTTTTAATTTTATTTAATTTTAATTAATTTAAATTTAAATAGCTACATGTGGCTGACAGATACTGTGGAGGCAGTGCAGGTCTAGAAGTGTAGTCAGTCCTGGGTAATTGCCTGTATAATATTAACTTGAGTTCTGACCAAAAGCACCCAAGAGACTTTGGTTTTAGGAATTATGGCAGCATCAGGGGTACCAAAATCATTCAGATATTAATTACAGTTCTCTATTACACATATCAATTATGGTAATCAATGCCTATTATACAGGCAAGAAACCTCATATCTGTCCCCTATTACCAACAGAATGAAAAGCAATCTCTTCGTTAAAAGCAGTTCACCCCCTGAAGGTTGACTGGTTTGAATCATACCTAGATTAGTATTTTTCTTATATTTGACTCCTTAGGCTATTTAAGGCTTAGTCTCTTATTATCAGGTAAATTGCAAAATAACTTAAGTTTTAGTTTGTCAACCCCTGGTGTATATCATTGATTCCTAAATGTCGCCTATCGTCACAATTTCCTGAACAATTTTTCTCATTTCTTTAAACAGAGTTCTGGGCCCTACCTTCAGAGGTTCTCATTCAGTAGGCTCTAAGGGTGGTATGAGAATCTGTATTTTTAAAGGCTCACTAGGTGATTCTGATTAACATCTGTGTCTAGAAACTGCTGGTGTAGTTAAAAGAATGTGATATTGAGAGTCAGAAGCTGCCAGTTGAAGTCTTGTTTCTGTAAGTAACTATCTTGGATAAATTACGTAAGCCTTCCAAGCATCAGTTTGCTCATCTAAAGGTGGAGATGATATCTGTCTCACAAGATTGTACATACACTCATTCATTCAATAAATATTTATTAAACTTCCAAGTGCAAAAGCATGGAGTTAGGTGTTAGGGGAAAAAGATGGACATGGTTCCTAAATTCATGGGGCTTGCAGTCCAGAGATAAGCAGAGACAGTAAATAACACAAATAATCTGGTACAATTATGATAAATTTAAGTTAATAAGGTAGTACAGGTTGCTTTGAGAATGCAGAACAGGGAAATCTAATCCATACTTGGGTGTCAATAATTATTGTGAAGATTAACATTATTAGCTAATGTAAGTATAATGTTTTATAATTTACAGAGTGATTTCAATTATACACTCAACTGATGATTGAATATCTTCTGTGTGTCTAATTTTGTGCTGGGATAAGGCAGGAGGTACCTGCCTTCATGGCATTTACATTCTGGCACATGATGAGACACAATTAACACATACCAAATAAATAAGGTAATAAGGGATAAGTACTTGAAGGAAAAAAAATAACGTGATGTGACAGAAGGAGACTGGAACTATCTTAGATGGGAATTTATGGACACTCTACAAAGGAAACATCTGAGCTGAGACCTTATATTAGCATTACTGAATAATGCTAATAAAAGTGTTTTATAAACTGTAATGCACACATCATGATAGTTAACATTTATTATTAGGAAACAAGATCTCTGCCCTGAAGAGTCTTACCAACTACATAGAAATACCTTTAAAAAAGTAAAAGTCCCCAAAAGCACAAGAGATCCACCTGGTTGTATGTGTGAATCCCTTTCTCCAATATTCATTGATTCAACAAATATTTATTGAGCATCTACTACTATATGCCAAGCCTGGTTCTAAGCACTGGTGGAACATAGCAAAGAACAAAAGAGCCAAAGTCTCTGCCCACATGGAGCTTACATTCTAAGGAGGAAGAGACAATAAATAAATGAACAAATAAACATGTATCAGTTGGTCCAGAGGATAACAGAGACACCAGATAATAATTATGCAATTCCTGGCCCTTTTCGAATAAAGAAATAATAAAGCAAGGTAAGAGGGAAAGGGAGTGCCAAGAATGTGTGTGCTAATTTAGGCAGGATAGTCAAGAAAGGAATCTTGATGCGGTGATATAACAGTTAATACCTGAAAGGTTTCTCCAGACTCTGTTTGAATACTTCCAATGATGAGAAACTCATTATTTGCTATTGTTTAATAGTACAAATGGATAGCCTTTAACCTTTACAGTCAGCCAAAGTCTGCCTTCTTCTAACCTCTACCTCCTGATCCTTGGCATAATATATCTAATCTCTCTAAATATGTCCCAAATCCCTCAACTGCTAATTTGGCATGGTTATGTAATAAGGTACCTCCCTCCAGTCATGCTGGCTACTGTTCTGGCCACATTCCTCTACAAGAATCTACTTCATTCTACCTAAAGTGTGTAACCCAAATTCCTAACAGCAACAGTCTTTAGACCAGAAATTCCACTCCAAGATTACTGTTTGGAAAGTGTTCCACTGTGGAGATGTACCATAATTTACATAACTTAACAACAGTATTTGTTAAATGCTATTAATGGTCATTTAAGTGTTTTATAATATTCAATGATATCTTTGTGCACACATCTTTTATCACTTTTAGTTCCTAAGAGTGAGATTAATGGACAAAGAGCATACATATTTTATATTTTGATACAATATAGTTCCTGCCAATAGTACACAGAACTACGTTTCTTAATTCTTGCTAAAACTGTTTGAATAATTTAAATAATTTTGATAAATCTTATCAGTGAAAAAATTGTATTGTTAGACTTTTATTTGCAATTCTTTGATTACTAATAAAATTGAAGGCTTACTAGTCAGTTTGTATTTTATTTTTGCCATTTTTCACTGAGATATTCTTTTGTTTTCTCACAGATTCTAAAAGTTCTTTATAGATTAAGGACATTTGTATTTGTCATATGTTGAAGACATTTGTCTCAGTCTGATAGGATTTGCCCTTGAATTTCTCAGTCTTTTCTTTTATGGCTTCTTGGTTTTCATATCATGCTTTCTTTACTTCAATATTTTAAATTTTAGCTCATGTTTTCTTCTAGGATTTCTCAGGTTTCATTTTTTTTTTTTTTTACATTTAAATGTTTGATCTATTTGCCCTATTTGTGAGACAAATGAGGCAAAGATACAGCTTTCCTTTTCACCTTTATCCAATAAATGTGCTTCAACATCACTTATTGAAAACCATCTTTTCCCCACTGATTTGAAACGTCACCTTGATGATATATTAATTTCTTATATACACTTGGATCTATTTCAGGTCTCTATATTCTGTTCCTCTTATCAGTCTATTCCAGTACCAGAAGTACTTGGTTTCATATAATTTCATAATCAACTTAGATACATGACTGAGCAAGTCCATTTCATAAGTCATACCCTCAACCTTATGTTTTCTTGGCCTTTTCAAATGATTAATAAGTTGTGGCACATCTAGCATGAATAAAACCCAGTTACTCTAAAATATCCAAAGCTCAGTTTATGAGATACACAGTAGTTCATTCTCAAAACATTGCCCGTAGGTCTTTTAGATCAATAGCTTGATATTTGTTAATGGATCATCTAAAGATAAAACACCAAACCAAAACCAGAATTTATGACACTACCTGTCTTCCCAGAACAAATCCATCCATTTCCCTATCTCCTATAACATCATGCTCACACCTTTACTTTCACACTCATCACATTTTATCATCATAATAATTTATGTAAGCTCTTCACAGATAGGAGCTATCTTTTATTCATTTTTTAAAATCATTGCTGTTTAACACAGTGCCTGAAACTTAATAGAGGTTAAATAAAAGTTTAGTGAATAAAAAGAAGCAAGCAAGTAATAGTTCTACTCTTTTGTGGACTAGTAAATTTACACCTTGGGATATTAAATTTAGTTCCGGGAGCTATACTCTAAGAGGGATAGAACAAACCAAAGCCTAAATGGTGACCTAAGTGGTGAAGGAACACAAAACCATGTGACCTGAGGGCCAGCCGAAGAAACAATGAACATTTAGCATGAATAAGAAAGCAAAATCTCAGAGCTATTTCTTCCTCCATCTAACAAATATTTATAGTGTATACCAAAGCACTGTGTGGGTGCTGGAGATGCAACCATAATCAGAATACTGGTCTTGCCTGCATAGAGCTTCAGTCTAATGAGGGACAGAGCCGAAAGAGTCAACTCTTACAAACTGTGGTAAGTGCTCCGCTTGGAGATGAAGGTGCTCCAGGGGCACCTAGAGGGTTTGTGCAAGGATTCCCAGAGGAAGTAAAGTCTAAGAGTCAGCCAAAGAGGAAAGTCAAATTTTTTCCCCCAGGAAGAAAGAAAAGCATGTATAAAGGCCCAGAAGTGAGAAAACGCAGTTTTTAAAATTGAATCTTTTGGTATGGGTACTGGGTGGAGTTTAAACAAATAGTTTAGCAAAGAGGTTGTAGATAAAATCAGCATTCATGTATCAGAGCTCCTCATACACCACTTTAATGCGAAGAGAAATCATTGAAGGGTTTGGGGACAGTCATTCTGTCTACAGTGTGAAGAGCGGACTGGAGGAGGGTAAGGCTGGAGGCAGGAAGACTAGTTAGGAAGCTGTTCTAATAACCTAGGTATTAGATGATGGTCGCTCAAACTAGGGAAGTCACAGCGTGGCAGTGAGAAGGCTGTCTCTAGAGCTGCTTTCTAATAACTAGAGGCCAGTGAGTAAAAAAATTGGCTAAACCTACTACTACTCCATATGGCCCTAAAATTATGACTAACAGAATTTACAAAGAAACAGATATTGGCCCAATAATTATGTCTAAATATGACATGAGTTACCTAAGGAGGTTGTAAGTTCCAACAACTTTGAGGAGTTCAACACAAGACAATTTATAAGAAATTCAAAATGTTGAATTTTGAAATGCTGGGCCAAATTAGATTATTTTGAGGCCTCTTCCAAACTCTGAGATTCTAAGAATCTACTGAGTTTTATTTCAATTTGGTATTTGGGGATGCTCTCTCTGTTTTATGGGCAAAAGGAAATATGTAGGACTAATTTATCAGAGGATATGCCTGGCTGTGCTACCTTTACTCCAATAAGAAAAAACATACTTTCAAATTTTAACATCACTTTGTGTACTTTGTGTTAAACTGAATATCCACTTTTCACAGTTCCCTGTCAACAAAATAGGTCACTGTAATATACCTTAAGTTGTCACTGAACTAGAATTGTTCTTATCATAAGCAACAAAACCAAAAACAGCAGCCGCCATCACTGAGTGCCTGCCATTCGACGGTGCCATCCATACTATGTTCGACATCTCCCATATTCACTATAACCTGAAAAGTAGGTTTTATTTCCATTTTAAAGATGAGGAAATAGGCTCAGGAAGATTAAGTAATTTTCCTGAGGTCACAAAACTGGTAAATGGGGAATAGGAATTTGAACCAAGGCCTGTCTGATTCTTACGTCCATGTTTTTTCTAACACACAATAGCACCTCAGAAAGCTTGAGGAAAGTTTTAAGGAATAATAAAAAGTGACTATCATTTATTGTTTATCAAGTGCCAGGCACTTTACCTGCATTATTTCATTTCATTCATTTCTTCAGCTCATATTCATAGAATGCTTCACTTCAAAGAATGTCACAAAATCTGACTTAAAGTCTGAGGATAGTCACTGAACAGGATGAAAATAATAATCCTCCAAAGTTGAAAAGTATTTGAGTGTTTTTAAGATTTTTTCACATCCATTAGCTCATGTAATCTTCTTAATAACCCTGTTAAGCAGGCAGAATGGATTATTATCCCCATTTTACAAGTCAGAAAACTAAGGATCAGAGTCACAAAGTTACTAAGTGGCAGAGCTGGCTTTCAGAGAACCCAGGAGTTCTACTACTTTACATTATCTTCCTTGTGGGCAATGAAAGTAATATGTTACTGGAAGAAAAGGTAGGAGAAAGCAAATAGACAATGATAATAACAGAGCTGAACATATGAAGTTGCAGTAACAAAATATATAAAAATACTCGAACAAAAATTGATAAAGGATATCAATATTCGGGTAACATTTAGAAGTATTTTAAAGACCTCTAAAAAGTTAAGACTGATGTTTATGTAGAAACCCTGAAAGCTGATTGAGAAATATTAATATTAGTTTTTGTTCTCAAATCCTAGTTCTAAAGTACACTCTGCAGGGATGAAAACCAAATGCAATATTAATCTGACTTTTGTTATTTGGTATTTTAATATTTTAGTTTTTATTTAGTTAAAAAAAATTACAAAATCTTTAGGTTTAATTTCTCATGAATAATTTATTCTGGGATAATCCCACCAAATTCTGAATTATGGATGGTGGGGGTTTGTTTTAGCTCTGGATTTAGTGATTTAAGAAGCTATTTCCAGTTTGGTTCAATTCCCATCCTCCTTTTACTCTATGTTAAGTCTCCCCCACCCCCACTTTCTGTTGGCTTGGTCTGTTGGCCTCCTGATAAGGAGGCTTTGACATGGCAGCTGAGATGAATTACACCAGCTCGTTAGACACACAAGAGCACAGTATTCACTAGTTTATGAGACAGAGACACATGGAATTCTTTTCCTACTTACAGTCTAAGCCCTGACTTAGTAATTCCCCTTATTTAACAGAAACACAAGAAAAATATCTTACCTAGCTCCAGGAAGTCAGTAGCTTCTATTAAAGAAAAAAAATGTTACAGCATAAGTCATCATGACAAATGTACCAAAATGATAGAAAGGTGAAGTTCTGGGGTAAAATTAGGGAGTTTGAGAGTTTGGGCTTGAGAGTTTGTCTAGCCCATTTCTGTCATTTCAAAAGATACTGCGTTTAGTAGTAGTAGGTGTGGAAGTACACTACGCAATCCTGCCTTATTCCCAAGTCTAAACTCTCCAAAGCTAGGGCCGTCCAGAGAGGCTAAGCAACTGTACCTAAAGCTATAAACTAACTTGGGATTATCAGTACTTCAAATCTAAGTTTCCTGATTTCCAGCTCAACACAAAGCAGATTGCTTTTGACAGATACCTATATAAACAACAATATTTGCTTTTGTTTTAACCAGTGAGCTCTTTGTACACTCAGACCTCTAAAAGCAAAGGTTTTATGGGAAGAGACATCAAATAAAAGTTTAGTGTGCTAAACAGAGTTTTTTTCTTACCTGGATACTGGGATGCAGACTCTGACAGGTGACCATATTTGTGTTTTCTAACATCACTCCAGTCTATTTCTGTGGGAAAAGAGAGGACAGTCACGTGCAAGAAAATACAAGAGTCAATACTTGTCCAATTTAGCAGTATGTATCAATGGTTTTTAATAAAGTAATCTACTCCTGAGACTTTATTCTAAGGAAACAATCCAAAACACAGAAAAAAAGATTTTATTTTAAAAGCTTAAATATTGTTTAGAAATTTAATTGTGTGCGTATGTGTGTGTGTGTGTGGTGGGGGGAACAGACCTAAATGTTCAAAACAGAAGACTGATTAAGTTACTGTAATACATTCACTTAACAAAGTATTTTCCAGCTGTTAAACTTTTTACAAAGGCTGAACAGCAAAATAGGAACATGTTTAATTACGTTATCTGGTGAAGTTTGGGATCAAAAATTATATTCATGAAATAACAATTATGTAAAAAATGAAAACAGCACCTCTGTCCTGAGCTGAATTGTGCCCTCCCCCGCCCCCATTACGTTGAAGTTGTCACTCCCAAGTACCTCAGAATGTGACTATTTGGAGACAGGGTCTTCATGGAGATAAGTCAGTTAAAATGAGGTCATTAGGGTGGGCCCTCACACAATATGTAAGAAGAGGAAAGTTGGACAGAGATAGGTACATGATGTGAAAACAAAGGGAGAAGATGGACATCTATAAGCCAAGGAGAGGGGATTCAGAAGAAAACAACCCGGCCGACAGCTTGATTTTGGACTTCTAGCTTCTAGAACTGTGAGAAAATAAATTTCTGTTGTTTAAATTACCCAGTCTGTAGTCTTTGTTATGGCAGCTCTCCCAAACTAATACAAATTATCATTAGAAACAATTATTAGAAAAAAAAGTACACACAGCAAATATAAACAACTAGTTATCTTTGGGTGGTGGTACTGTTTTTTCCCACTTTCTATTTTCTAATCTCATGTAGTTTCAAATTTTCTATAAAGAGGATACATTATATAATAGAAATACATTTTCCTTGTTTGAAAATTGAGATTCATCTACTGACCATCTACTGACCCTACCCATCGATCACACGTCATGTTTTCACTTCTCTTCCTACACAACCCAGATTCCATTGTCCCTCATTAAAATCGCTCCCTGGCAAACACACTTAACTCCCTCTAAGCCTTAATCCTAACTCTGGGTAAAGTCACTTATCCACCTATACCATGCCTACCCCAACAGCTCACGAGTGCTGAAGAAGAACAAATGCAAGCTTACTGGTCTAACTTTACATTCCTGGCCATAATTCTCAAATGCTTCACACTACTTCACAATGTCTAGAAAGCACACCACATTTTCCTACTAAGTTTGATTTTCCACTTTCCAATGAAAACAAACAAACAAACTCAAATTCCTATCCTTTTCTCTCTCCTTATACTCCAAATATTCCCTCCCTCATTCACTCTTAGGAGGATAACTTTAATTCAGGATTCACTGAGAGAACAGAAATAAAGGATAGGAACGTTCTATATGCCACTCATATCAGAAAGGTACACACTTGCTCTTGTTTAGTGGTGTATCCCCAATGCACAGAATAGTAGCAGATGCTCAGGTAACGTTTGGTGAATGAATGAAGCTCCTCATTCATCCTTCTTTCTGACTTCTCTCCTGTTGCCTGTTGCTGCGGATGAAGTGTCTCTGTTTTTATCAAAAGCTAACCCTCCATTTACGCTCCAGATCCCATTTCCTCTCATCCTCTTAAGAACTTTACAAGCATTCCCCTTCTAATCGGTTGCATCAACATTCTTACTACTCCATCATCTCCTATCAAAACAAACATACAAGACCCCAAACAACCCCCCGCCACACACACAACCCTCTTAACCCCACATCTATCCCTCTGCTATAGCCTGTTTCTCTGCTCTCCTTCATGGGAAAACTTATTTTAAGAGTTGTCTATAGTCACTTCCTCCTCATTTCCTCACAGTATCGCCTCATTCAAAATAGGGTTTTCTGCTCACCGCTCCATTGAGATTACTCCCGAATTCCTATTTCCAGCACTGGCTTCTTCTTGGAACTCCACACTTACATATACAGTTACCTGGAGTCCATCTCTACATGGTTATCAATCAGATATTTCAAACTGTTGAAACAGTCTGGCTAAAACAGAATGTCACCTCTTGCCAACCTGTTCCTCTTTTTGTCTTCCCCAAACTAGTAAATGGCATTTCCATCATCTAGTTGCTCAAGCCAAATATCCTTGAAATTATCCTTGATGCCTCCATTTCCTTTACAATCACATCCAATCCATCAGTTGTTCTGCTGGACCATATCCCAAATCCACCTACCGTTCTTAATCCCACCACTCTTACTCCAGTTCAAGTCGCCATTACTTCTTACCTGGAACATTGCAACAGCCTGCTAATTTGTTTTCCTGTTTCTACTCTTGCTCTACTTCAGCCTATTCTCCACATAGAGGTCAGAGTGAGCATTTTAAAACATAAAACAGCCTTCCACTGAGTTGAGGGTGCCTTACAAAGCTATGCAGGATCTGGCTCCTGCCACTTCTCTGTTTATCTGTTATGACTTTTCCCTTTTCCACTACACTCCAATCACACCGGTCAGTGTCCCACGCCAAGTAGGTGCTTTCTGTCCTGGTTTGATGTCTGTCTCTCCAGTAATCTGCCATGTTTATTCTCCTCTAAATAATTATTAAAGATTACCAAGTTGGTCAGGCTTTAAAATTGCTGACAGACAAAAGATATTTGGGTATCATAACTGAATTTATGTTAAAGCTTTTTCGCAATTATTTTATAATTAGAAAGAATGTATTCTTAAAAATTAAATACCAATATATAGTCTATTCATATACAAGTTTGTAGTATTACATCACTTAAGTAAAGCTGAGCTACCAGTATATATATTAGGTTGGTACAAAAGTAATTGTGGTTTTTGCAATTATTTTTAACCTTTTAAACCGCAATTACTTTTGCACCAACCTAATAAAACTAATTCAGGAAGCCATGATAAATAAAAAGCAGGCTGCAAGATCGTTAATAAATCAATATTTAAAAGGAACCAATGCAATTTAGGAAAAGATATGCTAGTAATGACAAAAAAATGAAAGCCAGACTTAATGGCAAAGCAAAATAAACAAAATGATTAATAAACTTAACTGGGCAGAAAGGCATCAAACCAAAATGCAACTTAAGACAATGAAAAAGGAACTTCTGAAAAGAAATATTTGAAATTCCAGGCATAAACTAGTGGAACCTGGAAAGCAGCACCCAAATAAGAAAAGGAGACAACAACTACCTCGCAAAATGCTTAATTTTTAAGCATCACCATACATTCCTCAGTAGATTAGAAAATTGTCCCTGTATCAATTCCTAAATGAATAGAATACAGCATGTGAGAACTCCACACTTTTCAAAGCATTCTAATAATAATGGCCACATTTCAGAGTATATATTATGATATGTAGCTATAATTTTGAAATTACTAGTTTTGTTTTATCCCTTTTCCCTTTCTTATGTTTCTTCTCTGGTAGTCCCTACTCCAGTTAACAGTAACAAACCAGAAACCTGAAATCCTCCTTAATTGTCTGTCTCCCTTGCTCTTCAAATCAATAGGTTATCAAATTCTACCAGTTCCTCCTCTAAAATGACGACCATCTCCTCTTCTCTTCCACTGCCTCGGTTCCTATTCTAAGTTTAAGATTTCATTATTTCTCACCTTGACCAGTAAAAACAGTTACTTAATTCCTGTCTGATCTCACCCCTTTCCAATCCATACTTCGTTATTAATTTTCTAAAATACAAATAAGATAAAACTTGTCATTACCTCATTTAAAAGTCTTTACCGATCAAGCCCTAAACTGTATCCAAACATCATAAAGATGTCACAGTCGTTCATATCTCTGGTCTTACTCCTCTTTCTCTATTGAGGAGATTCCTATTTATTTCTCTATTATGGTGAAGGAGAAATATTACTTTGCAATAACATCCCCAAGCAGAATACAGTACTATCTCTACCTCCTATTTCTGTGCCTGTCACAGAGTACCAGAGCTAAATATTACTAAGTCAGTCAGTCATTCCTGGGTCTTGGCACACAGCAAGCACTCAAAAAAACAAAAGAGAGAGAGAAAAGTTTGTCCTTTTTCCAAACTCAGAAATAGTTATACAATGAGAGAAAAATTACAGATGTTGAGAAGTCAATACTTAAATGCACGCTTTCATCAAAACAGTTTTGACATAGAGATGATACTTAGATACAGACGTGTAATAAGGCACTCGCCCTTCACCCTAGAAGAGGGAGAAAAATGCATAATGGACAGTGCCATGTTGGAAACTGTCGTTCAGTGTGGCTGAAGCAGAAGGGGGTATGATAAGAGAAGTCAAATGTGGGCACTGTCAGTGGCTACACTTTTTCCTATAACGGAGAACGCAGATCTACAATACGCAGGAAGTCAATGAGCAGAGCAGCAGAGGTGACGGATGGAAGAGAGAATATGGCCTATGAGAACCTTGGTTCTGGAGGCCCATTTACACCCGTGCTTTTCATATGGCTTAATTGTTCAACCTCCCTAGCAATGAAAAGAATCATAAGTATTTTAGATGTAGAGACAAAAGAAAAGACCTTAGAGAAAATATCATTTTAGTGTCAAGTGGAAGAGCAAGCCTGACTTAATATCAGACAAGACAAATCATCCCACCTCAGAAACTACGCTTAAGCATAAAGCGATTTTAGCTTTAAAGATTTCTGCTAAGGTTTTTAGTTTTCACAAACCTCAAATTTTATTTAAAATCTAAACTCTGAATTTTATATTTTTCTATTTAATTCAACTAATATTATTAAAAATAGCACTATAAAAATGGTAAGAATGCATACCTTCCAGAAATGGCCACCCATTTTAAGGACATTTAAGTAAGATAATATAATACAAAATGTCTAGTATGGTGCCTAACACAGAACAAATTCATTAAATAGGCTTTTCTTTCTTTCCTTTCTTAATAATAATCTCTAGTGTAGTTGAACTATTATAGAAATATTTTTAAATATTTAAAAAGCAAAACTTCCAACCCCCTGTCATGACCTGGAAAATTCGTGTTAATGACAATAAGGACATTATGGCTAAAAGAAAAGACTAATGAGTGATCTAATTAGTAATGAAAAATTCCTTAAATTCCGTCGTTGCTACGGCTTTTAATCCCTCTACCTCCAAGATAGGAGGGTAAAAACATATTTACCACTAGGCTGCATAGTCAATGAACTAAAAACTGGTCAAGGAGTTAAGAGGTTTAATTAAATATTTATTCCTGGATCCACCAATATCTTGCTCTGATCTCTCTGACAAGTTAGTTTCTCTGTATGTTAATTAATTTCTCTATCTATAGCATGGGTGTGGGAAGAAAGGGAGATACTTATTACCCTGTAAAGTACTGAGATTTTTTAACTATCAACAAGTTAGGCAACATTGTGAGAAAAGTAGGATAGTCAGATACTTTTTTTTTTTGCTTATTAGAATATCTCAGGGTTGGACAGTACCTTATAGCAAGTACCACAGGTTTAATTTAACTAAGCTTCAATATCCACAGAAATAAAGCAGATGGATATTTGTTATATTCGGTCCCATGCAAATATTGAATATAAATATAGTTTTTAACTAACCAGGTTAAGCCAGAAAATCAAAATGTACTAAAAAATCCATAACATGTTGTTATGGACTGATCTGTGTTCTCACAAAATCGGTATATTAAAAGTCCTAATCTCCAATGTAACTATTTGGAGACAGGACTTTTAAACAACTAACTAAGATTAAATGAGGTCATGGGGTGGGGTCTTAATCTGATAGGACTGGTGTCCTTACAAGAAGAGGAAGAAACACCAGCGGTATCGCTCTCTGTCTCTGTCTCTCTCTCCTTCCACAAACGCATACAGAGAAAAAGGCTAGTTGAGGACACAGAGAGAAGGTGCTGTCTGTGAGCCAAGGATAGAGGCCTCACCAGAAACCAGCCCTGCTAACATCTTGATCTTGGATTTCCAGCCTCAGAAACTGTGAGAAAATAAATTTCTGTTGTTTTCAGCCGCCCAGCCTGTGGTATTTTGTTACGGCAGCCCTCCCTGACTAATACACATGGTCATAGGACAAATGAAGCTGCAGCAATTCTCTGAGAGTACTTCATGCAACATTAGTCAGTTTTCTAGTTGCTCTAAAGAAATTTCACTCTTTCTTTTACCACAGTCTGATTGGTGGTAAAGTAGAGCAGAACAAAACAAAATACTGAATTGAAAGTTACAATTTTATTCTGTTTTGAATCTCAACTCTATTTTTCCCTTAAAGACTACTTTTCCTTAAAGACTTTAGGCACTGAGCCTAAATTTCCTTATCAGTAAAATAGGAATGGTAATCCCAGTGCTACTTGCTTCACTAGGTTGTTGTGAAGAACAAACGAAAAAATGGCTTTAAAGGTGTATAATACAGATAATCGGGATTATTAAGGACAAACTTGCTGTTCACCACCTTTCTTAGAGGCAAAACTCAGACCGTGAATAATACAATGTACATACTTACAAAAAGGACATTAGAATCTCCTGTTACTAGTTAGCCCCTAAGTATTCTAATATTTATAATTTGAGTAACTACTCTAGGAATATCTGCTAGAACTACTTCTACTTTACTTCTTCTCCCTTTGGCTTCCTCTCACTGTTGCCCGTGACTTTTAAAAATTAGGGTAATGTTATCTTTTGAGGGGGTAAGTGAACGTGCCTGTATTTATTTCAAAACACAGTAATGAAGGCTGGAGAAGGAAGAATGACCTGAATTCTTCCATTTTCCAGAGCCCTGAAACATTAAGAGAGTAGTCTCTCATATCCTCTATGATTTCTGAGAAAAGTGTGTGAGAGCATAGACTAGTAATATCTAAAGCAAAGCTGTCCAACAGAACTTTATGTGATGATGGAAAAGTTCTAGATCTCCACTGTTTAATGGGTAGCCAGCCACCAGCAACATGTGCTTTATTCAGCACTTGAAACGTGGCTAGTGTGACTCAAGAGTTGTATTTTTAATTGCATTTAAATTTTTATTAAATTTAAAAAGACACACGTGTCCAGTGGCTACTGTACTAGACAGTGCAGATCTAGCAAATGTAAAAACTCTGATATTTCTAGAAACGATTGAGAGAAAGAAAATATGTAATAGAAAAATCTACAAGGCTATGGAAGCATCCTTTCAAAATGTGACAAAACAATCAGAGCAGGTCACACTTTGAAGCAAAGAAAAGTAGAAAAAAATTCTTCATATATTGTGATATTAAAAATTCAGTTGTAAATTATTGCTTATATATTAAAATAGCAATGAAAATTATTAACATTAAATAGCATTATTTTTAAGTGTTTACTATGTGCATGACATTGTGCTAAGAATTTCATAAAAACCATCCTGTTGAAACCTCCCCAATACAATACCACTTAGTATGGTATCATTACCCCTTTTTACAAATGAGGAAATGATACACAGGGAGGTTGAAGAAGTTTCTAAAAGGTTACAGTCAGTAGGAAAGACAGGATTTGAACACAAACTATGCTCTTAACAAGACTGCCTCTCTCCTTAAAACAAATAAACAAACTCATGAAAAAGAACCCTTACAAATGCTTGTAACATAGAAATACCCACCTTGGGAAGAACTATAACCAGATGTGACTGTGGATAGTCTATCCATTTCACTGCAGTACAAACTGAAGCACTGATGTGTATTAGCTTGATCTGGACACTGAATAAGATTAGGCATAGTCTATCCCAGAATATTTAATTTCACGAGGTAAAAATTAAACAGAGGATGTCCGTAGGTAGCATGTTTTAAATATTCCCAGAGCTTGGAAAATACAAAGGTAGTAATGCAGGCTTACATGCACATACCAATGAGAGAGAGGGAGGGGAGGAAGGGAGGAAGGGAACAGGGAAGAAGGATGCTTCCCCCAGAAATGAAAACTAGAAAATATAAAAAAGAAGCATCAAATGTACTTCTGAAAACCCATTAAGACAGAACCCTTTCAGTGTTAGATAACAGTTGTGGTTTTAATAAGCCGTAATCCTACGGCGATAAGCACAGAGATCAAAATGGAAATGCTGGGAGCAGAACAATTGCCTCCTCTGTGTCATGGAGGACACACCTCAGGGGAGGCAGAAGACAGACACGGGACTGGTCTCATGTCCATAGGGACATGCCACAGGGATGTGCCACTGATAAGCCACTCTCTCCTATTAACAAGTATTCCTAGGCTCAGCTGATCCTTTGCCTCCAGCTCTCCTTCATTTACTTTGCTCCCGTTAGAGAGAAATGTGATGAGATGGTAATACTCCTCTGGGATTGGGGGGGAGGGGAAGCAAGCTAGGCAATCACTTTCTCAAAGAGAGCAATAAATCCTGTCTTCTGCATGCAGCAGATGTGAACAAAGAAGATGAAGCAGATCTCTCCTTGGTGATCATGCCTCCCCCACTCCCTCTATAGCAATTACACATCTCTGCACGTGCACAGAGAAGAACCACCAGAGAACATCAATATTTCCTTTAACAAGCAAAGCAGCTAGCAATGAGTAGCTGATGAAAACGCACAGAAGCCATAATTCCCTTTGTCTTACAGGCTGTCCGAGTAGACTTCAGCTGTGTATAAGACTTACCCTTTCCAGAGGCTTACAGAAGTGTGATCCAGAGCATAAGAGAAGCTAATGCCTTTACGGTGCTTCTAGCCCATGCTTCTTGAACAGGGAAGAAGTTTATTTGCACCAATGGTGCCACATCATACTTCCAGGCAGGTATATATGGATCTGATGTCATGAAATAAGTAGCCTGCACCACCACCACCACCACCACCACCATCCTGCTCATTTGGGTCAGCACATTTCAGAAGTAGAGTTTTATGTTCAAATCTAGGTCCTATACTCTGAGTGAGATACAGACACACAATCTCATTAAAAGGAAAGCAAGAGGATAGTGAGGGTTTAAGAAACTAGGGAGGTTTAACCAGGGGAAACAGCAGAGATGTGTGCAAGTATCTGGAGTGTTCTCCTACACAGGAGAGATGAGATTTGCTTTATTTGTTCAATATTACCCCAAGGGAGAGAACTAGGACTAGTTGGTGGAAGCTACAGACAGATAGGGTTCAGCTTATTACTAGGAACTTTCTGGCAGCCAGAGGTATCCAACAGTGGAATGAACTCTCTGGGAAGGAAAGATACGAATCTGCCATCATTGAGGGTACGGAAGCAGAGGTAAGATAACCTGGTGGAGATATTAAACCATCAGGGGGAACAGGAAGGCCCTGAAAACCCAAGATCCTGTAATTTAAGGGGGGTATGGTTTCATCCTTACTACACTGTGCAACTTTAGGTTTGTGGCGTGGACAGTGTACACACCTACAACACCGACTCTCTCTCTGAAGGCTTACAGAGCGTGATATGGGGGCAGAACAAATTAGCATCATCCTCATCACCTTCTTCCCCTTCCGCTTCCTCCTCTACGGCCCCTATTAGCACTCTGGTAGGCACTTTACATACCTGATCTCTGACTTTTGAAAGTCAAGTTCCAGCTAGGCTACTGTGAGACTCTGAGCCAGTAACACATCATCTTTGGTTTTTAACTTTCCTCAGTTGTAAAATGAAGTGTTGAACGTGATCTATAAGGTCCCTTTCAGGTTCTATCACATTGTAAGTCTATGGGGCAGTAGCAGCAGGGGCCCAGCTCAACTATTTCCTCTGTATCCCCTACAACTTAACCTGGCAGATACTCTGAAATATCTTCCATCTTTGAAATAATGAACAATGGGTGCTGCCTTTATTTTACACAGTAACTATAGTCCCAAAAAGTGTAAATGGAATTTTTAAATAAAAAATGAAGTATATTTTGAGCACACCAGGATGGTTAGTTGAAATTATAGTTGGTTATTAAAATTATAGATGGTTAGTTATAAAAGTAAATCCAATGTCTGCTGTAAAGTAACTTGTTCTACAAATTCGAATTTTATATACTGGATTTTCTCCTATACTACTTTGTTCTCCACTCAAATCAACCATGTCAAAGCCACATTGGAGACCTTTCCTTTGTGCTTGGTAATCAGTCTACTGGTATACCAGAACTACAGGTTTGTAAAGAATGTTAAAACTCATTTAGTTCAATACCTCCTCCTCCTCCTCCCTCCAATTCCAACAATCCTAGCTAATGCTTGAAGCTTCTTTCTACCATCTCTACCAAGTCTTTGCTTTTCCTTCAGTGAGGAAGATCCCACATCTCCCCAGGAAGTTCCTTTCACTCTTGGCAGTGGATCTTGGTCTTAGGGAAGTAGTTCTCAATGCTTTTTGTATCTCAGTACCCATGAGGCAATCCCAGCATACTTCCATCAGTAATAGTAGTTTCATACAAAACCAAATTTCTAATAGAGGTTCTCTCTCTCTCTCTCTCTCTCTCTCTCTCTCTCTCTCTCTCTCTCTCTCTCTCTCGAGAGAGAGAGAGATGGTGATGAGAGAAACTTTCCCTTTTCATTTGATATACTTCTGTAGGCAATTTTTTCATAGTACACATATATTACTTTAAAGCATACATCATACTTTTTTTTTTTTTTAAAGTAGCCCAAGGGGATAAATGTTTACTATAGCAGTGATAGGGAAGTGGATGAGAACAAATCCTCTTAGGGGAACAAAACAGAATGAGAGGGAATGGTGTGTGTGTTACGATTTGACAACCTCCAATGACTGATATGCTTGGGTGCGAGAGGGGGAGGCAGGGCGGTTTGAATTGATTGTAATATACTTGGGAGGAGATTGAATGCCACCCACCTCTTTGAAAATCACTACTAATCACTATCTCAATGGAGTATGCCAGTTCTTCAGGCATTTCAAGGCAGATTTTATGTGTGCAAAGAAGGTTAACAGCTTTCCAGTCTCATCAAGGTTACACTCAATGACTAACTGTATAACATGTCTCACCGTGTAAGGCATCTGCCTCCTTTTCCCTCCCCTCTGCCTAATCCACAGTATACTATTCTAACTGGGCTCTCTGCCTTCCAGCATTGCTCTTCTATGGTATGTTCATTTTTTCTTACTGTGATGGAATAGCAAGCATACTCCCTAATTACTCAGACTAATTACCTTACTCTAAGCTTAAGGGTGCTTTTATCAAATATCCCCAGATTTCCCTCCTTTATTATGAAAACTTTGAAGCCAGACTGCCTGGGTTCAGATCTGGTTCTATCTCTTACTAGTCGTATAATCTTAGCCAAGTAACTTGACCCCCTGTGTCTTGGTTTCCTCATTGGCAAAATAAAGACAATACAGCAATTACCTCATATATCCTGTTTCCCCGAAAATAAGATCTAGCCGGACAATCAGCTCTTTTTGGAGCAAAAAATTAATATAAGACCCAGTATTATGATATGATATATGATATGATATGATATGATATGATATGATATGATATGATATAATGTTGCGGAAAACAGCGAGGACCGAGAAACTCAAGCGGCACGCAGAGATCAGGGCGAACACAGCTTTATTTCACCGGCGGGCTCAGCGGGATCGTTCCCAAAGACTGAGCACTTGCTGGGGTCGGGCATTTTGGTTACATACCATCGGGCTTTCGGGTTTGGGGCGTTTGCGCCATTGTTATTGCAGTGCTAGAGGATTGGTTAAAGCTGGCCAGGGTGCTGGGAAGGTCTCTAATGGCTGTGATGGCTAGATATTGATCGGACAGGAAAGCCTCTAATGGCTGTTATCGCCGGTGACTACTCTAACGTGCTGGGAAAGTTCCTAGCGGCTATGGTCGCTGGGAACTGCTCTAACAATAAGACCTGGTATTTATGATATGATATGATATGATATGCTATGATATGATATATGATATGATATGATATAAGACCCGGTCTTATATTACAGTAAAATACGACCAGATCTTACATTAATTTTTGCTCCAAAAGACGCATTAGAACCGATTGTCCGGCTAGGTCTTATTTTCGGGGAAACACAGTAGCTGCTGGATTAAATTGGATACACATAAAGCACTAAGAACAGTACTTGGCACATAGTAGACACTCCATCAATGCTAATTTGTACTGTTGCTTCCTTCTCCTTCGTCATCATCATCATCATCATCATCACGCCCTGCTACTACTTAGGAAACTATCTTACTACAGGCCCAGAATGTTCCCTTGATAATTTCTTTCCTTTGGATTTCTGTGTTCTTTCTTTCTCAATTCCAAGCATTCTTGACATTTCATCTCTTCAACATAACTCTCTCTGACAACTTGGATTGAAGTGGAACTTTCTCCCTTAGCATACCTCCTGTATGGCCTGTTTATATTGCATTATGATGCGTGCTCAGGCTTCATCAATTCAGGTTCCTTTTCTCTTCATACCTCTATTCAAAACCCACCTCCTAGCGCAGGGATTGGAAAACTTTTTCTGTAAAGGGCCAAGTGGCGCTTTTATGAGACATATGGTTTCTGTTGGAACTATCCAACTTTGCCACTGCAGCATGAGAGCAGCAAGAGATAACATATTAACAATGAACATGGCTATGTGCCAATAAATCTGTATTTACAAAAACAGGCAGCAGACAGGATTTGGCCTATGGGCCATCGTTTGCCAATACCTGAACTTGAGGAATCCTTCCCTAAGTAATTCTGCCTGGCTGTGATCATCCCATTTCAAGCATGTACTGTATTCATTTGCATATATTTATAAGCTTCTAAGTATTTTTATGTGGTCATTCTCCCACTTAACATACAGATCCTTTAAAGAAAGCTGTTCTTTCATTCTTTAAACAAAATGTATCTAAGCCTAGGAGTAACGCAGGGTATTAAGCATACAAAGACAAATAAGTCCCAGACTATGCTCACAAAGAACTCACAGATTAGTAGGACAGATAGTAATTCAAATGTACAATCATAATATAACATAAAATTTTGGGCTAACAGAGATTCGTTATACAAAGTGCTCTGGGAAAACAGAACGGAATGATTAACTTTGCTTCAGGAGCTGAGGAAAACTTCATGGAAGTGATGAAGTTGAGCTAGGATTATCAGAAGAAAGATGAATAGGCATTTTAGGCAAAGGGAATATGGTACAAAGGTACTAAGGCGTGGAAATGAACAGTATTCAGAGAGCAGCCAGCAGTGTATTATAGATGTACAAGGGTAGGGTAAGTTACAGAGACAAATGACAGGAACTGAGTGAGATGAGACTAGATAAGTAGGTAAGCAGCAACCTGTGAAGCTCCTCGTTTGCCATACTAATACAATGTTGAAGTGTTTGGTGTCATCCAAAGGATTATGTTAGACATTCAATATCTATCAAGATCTGGCTTATTTTAATGGTATTTTACATCTACATAGGGGTTTTAACTTTTTTTCATACTTTTACATACATTATTTCCAATGTTCATACAGCTTCCATACTTACATGCCTACTAAATTCTGATACAAATTATGAACCTGTGATGTAGTGAGAAGGGAAAGATTTAGAGGCAAAAGATCGAGGACTAAAATCTTGCCATTCATTGTAACAAGATTTTGATAAGTCTCTCTTTTTTTTAATGATGGAATAATGTATATTTAATCTTAAAACTATACAAAATACTTCTATATCTCTATAATAATTGTTCCTTGATTGAGGGTGGTCACTGGCAACAATAATTTTCAATGTACTCTGCTATGACTATAGAATATATAAGATATTTGACTGTTCATACTTTCTCCTTGATAAATGTTATGTAAAAGAATAAATGAATCCCTTAGTATATAAACCCCTAAATGTAATCTACCTTATTTACATTTTTAAGCATAATATTTCCATCCTACTCCCAAGTTAAACCTTCAAATACTAAGCCACTCTTGTGAATATAGGAGACCCTTAATAAGTGCTTGTTGAAATGATTTACATCTGAAAATATTCCACGATGTATTTGGAGCAATGTCTCCAAAAGGGCATTGTGAAGAATTCTTTCTCTGCAGCGTGATCCTCAAGTATGAGTTCCAGAATCACATACAATGGTGACACATCTATACTGTATTACCCTTTTGGAGACTTTAAAAGTGTTAGTTTATTTGGGCTTTGGTAAGTTTTTTTTTTCTTTTTAATTAAAGTTTATTGGGGTGACAATTGTTAGTAAAGTTACATAGATTTCAGGTGTACAATTCTGTATTACACCATCTATAAATCCCATTGTGTGTTCACTACCCAGAGTCAGTTCTCCTTCCATCACCATATATTTGATCACCTTTAGCCTCATCTACCACCACCCCCTTACCCTCTGGTAACCACTAAACTATTGTCTGTGTCTATGAGTTTTTGTTTCTCATTTGTTTGTCTTGTTCTTTTGTTGTTTTTGGTTTATATACCACATATCAGTGAAATCATATGTTCTCTGCTTTTTCTGTCTGACTTATTTCGGTTAGCATTATAATCTCAAGATCCATCCATGTTGTCACAAATGGTCCTATTTTATCTTTTCTTACCGCCGAATAGTATTCCATGAATAAGTCTCTTAATCCCTCATTGTTTCCATAAAACAGGAATAGTTATAGTACTCACTTCATAAGATAACTGTAAAGACAGTATGAGATAATTATGTGAAGGATTCTTTGCAAACCATAAAGAGCTGTATAAATGATACATGGGATTTGTTAAAATTGCAGGATAAGTTGGCAAGGGTGAGATTCTTTTACTCACTCTAATCACTTTTTGCAACACATACATTCATACACAGCCAACTCTCTATTATGCATAAACATAGATTCTGACCTTTTCGAGGATCTGATTTTTGCATGGTACCATCAGCTATACCAAATAGGAAATTGTTCCTCTTTAGCAGGATGGAGAAATCTAGAAGCAAAAGATAGAAAAAAATTATAAATGTGAACTACTATAGATCAAAGGAGACATGCAGTGAAACTCAGTTTTTATCAGAGGAAAGCAGCAGTCTGGACTCCCAGACTTGGTTCCCAAGGGCAGCAATTTGGTTAGGTTTCCAATTTCCAGGATCGGTCCCTCAGCTTTGTGGGTTCAGAATCCTGATTCTGTTAAAAACAGAACAGATTTTTTGAGGGCAGGTCTATAGGTCATTAAACAATGATGGACAAACTAGAATGTTAATTTATTAATTTACTGTGAAAAATATAACAGCCACATGAACTAAAATATTGTACACTAAAAACTACAAAGCTCTGCTAAAGGAAATTAAAGAAACCATAAATAAATAGAAAGACATCCCATGTTCATGAATTAGAAGACTAAAACTGTTAAGATGACAATTATACCCAAAGTGAACTACAGACTCAATGCAATCCCTATCAAAATCCCAATGATGTTTTTTGCAGAAATATAAAAAAGCTATCCTAAAATTCATATGGAATTTCAAAGGACCTTGAATAGTTTAAACAATCTTGAAAATGAAAAAACAAAGTTGGAGGACTCACGCTTCCTGATTTCAAAACTTATTACAAAGCTATAGTAATTAAAACAGTGTGGTACTGCCAATAAGGACAGACATACAGACCAACGGAATAGAACAGAGGGCCCAGAAATAAACCCTAACATGTACAAACAATTTTCGACATAGGTGCCAAGACCATTCATGGGAAAAGGATGCTTTATAAAACAAATGGGAAAACCTGGATACCCATATGCAAATGAAGTAGAACCTTTACCTTACACCATATACAAAAATTAACTCAAAATACATCAAGGAACTAAACATAAGAGCTAAAATTATAAAACTTTTATGAGAAAACATAGGGGAAAATCTTCATGACATTGGATTTGACAATGATTCTTGGATATGTCATCTAAACCACAGTCAACAACATAAAAAAAAAACAGATAAATTGGATTTCATTAAAATAAACATTTGTGCATCAAAGGACACTATCATGAGAGTCAAGAGACAACCTACAGAATGGGAGAGGATACTGGCAGATCATATATCTGATAAGGGATTAATATCTATACATAAAGAACTCCTACAATTCAACAAAAAATCTTCAAATAACCCAACTCATAAATGGGCAAGTGACTTGCATAGACATTTCTCCATTCATCTGTACAGATGGCCAATAAGCAAATGAAAATATACTCAACATCATTAATCATTAGGGAGCTGCAAATCAAAATCACAATGAGATACCACTTCACACCCATTTGGATGGCTATTATAAAAACAAACAAACAAACAAACAAACAAACAAACAAAAATAGTAAGTATTGTTGACGATGTGGAGAAATTAGAACTCTTGAGAATTGCTAAGGGGAATGAAAAACAGTGCACCTGTTGTGGAAAATCTCAAAAAGTTCAACACAGAATTACCATATGATCTAACAACTCCACTCCTGGGTACATACCCAAAATAACTGAAAGCAAGGACTGAAACAGATACTTGTTTGTAGCAGCATTATTCACAAGAGCCAAAGGGTAGAAACAATCCAAGTGTCCATCAATAAATGAACAGATAAACAAATACGGTATATACATACAATGGAATATTATTCAGCTCTAAAAAGGAATACAATTCTGATACTTACTACAACATGGAAGAATCTTAAAAACATTATGCTCAGTGAAATAAACCAAAAACAAAAGGTCCAATATTGCATGATTCCACTTACATTTGGTGACTAGAACATGAAAATTCATAGAGATGGAAAGTAGAACAGAGGTTACCAGGCGCTGAGCAGAGTGAGTCATGGAGAGTTATGATTTAATGGGTTGAGAGTCTCTGTTTGGGATGATGAAAAAGTTCTAAAGATGGATAGTGCTGGGGCCCACAAAACATTGTAAATGTATTTAATATATTAAAATGGTTAAAATGGTGGATTTTATGTTATGTATATTTTACCAGAAAAGAAAAGAAACAGGCAACAGGCAGATTTCCACCAGGGTTTAACAGTCCCATTCAACCATCTCACAATAGGAATACAAAAAGTTTCAGAGGGACTTTCAAGAAATTAACTCCTGAAGTTAACAGCATTCTGTTTCCTGGCTAATCCTAGATGTAACCTGCTGTCAACTTTCTTTATGACCTCCCATTTAGCATGTTTCCAAGCTGGTATCTTCTGATAAATACATCCTTTCTTTGGATAACATTACTCTATATATAGCAAGTGGTGCAGATAGGCTTTCGATTTGAATATTAACTCTGTACTAGCTGTGGAAACTTAGACAAGTTACTAAATGTCTCTGGGCCTCAATTTCTGTATCTTTACAGCAGAAATAATAGTGTCTACTCCAAAGGGATTTTGAGGCTGGAATGGCATTATCTATTTTAATGAATTAATATAAATAAGTATCTGATAGCTAGGGGGTTCCTCTCCACCTCCCTAACTTTTTGTCACATTACTGACCCCTCATGAAGCCAGTTCTCTGTACCCTGGCTCCAGGGCATCCGTGAGGTACAGTCATCACCACAGCTCTCTGTGGTTTGGAGGGCCTTGCTAGTATCTCTATCCGAAACTTCTCAAAGGCCAACGTCCAAATGACCAAAAGCAAATGTAAACAAATTCATTTTCTGCCTATCTCACAAACCTCTCCTTATACACTTCTATCCTCCCTGAGGCCAGAGACTGTCATAGGCTTATTTTATATTCCACAAATTGCCTAGCAGAAAGAGAAAATAACTTTCTCAATTTTTTAAATTGAATTTTCAACAATTCTAAGTTTTTTATAACAGGATCTTGCATAAATTTCCAAGTACAGAAGTTCTATTTCTATACTTGTAGTACAAAAACAGTAAGTATGGTTCTTTTGCAGCGACAAGAAACTAAGAAAAATATATAAGGTGTTACCGGGTGTGATAATGACCATTTCACAGCCTACTACATGATAACTGGCATGTACTAAAAGTGTCACAAATAACAGAGTAAGTCCAATATCCCACTATGAAAAAATTCAATAATGAAACTGACCCAATATAAGAAAAAATTATATTACACAAATCAGAAAAAGATCTATTTAATCTCCACTTAAAAAGCAAAACATCAAATCACACAATGATCAGAGAATAGCATCAAATCAATATTCACATTCCTGATTTTACTCCTAGACCACAGTGCTCAGACATTCAATTTCACCTTATCTGACTGACCGAAACTTCTTCAACTACACCAATTAGGATTATCATCAGTATATATTTACTAAACATGCCTAGGCATAAAACTGGAATTAGGAGACAAAGAACCACAACAGAACAAAGAAATTGAAAGGTTACAAGGAAAGGCTAGAATCGCTTTGTGAAATAAACTTTCATATTGTTAACTTATGGAACCATCATAGGAGAAGGGAAACAATTACGCGCTAGGTTCTGTGCTAATAAGCACTTTAAAATAACTTTTTTATTACAGTATAAGAATAAGAATATACAGTGTACAGTATAAAAATATACATTCTGAAAGGTACACAAATCATAAGTATGCAGCTCAATGAACTTTTACAGTGTGTCTCCAAACCAAGGAAGAGACGATTACGAAGACACAAAGTACTACTTTTGTATCCTCTCCCAATCATTACTTCACTCAAGAGTAAACATTGTCTTGACTTCCATCACTATAGATTAGTTTTGCCTGTTTAAACTTTATATAAATAAAATTATGTTACATGTACTCTTTTTTTAATGTCCACTGCCTTCCACTGAACATTTTGTTTGTGAGAATCATCCATGGGGCTCCTCCTAGGCATTTTTACCTTCATTACTTGATTTAAAGCACCCAACAATTCTGGCATTTCCCATTTAAGCTAAAAAAAAAAAAGCTGAGGTTCTAAAGTTAAACAAGATTAATTAAGGCATCCAAGGTCACATGGCTATTAAACAGAAAAGCTAAAATTAAAGATCATCTAATTTCAAAGTTCATGCTCTTTTAGCTCCAATATGCTAGCCTATTATATAGTTTAAAGGCAACATGAAGTCAATCCCTTCCTTAGTTTACTTATTATAGGCCATATATATGTAACCAGCAGGGGTGTCCAAAGTGCGGTCTGCAATCCATTGTTAATTGGCCCACAACAAATTCCAAAAATATATTTAGTTTACTTAAATAAACCAGGTGAGGCAATAGGTACTTCACCTCGAGTGAGTGAACCGGCTGTTTGTGTACTTTCCCGCATATGGCCCTTGGTGAAAAACGTTGAAAGAAGTTTAGAGTCTAGAGGCTTAGCAAATAGTCAAGTACTATGCAAATGTAAGAAATGATGATTGCCACAGGAAGGAGCTACCTATGGCAGTGGCTTTCAAACATTATTTGTGGAGCAGCTGGATGGCTCAGTTGGTTAGAGCCTGAGCTTGCAACAACAAGGTTGCCAGTTCAATTCCCACATGGGATGGTGGGCTGCGCCCCCTGCAATTAAGATTGAAAATGGCGACTGGACTTGGAGCTGATGGGCCCTGGACAAACACACTATTCCTCAATAATAATAAAAAAATTTTTAAATGAAAAAACAAATTGTCCCTATCTTAATTAAAAAAAAAAATAAAAACACCTTATTTGATTGTGGCCCACAGGCTTAAATCTAGGCATTCTTACAACAATATGCATTTCTGACAGACCTTATATTCTGTATTCTGTAAAAGTCATGTACTAAAAATGGGTTTGTGGGAAAAATAGGAACAGACTACTAAAAGCCCATGGAACTCTGTATCCTTTACACACACACGATGTGTGTGAGTCACTAACAAAAGGTTAAATGAGGCTCAACACACTAAATTAAAAAGAAGGAAGAAGGGCGCAATCCATTTTAGAATAATTTCCAACTAAAATGATTATTTTAAATAAAGTTTTAATGTGTAATGAATCAAACAAACCTGTAACTCTCCAGAACATTAAGCTTCTAAGTGACTTTCTTCCCCAAGGTTTTCTGGAGTGAAGATTTGAATGCATGCCACCATCTGCAGACGAAGCCACTTAATAAAAGCTTTTCATGGTGACAAAATTAAAATCTTAGCTCAGACTCATATGGCTTTGGGGACCCATAAGAGACTAATAACCCCTTTATCATTTTTTTATCTGTTCACACTGCCCAAACAGACCTTTGAAAGATGTCTATGCTACAACTACTAGAGATCTATCAGGTTCTGATAGGATAGAGTCCTGTATAGAAAATTACCTCCTTAGACAGAGCCCTGAGAATAGATGAAATCCTCATCTGCTTAGGCCACAGGAGACAGGTACATAAAGTAATTTGGGCTCACTGACAGAGCCACATCTATAAGCCATTTTGTAATCACCCCCACCACACACACACGCACACACACACAGTCTCAAGTTCTTAGCCTAAAAAAGGTGAGTTATGAATCCTTGGCATTATCCATGGTCTTTAGGAATCTCACAGAATTACAAACCTGGAACAATTATGGTTTCTTTGTACCAAGAAACTGAGATGCAACTTAGACCTAAACTTGGCCTGGTTCATTCTTTGTCATTGAGTAGTCACTTCCTCAGGGCTTCAAATTCTTCACCTGAAAACCAGGAGGTTAGAACTCTATAATGCTTTCCCAGGCAGTCCCATATTTACTACAAACTAGCTGCATGCCTGTTTCTTCATCATCCACATCAAGTGTCTGATTTTAAGGTTTCACAGAAAATCCTGTTGTTACTGAAATAAGGGAAATTTATCAAGTGATATCAGCTACTCAGGCAACTGTTCTGACAATCATTTCTGGTTGGGAAACTTTTGAGACTACCTTTTTCTTCATTGTAACAGGAAGGCCAGAGACTACAAAGGGGCTTCCAGTTGAAATGTTTTCTGTGAAACCAAAACAGTACAGCAATCTAAGGAAAGGGCTTTCTTCTCTAGAAACTGATTTTATTGAGAGGGCACAGAATAATCTTTGGGTGGTATAAAGTTAAGACATATTACAGATTTAAAAAAATCATTTGGGGGTGATACAGAAAGAATATATAAGCATGCCAAACAGCTAAGGCAGAAGAGTAGTACCATTTGCTAAGAGTATTTACTAGGAATCTTCTTTGTGCTAACTTGAGAATAAAGCCTCTTTTAAAAAGTCAAAAACCTTTGTATATAGCAGCAGGCATCAAGAAGCATGAGAAGAAAAAAAACATATGTCTAGTTTCACGTCAGAGACAAGTTTATGGTTGGTTGATTGGCTTTCTGAGTTTTTTGTTTGGTTTTGTATCCCAGAAATTTAGCCTTTAGGACATAAGATGCCTTTCTCAACTTCCTCAGATTTTGAACCAGGACTTTATCCCTTATTTAAGATCTACTTTAATTCTTCCTCATTTTAAGTCTCGGGTTCATTGGACCAGGATTAGTGGTAGACTTTATTTTAGAGAACAATTTTATATCGTAGTACTAGTTCAGAGAACTCCAGATAGTTATTTCATCAACATCATTGATAAGTGTCTAAGCTGTGCAATGCTCTTTCACACAGAGCAGTGATGCATACTTTTTTCCCACCATGACACACCTGAAGAATACGAAACACTCCTAATCAGTGGGGGCAGACTCATTAAAGGCACTGATTTTCAGCCAGAAGGTAAGAGGTAGGATTAATTTGATAGGGAGGGAGGCTCCACTGGGTGAAGGTGTTTTGGAATCTCCAGGTGTTTGTGTCGTTGGAAAAAGCATCTCCCTCAGTCCATATGCTTTTTCCACTGCCCTTCCTAAGCCCCAGCGTCTAGGAGTGTCATCCAACAGAAATATAATTTACGCCACTTATGTCATTTTAACTTCTCTAGTAGTCACATTTTTAAAAAGAAAACAGGTAAAAATTATTTAATAATGCATTTTATTTAACACAATATATTGAAATGTTATTTTAAAAGTGAATGAAAATAGATTTTTACATTAAGTCTTCAAAATCCGGTGTATATTTACAATTATAGCTTATCTCAATTCAGATGCTAAATTTTTATCAGATACTTGATTCAGATGTCATAAAATTTACAGTTAAAAAAGATTTATATATTGTTATTTAAAACATACTTAAAATTTTCCAATAACTGTACAAAGGATCAGTTTCTAAATTTAGTTAAAATTAAATAAGATTTACAATTTAGTACTTAAGTCACACTAAACACGTGGCTATTGTGTTAACCCATATCTTAAGGAAATAATAAAATTAAATATTAAGTACTTACTATCGTGTTTCCCCAAAAAATAAGACCGGGTCTTATATTAATTTTTGCTCCAAAAGACGCATTAGGGCTTATGTTCAGGGGATGTCATCCTAAAAAATCATTCTAGGGCTTCTTTTCCGGTTAGGTCTGATTTTGCAGAGAAACACGGTATGTGCCAAGCATTGTTCTACGCATTTTACTTGTACTAAATTGCTCAATTCTCACAACACTGTAAGGTGGGTACTATTATTATCTTCATTTTATTGATAAGAAAACCAGTACAGAGAGATCTTATAATTTGCCCAAAGTTATTCCATTAGTAAATGGTGGAGCTGGGACTCAAAGCAAGGTAATTTGGCCCATTTCTTGTTTCTGAGGCTTAGGGTTTTTCCAGGGAAAACTGGGCTACTTATAATACTAGGCCCTAGGAGTAAATGCAATCTTTTGCCTATGTTTGGTTAGAGGCTCTCAGCATTGGCTGACTTTATTAGATGTCCCTATCTTGATTATATGTTAATGTAAATTAGCTCATGTCACCTCCCCCGCCTTAAAATCTTCCGAAGGCTCCCCACAGCACTTAAAATTACACCCAATACCTTACCCTGACCTACATCATGCATGATCTGATCCTGACGACCTCCACCACGACCTCCCCCTACCGCTCTCATCTATTCACTTAGCTCCAGCCACATTGACCTTCTCTCCTCTTCATGCGTGCCAACTCCTTATTACTTTAGGGCCTTTACACTACCTGGAATGCACCACCTCATATTCATATGACTGGCTTATCATTCAGCTCTTAGCTTAAATGTCACCTCCTCAAAACTGCTGGTTGCTAGAAGGGTGGGGGGTGGGGATGAGGGAGAAGGGGAAGGGATTAGACAGCATGAGTTGGTAACTGCAATATTGCCACGGGGTATGAAAGGCAGTGTGGGGACTATAACCAATAATGTTGTAAAGATTTTGTTGGGTATCCGATGGGCACATGTCTTACTAGGGAGACCACTTCATGGACGGTGTAGATGCTTGACCTCTGCACTGTACACCTGAAGCTGAAGCTGAATGATACTGTATGTCAACTGTAATATATATAATCACAGGATATGGAGTATAGCATAGGGAATAGAGTCAGTGGAATTGTAATAGATACATACGATGTCAGAGGGGCAATAGATCGGGGCAGGGGGTTATCACTTTGTGAGGGGTGAAATGTCTAAGTATTGCATTGTTTTTTGCACCTCCTCAAAGAACCCTTCCCTGACCACTCAATCTCGTCACCTAGTCTCTCTTATCGTACCACTCTTAATTCTCCACAGCAGTTAGCACTATTTAATATTTTCCTTGTCTATTTATTTGTCTCCTCCAGCACTGGGATATCTGTATCCCAGCACTCGGAATAGTGCCTGGTATAGAGGAGGCACTCAATAAGTATTTTTGAATGAAACGAATGCTCATCATTAAGAAAAAAAAGGAATAAAATTCAAAAACTACATGACCAGAGCACCGTGGCTATTTTCTGAATTTAAAAAAGAATATATTTGGATGGTTTGTAATTTAGACTTAGATGATTTCTGAGAGAGAAAAAGTTATGGAAAATCTCTTAAAATGAAACAAAAACAAGCTGGGTCCTTTATCTGTAAATTACTCTCAAATCTGACAGAATCATTACCTAAAGGTAATGAGAGGATGAAAGGAGTTGAGAGAATATAATTTAGCTTTTCAAAGACTTTTCTGCATACAGTCCTCACAGCTTATTAAAGAAATCCACATAACACAAAGGCAAATTCTATCTGATTAAAACTCATTTAAAAGACATGCACTTGCAGACTGGTGCAGCCGCTATGGACGGCAGGGTGCAGGTTCCTCAAAAAATTAAGAGTAGAATTACCCTATGACCCAGCAATCCCTCTCCTGGTATCTACCCCAAAAATCTGAAAACATTTATCCATAAAGACATATGTGCTCCAATGTTCATTGCAGCTTTATTTACGGTGGCCAAGACATGGAAACAACCAAAGTGTCCTTCGATAGATGAATGGATAAAGAAGTTGTGGTATATATACACAATGAAATACTATTCGGCAGTAAGAAAAGATGAAATAGTACCATTTGCGACAACATGGATGGATCTTGAGATTATAATGCTGAGTGAAATAAGTCAGATAGAAAAAGTTAAGAACAATATGATTTCACTGATATGTGGTATATAAACCAAAAACAACAAAAGAAAAAGACAAACAAATGAGAAACAAAAACTCATAGACACAGACAATAGTTTAGTGGTTACGTGGTTACCAGAGGGGAAGGGGGGTGGGTGGTGGGAGATGAGGGTAAGGGGGATCAAATATGTGGTGATGGAAGGAGAACTGACTCTGGGTGGTGAACACACAATGGGATTTATAGATGATGTAATACAGAATTGTACACCTGAAATCTGTGTAACTTTACCAACAATTGTCAAACCAACACACTTTAATTTAAAAAAAAAGACATGTACTGAGATGACAAAAGAAGATATTAAAAATATGAGAAAGTACACAGCTACTTAGCAGCACTGGAAAACAGGGAAGAGTACCATCAAAGAATCAGAAACTTTGAAGAATTTCTGAAAAATTTCATCTAAATGGAGCTATATAATGGAGAAAATCAATCCATTGCTGAGAGTCTCTAACAAACATAGGTAAAGGATTGTGTTTAATCTTAGGGTGTACTAAACAGACCAACTATCTGGGGAAAAAACCCAAGGTAAGAAAAAAGAAATGGGAATTGATGGCAAGTATTGGTACCTGAGATTTTAAGACCTGTGCTAGCATCTCACTCGATACAAAGCTTCCAGCTGCAGTGTTTGCTTCCAGGCACAAAATGTACAATACTAATTTTATTAAAGTTTAAAGAAACTTTAAAAGGAGAAAGCGACAAGCACTACTATGAAGAATCTACTCTGAATGTGACATTGAGAAAAGATTAACTGAAGGCATTCTCAAGAAAATGCAATGGGATGAGTGTAGGAGCGCTTCTCAAAGCTGCGCTCTCTCAAAGCTCGACCTTGGGCAATAGTGGAAAGGTGGGTAGGGTAGAGCAGAGACCAAAGGAAAGAACAAACATTGTTTTTCAGCACTTTTACATATGACCATTTCATCACAACAAATATGAAAAGTAGATGATATTCTCTCTCTCCCTCTCTCTCTCATCACTAAGGCTCAGAGAGTACCTTAACCAAGTTACTTGGATATCAGTGAATATTAAGCCTGATCAAGCTTGGGATCAAAATATGCATATAGGTTTTAAAGTCTACCTAAAATATAAATCTATCTCTATCATTTATTTTCCACAGGTATCCAAGAAAGTGACTCTATCTCAGCTTTACTTGGAGAAGCACTTTAAATAACATGTGAAATACACTTTATAAAACACAATACTTTTGCAATATATAATACAAAATATAAATGACTTCCAATTTCAGTCCTTTATAATTTTCAGTTAACTGACTTTCATATTATTTTATTTGTATTATAGTTATTTATATACATCTTTTACAGTTCTTTTAGCACAATAAGTCCCTTGAAATTAATATGCAGATCTGATTCATTCCTACACGCACTGTAACAGTACCTGGTTAGTAGTTTAATGAAACGTTTGCTTACATAAAGAATGGGATCCTCACAGTAGATATGCAACGTGACCAGGACACTATTCACATTATCCTTATTAAACACTTGAAGAAACAGAGGCAGAATAAACTCTGATGCTATTTCTCAGCTAAAAAACTCATTTGTTGAGCTAGGGTTCCAGTCTTTTCCTATTGCACCACTGACTCAAAAAAGATACTAAGCCTGATTCTCCAACTGAGACTCTGGCAGGGTGTCCAAAGGAAAAAGCTTAGTTATTTTTTAAATGTTTGGAAAATCCTAAAATATGGATCTTAATGTGAATATAAAATATTTGTCAACTTTCTGATTTGTTTTATTGAGACAGAGTGGTAGAAGGAAAGTGAAAGTACTTCTTAAAAATCCTCAACTTGGTTATAAGTTACCTAAAACCCGACAAAAACGGAAGTTGAAATGTTAACAGCTAACATTTATATCAGTTCTTGGGAGCAATTCTATGTATATATTTCATATGATTA
Source organism: Rhinolophus ferrumequinum (assembly GCF_004115265.2). NCBI lineage: Eukaryota > Metazoa > Chordata > Mammalia > Chiroptera > Rhinolophidae > Rhinolophus > Rhinolophus ferrumequinum. The sequence goes on from NC_046292.1 coordinate 28,867,119, forward strand.
TCCATAATATCCAGTGAGAAATTACTATTATTCCCATTTCACTGATGAGGAAATTTCAATTAGAGAGTTGGGTGGTTGAACTGGGATTTGAAACAATGTAGGTCACGCTCTTTGCAGCATACCATGTTGTTATTACTTGCTTGCACAAAGCTAATCAATAGTCTTCTGATTGGTCTCTCCTAGTTCCATCCCATTATGTGTATGGCAACCAGAGTAATCCTTCAAAAATAAACAGTCACTCACGTCGCCTCTGTTTCAAATACTTCAACAGTCATGTAGCCAACAGAACGAAACCCCCCAGCCCTGGCACTGCATATACAGCCCTTCAAAACCCATAAACCCTTTAAAGTTTGGCCCAACTACTTCTCCGGCCTCGTCTACCCATCTTCTCCTTCTCTTTACCTCTAGCCCTAAGTTATTCTAAATGACCTACAGCCCCTCAGCTCCGCTGCAACTAAGTTCCTCTTCCCATCATACACTCAACTTGTCACCTTACAACTCATGCTTCAACATTTAACTCAGAAATCAATGTACCCTCAGCCTTCTTAGCTCTTTTCCCTAATCATTTCCTCTTCTGTGCTATATTGACATCTGGTTCATACTCATAGCATTTAAACACTGTATTACAATTACTTATCTACCTCCCCTCCCTATTTGGCAGTGAAGCCCCACGGGACGTCTTAGTCACCTTCACACCCCTCGGGGCTAAAATACTGCCTGACAGTAGCAAGCATCAGGTACATTTTTGTTGAGTTGAAATCAAATACACTCACTTAGAAAGTACACAAGTGTTAAAAAAGGATTTGGATTTTGCAAAATATACAGTTTCAAAGGGGGAAAAGAACCCAAAGTCCTTTAACTGAACCATGTATAAGAATGGCAGCTGCCCTGAAGGTCCTGCGAGCACTCTGTGCCCCAGCTGGGCTCCAGAAGGTTCATTACTTTCATATTACCACTGTGGCAATTTTTAATGAGCTCAGCGCAAGCAAGATAAATTGAAATGACAGCCCTGGCAACAAACATCTCTTATTTATCACCAGAACTAGTCTCTCACTAACAGTGCCATGGATAAGCCTTCTTCAAAGCAAAACAATATTTGTAGAGTATCTTCTAAGAGACCTGCAAACACTGACTGGCACTAAGGGGAACCCCCCAAAATATAAGTCCTCATTAGGACAGGCAAAGAATGTATTCTTGAAAAATAACTGAACAACACAGATGTCCAGTAGAAGCAATGATAAAGGACTCATTATGTAGTTCATCATTTATGGGTCAACTGCCTACCCAAGGGCTAACTGAAGTGCCACTGGCGCTCTTCTTGCTTCAGGTGTCACAACAGTATGCATGAGGAGGAAACCAAGAACCAGTACGAGGCATTCCGGCAGAAGGAAGGTCTGTCTGTAAAACTAAAGCCCTTACCTCTCCAAAAGTTTGAGGGCTTCTTGGTATCAAAGCATCCCTACCAATGATTTAAGGCTGCTCTTCTGAGATAAAGCCAAACGATAAGCTGTTGACATAACGAAAGTAAACTTTATAGCGCAACTAGACACAAACATGGTTGAAAAGAGAGAAAGAAAAATGCCAGGAAACCCTGTAGATACAGGGAGATACACACACTCCCTGTCCTTCACTGTATCCACGTAACACCCATTTTGGCTTCTTAGGGCTGCCTTAACAAAATGCGATCAACTGGATGTAATAAACAACAGAAATTTATCTTCTCACAGTTTCAGAGGTAGAAGTCTGGAATAAAGGTGTTGGCAGGGTCATGCTCTCTCTGAAGTCTGCAGGAGAAGATCCTGCCTTGCCTCTTCCAGCTGTGGCAGCCCACGGGAACTAATACAGATTTTGGTACTGCTGAGAGTGGAGTGCTGCTCTAATAAATACTTGAAAATGAGGAAGTGGCTTTGGAATTGGTAGAGAAATATTGCCTGGAAGAGACAGTTGGTAGAAATAGGTACATTAAAGGTGCTCCTAGTGAGGTCTTAGGAAGAAGTAATGAACATGTTATTTGACACTAGAAGAAAGACAATTCTTATTACAGTGGCAGAAAACTTGTCTGAATTGTGTTCAACCATTGTGTGACCTTGTAAGTGATGAATTTGGATATTTAGTTGAGGAGATTTCTAAGCAAAGTGTTGAAATGTGGTCTAGTTTGTCCTTGGTGCTTATAATAAAATATGAGAAAAGATAAATTGAAGAACAAATTGTTAAGTTAAAAAAGGAACCAGCACTTAGTAATTTGGAAAATTCTCTGCCTATCCGTGTGTTCTGGAAACAGGGTCAAGGGTGTGGCTGGACAATCATTTGCCTGACTCATGGATACAACCATCACAAAAGCTAGGAATAGAGATATGGTGTTATATGTACATACATATATACTATATATAGTCTTTACTTCATTCTCCATCATGACAACACTCCGTGTCACACAACGCTTCTGGTATATGGCAATTTCTGTCAAATAAAAACATGATGCTGTGTCCTCATCCACCTTATTCACTGGATCTGGCACCATGTGACGTCTGGCTCTTCCCCAAAGTCAAAATGATTCAAGACATCAAGACAGCCATGACAGGGCAACTAAAGACATTTCGTGAAAGAGGACTTCCAGAACTGCTTTAGAAAGTGGCAAGAATGGGATAAGTGTGTTTGAAGCAAGGGGGAGTATTTTGAGAGGGATTAATAGCAATGTGTCTTTTACTGTAATACATTTTTGTTTAAACATTCACTGTATTTTGTGATCACACCTCATATATATGTATACACATACATATATGTATGCATGCGTGTGTGTGTGTATTTATCTAGAAAAGATCTGTGGAGGATCCCTCTTGTAAGATGGTTTGGACCCCATGAGTTGCATGGGAGACTGACAAGGTTTGGAGGATTTCATACCAGCTGACGGGCTGCCAGCCTAAACTAGAAGGGAAAGAGAGGGGGAAAAAATGAAGGAAGAGTAACACCAAGGGCAGCACCACAAAAGCAGATCCCTGGGCCAATGGGACCCTGTTGGGAAAAGGGTGGGACTGCCCCAGAAGGCCAGAGGACAGAGCATGGAGCCACAGAGGATTTTCCCCAGGCCTTGAGATTGAATAAAATTTGCCCTGCTGGGTGGGTTATGAATTTCCTTTAGAGTAGTGACCCTTTTAATCCTTCCATTTTCTCCCTTTTGTAATGGAAATATCTTTCCTATGCCTGTCCTACTATTGTATCTTAGAAGCAGATAACTTATTTTCAGGTCCACAGACAGAAATTTTTTTCCAGGATAGACCATACTAGAGTCTCACCTATACCTGATATAGAACTGACCATATAATGGAAGATTTATTTGTGGGCTCTCTATCCTATTCCAATCTATACGTTTCTATGCCAGTACCATGCTGTTTCGATTACTGTAGCTTTATAGTATTGTTTGCTGTCAGGGATCATGATACCTCCCACTTTGCTGTTTCTCAAGATTTCTTTGGCTATTCACGGTCTTTGTGATTCCATATAAATTTTAGGATTAGTTGTTCTAATTCTGAAAAGAATGCCACTGGGATTTTAATAGGGTCTGTGCTTGTTATTTCTTAATATGTGTTTCAGACGATCAGACAAATTGGGGAAATACTAGCTTAGGCTAAAGTTTAACTAACATTCAACAAGTCTGGTTGAGGAGCCCATAGTATATGAAATGGCAGTTGTTATTTCCCAGTAATACAGAGGAAGGACAATACAACAATATTTATTTAAAACATACTACGAGTCTACCACTGTACCAGAAAACACCATGGTATACAGTGGGCACTAAAAGTTTAAGATGTTGCTTTGCCTTCCAGGATCTGTGTTCTTTTAATTTGTAGAAAAAGTAAAACTTAAAATACATCAGGACTGCTGAACCTGCCTGATCAATGAAATAATCTAAGGATCTTTTTTGTAGATCAGGGATGGCAGACATGGGATTTAAACCCCTATCCATCAGACAACAAATCTATTTCCAAAATACAGTTAGTGTAAAACACAGTTCCCTCTCAATATAAGGTAAAGGAGCACATACAAAAAAATTAGGAATAATAAAAATAGTCCATTAATCCAAATTTGAATTTAACTAACAGATATTGAGTACTTACAATGTAAACATTTACTGTATTAGACACCTAAATATTGATTTTCATTAATAAATGATAAGAAAACACCAGGAAATTAGTTGACATTTCTCTTTTCAGCCTAATGATTTATTTATATGCCATCAGTAAGGGATTTAACAAATTAAAAGAAAATTGTTAGTACTGAGAATAAAGAAGCCCAAAAACCATTACCTAACATTTCACCAAATTCAATTAGTAGTTCTCAGGAAGACAACTTTGACATGGAAGTGTCAGGGTCAGCATAGAAAGAATCTATTTGTTGGTAAGGTAGTTAATCGAATTCAGCCCAAACAACCAATTCTTGTTTATTCATTATGCAAAGTTGCCTTGAGTAATTGAGTGTTGTGGAAATCTGAAGGCTAAGAGTTGGGGAGTTTGAAGAGTAGGTTCTGGGCCAATACTGAAGCAAGAGAATTGCAAACTCTACTGGTATTTGTTTAGTAATATGTCCTAAGCTTTCTGTGAGAGGACATCTAGGGTCATTAAATATTTACAGAAAGATTTCTGTGAGTGGTTTCCTTCAAATGTAGGTACAACTAAAACTGATGATGAAGATATACTTAGTAGAAGTATACACTGTGATTAAGTGATTTCTCAAAGTTTTTTCTTAAAACTAAATCCAAGACTTTTAAACTGACCTCACTCCAATAATCATACTAATCTCATAAAGCATTTGCAGAAAAAATATCCAACTCACACTCATACACAGTGGTAATACCGTGTTGCCCCGAAAATAAGACCTAGCTGTACCATCAGCTCTAATGCGTCTTTAGGAGCAAAAATTATAATATAAGACCCAGTATTATATTTATTTTATTATATTATTATATTACATTACATTACATTACATTACATTACATTACATTATATTATATTATATTATACCCAGTCTCATATTATAGTAAAATAAGACAGGATCTTATATTAATTTTTGCCCCAAAAGACCCATTAGAGCTGACTGTCTGGCTAGGTCTTTTTTTCGGGGAAACACGGTAGGTAGTAGCACTTTTTTTAGTGTCACACAAATAGATCAAAAAAATAACACTCCTTTGTGACCTGAATCATTTTTGTTCAGGACTTAGTCACAATCCTTCCAAATAATTGAACTGTGCTTTCAGTTAACGAGCAATATTATGTAGTAAGACTTTTTTACATTTGTTGGAGTCCTCTCTGTTGACTAGCAGTTGGCATATTTTTGTCATCTACATGTGTAAGACCCCGAGGTGGAAAAAGTTTACGTGACATCTATCTAGAATACACTTTGGCACATGAATCTATCAACAGATGGTAACTTGTTGGTACCATCAAATGAGTCAACCAAATTGGGAACATTTTATGAAGAAATGTGCTTTAATTAAATCCCAAAGAAATAGCGTGTAAAATTATTTTAATTTTATTATAACTTTTCAAAAATATGGTTTTATTTTAGAACAATTTCAGATTTACAGAAAATCTACAAAGATAGTTCAGAGTTCCCATGTATTCTGCACAGCTTCCACTATTATTAACATCTTATGTTAGTATGGTACATTTGTTACAATTAATGAATCAATATCGATACATTATTAACTAAAGTCCACATTTTATTGAGAATTTCCTCAGTTTTTACCTATCCTTTTTCTGCTCCAGGACCCCATCCAAGAAAACACTTTACATGTAGTTGTCATGTCTCCTTAGGTTCTTCTTGGCTGACAGTTTCTCATATTTTCCTTGTTTGATTACCTTGGTAGTTTTGAGGAACAGTTGTCAGGTATTTTGTAGAATGCCCCTCAACTGGGACTTGTCTGATGTTTTTCTCGTGATTAGACTAGAGTTATAGATTTGAGGGAGGAAGACCACTGAAGTCGGAATACTTTTATCCCAACTATCTCTTGGATAGTCAGCTCACTGAGGGAAGCAACCACGTCTTAGTCTCACCTTTGTATCCTTAGCAGGTCGCCGGCAAATGTTTTGATTAAGGAGGAGGAGGTGGGCATACATCAAAGGTTGAGAGGGTACAGAAACTTTGCAATTTATTAAAATATAAGCACTGATCTTAACAAGGAAACTGTTCGTACAAATTAAAAAATACTCGTGACTCTGATTCACTAAAGTGTTTTATTTGTCTATTCTAGGATCCTTCCAGTTTGCCTACATTGTTTGGTGAGATGGGATATATTCAGTACAAAGAAAACAAAGTCAATTCTTACAAGTAAACCTTGCTTCCTATAGTGGTAAAGTTTCGGAATTATATAACACAGCTTGTAGGGAGGGTACATGGTGAAATGGAAAGGGCATTAGGGTTAATGTCAGGCTGGTCTGGGTCTGAAACTGAGTCCTCTCACTTATAACTTGTATGATTTGGCAGATATCTGGTGGATGAGAACAATATGTGTTTGCATGTTACAATGTATCTGATAGATACTCAAAAAATATTATTCCTTTTCTGAGCATGGTATGTTGCACAGAGATGGTATGCTTTAAAATACATCCTGGAATAAGGCAGGATATGTATAAACAAACAAACAGAAGATGCCAGTTACTTTTATAATGAATAAATTCTAAAGCAAGTTCACATACCTTTATGTTTTTTTAAGTAGTTAATGAATGCCTGACATATAGCAGCCACTCAAGTGGTTGATGATTCTCCCATCAGATTTCTTGAAGAAGAATCAAGAGAATCAAATTCCAGTTTTTATGACTTTGGACAAACCATGTCCCTTTTTTAGGCTTTGGTTTCTTCACTGAATAACTGACCTAATAGTCACAGAATTTGAGAGTTGGAAGAAATCTTAGAAGTGATTAGCTGCTACAACACCCCCTTACCTAAGTCACAGAGCCAGTGAATGGCAGATGGGGACTTGAATTGGGACTCAACCACCAAGCCATCTTTCCACATATCATGCTGCTTAGAGGGTCTTTCACCTTCTTGCCTATAAAATACTGGAGAACTACTGATCTTTAGACTATCATCCAATTCTGAAATATACTAAATCAACAACAGCCTATGTTCTATCTTTATTAAAAGCAGAACATACAGAATAAACAAAATTGTCAATATTAATCCTAGTTAGCATTTTAGAGAAACTAAAATAAATATAGACAGCAGAGGATTAAAATTCTTTCACTTGTGTTGATATATCAAATACTTAAATATAGTGAGGATCTATTTTGAATAGTTTCCCTGGCTCCATCTTCTCTATAATTAAATGGAATTATAATCATTGGCCCAACGAACTGGTGGGCCAATTCAGTAGATTGAATCAGTACTATTCTGAGATATCCACATCTTTATTATCTTGGTATCCCTTACTGTACCTAAGAGCATGATTTTTTTGTTGTTGTTACCCAATGGTCTCTGTAGTATTCCTACTCTATCTCCTTAGGAACTTTCATTGCTGACTCGTCCTTCCTTTTTGAAACTTAACTGTTTTTCCTTGGCATTCAAAACACCACTTTCTCCTGATTTTGCTTATTCAGTGATTCAGAATATAGCTTATTAGCCAAGAATATAGACTTTGGGCCTATAATAGAACACCAGAGTTCAAATCCTGGTCCTACCACTTGTTAACCCTGTGACCTTGGACAGATTACTTAAGTGCCTATTTTCCCCGCTGGGATTATCTGTTTTTATGTATATAAAATTGTATAGTAAATGCTATACAGATATTTGCTGTTATTTTTGTTCCCAATCTTAGTCTCTTCCTCAACTGCACTTCTCTGACCTCTACCTACTCCCGCTGGGGGATTCCATCCATTCAAAGGGGTCTTTACTTCTGTCTGGAAGGCCCTCTTTCTTCTCCTCACTCTCTATCTAGTAAATTCCTTCTCAACCTTTAACATCCAGTTTAAATGTCATTCTCTCTCTCTCTCTCTGGAGCCTTTCCAAAGATTATCTCCATCCTTCTGCCTTGGTAGTCAATTTCTTTGTGTTCCCAAAGTACTCTGAATATATTTCAATGAGAATACTTGTTTTATTAGATTGAATGAGGTTGAGCCATTTCAAATTGCCTGTATTGAACAATTTTAGACCTATAAAAACAAAAATTTTGCATGATTTACCCTAATAACATCTTTATATTTCTGCTACCCTCTTTCCCTGCATTATATTCATAACAAGAACTATATGCAATTATTCCTCAAACATGCATATACAATACTTCAAATATATAAAACGGTATAAAGAATAATGAATAACACCCATATAGCCACAAACTAACGGAAAAAATATTTATCAATAAAATTAACAGCCTGTGTGCTCTTCCCAGCATTATTACCAGTCTTTTCCCCCCACCCTACCCTTCAGAGATACACCCTACCCTTAACTGGTATATATCATTACCACGCATTTCTTGTGAGATTCCCCCACGTTACTATATAGATCTAGTTCACTCATTCATTCTCATTATTGTATGCAATTCTATTAGGTAAATATACCACAATATTTTCATTCTTTTATTGTGAGACATTTGGACTAATTTGGATTTTCTGTTACACTCATAATAATGTTGTATGAATATTTCTGTATGTCTCTTTTTGCATACATTGGAGAGTTTCTAAAGGGTATTTACCTAGGAGTAAAACTGTTGGATAGTAGGCTAGATGCATCTTAGTTCTAATAGATATTGACTAGTTGTTCTTCACCATGGCTTTGCAACTTGTATTCCCATCAACAGTGTCGAAGAGTTCCCTTAATTCCACATTCCCACCAATATTTGGTATTATCAGATTCTTAATTTTCGCCCATCTAATAGGTGTGAAATGACATCTCATTAGAGCTTTAATTAGCCTATAACAAATTACTGGTAAATTAGTAATGTTTAATTACTAATAAACATTTAAGTTGCCTCTTTCATGTCTTGTCATTTTTCTATTGATTGATCTTTTTCAAATCTATGTGTAGGAATCCTTTGTTATTACAGATAGTAATATTTAGTTATTATGTGCCACAAATATATTTTTTAATTCTGTGGTCTGCATTTGCATTTTTAAAATTACGCATTCATCTTTACCACTGTACATAGCACATCAGTATCTGCGGAATGAATGAGTGAAAAACTGAATACACATAAATTAGACAACATTTTTAAGTTCCTACATTCCCTTGTTTTGGAATTGTGACCCTCTATGCCTATTAGGCTTTATAAACTTTTATATTCCCAAATTTATTTTAGAAATTCATTTATTTTTAAAGAAATAAATTTAATCTGGTTTGGAGACTTTCCGGCAGTCCCTTGAGATAACTGGAGATAAGACAGAGGACCAAAAAATCAGAGTTAGAAGTTTAAAATTCTCAATCATCTAAGATAAATTGGTTGTGTACTCTCTTTTCAAATATCTCCAAGAACAAGTATGCTGGTTCTCATGTTTTCTGCTACACTTTACAGGACATAATGACTAAATAGACTTTATTTCCATGATGTTTGAATGCCCCAAAGGAAATTCTACATAAGCATGAGTGTAAAGCAATTATAAGAAATAACAAAACACTTAGAAATGTGCTTATAATACACAAGAAGAAAGAGGTTTAGTTTGGGATTTTACCCAGACAGGACAGGACAACGGAACAAAGGAATGGAGAATAACGGCAAAAAAGAGAATGAAGTAAGTGGTAGACTAAGAAAATTGAGCTGGATAGGGAAGGAAGTAAAGATAGGCCTTGATGAGGTCAAATAAACAGGTCTAGTGGGGACAAAGGTCAGGTAAAAGGAGAAATTGTGAACAAAGCTGTATGTCTTCATTCATAATTTCAGAGGTGCGCCATTTTTGGGCGACAATAAGGCCTATGGTGTGACTTTGGGAATTGATTTCCTAAAAAAATGATCACAGAAGAGGCCACTGTGTTGGAGAAATAATCTTCCATATGAATATTGAACTTACTCAGGATGAAGACAGAAATTAAGTTGAAGAAGACTGTGTGTGCTCTGTCCTAAATGAGACAAAAGATCTATACAAAAGAAGACGAGAGTGGTAGAGCCTTTGTGCCAGAGAGCACAGGGGATTTTAAGATTTGGAGATAATGACCTAGAATAGTGGTATGTAAAAAAACTAGTCATCCTTATCTCTCTCCTTTTGCACAGCAGTGATGTGGGAGCATAAGCTGCACCCAAGACATATTGCCCTCCATGGCTAAGGAGAGAGCCTGGCTTCCATTTAAGCCAGAACACACACAAAAACATCCAGTAAAATGGTTAACAGTGTAGGAGTTTCAGAGAATGAGTGGAAAGGTTTGAGAGGGAGCTCACTGCAAGCAGGGTTGGGAGAGAGGAAGAGGAAGCCGAAACAGCACGAAACAGCACGGGAATAACAGTATATAGCAGGAGACAGATGATTAGAGGTCTGGGGCAAAGATAACAGATGATAAGATCTGCTGGGTTTATATGGCCGTAAGCTTATCAAAATAATTAGTTCTAGCAATTCCCTGGTAGCTAGGGAGTTAGCACTGAGGCCTTTGCAATAGTGTGGTTAAATTCCTTCATTTACAGATTTGGAGAGAGGGGGCCGACATTTGAGCACTTAGCATGTAACCAACATTATGTTAAGTGCTTTACACATACTGTCTTAGTTAAACCTTACACCTACCTACGCCTTCCCTCGTTTTATAAAGGAGGGAGCTGAGGATCAGAGGCAAGGTGACCAGCCCTGGATTATATAATTAATATTTAGTGATATTGAGGAGCCCAGACTTCTCTGCAAATCGAAATCAGTACAGTAGTATAAAAAAGACAGAATTTGAAATCGGACCATTTTTAGTCACTTTCTACCAGAAATCTTATATGTTCTTTAACTCCACTAAGCCTACCTACCAAAAAGGTTATTGCAAAGATTAAATCACAACTACAAAACACATTTTAGCACTTATTTTTTTAACCTAAAATTGGCCTACAGAAGAACTTAATTTCCATGTGAAATTTCTTACTTGGTTTACTTCAAACACGAATCCAAAGTTTCTGAATTAATGGTTATAAATTCTACAGATAGGAAACTGAGGTAGGGAAAGAAGATGTCCAATCTATACCTCTCCAGAACCTGGAATATCTAGAGTCAAGTCCAAACTCCATAGCTGCAGGTCTTTAATACTATGGCCCAACTCATCTCTCCAGCCCCATCTCAAACTACTGACTTACACAAATACAATGCACCTGTGGCAACTACCCATTTTTAACAAACACATCTTATACTTTCCCCACTTTGCATCTTCACCTAAATTATTTAATCTACTGAAATTTATTCTCCAAGGCCCAAATGAAATTCATCTTGAGTGTTGATGCCTAACCTTGTTTCCAAATGTTTAAAATGATGGCTCCTCCCTCTGAATTCCTACATCTCTTTACTGTTAACTCCTTTAGAGTACTTATTGCCATATAATTTAGGTAAAGAATGAAAAAAATTTCATTATCTGCCAGCAGAGCTGAGGTTCCTTAAAGGTATTTGGAAAAGAACATCTACTTTGCATCTATGAAGTGCCAATTGCTTTTCTAGTTTATGTGTGTGTGTGTGTGTGTGTGTGTGTGTGTGTATGTATATATACACACATATATACATACACACACACACACACTATTTCATGTAATCTTTGGGACACTCTATGAAATAGGAATTTATTTTTTACAGATAAGGACAATGAAAGTCACAGAAGTTAAACAATCTGCTTACAGTCCTAAGGCCAGTGACAGGGCCTAGGCAGATCTGATTGTTTCCTATCCACTCATTGATCATCAGGAAAAATCCTCCATTGCCTTTGTCACTAAGCATTAGCAGAAAGGATTTGATATAGGGTATTTGCCCTCCTACTTTCCAAGACTAAGAACAGACTCTTCAGAGCAAACAGAATGATTAATATGAGTCCTGAATAAAGATGAAGAGATCAGAAGCTTGCTTCCAGGAAGGAAAAGTCAAAATTCATTACTTTTCCACTCTCGTGTTTAAAAACCCCTCCTTCTTTGAGGTTTATACCATCTGGCTGTACTGCTCTCTACCCTTCTCCTCATCTGTCATCCACCATCCTTCTGATTAATCCCCTATATTCACTGCACCTGGGTCACAATCTTCCTCTCTTTCCTACATTCCAGCATCCCACATCACTTCACTATCCGCACAGAAGACTCATTAAATACCATAGTTCCTTGTCATACTCAGCTTCCCTGACCTGTGGACCCACACACAGACTAGCCGTTGTCTAGAACAGCTCCAGATCAGACCATTTAACTTCCCCTTCTAATTTAATATTCCACTTTCTGACCATAACCTCCTTTTTTTCTAGTTTACTTCCACCACATTTGCTCATGGATCTAACTTAAGACATCGTAAAATCTTCAAGTCCAAAACTGAACTCATTATCCAGTGTTTCTTGTCTCAGTTAATGTCCCCACAATCCCCCTAGTATCCAAACCAAAAACCTTAGCATCACGCTGGACTGCTCATCCTCTCATCTGCACATCCAATCAATCATAAAGCCATCATTCCTTTCTTCTTACCCTCATGACTACATTTTAAAAATGTTATTCAACCATGTCTGATAAAAGCCTTTTAGTGATTTTTAAAAAATCATTCACTGAATTAATTTCAAGATACTTATGCATATAAGGTCCACCTAAAGCCTCTGCTTGTATTTCCAGCCTCACAATTTACCACTCGCATCTTCACTGTATTTTCTTAGCAGTCCCAAACTGCCTGTGGTTCTCTATGCAAGCCATTCCTTTTCTCACATTGATGCCTTTCCTCAGGCTGTGTTCTCTGTTTGAAGCACACTTTTTACTCATCTTTGCCTGACTTACTCCTAGTTACCATTTAAGATTTGGGTCAGGTGTCATCTCTTCCCAAGGCTTGTCCCTCAAGTCCTAGGCTAGCCAAAGTGCCCTCACCTGGGGCATTATATGCATAACTCTTACCTTTTATTCTGAGATGTCCTGTTTTAGCATCTAATTTACTAGCTGCACAAAGATTGGAAATGGATCTTATTCATCTCTGTATACCCAGTTAAAGCACAATGCCTGACACACAGTACACACATAAACGTAGATAGAATAAAGGTTAGAACATGTTGAACTTAAGTTTTCAGTGGAATATTCACACCAGTTCTTTCTCACAGTTTTTAGCATTTCCTACCATTAACTTTAAGTCCTTTGAAAGGAAGGAACCAGGGCCTTTCCTGGCTCTGTACAGTTCGATACAGAATGGTGTTACATAAATTTTTATCCAATTTACATAAAGGGCAACAGCATTTGCATAAACATACCAGAAACCAACATTTGACATGTATGCTACAAATTTCAAAAACACTGAACAACTTAAAAAATGAAGACGTAAGAACAAAGATAAAGAACGGATTCTGACTGCTCTTATGTGCTTGTCTATGTCATAAAAACAGTGAAATTTTGCTGAGAATTTGAACAAGATACAAGAGATTGGCATTTTGTCTTCAAGGCCATCACAGCTCTGATGGGCTTAAAAATTTACTACAGGGTTGCTTAGGCAGAGGTTTAGGACGTTGCTAAAAGACCCTTTTTAAAAACTTAACACCACATACCACGGATAAGTGATTTGAAAAGCAAGTAAAAAATAATACTGGTAAGTGAGCAACAAAAAAATGTTCTTTTTCATTGTAATTTTGGGCCTTCTGCTGGCAGTTAGAAATAGAGCATAGATAGAGTTCAACGTAATAAAGCATTTCCCTTTCCAGCTAAATATTAAATTGCAGTTTGGCACCAAAACGGGTCTCAATCCTTTTTCAGAGTAAAAATAATAAACCCTTCTATTTGTATGGTGCATTGTGACACTTTGAGATACATTAGCTCATTTGATAGTGTTTACAGACATTGAAAACATGAGGGAAAACCCAAAAATTTCCACAAAGTAGGATCTCTCTTTTTTTTTTAACCAACAGTACAAGATTTTTTTAAAAAGTTAAAAACAGTACAGAAATAAGGAAGGAATAATTACTTTTTATTTAAGCAGGACAATTATTTGGGGCCAAGGAGCTTCTTGGGGAAACTTAATAGGTTTCGTCTCCTCACTCACATTAAGAAGCTCTCCTTTGAAGGGGACGGGGCAAAGCAGAGCATATTCAGAGACCGCATCCGAGAACCACAGCACAAGAGAATCAAGTAAAGGAACTGGAGTTAGTGACGACAACACAAGGCTCCAGGGACACGATTACTTTCTTCAGGTAGCTTAAAAGGGTGTCCATAAGGAAGAATGGCAGATAGCTGCTTCTTTCAACCAAAAATATTTCTAAAACCAACGCAGTCTAGGACCAGAATGGGTTTCCTTGGGAAGAGATCAGTTTCCCATCACTGGAAGAGGTGTTCAAACAGGTAGGTTAAATTATTAGGCTAGAATTTGGGATTTTCAAAGCTACCCTGTTTCCCTGAAAATAAGAAATAGCCAGACAATCAGCTCTAACGCGTCTTTTGGAGCAAAAATTAATATAAGACCGGGTCTTATGTAACACCCGGTCTTATAGTAAAATAAGGCCGGGTATTATATTACATTACATTACATTACATTACACTATACAAGACCCGGTCTTACAGTAAAATAAGACTGGGTCTTATATTAATTTTTGCTCCCAAAGACACGTTAGAGCTGATTGTCTGGCTAGGCTTATTTTCGGGGAAACACGGTACTTTGGCATGGGATGAGAGAAAGAGACCCTAGAAGACTTTAAATTCCCTTCCAGACGCCAGATGTTTTGGGGTTCAGCCATCTCCTGGAAACTCTTTTTCATTCCTCTGGGGCTGGCCCACAGCTGTGCCCACGTGTCTAGCCCTCCTGGCAGCTTGCTCACCTGGGTGCCCAGCGGCTTCTCTCCACCCCCATCCCACGCGCACCCCCAGAAGTCTGAGGTTTGAAACCTGCTCTCTCCGCCCGTTTCCGGAGGCACACGTGAGTTGTCCCCGCGCTGCTGGAGCCAGCTGGAGGATCGCTGCTGACAGCTCCGAGCCCTTCGCGCCCCGGACCTTCCGTTGAGCCATGTCTCCCGCCGACCTCGGTCGAACCGGGACCCGGCTGGCGAAGACCCACAGATATCTCTCAGCTCTTGCGTCCGCACAGACCCACAGACCCACGCGCAGACTGACAGCCACTCTGACTCCCGGCCTTTGGCCCAAAGCCAACCCTCCCGGACCGACCCCAGCCCCGCGGGCCTGGATAGAGAGGCTCCTACACGGACCGCCCTACGATGCCAAACCACCAAACGTCCCCCTGTCCATGGGGTCCCCGCGCCGAGGCCCCCGGGAAGCCCCAGCGCGTCCGGGCCTCCAGCGGGACACTGGGCCCAGCCGGCTCCCCCGCGGATGCAGAACCGGGCGCCCGGGCTCCAGGCCCGGGTGACACGGCAGGGAAGGGCCGCGACCGCGCTCGGACCACCGACAGGCCAACCCGCCCCGACAGACGGACAGCCGGGCCCGGAGGGGCGGGGGCAGCGGGCGGCCAGGTCCCACCGCCTCCTCCTCGCCCCGGGCGGCCCCTGGTGGCCCAGTCCCCTTAGGGCGCCGGCTGCCCCGGCTCGCGGAAGCTGGCGCTAGGCGCTTACCTGCGGGCACCGGGCGGCGCGGAGCGGCTCATTCCCTTCCCGCCGCCATGTTTCCGCTGCTCAGGGAGCGAGGGAGGACGCGCAAAGGGGGCGTGTGGGGGCGGCACCGGAGAGCGGCGGGCGGGCGGCGGGGGGCTCCACCGAGGCGGTGACTGCGGTAGCTGAGGCGGGGGAGAGGCGGGGGACGACGAGGGGCGGGGCAGGGGCTCCCCGGCCCCCAGCCCCTCCTGCCGCGAGGTGGCGCGCTCCTTGGCGGTTGGGCCCGCGCAGAAGGCGGGGAGGCGGGGCGGTGTGGCGAGGGCGCCACCGTGCGGTGTGGGGCGGGCGCTGCCCCCTGACGGGCTCTCGCCGCTGCTTCTATTGGACGGGTAAACCGAGGCCTGAAGAGAGCTCTGGGTCTCGGGTTCGAGTCCAGCCGACGCGTGTCACCCACTCCAAGGCCACGCGTTGGTTTGTGAGGGATATGGCGGACCTAAGAGCGGTTAGGTTCTGGCCCCGAAGCCCGCCCGGCTGACGCGAGGCGCAGCCTCGTGAGGAGAGTGGGCGCTCCCGGGGCTCGAATCCCTGCCCTGCTCGTGACCAGTTATGATGGATGACCTTGAGCAAGTGACTGCGCATCTCTACCCCAGGGCCTTTATCTCTAACGTGACAGCACTTAATCCAAAGGGATGGTGTGAGGACAAAAGAAATGAATGCTTGTAAAGCCCACGGAACAGTGCGGAGATCTCGTAAGTACATGCCCAGTAAGTATAAGCTCCCATGCGCCTTCATCGGTTCACCTAGTCAATCAGCGTTGAAGCCTAGGTGCCAGACCCTGTACCTGGGACCATTATTTCCGGGCCCGTGAGCACTCTGCTCCAGTCCTTAGGCTCACCGCCACCTCCCCCCCAGATCAGCCGTTTTAGCAGAGGAAACTGAAGGTCAGGGAGGTGAGGCTACTTGTCCAAGGTCACCGAGCCAGTAAATGACTGAGTGAAGATGCATCTTCAGCCTTTCAAACTTTAGAGCCTGTGTTCTACCTGCCCAGAGTGGTCAGCTCAGTTAGGGTGAGCCAAAGGAGTCAAACACTATTCAACTTAGCTCTTGAAAGAGTCTGACAGGGGAAGCTATTTTCAGGCGGAGAAAAGGCTGTGTGCAAAGGCATGAAGACTCCATACCGTGTGGTAGGCTGGTGTGGCAGGAGGATGGGAGACGCGGACATGGTGTGCTGCTGCTGAGGTTAGACAGGGAAAGGAAGCCAGAACGTGGAAGGAGGTCCTCGTCTTCTGGAATGACATCGGATGTCCTGTATACTAGCTTAGAACTTATTTCGTAGGCCAGTGGTTTTCATATTGCGGTCCTGGGATTCCTGGGTGTCCCTGAGTTCCTTTCAGGGGTCAGTGAACTCAAAATTATTTTTATAACAATGTTAAACATTTTTTGCTTTTTTCACTCTCATTCTCTCACTGGCATACAGTGACATTTTCCATAGACTATAGGACATATGATATTGCAACAGGTTAAATGCAAAAACAGATTTTAGAATCCAGCTGTCTTCTTTCACGCCACGTGTTAAAGAGATTTGCGCAAATGTAGGACACCTCTCTTCTCATTAATATTTTGTTTTAGAAAACAGGTATTTTTCATTAAAAATGTAATGGGTTTATCATTGTAAATTTTAAATGAATTAGTAAAACGTTAGAAATGTCTCAGTTCTAATTTCTAATATAATAAATGTTGATAGAAGTAACCAAGTGCACATGAAAAAGCTCCTTGGGGTCCTCAGTAATTTTTAAGCGTGGAAAGGGGTCCTGAGAACAAAAGGTTTCTGAATGCCTGCTATTGGCAATAAGCTACGGAAGTTTTAAGCAGGGAGTGACTTAATCAGATTTGCATTTCAGAAAGAGGTTTCAAGATCTAAGCCAGGCCTTGAGAGATGAGTTCACAAGGCACAAGCAGTCCAGGTAGAGGGATAGAATAGGAAAGTGCAGGGCTGGTAAGCGGAAGAGCCAGGACCCACATGACTGGTCTTTTTCTTCCTAATTTGGCATTGCCTTACCACTTGACAGGGAAGCTCGAAGGTGAGTGTTTTAGCCCTTTATTTCCACTCCTGTGTAGTGAAGATTCTGCTCATGTTTGCTGTAGATGCTGCTGCTCTTTCTGACCCCAGCAGCCTCTTACCTCTCCTTGTTGCCCATTTTCTGAGAAGCAATCAAGTCAGAGAGGCAGATGAGAGGAAAGGAAGAGGTTACCAATGACAGCGTGCGTGGGCATGGGAACTGTGGCTGACGTCCTCCCAGGCTACCCAGCCCAGGGTTATCCTTCTCATACTCCTAGGGCTCTTCAGGCATTGAGAGGGAAAACAAGTGTATCGACACCTCTGCTGTCTGGAAAGCTGCTTTTGAAGAAAAGTTCCCCCAGCGTGCTGAGGCTCTGTTCCTTTCCCATTTAAGAAAAAGCATCCATAGCAGATAAAAATATTTTATATTAACCTTGAAAACAACACAAGAGAAAATGATGCAATCAAGAAACGGAGTAAACACGAGATAGATGAGGTTGCCGCTCGTGTAACATGGCACTGTTTTATAGCAAACTTTTTTTTTTATTTGTAAGTACACACTAACGGTAAAATGTATAGTATAGTAAATTTACTGTAGTATTTACTATATAGTATAGTATTACTAGTATAGTATTATAGTATTATAGTATTACTATATAGTATATAGTATTTACTATATAGTATAGTAAATACTATAACGGTAAAAATGTATAGTATAGTAAATACATAAACCAGTAACATAGTTGTTTATTATCATTTTCAGTACTCTATACTGTATATAACTGTATGAGGTGTGATTAAAAAAATACGGCGAATGCTGCTGCCGAGTGCCATCAAATGGAAAGGCAGGGATCTTCAATATGGGAAGCAGCGCATCGAACCTTAGTAACAGGGTGTGACAAGTTTCAACTTCTTCAGTGCAGTCAGTCAGGTATGAGCTACGGTTGAGAGAAGGAGTGTTTTAAAGTGTGCCTTAAATCATCCTCTATCATGACAACGCTCTGTGTCACACGGAGTCTGGTATACGGCAATTTCTGTCAAATAAAAACACGACGGTGTGTCCTCATCCACCTTATTCACTGGATCTGGCACCGTCTGACTTCTGGCTCTTCCCCAAAGTCAGAATGATTCAGGACATCGAAGTAGCCGTGACAGGGCAACTAAAGACACTCATGAAAGAGGACTTCCAGAACTGCTTTAGAAAGTGGCAAGAATGATGGGATAAGTGTGTTCGAAGCAAAGGGTAGTATTTTAAGGGGGATTAATGGCAATGTATCTTTTACTGTAATAAATTTTTTTTAACTTAAACATTGACCATAGTTTTTTATCACACCTCGTATATGCTATACTTTTATACGACTGGCAGAGCAATAGGTTTGTTTACACCAGCATTGCCACAAATGCGTGACTAATGCGTTGCACTGACTTTTCAAAAACTACATCACTAGGTGATAGAAATTTTTTATCTGCATTATAATCGTATGTGACTACTGTTGTATATTCAGTTCCTTGTTGACTGAAATGTCATGTGGTGCATGAGTGTAAAAATTTATTAGAACTCAGGCTTTCTGTGGCGTCTTTTGTGCCACAATGCGCCTTATAACCAGCAAAGCCTACAATGTTTACTCTCTGGCCATTTACAGGAAAATTTGCCAACCCCTGGTCTAGAGCTATATATAATAACATGAAAATATCTTAGAGATGCACTGAACGAAAAAAGATAAGCAGTATGATACCACATATAAAGTTTAAAAATAAAACAATACCAATTTTGTTTAGGGACACATGTATAAAGGCATGCATAGAAATGTGTCCCCCTCCATCTCATCAACAGAGAACCTCTCTCACACCAAATCCCACTCACTTTTTGAATCTCAAATATCCCCTTCTTCAACCAGTCAGAGAAAACTCTCAGCTTTTAAAATACTTAAAATTAATGTGAGATCCCAAACCATAAAACTAGAAGAAAATACAAGCAGAAAACTCTCTGACATTGCTCTTAATAATATTTTTTCTGATATATCTCTTTGGGCAAGAAAAAATAAACAAATGTGACTACATCAAACTTAAAAGTTCTTGCACAGCAAAGGATACCACCAGCAAATGAAAAGACAGCTTACTGAGTGGGAGAAGACAGTCGCCAATGATACATCCGATAAGTGGTTAATATCCAACATTTATAAAGGATTCATGCATCTTGACACAAAAAACCTAACAACACAATTAACATGGGCAGAGGACCAGAACAGACATTTCTCCAAAGAGGACATACAGACTAATAGACATATGAAAAGATACTAGACGTTACTAATCATTAGAGAAATGCAAATTAAAACCACAATGAGATATCACCTCAAGCGTGTCAGAATGGCTATCATCAATAAATCAACAAACAAGTGTTGGGAAGAATGTGGAAAAAGGGACCCCTGGTGCACTGTTGGTGGGATTGCAAATTGGTGCAGCCACTATGGAAAACAGTATGGAGGTTCCTCGAAAGATTAGAAGTAGAACTACCTCATGACTCAGCAATTCCACTTTGGATATTTATCTGAAGAAATCCATAACACTAATTTGAAAAGATATATGCACTTCTGTGTTCATTGCAGCATTATTTACAATAGCCAAGACATGGAAGCAACCTACGTGCCCATTCATAGACAATCGGATAAAGAAGTGGTTCATATATTAAAAGGAATATTACTCAGCAAAAAACATCAATGAAATCTTACCATTTGCAACAACATGGATGGACCTGGAGGGTATTATGCTAAGTGAAATAAGTCAGACAGAGAAAGACAAATACCATATGATCTCACTTATATGTGGAATCTAAAGAACAAAATAAACAAATAAACAAAACAGAAACAGACTCATAGATACAGAGAACAAACTGATGGTTGCCAGATGGGAGGAGTGTTGGGGGGCTGGGTGAGAAAGGTGAAGGGATTAAGGAGTACAGATTGGTATTTACAAAATAGTCAGGGTGATGTAAAGTATAGCATAAGGATTATAATCAATAATGTAATAACTATGTATTATGCCAGATGGGTACTAGACTAATTGGAGGGATAACATCATAAATTATATAAATGTCTAACCACTATGCTGTACACCTGAAACTAATATAAAATAATATTGAATGTCAGCTATAATTGAAAAAAATTTAAAAGGAGGGGGAAGGGGAAGGTGAATAAGAGTTTTAAATTTCCAGTTATAAAATAAATAAGTCATGGGGATATAATGTACATGGGGACATAATGACTATAGTCAACAAATATTGTAATAACATTGTATAATGTCAGATGGTTACTAGACCCATTGTGGTGATCACTTCTTTAGGTATATAAATGTTGAATAATTGTTATATGTCTGAAACTAACATAATATTGTATGTTAGCTATATTTTAATAAAAACAATTTTAAAGAAAAAAAACCCTCAATAAAATTTTATATCTTAAAAAACAAAAACTTATGATTAGGTCAGGTACATTCAGATAATCTCTCCACTTAAAGGCAACTGTGCCATATAACATAAACTAATCAGAGGAGTAAAATTTATCACATTCACTGTCCTGGGATTATGTAGGATGTGTTATATCAGTGGCCAGGAATCTTGGGGGCCATCTTAGAATTCACCCTGCTACACCCAATGGGAAATGTTCTTTTAAATATTTCTCTGTGAACTTCCATGGCAGCTTGTTCTGTACTCTCTCCGTGGCACAATATGCGTTGTATTGTCATGATCAGGATTGGATATATTTTAAAACTCCTTTTCTATGCTGAAAGTTTCTTGAGATCAGGAACCTTGTTTGCCCGTGTAGTTCCAATGACTCAGACAAGTCTTTGTATGAAAGAGATATTCCTACATGTTTGCTGAAAAAGATCAAAAGTGTACATATTGTCTTTGGAAGCCCTGCTCTTTTTCTTTTCCTTCTTTTTTTGTTAGTTTCAGGTGTACAAAACAACATAATGATTAGACATTTACACCCCTCACGAAGTGATAACCCCACCAAGTCTACTACTACTCTGACATCGTACATAGCTATGACAATGCCATCGATTATATTCCCTATGTTGTACTTTACATCCCGTGGTATATATAGTCACGTATTGTGTATATATATGTGTGTACATATATATACATATACAATGATAGTTGACATTCAACATTATTTTACGTTGGTTTCAGGTGTATAGCACAGTGCTTAGGCATTTATATAATTCCCCTCCCATAAATCCAGTACCCATCTGACACCCTACATAGTCTTTGCAACATTATTGATTATATTCCCATACTGTATTTCACATCTCTATGACTATTTTGTGACTGCCCTGCTTCCTTTTAAGATCCAGCTGAAAACTTCCCTGAGGCTTCTCAGGAAAAATTAATTGTTCCCTCCTCTGGGCTGCTACTTGGTAAGTATCTTTGTATGAAATGTATCACATTGTAATATCTTAAGTTAGACTGTAGTTTCCTTGAGGGTAGTTCTTCACTTTGATTCCACTTAGTATCTCAGGGCACAGCACATCCTAGATTTCATGAATTGCTAATGTTTGAATTTTTTAAAAGGAGATGAAAGGGGTTTAAAAACCAAGCGGCAGATAAAGAATGGATTTGGGCTAGGACCAAACCCTTGGAGAAGGTCACAGGTTGGGGGAAGCCAAGAAGTACAGAGGCAATGGAGAAGGGAAAAAAAATGGGCAAATCAGTTAGGATGTAATTTTTTTTAATTTTTAAGAAAGTTGCTAAAAAACCCCAGGCCTACTGTTTTATATATTACATTAAGGAGTAAACCTGGTAGAACCCTCCATAAGGGACAGCAAGAAGGAGCAATTATTCTGGGGCTGACAATCAAGGGAACAGTATCTTACTTTTACCATGCTGGTGGGTAGATAGTGACCCCAAGGGAGAGTTGGTGAAGGAAAATGAAAAGATGGCTTTGGTGCTTAAACAAAATGGGGGTGCTGGTGAGGGGGGCACTGAAACACACAAGAGCCCTTAACCTTCCTGATTTGAATGTTTTTCCTTTCACACCTTGTATTTGGCCTTTTGTGACTCCTTTTATGCTTCAAGGCTGCTTAAGATCATTAATGGGCAGTTTGACCAGACTTCATCTGTATACTAAGTTTGGGATCAGAAGAATGGTTGGAATTTTTCTGATCTGATTCACCAGGAACCCTGAATTTCCTAGAAACAATTAGGAGGGTGGGATAACAGAGTCTGCTGTTAGAGCTAGAAGTGGGCTTAGTATCACCAAAACACACACCTGAGATTAGCAGGATGATGCTGAATAATCAAAGGATGTCACAGAGACTTTAGTTCTGAAATCATCGTCAAAGGGCAGATTCTTTTAGACCCTCCCTCCAGCCACTTTGCTCACAGCCCACATGTTTGCTGGGGAACTGGCCATCTGGTCAGTTATTGAGTGTTCCCTGTGCAAGACTCTTGGGAGGGACACCCAAATGGCATAGCACTTCCCCTCCAAGAACTCACAATCTCATGAGGAAAGGTATTATAATACAAGGCAGAGAGTTGTGTCACAGGGGAAATACAATCAAAATGTGGTGGTGTTTGGAAGACATTCAGGAAGGGCCTCATAGAGAAGATGGTATTTTAGGTAGACCTTGACTGGTAGGAAAGTTAGAGGTGGAGGAGGGAGATTAGGGGAATTATGTGGAGAAGGCATAATAAGACAGGGACAGAAACCCAAGGGGCATATTTAAGAAGTGGCAAGTAGTTTTGTGCTGCTGCAGCTGACGGCCCATAGGGAGAGTCATGGGGTATGAGCTGGACAGAGAGAATGAGGCTTAGTTATGGAGCATCTCAACCCTCAGCCAAGAATCCTGAGAGCAGGTAGGGGAGGGTGAGCAGACGATTTGCAAGAGTGGAGGGAGGGAGGGGGCCAGTGAGCGCGGAGCAGAAGTACAGTGTTCGGTCAGCTTTGTCAGGCTCTTGCCGTTTTCTTTGCCCGGATTGCCTCTGCTCAGCCTCTTCTTCGTCATTTTGTGCATCCTGTGGCCCATCACAAACGCCATCGCCAAGAAGCCTTGCTCCAACCCTCCAACTCTGAGCTCCCCACACCTACCGTTGACCCTTTCGGTGACTTTCACCACAGCCTACCCTGTTAGAGAGGCATTTTAATCTCTATCTTTTGTGAATCCTGAATACATTGGCAAATTTTGGTAAGAGTCTTTAAGTCTAATACAATTCACTTCCTCTTACATATTCTGCCTGTAACTTGGGGAAGCAGGGCCATGATGCTCCATCTCTGACTAGCATTTCTGTAAACATGGTAAACAGACCATAGGTTAGAACGCCTTCCCACTCAGTTAGCCAGAGGCTGAGATTAGACAGGACACTGGAATTCATCGAGTCTTCATTTTCCTGGCGAGGAGGCCCAGAGAGGTGCAGTAACTAGCTCAAAGTTACATAGTGAGTTAAAGATATGAAATAATAGATGTGAGCATTTTTTCACAGTGCCTAACACGTAACACACTGAATCATCGTGTCTACCTCCCCAGCCTCTAACTTTAAACACCAACTGCTTGTAATTTGTCCCCCATTGTAGGGGAACTTTGTGCTGTTACTTGCATTGGAGACCCTGCTCATACATGAACCTTTGTCTTCTCCCTTCTGGTCTCTTCTTCCTGCCTTCACCTGGTTAACTCTTACTTATCAATTAAGATTCCCTTCCCCAGGAAGCTTCCCCTGATCCCTTTTCTTCCATCCTTACTCCAGATGTGTTAAATGCTCCTCCTCTTGCTCTCTGAGGAGGCTGGGCACATTCTTTCATCATTGCACTTGTCAGGTCGTGTGCATCTCATGTGCTTCTGTGCCCATCTTCCACCTGAGGGTAAACTCCAAAGGGTTGGATCTCTGTCTGAGTTCGTTACATGCTCAGCACCTCATGCCATACCTGGACCATAGTGGTGTTCAGTTGGTATTTATGGAGTGAATGTGCACAGTGGGGCCCTCTCAGGCCCAGGCCACAGACCAGAGAGGCAGCCTCCTCATCGTCTGCTCTGTAGCTGTAACTTCCAGGGCCCCGACTGGACTGCTCTTCAGATTCTGATGGTGTGCATACTTTGCAGAGGAGTGCTGAGCCTCATATCTATCTCATTGTTTATCCAAGACACTTCTGCTCTTGTTCCTCTTATAAAATACCAAATAAAAATAGTTCCAGGAAGCTACGTGGCTGAGAAATTCCAGGCTCTGTCTGAGCTCCGGGATGAAGACTGTTATTGTTAGGAAGTTGGCCATTAATCCAACCTGCCTTTTCTCTGTTCTGTGGTTCCACTCCCTTCTAAAGACACTGATTCTTTTTGTCCTCAGTTGCCCTTAAGCCTGTCACTAGCTAGTAACTGGAAAAAAAAATAAATAACTTGACAGCAGTTGATATAAAAATGATGCAGAGGTATCAGTTGGCCCCAAGCACGATGTGCTCTGGGCTTGTGACTTTAAGTTAACTCACTCTCCAAGTGCCTCAGCAGATGGTTAGTGTCCTCATCTATAAGATGGGAGAAATCACACCTACCTTACCGGATTATTGCAAGAGTGAAAGAAAATCAGATAGGCAGAAGTTCCTGGCACACAGTAAAGGTTAAAGAAATGTTACATCTAACAGAGGTTGTAATCCTCTTACTTCATTCTGCCACAGCCAACTTCATCTGGGCTATTAAGTTTTGTCCTAGGCAGTGTATTTTAAGAGAGATGTTGACAAATTATCACTCAGAGGCAAGTGACCAAGATGATAAGAATCTGAAAATCAGACTTTACAATATACAGCTGAAAGAGTTGGTAACATTTAGCCTAGAGAAGAAATAACTAAGAATAGAATGGTATAGGGCAAAGCCTTAGATAGGCCTTCAAATAACTGAAGGGCTGACTTCTGGAAAAGGATTAAGCCTCAATTCCATTTCATAAATATTTACGGAACACCTGTGATGTGTCAGGCGCTGGGAATGCAAAGAAAAGTAAAATACAATCTTGAGGATCTTGGACTACAAAGGACTGCGACGGTTGTTGCAGAGGTGTGTACAATGTGCTGGGAGAAAGCAGAGCAGAATGAATTCTGCAGAGACTGACTAGAGAAGGCTTCTCCAAGGAAGTGACATTTGCGGGGACATGAAAGGAAAACTAGGATTTCATTAGGCAGACAGAGAGGGGAAAGGCATGCAGGGGCCAGTTCAGCATGTGCAGAGACAGGAAGGCCTCTTGGAAGACCTAGGATGTCTGAAAGAGTAGAGGGAAATGAGCCTGCGAAGTCCAGCTGGAGCCAGATTGTCAAGGGCCTTGGGTATTAAGCTAAAGAGTTTCTACTATTTACCTGGAGTGGGCATTAAAGAGACCACATAAAATTGCCTTTGATAAGGCATTTTTATTTTAAAAGGAAAGCTGAAAGGGCTTCATGGAAGAGAGACAGAAGGCAGGGGAGACAGGGCATCTCAGCGTTCTGAAGAGTTACACATGGGCTTGAATCTTCCATTTATCGTAGGTAAACTTGGGCACATTATTTACTCTCTGAACTTCCCCACCCCACCCCCCCAGTCTTATATTGGGATGATCACATCTATTTTAAAGGGATATTTTAAGAATCAAGTGAGGTAATGTGTCTAAGCCCCTCACATGTGCCTGGAACCCGAATGGTGCTCAATAAGTGAGTACCATTTCCTTTTTTTCCTGTCTCTTAATGGATAGAGTAGACAGAGAAACAGAGTTCTGCTCGATGAACCTGGGAATCACGACCAACAGGATACATTCCCTTGGAAAAAATGAATATATCACTGGATATGTTCGAGGAAGCTATTTCTTTGGTGGAAGGGGAGCGGAACCAGATAAACCTCTAAAGTCCCTTTCTGCTATGAGACTTTATGACTGTATCACCTAAGTACTATGGAGATGGTCAAGAACCTGAGGGTTGATACAGCCTTGTAGTACTGACCTTGTCGAAAGCAGCCCATTGGACCCAACGGAAATGAATCTTTCTCAAAATGAACATTTTTATTGAAGTGTACAAATTAAAAAGACCCAACCTAAACTGATAACAGTCCCCCAGGAGTAGATAACCCTAGTACAGGAGAAAAAGCTGTGGCTTTGAAGCTTCGGGGCCTACATTCCCGTGTCAGAAATTAAGGATTTTGCTGTATGGTCTCGTGCAGCTCATTCCCAATGACTTGGCCTCAGTTTCTCCATCAGAAAGATGGGGATGGTGAGCCTCTCAGAGGTCTTCTATTACTACACTCTAGGATTCTGGGAGTCTAGGTTATTAAGATCATGAAAATATGGATGTAAAAATATTAGGAGATTCCAGGGTTCCCAAGGAAACTTTATCACTCACAGGTTATACATATGTCTCAATTAACAGCATCAAACTCCATAAAATATATTTTAAAATGTGTCACATGCATGGGAGTGAGACTCATTTAACATTCCTCTTAGAATTAGAACTTTGGAATTCAGTGCATTTCAATTCTCAGCATTCACTTAGCTGCAAATTGGATGATTTCGTATTTCTGGTTGAGAGAGAAGACTTTTTCCAGTATGGCAATGAAATAAAAACATCAGTCATCTGTCACAGAAGGAAGAGATTGTTTTCTCTCTATGTTAACTTCAGGGCCTAGATGCCGCCTCATCTGGAAGCAGATACAAATGAAGACTGGGTGCTAGGACAGCCCTGTTTTTGACATGTTCTTCCCTCTGACGGCATGTCCTCCTGGCCAAGTCCTGCTCATCCTGCTCGAAACCTGGCTTTCCTGTTCCCTCCACTCGCTACGCTGCCCCGGCATGGTGTATCTGTTACAGCATTCATCTTGATGGACGGTAAATATTGCATGCGTGACTAGTTATTCTCTGTGAATGGGTAAGGCGCACGGCACTAACATTTGTTGAGCACCTGCAATGTGCCCGGCATATATATCCTCTCACATAATCCACACAGCAATACTTATGGAGTAGGCATCCCCTCTTTAGCTGAGGAAACAAAGGTCAGAGAAGTGAAATGACTTGCTCAAGAACGTACAACTAGTCAGTAACTGAGACCAGCTTTGAATCAGGCCTTTTTGGCTCCAAAGCCCAGGAGCTTTAGATTTTTCATGCCCTTTTCTTGTCTCACTCATCTCTGTAACCTGAACTCTGAGGATAGGCCCAGACTTGGCTATGTATCACTTGTGGTGGTTGAATGGCAATCCAGTTGTGTTCAATCAATCAGTACAGATTTACTGAATGGAGCAAGGGGCTGGGGAGCCACAGAGGAGAAGGTAATTGGGTGGGGATCGAGCTAGCCTTTCCTTGACTTGCAGTGAGCTTCTGGAGACTTCTACTTCAAAATGAATACTCTCATTAGCCTTGGTGGTATCTCAGCTCAGCAGGAGAGGCTGTGATACTCTCTTGACAAGGCCAGCTGGCAGGATAGACTTGATTAAACCAAATTAGTTTCACATCCTTCTAACAACCCTGCTTCAAGGTCTTAGTGTCATAGGAGGAACAGAACTCAAACACAACTATCATACGTATGAAAAGGGCTGTATGAGAGGCTGTACAAGATTCTAAGCAGAATGGAGGGAGTGATTAATTCTGCCAATAAGAATTAAGGAGAATTTTACAGAGAAGGTGGCATTTGAGCTGGGACTCAACGGGTAAGTAGCTGTAAAACAGGAACCAAAAGAATGCTCTGAGAACAGTTAAAATGCAGATTCTAGGGTCCTACCTCCAGAGATTCAAGACACATTTTTAACAAGACCCTCAGATTATTATTTTTTTCCAATTTATTTTATTTTTAAGAAGATTTTTCTTAAAATATAGCTAATATACTGTCACACGGGGCGGCCTGCGGGGTCTCTGGTCCTGCTCCCCACATAAGAACGCAGGACATGGTGAGGCCAAACAGGAACACCCACGGAGCCATAGGTAGGGGAGTCATATCACTATATTCTCGCTGGCGGCATCCGCCTCTCTGCAATCCCCTCTTGCTAGCTCAGCCACCATCTTGTTGCTAGCCCCCATTTTCTGCTAGCATAGCCATGGCAGTTATATTAGTGGCCAATGGCTCACTGGTTATAGCTGACGGCCAACTAGCCACAGCTGATGGCCATCCAATGACAGTTGATGGCCATTTACTACCTGAGCCAGCACCTTTCCACGTGAGGCTGAGAGCCTGGAAACTGCACTCCTGGCTCTGTCCCCACATTGCTGCTTTTAGGATTCTCTCTTTGTCTTTAACCTTTGCCATGCTAATTATAATGTAACTTGGTGTGGGCCTGTTTGGGTTCCTCTTGTTTGGGACTCTCTGCACTTCCTGGACTTGTATATCTCTTTCCTTTTTCAGTCATTATTTCTTCAAAAAGCTTCTTAAGCCCTTGCTTTCTCTCTTCTACTTCTGGTACCCCTATGATGTGAATGTTGGTATGCTTGATGTTGTCCCAGAGATCTCTTAAACTATCTTCATTTTATTGGACTCTTTTTTTTTTTTTTTGCTGTTTTGATTGGGTATTTTCTGCTACCTTGTCTTCCAAATTGTTGATTCAATCCTCTGCTTCATCTAGTCTCTTGGTGATTCCTTCTAGAAGTCTTCATTCTAATTATTGTATTTTTCACTTCTGACTGGTTCTTTTTTTATGCTTTTTTATGTCCTTTTCTATGCTTGCGATCTCTTTGTTGAAGTTCTCACTTTGTTGAAGTTCCTTGAACCTCCTTATAACTATTGTTTTGAACTCTGTATCTGGTAGGTTGCTTGCCTCGATTTTGTTTGGTTCTTTTTCTGGAGTTTTCTTCTGTTCTTTCATTTGGGATGTATTTCTCTGTTTCCTCATTTTGTCTGCCTCTTTGTTTGTTTTTATGTATTAGGTAGATCTGCTACATTTCCCAGTCTTGTCCAGGTGGCCTTATGTAGTACGTGTCCTGTGGGGCTCAGTGGCACAGTCTCCCTGGTCACCACACCAGGTGTTCCAGGAGTGTCCTTTGTGTGGGTTGTGTGTGCCCTCCTGTTATAGTTGAGCCTTGGTTGGTATTGGTATGTCATTGAGTGGGACTGACCTTCAGGCTGATTGTCTGTGGGGTTTGGCCACATCCACAACTTACAGGCTGCTGTATGGGGGGCTTACCCCACTGAGTGGGATCTGCCCCAGTGAGCTCTGGTGACTGTTGAGACTGCCCATTGGGTGTGCTGGTTGTGGGGCTAATTGGGCAGTGCTCTGCTGTGTGGTCTGAAGCCAATCTCCAAGTATGTTGATTCTGGGGCTGCTTTCAAGGGGCTCTGGTGCAGGCCCAGGTCACCCACTGCCTGTGACTGGCCAGGGACTACCTGGTAAGAGCTACAAAGTGATCACAATTGTTCACTGTCTGTGCTAACCCTGGAGGTGCATGGGAGAGGCCACACTGTGAACCAAAGTTGTCTGCCGCCAGTATTGGGCCTGGGGTAGCTCTGTCCTGGGGTAGCCAGGATACCCCAAGGCCTGCTGCCACCTGCCATCTCCCTTAAGGTTCAGTCACTGATAAAGCCTCGTGTCATATGCAAATTAGATGAGGCAGGGTATCAGGGAGTCACTAGAGTGGGAAGAGTTGTGGTCACCAGGTTAATGTAGATTCTGGTTTGGTGCCAGTGCTGAGCCTGAAGCTACTCAGCAAAAGTCTCAGAACATACTGAGGCCAGTTGCTGCCCACGTGGGGTCTGTCAGACTCTGATAGTTTTCTAAGAAAGAGTGTAGTGTGGGCAGGGCTAGCTGCTCTTAGAGAAAGTGCCTCCAGGTGTTGGGGGAGTTAAGTGGAGCGGGGTCCCAGT
The DNA here is from genome assembly GCF_004115265.2 of Rhinolophus ferrumequinum. NCBI lineage: Eukaryota > Metazoa > Chordata > Mammalia > Chiroptera > Rhinolophidae > Rhinolophus > Rhinolophus ferrumequinum. The sequence continues at coordinate 28,897,578 of NC_046292.1, forward strand.
GAGTCAGCAGGGCGGAGCTGCAGAGCTCACCAGACCAATCAGATTCAGATTTGGCCGTAAGTGTAGAGGGAGGGCTCAATAGAGGAAAGATGGCTCTAGCCTGCCGGCTGCATGGGAGAAAGTCCCCTCACAGGGAAAATGGAAACTGTCTTCCAGTCCTCATCCGGAAGCCACAGAACTCAGTCTGTCCCCCCATATATCTCCAACACCCTGCGAGTTACTGTCCCTCTGCTGGAGCCCAAGGTGAGTTCCTGGGAGTGAGAGACTCTGTGTGAGGGCCCTTCAAGAGGCTGCCTGGGTTTCCCACAGCCTTCCATCCCACCCAGATGGTCAAAATCCCCACTGTGTTTCACAGCCAGATGTTGTGGGGGCTCCTCTTCCTGGCACCAGTAATCTGGGCTGGGGAGGCCGGTGTGGGGCTGGGGTACCTTGCTCCTCTGGGGGTAAGCTTTGCGGCCAAGATATCCCTCCTGGTCCTCAAGTGCCTCACGGAGGTTTGGGGTTAGCCAGTTCTGTAAGTCCACCCCTCCTACCAGTCTTTACATGGCTTCTTTATATGCTTAGTTATAAAACTTCTGTTCAGCCAGACTTCAGATGGTTCTCCAGGTTGATTTTTCTATAAGTTAGTTGTACTTTTAATGTGTTCACAGAAGGAAGCAGGCACAGTGTTTATCTACTCTATCTTCTTGGATCTCTCTAGACCAGGGGTGTCCAAACTTTTTTCACCGTTTTTCACCAAGGGCCATATGCGGTAAAACACACAAACAGCCGGGCCACTCACTCGAGGTGAAGTACGTATTGCCTCACCTGGCTTATTTAAGTAAACTAAATATATTTTTGGAATTTGCCGCGGGCCAATTAACAATGGATTGCTGGCCGCAGTTGGCCCGCGGGCCGCAGTTTTGATACCCCTGCTCTAGACCCTCAGATTATTTTGACACAAAGAAATTACAGAGCACATGGTTGTTAATGATAAAATCACATCCAAGCAAGGTTGAGGTTCAGTTTGCCTTTACTCTGATGGGAGCTGTTCCCAATCATATCCCCACTAATGTTTATAAATCCTTTCCCTTACAGAAGGGAGGAAGCCAGTGGTGTGCTGGTAAATGTTTTAATGACTGGCTCTCTGGGGAAAAAAAAAAAACAAACAAAAATCCCTGATTTATAGCATTTGCCAATATCCATGGTGTAAATACTCACACTCTCACTCCCTCCGTTTTGCTTAGAATCTTGTAGTCTCTCACATAGTCATTTTCATATGTATGATAGTTGTTTTTGAGTTCTGTTCCTTCTATGACACTAAGACCTTGAAGCGGGGTTTTTTAGAAAGATGTGAAACTAATTTGGTTTAAACAAGGCTGATATCAAGCCACCAAAGGGACATCACTGAACACTGAACTGGGAAGAGATACACGCCATTGCCTCTTGCAAGCTGGTAGGAACCAGATTCAGCAACCACTGGAGGAAGTCCAGATAGAGGGGACCTTCCTCCCTGGGCCTCAATTTTCCCAGTTATAAAACAAGAATCATGAAGGCTTCTGATCTCTGACGGAGTATGCTTTACTCGTGACTAATTATTGGGCCTTACTGGTGCTATGGGGCTAGAGAGGCTGAATGCAGGTGGCGAGGTTGCCAGGGCACTCAGGGCTAGGGGGACAGCGTGGACTCAGCTCTGTTCATCCCTTCTTTCTCTTTCAGGGAGGGTAGTGGAGCTCACAGGCTGAGTGTAAGAAGCATGGGCTTTGGAGTCTGTATGGCTTCAAATCCTGGTCTCAGTACTTACCAGCTTCTGAAACTTGCCCTCAGTTTCCCTATCTGTAAAGTAGGGGCATTAATACTGTACCTGTCCCACAGAATAGTTGTGAAGATTAAATGAGATAAAGTCTGGCATGTGGTAAGATTTCTATAACTATTAGTCTCTCTCCTTGTCTCCATTTCTTCCCTTACATTATACATACATGCATGTGTGTGTGTGTGCGTATTCCACTATTCCATGATGGGGACTGAACTTCCACCATTTAAATCTTCGTCAATGCCCCATAACAAAAGACAGACCACTAGGAACACACCTGTGGTCAAAGTTGGGTGTATTACTTGCTGCACGAAGGACATGGCACTCCTTGTGGACCTGGGGAATCTCAGAAAGAGTGTTAGAGGGGCTCGTAATAAGCAGGAGTTTGCTCTAGGTTAGGTGCTGTCAGATGTCAGAGGTAATTCGGTGATTAGATATCCTAATTTTTATCTGAGAAGGGGAATGGAGCTCGTAAAGAAACCATCGTCACTCATGTTGCCCAGGAGAGGGGGATGTTGGTCATTCTTATGATTTTGTGCAGTGTTCTTGTTTTAGTCTGTATTCAGACATGATTATGGAGTGATACATTGTTTTTGTCTTGCTGCATCACAATTTTAGTGACCTTGTCTGGTTTTGATGTTCTGTGCACTTACTAATGTTCAGCAGGAGAACGCCATGGCCTAGCTGGGCCAGCCCAGCAGACCACAGAGAGGGTGGCTGTCTTCTTTCTCATTTTATTTATCCACAAAACATTTACTGGTATCCTTTAGGCATAGTCACACATATTATCTCATTTAAACCTCACAGCGTAATCCTGGGAGGAATAATTATCTCCATTTTATAGATAAGGAAACTAACTCTGAAAGATGAGTGACTTTCCAAATTTACCCAGTTTTAAAATTTTAAAAAGATAGTCTCTGGCGACTTGAGTCCAGAACTGTCCAGCTCCACATCCAGGGCTCATTCCATTAAGCCCCTCCGTAAAGAATGAGGCACCGAGGAGGATAAGGAACACTCTCTTTTGCCATCTGGAAGTGATTGCCATTCCCGGCAAGACGGGCTCACCCTGCTCAAGGCCTTGACAAACCAGAGCTGAGTGCTGGGCACACCGGCGAGGCACACACCTGGCTTCCAATGGGCATAGTGGTTTGGTATCGTTGAGAAGGCGGGCACCTGGGCACCCAGACTTGCCAGTAACGCCCCATGTGACCTGCAATAAGTCATTTTTCCACCCTGAGCCTTAGTTTCTTTGATAATCTAAGAGCTCCTGAGTTCAGAAAATCTATGAATAAATATTTATTGAGTGAATATGTGGAATGAATGAATGAAGAAATGAAAGTCTAACCAGGAAGGAATGGATTTTCTGTAGTCAATATTTTGTGTTTTTCCCCCACCGTTCTCCTCTGTCTGGTTTGCTTGGTTCTATCCTCTCCTGTCCTCCCCTTGGTTCCTACCTCTGCTGCCCTCCGAGCCCTCTCTCCATCATATCTAGGGCTCCTTTGTCCTCTCCTCCCTCAGCCTCAGTGACTTCAGCCCTCCTTTCCAGCTGTTCCTGCCACAGCCTGTGGCCACCTCCAACCACTGTTCCCTGTAACCCCCTCCAGCCCTGCTCAGCTTGCTGATCCAGGAGTCCCTCAGAGGGAGGCCCTTAGAGGGGTCTGGGTCCTGCCTTAGAAATGATCCAGGCCCAGAGACAGGGCACAATTTACCCATAGTCACTTAGCAACTGAGCATGAGTCACAAACAGAACCCAGGCATCCTGATTGCTGGTTACACCTTATCTTCTGGGAAAGATCTGTTTGTTTGTTTGTTTGTTTGTTTAAGATTTTCATTAAAATACAGCTAACATACAATATTATATTAGTTTCAGGTGTACACAATAATTATTAAACATTTACATACCTAAAGAAGTGATCACCATAAGTCCAGCAACCATCTGACACCATGCCACGCTATTACAATATTATTGACTATATTCCCAATGCTGTACAGTACATCCCCATGACTTATTTGTTTTATATCTGAAGATTTAAACCTTTTATTCCCCTTCACCTTTCCCCCCTTTTCTAATTTTTCAATTACATTTGACATTCAATATTATTTTATATTGATTTCAGGTGTATAGCATAATGGCTAGACATTTGTATAATTTAAGAAATTATCCCCCTGACTAGTCTAGTACCCACCTGGCACTATACATAGTTATTACCATATTATTGACTATATTCCCTATGCTTTGCTTTACCTCCCCAAGACTGTTTTATAATGACCAATTTATACTTCTTAATCCCTTCACCTTTTTTAGCCTGTCCCCCAACCCCCCCAGCTATCACACCAATAAATCTAGTACCCATCTGACACCATACATATTTATTACAATATTATTGACTATATTCCTTATGCTGTACCCTTCATCCCCATGACTACTGTGTAACAACCAATCTGTACATCTTAATCCCTTCCCCTTTTTCATTCATTCCCAACCCCCCTTCAGTCTGGCCACCATCAAAATGTTCTCCGTATCTATGAGTTTGTTTTTGTTTTGTTTGTTTGTTTATTTTGTTCTTTAGATTCCACATATAAGCGAAATCACATTGCATCCATCTTTCTCTATCTGACCCTCCACTCAACACCATACCCTCCAGGCCCATCCATGCCCCCACAGATGGCAAGGACCTATTCCCTTCCATGGCCGAGCAATCTTATATTATATATATGTACCACCTCCTCTTTACCCATTCATCCATCAATAGACACCCAGGCTGCCTCCACATCTTGGCCATTGTAAACAATGCTGCAATGAACATATGGATGCACACGTCCGCTCGGAGTAGCATTTTGGGTTTCTTCAGGTAAATATCCAGAAGTGGGGTTACTGGGTTCTTCTTTGTCACTTGTTATAGCTTTTGTTTTAAAGTCTATTTTTTTCTGGTATAAATATTGCTACCATGCTTATTTAGTTAGTTAGTTAGTTAGTTAGTTAGTTAGTTAGTTAGTTAGTTAGTTCCATTTTCATGAAATATCTTTTCCCCATCCCTTTACTTTCAGTCTGCATGTCTTTTGATCGGAAGTGAGTCTCTTGTAGGCAGCGTATGTAATGGTCTTGTTTTCTTATCCATTCAGCCAATCTATCTTTTGATTAGAGCATTTAATCCATTTATATTGAAAGTAATTGTTGATAGATATGTAGTTAATGCCCTTTTATTATTCATATTTTTTATTTTTTTGTCTTAAAGAAGTTCCTCTAACATTCCTTGTAATACACATTTGGTGATGATGAGCTCCTTCAGCTTTTTCTTGTCTGGGAAGCTCTTTATCTGTCCTTTGATCCTAAATGATAGCTTTGCTGGGTAGAGTGATCTTGGTTGTAGGTCCTTACTTGTCATCACTTTGAGTACTTCCTGCCAGTGCCTTCTGTTCTGTAAAGTTTCCGTTGAGGAATCAGTTCACAGTCTTATGAAAAATCCCTTGTAGGTAACTAACTGCTTTTCTCTTGCTGCTTTTAAGATTCTCTCTTTGTCTTGAACCTTTGGCATTTTAACTATGATGTTTCTTGGTGTGGGCCTCTTTGGGTTCATCTGGTTTGGGACTCTCTGAATTTTTTTGGCTTGTATATTTATTTCCTTCACCACGTTAGGGAAGTTTTCAGTCATTATTCTTCAAACAGGTTTTCAATTCCTTGCTTTCTCTCTTCTCCTTCTGGTACCCCTATGATGCAAATTTGGTATGCTTGATGTTGTCCCAGAAGTCCCTTAAACTCTCTTCAATTTTTTGGATTCTTTTTTCTTTTTTGTTGTTCTGATTGGGTAGTTTCTGCTACCTTATCTTCTAAATCTCTGATTCGATCCTCTGCTTCATCTAATCTGTTGATTCCCTGTAATGTATTCTTCATTTCCATTATTGTATTCTTTATTTCTGACTGGTTCATTTTTATGTTTTCTATCTACGTTTTTATGTTTCCTATCTCTTTGTTGAAATTCTCCCTGAGAGCATTGAGCATCCTCATAACCAGTGTTTGGAACTCTGAATCTGTTAGATTGCTTTTCTCCATTTTGTTTAGCTCTTTTTCTAGAGCATTGTTCTGTTGTTTTATTTGGGAGATGTTTCTTTGTCTCCCCATTTTAGCTGCCTCCTTGTGTTTGTTTCTATGTAGGGATGCTCTCTCTCCCAGTCTTAGTAAGGTGGCCTTATGTAGTAGGTGTCCTGTGGGGCCCAGTGGCAGTCTCCCTGGTCACCAGAACCAAGTGCTCCAGGTGTGTCCTTTGTGTGGGTTGTGTGCCTCTTGTAGTTGAGACTTGATTGCTATTTGCACATGAATGGGAGGGATTGACCCTCAGGCTGATTGGTTGTGAGGACTGGCTATGATTACATTGGAGGAGCTGTTGTGCAGGGGTGACCCTGTAGAGCAGGGTTTGCTTTAGCGGGGCTCTGGTGCTTGTCCAGTCTACCCTTTGGGTGTGTTGTCCTCGGAGGTGGCTGAGTAGGTGTGGCCGCTGGGCCTGCCAGCCCAGGGTCTTTGGGGAGGGGACCAGCTGTAGGCCAAGTTCAGCTGCAGTCTGCGCCCTGTTCAGGGCCACCTGGCACGAGCCACAAAGCAATCCAGAAATGGCTGCCACCCACGCTGTACTTGGAGGTACTTGGAGGTGCCTTGAGAAGCCAAGCTGTGAACCAAGGCTGCTTGTTGCTAGTGTCGGGCTTAGGGCTGCTCAGCCAGAGGTACGGGACATGCTGAAGCTAGATGCTGCTTGTTTGGGTTTTGTGAACCTTTGAGAAATTTTAGGAAAGTTTGCAGCATGAGCCAAGTCAGGCCATTTATATGGAAAAACCACTGGAAGTGGCTTGGTTGTGCCCAAAAGTTGGCTGGGGCATGGTCTCCAGGAATCACTAGGGCAGGGCAGACGAAAGGTGACAGCCAATTTGATGGAGAGTCAGACACATGGTGTCTGCCTTTGTCTGCACACAGCGGGGAGGAGGGCTCAACAAAGAAACAATGACTTCTGCCAGCTCCTCCATCTGGGAGAAAACTGCCCCTCCAGCCGTCTCCCTGAAGCCAGACAATTCGGTTCCTCCTTGTGTGTCCCAGGCATCTTTTGAGCTTCTTCCCCAGCACTGGAGCTCAGAATGAGTAAGTCTGTTGACAAGTAAGTCCGTACGCAGTGCCTTTAAGAGGAGCACCTGGGCGTGCAGCCACCCCCCATCTCACTCAGTCACAATCTCTGCTGGTTTTCACAGCCAGAAGTTATGGGGACTTCTCTCCCCAGCACTGAGACCCTGGGCTGAGGGGGAGCTGAGACCCCTTTCTCCTGGGGGTGGCAGGAGCTGGGGGGCGGTGGCGGGACCTCCACAGCCAAGATATCCCTCGTGATTTTTAATGGTCACATACAGGTGTGGGACCAGCCCGTTTTGCATCTTTGGCTCTCCTGCCAGTCTTGAGGTGGCTTCTTCTGTGTGCCCGTGGTTGTAAGGCTTCAGTTCACTAGACATCAGGTGATTCTCACAATGGTTTTTCTGTGGTTTGATTGTAATTGATGTGGTCCTGAGAAGAGATGAGCACAGCATTTACCTACCCCACCATCTTGACCAGAAAATGGGAAAGGTCTGTTTTTATTTGAAGCCTGTAAACTGTAGTACTTCAGTATGTTGATGCAACACACATTTGTTGACCAGTCTCCTGTACTGGGTTCTAGAGACAGGAAGAATGAAACACTGTCTGTGCCTCTAAGAAATTCTAGTCAAGTGAGGAGACAAATAAATAGATAATTACATCGTAAGTGTTCCAGTTGCTATGTAGACAAAATTCTGCAGGAAGATGGAGAGGGAGCAAGGGACTGCAAGGGATAGAGAGAAGGTCATAATGTTTCAGTTGGGTCTTGAAGTATGGGTAGGAGTTTACCAAGCAGATAGTGGGTTGGTGGGGGTAGAGTAGTATTGCAGTCAGGGGTAGCTACTTAACAGGTAGCAAAGCATGGAGATATTGAAGAACATAGCAGAAGTCTCAAAGAATATAGCAGCAGTGGTAATACAAGAAAAAAATTGTCCTGGAACGAGGACTTTGGTTTCAATTCTGCCACAGGGTCACTGGGTGCCTTTAAGAAAATCAACCTCCTCATGTCTGAATTACCTCCTCTCTCTAGGAAGATGCCCATAGACCTTATAGCTGTAGAGCTGTTCTAGCCAAAGTGGTAGCCACTAGCCACAAGGCACTATTTAAATTTAAATTAATTAAAATTAAATAAAATTTAAAATTCAGTTCCTCAGGTGCACTAGCCACATTTCAAGTGCTCAAAAGCTACTGGTGGATAGTGGCCACCATATTGGACAGCACAGATATTGAACACTTCCGTCGTCTCAGAAAGTTCTGTTGGGCAGTACTGCTCCAGAGGCCTCTGATTTCTGAAAAGGAAAGGGATTTGTCCCATCACATAAGAAGATCTCCAGCCTCCCACCTGCCTGTTTAGGAGGAGATCCCAGAGAACAGGATGGAGAGAACACACCATTCCACTGCCCAGCCCTGGTTCCTGTCGCACAGCGACCCAGCTGAGAGGACAGGGGTTCTTTGTTCCTTTGTCATACATGCTATTTTCTGATTTAACCATGTGAAGATCTATCACAATACCTGGCCTATAATGAACATAAATGTTCATTTTAAACTAGTCCACTCCCCACTTGCCTTATGAGAAAAGAGGCCCAGAGTGGTCTAGCCTAGGGCTCAGGTCTGCAGATTTCCAAGCTATCTTGAATGATGGAATTTAGGGTACAATAATGGTCTTTGGACATCCTTTTGTCAGTAGCACTTCAGGTTTTATTTAAATTGTAATCCAGGTGATCCTATAAGGAATCTGTGTTTCAGACCTTTGGTGTTAGCTTATCTGTGGCAACAAGTATGGCAGTATCTTAGAGCTCGTAGGAATTAAACCCTGGAAACCCTGTTTGTAATGCACAAGACTTTCATGCAATCTGGTTCAATGGTTTAACAAAGAAACAAAACAAAAAATTAGATGGCAGGTAGAATCGATGTATATTTTTTAAAAGAACATCTAGTCTGTACAAGAACTGTTTTGAGAGAGTCTAACAGATAACAACACTATGAGGTGGGGAGGTGAGCACTTTCACTATCCTTTCTTTGCAGACAGGGACATGGAGGCCCGAATGAGTCAGTCATTCAAGATGTAACTGCTATTACATGGCAAAGCTGGGACTCTCCAGACAGTGGCCTGAGAGCCCAGAATTTTAACCATCGTCTAGAGCCCTCTCCACTCTGCAAATGCTGAACATCAGGACTTGAAGGCAGCTTCAGGATTATTTAGTCCCATTCTTTTCTTAATTATAGTGATGCAGAAGACCACAAAGGGGCACTGATCTGCCTAAGGCTATTCCGTAAGTTTTTTATGGCAGACCTTGAACCTGAACATGGGTCTCCTGACTCCTGTTCAGTGTTCTCTTTGCTCCACTACTTTAAAAGAGCCTAATAAATAAAATGATCCCCTGAGCATCTTCTGGTGGCCCAGGCTGCACTGGTACTTTTGTGAAAAAAACCTTGGACTTGCAGAGAGAGAAGCCCTGGAATCAAACCTTACCTCGGTGGCTTACTGCTTAAGCAAGTCACTTTATGTTTCAGCCTTAATTTCTCCAGATGAAGAGTAAGAATGTAATTACCTTAAGGATTAAAGCAGAGTGCCTGGCACAAAGTAATTGCTCAAGAAATAGGAGTGTGTTCTAAAGACACAGGTCCTGCCCTCTACAGTCCAGATGTGCAGGCAACACTGATATGCAAGGAGGGATTGGGGGACAGCAGAGAGCAGGCTTTGTTGGCAGGTTAGACAATGAATGTTAGGACAGTTAATGTGCTGTTGGCTCCATCTAGCAAAGGAGTCTTCAACCGTAAGGTGATTCACCATCAAGAAATCATCCCGTTAAGGCTGGCCTGCAGGAACCAGACAAGACACTAGGTGGCACTAGTGGTCCACCTGGGAACGAGGAGAGACCAGCAGACAACCAGCACCGATGATCATGGTTTTCGTTCTTGTTGCTTCTAGGACATGGGCCTGGAGAGGAAGAGACCCCCGGGGACTGAGGGTCAGGGTGCTGTGCACCAGGAAATAAGGATAAACCAGAATTTCATACTCTTTACCTCTATTACTCGTCACTGCGACCCTTTTAAATATCATCTCAGTTAAGGCATTGTGACTCACAGAGGTTAAATACTTTCCCCGAGGGATACTATTAAGCAGTGGATCCAGGATTCGAATCTGAGCCCAGTAATTCCAAAGCCCACCTCTTTCCAGGAAAATATGTTCTTCCAGCCAGTGGAGCCACTCTACCGACAGAGACTCAACAGGATGTGAAGGGAGGAAACACCAGCAAATAGAACACAGAATTAAAACAGCCCCTCACCTGCGACCTCTCTACACCAGGTCCCCATCCCTTTCCATCTGGTCCACCGCAATCGTTTCCTAATCCATCTTCCTGCTTTCCTTCTTGCACCCCTGGGGTCTGTCCTCCACTGTGATCTTGCCAAAATGAAACCACATCATGTTATTCCCCAATTCAAAACCCCTCCAGTGGCCTCTGATTCCAATGGAACAAATTTCTCACCATAGCTGCAAGCAGTGGTGTGCTGGTAAATGCTCAACAGCAGGTTCTCAGGGGCGGGGAGCCCTGATTTGTAGCATATGCTAATTGTGATGTGCATTCCCCCTCCATGGCCAATTTCAAGCTTCCGACGTGACCTCACTGAACAATAAATGCTCCAGAGCCAGTCTGAGTTGGCTCCAGCATGCTGCTGCACCAAGGCCCCCGATGTAGGGTCTGGCCCCAGACTACTTCTCCAGGCCAACTGCTCCTCCCTCTGCCCCTGCTCGCTCTGCTGGACCCCTGGTCTTCTCACTGTCTCTCAACATACCAAGCACACTTCCACCTCGGGGCTTAGGCACTTGCTCTTCTCTCTGTTTGGGATTCTCTTCCACTAGATCTGTGCATAACTTGCTGTATCACTTCCTTCTGTTCTCTACTCAAATGTTGCAGACGCCTTCCCCGAACAACTTACCTAAGCTATACTAACTTTCCCCCTGCATAACTTTTATTCCCTTATTCTGCTTTATTTTTCTCTGAGGGCACCAAGTATTCTCTGATAAGAAATGATAGACTTATTCATACTTCTTTGTCTAGGTCATCATTGTATCCCCACCCCTAGAACAGGCCTGGCTCAAAGAAGGTACTCAATAAATATTTATTGGATTAACAGGTGAGTAATTGCCTTTCCTCTACATGTAATGGGCCCCCACGTAAGGGCCACGCCTCACACAGGTTCAGTGACTGGACACGTGAAACCCCCACCAGAATCACAGGATCAGAGCCTGAATCATCAGCATAAACCTAGTTCTGGGCAGGGTCCCTGGAGTCTAGGGAGAAAGATCAACCACTAGGGAAGGTGAATGTGTAGAGAAAAAATTAATCCCACTTTAAAAAGCCCATAAACTAAAATTCTGAAATACACGAGGAAAACTAATGTTGATGAAGATAGCCAACCCAGTCAATAATTGGGAGAACGACTCTACTACAGACAAAAGTAAAATAATAGAGTTGTCTGAAAACAACTTCAAAATAAATGTTAAAGCTCTTCAGAGAAAGTCAGGAATAATATTTATCCATAAAAAGAGAACAGTAAATTATAAAGGAAAAATAAGCAGAAAGGAAAACCATTTAGAAACTTTGAGAATGAGAAATATAGTTATTGAAATAAAATGAGAAGACAGAATAAATCTAGGTTAGATGTAGTAGAAGATAAGTTAGTTGAAAGAGAGAACTGGGGATTTCACCCAAGATGCAGCAAGAGAGAAAGAGATAAATTATGGAAAAGAGCACTGTAGAAGTTAGAGAGGTTCTAATTCAATAAATAGGATGCAGACACTGTTAGTTCCTGGCCCACTTTACCTCGGCTGACCCCAGCAGTCACCTGAAGCCAGCTTTGTATAGGATAACTTCTTGCGCCTCCACATGAGGTCATTTTCTGGTGGCAGGAGCATGCTCAGCTTGTACAAAGGACAGGCAGAGTCCGGGGGTGGGGTTTAGCCCCAGGAAAGACCCTCACCCAATAGGAGACATTAGTTCATGGATAAATGCTCCAGCTTCCTTGCCCCCACGGTGGGACAATTATGCGCCTGTTTCACATAGTCTCCCACAGGTCCCACGGCGGGATGGAGCCTCAGTTGCTCTCAACAGTAACCTGCTCGTGATCACATCCTTTGTTGGCTTTGCTCCCTTCCCTGTCTCATTTTGCTCTGCTCTGCTGTGCTTCCTCACATCTTCTCCCAGATAAACTGCTTGCACCCAGATCCTTGTCTTGGGGTCTGCTTATGGGAAACCTAAACTAAGACAGGCAGGAAAAGAAACTTAAACAAGAGACAAGTCCATTTCTCTATCCTGGAGAAGTGCTCCAGCACTAGGAAGTTTAGGGTAACCTCATTGAGACCCAGGCTCCTTCTATCTGGCTTCTCCTCTGTGGTCCAAGGTGGCTTCACCAGCTCCAGTGCCTCATGTATTTTCCGGATAGCAGGAAGAAAGACAGGTCAACAACTAGCACACTCCTTTTCCTGACAGACATTTCAAGGAAGTTCCCCAAGACTCATGCTTTTGACCAATGTGCATCCATAACCCAGTTAGATGTCCATATGTAGCTAAAAGAAAGACTGAGAAGTATAATCCTTATTCCAAATGGCCATGTACCTACTTAAAAGTCAGAAATTCTATTTCCTAGGAAAAAGGGGGACAATAGATCCTGGGGGACAACTGGCATTCTGTACCCCCAAACAATTAAGAAACATGGAGTATAGGTTGAGAGAATGCTAGGTGGGAGTTCTAGGAGAACAGAGGGAATGCAGAAGCAAGATTAAAGAAATAACTGTTGAGAATTTTCCAGAATTAAAAAGACATGAAAGCTCAGATCCAAAGTGCATACACAATGCTGAACAGAAGAAATAAAAGTAAATTCACACCTAGACATGCTGTAGTAAAACTACGGCATACAAAGGATAAAGAGAACATGTGAAAGCTCCTACAAAGGCATCCTGCACTCCTGGGACCCCGTCCAGGACCGGGTTTCATGCTGATGACTCAAGGCTGTCATCCTGTGATGCTGGTGGGGGTTCACATCTAGTCACGGAACCTGCATGAGGGTTGCCCTGACGTTCATGAGGCCCTTCTGCCCGAGGGAGCCAAATTCCTGGCTATCCGCCTGCTTCTGCACCCGGAATCCCAGCTTCCACGTCATATAGCCCTTTGTGTGTCTGCTGGTATTCCTGGTCCACAAAGACGTTGTTCCTGGTTTGAGCATGGCTACTCTTGTTTTGAATTTATTTTTTTCTATCCTTTCTGTGTGTAGTGCATGGAGGTGGGTGGGATTCGGAACATGAATTCACAGGACCACCCTAACCAGAATCTTCTGGACCCTTTGACTCTCCCCAGAGTGGAGACACGCTACCTGTGATAGGACTATTTCCAGGAGCCAGGCATGCAGATACAAGGAAGGAGGGAGTCCGCCCTTCTGGATATTTCTGTTTTCTTCCCCAAGGAGACACAGGCCCTGGAGGACCCAAAGAGCCCCCTGAAGTCAACGTATTTGGGCCTCCTGGCCTCCCAGCCTCTTGGTTCACTGTGCCTTCCGTCTCCCAAGTCATTCCATCTCGGGGCTTCCTGCCAACACTGCACTTCAAAGGTCTTCCCTGCCGCGGGGCTGTAGGTGTTCACGCCATATTTGAATTTCAACGAGGGACCCAAAAAGACGTTCTCATCTTTAAAATGTACAGAAATAGAATTCAAGTGGCAGAATGACAGGCGGTGTGTGGGGTCGATTGGCTGGGTCAGAGGTATCACACCTGGCTGGCGGCAAGAGCTTTCTGACAACAGGAGCTGTCGGGCAAGGAATGGATGCTGTCACTGGGGTAACTCAAGCAGCGAATGGTTGACCTTCCACTGGGCTCCGTGCAGGGCCCCGGATGGAGGGGGCTTACAGCAGGAAGGAGGAGTCTGGGCGAAGCAAACAAAACAGCTCCACAAAAGCATTCTGCACAATGAAAAGTGTCACTAAAAAGTTCTTACTGTTCTAAGAGGCTACGCTGCTATTCTGAAAGCCAGCCTCACTCCCCACACTGATGTATTTCCAAAAGCACATCCTACTGCCACTTGTGGGCCCTGAAAATTGGGTATTTGTTTCTCTTTGGGGGACCTCATCTGTGAATGAAAGGGGTGGACTCAAGCCTAGTGGTTCTCGGTGTCTCCACCAGCAGATCTCAGAGTCCAGGCAACACAGGACTTCCCCACTGCTCCCAAAAACTCAGCCTCCTCAGTCCACCCACGCATGTCCACCCACCTGTGTGACCCCTTCCAAACAGGTGGCCACACCTGCCAGCACGACCACCCTTCAACACTTGCATTATCTGTAGTGTTTTACAGTTACCATAGCAGTGAGATTTATCTTCATCTTTTACAATTTAAAAATACTAATGGAATTACTGTTTTTGTCTTGTGTTCTAAAGCCAAAGCATTTTTCTCTCAATGCTATCATGTTTGTGATGCCTGTATAGAATCCCAGAAAAATGGATATTCCCCCCCCAACTGTGATGGGGCTCAAACTTTTATAGCATGATTGGCAGCATATAAGAGATTTTACAGCATGGTTGGTGGCATACAGGGGCTTTTATAACGTGGTTGGTGGCATATAATGGGCTCCCCTAAGGGCTCTCTTGGTGCTGACCTCCCTTTCTGGCCCCAGCAGGTGAAGGCGGGGCCTTTGCAGTCCAGTGCCCTTGTGGTGGCCTGTGGCTGCCTCAAAGAAGGAAAGGACTTCATAGTTATTGAGCACTGTGCCTTTCACAAGTGCTGTCCCTTAAGTCTGTATAGCAACCCGTTTTACAGACGAGGAATCTGGCCCAGGCTGGTGAAGTGATTTGCCCGAAGTCACACAGCCAGGAAGAGGCAGAGAGCACTGTCCTCTCAGTCATGTTTTCTCCCAATTCTCCAGTTGGTTTCTGGTCAGCCTTCTATTCTCAGGGAGAATTTCTGCTTAAGTAAGACTTTCTATGTGGATTATAACACTTAGGTAATGACCTATTGTCAATGACTATTTTAGCTGTCATCTGTGTGGCACTTAACATTTTGGGAATGCTTTTCTGATTATAAGAATAATGTGTGATCTGGTTTTGTTTGTTTGTTTGTTGTTGATTTTGCTAACTTTATTTGGGTAACTTTATATTTTAAAATAGTTACAGATTCACAGGAAGTTGCAAAAATAGTGCAGAGAGGTCACATGACCCCTCTCCCAGTTTTCCCCAGCGGTGCCATATCAAAACGAGGACACTGACATTGGCACAATGTATAGGTCTGTGTCATTTTGTCACATGTGCAGATTCACGTAACCACCACTGCAATCAAGATACAAAACGATTCCATCACCACAAAGAGCTCCCTTGTGCCACCCTATGAAGTCACACCCACCGCTTTCTTCTCACCACCGCTCACGTCTGGCAATCACTTATCTTCTACCCATTTCTACAATTTTGTCATGTCATGTAAATGGAATCACACAGTATGTAACCTCGTGAGGTTGACTTTTTTCACTCAGGATAATGCCCTTGAGATCCACCCAAGTTATTACAGGTAGCAATCCTTGGTTCCTTTTTACTGTTAAGTAGTATTCCATGAGTGGTCAGTTTTTTTAAAAAATTGGAAGTACAGAGAATGCATAGAAAAATATAGAAAAAAAATCCTAAGCCCCCATATTGGAGGGTGGCGATCGCCTGGTTTCCTTCTTGCCCAGGTCAGGACTGGCTTAGGTCCGAGGACTTGTTGGGCAGACCCTCTGCAGACCCACGTGCAAAGTCAGGAGAGACAAGACAGGGAGAAGACAAAGCCATTCGCCCCAAACCCCACCGTTCCCTCTCCTCTTCTTTAAGGGCCTCCATCTGGCTGCTGTTTCCTCTCTCTTTGCATCTTTGTCTCTTTTCTTTTTTTCTCCTCTCTTTCTCCTCGCCCCGTGTGTCTCCATCTGTCTCTCTGAGTCAGTCTCTCTCTTTTTTCTCAAACCACAAAACATGGCTAAATGCAATTTCCATTGAGTGCAAAATCTTGTGTCTGTGGTTCATTATTCTGTCTGGATTCGTACATGTTTTCAATTGCATAATTCCCCTCCTTCCTCATTTTCTCCCCAAGACTTTCTCCCACATAATATGAGCATTTGGGGGCCAGCTTTTGACAGTTCTGCCTTTGAATGCTGTGAAAACTAGAGCGAGTGCCTCTTTCAGTCCTGCACCACCGGGGGAGCTTGGTTGGCAAGTTCCCGGGGTTCCTGCAGTGCTTTGTCCCTTCGGCCAGTCCTGGGGGCAGGAGTGCCCCTTTAGCAGCTCCTAAGAAGGCCAAGGCTTCGGCCTGCCTTGGGAAAGTTCAAAGGGCATTCTGATGGCCAGCTAAAGACCTTCGATCCCTAGGTGACCGCGGCATTAGGTCCAAGGTCACCACTCTGGATGTTCAGAGCCTTAAACATCTGGACCAACCCTATTCATTCATTTATTCTTTCAGTGGCATATGACTGGGCAATACAGCCTCTTGTTCCAACAGCCATTGCGGTTTTGAAATGGGGTTGATGGACAATAACTTAAATATTCAATAAGAAGAGAACAGTTAAATACGTCGTGAGATGTCCTGTAGGATCAAACATTTAAAAGTCATTAAAAATCATGGTTTGGAGAGTTTACAGAATGGAAAAATACTCATGATATGCCATTAGAATCCCAATGATGTAAAAATACGCAGGCACGGAAAAATGGCTCAGAGAAAAGGCACCCAAGTGTTAATAGTTCTTATTCTGGGTTGTGGGATTGTAGATGACTTTAAAATTTTTTCTTAATGTTCACAACAAGCGTGTTTTATCTTTATAATCATAAACAGATATGCATTATTGAAACTAAATGAACTCTGCTAGATAAAAAGTCGTTTCTGCAGCTCTCCCCTCAAGTAGTGGTTTAGGGATTCAGCACCTCCCTGCCCGGAGAGGGCAGACCCCTGTCCAGGCATCTTTCCTCGAGCTCAGGGTCCTGCTATGGGGCCAGGTGGAAAGCCATGCTCTGCATTGCAGCTGTGTGGCTGCCTTGCCCACCCCATTATGTTTCAGATGGAGTTTGTGGAGCAGGCAGGTCCTGCCTGATGCCTCTGCATCTTTGAACCACACTTCTGAAGCCAGGCCCTGCCCCACTCCCCTGATGCAGTGGCCTTGGTCCTGTTCGCAGCCTAGGGTGGATGAGATGTCCCTGTGGCCCCTGCGTGCTTAGCACGCACCCTTCCCCCACAGCAGCCGTGCAGTCTGACCTGCTGGGAGCTGGCAGGGCAATAGCCTTTCAGAGGTGTGCAGAGAACCCCGAGCTCCCTGGTTCCCGGCCCAGAGTACTAGGAGCCCCAACTCCATCCTGAACTCCTACCTGAGAGCGAGAACCTGAGAGAAGACGATGAGTCCCATATCCATACGGAAAATTACATATAGTGTCTGGAGCACATTTTTTTTGACGAAGGGATTTTTCAGTCAGTTCTGAGTGGAAGTGAAGTCTGTAGTCCGGCTGCCTCAGTAATGGCTTAGGGCTGGGCTCTGAAGCCAGTCTGCGTTGGTTCTAATCCCAGTTCCAGCACCTTGGGCGAGTTCCTTTCCCTCCCTGTGCCTCAGTTTCCCAGGGGGTAATAATAGTACCTACTCCATAGAATCTTTGTGTGGATTAAAGACGTTAATTTGCGTAAAGACTTTAGAGCAGAGCCTGTGTCGGGGTGGCTCCCAGTGACTGTCAGCTGCTATTCTCATTATTCTGCCGTGCGTTCGTGGGAATGGGAAGGCAGCGTACTTGACATTGGGGCTCTCCCAGAAAAGCCCAGATGTGAGTCTCTGTGATGAATGCCAAATGAGGATTACCAATTAAAAGCCCTGCCTCAAATCCGTTCCTAAGTGGGGCAGGGTGTAAATAAATACAGGCTGAGGGAGAGGGAAACTGGTGGAGGGAAGGGAGACTAGGGAGTAAAGCCCACACTTGGCCTTGAAGAAGGGCAGGAGGATAAAGGGCTTGGCCAGGAGGACCTGGGAGCCCCATGGGAGCAGAGGGAGATGTAAAAGTACCAGGCTTCTTTAGAAAAGGTGGAATTCCCCTGGGGCAGGGGTTCCACGGATGGGGCTGGGACAAGGGGTATTTTTGAATCTGTACTTGCAATGCCCTTCCATTTCCAGATGCCATCATCTCACAACCACTCTGAAGGGTAGATTCGCATATAAATGAGGAAAGAAGGCTCAGATTGGGCCATGACTTGCTCAGGACCCTGTGCCTGCGGGATGGCAGTGGGAGAGCGTGGGGGATGGAGCTGACATTTGAATCCAGGGCTGTAAGTCCACACACACCTCTGCTCCTGCTTTCCCCAGGCCGGAAGCTTCTGATCCAGGGTGGGGTGGGGAGGGCTGTGGTGTTGGAAGGGACACCTGCCTGCAGGGAGAGGGAGAGGCTGCGGGGGAAACCTAGCCCCAGGTGTGGGAGAGACCCAGCGCTGCTGGGCAGCCACATGGGGAAAGAGCAGAAAGTAGGTCAGTCACGCAGGAGATGGAGTGTGAAATTAATGAGCACGCAGGAGCTGGAATAGTCACCTTCCAGGAGAGGGGAGGAGAAATGCAGTCCCTGTGGGAGAGGCGGTGGGGCCTGGGGGCTGGAGCAGGTGGGGAGGAGGAGTGGGTATCGGTGTTTTCTCTCCTTGGACCCCACTGGGGGCACATCATGGGGCAGGACAAGGAAATGATGGCAGAGTATTAGGGGCAGGGACGGGCAGAGGGAGCTGGCAGTAGAAGCTCTATGAAGGCAGGACCATGTTTGTGTTCTTTATGGCTGACTGACTCTTGCTGCCCAGGACAGCGTCTGGCCTGTGACGGGCTTATGTGACTGAAGACATGAATAGACAGCTCTGCTGTGTACATCGTGGGGTGACCTGAGGAAGTGAGGCCCTTGTTCCTTAGTGGTAGAAGGAGCGTCAAGTGAATTCGGTAACGTTTGCTGAGTATCTGCCATGTGCTAGGTGCTGGGGACACAGGGATTTATAAGATACAGTCCTTTACCTTTCTGAGCTCACCACCTAATGGAAAGACAGCTTAGTAACAGGTCCTAGGCACAAAAACGGATAGTGGGGACACAGAGAAGAGACAGTTCTGCTGGGGGCGTGCTTGGGGTACAACTGCTTAGAGGAAGTAACTCAACAGCTGGGTTTGAAGGTTGAGAACAGGGCCGCATTACGAGTTTTGGGGGTCCTAGACACTTTGCCTACACACACTCATGGGCCTCTTCCTACACACACACACACACACACACACACACACAATTAAAACTAATAATGCACACATAAAATTAAAAAGTATATTTTACGACCTTGCTGGTATAAAGGCAAATTATTAACATTACATGTTACAACATTTTCTTTGACCTAAAAGTTCATTTTTTTCCCTTCTGATTTTAAAAGAAATGAAAACGTTTTCGTGGGCCCCTAAACGTGTTGTGGGCCGGTGGCACTGTCCTGCTGTGCCTAACGGATAAGCGGCCCGGCTAAGAAGGAATTTGCTTGTCCAGCAAGACAGACAAGGCACTTTCAGGTAAAGAGAACAGGCCCACCAGGTGTGTGCGAAGACACAGAAGCATGAGGGTGCCAGGAAGCTCTCACAAGAGCAGGTTGTCCTGAGAGGTGGGACACTAGGTATTTGAAGAGATGGGCAGGCGACAGAATAGGAAATGTCAGATGGAGGTACGCTGACTTGAACGCTGTTTCATGAACCCAGGACCTTAAAGGGTTTAAACCATATCAGAAGTTCTGGAACAGAGTTCAGAGGTGGCTGGTGAGAAGGGCTGATTTCTGGACCTCGATTCCAGAGGCTCTGCCAGGAATGGTGATGGGCGCTTGCTAAAGTCTCTCCAAGCTCCCCCCACACCGGCAAGGACAAGGCTGGGGGCCTAGAGGGCTGGAGAAGTGGGACTCCAAGCTGGCTCTTGCTTTCTCTCCACAGTGCAACACTGAGTTTCTTGGGGCTGCAGGGACCTGCTCCTAGAACTTCTTCTCAAAAGAGCTTCTGAGCCCTGGATAGAGGGAATGCAGGGGGGATTCTGAAAAGGCTGTGGGCTTTGATGAGAGATGGATCTGAGCTCGAGTCCCAGAGATGCCACCTACGAGCTCTGTGACCCTGGCACAAAGCTTCACTGTGTGAGCCTCAGCTCCTTTGCAAATATAGGATGCAGCTCTTCCCTATGGGGCTGTGAAGGGGTTACATGGGATTGTGTATAAGGCGAGGGCAGGACACAGACACGTCAGGGGTCCATCAGGAGCAACAGCGCCCATGCGATTGTCCGCCAGTGTTCCCTGGAGGCCCACCAGGTGCCAGGTGAGCACCAGGATGTGCTGGCAAATACCGTGGACATGGCCCTGCTCTCAAGGTCACACTTCTTGACCCCTCATCTCTCCAATCGCCATGTTGGGAGCTACTTATTGCTGACTTGGGGCACACCTGGCTTCTGGGGCATCCCAGTTGGCCAGAGCTTGACCGGGGCCATCATACACAGAGATTCTCCAGGGAGCTGTCTTCTCTAGCTGGGCCCTTAAAACTCAGGATCCTTCAACTGGAACCAGCCAACTTGTTACTTTCCATGGGAAGTTCCTTTCATGCTGGTTCAGTGCTTTATTCATATTCACAGAAGCCCTGTAGGGGCCGGTCAGGGATTATGCTCCTGCTTTTACACACAGATGAGGAAGGGAAAAGAGGTGACTCACCCCAACTACAAAGAATAAACGACTTGAGAGCTAAGACTTGAACTCACGTTGGTCTGATTCTAAAGCCCAGCGCTGACTTGGGGGCAGAGCTGGTGGACTCTGAATCTAAGGGAGATGTGGCACCGCAGACAAAGATGATTTGAGCCCTCTCACCCTGGGGATGGCTTCTGACCTCCAACCCCAGGTCCATCAGCCCTGCCAGTGAGTAGGAGGGTGGGACCTGCAGGGGAGAGTCGGGGATTTTAAATCATACACTTCTGGAGTCAGGGGGTCCCAGAGGTTTCTGCTCTGGCCCTCACCGATCAGCAAACACACAGATGGCTTTGTACATGCCATGCGGGGCACTCGGTGTGCAAAGAATGTGATATTTCTTACCCCTCCAGGAGCTCACAGTCTAGAGCAAGTTTTCTCCACCTTGGCACTCTTGACACTTGGGGCTGGGTAATTCTTGTAGGAGGCTGTGCATTATGGGATGTAACAGCATCTCTGGCCTCTACCCATTAGATGCCAGTAACATCCCCCCAATTGTGATAACCAAAAATGTCCCCATACTTTGTCAAATCCCCTTGGGAGTACATTCCCCCTGGTTGAGAACCACTGGCTTAGGGAGAAGGGGAGGCTGCCTCTTCAATACTGTGTGCTGAATGCTGTGCCAGAGGTGAGCACAGGTGCCTTGTGGCACAGAAGGCAGGAGAGGCTTCTGGGAAACTGGATCTGACAGTGGTAAGGCCCAGGTCATACACCAAGTTCTCAATGGAGTTGGGATTCCAGCCCAGGATCCCTGGGCCTTGCTCTGGAGCTTCCTTCCCAGACATCTCGCTGCTTCTCTCCAAGGCCATCGCTCCCCTGCTTGCCTGATGGGAGTGGCTTCTGTTCTGGGAAGCTAGCCACACTGGTTTGAGCAGTCTGGCCCTCTCTGCCCCGGGTTGGTCTCATGGTCTTGCCATAGAGCTGGTGCCCAATAAGCTTTCACGCATGTTAAGAAAGGCTCTGCTCGTCCCCTGGGATAGCCTTCAGAAAGCTGACTGGGTGGCCACTTAAGTACTGTGCTTATGCTAAGAACAATCCTTCAACCAAGTGCTTCAGTGTAAGTATTTCCAGGTTCCCAGGAACCGCTGAAACATGTGAAGTAGAAAGCTCTGCAGCCTCTGTGCCTAGAGACGGCTCGCCTTGCTCTGCCCGTCAGCAGCTGTGTGACCCAGACAGAAGCCCTTCATTCTGCAAAGTCTCCGCTTCCTGATCTATAAAGCGGGCACACCACCCCTTCCTTGGCTCCTCACAGTGTCCTGGGGAGAACATTTACTGTTTTATAGGAAAAGATTTTATAGACAGAAAAGTCTTAAACATGTTAACTGTTTTCTGAGTTTGCAAGAAGCATTAGGGAGGTCGGTGTTCTGTTTTTTTGTTTTTTTTTTCCTTTCTTTTCAAAATTATTATTTGAACTGTCATCCACACATTTAACAAATATTTATTATATGCTAAGAACCCAGCAGGGAACACAGTGAATGGTAACTAGACAATAAACAAGAGAATGTAGGTATAGACGGTATGTTAGGTGGTAACAAATGCAAAAGGGGAAGAAACAATCATGCAAAGAAGGTGGGGGGGATGTTGAAATTTTATTGTGTTGGTGCAAAAATACTTGTGGTTTAAAAGGTTAAAAATAATTGCCAAAACCGCAATTACATTTGCACCAACCTAATAGTTAGGGAAGATCCCTCTGGAAGGTGACATTTGAGTAAAAACCTGAAAGGCGGTGAGGGAGCAGGTTATGCCGATGTCGTCCCAGACAGAAAGAACAGTAAACACCATACCCAGGATGTTAGGAACAGTGAGGAAGCCTTGGGGTGAGGACATGGGGGTAGGGTGGGAGGGTGGGGTGGGAGTGGAGTGGGGGAAGGGAGGTTCCGGGGGTGGAGAAGTGTGGTGAGGGGAAGCAGGTCCCAAGTGGCCTCCAGACCACTGTGGGAACCTGGGCTCTTGCTCTGGGCCGGAAGTCCAGTGGTGGGTCCTGGGTGGAGAAGTGTCAGAAGTGTCCTTCTGCTTCAGGACAGAACTTGCTGAGACCGGCTACACGGCAGGTGTTTCTCATACGTTGTTGCGAATCCTCCCAAGGACCCAGTAAAAAAACTAATCCAGCTTCCTAGGTAGTTCAGAGACGTCTGGAGTCCTTGACAGAGCAAGGACTTGACCCCCAGTCTGTCCAAGCTCTTGGTATTTCTGTTAGGCCACTCCACTGCCCCTGGCTGGACCCTGTCTACCCTAAATCCTCGTTGAGACAAAAAAACAAGCTTATAGTGAGTTAAGATTATTTTTGCCCCACTAAAGAGCACTTGTTGAAGACTCACTCATCTCTTATGTGTTAACTGTTAACTGTCACTCTAGTTACCATCCAGAGATGCCCTTAGAATAGGAAAAAAGAAAAAAGGCAGCAAAAGCTTGTTAGAATCAGGAGACCTGAGCTCTGATTTACACTCTGCCATATTGCTACTGCTTCATCTTCTCAGTTTTCTTGTCTTAAAAACCCGTGACTTGCCCTTCTCAAGATAGTAGTTAGGACAGGAGCCAGCTCTGAGAGGGGAAGGGAACCCCTAGATCCAGCCTTCCTCCCTCTGCCTAGCTGTAGTAAAGGCTGAGTGCCCCTAGGTGGCGCAGCTTTCCTAGGCTGAGCCCCCAGCAGCTGCTGCCAAATGGGTGGGAAGATTTGGGGGAGACTGAGGGGCAAAGATGATACTGGAAACCAATAAAATGGGAGTTTGAGGTAGAATTCTGCATCTGTTGATTCCTGCTGTTCCTCCAGTGGGTGCTGTGGAAGTTAGTGGGGCAGGGAACCCCAACCACCTGGCCAGCAGATCTAGCTGTGGGACCCTAGGGGCTGCAGCCCTTGGTTGAGTGATGAAGGGCCGGGGGTGTGTGCAGTGCAGCACCCATTCTCTTTTCCAGATGAGGAAGCTGAAGGCCGGATAGTAGGGGGTTGCCCAGTCACCCTGGGGGTCAGGGATAGAACAACTGCCCAGCTGGCCCCTCTGCTGATTAAATGCTCCCGGCAGGACCCCTGATGAAAGCACGTATGCCACCCCCTTGGGTAGCCTCCTCTTCTCCTGGGTTTCTTCCTGGATTGTCCCTCCTTCCTCTGCCTCCCTGGATGCTCTCAGGAGAGGCGGGGAGAGCAGTCATTTGCTCCTTATGTAAAGAGCTCTGTCTCTGAGCGGTAGAACACTTGTTGAGGGGCCAGGAGACCAGTGTAGAACAGCTCTGTCACTACCTTGGGAACATGTGCCTCGGGCACGTGGCTCTTCTCTCCCTCTCTGCCTTCTGCACCCTTATCTGTAAAGTGGGGTGAGAAAGAAAGAGAAGGTTGGGCTGGATATCACCAAGGTCGATTCCTAGCACAGGCAGTTTGACTTGTACTTAAAGCTTCACTTCTGTCCATCAGGGAACAGGTGTGTGTGTGTGTGTGGAGGCTCCAGTTCTCTCATTTAAAAAACATGGGGGAGTGGACTGGATGATGTGTCATTCTGGCTCTGACATTCCAGCTTGGCAAGGATGAGAGACAGTCACAGAGGCCAAAACCATCCCCTCTGAACTGCCAACACATGATGACTGCCCCCTTCCTGGGAGGTGCAGACCTGCTTCCCTCAGTGGTCTCCAGAAGGGGCCCTGCAAAGTGGAACCATGGCCCCCCCCTCAAGACTGGCCTCCTTCCCAGCTGCCTCTGGAGGCCCAGGAGGAGAAGCTCTTCCTCCCCCTTGCAGGGCTGAAACCCATCTGCACATCCAAAGGGTGTTCCTTCCTGGGCTTGATTACTAATCGTCTGCTTCCCTGGCCAGACGAGCCTCTCGGTGACCTTGGGCTCTTTCCAAAATCAAATCTTCCTTCAAAGGAAGCAGGAGATTGGTCACCACTGAAGAAATTCAGAGAATGACAGCTGGAGGGAAGAGTCTGAGAGGAAGGGGAGAAAACACCCACTTATTGTCAGCCAGCCATGCGCTCGCACTGTCAGGCCCCTCCCCAGACATTGACTCATTTAATCCCAGCAATCACAAATTAAGTATTACAATCCCGTTTTCAGATGAAGAACCATGGGGATGGGAGTGATATTGTCCACAGTTGCACAGCTAGTGAATGGAGGAGCTGGGGTTTAATCCAGGTCACTGACTGCACAGCCCACCCTTGTCCCAAAGGAACATACCAAGGCATGGAGGAATCACAGCACATGGGTCGGAAACCATGGATTCTGGCTCCAGCTTGGCAGCTGAACGTGTGTTATGTGACGGCTAACACTTGAGAGCATTTTACAGTTTCAAAGTGATAACCACACAGTGTCTTATTTGATTCTCAGCTCAGTCCATTGTACAGATCAGGAAACTGAGGCTCACATACGTTTTTAGTGACTTGCCCAGTTGTGGACGTACAGTGGCTGGGCTGGCTTTGCATCAGGTCTTTTGATGCCAGAATTTGTGGGACTCACGAATAAAGCTGATTCTTTAACAAGCCTCTTGGATTCATTTTTCCCATTTCTGAAAATGAGGGTTTGGGTTAGATTAGTAGTTCCCAGACCCTTCTATTTAAATGAAAAATTGTGGAACTCATAGAATTTGGCAACTTAAAATTTTGTCAAGTAAGGACACTTGGAAAAAAAATAACATTTTACCTTCGAAAAGCTAGGAGGATATAATCTCAGTGTAGCAGGGAGAAAAATAAAATAACAGAACAGAATTCCTCTTAGAAATGAGCTAAATTGTATTTAGCATAACACCTTGATGAGCCATTGTAGTCGTACCTAACAGCTCTGGGCCTGGCTGGAGTCGGCCAGAAGAGAAATGGAACTAGAATAATTCTCTGCAAAATAATTGATTTGCAACTGAGGGCTTAGAAGGATGAGCAAGCTAGTGACATGCAGGGGAGAGGCTGCGAGAAGCAGTCCAGACACAGAGCAGGGGGCTCGAGTCCCAGAGACCACCTGTGAAATTTCCCAAGTGAGAGGCAGAGAATGCCCAATGGATCCTAAGGAGAATGATGTCCAGTATTCAGTTTCAACCAGCAGGTGTCTGTTTTCCTGTGCTTGTCATCTTGCTAATACCCCGGTCTCCCGGCAAAGTACCCTTGCACAGTGCAGAAGCTCAGTGCATGGAACCTGGGCAGCTGAAGGTTAGGAGTTCCTTGGTTAGGGATCTTTGGAGTCTGGCAGACCTGAGCCGGAGGTCTTGCTCCATCACTTGGAAGTTACATGAGTTCTCTAAGCTTCAGTCTCCTTCTCTGCGAAATGGATGTACTTATTCCCTGCCTTGGAGGGTGATATGAGAAATAAGTGGGACCATGAACTTCGTGTGGTACCTGGTACTTGAGCCCTTTGTAAGGGACCACTTAGCTGCCTGTTATTATTAACCATGGTTATTCAGATAGTCACCGTTTTTTTCACAGTGGCAAGCTTGTCGGAGGTTTCTGTTTGTTTGTTTTGTTTGAGGAGATGATAGCTTTTGCTGCTCTTAAATCCAGCCAGGGTCAGGCAAGAGTATCATCTGGAAAAGGGGAGGGAAGGGGACAGGGTGTCAAACTCCACACCGCATCCCTCCAGCCCTTCCTGCTTTCTCAAGGCTGAGCGCTGTCTGTGTCTGAGAATCTGTCCCCTTGGAAATGACAGCATCTCCTTCCAGGGCTGTGCCCAGAGGGCAGGGCTCCTGCCAAGGTCAGGCTGAGGCCTGGGGGAGAAGGTGGGAGAAAGACAAAGGAGAGGGGGAGGAAGCAGGAGGAGATGTGAAGAGGAAGGAAAGGAGCTTCCAGGACTGACCATCAGTCACTGAGACATAGGAGGTGTTTGCACACGTGCACGAATATGTGACCACACTTGTGCATTAGGTAGCAGGTGCATGTGGTTTGCGTGTCTGGGTGGGACTGTGTATGAATGAGTGTGTGAATACGTCAGTGTGTGAGCATATCAGTGTGTGACTCTGCATGTGAGCAGTTGGCTGTGTGTGTGTGCATGTGTGTGTGTGTGTGTGTGTAAGAGGCTCATTGCACATGTGCCTCTGGTCAGCATGGGTGTGCTGGGGTTGCCAGTTGTGAGTGGGGTTGCCTGTTTGACTCTGTGACTGAATGTGAGCGGAGTCTCTGTCCTGTAGGAGTACCTGGGCAGGGCTCAGGGTGTAAGGGGACCCCTGAGACTGGGCTCTCTAAAAGGAGTGACCTTCTGCAGCTTCCTTCAGGAGCCCCTGCCTCCCCACTTCATCCCACCCTCACCAACTGACTGTGTCCCTTCCTGGTCTGTAGCAGCACCCCCAGCACCCACTCTACACCTGCTGGCTGCTGGCCTCAACAGTGGGGTGGGGAGGAGAAAGGAAGGGAGGGAGGAGGAGGAGTGACCGGCCTCCTACCCCCAACCCTTGGTGCTGCCAGGGAAACATCCTCTTCCCACCCCCACCCCAATCACCGTGATTCCTGCTGTGAGGGAGAGAGGAACCCTCTGTTTCCATGGCAACATAGCAGCCCTGCTTCTCAGCCTGAGCCCAGGCTCCTCTGAGCCGTGGAAGGAGTGGGAAGAAAGCCCCTCCTCAGGCTTTTGAGACCCTACCAAGTGCCTCACCTTACACTCCCCACCCCAGGCCCCCTGCTCATAACTCCACTGGAGCTCCTGAAGCACACCCGTGCCCCCACCACAGCTCCCAGGGTCTGGGAACCTGTCTTGTCTGTAAGGGACCAGATCTGAGCACGAGCTGTGGAGAGTGACAGGATGGGGTTGAATTCCAGTCTTCACCTGTAAAACGGTACTAACGTTACTGCCTCTCAGGCTTCTTGTGAGGAGCACACAAAACAGTACCTGTGGAAGGGCTTTGCACACGCAGCTTGTGCGGTCAGTGTGTGGCCGGTGTGCGGTATGAACTGGCCCAGCCTCTCTGCAGGGGGGCCTTCCCCCTGCCCCTCCACTTCCGTTCTCCCTCCCGTAGGAACACGCACGTGCACAGAGAGGTACTCACGAGCTGCTGGGGTAGGGTGCTCGCTAATGGTGAAAAATTGGAAATGACCCCAGTGTCCATGAGCAGAGAAGTGGGTAAATGCACCATGTGCATCCTCAGTCTTACAGCTCTTCAAAAGTGTGTCTGTGGGGCCGGCCCGGTGGCTCAGGCGGTTGGAGCTCCATGCTCCTAAGTTCGAAGGCTGCCGGTTCGATTCCCACATGGGCCAGTGGGCTCTCAACCACAAGGTTGCCAGTTCAATTCCTCAAATTCCGCAAGGGATGGTGGGCTCTGCCCCCTGCAACTAAGATTGAACACGGCACCTTGAGCTGACCTGCCTCCTGGATGGCTCAGTTGGTTGGAGCGTGTCTTCTCAACCACAAGGTTGCCAGTTCGACTCCCGCAAGGGATGGTGGGCTGTGCCCCTGCAACTAGCAACAGCAACTGGACCTGGAGCTGAGCTGCGCCCTCCACAACTAAGACCGAAAGGACAACAACTTGAAGCTGAACGGCACCCTCCACAACTAAGATTGAACGGACAACAAACGACTTGGGAAAAAGTCCTGGAGGTACACGCTGTTCCCCAATAAAGTCCTGTTTCCCTTCCCCAGTAAAAAATACAAAAGAAAGAAAGTGTGTCTGTGTGTGCTGACGGGGCACAATCACTAAGATGTATGGCGAAGTCAAAAAAGTCAAGTTGAAGAATAGGTACAGTACAATCTCATCTATTAAGCATTATTGTTAGCACGTGAACAAGTGTAGGTGGGTAAACGCCTGGAAGTGCGCTGCGAGCAGTCAGACCAGCCTGTTGGCTGTAGTTACTCCAAGGAGGAGTGGGATTGGGGAGAGGGCAGTGAAGGTAACTTCGACTTTTTCCTCTATAGCTCTCTGATCTGTTTGCCTATATAGCGAATGTAAATTTAAAATTATGTGCCACTATTGTTGTAGTTGAAGAGAGAAGGCATATGGGAGACAATCAGAGAAGAGGGCAAGAGAGTACAGAATGCAGTATGTACTAGAGAAGTTTGGAGGAGAGAGGGAGAGTCAGGAGGGCGTCCGGGAGGAGGAGGAAGGTGAGCTGGATCTCAGAGCAAGAGTAGAACTGAGACTTGGAGCAGAGGGAAGGGGCAGTCCAGGCACAAGTGAAAGGTGGGAAATGAGGGCAGGTACGACCCGGAGAGGAACCCTGAAGTAGAAAGAGCAGGGGAGCTGGCCTCAGATGATTAGGGACGATTCCTGTCTCAGCCACGTCCTGCAGCTACTACCATCCTGGTGAAATCCCTCATGGTCAATGTCCTCCTCTATAAATGGGCATAATTGTACAAACTTGCTGGATGTTGTGAAGACTGTTTGCCATCAGTGTAGGGCAAGCTGCAATGTGACATGTAGGTGTGAATTTATTGTTGATTCTTTCAGGGGAAAGAGAGAAGGCAGATTGTGTTGTAGTCTGGCTGTTTGCCAACTCCTGGCAAACTCTGGTCAACCCTTGACCAGCCTGGCCCGGCCTGGTCAAGGCTCACACTCAAGGTGGTAGGAAATATGGAGCCAGCTTGGATTCCTAAGCAAGGGAAAGAAGTTAAGATCCAAAAATGACAAAAATCTTTATTTAGGATACACATTATGCCAATCATAAGCTATGTATTTTAGCATATTTATTCAGTCTTCACAAGTACTTTATGAGGTGAGTATGCCTATTTTTACAAGTGCGGAAACAGAAATTCAGAGAAATTCACTCATTCGTTCATTCATTCATTCATTCATTCATTCATCAAATACAGATTGAGCAGCTCCCATCATTCTAGTTACTGAGCAAATGAAAAGTCCCTGTCCCCATGGAGTTTACAGCCTGGTAGGAGAGACAGATAGTAAAACAAATAAATCTATGAGAATATCAGCTGATAATGAGAGCTGTGCATAAAACAAAGCTGAGTCTGGATCAGGCTATGGTAGGAAGGTCGCTCCGCCTTTTAAGCAGAGAGTTGAATAAAGAAATTGTATGAATATTCTGAGCAGAGGCCATAGCTCAGGCAAAGGCCCTGAGGTGGGAGCCGGTTTCTGTAATCAAGGTGGAGCAAGAAGGCAGGTGTGGTTGTGGTGTGGCGGGCAGGTGTGGCGAGAGAGTGGGTGAGGTTGGAGAGAAGTGAGGGACGTGGGGGTGCAGATTGTGTGGGCCGCTGGAGATCAAGCAAAGACTGCGGATTTAATTCTACCTGTGCTGGGAAGCCACGGAGGAGTTTGGTCAGGAAAATAACATAATCTCAGATTTATGTTTTAAAAGGATCCCTCTGGCCACCGAATGTGGGCAAGACAATAAATAGGAGGCATAAGTGGGAGCAGAAGGGTTAATCAGCAAGCGACTGTATGAGTCCAGGTGAGAAGAGGAAGACAGTTTCGACCACAGTGGCAGATGTATAGATGGTAAACAGCAGTCAGATTTGAAATGTATTTTAGAAACAGAACCAACAGGGTCTCCTTTGGCTTGGATGTGGGCTGTGAGATAAAGAGGAGAGGAAAGGGTGATTCCAAGGCTTCGGGTCTGAGCAACTGGGTCAAGGGAGTCGCCCTTTACTGAAAGGGGGTGGTGGGGGAGGAGCAGGTTTGGGGGCAATCAGGATTCACTTTAATTTTGAGATGCTTGAGACATCTAAATGGAGATGTCAGGTAGGTAGCTGGATGTATGAGATGGGAGTTCAGGAGGATGTCAGGACTGTGGATATAAATTGGGAAGTTGTCAGCATGTAAATGTTGTTTAAAGCCAGGGGATAAGATTAGATCACGTAGAGAGCGTAGCTAGAGCAGCGAAGGGCTCCTGGGTGCTTCAGTGTAGGGAAGAGCAGGGCTGGGAGAACAGGAGGACTCACGCAGGATCACCCTGGAAGAACTCTGCTGACCGAGGGGAGGCAGTGACTCTCAGAATCATTCAGCCTTGTTAAAACACCCCCAGTAGGTCTGGGGTGAGGCCCAAGACTTGCATTTCTAACACGTGGATGCTGCCACCACTGCCACTGGTGCGGAGGCGACTGGTCTGGGGCAGGAGGAGCTGCCGTCAGAGCACAGATTTTGGAGCCAGTTAGAACTGATTTCAAACCCAGGCTCTACAAGTAACTTGCTGTAGGGTCTTGGGCAAGACATTGTCTGTTCCTGAGCCTCAGTGTCCTTATCTGTAAAAAGGGAACAATATCACCTATGACTCAGGGTTGTTGTGAGGGTCCAGCAAATCAGCATGTTTTCAGCTTCTAGCATTGAGCCCAGACAAGCTGGCATTTCAGGAGCTGTTATCTCTACTCCCGGGGAAGCACTGGG
Source organism: Rhinolophus ferrumequinum (assembly GCF_004115265.2). Classification (NCBI taxonomy): domain Eukaryota; kingdom Metazoa; phylum Chordata; class Mammalia; order Chiroptera; family Rhinolophidae; genus Rhinolophus; species Rhinolophus ferrumequinum. Next base: position 28,928,445 of record NC_046292.1, read on the forward strand.
GCAGGCAGGGTGAGCCCGGGTCCCCACTCCGATGGCCCCAGGTAGGCAGCTGGAGAGAGACTGCTCTGTTTTGATGCTTTGCCTCAGGCCATTCCTGAGACCTGGGTCCCTGGGAAGGGAGGCCGTGCCTGGCCAGCCGCCACCCATGGAGTCTGCTGTCTTGTGAGCACTTCTGTCACCTCCCGTTTCTCCGCCTCTATGAAGGGCCCTTCCTGCGCCAGTGCTTGGAGAGCTCCTCTGTCCGTCCCTTCATCTCCTCCTGTCTCCAGTGACCAGTGACTGCTTTTCCTCACCCTCTACCCCCACCCCAGACCTTGTCAGTCAGCTTCCCCTGAAAGGGAGTGTAGCCTGACAGCCGGAGCCTGGCCTTTACTCAGGCTGACGAGGGCACAGCAGTCAGGGACAGGGGCAAGCTGTCATCTCCACAGCCCAGTGACATGGGGCTGCTGACGCTGCCAGCTTAAGGCTAAATGGGGACGAGCACAAAAGAGCGTGCGAGAAAGCACTAGAGTTACGGTAGGTATGCGATACGTGTTCATCACTTGTCCTCCTTCTCTCCATCTCTCCCCACCTCATGCCAAAGCCTCCCCCTCTGGTGGCTGCAGAGCCAGCCCAAGCCTGAATATGCTGAGAGGAGGCTGCCTCCCCCTCACCCACCCCCCGTTGCTATTTAATGCCGTTAACAATGGATTCATTAACTGGGATTAATCTCATATACCAGCTCTCTATCCCCTTGGCTATTAATCACTCACTTCATTAACAGGACAGCATTAGCCAACCTGGGAACGAGACATGGCGTCCATACCAAGTACCTGTGTCTGCACCCTCTCCTCTTTCCTCCTCACTGGTGCATGTTCTCGGCGCCTTTCTGCTTCGGCCCCGGCTTCCGCCTCAGCCAAGCAGAACGTGGGTGTCTCTCTCCCCATGTTTCCCACTGTGGCCTTGTCTCTGCCCCTGGTACCTCCCAAGTGTCCCTTTCACTCTTTTGCCTCCCAATCCGGGGCCTAACACATAGTAGGTTCTCATTACAGGTTGGCTGACCAAAGTGCAGAGAGATACAAATATAGAAACACCAATTCCAGGAGGCTCATTTTTTAAAATTGCCTTTTTCTGTTTACTAAGATAATATATGCTCAGTGCACAAAATCCAAGCAACACGAGAAAGGGAGAAAGGAGAAAATAAAAGTTCCCTGAAATCCCACCATCTCAAGATAATAACCTTTAGCGATTTGGTGAGCATCCTCTCAGATCTTGAGTGATATATGTATAATTTTACCTAAATGGGATTATACTATGCGTGCTGTTTTGCAACCTGCTTCTCCACTCAACAATATGCTGTCAAAATCTTTCCATATCAGTGAATAGAAATATACCTCATACTTTTTAATGGTTGCATAGCATTTTGTTTTACGGAAGTAACATAATTTAGTCAATGGATCCTCTACTGATGAACATTTATATTGTTCCCAGTTTTCCTCTGACATATTTGATACAGAGGGCCACATCCTTGTATATACATCTCTGTGCACTTGCCTAATTAACTCCTTAAGATTGATTCCCAGGAGTGGAATTTCTAGGACAAAGGGTTAACACAATTAACATTTTGGTATAATATAGTATGGTAGAGCTAGATATGCCTGGGATTCAATACCAGTTTTGTCATTTCCCAGCAAAGGGATCTTGGGCAAATTACTTAACCTCTCTGGGCTTCAGTTTTCTCATCTGTAAAATGGGGATAACGATAAGATTGACTTTATGAGATTACTGTTTGGAGTAAATAAGCACTTACATGCAAAGCACTTCGATGGATGCCCAGCACGTAGTAAGAGCTGTAGCTATTAGCTACTGCTATGGGGACATCGGCCCACTGGCCTCCAGGAACACTGAACCTGTCTCATCTCTCCCAACAGCAGTGTGGAAGAGAGCTCCTTTCCTTACACCACTGCCAACAATAGACACCCTTGTCAAGTTTTTATTTTGGGTTTTTTTTTCTTTTTTTGTAGCTTTTTATTCCCAATTTTTAATTTTTTTTTTACTGTGGTAAAATACATGTAACATGCAACTTACCATTTTAATGATTTTTAAGTGCACGGTTCTGTGGCATTAAGTACGTTCACACTGTTGTGTGACCATCACCATCATCCATCTCCAGAACTCTTTACATCTTGTAAAACTGAAACTCTTTACTCATTAAACAATAGCACTACTTTCCCTCCTGCCCCCAGGTCCTGCAACCACCATTTTACTTTCTATCTCTGATTTTGACTACTCAAAGTACCACCTCATATAAGTGGAATTATATAGTATTTGTCTTTTTGTGACGGGCTTATTTTACTTAGCATAATCTCCTCAAGATTCTTCTATCTGGTAGCATATGTCAGCATTTACTTCCTCCTTAAGGATAAATAATATTTCATTTTATGTATATACCACATTTTGCTTATCCATTCACCCATCGATGAATACTTAAGTCTCTTCCATGTTTTAGCTATTGCAAATAATGCTATGAATATAGGTGTACAGATATCTCTTCAAGACCCTGCTTTCAATTCTTTTGGGTATATAATCAGTAGTGGAATTGCTAAATCATATGGTAATTCTATTTTTAATTTTTTGAGGAACCACCATACTGTTTACCACAGTGGCTATATCATTTTACATTCCTACAAACAGTGCACAAGAGTTTTAATTTATCTACATCCTCACCAGCACTTGTTACTTTCTGGTTTTTTTCTTTTCTTTTTTCTTTTTTTGATAGTAGCCATCCTAAAGGCATGAGGTGGTATCTCATGGTAGTTTTGATTTACATTTTCTTAATGGTTAGTGATGTTGAATATCTTCTCATGTGTTTATTGACCATCTGTATACCTTTCTTGGAGACACGTCTATTCAAATCCTTTGCCCATTTTTGAATTGTTTTTTTGTTGTTGTTGAGTTTTAGTTTTCGACATATTCTGGATATTAACACCTTATCAGATATACCATTTGCAAATATTTTGGCCCAGTCTGTAGGTTGCTTTTTTACCCTGTCGATATTGTCAGTTAATGCCCCCAAATTTTAAATTTTCATTAAGTCTAATGTATTTTATTTATTTATTTTTGCCTATGCCGTTGTTGTCAAATCCAAGAAATCATTGCTAAATCCAATGTTGTGAAGTTCTGCCCTATGTGTTCTTCTAAGAATGTTTATGGTTTTAGGCCTTAAGTTTAAGTCGTTAATCCATTTTGAGTTTATTTTTGTGTATGGTGTTAGGCTAGGGTCCAACTTCTTTGTTTTGCATGTGGATAACTGGATATTCAGTTATATTAGCACCATTTGTTGAAAAGGCTATCCTTTCCCTATTGAATGCTCTTGGCACACTTGTCAAAAATAATTTGACCATATATGCAAAGGTTTATTTCTGGGCTTTCTATTCTATTCCACTGGTCTATATGTCTGTAGATTTCTTTGGATAGTATTGCTATCCTAACAATATTACATCTTCGAATTCATGACCGTGGTGTGGGAGACAGCCCTTTTCCTTACCTTCCCCTTGTCAGTTTTAGAAAAAACTTTTACCCACCTGAAAGGTGACAGTTGATACCTTTTTTTCATTTGCATTTCTTTGATCAGTATACTTAGTTCTTAACTGGCATTCATATTTCATTTGTGAGTTGCTCATCATGTTCTTTGCCCAGTTCTCTATTGGAATATTGACCTTTTTTGGTATTTGTGGGAACTCTTTTATATATTAGTGCTAATATTCCTAATGGTTTTCTACTTTATCCTGACTTTCAATCTTATTTATTTTTTGTCCTTCATAAGTACTTGATTTTTATGTGGGTTAGTCTACCAGGATTTTCCTTTATAACTTTTGTATTTTGTATCATGCTTAGAGAGGCCACTTTTCTTTAAAATAATACAAATATTCACTTTGCTTTAATACTTACGTGGTTTCACTTTTTACCACTTAGGTTTTTATTCCTTTGAATTTATTTTTGTGTAAAGAGTGAAGTATGATTTCAGCTTTACTGTTTTCCAAATGGTTGGTCAGTTATCCCAATAGCATTTGATTATTTGATCTTTCCCCCAGTGGGGACCAGAGAAGGAACAAGTGTAAATAAATAATGTTCTAAGACAAAAGGATGCCAACAGGTTAAAAGAGCAGTTCTGGACAAGCTTCCCCAGAATCTGCTGGCAGCTAATCCCTGGGGAATCCCTCTTCACTGCGGTCCTGCTCACCCTTACCGGGCAGAGGCAGGATATTAGAGGGACTGAGCCAGACTCCACATTACAATCAGAAACCCCTTCCAGAAGGCTCTACGTGTGCACGACAGCCTTGTTCCCCTCAGCAGTTGAGAAGAAAATCTGTCCTGCTTGTTTTGGAGTCACTAACAAGTCGCCTTGTAACTTTGGATCTTAGTCAGCCTCCCTTCCTCCCATCACCTCATCTCTGTCAGGCACTCCAGCCATTCACCCAGCTATCATACCAGCACGGAAGCAATCCATCCTGTCTCCTGCATCCATACTGCCACTGCCCAGCAGGGAGCATCGGCTCCAGGGGTAGCTTCAGAACTACCTGTCCTCAGGAAGGTAGCCCAGAGCTGTGGCCGTTTGTGTGTGGGTTTGGAGGTCACAGAGAGGGAAGGCAGAGTGACAGGAGCAGTAGCTCCCATGCTGCCCTTTGTGTCTACGCCCCAGGTTCAGGCTGCTGGGATCCTCTGTGCTGATTTGTTTAAGGAGCTTGGATTTGCTATGGTCTGGACACAGAGAGGAGTTTGTCCTCGAGTCTGTGGCCAAGTGCTCAGCACAGGGATCCTGGATGTCACAGGGATGATAGCAGCATCTTGTGGTCCTCTTTCTGGGAGACAGAGCCTTTATGTGACCTCCATGCCTCACTCCGATCCTCAGCTCATGGCTGAAGCTTGGCTCTGGGGCCAGCAGGACAGGAACAGGCAGGCCTGGAGTTTAAGGCAGGCACATCGCCAGGCTGGGCAGTCATCTCGGGCACTGAGCGTGAATTATGGTACCAGGGCTCGTGGAGCTGGCACAAATCATGAGGCTGTCAGGCACAGGAAAAGGCACTGCCTGCCCTCCTCCCCCAGCAGAATTGATGGGCTCAGGGCCTGAGTCTGAGTTCAAGATGATTGGACTTGACGATGTTTCATTTCCCCAGAATGCTCCTGGTGAAAAGCTTGTCACCCAGGACCGTGCACGTGTATATTTACCATTATACGTGACTTGATGTGACTGTGCAGGAAGGTGAGTTTCTGCATCACTGTCTGTATGGGTCGGACTTTATTCTTGCGGGACTGACTGTGCCTCTGAAATTGGTGCGAGCTTTGTAGGGAGCAGTGTGGCTTTTGTGTCGTGTGACTGAGTGGGGTGCTCACAAGGGTGAGCCAGACTCCACATTACAATCAGAAACCCCTTCCAGAAGGCTCCACGTGTGCACGACAGCCTTGTTCCCCTCAGCAGTTGAGGAGTGGAGTTTATATGTTTTGAGTGTGGCTATATGGCAGTGTGTGTGTGTGTGTGTGTGTGTGTGTGTTTGTGTGTTGAAGAAAGAGTCCAGGAGGCTTGAGTCAGTGTGCCTGGGAGGCTGACGTGGCTACAAACCAAGAAAGGGGCAATAGGAGGGAAAGCAGGTTGGGAAGGACAGTTTGGGGTGTGATGAGTCTGAGGTCTTGGCAGAACATCAAGGGGAGACATCTGGAGAAGCTGGACTGGGGCTCCAGGGACAGTAGAGGACAGGAGGCCCTTGGCTTAGCCTGCCTTCCAAATGTGTTCAGATGACCGTGCGCTGGGGCATGTGACCTTTGGCTGGAACGAGGTGAACACTCACACATACCTACCTCCCTCTGAAGGCTGAAAGCATACATGCTGTGTTAATCCCAGCTGGACATAGTTCAATAGGAAATTTCCAAGAGTTGCTGGAATGGCATAAAATAATCCCGATGGCGAGAGTCAGGGAAAACTTCCTCGCAGAGGTAAATATTCAGCGGAATCATAAGGAAAAGAGAATGCAGAGGGAAGAAGAGAATATTCTGGTTTTAGCGATGGAGAATAGGGACAGATTCTGCAAGACAGGGGGCTGGGACAGCAAACCATTTTGATGACAATGAGCTCCTAGCAGTCAGGGGCTGTTGTTTATTCATCACAGCATTTCTAGCACCTTGTGCAGGAGTAGGCAGCCTGTCTGTTGAGTTTTCTTGGAGTCAAAGTCTGAACCACTATAACTAGGGAGAATTCAGGTAGTTTACTGAAGGGGAACTTTGAAATCTACACAAGACACTGGTGAGGACAGATGGGAGTGGGGAGGGTATGTTAGGTATCTAAAGGGGCGCCCAGCCCTGCTCAACCCCTTCAACCTGTAGCCCTCCATACCTTCCCTGTTTTTTCTCCAAACAGGCCTCTGCACACTCGCTTCCTCCATGACCTGTCTTCTAAGCTCTTGGTCCTAAACCACTATCCTGCATTCATCTTCCTCATTGCTTCCTGATCTTCCCAAGCTCTGACCTTGACTCGGTTTCCTGATTATAGCCTTGCCAGCCTCAACACATGGAGCAGCTTCTGTCTGATCTCTTGCTGAATAAGCCAGGGGACCAGACAAAGGGCAGCTCAGCTACAGAGCAGAACACCCAGGACTTGGGAAGAGCCTGTTTATCCTCAGTTATAAGGACAGGATGCAATGCAAAAAGGTACGAGTTATATTCAGGGAACCAAGGTCCAAGACATGGTAAAAGGTCTAACGCTAGATTGCTGGGGGCTAGAGGGCAAGAGGGCTATGTGTCATAATCAAATCTCCAACAAGGCGACTGTCCTGGTGGGTAAGAGGAATGCTGCGACAGGGAGTGAAGTGTGGGGGTCCGCACAGGTATATGAACAGGGGTCAGCCTCAGAGGCACAGGCCATGAGCAGGGGTGCCTGGGACCAGAGGTAGAGCAGGCTCCTGGATATTAGTAACACCTCACACTCAGCAGCCTTAAATGATGAGAAAACTCATGATCACACATAATAGGAGCTACCTCCAGGGAAGGAGGAGGAAGAGGAGCTCCTGATGACTCAAGGATGTCATCACAGACCCAGATTCTTTCTGTCTTGCTGCTACCCTCAGTGTTAATTTTGTCCTCAGGATGGCTCCCCTCATGATCACAAAAGGGCTGCCCCAGATCCAGGCATCATCAGGCTCTTCCTTATATGCCTGTGCCTAAACCGATCGCTGGCAGGGGAGTGGGATTGCCAATACTGACTGATGCAAGTAGAGGAGAGGAGAAGAGGGGAGGGGAAAGGCGGGGAGGGTCATCTCAAATGACAGGTTCCTAGATCTGATCTCCAAGTGTAGAGCTCTTGCCTCGATAGCTTGCCCAAAGCTCTGTCTTGCACCCATTACCCTCTGGCACTGGTGGAGACGTGGTGGAACAGATAATTCATTGCCTATCCAACATCCAACACCTTGTTCCTAACAGAAGTCTAGATGAGTTCAGGAATTTTCCTTCCTACACGAGGCCTGTGCTTCAGAGCCGCTGGCCCCAGCCCAGGGGAGAACCCTCCTCTTCCTTCCTTTCTCCCCTCCCCTCCCCTCTTTTCCTCTCCTCTACTTGCATATTCAGTGCTTCCTTCTGCCTCAGGGCCTTTGCATAGAATTATCTTCCTCAGCTTTTCCTCTTTCATTCCCCTACCTCCTTCACCTCACTCTTAGATTAGGTCACACAGCCTTTGGTATATTTTCATAGCCTTCTACAAATCTCTTTGCTGCCCTATGGAACTTGTTTATATACACTGCTAGACTGCAGGCTCCTTGTGGGCCAGGAAAGTGTCTATCTTCTCTGACAGTTTATGAGCACAGAAATGGCGTGACCACCATGAGCTCAAGGGCAATGAGGACACCAGTGTGCATAGAAGGGTTAAGGAGGGCAGCCAGGATCCTGTGCTCGTCATCCAGGCACAAGGTTCCAGCCACAGAACCAGTGTTGGGTGAATCGATAATGACATTATGGAGACAAGATGGGTGAGTGTTGGGGGCAACACCACTGAGTGGTGGTGCCAGAGACCTGGTGCGAAATGAGGATGATAATTTTATCTACCTTATAGGGTTATTGGGAAGAGTAAATGAGACAAGGTGTATCAAGAACTTAGTCTTATAGAGTCAGTAGGTGCTTGGTAAATAATTGGACCTTGACTTTGTCTTTACCAACTTTATACACTAACTGATTTATTGCCCCCAGTCTCCATCCCAAGCCAGTTCTGAATTAGTCCTAGTTCTCTTTCTCATCCTAACAACTCCCAGCTTGGGTTCTACCAGGACCGTACTCTCTACCATGCGTAACCTTCCTGAGCCTGTTTCTTCTTCCAGTTAAATGGAGTCATAATGCTCTCCCTGCCCCCACGTGGCTGACATGCGGGTCAAATCAGATAACACATTTCAGGGTGCTTTAGAAACTGTAAAGGACTGCGAACATGTAAGGAATTACTGTTCTTATTATTTTGTCAGAGCTGGGCTCATTCCTGGGCCTGGCATCTGCTTTGACTTTCTTGGTTCCTGTTTCTTGCTCAGTCTCCGTTTTCTTGCAGCCACCCACGATTCTGGCACTGACAGTGTAAGGATAGAAGATGACACCCAGGGAGTTTGAAGATAGAAAGAAAAAGAAGAAACGTGACAACAACCATAGTCCCCTCTCATTCCCCGGCTCAGGGATGACCCCACTACCTTTCCAAGTCAGCTAGACCCCAAGTCTGGGCATTATCCACGTTCCGGTTAGCTGTTGTTACATAATAAACATATACTTAGTAATTTAAAGCAGAAATTTCTTATTATCTCTCACGGTTTTGAGGGTTGACTCTGATAAGTAGTTCTAACTCGTGGATTCTGGTAACGCCGTAGTCAGAGGGCAGCTGGGGCTGGAGTCATCTGAAGTTGTGACTCGATGGGACATCCAAGAGAGCATCTTTCACTCACATGTCTGGTACTTGGGTTGGAATGGCGGGAAAGCTGAGGACGAGCCAGGCATTTCTCCTTCTCCATGGCTACCTTGGGCTTTCTCATAGCATAATGGTCTTGGCATTGTAAGACTTTTTGCATGGCTGCGGGCTTCTCCCGGAGTGAGCATTCTGAGGACCAAAGTGGGGGCTTCATGGTTTCTTCCGACCTAGCTGCAGGAGTCATGAGGCATCGCTTTTGCTGCATTCTACTGGTTACAAGGCTAACCCAGATTTGGTGTGGGAGGGGAGTACTCAAGGGCCTGGAAACAAGAAGGTATGGCTTGTTGGGAAGCCATCTTTGCAGACGAGCTAGCAAGAGCCTAGTCTGGACTGGAACACTGCTCTGTGGAGCCCTCTCAAAGGTCAAGGCTTGGGAGGGGGTCAAGGGAGGCAGCAGTAAAGGTAACTGAGCAGCTAGGACTCTCAGCCCCCAACTTTAGCATTTATTTATTTATTAGTATTTTGGATTTTCCCAAAGCATGTAAGGTAAATGAAAAGTTCTGAGGCTCACTTTGCCAAGGAAGAGGTACAGATGGTAAATAAGCATATGGAAATATGCTCAACAACACTAATCACTGGGGAGATGCACAATAAAACACAGTGAGGAATTGCCACGCAACTATTAGAATGAATAAAGCAATAATAATAATAATAACAACAATAATAGTTAAAAAGCTGATACTATCACATGTTGCCAAGAATAAGACCAACTGGAGTTTACCCACATTACCTGTAGGAAGGCCAGAAGGTACAGACACTTTGGAAAACGGTTTGGCAGTTTCTTGTGAAGTTAGGATGTTGCTATGAATCCAGCAATTCCATTCTGAGGTATTGACCCCAGAGAAGTGAGAAGATACAAGCACCAAAGACCTGTACATGAATGTTCCCAGCAGCTTTCTTCGTAATAGCCCCAAACCAGAAAACAAACCCCCCCAACTCAAGTGCCCATCAAACAGTGACCAAATAAACTAATTGTGGTACGTCTATACAATGGAATACATCTCAGCAAGAAAACAGAATGAACGACTGATACACACAATTTCATGGCTGAATCTCAAAAGGATTGTGCAGAGTAAAAAAAAACCAGCCAGAAAGGCTATATACTGTACAGTTGCCCTGTGATAATGTGGAAAGGGCAAAACTACAGTGACAGAAAGCAGATCAGTGGTTGCCAGGGGCTGGCAGTGGGGCAAAGGGGTTGAGTCCAAAGAGGTACCAGGGAACCTTGTGGGGTGATGGAAATGTTCCATGACTTGATTATGGTGGTGGTTACTCAACTACACACGTTTGTCAAAATTCATCAAACTGTATACTTACTTAAACAGGTGAATTTTCCTGAGCATAAATCATGCATCTCAATGCAGAGACTCCTCATTCTCCTGCATGTCCCCTCATGTCTATCTAATCAGTCGCCAAGCCCTTCCCTGGGGGTGTTTCCGGTGTCCGGTTACCAGTGCACTAATCCCAGTCGTGTCTCCTACCTCTGTGCCTCTTCATGGACACTCTTTTCTCTACTCAGGGCCTGGATAACTCTTTTTTATCCTTCGGGCTTGCAGCTAAATCTCACTTTCCCAAAGAGGCCTTTCTCCCTCTCCAATCTAAATTAGGTATCCCTTTTTACTTGCAGGTAATCAATTGCTCTTCCTTCTTTTCTTTTCTTTTTTTAAAACATCATTCTTTTTCGGGGGAGAATACTGGGGAACAGTGTGTTTCTCCAGGGCCCATCAGCTCCAAGTCATTGTCCTTCAATCTACTTGTGGAGGGAACAGCTCCGTTCCAAATCCAGTTGCTCTTTTCAACCTTAGTTGCAGGGAGCACAGCCCACCATCCCATGCGGGAATTGAACTGGCAACCTTGCTGTTGAGAGCTCGCTCTCTAACAAACTGAGCCATCCAGCCACCCCTCTGGAAGCTCAGCAGCCACTCGTTGCTTTCAATCTAGTTGTGGAGGGTGCAGCTCACTGGCCCACATGGGAATCGAACAGGCAACCCCATTGATCGTAGCTCACGCTCCAACCAACTGAGCCATCTGGACGCCTGAAGTCTTCCTTCTTTAATAGAATGTAAACTCCATGAGGACAGGGACTATGCTTCCTTCATCTCTGGCACAAAATTACCACTTAGTTTGTTTCATGAATTAATAAACATGAGAATGATGTCTACATCTTCCTTTGGAGTTCCATATTGCACAAATTTGTTTTTTCACAAGCATGCAGCACTTTTTCGATTTTCACATATTTTTAACTCTACTTGTTAAGAATTGAAACAATTTAGGGGTGGCCGGTTGGCTCAGTTGGTTAGAGCTCATGACACCAAGGTCACTGGTTCGATTCCTACACGAGTCAGTGAGCTGTGCCCTCCACAACTAGATTGAAAACAATGACTTGACTTGGAGCTGATGGGTCCTGGAAAAACCCACTGTTCCCCAATATTCCCCAATAAAAATTAAAAAAAAAAGAATTGTAACAATTTAAAAGTACATAGAGTGAAGAGTGAAGGTCTTTTATACATACACAGAGTTTTCAAGAATAAAAATGAGGTTCTTCCTTTCCCTGTTGGTACATAGAAACCTCATTTATTCTTTTTAACAATTATGTAATATTCCAGAGTGTGGTTATACCATGGTAAACATTATTTAATCTTTAATGGGAATTTAGGGGTGCCCCCAACCCCTATGTTTTAATGTTTTCCTATTTAAAATGCTGCGTTATACATTGGCACGTACGTGTGAGCATTGCTGAAGAACAGATACCTAGGAAATTATTGAGCTGTTAGGAAAGAAGATGAATGTATTTTAGATGTAGAAATAGCTACTCTATTTCAAAAAGATGTATGCGAATGTGTATTGTCACCACCATCTGTGAGAGAGCCCATGTTTCCACACCCTCACCAACTCTGGGTAGCATCAACCTTGCCAATTTTCACCGCTCAGGTTAAAATGCGATCTCATCATTTTAATTTACATCCCCTGCTGAGGTTGTGCATATCTTCTGAGGTTGTGCATATTACTGAGGTTGTGCATATTACTGAGGTTGTGCATATTACTGAGGTTGTGCATATTACTGAGGTTGTGCATATCTTCATATGATTATTAGCTATTTGTATGTCTTGTACTGTGAAATCTTGGTTATATCTTTTGCCCATTTTTATAGAATTGTATGTTTTTGTCTTATTGATTTGTAGGAATTCCTTGTGTGTGTCTGATATGGAAATAATCCGTTTGAAAGTTATAAATAATTTTGGGGGGTGATAGATATGTTCATTCTTGATTTTGGTGATGGATTCACAGGTGTATACTAATGTCAAAACTCATCAAATTGTATGCTTTAAATATGTGCAGTTTATTGTATGTCAATCATACCTCAATCACGCTGTTTTAAGAAGAAAGTTACATAATTAGTAATGTATTTTTCTCCCAGTTTTACTTTTTCTTTAAATTTTATTTTTTGTCATATAGAAGTTTTATATATCGAGTATTTATATAATATTCTGCAGTTATCATAGGTTTGTGACTTAGGCAAGTTACCTAACCTCTCTGTGCCTCCATATTTATAGGTAAAATGAGGCTAAGAGTACCTATTGCATATGTTTGTTGTGAGGATTAAATGAATTAATACACATTAAAAGTTTTTAAAATGGTAACCACCACAGGACACCATGCAATAAGTATTAACTATTACCAATGTTTGGGGTCTCATATCTTACTTAGGAAACCCTTTTCCATTCCAATATTATAAGAATATTCTCCTTTATTTTCTTCTACTAATTACATAGTTTTTAATATTTAGGTCTTTTAATTCATTGAAAGGTTAGTCTTGTAGATAGTGTGAGGCATGGGTAAAGTTTTATTATTTTCCCAGTCGATAGATAGTTGTCCCGATACTATTTATCGCATAACCCATCCTGTCTGCACTAATTTGAAATATCGTCGGACCTAAATAGTAAATCCCCATGTACCGTGTTTCCCCAAAAATAAGACCTACCCTGAAAATAAGCCCCAGTTAAAACTGTCAGCCAGATGGACGCATTTTGTACCATGTTTCCCCAAAAAATAAGACTTAACTGGAAAACAAGCCCTGGCATGAATTTTCAGGATGACATCCTCTGAGCATCAGCCCTAATGCGTCTTTCGGAGCAAAACGTAATATAAGACCCGGTCTTATTTTCGGGGAAACGCGGTATAAACAGGTTTGTTTCTCAGCTCAAATTGAGCCCTTTGCTCTCTCTGTTTATTCCTCTGCTAACACTTCCTACTGGTAAATTATAATCGCTTCCTCCAACTCCAATCCCGTCATATATTCAAATAGATCATTTTTCAATACCTTGGCCTCTCCGTTCCTTGATTTCTACTACGATCTGTTTTTCCACCCCGCCTCAGCCCCTCATGGCCACGGTCACGCCACAGACCTGATCGTGCCCAGTGGCTCTGACACGTCCATAACCCAAGGTAAGCAGTTCACCTCTCTGATCATCACTTCTGAACTTTTCAGCTCATTCTTCTTGTTCTTCTACTCTAACAATTTTTTAGCCCACAGGACCTGCAATCTATTGACCCTTCTATGTTTTCACTGTCCTTACTTTCCACTCTACGCATGGTTCACCGTCAAAATTTCTTATTATTTATATCATATTCTGGAGTTACCATAGCTGTGTGACTTAGGCAAGTTACCTAATCTCTCTGTTCCTTGCCCTTCACTCAATAGGCCAATTCTCAACCTGACTAACTGCAGTTCTCCATATGCTCCCTCTTTTTCCTGTGCGACTGAATGAGTCTGGAGAAAAACACAAGACAGGCTGACCAGTCTCATTTGAAATTCATGGCCACTGAGCTCAAGTGGACTCCTGGTGTTGTAGGTAAAGGTGACTGTCCATTTACTCTCCTAGTCTCCCATTTAATACCTTCTCAACTCTCCTCGAAAGACTTGAACAGCCACTTCATAAAAGAAAATATCCAAATGGCCATTAAATGTATGAAAATGTGCTCAACCTTATTAGTCATCAAAGGAATAATGGAAAGTAAAACCTTCATGGGGCTGACACACCTATCAGAATGGCTAAAATTAAAAAGGCCTGGGGCAGTACCAGGTGTTGCCAAGGATGTGGAACAACTGGATTGCCCTGCTGGTGGGAGTATACATTGATACAACCACTTTGGAAAACTGTTTGGCAATATCTGCAAAAGCTGAACGTACACTTACCCTACGATCCCGCAATCTCACACCTATTGTATATACCAAACAGAGATGCATGCACTTGGGCACCAAAAGACATGTTCCATCATGTTCATAGTGACATTAAACATAATAGCACAAACAGTAAACTATCCAAAGACCCATCTATCAAGAATAGAATGGATATGGAAATTGTGGAATAGCCTACTATATGTCAATGAAAATGAATGGACTGTTGCTACATTCAATATCTCACAAACAATGCTGAGTGAAAGTCATAGTGTATGATTCTATTATATACATTTCAAAGACAGCAGAATTAATTTATGGTTAGAATAGTGGTTACCTTGGAGAGGAGCAAGCAGCTGATGACTGGGCACGAGGGGCCTTTAGGGGTGCTGGCAGTGCTTTCTTTCCCGATCTAGGTAGGAGTCACACAGCTAAACTTGTGAAAACCTGCTGAATTTTACACTCAGGATTTGTGCACTCCTTTCTATGCATGTTATACTTCCACAGAAAGTTATTATATATGTGTACATGTATGGGTATATACGTATATAGATAAGTATATATACATATAAATATACGTATTTGCATTCCTCTCTTGACCCCACTTTCATTTCCAGCTGTTTTCTCCTTCACATCACAGCCAAAGTCAAAAAAGTTGTTTATGTTTATGGTCTTCAAGTTTTTAACCCCAGCATTCTCCTAAAATTGCTCTTGCTAGGGTCACCAATGACATATGTATTGCAAAATGTCATGGTCAATCGCAGACCTCATTGTACTTGACCTGTCGACAGAATTTGACACATATGGCCCTTCTGTTAGACACACCTTTGTCACCTGACTTCCAGGACACCACTCTGATTCTCTGACTTCTCTGGACACTAGTCTCAGACTCCATTGCCAGTCCTGCCTCTTCTCCCCCTAAACATGGGTATGCTTCAGGGGTTAGTTAGGTGACCTGTTCTCTGCTCTCTCTACACTCACTCTATTGGTGTGCATTGATGAGTTTCTCAGCTTTTTCTACCTATGCACTGATGACTCCCAAATTTATATCTTGGATCTCTTTCCTGAGAGACCTCATTATCCAATGGCCACCTTGATATATTCACATAGATGTTTAATGGGCACCTCAAACTGAACATGTCCCCAAACAAACTTCTCGTCTCCTTCCATCCCCTCAATCTGCACCTCCTCAGGAAATGATAAGCCTGTTTTTCCAGGTGCTCAGGTCCAAAACCTTGTAGTAATCTTCAACTCCTCTTTCTCTTACTTCTTGCATTCCCATCTATAAGCAAACCGTTTGTCTCTATCACTTTTCATCACCTCCAAAGCTATTAGTTTGAAGCAAGCCACCTTCATTTCTCAACTGGAAGATTCCATTAGTCCCCTAATAGGTATCCCTTTTTCCGTCCTTATCTCCTTCTTTCAGGCAGGATCCACCCAGGACAACAGAAACCACTTCATGAAGGGAGAAGGTAATACTGAAAACTGGTTACACAGGTGATAGAAGAGCTGAGAAGGCAAATAGGGCACTGGGAGGCAGCCCGAGATTATCCACAGCAGGGAGCTGTGCCCACCTGTAGACTGTAGAGATGACAGGAAAAGGTGATATTACCCACTCCCAAGGGCCAGAGTTATTTTGAAAGAAGCTGCAACCAAGGCAGGGCTATTTGGTAGGAGCTGGAGGCACAGAGCAGAGTCTAGTGATTACTCCCAGGAAAGGAGGAAGAGCCAGCTTCTCCCTTATTCCAGCCCTCTAATCACCTACCAGGCCTCTCATTGGCCAGATTCTGCCACAAGGCAGCTGACAGGACCCTCACAAACAGCGTGCAGGGTCATCACCTTGCCAGAGGAGTGGGTGTCGGAGGGTGATAAATGGGTCTGAGGCAAAGATGTCAAGGACTAGAACACTCCATCGTCTGTTCACCCCTAGGACAGATCCAGGTCTTGGGCTTAAAACATACGCAGTTTGGGGGCGCACTTCATTACGAAAAAATTAAAAGCTGGAAAACACTAAATTCGGAATGAAAGTAAATATTTATTTAGATGAAAAAAGAAATCACAGAATATTACAAAATTTTAAAAGGCAGCTAAATATCACAAACATGTGACATAAATCCAGAAAAATAAGTTTTATTAATTACCTGGCATACTTCTATATCACCTTTTCCCCTATATTTTTTGGCTGCTTATTTCTTGTCATACCTTTTCCTATGACAAGTTTTTTTCATAGAAGTAATATAAAGTCTTCCCTACTTCAGTTAAGTTTTTTTTTTTTAAATAGTTTAGAAAAACTTCCTCCACTTTCACAACTTATTGGTAGAGTAAATTTTTAGAATTGTCAAATTAGGGAGAGCTCTATCAAGTGTCTTTTATATGTGAACTTTAAGAATTCTGGGTCTTTCAAATTTTCTTGGGCAGTGATTAATTTTTAAAAATTCTGTGAGCTGACAACCCACAGTGAAATCTCTCAAGTCACTATCCTGGATAAGTCAACTCAGTGGGTGGTAGGCAGATTTCTAGAAGCCATCCTTGCTGCAGGACAGCTGGCAACAACTTCAAATAACTTGGAAAGAACTATAAACCACACAAATATACTAAACTCAAACTAAAGGTATCTCTGACTCAATTTTCCTCACTGCGGTGCCATTCCAGCCCTGAGAGTTGATATAGTAGAAAAATCAAGAAAGAGGTCAAGTGGTCTTAACCAATTGTGGTTATGATATCTTACTTTTGCAAATTTGACAAAGCATATGACCATGTGAATGCATTGGAAGGGGCCTGTGCAAGCGTAGAGTTCTGAAATTTGAGCTTCATTAGCTTTATGGCAAATGGTCACCCTGGCCACATTCCTGGTTACCCATAGCAGAGTGGTTCTTTCAAAGTGAAAATTGAATTATGGACTCCTCTGCTCTAGGCGCTGGAAAGGCTCAACATCTCATTCAGAGTAAAAGTTTTTACACCACTTCCAAGGCCCCCCCCACTCCTCACTAAACCCATTTCCTGGTCTCCTTCCTCTGGCTCCTGCTGGCTTTTTTCTGTCCCTCTAGCATTCCAGAGCCTCTGTGCTTGCTTTTCCCTCTGTCTGAAACTCAGTTCTCCCATATACATGCTTGTTTTACACCCTCTCTTCCCTGAGGCCTTTGTTCACATACCTTCTGTATTTGTTTCCTGCTGTGGTTGTGACCAATGACCACAAACTTAGTGGCTTAACACACCACAGCTTTATTACCTTATAGGCTGGAGGTCAGAAGTCTGAAATGGGCTGGCCAGGCTCTTTCCTTCTGCCGACTCTAGAAGAGAACCCATTTTCTGCATTTTCCCGTTTCCGGAGGCCACCTACATTCCCTGGCTCATAGCTGTATCACTCACACCTCCTTCTCTGATTCTGAAACTCCGGCCTCTGTCTTTGCCCACGTAAGGACCCTTGTGATTACATAGGACCCACCTGGATAATCAGAATCATCTCCTCCCTCAAGACCGTTAATTTAATCACACTCGTAAAGTCCTTTTACGCTGTGTAGTCTAACATTTTCTCAGGTTCTGGGATTAGGACATGGATATCCTTAGGGAGGAGGGGCATTATTTTGTCTGTCTCATCTTGCCAGTAAGACCCTCGCCAGTCATCCTTGTAAAATGTTGTTCACAGTGGGCATCTTGTCCTGCCCCTGCCTGAGAAGGAAGGTTTCCTGTGACCCACAGGTATATGTGACGTTTGTTGCAGTTAGAAACCTGTTACGTATCAGTCAGGGCTCTACCAGAGAAACAGAACAACTAGGAGATACATATTAAAAGATTCATTGCAAGGAATTGGTTTATATGATTGTGGGGAATGGCTAGGCAAATCCAAAATCTACAGGGCATGCTGTCAGAAGGGCAAGTTGGAACTCTCAGGCATGAGTTGAGGCTGTGTGGCCCACAGCTGGAATTTCTTCTTCTGGAAAGTCTCAGTTCTGCTCTTAAATCCTTTCAACTGATTGAATCAGACCCATCCAGATAATCTAGGATAATCTCCCTTAGCTAAAGTCACATAATTATAGACTTTAATTATACTACAAAATACCTTCCCAGTAACACTTAGATTAGTGTCTGCTTGAATAACTGGGGATCATAGTCTAGCCAAGTAGACCCACAAAACTGAGCATTGCAGGACCCTTTACTGGTTAAGGAAGCTTATTACAGATTTTTGTCATCTTACAGAGGAGACCATTTAATTTTCTTTCTTTAATGTACCACTATAGTAAATTTAAAAAATGAAGTTTAGTTTGTAATTGGTCTTACATAGCTAGATTAAATTTGCTACCATTTTATTTATTAATTGTACATCTATGTAATTGTGATTGGGCTACACTACTTTCTGGTGAGTGCTATCTTTGTTCAACTTTGGTATGTTGGGGTTAGTGGGTTCAGTTGAAAATGATGGAAAATTCAACCTTAGGTGATTTAAACATTGGTTCAGAGAGCTGAAGGGTTCGGGGGAGGGCATACCTGAAGGCATGGCTGCATTCAGGGCTCAATGCTGTGATCAATGTTCATTTTCTCTCCATCTCTTGGTCCCGCTTTCCCCTTGTGTCAACTTTAGTCTCCACATGGCAGACAAGGATGTGTAGCCTCAGTGTCAAGGGCAACTTCTTCGCAGAAGTCACTGAAAAAAACCTCTTGCGTTTCATTTTTCTGAACAGGATCATATGCCCAAATCATTCCAATGGTGGGTGGAAAGCAAAGCTTGATGAGGTTTGGGGGCCCAGCCCTGGAACTAGGGATGGTATCACCTTCCCTGGAAGTATGTGTGTATAGACATAGAGTAGGGTGGAGAGAGCTCCTTCTGAGGAAAATCAGAGTTTGGTACTAGAAGGATGAATGAACGTTGAGGAGCAAAACAACAGATGTCTACTCTAGTTGTGCTAGCCCATCAGAATAGATTGGGACATTTTCCATCTTTGTTTTATGCTCTATAACCATTTAAATAACAGAACTTATTTGTTCCTTGAAGGTTTGATATAACTCACTGCTAAATCCATTCTGGGCCTAATGCCATTTTCCAAAGTATATCTCTGATGATCTGATTTCTTGTTTGTATATTAGCATTTTTACCTCTTCTTGGGCCATTAAGGGAAAAAAATAAATGAAAGAAGCAGAACTGGGTTGGATTTACCAAGTCTACATTTGTTTTTCGTTTCATTAACTTCTGCTTTTATCTCTTTTATCTCTGTTAATTCCTTATTTCTATAGAGGTTTTCTTTCCCCCAGCTGCTTGATTTTGATTCTCTTTCCTGTTTTCTAATAAATGTGTTCAAAGCTATAAGTGTTTCTATAAATACTGCATTGGCCTTGACAATTGGTTTCATTATGTGGTTCTCCCAGTGTCATTTACTTATAAATAGTCATTTCCATTTTGAGTTTCTCCTTAACCTGAGAGTTATATAAAACAGTATGTTAAATTTTTCAAGTCGCTGAGTTTTTGCTATATTGTTTTGCTACTCTCTTGTCTTTGAATCTATTTTTTTAAAAACATTTTAGTCAGAAAATATAGCCTATATGATTTCCACTTTTTGGAATTAAGAATTTGCTTCCAGTCAATTTTAATAGGTGATCAATTTTTGTAAATGTACCATACACATAAAAAAAGAATGTGTAAATGTATATTATCAGTTCAGTAAACTTTCTTACAAAAATCTCAAATCAAAAATTTTAATTATATTGTTTAAATTCTCCTATAGCGTTGCTTATTTTTGTTTACTTGATGTATCAATTTTTGAAGAGGCAGGTAGAAATCAAGTATTATTACAGGTTTGAAAATTTTTCTTTGTAGTTCTAAAACTATTTCTATATTTTGATACTCAGTTGTTTAGTACAACATTTACTTGATTGTCATATCCTCTTGGTAGATTATAGGTGCTTTTGTAAGTGCTTTTATTTTGAATTCTGTATAATCTGATACTAATATTTCTATGCCTTCATTTTGTTTTGTTAGCATATATTCATTTCTCATCCTGTTATTTAATCTTTTTGCGTTATATTGTTTTAAATGTGACTCTTTAAAATAACTGCTTTGGGTGACCGGATGGTTCAGTTGGTTAGAGCACCAGCTCTGAACAACAGGGTTGCCGGTTCAGTTCTCACATGGGCCATTGAGTTACGCCCTCCACTACTAGATTGAAGGCAATGAGCTGCTGCTGAGCTGCCAGAGGAGCGGCCAGATGGCTCAGTTGGTTAGAGCACGAGCTCTCAACTACAAGGTTACCAGTTCAATTTCCGCATGGGATGGTGGGCTCCGCCCCCTGCAACTAAAGAATGAAAATGGCGACTGGACTTGGAGTTGAGCTGCGCCCTCCACAACTAGATTGAAGGACAACGACTTGGAGCTGATGGTCCCTGGAGAAACACACTGTTCCCCAATATTCCCCAATAAAAATTTAAAAATAAAATAAAATAACTGCATTATGTATAGATATGTGGTTATACACACATATGTATGTATGATGTTGTTGAGATTTCTTTCACCCATTCTGAAAGTCTCTGTCATTTAACAGGAGAGTTTAACCCATTCATATTTATTGTGATTTTCATGTTTGGATTTCTCCCCTGCTTTCTGTTTGATCAAGTTGTCTTTACTTTGGTTTTTTCCTAAATTTTTGCATGTTATATGTACTATTTCTATTTTTCTAGTGCTATAAATTTTTAATAAACTTAGGGCTTTTTCTTCTAAGAGTATTTTATTTATTTATTTATTTATTTATTTATTTATTTATTTATTTATTTATTGGGGAATATTGGGGAACAGTGTGTTTTTCCTGGACCCATCAGCTCCATGTCAAATCATTGTTTTCAACCAAGTTGTGGAGGGCACAGCTCATTGGTCCATGTGGGAATCAAACCGGCGACCTTGGTGTTATGAGCACCGCACTCTAACCACTGAGCCAACCGGCCACCCAGCCTGAGTATTTTGAACTTTCTTCTATCTTTCCTATTTTGTTGAAACTTTAGTTCCAAGTGTTATTATTTTACTTTATTTACATACTTTTATATAAATTATTCATTAAAATTGTATGAATATTTATAGATTCATTTTCATTTACTATTCAGACTCTTAGACATTTTCTGATTTTTTTTCTTTAAAAAATTTTAAAATCCTATGACATTCTCTTTTTTGAATTCCTTTTTTTGTGCTTTTCCTTTTTTTGTGCAGTACATAATTATTTCTTCAGAGGGAGTGAATGAATAAAAGTAAATTTTCTTTGTCCTTTATTATCAGAAAATATCTTGGATTTGCTTTCATGCTTGACAGTTTGTCTGATGTAGGACTGCAGGTTCAAAATAATCCAGAAGCATTGAGAATTTTGTTTTTCTTTTGTAATTTAGAAATGTCACCAGGATGTGTCTTTTTAATGTTTTCTGCTTAGTAGTTGGTGGGGTATTTTTTTTAATAGTTTGAGGTATTAAATCTTTCTCCAGGTCTGGAAAATGTTTTTAAATTATAACTTTAATTATTTTATCACCTGTAGTCTCTGTTATCTTAGTCTAAACTCCTATAAGATAAGTATTAGGTCTTGAATTTTCTCAGATTTTGTATCTCATATTTTGTTTTCAGTTTACCTTCTAGGGAATTTTCTTGACTATCTTCATGATTTTAATTTTCAAGGATGATTTCTTTTTATTCATTGCTTCTTTTTCATAGAAGTCTACTCTTAATTTATAAAAACAAATTTCTTTGGACTCTCTCTGAGGATACAATGTAGAATTCTTTTAAAGCTCCCCCTCTGTCTTCTACATCATCTCCATTTCCTCTGGGTTAAACTATTTTGATTTTTCATCTTGTTTTTTTTTTTTTTTTCCTTACTCTTGGTTTGCCTCATAGGTGATCCATGATAGTCATTTCAGGTTTATAAATTTAAAATTAGGTTGATTAATATAGTCCTGCGTAGACTTACTTCCAGGGTGGAACTTTTCCTGGAAGGGAGGTTGTCTGCTACTCTGTGTAAACGAGAGAATACAGGGGGCTTGCTCACTGTAGGCTTCTCTTTAGGAAGAGTGAGGGGACCACACACAGGCAGGCTGGGGAACCTCATGATTGCTGAAGTAAGGAAGACTTTGTTCTATATGTGAAGTACTTTAATATATTTCACTCCTGAGCAGGACTGCCTCATCATCTTTTCTTCCTTTTCCCCTTCCTACTCCCATTACAGCTGCTTCTCTGGCCTCAATACCTACATAGTCATCCTTCCTGTATCAGGTGTCTAGTGCCACGTAACAAAACACTCCGGAACTCAGTGCCTTAAAATGACTTGTTATTTCCCATGATTCTGTGGATTTCTTGGGCTCATTCTTTTATTCCACATGGCATTGGCTAGACCCCTTCTTGTTGCTGCATTCGTTGGGTCGGAAGCCTCCAGAAGCTTCACTTTTATGTCTGGGGCCTTGACACTGGCTGGCTGCTGAAGTAGCTAGTTTCTCCACCAGGTGGCCTCTTTCTCCACATGGCTTTTTACCCTCCAGAGCCTCTTTCTCCAGGAGAATAGGGTGGACTTCTTACAGAATGGTGGCCAGTTTCCAAAGGGCAGTATTCCAAGGAGACAAGCCCCCAAAATTGCATCATGCTTGTTAATGGCCCATTGATAAAGCAAGTTACATTGCCAGTCCAAAATCAATGTGTAAGGAACTCCACAAGGATATGAATACTGAGAGGATGGTTCATTGCCATCAATGTAACAGTTTACCACACCTCCTAAGGTAGCTCTTTCATTTTGTTTAGAAAGCTGTCTGCCAGGATTCCGTATCAGAGAATGGACCCAAGCCAGTCTTTATATGTTGGGAGAGGAAGGGGCTGGCTAACCACTGTTTGTGCGATAGTTCTTTACCTGATGGTTGCATTGTGGCCTGCTCCCTGTTCCCTGTACTTGGATTCTCCCCAGGGCTCTGTTGAAAAAGACAGTTTATATGTCTTTAGCCAATTTCTTCTGTGCTGACTTAACCACTCTGGTTTTCTGCATAAATCTGATTCTATCTGCTTTTTATCTTCTAGAAAGTCTTCAAACATTTCTGATCTACTGATGCCATGATTTATCATTTTCTTGGACTGATGTGGATGTATTCTTTTTATGTCTCTTTCTATAATTTCAAGGAAATTTGATGAAGGAGGGGAGGAAATCGTATGTGCTTCAAACACCATCTTGAACCACAAGAACAAGCAAAAAAATGTAAAGTATATTCACATTGTAAAAAAGGAAAAGAAAGTAGTGAGAGTCCTCTCGCTATGGGTATGCACACACCCAACAGGATTGCTAAAGAGAAGTGGTGGTTAGACTAGAGCAGTTTTGCTCTTTGCCAGTTCTGAGATATTGGAGGTGCTGTTGCTTCAGCCTCTTCTTTCTCAGGAGTTTGGGCTGAGGAGTTAATGCTGATCCTTTTAATCCAAGCACCTGCTGGGAGGAGGACTGAGACCTTTGCAGCTGGCTTTGTAGATGAGCTGGTTAAGACTCCTCACATTGCAGTTTAGGAAACAAGGCACAGAGATGGTCACACAGGTCACCCTGCAAATCAGCAGCTGGGGTTCAAACCTGGGCCTCCTGACACCTAATCCTGCCATCTTTCCACCACACCTTTCCCTGCATTTTGTCCCACTTTGTACCTCCACGCACCCCTCGGAGAAGTCCAGAGTCTTACTGTCTGCAGTTGACCCAGGCAGTACTCCACCACAGGATACCCACAGACGAAGGATTTGAGGCTAAATTTGCCCCAAATGAGACAGATGTCTGTCTGGCCCCGTTTGGGAGGCCAAAAGGCGATTATTTGAGCTGGAGATGACAGCAATGTTTTGGTCATAGATTCTCCTTCTCCCTCCAGCACCCTCTCTCCCCCACTCTGTTATCTATTTACCTATCTATTTACGTGAGCCTTTTTCCCCCCAATGAATTACATCCGTAAAGCAGTAAAATGTTATGTATTTGCAAGGCCCATAATCTTTAAAAGCCCAGTGATGCCAGCTCCAGACAGCAGCGAGCTCCCTCCAGTATGTTAATAGATAGTATTAGGGCAATAATGAAAACACTTGAGACAAGTAAGCTCCTATCAAAAGCTGAGTAATAGGGCTTCGCTGAGTGAATCACAATGCAGAAGAGATTAAGACGTCTGCCGTTGTGCAGTGTCTATTCAGACTAACAGCTGCTCTGTTTCTGATTAAAATGGGGTTGGGGAAACCTTTTTGAGCAAGTCCCCTTTTTATTCTGCCCTGTCCTCACCCTGTCCACCTTCACCTCCACACACAGGCACCTTCATTTGCACTTAGCCACAGCCATTCTCACACACACACACACACACACACACACACAAGTCACACACACATTGCATCATCACACACACACAGAGCCACAGTGGCACACACAGCCAGCAGTGCTGATACCGCTACACTGATGCATCCAAGCACGTACACACAACCACATCCTTGCACACAGGCACACACGAACACACTCTCTCACAAACTCAAGGCTTCAGCCAGTCTCACACACATTTAATTACAATCTGCCACAAACACAGTCTCATATACGCATTAAATTGCAATCTGTCACACACGCTCAGAGTCATACACGGCGTCACAACCAGACACTCAGAGACAATCTAACCAAAGTCAAAGACCCACACATACCTGGCTGGTCACATCCACATAAAGCCTTAGCAAGTCCTCCAGTACAGAATCACACTGTGATCACAGGTAGCCACATACACACAATCCGTCATTGGCAGACTGTCACATGGACTCCTATACACATACATCCACAATCATAAATACTCACACAACCACAGCCCAGGTCCGAGTGAAGTTATGCCTTTCCTTACATGTGCACACGCACGTGCACGCATACACACATACACACACAGCTGGTCTGTGCACCTGCAAACCCCCAGCCACAAGTACGCACGTAGTACAAGTCACAGACACGTCTGGGCACACACAGGCAGAGACGCTGCTCTGCACACCCTTCCAGATGTGACCAAGGCACAGACCTGACTAGAAGCCCATGGGAGGGCTCTAAGCTGGTTCACAGCCTCATGAGGGAGAAAAATCCTCAGAGGCAGGCATCAGGTTCCCCATTCTCCAATCCTTGCAAGGCTGTAGCATTGAAGGGGGAACTGGAATCGTTTCTGCGGTGCCTGAGTATAGATTTCTGACTCTGAGTGGAACTGCAGATTTAGACTCAGGAGACTTCAGAGCTGTCCAAGGATAAAATGGCCTTCGGCAGGTTGTGAGTGCTCCATCCGTGGAGGTGTGCATGTGGAGGCTGGACAGCCACATGGCAAGGATGATGAGGAGGGACTCCAGCATTGCACAAGGGTGAACTAGATGCCCTGAAGGTCCATCCCAATCCCGGATCTGTGCCCTGAGCTTCCGTATGTCCTTGTGCCATCAGTGACTCCAGCTCTCCAGATAGATGTCGCGAGTCCTGCCCTGCCCTTCTCCCTTTATGTGACTTCTCTTCCAAGACCATTTTAAGCTGACAACTTCAATCTCTTTCTCGGACTCTAGGCTCACGGGGAGATGCAGGTGCAGTAAGCCAGGAAATGATTCAGACTCAACCTCCATCTTATCCCGAGGGACCTGGTAGAGCCCTTTGTTTGTTTGTTTGTTTGTTTGTTGGGTTGGTTGGTTTTTGGCAGGGCCTTTGGAGACTGACTTGGGTGTCTCCTGGATGGAAGGCCCTAGGCCACCAAACTAGAAGCGTCACACCTCTGCAGCCAGCAGGATCTTTGCTAAGCAGCTGATCAGTCCCAGGTCAGGCTTTGGGAGGAGACTGGGGACTTCCTGCCTAAAACTGCACTTGGCAGCCTCCAGGCTATAGCTGGTGGCTGTAACCCAACCCCCTTCCAGCCTCCTTTCCCTGGGAACCCATCTCCACCCTAGGGGGTATCTCACCACACCTTTCTCCCGAAGCAGACCACTCCCTCAGACCTCATGTTCATGTTCATCCCTCCACCTGGGATGCCTTCCCCTGGCCCTCACAGTGATATCTGCACTTGTCCAAAACCCAGCCACCCAGCATGAATGCACAATATTCAGGAAGCAGCCTCCGAATTCCTGGCCTAGGATGAATCCTTTCCTGTGTGTTCTCCCACAGCCATTGCTTTTCCCCTACTAGAGCATGTACATCCATCTTCCATGCCAGGGGCAGGGGCAGGGGCAGGCAGAGTGGGTGTGCTGCTCAAGGCGGTGGGAGTGGGAGCAGTCCAGAGCTGAATGGACCAGCCTACTAGCCAGGAAGGAGACCCAGCTCCTTATGGAGCAGAGTCAAGGACATAATTGGTAGGATGACTCTCAGATTCAACTACGGTCTGATTTGGGGGCTTGGGGATTGAGCCTGATGGAGCTGGCTGGAGTGGTCTCCCTTGGCTGATGCTGCCTGAAATGGAAGAGCTTGTTCTGTGGCCCAGAAAGTCTGGCTCGTGAGACACCCCTCACAAAGGAAGCAACACAGGGCTAGGACTGGGACAGGACTGACATGGGAGCAGGTTCAGAACAAGCCACATTGTCCAGGAGCGCTGGCATCTGCAGCCACCTTCAGGGGCCTGTAGGGATGTCGGGGGTCAGAGCTTAGGCAGACCCCACAGGCCACATCCAGGGGGTGATGGCAAAACCAAGAGAATGAAGAAGTGATTCAGAAACCAGATACTCAAAATCTAGATGGCTCAGAAGAGCCCTTCAAAAGCAGCCTGGTAGGATCTGAGTTCCAGGAGCTTGTCTGGGCACATAAGTAGCCACAAAAGATTGGTACTTATGACCACCATGTACTTAGGTCATCTGTCCACCGTGTTTCTCCCTTATTAGATGGGGAGTCTCTCCAGTAAAGACAATGTAGTATGCCTTTGGGGTCTCCCCTCTACGCTTTGCACAGTGTCTGGCACATAACACATTCTCAGCAGGTTTTTGTAACATTTGAATTCTGCCTCTGATTCTGGATCCATGGTTTGGACTTGACCTTCAGGCCCTATCTGGCCTCTGAAGCCCCGCCCCTTCCCCCGCACCCCCATAGCTGCCCTCACCTGATTTACCTGCAGTGGGTCTCCTTCCGGTTCCCAGGACCCATCCTGGCTGACCTTAGGGCCTGCAACCTGGCTTTTAGAAACTTGACCCCAAGCCTCCTTCGTTGCTGCTGAGGTGGCATCTCCTCATTTGCTGTCCATAAGGCCAGGTCCCCCTCAGAACCCATCCAGCACCCCAGTTCTATTGATGGAATTTCCATTTATTCCCTGTTTATTCATTCAACAAATATTTACTTCATATTTTCATTGACCAGTTCTCAATCTTCACCTTACCTGGGCTGTCATTACTTTTAACGCAGAGGATCACTTCTGCCCCTTGAGACGCTTTTCTTATTCGTCTTCTAGAGCCCACGCTGGCCTGGCTTTTCTCTTCCCTTATGACTCCCCTGCTCAGTCTCCATTGTTGGTTTTCCCCCATCTCCCCAACTTCTTTTTTATTTATTAGACTTGTTGGGCCCCAACTTCTTAATGCTGCGCTGCTCCAGTTTGTCCTTCTGCCTTTTCTCTTTGCCTACCCTCACTTCCCAAGGGGTCTTCTCCAAGCTCATGGTTTTAGGTACCATCTATCTGCCGATGACCCTCAAGTCTCAAGTGTATTTCTTCAGCCCAGAACTCTGCCCTGAACTCCAGATTTGTGTATCCACCTGCTTGCTCAACTTTTCCATCTGGATGTCTATTATGCATCTCAAACTTTAAACAAATTCCTAATGACTACCTCCAAAATTGTCTCTCCACAGTCAGCTCAAGCTTGATAAATGCTAACTCCATAAATGGTAACTTCCAGTTGCTCAGACCAAACACTCTGGAATCTTCTCTCCACTCCTGCTCAAACTCAGTCTGAACCACCCTCATCTCTTGCCTGGATCACTGCAATGGCCTCAGACTGGTCTCTGTGCTTCTGTCTTTGTCCCACCTGCCGAGGCTCCAGCCACTTGCCCAGTTCTTACCTACCCCTTTTCCTAACATGCCAGCTATGGGCTGGGGGGCTTGACCCATCAGTGTCTCTTCCTCTCCCCTGTGCCATTAGCCTGGCTTCCATTCCTACGATCTTGAACTTCCAGATGGAGATGTCATCTGAGAAGCGACAGAGACAACCCTTCTGTTCCTGCCTTCTCTCTTTTCCATCTGCCCTCTGTCACTATAGTCCCAGCATTTTTGTGCCCACACTTAACAGTCCTGAGCAAAGAAAGACCAGGCCTAAATCCAGTCCCTTGACCAATACCTCGGACCCAAGAGCCTGCCAGGAGCCCAAGGGCATTGGGGTGGGGGCACTTAGAAACTGGGACATTTCTTTTGTACTAGGCCCTTATATTCCCCGTGTCCTTTGACCTTCACAGCAATCCTGTGAGGCATGAGTAAGTTCCTCACCTATAGGTAAGGGGAAAGAGGAAAGAGAACTCACTTGACCACAGCTACACAGCTAGTCAGGATGTGAGCCTACGTCATCCGACCCCAGGGTTTATGCTTCTTCTACCTGCGTGATCCTTAGAGATCAAGTTGCTTTCCTCCCCACCCTCCCCACCTCCCACTTCCCATTTACAGAAAAGGGCACTGAAATTGGAGGTGGGGAGTGTTTTCCCCAAGGTCACAGAGTCAGCAACTGAGCCCGGTGGAGGACCCAGGTCTCCAGGTGCTGCTGTCCCCCAGCAGACCCAGAGGCAGCAGGGTTCATACACCCCAAGGCCAGGCCCTCCTCCCCTATGGCTCAGCTCCTGACTCCCTAAGGTCCAGAGCCCTAAATAGAACAAGCCATGCTGTCTCCCTGCTTGGAGAGGGGAAGGCAGCTGTGGCAGTTGCAGCAGGCGGAGAGAAATTTCCCCCTTCTGTAGATTGGATCAGTCACTCTCAGAATTGATGGCAACAGCTTCATCACGAAGATCTAATGCTTTAATTATGTTGTGACATGACCTGACACGGGGGTGGCATTTGATGGATTCTCTGGTGTCATCAGCACGGCCCTGACATAGGAAAGTGGCAGAAGGCAGGGGGTGGGGGACGAGGAAGGGCTCCCGGTGGGAGACATGTCCTCTCAGGCCCCCTCCACCTTTCCCTGTTCCTTGTCTCCCAGGCCAGCTCTTCTGCAGTGGGGACTGGAGAGGAGGAGGAGCAGCGTGTGTGCAGGAAGGGTGATGTGCCCTTCTGGAATGGACTGGATCCTGGGAGGGGGCCCAGGGCGCGCGCGTGCATGTGTGTGCATATGTGAGCACGCGCCTAGATACACAGGGAGGTCTGAGCAGGTGAGAGGATTCAGATCCATGTTGGAGAAGCAACAGCTGAATTGCTGTCTGGCCCGCAAAGGTCTAGGAGGTGCAGGGTGGGTCGCAGGTCCTGGGACTATCAAGAGGCGGAAGGAGCAGATGCACTCATGCAGCCTTGGACGGCAGAGCTGGGACCCACAGAGGGAATCTCCAGGGAGGCAGGCTTAGCTCAGCACGTGCCCAGCCATGGAATGGGCAGTCCAGGGAGGCAGCAAGCAACCCGTCCAGGGCAAAGCCTGCCAGGACTGACGCACACGGGATTCCTTTACTTGGGAGACACTTGGTGACTAATGACTTCCGGGGCCAGGATTTCCTGTATCTGTGGGTAAGCCGGTGAGTGTGTTTATCGCCCTCTCGTTTTCCCCCAGCCCAATGGCCAGCTCAGGGTTGTGCAGGGTCCTCGGTATGGCGAGAGTGAGAGGCAACCTGCTCCTCTCAGCCCAAGCCCCTTGCCAGGATGCTGGTGTGCACACCCCTCCTCTGTCCCCTCTCCCCATCCCATTCCTGTGGCAAGCTGTCCCTCCATAAGCTGGGCAGGCTCCAGGGAGGCCCAGTCCTGAGTCAGCTGGAGTGAGAGTGGAGGTTTGAAGGGGCGGGGGGGGGGGGGGGGGGGGGTGGAGATGCCTGTTGGTGGCGCTCCCTCTGGGTCAGGCACTGGCGAGATCCTCATGGCGAGATCCTCAGGACCACCTGGAACTAGGACTGAGCCGTTATCCCATCTTGCAGTGGAGGCCAGTAAAGCGCAGAGACACGAAATTGCCTGCCAAGGCTACATGGCTAGGAAGTGGATTGGATTCAATTTGCAAATGTTTGTTAAGTATGCCAGTCCCTGTGGAAGAAGCTGCAGATTCCGACTGTAATCTCTGGCCTCGAGAAGCACAGCGTGCGCCCACAGCCCTCTCTCTCATTCGGATGTCACTGCCTCTTCCACTGTTCCACTCTGCCTTTGCCGGGGGCCTGGGGTCAGCAGCCTGGAGTGGTGTCAGGAGATCTGGTCTGGTTCTGGCTTTTCCAGTCACCAGCCCTGGTCTTTGGAGAAAGCTCAGTTCATTGCTATCCTTATCATTCCATGCGACCCTGCACACCCTCATGATGCAGAACGAGAAACTGAGGCCTAGAGAGAAGAGGAGCCGGGCCAGGGCCACCCAGCACCTTGACACAGGAGCCAGGATTATGACCCTGGGCGCCTGACTCCTAGATCAAGTCCTGACCACATCTGTACTCAGGGGGCAGTGCTGCCAGCTGTGGTCATGAAAGGTTTCCTGGAGAGCCTTGAACTTCTCCTGAAAGATGAGTTAAAGAAAGGCTAGCCAGAGAGGAATTCCCACTGCCTGGGGAGATTCTCACTGCCTGGGGAAAGCTCTGCAAGTCCATGCCCAGCCCTCCGCTCGGCTGATCCAGCCTCCAGGAGGGACATGGAGGACTGACTGGCTAGGTGTGAGGTTGGTGGCTGCCTGGGTTGTGTCTCAGATGTCAAGGTGAGGAGAAAACGGGAGCTATGGCTTGGCTGTTCTCTAAAATCTCCTGCACAACTGGATGCTCTGAAATGATGCTTGAGGAAGACGTGAGAAGGGCCTCACAGGTACCGGGTGCCACACGTCATGTATCTGGGCAGGCGCTTGAGTGTGCTGGCTGGGACCTGCTGTCTGGTGGTGGTGGTAAGACTTAAGTAGCCCCATGAGTGTGGAGTCGAGAGTCTGCACAAGTGAGGCTTTGTGAACAGGAGGCATGTGGTCTCCCAGAGAGCTCTGTGTCTGGATGTAACCAGGTATTCCAGTGTGAATGTGGTGCTGGCATACGGGAATGACAATTCAGTTAGTGAATTCAGCCTGGAAAAAGTGGTACGTACCTCATTGCTGAATATCACTATGGTCACCTTCAAAGTATTAACCTTAGGAAGCTGTGCACCGACGCCAGTGCCTAGTCCACCCTTCCAAGTAATTTTGGAACTCTTTTTCTGGAATGGCCTTCAGAGCTGTCGTCATATTACACTCGATGCCCCAAATGTCATCAAAATGTCTTCCTTTCAATATTTCCTTTATCTTCGGGTAAAGAAAGAACTTATTGGGGGCTAGATCAGGTGAGTAGGGAGGGTGTTCCAATACAGTTATTTGTTTACTGGCTCAAAACTCCCTCACAGACAGTGCCGTGGGAGCTGGTGCAGTGTCGAATTGTTGGCGAAAAGTTCAGGTCGTCTAACTTTTTCATGCAGCCTTTTCAGCACTTCCAAATGGTAAATTTGGTTAACTGTTTGTCCAGTTGGTACAAATTCATCATGAATAATCCCTGTGATACCAGAAAAGGTGAGCGACATCGGTGCAACAAGTTCACGACCTTACTTGTCAGGCCTCGCACGCCTGGGTGTGCCCTGCGGGCTGCTTATCACCCAGGCGTTAGTTGTGGCCAAGTATTGTTGGGAATCCCTGTGTGAAGGTGTCCCAGGCGTAGCTGTATCTGGCCAGACTGGTGGGTGGGTGCCTGTCCCATCTGAGCCTCCCTGGGTGCAGCTATATGTGCCAACCTGAGTTTGTTTCTGGACGCAGCTGTGTGCTTAGTGAATGTAGCTCCCGGCGCAGCCATGGTCCCAGCATAGCTCTGTGCCTCACTGTAGCCATATTTGCTGGAATTGTGTGGCCCTGTTTGAGACTGTCTCTGGGGTAGCCCTAACGCTATAGCCTGGGGCTCTGAGCTGCTGGGGCTCTGTAGCAGGTGCACCCCCCATCACAAGGGGCAGAGTGTGTGGGCAGGGTAGGCTGGGAACTGTCACCAAGATCCCCTTCCTTGGGCAGGCCCAACTGCCTCTGCCTCAGACTCCCTGGGAAGCCCCAGGGCTTCTCTCAGTTGGTGCCTGGGGGGAAGGGAAAGTGTGATTAAAATCCTCCCTACTAAGTCTCATGGGAGGGGTCCATAGAGACATCTCTTCCAATGGCTTCATTTGACAAACAGAGAAACTGAGGTTCAGACAAGAAGTAATCTGCCCCAGATCAAATCCCAGAATTATATCCCAACCCTGAGATAAGGGTGACGATACCAAACGTGCAGACCACACTTCAGAGTTTCCAGCTTCAGCCTTGAAGTGCCCATTGACAACGGGTATTGACAATACATGTGGGAGCTCCCCTGGCCTGGGGTTCCGGTCCTGATTCCATCACTTACCTGATGTGTGACCTTGGGCCATTCACATCCTTCTCAGGGCTTCTTTTTTCT
The DNA here is from genome assembly GCF_004115265.2 of Rhinolophus ferrumequinum. Classification (NCBI taxonomy): domain Eukaryota; kingdom Metazoa; phylum Chordata; class Mammalia; order Chiroptera; family Rhinolophidae; genus Rhinolophus; species Rhinolophus ferrumequinum. Next base: position 28,961,080 of record NC_046292.1, read on the forward strand.
CTTCTGTAAACTAATTGAATTGATGTGTTTGCTCTTCAAGCCTCCTGTTTCAGCAGGGACCTTCTCGCTCCCAGAGATTGAAAGTCAGTGCAGTCTGTGGGGGGGAGGGGAGGTGTACCTGCTGGGTGATCATTACCTAGGGCTTAATTATGGCTGGGTGCTAAGCATAGTCCAGAAGGGAGAAGCAGTGAATTTGGGGTCACACGGGGAACTGGTTGCAGAGCCGGGCTGAGAAGCCAGGACTCTCGACCCCTCCCCAGGGCCCCCTCACTCCACCCCAGCCGCTGCCCCCACCCTCTCTCTGGGTCAGTATTTGTCAGTGCCTCATTGATACAGCCCTGCAGTCCTCCCTGAAGTGGTCTTGCCATTTTCTGAAGTCACATGCCTCCCATGTCCATGCAGGCAGGTACCATGTTGGAGACTGTCCTCTCCATTCCTTTATTCCTAGTCTTCGCTCCCATTTCACAGATGAGGAAACCGAGATTCAGTGGAGTTAAGGAATAATAATTATGGCTACTATTTTTGAGCCTTCTTTGACTGAATGCAAAGAAGGACACTCATTGAGGTGAGCAGAGGGTAACAAGTCCACCTTCCAAAATATTCCCCAAATAGTGCCAAGACCTACATGGGATCTGCCAGCCTGATTTAGACAGCAATTTGCATACAATTTACCCAGAAAGCTGCACTGTGAAAAATATAATTACTTTTTTAATATTCTTGCTCTGATGTGAATGCTTACCGCCCGGTAATGAATTACTTGCTTAATGAAGATAAACCTGAATTGGAGATGCACTTCAGAGAGCTGCCGGGACAGCCGACTTGATGCCATCATTTGCAGCTGTTAATCTCTGAAATTGATGCCCTTGTTGGTGGGATCATAAATTGAGGGGAAAAGTCTCTGGGCTCCAGCGCCTTCAGCAACGCTCTGTGACACTGGTGGAGTCACTTCGCCTCTCCCAGTTTTCTCATCTGTAACAAGGGTCTGGGGATAAGATAGAATCACAGAGATATAGGCATAGGGTGGATCTTACTCAACAAAGATTGAGCATCTATAGTGTGATAGCCGAGAACCAGAGGGAGGAAGTGAATTTTCAAAGACATGGACGGAGAGGCTTCTGAACTACACCTAGCAGCCCCACCTTTGCTCCCAGATGCTACACCTGGATCACTTCTCCTAAATGGCCTCTAAGCTACCTCCCATCTGCTCGCGATGGGAGAGGGAGCCAGGCTGGAGTTAGACGCCCCACAGGAAAAAACCCTGTGGGCACATGTGGCCACTGGAAACTGCCTGTTTTTGTACTGATACTAACCACTTCTGGGACCAATCAGAGTAGCAGCTAACACTCTTCTTGTCCCCCCTTTTCCAGCATGTTCTCAACACATACACCCAGGTCAGGGCTGGAGGTTTCAGAGCAACACATCAATAATTTAGTAAATATGTATTTACCACCTTCTATGACAAGGTGTTCTAGGCTCTAGTGACACAGCTATGAATAAGACCAACAAGGTCACTGCCACATAGCCTGAAAGTCTAGAAAGGTATGGCAACCATGTAGAAATATTAAGTGAGTAAACTAAGGATAAAGCTAATATCAGCTAGTGATAACAGCTATAACATTTAAAAATGGATAACATGATATAGAGCGATTGAGGAGATTATTTTGACTTCTTGGTCAAAAATACCTACCTCTGAAGGTGACACCTTGGGTAAAAATCTAAAGGACATTAAGAAATCATCCCTGTAAATATCAGGAATGCAGTTCCAGGTGAGATCTGAAAGGCAGGCAGAAGTCAGATCATAAAGGGCTTTATAGGTTATGGAAGGGACTTTGGATTTGATTCTTAGTGCAAGGGGAAGCCATAAGATGGAGAGAAATAAAGGGTTTGGGCTGTATTTTGGAGATAGTGAGTAACTGGTTAATGACAGTGGGACTAATGGAAATGGGAAAATTCATGAAGAAATGGATTAGGATGAGAAGAATCAAGTCTCTGTTTTATACGTATGAAGTCTGAGAAACCCATGAGGCATATATGGGGAGGAGTGAAGCAGGCTGTTGAATATATAGGTTTGATGTGCTGGGGAGAGATCAGGACCGGAGATCTAGATTTTGGAGCCAGCATACGGACGATATAAAAGCCATGGCACTGGATGAGGTCACCCAGAAGGGAGCGTATGTAAAAGAGACAAGAGGGCCAAGAATTGTTCTCTGGAGCACTCCCACTTTTAGAGGGAAGAAAAGCAGTAGGGTCTCACACAAGAGCCTGGAAAGAAAGGTGGGAGGGCAATCAGGAGAATGAGGTTTAGGGAAAGTCACAGGGATCAGGGAGGGAGTAACTGACATGCCCAGCGTCTTCCACGTGCCAGGCACTGCCAGGCACTGCCCTAGGGCTTTCCGTGCACGCTCTCAGGACAACACTGTGAAGTAGCTAGTATTGTTCCTGTTTCATGGATGATAAAACTGAGACCCAGATGGATGCAGTGACTTGCCCCAATCATATCCCCAGGAAGCCGAGAGCCTGGATACGCAGCCAGACCTGTCTGCAGTTCTTTCCACCACCTCATGCTGCTGCTTCCTGTCAGTGCCTCCAGCAGGGGGTGTAGGATTGGGGGAAGACACTAACCGGTTTCTCCTCCGTAAAATGTTCCACCTTTCAGGGTTACGAGGATAAAATGAGATAATCCGTGTTAAGCACCCGGCAGTGCTTAACTGAGTAGGCCCTCAATAAACAATGCTGATTGTGGCTTATGTGTGCAGAGTACAACAGAGTCCAATAGGAATTGGGCAGGTGAGGGTGTAAGGGGCTGGGACAGGCTTCCTGGAGAAGGTACAGTGTGATCTGAGGACTTAGTGGTGTCCTGCACTGAGCTGTGATGAAGGTCCAGTGCCTCGTGGGTGAAATGAGAGAAAGAAGGACAACGCAATGGGTTTTACGTAAAGCTAAATGTGTGCAATGTAAAGGATTACTCTTTATCCTGAGATTATGTCCTTCCTACTTTGTTGGTATTAAAGCAGACTTTTTTGTGAAATGACGGTGGATAGAAGGTGGTAGTTATATTTTAAATATCCCTACTAACAAAATGAAAACTGGACAACCTTCTATCATTCCCTAAACTTTCTTTCGAAGTTTTTAACTGGTCCATGAAATTCAAAAATATGAGACCCACTGACAGCTAGAGTAGGGAGGGCATTCTAGGCAGAGGGAACTGCATGTGCAAAGACAATGGTGCAGGGAAAAGCACAGTGTGTTCTGGAACTGCAACTAAGTAGCAAGAATAACAAGCAGATGAGGGGTGGGGTTTCCAGTGGGTCTGAACAAGGAACCAGGAGGCCAGGTCCTGGGGCCCAAGCTGGGGGTGGTCACCCTGCTGAGATCCCTAACCTCAGCCTTCCAGGGGCCCAAGGTGATAGAGGAACCCCCACTGGCCTGAGACTCCTCCCCAGGTCATCTCATGACTGTGCAGGGTGTGTATGTGTGTGTGTGTGTGTGTGTGTCCGTGTCCCTGAGAACTATACATTTGCATCCTACATAGTGTGTGCCTGTTTCTTGGTCATCAGTACAGGCAGGGGGCTGGGGAGATACCTCTGCTGGCTGTGTTGGGCTTTGGCTTTGGGGGCTCTTCAGAGTATCTTGGGTGCTCTGTATACTGCTATGGCACTGCTGTGTGAGAGTGTATTGTGGGTATGTGAGCTAGGTGAGACGTGTCTATGTTACATGGCTGAGTGTGTGTCTACGTGCCCTTGGGTTTTGCAGTTGAGCCTGGGTTATATGTTGTGCTGTGTCCATATATCTGTGTAGGGAGTTCATGTCGAGTGTGTATTGAGTGTATGTTGGGGCCCAGAGCCCAGCCCCTCACCTCTCCTGCTCTTCTGATGTCCAAGTTGCAACTCCTGTGTATTTTCATATGTCGTCTGACTGTCGCGTCCCTATCTGTCTCTGCCCAAGGATCACGGCTCTTGCACTCGACATTTAGGGGTGGAGATGGGGGGAGGGTAAAGTCTTTGATTCCTTCCCCTCTCATCCTCCTAGGCCCTTGTCAGCCTTGAGGGCCTTGGGCTCATGGTCTTGGTTCTGACCTGAGGTAGAAGAGGCCTTATGGGTCAGGGATGGCCCTACCAGCCCCGTGTTCCCAGCTTGGTTTGGTCCTGTAAAGGCTCAGTATGCCTCTATGCAAAACCCCTCCCAAGCCCAGCGTCTCTTTCAGAGGTTGGTCTCGGGCTCCAGACTTCTCATCCTCCCTGGCCCACACCCCTCAAGCCCAACTCTTCTCCAGCCCCTCCTGCCAGTCTCAGGTCCCTTCCTCCAGGCTTCTCCAGATTCAGACCTTTGTGAAGAAGCTAGGTCATGGGGAGCCAGCTTCTCCTCTCCGCCCTGCCCTTGACACTGGGCCTCTTGACCCCTGCCTGTGAGCTTGTGGGGCGGGGGTGGGGGGGAGATCAGCAAAGAAAAAAAATGGGGTAGGTTGGGAGGATGTGAATGAGCGTGATGAGGGTGCCCCCGTGAGTGTGTGTATAGGTGGAGGATGAGAGGCGTATCCGTGAGCAAGTGGTACGCCCGTGTCAGAGAGCCACGGAAAGTGCTGATGTACGAGGTGCGTGAAAGTGTGTGGGGGAGGGTGCTGTGACTACAGCTCACATTTATCAAGCGCTCACTATTAGCAAGGCAGGATGCTAAGTGCTTTACTCTGATTATCTCATTTAATAAGTGTGACAGCACGTGAGAGGGTGAGAGAGAAGGCTGGAAGGGCGGGTGGTCAGGAGTCAGGAGGCTGCTGCCTGGAGGCCGCTGGCAGAGTATTCTGTCACCCCAACCCAAACAGTGCCACCCCCAGGCAGGTCTGAACCAGGCCTCTGGTTGGGGAGCGACCTCTTAGCCCCTTATCACATGGGGACCTGCAAGAGGAGAGAGCAGCCTATTCCCTGGGTTCCTAGGCTATTCCCTGCCCTGCCCTCAGCTCCCCCCTCCCGGGGCCAAGGGCAGCTGGATTGTTTTCTATTCTCTTGGCTATGCCTAGTACAGGGCCCAGCACTCAGTGAGTGTTTAATCAGTCCCTATTCCTTAGCAGAGGGCAAGACAGACGCTGGGAGATATCTCTATATTGTATCAGCCCAGTCCTTACCTGCAAATGTCACAGGGAGGAAATGAGACCCCCACCATGGGTCAGAAGCCAGGCCCCCAAAATGAAGGAAGCAACGGCTAAAGGGCTAAGTGGGTCATCAGACTTCATGGAGTGGGGATCCTGTGCCCCATCCAAGGTCTCAGAGGCCCACCTCTGATACCACTGCTTTGCCTCACTCCAATTGTTGCTGGGTTTTAGGTAAGCCAAGGTACTTAGAAGTGAGGACTGGGGTCTCTTGTCACCCAGGTGATCATGTTGTAGGGCCTGATGGCAAGGATGCCAGGGATTTCTAGAGGAAGGGTGGGGAGGGAGGGAGAGAGGGAGGGAGGGAGGGCGGACACCACGGACATGCATAGAGCCCCTCCTATCCCCTGCAGCAACTACCCCATGGGGGCAGAACTGTAGTCCCCCCTCATCCACGGTTTTGGTTTCACTGGTTTCAGTTACCTGTGGTCAACCACTGTCCAGAAATATTAAATGAGAAATTCCAGAAATAAACAATACATGAGTTTTAAATTACACACCGTTCTGAGAAGCATGATGAAATTTCGGGCCGTCCCACTCTGTCCCACCCAGAACATGAATTATCCCTTTCTCCATCGTACCCACGCTGTATATACTACCCACCTGTTAGTCCCTTAGTAGCCTTCTCGGTTATCAGATTGAGTGTCGAGGTATCACAGTGATTGTTTTACTTAATAATGGCTCCAAAGCTCAAGAGTCGTAATGCTGGCAATTCAGATATGCCACAGAGAAGCCATAAAGTGCTTCCTTTAAGTAAAAAAGTGAGTACAGTTACAATAAGATATTTTGAGAGAGAGAAACAGAAAGGAGGGGCTACATTGCCACATTTACATAACGTTTATTGCAGTATATTGTTATAATTGTTCTCGTTTATTATTGTTGTTAATCTCTTACTGTGCCTAATTTATAAATTAAACTGCATCATAAGTATGTATGTACAGGAAAAAACAGTACATATAGGGTTTGGTACTATCTGCGGTTTCAGGCATCCACTGGGGGTCTTGGAATGTATGCCCTGCAGATAAGGGGGAACCACTGTACTGAGTTACTTGAGGACCCAGAGCAGCCACAGTGGGGAGGGCTCCCAGGAAGAAGTGGGCCTGGGCCCTGAAGCAGAGAAGAATCGCCACAGCGAGGAGAACTTGGGGGAAGAGCTCCAGGAAGTGGGACAGATGTTTAGAGGTCAAATGCATGTCCCGCGCATCCTCTCCCACCCCCTCCTCAGGATTGTAATGGCAACAGAAGCTATCATTATTGAGAATTTTCAAAAAATATCAATACTATCTATCATTTATTATTTTGAGGGAAAGACATTCCCACATGAGGAAATTGAGATTCAGAAAGGCAAAGGCAGTTGCCCAAGGCCTCATGTAGAAGCAGTGCTGGGATTTCAACCTAGGTTTTAAACCTAGATTTTAAACCTAGGTACTGACACATTTATGTTACGTTGCCTCCCGAGTCTCCAGCCCATCCCAGGCCTTGGAGGCCTGTGGCACTACCATATATGCCACACATTCAGGCTCAGTCATTGTCCACATCCTGCAACCACTACCACCACCACCACTTCCAGGCAGCCACCAGATCCTGAGAATCCTTCCACCTGGCTTCCAATCCCACCTCCATCTCTTGTTGGCTGTGTGATCTTGGGCAAGTCTCTTAACTTCTCTGTGCCTCAGTTTTCTCTGCTATACTGGGGAGATGAAGATAGCAATTAGAGGATTGTGATAAGAATTCAACCAGTAAATGCACAATGTCTGGCAGAATCGTCACTCAGGAAACACGAGCTGTTTTTATTTCTACTGAACTGCATGCTTTCCCAGATCAGAGCTGTACTTATAACTGTCCTTCACAAGAACCTGTCACTCTGGCTTCACACCTTGCAGATCAGTCAGAAATTCCTAAGTGTATCTGTGCTCGGGCTGCCCTAACAAAGACCACAGGCTGAGGGACTTAAACAACGGAAATTTATTTTCCCACAGTTCTGGAGGCCAAAAGTCCAAGATCAGTAATGGGTGTTGGCAGGTTCGGCTTCTCCTACGGCTTCTCTCTGGCTTGGAGAGAGAAAGAGAGAGACTACATCTTCTTGCTGTGTCTTCTATGGCCTTTCCTGTGTGTGTACCCATCTCTTGTGTCTCCTTATATGTCCATATTTCCTCTTCTTGTAAAGACACAAATCAAATTGAATTAGGACCCACCCTAACATCCTCATTTTAACTTAATCACCTCTTTAAAGGCCCTATCACCAAATGTAGCCACATTCTGAGATCCTGGGGGTTAGGGTTTCAACACACAAACTTTTGGGGTAGGACACCATTCAGCTCATAATACTATCTCCTTCTCTGTATCTTTGCTGATGTTGCCTTTCTCACTGCCTGGAACACTGTCCATGTTCCCTTCTCTCCTCCCCTGAAGACCTCCCACTTATCACCTAAAACGCATACAGAGCATCACTGCCTCCAGGAAGTCTTCCTGGCTAGACTGCTGCCTCCTCTGGGCTCCTACAGAATACTGTGCCCACCTATCTCATGGCATGCACTACACTCTAGGATTGTCTGTTTACATGCCCGTGTACTCTGCTGGGGTAGATGTTTTGATTTCCACCGCGTCTCTGGCCCCTCTGATAATAGCATCTTCCTTTCCTCCCTTTGAAGAAGTGACACTTCCACTGCACCTCCAGTCCCTGTGCTTCTGATGGAGCATCAAATTGCAGACTCTGGGTGGTGAACACACAATGTGATATGTAGACGATGTATTACAGAATTGTATACCTGAAATCTATGCAACTTTGCTAACAATGGTCACCCCAATAAACTTGAATTAAAAAAAAAAATTACAGTTCCTGCTTCTTGCCACAGGGATGAGCATATGACTCAAGCAGAGCCAATCAGAGCCCTTTCTTGAGATTTTTTATCTATGAATGCTGGGTGAGATAATGCTTCTTTTCCTTCTGGGATCCAGATTGATGTAAGCCTGGAACTTGGTCCATGCCACCTCTCCTTCCACTATGAGGGACATCATCTGCAGGGCACAGAATGAGGCCTCCACCCAGAGGAAACACCTCCTAAGGGCCAGATACTTCACTGAAATTCAAAACTTTTCATATTTCAATTATTTGTGTTTTGTAATGCATTTAAGTGGCTCAGAAATCAAAATTACGTATAAAGCTATAAATAACAAGCCTCAGTTTTATTCGTGTTCCTGTCAACCCCATTACCTACCTCCCACCACATGCATAATCACTTTTAAAAATTCCTTGTGGATCCTTCCAATAGCTCTTTATGACAATATAAGCAAATTATATATAATATATATATAATATTCTTATATATTATATATAAGTTATATATATAACATATAATATATAAGAATATAATATATATATTATATATAATATATAAGAATATATATATATATTCTTATTTCTCCTTTCTTAAAAAATGAAGAAATATATACATATATTTCTATACCTTGTTTATTTTCATTTAACAATATATCCTGTGGTCTTTCTGTAAAGTACTCTGTGATCTTTCTCTTTGTCTTTTATAGCTGCATAATATTTCATGGTGTAAATGAACTACACGATTCCCAACAATGAACACCAGGGTTATTTCCAATCTGTTGCAACAAACAGGCTTTGTATGTATCATTTTATATGCGTATCTTTAGGCTTAGTAATAAAATAACAACCCCGTTTTAAAAAATGGGCAAAGTATTTGAATAGATATTTCTCTAAAGAAGATATACATATGGTTGATAAGCTCATGAAAAGCACTATTTCATTAGTCATAGGGAGATGCAAATCAAAACCACAATAAGATACCACTTCACATCCACTAGGATGGCTATAATCAAAAAGACAGACAATAACAAGAGTTAGTGTTTTAGTCTGCTAAAGCTATTATAACAAAATACCACAGACTGGTTGGTTTAAACAACAAAAACTTATGTTTCACAGTTCTGGAGACCGGGAAGATGAAGATCAAGGTGTTAATCAATTTGGATTCTAGTGAGACCTTTCTTCCTGGCTTTCAGATGGCTGCTATTTTGCTGTGTGCTCCTATGGCCTCTTTGTGGGTGTGCGGAGAGAGAGGGAGCGCTGGTGTCTCTTCTTCTTATAAGGCTACTAGTCCTATCAGATTAAGGTCCCAACCTTATGACCTCATTTAACCCTCTACCTCCTCACAGAACCTATCTCCAAATACAGTCACGTTGGGGGTTAGGGTTTCAACATATACATTTTGGGGGGACCAAACTAGAAATTGGTGAGAAGGTAGAGAAATTAGAACTCTCATACACTGCTGGTGGGAATGTACAACTATGCGGCCACTTTGGAAAACCATTTGAAAGTTCTTTCAAATGTTAAACGTGGAGTTATCATTTGATTCTGAAATTCTATTCCTAGGTATATACCCAAGAGAAATGAAAACATATGTCCACACAAAAACTTATACACAAATGTTCATAGCAGCATTATTCATAATAGCCAAAAATATGGAAACAATCCAAATGTCCATCAACTGATGAATGGATAAACAAGTATCCGTACAATGGAAACTAGTTCAGCAGTAAAAAGCAATGAAGTACTGATACGTGCTACAACATGGATAAACTTTGAAATCATTATGCTAAGCGAAAGAAGTCAGTCACAAAGGATCACATTTTGTATGATTTTATTCATATGAAATGCCCAGAATAGGCAAATCTAGATGGAGAGAAGTAAGATTAGTGTTTATCTACAGCTGAGGGAATTGGTAGGAAATGGAAGTGTGGAGTTCCTTTTTAAGGAGATGAAAATCTTTTAAAGTAGATTGTGGTAATGGTTGCACAAGTCTGGGAATCAACTAAAAGTCATTAAATTTTACACTTTAGATTGGCAAATTGTGTGGTATGGGAATTATATCTCAAACTTCCTGTTAAAGAAAAAAATAGAGTTCCAGTTCTGTTGGGACTGTTGGGCACAAGGGTGTATGCAATTAAAATGTTGATAAGTGTTGACAAATTTGGCTCTATGGGATTATTACATTTTTCATTCCCATTAGCAATATATGAAAGTACATGGCAGGTACTATTATCCCCATTTTACACATGAGGAAACTGAGGCACAGACAATTTAAGATCACATAGTTAATAATATCCAAGCTATAACTGAAATCAAGTAGGACTATCAGGTTCCAAAAATTGTGCTGTGTTGCATCCTATTCATTTGGTATTTTCTAACAGTCATTTGATTTAAAAAATTTAAAAAAACAAAAAACAAAACAGAAGCTTTTGGTTGCATTTATTTTCTCTATCATTTTTCTGTTTTCTATTTCATTGATTTGTGCTCTGATCTTTGTTATTTCTTTTCTTTTGCTGATTTAGGTTTAATTTACTTGTCTTTTCCTAGTTCTTAAAGTAGAAGCTGATGACATTGATTTGAGACCTTTATTTTTTTTTTTAATATAGGTGTTAAACCTATAAAAAGTTTTCCCTTAATACTGTTTTAGTGTCATTCCACAAATGCTGATATATGGTATTTTCATTCAGTTTAAAATACTTTCTAGTGTCCCCTCTGACTTTTTCCTGGGCCCATGAGTTATTTAGAAATATCTTATTGTGTTTCCAAATATTTAAGGGGATTTTCCAGGTATCTTTTTGTTATTGATTTCTAATTTAATTCCATTGTGGTCAGAGAACATACTTTGACTAATTTTAAATTTATTGAAAATTTTTATGGCCAAAATATGGTCTATCTTGGTAAAATTTTAATGTGCATGTTAAGAATGTGTACTCTACTGTTACCGGGTGAAGTGTTTTATAAATATCAATTAGTTCAAGTTGGTTGACCATGTTGTGCAAGTCTACTATATCTTTACTGATTTTCTGCTGGCTTGTATCTATTTTTGAGAAGTGGATATTGAAATATCTCTGACTATAATTGTGGATTTTCCAATTTATCTTTGCAATTCTAACAGTTTTTGATAGACCTTAAATTTATTTTTAAATCTTTATATTTACAGTGGGTTTCTTACAGGCAAGATATACTTGGATCTTGCTTTGGATAAATAATCTGACAATCTTGGCCTTTTACTTGTGGTTTTTAGACCATTTACATTTAATGTGAGTATTGATATAATTGGGTTTAAATCTACCTTCTATTTGTTTTCTATTTGTCCCATATGTTCTTTTTTCCCCTTTTACCTCTTTTTTTTTTTTTTTTTGTATTGGGTATTTTTTTATTTCACTGTCTCCTTTTTTGGCTTAATTAGCTATAACTTTTCTTTTGATGGTTATTTTTGGGTTTGTAGTAACCATGTTTAACTTATCCCAGTCTACCTTCGAGTGATGTTATACCACTTTGTGTATGGAATAAGAACTTTAGAACAGTTTGCTTTCATTTCCCCCCTCCCAGCCTTTATGCTATTTTTTTTTCAACCCACAGACTTTATTCAGATTTCACCCCTTGTCCTACTTGCCCTCTGTAGTTGACAGAGGTGCATAAATAAGGGAGAAGAAAAGACCCTTATGGTAAAATGGTAACTAATAAACGCAGAAGGAATGATAGAGTTTAAAAATCACTATCTGGCGATCATTATAACAATTTGATTCAGACAAAGCCATCAATGTACTAAAGGAACAGGATATTCACATAGCTTCAAATAATCTCCCCACAGGTTATTAACTAACTAAGAATTTTTCAGGTTCAGGATCCAATCCCAGATCAACTGTTGCATTTCAGTGGTCTCCTTACTGAATGTAAAGAAGGTGCGTCTCCTTAGCCTTCCTTCATCTGTGTCAGTCTTAGTCAGTCTTCTGTGTCCTCAACTTTAACGTTTTGAAAAGATGGGGCCAGTTATTTTGTAGAATGTCTCTCAATTTGGGTTTGTCTGATAATTCATTAGATTCAGGTTATGCATAGGTGCAGGAAGACCCCAGCGGGGACATTGTGTTCTTCTCATTGATCCTATCAGGTGACAGGTGACTGTGATTTGTTCCCATATTGGTGATGTTAACTTCAATCACCAAGACCTGGACATGTCCTCCAAGTTCCTCTACTGTAAAATTACTATTTTTCCCCTTGTAGTTAGTTAATAACCTGTGGGGAGATTATTTGAAGCTATGTGAATATCCTGTTTCTTTAGTACATTGATGGCTTTGTCTGAATCAAATTGTTATAATGATTGCCAGATAGTGATTTTTAAACTCTATCATTCCTTCTGCGTTTATTGGTCAGCATTTTACCATAAGGGTCTTTCCTTCTCCCTTATTTATGCACCTCTGTCAATATGGAGCCACAGATTCTGATTTTATTCAATGGATTATAATCCATTGCTATCATTACTTATTTTTATTCTCAAATCATCCCAGATTTGGCAGTGGGAGCTCTTTCAAGTTGGCTTCTGTGCCTGTCAGTCTTTGAGCCCTTTCTTATTTCTGGCACAAGATGGTCCAGGCTTACTCTCCCATGCCCAGCCCTGCACTCAGCCATTTTGCTAAGGATCCCTGTTTTGTTTGTTTGTTTGTTTGTTTGTTTTAGTGGAAAATGATATTAGAATCCAAGATCTGGAAGTTGGTGTGCTCATTGCCACTGAGGTGTCATTGCTTATGTCCTTTCGGTGGGCAGACTGGGGAAAATAGCCATTTCAGATCATTCTTGCCTTTCACCATTTTATTTTTTTACCTCCTTTCTCTCTTTGTTGGGAAGCCTGACTCCCAGCAAAATCAATGTATTTACTCCTTTGCTCCATTCCTCAATACACATAAACTTATTTCAGAATTACTACATCCACACCACTATTAACAATAAACCTACTAACGTATTAAGTCAAATTTACGTTTTCTTTGCAGTTCTTTTGGCCCTTTAATCTTCAGATTGAGGGGAGTGAAAGTACTATAGCTAAAAGTTACTTGGATTCTTTCTTTGTTATTTTTCTTTAATATGGTTGTCACTCATTTGGTATACAGTTAAGTTTATTTGTTTCTGTTTGTTTCCAACTTTGAAGTTAAAAAAAAATCCTTGTTCATTTAACTTTTGGCATTTTAACTATGATGTGTCTTGGTGTGGCCTCTCTGTGTTCATCTCGTTTCGGACTCTGCACTTCCTGAACCTGGACATCTGTTTCCTTCACCGAGTTGGAGAAGTTTTCAGCCATTATTTCTTTAAAATAGGTTTTCTGTCCCTTACTCTCTCTCTTCTCCTTCTGGGACCTCTATGATTTGAATGTTGTTATGCTTGATGTTGTTCCAGAAGTCCCTTAAACTAGCCTCATTTTTTCGAATTCTTTTTTCTTTTTGCTGTTCCCATTGGGTGTTTTCTACTATACCTTGTCTTCCAAATCACTGATTGGATCCTCTGCTTCATCTAATCTGCTATTGATTCCCTCTAATGTAGTCTTCATTTCGGTTACTGTAGTCTTCATTTCTGACTGGTGCTTTTTTATGTTTTCTAACTCTTTTGTTTCGTTTCTTAGCTCTTTGTTGAAGTTCTCAGAGTTCACCTATGCTTCTCCTGACTTCACTGTGCTTCCTTATAATCAGTGTTTTGAACTCTTTATCTGACAGACGGTTTACTCTGTTTCACTTAGTTCTTTTTCTGGGGTTTTGTCCCGGTCTTTTGTTTGGAACATATTTCTCTGTCTCATCATTTTAGTTGTCTCTCTATGTTTGTTTCTATGAATTAGGTGAAAGAGCAACCTCTCCCAGTCTTGAAAGAGTGACTTTGTATAGGAGCTACCTCTGTTTAGACTGTGTGTCCTGGGTGTCTTGGCAGGCAAGTTGGAGCTGGAGCATGTGTGGGCCGCAGAGAGTACTGGGAGGCAAGCCTCATCAGGACCTGGAGCTGTTCTGTAGCTGGAGTGTGCAGGGGCCAAGGAAGGCCCCAGGGTCAAGCTGCACTGGGGCCTGGAGCTAGCGTGGGTGTGAGCTGTGGGGATTCCCAGAGATGAACCGCTGGGGCTGTAACTGAAGTGAGCATGGTCTGCAAGAAATACCAGGGACAAGCCACATCTGGGCGGGAGTTGTAGCTAGGGCCATGTGAGCTGAGGGGCATCCCGAGGGCAAGTCACTTGGCTGGAAGATAGAGCTGGAGCAGGCCTCAGGGAGGCATGGGGACAAGCCACACCAGCCTGGTGCTTTGGAGTAGATGAGGTCCTAGGGGAATCCCGGGAACAAGTAGTAGAGCTTCTGTAGGCCTGGGGCCTGCGGAAAACTGGGATGGCCTTGGCCTACAGCTAGAGTACCTGGATCAAGGTCCTGCCCTTGTGACTAAGGGGGGTGGGGGAGGGCCACAAATGGTGCTCATCAATGCCTCCAACACTACCATGAACAGAGTTCCCCCAGCTCCCCTCCCACTTAGCAGATGTTCTAGGGTTAGTAAATGGATTTCCTCCCTGTGCAGTCTGGATGTTCTTTAAACACTGTTTTTTTCTGCTGTGCCCCAGGGTGGGTGAGTCTGCCCAGGCCCTTCTGGGATCCCTCTCCACTGTAGGGCAGTGTGGTGAGGCGGGGTATCCACTGTGCCGGGTCTCCAGCTCTCCTACCCGTTTCTGTGTGGTGTCTCTCTCGTTTGTTGTGCCGAAGCTGTTCAGTCAGCCCTCAGCTCTTCTTCGGGGGGAACTGCTCTGTCTGTAGGTGTAAATTCAGTGTGTTCCTGGAAGGAGGTGAATTCAGGGTCTTTCTATGCCACCGTCTTAGAGAGCCTTTATGCTATTGTTGTCACCCATTTTACTTCTATATATGTTATAAAGCCAGAATACTTGTTTTGTTTTTTGCTTTAACCAATAAATTATCCTTTAAAGATATTTTATAAATAAGAAAAAAATATTTAATATTTTCCCATACAATTACCATTTCCAGAGGTCTTCATTCTTTTGTGTAGATCCAGATTTCCATCTGGTATCATTTTTCCTTCTGTCTCAAGGACTTCCTATAACACTTCTTGTAGTGCAGGTCTGCTAGTGATTAATTATGTCAGCTTTTTCTTTTTGGAAAAAGTCTTTATTTCACCTTTGTTTTGAAATCTAAATTGATGGGGTTTTTTTTTGTTTTATTTTTTTTTACATTCTGTACTTTAAAGATGTTGTACCACTGTCTTCTGACTTAAATTGTTTCCAATGATAAGTCTGCTGTCATTATTAGCTTTAATCTTTGCATGTGATACATCTCTTTTTCTCTGGCTGCTTTTCAGATATTTTTATCACTTGTTTTAAGCAATCTTATTATTAAATTGTAATAATAAAGTTTCCTTGGTGAAGTTTTATTCATGTTTCTTATGCTTAATGTTTATTGAGATTTTTGAATCCATGGTTTATAGTTTTTATCAAAGTTGGAAATGTTTTGACTTATTTCTCCAAATATTTTTCTGCTCCCCTCCTCCTTTGGGGAGTCCAATTACACACACCGGAGGTGCCAAAAAAATTGTACACACATTTTAGGAGATGTTCTCTATGCTCAAGCAGTAGATCATGTAATCAGAAGTGTCTGGACACTGGTGGTAACCACGTTTAGCACCTCTTGTAATTGCAGAAGTCAAACGTGACTTGTATTCATCTTTTGTTATCGGTATATATTGAGTATTACAATTAATACAGTTTTTTCTTTTCTTGAAATGTGTATACTTTTTTTTGGCAACCTCTGTATATCAGGCCTCTTGGAGTTGTGCCACAGCTCACTGATGATCTGTCCATTAAAATAATGTTTTTCTATATATATTTCCTTTTGGATACTTTCTATTGCTATGCCTTCAAATTTACTAATCCTTTTTTCTGTGTTATCACATCTGCTATTAATCCAATCCAGTGTATTTTTTATCTCAGACATTGTATCTTTTCATGTTCTAGAAGTTCGATTTGGGCCTTTTTTTCCGTCTCTACTTAACATGATCCATCTTGACTACAGCTTCTTGAACATAGAAAATAGTAATATTGTTTTAATGTCCTTGTATTAATATTAATTCTATCTTTTGGGTTATTTGGGGATCTTTTTTATTGATTAACTTTTATCCTCAGTATGGGTTGTATTTTCCTAATTTTTTTGCATGCATGGTAGGTTTTGGTTGCATGCCAGACATTGTGAATTTTACCTTGTGTGCTAGCCATTTTAATATTCCTATAAATAATCTTGAGCTTTGTGTTAGGATGCTGTCAAGTTGCTTGAAAATAGTTTGATTCTGTTGAGATTTGCTTTTCAACTCTATCAGGCAGGACCATTACCTTTTTTTCCCCACTACTGAAGCAATACCCTTCTAAGGCATCAACTTGATGCCTGTGATTTATGAGGTTTTTCACTCTGGTTGGTAGGGATACAAACCATTCCAGGTCTTGTGTATACTTTGGAAATTGTTTTCTCTGCTCCACTGGGATATTCTTTCATCAAATTTGGGTAGTTTCCTCACATACAAATGCTGTTCAGTATTCCATTGAAGGTTTGAGGAGAAACTCTCTGCAGACCTTTGAAGCGCTCTCTCTGCAAAGCTCTCTTCTCTGAAGTTCTTTTCCTAAAGAACGTTAGCTGCTTTGGCCTCCCCAGACTCCCTGCTCTGTCTCCTCAGCTCAGGGAGACAGCTGGGACCCTGCTCCCTGTGCTGTAGCCTGGAAACTCTCTCCAGGCAGAAGGCAATCGTAGAGTTCACCTCATTAGTGTCTCCTCTCTCAGGGATTGCGATTTTGTGCTGCCTGATGTTCAATGTTTGAAAACTGTTGTTTCATATATTTTGTCTAGGTTTTCAGTTGCTCAGGACAAAGGATATTTAAATCCACTCCGTTATTTCGTCTTCCCAGAAGCCCTGTAATTACATTTTCTTATTTAATTATCACTATAATCTTACATATTAGGTAATGATGAGGAAAAATGAGGCTTGGAGACTGAGTTGTAGTATAGTAAAGAGGCAGAATAATGCAATAGATAAAAAGATGGATTGGGTAGCCAAATATTTATTAGTTGTGTGACCTTGAACAAATTATTTAACCTCTCTGTGCCTCAGTCTCCTCACCTGTAAAAGTGGAATGATAATAAAACTACCTTATAGCATTGTGATGAGAATTAAATGAGTTTATATATAACTATGTAAGTATTAGCTATTATTATGAGGGTAGAATAGTTGAAAAATCTAGAGCTAAGTGACAGGCAAACACATTTTGAATTCCAGCTTCGTCACTAACTTTATACTGAGGAGCCTGTGCCATGTGTGTCAATCAGGGTTCAATTAAAGAAACAGAACCACTAGAAGATTCTAACTAGAACCATGGAGGAAAGGGAATTCTGGGAAATGTAGTTCAGCTGAGCCAAGGTGACACACTGCAAGCCACCACACCATGCTATTTAACTGCTCTGAGAATGTAGTTCTTCATCTGTTAGATGGGGTATCAATACCATTCCTGGGATGAAATGAGATAATGTACATGAAGTAGTTGCCTGGCACAGGATAGGGTTAAAGAAGTGGTTCTTACCACAGCTGCCCAGGATCCCACAGCCAGTAACTGCCAGAGGCGCGATCTGCCCCAAAGTCTATTGCTCTTCCCAATTCATCAAGCTGCGTCCCTGTGTTGGTCCTGGGAGTGTGGGAACGAGTAAGATAGTCCCTGCCCGCAGGTTCTCCTAGTTGAGTAGAGGGGTAAGCAGGGGCACAAATCCATAAAATATGGGACAGGAAAGCAGTCACTATGATTGGGAGTGTTCTGTGAGACTGGCTCTGAGTTGGACTCCTTCCCCAGGGAAGGAGGAGGAAGAGAGCCATGGTTTGCTGCATACCTACTGTGTGCCAGGCACTGTGGTAGGTGGTTTATGTGATGATCACCCTGAGTCATCACAACTGAAAAATGAGCTGGATATTATTATTATCTGCATAATACAAAAAGAGGAACTGAGACCCAGAGAGTGTCACTCGCCCTAGGTCACAGAATGGCCAAATGACAGAGCCCGTAAGTCCCAGATGGCTAGAATGGCAGTGAAAGCTGCAACTTGGGGAAAGCTGTGTCCTCGGGTCATCCTGGAGTTGTGCATCCCTGAGCTCAGAAGCCAGGGCTGGCTGTGGCGTACCCCCCTTCCAGGCCTGCCTCTGTGCCTGTGTCTGCCCGTGGGCGGTGGGCACGGTGGTGGCTGCAGTGCCGGTGGTGGTGGTGGCAGCAGGGAGACAGTCACACCTCGCTGTTTTGTAAACTGTTTCTCACAGCTTGTTTGTTCCGGGTTAGGGCTGGAGCGGCACCGTATGGAAGTGTGACTCATTGTTTAATGTGGCAGCTCATTAGCAGAGCTTGTTGCTGCCTCTGATTTCTCTGCTCTTGCTAATTGGAGAGCCCAGTGGGGCCCTGGCTTCCCGTGAAGAACAAGCCAGTCCCCCAGGGCTCCAGCTGGCCCTCACCCCTTTGCCTCCCTGAGAAAGCTGCCCCACGCCTGTGGGTACTGGTATCAACCAGACCAATTTCAAATCCCACTTTGTCCTGGCTGGGTAACCTTGGACATGGCTATTTGATCAGTCCTCTTTTCTGAGCCTCAGTTTCCCTACCCACCTAATGGGGAAAGGGGTAGCCACCTCATCAGGGTGGATGAGAGGATTAGTTATAATACGTGTAAATTTCCCTGGCACATAGTAGGTGCTCAATACAGTAGTCCTCCCTTGGCTTCCATTTCGCTTTCCATGGTTTTAGTTACCCACAGTCAACCATGGCCCAAAAATATTCAATGGAAAAGTCCAGAAATAACACAAACAAT
Organism: Rhinolophus ferrumequinum; assembly: GCF_004115265.2. Taxonomy (NCBI): domain Eukaryota; kingdom Metazoa; phylum Chordata; class Mammalia; order Chiroptera; family Rhinolophidae; genus Rhinolophus; species Rhinolophus ferrumequinum. The sequence continues at coordinate 28,979,909 of NC_046292.1, forward strand.
TCATAAGTTTTAAATAGCATGCTGTTCTGCGTACCGTGATGAAATCTCGAGCTGCCCTGCTCTGTCCAGCCCCAAACATGAATCATTCTATATCCCGTGTATCCACACTATATGTGCTACACACTCATTAGTCACTTAGTAGCCATATCAGTTATCCGATCAGTTGTCCTGGTATCGCAGTGCTGCGCTCAAGTAACCCTTATTTCACTTAACAATGGCCCCAAAGCCCTTCACATAACTTTTCTTACAGTATATTGTTATAATTGTTCTCTTTCATCATTACTGTTGCTAATCTCCCACAGTGCCTAATTTATAAATTAAACACTACCGTAGGTATGTATCTATAGAAAAAACAGTATAGAGGTACCTGGTTTGGTACTATCCGCAGTTTCAGGCATCCCTGGCCATCTTGGAATGTATCCTCCATGGATAAGGGGGAATTACTGTCAGTGGTTATTACAGTGTAAGTATTATTAGGCTGGAACCTCAGGGAGCCCAGGCCCTGTATTCTGACCTACCTGGGGCAGCCACCCAGCCCAGATGTGTTCCAGAGGCTCCAGGTATGAAGGCATATTCCACTGTAGGTAGTGTAGCAACATTTTTTCCTTCCATGCTAACCCCTCTAAGGCAATTCCACCCGGTTCTGTTTACCCTCTGTGACCCCGGAAGAGGCAGCACAACCACGTTTGGATGCTTCTGGCCTGCCCTTTGGTGGAAGTCTGCTTCGCTGGAGCTCTCCCTCAGAGCCCAGCTCTCCTCTTTGAGCCCACACAGGACACGTCTGCTTCTTTGGACTCGTGACTGTCCTTTGCTATTTGGAGACGGTGATCGTGTCCCCTCTCCAAATATTCTCTCCAGGTGGAATCAGTCCAGGTCCTTCAACTGTCCCTTCAGTGACACAGTTCATGGGGTCACTGAACACTGCTCCACTGGACTGTGATGTCCACAGAGTCCCCTGAGTTGTGCAGTGCTGAGGTCTCCCCCTGAGTCTCTTCCCCACCCCCCTTACTCTCTCAGGATGTGCTCCTCCCTGCCTACGTGCTCTTGCATCTGAGATGTGCAGTCTAGAATTCGACTCAGTTTCCTTCTGTACAGAGCAAAGCAGCCGTCTCTCCTCCTGCCTTTGAGACCTGTGCTGTTTCAATAGCTGTATAATGTGAGCCACCTGTGTAATTTAACATTGTCTAGTAACCACCTAATAAAAGTAAAAGGAAATGGGTAATATTAACTTAAAACTATATTTTATTTAACCCGGTATATGTGAGATAGAATCATTTCAACATATAATCACTACAAAAATCATAAGGTAGCTTAAACATTTTTTCATACAAAATCTTCCAAATCTGTTGTGTTTTTACACTTACAGCTCATCCTATTTGGGATTAGCCATGTTTCAAGTGCTCAGTAACCACGTGTGACTAGTGACGACGGAGTTAAACACTGTGAGGCAGTTCTAGACTCCACCTATATTAACGTGGTCCGAACTGGCGTGGGTGTCGTGGCTAACACATCAGCCTGATTCAGGAGGAAAGAATAATCTAGTGCCTGAAGATAATTAAGGCCCCTGACTCTTGGATCTGAGCCCCAGTCTCGGTTCCATCACTAGTTCACTGTATCTGTGACCGTGGACAAGTCCCTGCCCCTCTCCAGGCCTCGGTTTTCCCGTCTGACAAATATGAGGAGAGAGGAAAGAGAAGCACTTCCTCTATGCCAGGAACTCTCTGGGGTGCTCTCTAGGTGTTCTCGAAAAGCCCCCAGTGGAGGTTTTCTCATCTCTGTTTCCCAGGTGAGGAAATTGAAGCTCAGAAAGATCTGACCTCTTCCCCCCTCCAGGACCCTTTGGATTCACCTCACAGGTGGGCTGCTTGTTCCTGGCCACCACAGATACCAGGGGGGCTCAGTGTCAGGCAGGCAGCCCCTAATCCTGCCCCTCTCTTTGTCATGACTCCTTCCCTAAGTAACAGACAAAGGACAGGTGATGGCAATGTTTCGAGGTGTGTTTGCAGTGGTAGTCGGCTAGACAGAAACAGCTCCATCTGCTCAGGTGTCTGGTCTGTCTCTGCAGAGCTGTCCTTTCATGGTGGGTGGTGGTGTGGTCAGGTCCGGGCCCCTCCCAATGCTTGTACTGCTCCACCAGGAAGTAGTACAGTAAAACCCAGACATCACATCACCCAAGCCTCCCTCCCTTCATCTGCTTCCTTCCTAGCTTCTCGAATGGAGCTGTCTTCTCCTTTCTGACCACAGACTTGCCTTCGAATCCCAGAGCCACCATCTGTCACCTGTGTGACTCTGAGCAAATCACTTTATTTAACAGAATCTCTGTTTCCGGGTCTGGGATGGGGCAGAATCCTCCCTTCTTCACAGGGTTGGTGGGTGTAACAATTGGTACAGTATATGTGAATGTGCCTTGCTTGGTACTTTATGTAAATGTCGATTGTGACTGAATCTTTACAAGTCATTTTAAGAATGACTTAGCTTTACTCTCCTCACCTGGACCTCGCCTGAACTTTCTTCCCTTTCCCCAGCCATCTGGGCCTTCTTAGCCTGGCCAGGCAGAGCCCCCACAGTCCTCTGAATGGCGAGATGGCCCACAGATGACCACTTCTCTCTGGGGATAGCACAGGATAAAGGGGCTGGCGGGGAGCTTGGCGGTCATGTCTGGGGTAACCCATCACCAAGACCAACCATCTTCGAAAATAAGACACACGTGACTTTTATTGTGAATCTTTCTAAAGTATATTGCACCCTTCCCTGTATTCCCTGCCAAAAGGATAATTGACCTGAATTTAACTTTTTCCTGATTCAGGGTCATCATCAGGGATAAACATTTTAATACTAAATTAAAGACCAAGAACACTAACTTTTGTCGCATGCACGCTATGTACCAAGTATCTTACAATGATGTCATCCAGTTCTTACGCAACCCTGATTAAAGTCTGGATATTATCCCCTTTCCACAGATGAGGAAACTTAGGCTCTGAGTTGTTCAGAGACTTGGCAGGACTTTGTGCGGAGGGATTCAGCCCCTTCCCACCTTCACATGGCCTGTCAAGAGCCTTCGGGCTCCACTTAGCGGGCTCCTCACTGACTAGGATTTGTTACGTGAGCGTTAGAGGTTGGCCTTGCCCTTGCTGGGGCTGGTGGTATATATGGAGGCAGCTGCTGCCTCACGTTTTGGCCTGCACTGGTCTGAGAAAGCATATACTATAGCACCTGTGTTTAAGCTTTGCTTTCTTGCCCTGTCTGTGACATTTGCACTATTTACTAGTTCCTTCTCCTTTAAACACTCTCTTCTCTTGGCTGTCATGAGCCCACCCTTTGTTAGCTCTCTGGTCACTCCTTCCCAGAATCCTTTGCTGTCTGCCCTTGCTCTGCACCCCCTCATCGGCTGGCACCCTTCATCATCCCCCTTTAGCTCTCTGCTGTCTCCACATCTTGCTCCACATCACCCCCAGGGTTTAGGCATTCTTACAGTTTCACCATGTCTGTGGCAAGGACTCCCAAATTCACACCTCCTGTCCACATGTCTTCCCAGAGCTCTGGGCTGTATATCAATGCCGGCCGAACACACGCCTTCCCCGGCTATCCCACAGGCATCCAACTCAGTACCCCCAAACCAAATTCATCCTCTTCCTCTGATGTTCCCACTTCTTCTTGTGAACCCCTTGGTCAGTGAATCCCCTCCGCTCCACCCTGTGCTGTATAATACGAGGTACTGTTTATTAAGGGCATATAGAGTACTCACTCCAGGCTAAGTGATTCCATGACTCTCACTTGATCTTTAGTCAACCAGGAGAGGTTTTTTATTTTTCTTGGCATATAGTAGGTGCCCAGGAAATTATTGGAAGGCCAGCTCAAACGATTCATTTTTGTAAAACCTCTCATATTCCCTTTCCCCACCCATTCCGCCCCATTCAGGTTCTGTGCTGGGCCTGAGAAATGAGTGGGATAAAGACCCAGTGCTAGAAGACCTCACAAACTAGTAGAGTAAACAGATGTGGAAACAGATCATTACAGTCGAGAATGAGGAGAACAAGAAAAGCATACTAGGAATAGAGGAGGAAGGACTGGTATATTCACAGGAATCGGGGAGGCTTCTCAGAGGAGGTGACAGCTAAGCTGTGATTGAAGGATGCTAGGCGTTTGTCAGGTATGTGAGGGTGATGCCTTGGTCCTGTCTTCACCCTGTATGTGATTTACTTCCCATATCTGTGCTTCTTGCCCTCATCCATCATTGACGCCAAGTCTATTTCCAAAAGAGGGGCTTCAGGTAGATTCTAATTTTTATAAAATGACATATACAATAAGAATAGGACCTTTAAGTGAGGAAAAGGAGTAAGAGTTATGTGATAAAATGGGAGAAGAGAGTGAACCATAAAACCTAAACTGAAAATAGTTGCTGCAATTGAATACAAGATGTGCCCCTCTGCTTCCCGGCAGGCAAAAAGGGCTGTGCTTGCTGCACTGTGGGGGCAAAGGGCCCGTCCAGCCCCAACAGTAGAACCATGCGTCATCCACTCTACACTTGACCCTTGGTTTGTTCCCTGTGTTTATGGCTTCCTTGTGTATTGGGCTGGTCAGTGTTTTTAATTGGTCTTTAATTCTGACTCATTCACATGACTAAATTGGATGGAGAGTCTGCGTAGCCAACAGTTTTGGAGTAACTACTCTGTGCCACTGTTTTGTTTTGGTTTTTTTTTACAACCGCCGACTCTGAGATGTAAACAAAGCAGAAACTGAGGCTCAGAGAAGTTAAGTAAAACATCAGCAGGGCTGGCGTTAGGGCCACATCTCCTGAGCCCGGAATAGCCTCTTCACGAGTTTAGCCAGAAGGATAAAATATCTCAGAACCAGGAACCAGCCTGGGCATCCAGGTTGCCACACTGCAGTCACAAGTCACAAAACAAGCTGGACGCCTACAGAGGGTCACGTGGGAAGAACAGTTGTACATCACAGCCTGGCTTGAGCATAACCTATTTATGAATTAAGAATGTTGGAAAAACAAAAGCCATAAGAAAGAAGCAGCACTTGTCAAGTGCCTACTGTGTGCCAGGAACTTCTGTTAACACATTTTCATCTTTGAAATGGGAATGACAATGAAATAATAGCAACATGTCTGGGTGACTGAAGGATCAGCGAGAGCCGTGGAATCACCGAGCACAGAGCTTGCACTTGATAGGCCCTTGACAAATAATCTTGTTATTATCTTTGTCATTATCTTTGTATTGTCATCACTCTCACAATGGTCCTGTGAAGTAGGGATGGCCCGTGCAGGCTGATGGCTCGGGGAGAAGTGCCCATGGTCATAGGGTTAGAGCCAGGAAGCTACCCCAGGCCTGCTGGGCTCAATTCCTGTGCTGTCTCCATGTTGAGGGATGGAAGACAGGAGATAAAAGGAAGGCTAGGGACAAGTGTGCAGAAGCAGCCAGGCTTGGGCAGAGTGTGTAAGCATTAGGTCCCTCTATCAAGGGGGGCCTCCGAGGGGCAGCTGCTGGGAGAGCCTGTCCTGAGCCCTGCAGCTGGAGTTGCAGTCATTGTAGTGGGGCCATATTCGGGCCGTGCATAGCACCCAGAGGGGTAGTGGAGACCTAGGTCCCGGGTCCCCTAAAGGGTCATCTCTTGGCACCTGGCTGATGAGAGCTCAAGAAGGGTGGCATGGCATCATTTGCATGGACTAAATTTTTGGCTTGTCGGCACTTAGTCTAACCAAAGTATCAAATTGCTAGGGTTAAAAAGTAAAAGTTAAGGGATGCGTGTATTTCATAAAACACGCTGCTTTCCTGTCAGCTGTCCTTGGCCTGGGCAATCTGTGCTACCCATATTTGGCATCACCCACCTGTGCAGGCAGCCACAGGTGAGAGAAGGCAGTTGCAGTGGTGGAAGCATCAGCTTTAGGGCTGGAAACCTCTGGCTTAGCTCTTGGCTCTGTGACCTGGGGAAAGTCATTCTACTTCTTAGAGCCTCTCTCTGCTGCCCTATCTAAAACAATCCCATGCTCTCAGGGTTAATTAAGGATCAAGGGAGAACTCTGGAATCACTTAGCATAGAGGTTGCACTTAGTAAGCGCTTGATAAATATTATTATATTTACTATTATTATTATTATTCTCACTACAACCCTGTGAGTTTTCCTCAGCAGATACTGCCTCAGTCTCTTCAGCAGATGCCCTCAGTTTCTCCATCTGCCGAACAGGAATAGTGCTGATGATTGCAGAGTGGGGCTTTCCGGATACAATGAGACGACACACCCAGCGTAGTGCCTGGCACACAGGAGACCTTCCGTAACTGTGAGCCTCCTTCTAGCAGTGCTTCAGTTGGGCTGGTGGCTCTGATTATCCTAATTCACTGGGAGTCCGTGGCCTCTCCGCCAGGATTCCTCATGCTGTAGGGTCCTGACACCAAGTCACGCTGAGGAGGTGGTGATGTTTGCCATGCAGCCAGGGGACACAGGACAAGGCCAAGCTGTGGGCCACAGAAATATTTACAGTTCCTCAGCTGTTATATAAGTCCTTCTCTGCCATGTTATCTCCTTTCATTCTTATGCCCACTCTGGGGTAGGTGCTATGATCTCCATTTTGCAGATGCAGAAATGGAGGGGAATGACCAGTCCAGGGTCACACAGCAAGTCTCTGATGAGGTTGGCACTCGCTGCCTCCATCCATAGCTACCTGGTGTCCAATGCTGGGGAAAGGGGAGAACAGCGAACCCAGGCACAGTGTTGGGAGAAGAATCTGGGGGCTCCTCACAGACTCAGGCTCACTGGCTTGGGAGTCTGCTGTCTCTGCTGCCTCCGTGGTCTGGTGGGCCTGGGGGACCTGGCGAGAGAGGGCAGCTGGAAGAGCAAACCTTCTAGCAACCTTACTCTCTTTCCTAGGACTCCTTATAGCTCTTTAGAATTCCAAACTACTTTAATATTTTGCAAGGAGGTCTCAGGGCTCTGCAAACATCAGCCTCAGATGGAACCTTCAAAATCATCTGCTCCAGGCCTCCCACCCATTTGGTTAATCGGAAAACAGAGGTCCCTGAGCTACGGAGACGTGACTTAGCCAGGAGCAGAGCCAGTAGCAGAACATGGCAGCCCCGTGTTCTGATAGCACCATTGGATCAAGAAGATGACAGGCTGTAGTCAGGACAATCCAGAGAAGTCCCATGGGCAGGTGAGGGCAGGACAGAGCAGGGCAGGGCAGTGAGGCCACAGTGAGATGCTAGGTCTTCTTCTGCCAGGCACTGCGGTCAGGTCCTCACTTGATCTTTTCCCTTCAACATCCTAGGTGGTCTTCGCTTTACATAGGAAAAAACAAGACTCGGAGAAGTCTGATGTCAAACAACTTCATAGTGAAGGAGGCAGAATTTAAACCTGGTCCTGCCTGCCTCCGAATCCTATACCTTTTCCATTACACCTCTGGTACTGAGTGGAATCGTGTCCCCTAAAGTCGTGTTCTTCCTGGAACCTCAGAAGGTAACCTTACTTAGAAATAAGGACTGCAGATGTAATTAGTTAAAATGAAGTTATACTGGAGTAGGGTGGGCCCCTAATCCATTATGGCTGGTGTCATTATAAGAAGAGGAGAGACAAAGAGGAGAATCCCACTGAGCACATGAAGAAACAGGGAAGAACGCCCGTGAGGATGGAGGCAGAGACGGGAATGATGTGTCTACAAGACAAGAAACACCAAGGACTGCTTTCAACCAACCACCAGAAGCTAGGAAGAGGCAAGAGAGGATTCCCCCTAGAGCAGGGGTGTCCAAACTTTTTTCAACGTTTTTCACCAAGGGCCATATGCGGTAAAACACACAAACAGCCGGACCACTCACTCGAGGTGAAGTGCGTATTGCTTCACTTGGTTTATTTAAGTAAACTAAATATATTTTTGGAATTTGCTGCGGGCCAATTAACAATGGATTGCGGGCCGCAGTTGGCCCGCGGGCCGCAGTTTTGACATCCCTGCCCTAGAGCCTTCAGAAAGAGTATGACACTGCTAACACCTTGATTTTGGACTGCCAGGCTCCAGAGCTGTGAGAAAATAAATTCTCATTGTTTTAAGCCACTTTGGTACTTTGTTACAGCAGCCTAGCGAATGAATACACCTCTTTCCTATAGTACTGAAAAAGGAGTAACTTGCAGGCATCATGGATCCCAGGTGTGCTTATGTGGAAATTTAGAATATCAGAGCAAACCCAAAGCGGAGAAAGAGGAAGGCAACATACATTTGTACTCGTGTGACATTTGCTCTGTGCTGGGCACTTACACACGTGATCTTTATCATCCCCCCCAGGGGATGCCATTTGCCTTTCACAGATGAGGAAAGTGAGGCTCAGGGAATGGAGTCCCTAAGCTCATTCCCCACTGCCTCTAGGTGCTGCGTGAGGAGCAAATCCAGACTCCAGTTTGGGTCCCAGAGATTGGCTATCACTTCCCTTCTCTGAGCCCCACGTTCCTCACGCAGAAAATGGGAATAATAGTATCTGCTTCTCTGGTGGTTGTGAGAATGAAATGAATTCATTCTATCATTCAACAAATATTTATTGAAGATCTCTGTGTCAGCCCCTGCTCTAGGTCCTGGGGACACAGCAGTGAATAAGATGAGCAAAATTCTTGTTCCCGAGGAGCCAGATTCTTCTGCATAATGGCTGTTCAGTGCTCAGTAGGGGCTGACACATAGTAAGTGCTCGGTAAAACTTATGGGGATAAGAATGTAGGATTGAATTGGATGGTGTGTAGAATTGGCTTGGCCTTTAAGAACAGCTCACTTGGCACTAACCCTCTACCACTGTCAGTGGTGGTTCAGTCCCCTGGCCCAGGAGGACACAAGGTCCTTTTGGCCTGGGCCCCATGTTCTTGGGCACTCCGCAGTCACCAGTCCAAGCTGCCTCCCCAAAGCCAGCAGAGCTCTCTGCCCCAGGCATAGACTGCGGAGTCAGCTGAAGGAGGCGAGTCTTACAAGGGTTCTCGCCTGCTTCACTGTCCCCCTTAGTCACATGGCCTCAGCTCAGCCCCACCCACCCCCTGACTCTGTCCCTGGGCCAGGCCTGAGCCTGCCCTGGAGGCTCTCCCAGCTGTCCTGATGTCCCCTCTGGCTTCTGCAGACACTCCCCCTTTCCACCCCTGGAGGCCTAGTCTGGACACCAGCCCCTCCCCCTCCAGAGGCGTCCCCAGACATCACCCCTGCGCTGTTCTTTTTTCCTGACAACTATGCTATCAAATGTCAGCCAGGCTCTGCTCAGCACCGGCAGGTGGGGGTGGGGGGTGGTTCTTGATAACTGTGTGGTTGGCGGGGGGTCCTCTGGAGTCCCCCATGAGGGCCTAGGACAGGCCGGCCATGGTCTGGCTCTGCTCCCAACTCACTGTGTTCCTTGAGCAAAGCTCTTCCTCCCCAGACCTCGGGTTCTCTGAGCCATCAAGGAGAAGCAGCTATCTCTGCCCTCACTGGGTGGTACGAGGATCTGCGGACACAGGCAAAATCCTTTGGGGACGGGAAAATGCTGGGCAAGTGGCAGTGTCCTCCTCCAACCGCTGACTTTCTTCCAGGTGCGCTCTGGAATGGCGTTCTTGGGGTGCTGAGCAGCAATGCCCATCAGAGTTCAGAAAAGCCTGCCCTCTTGTCCTCACTTGCCCTGAGTGAGCTGGGACAGCTGGCACCAAACCCTGGGGAAGCGGGCTCTGGCGGGCCCTGACAGCTCAGCAGTGGCAGCAGCGGAGGTGGCAGTGGCTGCAATGAGTGGCTATTCTGAGAGCTGAGAGGGCTTGGGGAACTGAGACTGGAGGAGGGAAAGCAGGCAGGGAGGAGACTGTCTTCCCTGGGGGGAGGAGGGCGAGGGGAGGGTCACTCCTGGGGAGGAGGTGTCTGCCAATGGCAGTGTGTGTTGGGAGAACTGTGTGGTGTGTACTCTTCACTGGGAGGGGCTGGACTAATTGAGGGATTGAGGCATGCACTGGGGTTGTTTGGGTGTGTGTGCACAGGCTTTGTGATCCAAGAACAAGCTGAATGGTAAAGCACGCGTAAGTGTGTGAGCAAGCGAGTGTGCATGCATCGGAATGTGAGCGTGTTTAAGTTCCAGAAAGTGTGAGCAGAAGTAAACGTGCCTGTGTGTGGAAGGGGAGGAATGCAAGGGTAAGCAAGCGGGGGCTTGTTTGTGAGCAGGAATGAATGTGGGAGCGGTAGGGAGGGTACATGGGAGATTGCGAGAAAGCGTTGGGGAGGAGAGGGGAGTGTGAGACCTGGCACCAAGAAGCATAGGAAGGTTTGGGTCTGTGCAATTGGGACGCAAGTGAAAGGGACCTCTGCAAGTGTGCATGTGAGGGAGCCAGTTCGTGTGAGTGGGTGCGAGTGTGTGCATGGTGAGAGTAGGTGGGACAGTGTGAATTGAGACAAGTAGGAAGGACGATACGCAGGAGCAACACCAACAGTAGTGAAAAGAGCGAGCCTTTATAAGCACTTACTCTGAGCCCGGTGCTGACTTTCACGAACTTATCGAATTCTTCAAACATCCTATGCAGTCAGTACTGTGATGAAACTCATTTGCAGATGAGGAAATAGTGGCTTTGAGCCGTTAAGTAACTTGCCCATCTCTTAATCACTATGTTATACTGCTTCATAATGAACGTGTGAGCAGGGGCCAAGTCATGAGTAAAGAAGAACGAGTGTCAGTGTGTGGTGTGGTGGGTGTGAGTTGGGGTGGGGGGTAGGCTGAGTGTGCCAGATGTGGGTCCCACAGGGGAGTCTGGGCAGCAGCTGTGGACATTGGGCGGGGCAGGGGCCTGAGCAGAGTCTGAGTCAGCCTGAGTCAGGGCGTCTCTGCCAACCTGGCTTTCCAGCCCCACAGTGGCAGCCTGTGCCAGGGCCCCCAGCTAAGGATCCTCCCAGCTCTGGTATGGCCCCCAGCAGGCCTCCATCTCACAGAGGAGGCTGGGCCAGGGATGAAGACTGGCAGGAGGCCTACTTGGCCTTCAGGGTACCTGAGAGGGCAGCCACCAGTGTGGGCTCCCCAGGAAGGGAGAGCATACGAGAACTGGGGGAGGGGGTCGAGCAGTGATTTCAGACCCCTTGTGACTCTAAACAGAACCACCTGGAGAGCGTGTGCATGTATGCAGAAGGGTATGGGGGACAGCCAATGGTTCCCCTGCCTGCCCTTTCCTATGGGAAGTGACTCAGGCAGATGTCATGCCAGGCATTTGCAAGCTGGGCCTGCTCCCACCCTGGGGGTTGAGGAGGTACCCCCCAGCCCTGCCCCCACCCTCACTTTTGGCCCTACTCCTTGGGACCTAAGCTGGAAGGAAGGAATTTTTGAGAGGTTGTCTCCATGACCTGGGGTCAGCCCTCCCACTGCTCAGAGAACTCTGCAAGTTGGTGTCTCCAGCCTCTTCAAGAGTATGGCACTGGCTGATGAGTTTGGGATTCTAGTCTCAGCTATTCCATCTGGGACAGTCACCTCCCGACTCTGGGCCTCAGTTTCCTGATTGGCAAAAGAGAAATATTTTCCTAAAGGGACATAAGGCATTGCTGGCAGAGCAGCAAGTGGTGTGGGCAAGCAAGGAACAGAGACAAGGGTTGGGAGTTGGGGTTAGAGGTGTCAGGGATGAGTTGACATTTGACCTGAACTTTGGAGATGGAAGAATGTCCAATGAGGGCCTGAAGGAGGGGAAAGGGTGTTCTAGGCAGAAGGTGTTCTAGCCTGCGCAAAGGCTGGCAGGTGTTGTGGTGGCTGGAAACCTAGCCTAGGGCCCTGTGGAATGAGGCCATGGGCTGCCCAACTTCTCCGCCAGCCTCTCCCTTCTGAGGCCATATGATGATCTGATTAAGATCTGACTCCTCCACTAGCCTAAGCAGTAAGGGACCCCAGCTGTCTCTGTTTCTGCTCTTGCCATAGTGGCCAGAACAGTGCCTGGTGCATCAAAGGTGCTCAATAAATATCTGTTGAAAGAGAAGCTTCCCCCGATACAGGATGAACTTTGGGGGCAATTGCTTGTTCCAATAACCCAATGTAAGAGCCTCCCATAGTCTAAAACAGTGGTTTGCAAAGTGTGATCCTGGGTGCATCACCTGGGAACTTGGTAGACATGCAGTCTTCAGCCCCAACCCAGGCTTACCCCGTGGGGTCCAGCAATAAGATGATTTCACAAGCTCTTCAGATTGATTCGGCTACACGTTAAACTTTGAGAACTGAGGCTCCAAAACTATGTCCACCCTAAGAGCCCATGAAGATGGAGAAGTTAAAATTTTGGCAAAGCCTGGCCGAGAACCCAGGTGTTCCTGACCCTTTCCGTTTCCCCAGACCAGTCTAAGGCACAAAGGCGAGCAACATCACCCGCCCCATCAGGTTTCTAAGACTTGGAAGCGCCAAGGGTCTAAAGTTAGGGGGCGGGGCATTCCTCTCGGGAGTAGAAGGCGGGGCCAAGTGCTCTGAGTCCCGCCCCATCCCCGTTGCCCGGGGAAACCCCAGGTTGTAACAATAACCCTCTGACGCTCTTCTGGGAGGGATCCTGCCGAGTCCGTAGGCGGGACGGCCCTGCATCGGACCAATGAAAGCTCTCGGGCCCCGCCCCCGCGCTCCCTCCCCCATCGCCGAGCAGGGGGCGGGGTCGCGCCTGCCTCTCCTTCCCTGCTCCGTAGGCGGCGCTGTTGCATGCAGGGGCTGCGACTGGGTCGCCCCGAGCCGCGCGTTCCGCGCTCCCACCCCCGGCCGGCAGGCGGGACACCCGGCAAAACGAGGATTCCGCGGCCGCGAGCGGGCACGCCCCGCCCCTCCCGCTCTGGGCCCGCCCCCTCCCCGTCCCCCGCCCATCCCGAGGTGCAGCCGGCGCTGAGCGCGGCAGGCGCGGGAGCTGGCGTTGGAGCCGGAGCGGCGGCGGCGGCATTTACGGGGCGGCGGCGGCGGCGGCGGCGCGGGCTCCGGCACGGGCTCGGGCTCCGGCATGGTGCAATCCGGCCTCGTCCCGGGAGAGCGGGGCCCGCGCGCTGGGCTGGCGCCGGGGGAGCGGCGGCAGCGACGGTGGCGGCGGTGGCTGCAGGCGCAGGCAGGCGGCAGGTGCTAGAAGCGGAGCTGAGCGAGGTGTGTGCCCGCTGGGCTCCGGGGCTGCCGCCCCCTCATTGCCCCCATCTTTCCCTCCCTTTGGGCTTTCCAGCGAGTCCAGCCCCCTGTCTCCGCGCCCCGGCCCATGGCGCCCCGCGGTTGAGCCGGCGCCGCCAGGGACCCCTCCCGCGGGCCTCCCCGGGGCGTGCAGATCCCGGAGCCGCCCGCCCACCCTCCGCGGAGCCTCCCACACCTCCTCGCCCGAGTCGGGCGGGACCATGGCTGCGAAGCTGCGAGCGCATCAGGTGGACGTGGACCCGGACTTCGCGCCGCAGAGCCGGCCGCGCTCGTGTACCTGGCCCCTGCCGCAGCCCGACTTGGCCGGCGACGAGGACGGAGCGCTGGGTTCAGGGGTGGCTGAGGGCGCCGAGGACTGCGGGCCGGAGCGCCGGGCGACGGCCCCAGCGATGGCCCCAGCGCCGCCGCTGGGCGCGGAGGTCGGACCGCTGCGGAAAGCCAAGAGCTCCCGGCGAAACGCGTGGGGGAACCTGTCCTACGCCGACCTCATCACCAAAGCCATCGAGAGCGCCCCGGACAAGCGGCTCACGCTCTCGCAGATCTACGACTGGATGGTCCGTTACGTGCCCTATTTCAAGGATAAAGGCGACAGCAACAGCTCTGCCGGCTGGAAGGTGGGGGCGTCCGGCTGGAGAGGGGGGCTGGGCTCTCGGGCTGGGGCTTCCAGGGGCTGCTCGATGTGTCTGGGCTCCGGGCGGGCCGGCGGGAGGGAGGCCCCCAGCACCCCCGGGGGTCACAGAGTGTGTGCCCAGGGCGTGGGGCAGCCGGCAGACAGGAGGGGGCGTGCTGGGAGCAGCTTTGTGCATGCTCTGAATATGGGGTGGGAGATCTGGTGAGGTGACAAGGAACTGCCACTTTGAGGTACCCCTGAGGGACACCCCCAGCCGGTTTTAGGGGGCATCGCAAAGGAACCCATTCCCAGACCTCGGGCATTGGGGAGCCTTCTCTTACCCCCACGAGTGTGTTTTGGGTTACTCATGTTTTACCCTCTCCACTAGGACACCTCCTTAAAGAGCTGGAATAATGACTTGGGTCAGTGACTGAGTTCCCCCCAAACCTTTCCCACTGCTCTGCCTAGAGTTGGCCCGAGGGTGAGGAGTGTGACACTGGGCCCACAGTTCTTCCTGTGGTGCCAGGAGTTCACCCTAGGGCACCAGCCAGTCTGAAGTGGGGTGACTAGTCAAGTGACCTAGGATCTGAGTTGTCCATGGGGCAGCTGCTGTCCCCCTTGACTGGATCAGCAAGATGGGCTGGTGATGACCCCTGCTGGTGTGAGGGCAGGGTATTGAGGGTTGGGGATCTGTCCCTGCCCTCCCCAGGCTGTCTGTCTTCTACTTCCCTGGTTTTCTGAGACCAGATGCATTTGGGGTGGGGGAGGGGACAGGGGCACCCCAGGGAAGTCTCAGTGCCAGCCAGTAGAAAGGGGGGAGCCATCTTGGGAGAGAACAGGGGCTTGATTAGATTGTGGCCTCCAGACCGTCCTCTGGTCATCTTGTTGGGGAATGGGAATAGTCCGTGCCTTTGTAGGAGAGGAGGTTGGGGTAGGGGGCGGTGCCTAGGGCCTGTAAGCTGTCAGGCTCCCTATTGGAGAGGGGGCTTCTGCCAGGGAAGCATGCCTAAATGGAGGGAGGGGGCTCTGCCTGATGGGGTCTGTAGACAGGGTCTGAGAAGGAGGTGTGCCAGTGGAGCAGGGGAGGCTTGTGGGCATGGACAGCTCTAGATGCCCAGTGGCTGCATTGTAGGGGTCACGGGTGCTCTGACCTGGGAGCCCATGGCTCTCAGGCCACTGTGGGGTGGGGGCACAGGCTGGAGGAACATACATGAATCTCCTTCCCCAGCCTTTCTTGTCCCCTTAAGCTCAGTCCCCACTAGAACACTTATTCCTCCCAAGTGGGTCCTGCCCTTGGGCTTTGCTCTCCCACCTCCCTTCCTGCTCCCCATGCATTGTCCCACTTTTCACTTCTCCCTGTAGACGTGTTTCCTGTCCTGAAGAGCACAGAGTTCAGATGCCTCTCCCTGGAAGCCTTCCCTAACCATTTTCAGCCAGCTTAGGACGCCCTCTACTCTGGCCTCTCCCTGCTTGTCATAGGTCTTAGTGTTTTGTGTTCTGTCTCATTTCCCTTCCCCACCCCACCTTTGGAAGACAGTGGCAGTGTCGGAGCAATCTCTGTGCCCACAGCACCTGGGGTAGAGCCTGGCACCAAGGAGCCACCAGTGCATGTCTGGTGGAGGAGTGAAGAAATGGGTGTATGGTACAGAAAATGCCAAGGCCAGGGAGGGTGTTGTGGGTAAGTAAACCAGGAGGGCTTCCTGCAGGAGGTGGAGCTCCATCTGGGCTTGATGGATTAGGGATGATGGGAGAAGATGGCAAGAAGGGGCATGAGGCTGGAAGCTGGGAGAGAACTACAGTTCATTGAGGGTCTCAGGGCCAAGCCCTATGCCAAGCACCTTCAGGCATCTGTGCCAGGTGTCTCCTTAAATGCTCTCAGCAATCCCTGATGTGGGTGTTACTGTCACCATTTACAGAGCTGGGCACTGAGGAGCAGAGTGGAGGAGTGAACTGCCCAAGGTCACACAGTTAGTAGATGGAAAAGCTGGATTCCAGTCCAGGTGTTTCTCCCTCCGAAGCCCCATAGAGCCTGTAAAATAGTGTCCTGCTAGCACAGGGTGTGGAAGGGGGACACTGATGACTTTTGAACAGTGGCAAGTCTAAATCCTAGAATGTGATTGGGAATGTGCTTGGAGATAACTTAGTCCCAGAAGTTCATTTCTCAGACTGTGAGACTGAGGCCCAGGAAGGGGATGGGACTCTTCCCAGGCCATCGGTGAGCTGCAGGCCCTGGATAATGGCCCAGGTCTCCCGCCCGCCCATTGGTTGTGATTGCCACTGCACCAAGCTGTCGGGGATACAGTGCTTCTCCTTGTGCCTGGGGTCAGGAAGGAAGGAGCCCTGGCAGGCCCGTCCTGGAGTGGGGCATTGGAGAGGGAGTCTCAGTCCTGGGCTCCTGACCTGGGCCCTGGCAGAGACCACCTAGGCACTGGAGAAGGGCTGTTTAGAGGGACTTCTGGCCTTTGCCATCTCATCCTCTGTGGCTGTCTTCCTTCTACCCCCCACTTCCTTTCCCTCTCATTCGTCCCCCCAACCCCCATTCCCAGTCAACCCCTCCAGGGGCCTAGTGGAGGGGCCATCCCAACTTCCAGCCAACCTCTGGTTAGCAGGGGCTATGGTATACCTCAGGTGCCAGAGCGGGCACCAGGGCCCATTGTTCCTTCCTGCCTCCCCTCCCCCACATAAGTGCTGCACTTGGATCCCTAGGGTGTACCAAACCCTGTGTTAGATGGAGTGGGGGGGACCAAAGAGAAAGGCATTAGACCTGCCTTCAGGACAATCAGGGCTCAGCCAGTTCCACATCCAGGCCCAGTGTTTTACAGGCATGAAGAGTCAGGGGTGGCGTACAGGTGTGGGGAGGGTAGGTTAGATCCCCTGGGGAGCCAAGCAAGCCCTCACAGAGAAGGTGGCACTTGATCTGGGCTACCATCCTTGGGGTGTAGAATTTGGAGGAAAGTCTTCCAGGGGATGTTGACTGCATACGCAAAGGCAAAGGAGGTGGGATTGAACATGAGTCTGGGCGGGGGTTGGGCATGACAGGCTGGAACCCAGGAGGGCTCCTAGGGATGGCACGGAGGTGGCAGGGGAAAGACAGAGTGGGACAGATCAGAAAGGGCTTACGTGCTTGGCCTATGCCTAGAGTGGTCCCACCTGTGATGTGGGGCGGTAGTCCAGCAAATCAGAGGAGGCAAGATCAGCAGCAGGTGCAGGACACCCACCAGGCTGAAGCCTTGGAGAGAGGCTGGGCTTGGTGCTGGCAACTCCACCAAAGAGTGTTCCCCTCGGTGTGGAGGGTCTCCAAGCCTGGGACAAGGGCTTGGACAGGAGGTCCTCGTCCCTCTGCAGTGTCCCAGAAGTGTGGCTATCTGACGTGCAGGTAGAGTCTCCCATTTCCTCTCAGACGCTCCAGACCCACCTTCCCTATCAATGGACTCCTCCAGGAAGCTTTCCAGGCTACTCTAGGTCCTGGCGCTCCTTCCACTTAGCGCCCCTGGAGTTATTCTGCCTGCTTTTCTGTTTCCTGGCTGCCAGTTCCCCTGGGAGCTCCTGGGCCAGGCCTGGGTGCCTCCCATTCCTGTCCCCAGGGCTGGTGGGGGAGGTGCACAGTGAATGGGGACTTCCCTTCTCCCTCAGGGCCTGGAGTAGCCTGGTTGTTGCAGGGTGAGATCAGGGGGGGTGGTGCTACCCCCAACTGGCCCAGGCTGGCCAGCAGGTCCTAGGTGGGGTGGGGATTCGAAGAGGGCTCTGCTACAGCTGGGTTGAGCATTGGTGATGCAGGGGCGCCCCCTTCTTTCCTCCCCCAACCTTGCTGTAGCAGGGCTCCCTCCTCCTTCTTTGTCCTCTGGGGATCCCCAGCCCCAAGGGCTGGTGGGGCTGTGGGAGGAGGCTGTGTGAGCCGGGTTGGGGGTGTCCTCACCCCCCCCCCCCCCGCATTGCAGGAGCGAGTGGGGGGCTGGCAGCTGGCCGCCTCCTGGGCACGAGCCTGTGCCAGCCGCTCCTGGCACAGTTGCTGGCACGCCCGGCAGACTCCCACGGCCACCTGCTCACACCCACCCACAAGCGCTGGCGCTGCGGGCCCTTCCGGCTTCCCAGGCCTCCCGGGGCCCCTCCCCCGCGCTCAAAAACCCCCACCCCAGTCCTCTGCTCCCCACTGCCCCCCTTGCTCCTGTCTGCCTGCAGCATCCCACAGCCCTGGCCTCGCCCCAGCGAAACTTGGGGAGCTCAGGAGGTGGAGCACCGGAGGCCCCTGGGGTAGCTGCACTGCTGCGAGTTGGGGAGGGGAGGACCGGGAAGCAGACAGAACGACAGACAGGGTGAGGGCCCCGCCTGCCACCTGGCTCTGCTCCAGCGGGACGATGGCGGGCAGTGCCGTGCCAGGCGGTAATTGCAGACAGACTAATTTAAAGAGATGAGACAGTTATTTTTAACTCGTACTAAGGTGATGAACGGCGCGGGGGTTTGCGGGTTCGAAAGTTCAGTGCCCCCCAGCCCCCACTTTCCGCAGTTTGAGGCCCCCTCTCTCATGCTCCCAGGACTCCAGTTTCAGGACTGACTGAAGTGGGGGTCTCTGCCAGAGAGTGGGGAGGGCTGAGAGGGCCAGGAAGGAGGCACCTCCTGGCCAAGCGCACATCCCATCAAATTTTGGCCACCATTCTTCCAGGTGGGTATTAGGATCCCTGTTTCCCAGATGGAGAAGTGACTTGTCCTGAGGTCACATCCCTAGGAAGTGGCAGGCCTGAGAATTGAAACCCCTTCTGATCCCAAAACTCAAGCTTTTCCTCTTAGGGCTGGAAGGAACCACCTGTGTTTGGATTTTTAAAGGGTGCAGGCTTGTTCCTGGCAGCCTACCTTCTCCTGTCTTTGAGTGGCAGTTGGTGGTGGCCACCACATTCCATCCTTGGTGCTGTGGAAGCCCCTCTGTCAGTTTCTTAGGAGGGGTGAAGGGTGGCTGTGGACTGTGTGTGGATATGAGCCTCTGGGATAGTGCAACAGCTGTAATGGGGACCCCCTCCTTACCTCACTGTCTCCTTCCCTTGTGGCTGGCTCACCAGTACCCCTCCCTATTGCAGCCTCTGGGGGTGGGTACCCGGGAAACAGGTATACATTGGTGTCCCTTCCACAGCCAGATCAGACTTTTGATCTCTAGGGGAAGGAGAGGCTCACAGAGTTGAACACCCCCTTTCACGCCTCCTTCCCCAGCTCAGTCCCTTCTCTCACACTCCCAGCAATTGAGAGCTCATGACCTCTGGGCTGCTCTTCTAGTGCTAGACAGGTCTTAATGTTAGGACTCTCCGCCCAGCTGTGGCCCATTTCCCTGGCCATCACTTAGGGGGTCCTAGCTCAGCCCTTTGGGGTGAGTTGGAGCTATGGCGTTGGGAGTGGGTGAGGGGTGGACAGAGCACCTGTAGGGAGCCTGACCCAGCGTGTGTGAACTGGAGCAAAGCTCTTTCACATTCTGGTCCTCAGTGTTCTCGTCGGTGTCCATAGGGCCTTAACTTGGTCTCTGGTCCTTTCAGCGCTGTGTCTGAGTAACCTCTGGTTCTAGGAGCCATGGAGGGCTTAGTTGGGACCGAGGGCGCTGCAGAAAGTACTGATAGGCCTTCTCAAGGTGGCAGCATATGAGTATAGGTATAGATGGACTTGAACTTGGGACTCCTGTTTGGAGGTGCCTACCCTGCCCCTGTCAGTCCCCAGGTGGCAGACATACTCTAGGCACAATGAAGGCAGTCCCAGCTGGCCCCCAGAGCAGGCAGATGGGCAGTGCAGGGTGTTGGATGGGCATTAACTGGGGCTTTGGGGCATGGGTAGGGCGCTCAGGGGGACAGCTGGATCTGGAGCACCCCCTTTCTTCCTGGCACCCTGGTTACCATGGAAACCAACTCCTGTTTGGGAGGGTTTGGCTGTTTGCTGCCTCTCCCCACCCCCCAACCCATATGTGGAGGTGGGAGGGGGGCCAGGTGGCATATGGGGGAGGGGCCTCCCACACCCTCCCCCCAGGGCCTCCATCTTTGCAGAGAAACCTTTCTGGTCTCTAAGGGGGATGCCTTTTGTGGGAAGAGGAACAAGAATAAAGAGAATTAACGTCTGGGTGCTAGGCAGTCAGTTGCACACTTAACATAAATTTTCTCATTTCATCCTACCTGGGTCTGGCCAGGTATGTGTTTATAGTCCCATTATGCAGTTGAGGAAATGGAGGCCCAGAAAGATGAAGTCACTTGGCCAAGGCAGCATAGCTGAGATGAGGCTGAGCCTGAATTTCGATGGAGACCTGTCTGTTTCTACCATGTTCCACCATCTTCCCGTGCAGGTGCACTCAGCTAGTGCTCCTGCCCCAAGGCTTGCTCATGATCCAGATCCCTCTGGGACTCCAGTTCCCAAATCCAAACTGCTCTGTTTGGACCCCTGCGCCCCCTTGCTGGCCTTGTCCAGGCCCTGCCCTTCCTCCCACTTCCCTGCTGCCTCTGATCTCAGGCTGCCTTCCCACTGCCACCGTTACACCTGACACTGGAGTTCCCAACCCACACCCACTGCAATTGTCACATGCTCACCAAGGCAGCTATTGACTCCCATGGGCTGATCCCTTGGGACACCCCTCAGAAATTAGGCGGGTGCTTGGGTGATTTGAACAAAGACCTACCTCCCAGGTGATTCTGAACCCACTGCATCTGCCTGAGAATTCCTGCCTTAAATGCTTAGTTGTTGGCAAACCTGGCTGATGATCAGAGTCACCTAGAAGCTTTTAGTGAATCTGGTGTCAAGTCCCGCTCTATATCAGACTCTCAGCTGGTGGACTCTGGAATCTATATTTTAACAGGTTTGTCTGGTGATGGGTCAGATTCTGAACTGATGGCTAAGATAGTGATTTCCTGAGCTTCTGTTTGCCCCTCCTTCTGCTCCCAGTGGACCAGCTTCTCCAAGCAGGCCGCCTGGATTGAGCCCACTCCTCTTCCTCACTCTTTTTTGAGCCCTTTGCAGTCAGCTCCAAGGGACTAACAGCCCCACTCCACCCTCCCACCCCCGCCCATCTCCAACACATTCGCACAGCTCCCGCATCTTAGGAATCACGCTGTATTGAACTTGGAGAGAGAGAATGGTACACTCTGCCGCTGAGAGCCTTTGGCTTCAGGATGGAGGGGAAATGTCAGTGTGATACTCAGAACCGTGAGGAACCTGAAAGCCATAGCCCCTGCTCTCTGACAGCTTCGCATCTAGTGGAGGAGACAAGAGCATGTGTACAACACAGTGTTGTTCCTACAGGATCCAATCCTGGGTCCGTAGCGTGACTCTCAAGGCCTTGGCCACCTGGCCCCAGTCTACCTCTCCGGCCACATCACTCGCCGCTCCTGTCTTCTGACCCTTGCTGGAGCCACGCTGAACTATTCCAGCCCAGGCTTCAACACTCCTGTGCCATTACATGCTTTCATTTAATTCTCATAGCGATGCTATGAAGCTGCGACTGTTCCTGCTCCTGTTTGGCACACGAGGAGATGAAAGCCGAGAGAAATAAAGTGGCTTTCCCAGTATCCCACTGTAAATGGCAGAAATGAAACTCTTCCCTAGGTCAGTGCTCTGGCCAGGCCATTCCAAGCTGACCTCCCCTGTCCCCACCCCCATCATGGTCTCTGCTTCCCTTGGAGTTTGGCCCTGAGGCTTCCAGCCTGGGGGATGGCTCCATGGTCCCTAGTTTTCTCTGACAGAGACATCCCTAGGGGCAGGGCCAGACCAGCCTGGTGATGTCTCCAATCCCATGATGTCTTCCCCCCTCCATCTGTAGGCCCCAAGATTGATGGCAGCTTCCTCCATTCACTTTAATCCAGGCCCACTGTGCAGTGCTGCTCAGAGGAACTGGATAGTTCCCTGACCTTGAGGTGCCCCCAGGTCAAGCTGGGGTGATAAGATGAGGACTCCCGATTTTGATTCAGGATAAAGACTGCTCAGGGTCATGATGGAAGGCCAGATAATGAGCTGTGGGTGTTGGGACGTGGGGGAGGGGAACCAGACAAAGGAGGTCAAACCCTCAGGACTCTTTAGGAGCTTCACACATCTGACTGTATTGGCCAGAGCCCACCAGGGCTTGAAGGTGGAGAAGCAAGCAGGGGCCTGACTGCGAGTGGCTTTGAATGCCAAGCTGGGGAGCTGGCACTCCAAGCTAAGGGGTATGATCTTCCAGGTAGGAAGATCACTCAAGAGTGCGGTGTGGAGAGTAGAGGGTCTGGCTCAGGAGTCCAGTGTGGGCCTGGTCCTGGGGTTCCGGGGAGAGGAGCCTGAGAGAGACTGGAGACCCACGGAGTCCAACATGTCAGGCCTCACGTGCCATGCAACACCCACTGGTGCCTTGAGGATCTGGGAGGTGAGAGTGCTATGGTTAGTCTTGGAGGCAAGCAGGGAGGAGCAAATCCTAGCTCAGCCGCTTACCCTGCGTGGCCTTGGGCAGCTGAGCCTCAGTTTCCTCCTCAACAAAATGGAATAATAACAGGACTTACGCCCAAGCTTTGTTGTGAGAATTACAGGAGAGACACATGTAAAATGCCCAAGAAATCTTAGCAAATGTCATTACTGTTATTCATTGCTCTGGGAAAGGAAAAGAACCATTTCCCTATTACTGTGTAGAGTGGGAGTCCCTGAGCCCTGGTGTCTGAGAGTCACTGTCATGTGCGTGTGTGTGTGTGTGTGTGTGTTGGGCAAGTGGAGGATCCTTCCTAAAATGCCTCCCTTTCTGTCCCTGAGGAATCAGATATTCAGGATGTCCAAGCTCTGTCCCGCCCTTAGGTTGACCCCCTGCTTTCTAACCTACAGAGCCTTCCTCATGGCCTTGGGAGGCATGCAGGCAGGGTTTAGGCTCTGTATTTTTACAGATGACTTGCTACAGGTCACCCTTGAACCTAGGGCTGCCTGCACCTGGACACCGGCTCCTCTTTGCCCACTGGGAGACTGTGTGACCTTGGGCATGGCCCTTCCCTCTCTGGCTTTGAGTCCTATCTAAAGATCCGAATTCCCCTCCCCCAACACTGAGAAGCCATGATGCCTCCTCCATCCCTCTTCTCCCCTCCCCCTGTCCTCAGCTGGCCTTGCCTCCTCTGTAACCTGAGCTGGGGCTGTGGGGGAAGGGGCTTACCCTCTGCCTGAGGCACCTGCTAGCAGAGCAGATGTGAAGGGATGGGGGCCCCTCCCCAGGAGATTGCAGGCTCTTAGCCCAGCAAGGCTGGGGCTGGGGCTGGGACACGGGCAGGCAGTGCATAGCACACCCAGCCCTGCCCTCTGGCCTCTGCACGCAGAGCTTACCCTGAGCACTTGTTCATTTTTCAGCGGACATTCATGCTCCAACATGTCCTGTAAGGACCTCTCAGTCATCTTCCAGAAGAAGACAGATGGCAGATGAGGGCCAGTGCTCCAGTCTGGGTGGGCTGCCCTGGGCTCCTGGAGCCCCTTGGCTTGGGCACAGAGGGCCAAGGGTGGCCCCTGGGGGCGAGCCAGTGTCTGTGCGGGTGGCCATGCCCCTGAGAGAGCAGATGGTTCTCTTGGCGCCATGCCTACTCTTCCTCTTTTCCCTCCTGGAGCCAGCCTGCAGGGCTGGGGCACAGCTGCTAGGCCCTCCCCAGAGCCAGGCTCAGGGCAGGGATGGGTGAGGTCACTGCAGCTGCTCCCAGAGCCTGTGCAGGGGTGTGGGAGGTGCCGGTGCAGAGGGAGGGAGGGGGCTCAGACAGGAGAGACACAGAGGCCTGAGTGGCTTTGCACCTAGGGATCCCCTTTAATACTGGATGAGGGAGGAAAGTCTGGAAGGGTTGCTGAGTCAATGTGGACAGCCCCCCTGTCCCCACCCCACACCTACCCTGGAGCTTCAGCCTGGCCCAGGCTGCTCCCTAGAGGCATCTTAGAGTGGAAAGAAGAGCAAGGGCCTTGGTGTGAATTCTGCACCCTGTGACCTTGGGCAGGTCAGTTTGTCTCTTGGAGCCTCAATTTCTTTTCTGTAAAATGGGGAAAATAAACCCATTCAGAGGGTTGTCACAAAGACAGCAGGATTTAATCGTTGAATGCAAGCACAGTGCATGGCCTGTAGTGAATGTTCAGTAAATGGTCATTTCTTTACTTTCTCACTTTGCTGATTTTTTTCCCAGGCACCAGGAAGTGCTGAAGAATAGGGAGGTAGCAGAGGCAGCAGGAACAGGAGGGGAAAATAGGAGGGAGGAGGTGAGGCCTGGAGCTCTGGCCTGAGGTTTATTGAACAGAAACTGCATAGAATGGCCAGGTCTGAGTGGTTCATGGCTGCCGAGGGCTCCATCCTATGTGTGACGTACTGTGAGCCAAGGATTGCTCACCAAGTTCAAGTGGGGAGGCAGACTTACACCCATTTATATTCCAGTTTGCAGTTAGATTTCTGCAGTAGCACTGAAGTGAGACTGGGAAGAAGCCACAGAGCTAGCCTTGCTGGAGCAGCAGGAACTGGTGGAGCAGAGAGAGAGAGGGAAGGGCAAACGGAACAGAGTGTGCAAAGTAATGGAGCTACGAGATATCCAGGGTGGCTCGAGTCCGAGATGGGCTTAAGGGAATGGAGGTAATGAGGCTGGAGAGCATCAGAGGGTTGTTGACTAGCAGTCTGGAGTGGGACCCAAGTCCACAGGGGATGAGGAGCCACGTAGGGGTGAGCTTGGACTTCTGCTGCTGGTTTGCTGCCCAGGTTGGATGTGTGGGCTCTGCTGTCTCTGGGGTGCGGGTGGGGGTGGGGGATGCCAGGACCTGTCCCTTGACCTCATGCCATGCTTTGGACATTTGGTTCCTCCTGGCCTCTGGCTGCCCACTGCTGTTCCACTGCTGACCCCTAAGCCCACTCACCTGTCAACACCTGTGGCCCTGATGCCTCCTACCGCTCTTCTACTACAGACCCTAGTACCAAGCATTTGTACATGGCCTTAGGCCTCTGTGGTCATCCAGGTCACCCTTTCTGCCAGGAAGCCTGCCTGGACTAAGCACCCAGCTTCCCCCCAGGCAGCACTGCAAGCGACCCCTGGAGAGTCTGTGGCTCTGTGTGAGACAGGTGTGTATTCTGGGGCCGCCAGACTGGGGCCAGAGTGAGGTGGGCGGGTAAAAGGTGGGGCAGGGGCTCTGAGACAAGGACGGGAGGAGATTCTTGATATGTGGAATGTCATCCAGGTCCCAGCCCTCCCCCATGGGAGTCAGGATTGTTACCCTCTTTAACAAGGGAGGCCACTGGATGAAGTTGGGATTACAGCTCCTGCCATTGACCTTTCTTCATGCAGAAAGGGAGGGAAAGAAAGAGGGAGAGAGGAAACGGGAGTCATGGAAAGGATCAGAGTGCTCAGATAGCCCCACAGGTGGTCTCTGCTCAGAGAGACACAGAGGAAGGAGTTAGATAACCATCCCACTGGGTAGACTGGCTCAGTTTTCTGAGGGAGGGGCTGGGATGGACCATGGGCAGTGATGGAACCTGGAGAGGCATCCACTCCTGGCGCTGGGCTTTGATGGATAGACACAAGACGCAGAACTGAACTGGAAGGATCCTAGAATTCCCCAGGTACCAGAGAAGCCAGGAGGTAGTAGAGGGCTTGAGGTGGATAGGGGCACAAGCCTTAGGTCTCCTGTCTCTGATAAAAGCCAGGAAACTTGGGCTTGAGAACCAAGGCAGGGATGGCCACTAACATGGGGCAGCAGGAAAGTGTCCCCCACCACACTTGGGGCTATGGGTGGGAAGAGCCCTGGTTTTGGAATTCAGCAGCCCTGAGACCCACACCTGGTTCCATGACTTCCCAGCTTCATGGCCTGGGGAGTCATTTAACCCACCTGAGGCTAAGTCCCCCCTCCCCCTTTGTAAAACGGTACCTCTTCACAGGATGGTCATCAGGATTAAAAGAAATATCTTTGAAGAAGCTCGCCTGGGTCTGGCATGTAGTAGGTGCTGCCCTTCTGCCTCAGTTGTGTGAAGCACATACCAATGGTGTGACAGAGCTGGTTTGCACCGGCTCGTGAGAGCCAACTGTGCACACTTCTTTCCCAATTCTGCACTCAGTGACCACGTCACGCTGGCAGCTTAAAATTGGCTACAATGGGAGTATCCATACCACAGAAATCAGCAAATGCTACAAATCAAATCAGGTGGGATGTTTTCCTTCCTGGAGAACTGGAGGAAATCCATGCGTGGGCACTCTTTGGCCCTAGAGGGGTCAAAACAGGAGGTGGGGCAATGGTGGAGTGCTGGCTGGGCCAAGCAGCCTAGAACTCAAAGTCTATGGGCCCTTTTGAGGCCGGGGAGATTGGACATAGTCCTCTTGCTAGGGAGCCCTCTGTAGACAGGGGGCAGGGAATAGTGGGATCCCTCTTGTCTCCCCACTCTCCCCTCCTACTTCTACCCTCCTCTCTCGAGAGATCTAGTGGACTCTGGCTGGAGGAGTAAGATTGGCTGAGGCTGAGCTATCAGAGAATGAAGCTGTGCTGGAGGGAGAAATGAGGTTGTACTGGAAGATAAACGAGGTTGTACTGTCAGGGAATGAGGTGGTAGTTGGAGGCAAGGTGAGGCTGCATTATTAGATAAATGAGGTTGTACTGTCAGGGGATGAAGTGTACTTGTAGGAGAGATGATGTCCTGCTGCATCAGGCGGGTTGCACCGGCGGAGAACACAGCCACGCCACGGGAGGAAGGAGAGACTCCGACTTGGAGGATAAATGAGGGTGTCCTGCTGGATAAATGAGGGGGCCCGTCAGGTGAATGGAGTGCTGTTAGCAAATGAGGTTGTACTTGCTGGATAAATGGGACTGGTGTGCTGGATAAATGGGGTTGTGCTGTCAGATGAATGCATTTCTGCTCGTGGGCAAAGGGTGTCCTGCTGGATAGATGAGCTGCCACCACCAAATGGATCAGACCCTGTCCCTGAGGGAGGCACCATCCACAAGGATGAGGGTATTCTGTTCCCACTGGGGCTCCTGGAGTGTCGTCTGGCTCAGGTGTTACAGGCTGGGAGGGACGTTGGCCGCAGCAAGCCCTGGGTTACCCCAGTCTATCTGGGAGGCAGGAGGGAGCAGGGGGTGCTGGGATGGGCAGCTGCATTGTTCACCCTGTGCAACCATCTTCACCTCATGGAAGCACTTACTCCTTTGCGGTTCCCTCTGTGGATCATACTCTCCCTGACTTGCTCCACCCCGGACGTGTCTCTCCTTCTGACCATGTTGCCCAGTTTGGAGAATCCCTCATAAAACTTATCTTCTAATATAAGGGAAACCAGATAATAAACACAGAATATAAATTATATATTTTGATATACAACATATATTAACTTATAAATACGTATATATAAATTATATATGAATTTAGAAAGTGATAATGGCTTTAGAAAAATGTAAAGTAGGATAAGGGGCCAAGAAATGGCAGAGAGGAAAAGCAGTTGTTAAGAGTGGTCAGGACAGACCTCGTTGCGCAAGGTGACATCTGAACAAAGACTGAAGGAGATGAGGGATTGATGTATCTGGGTGAACAGTGTTCCCCTGGGACAGAGGCCCCGAGGTGGAACTGCCTGGAAGATGGGAGGAATCAAGCAGGACAGCGTCAGGGGCGGAGTCCGAGGTCACAAAGGGGCTTGTCTCTCTGTTCTTTGCTGAGTGAGAAGGGGTGCAGTGGAGGGTTCTGGTGTCATTGAAAGGATCACTCTGGCCGCTGTCTGATGCACAGCTGTGGGGAAGAGGGTGGAAGCAGGTGGCCGTTTGAGGAAATTGAGGTTCAATACATCTTGCTCTAGGGCCACATTGTTTGTGAGGGTTGGAGCCAACACTGGGATCCAGACCAACACCGGAGCCCATGCACCTTGCCCTGTGCCAGCCTTCTCTCTCTGGAGGCTGGCCTCCCTGGCCCTAGTTCTGAGGGAGAGTGGGATGGGCATGTGATGGCCACTGTCCCTTCACTGTGCCCCCGATGGTCTCCCTGAGCTCCTGAGTCAGGGGGTGTCCTATCTCCCCTGGGAACCTGCCCCAGGTCTGCCTCACAGCCCCAGAAGCTGGCCCAGCTCTGAGCACCAGGGGAGCCTAGGCATGCCAGGGCGTGGCTGTGGTGGCGGGTTGCTAGGTGACGCTGAGAGGGAGCATGGTTACTGCTGCCTGGCAGAGGTGTCTCCCTCCTCTGCCTCCCTCACCTCCTCCGTGGCCTCTAACCTCCCAGAAGGCCTTGTGGGTGAGATGTGATCAGCGCTTGCCCCTGGATCTTGGCCCAGAGCTCTGATTGGTATACCAAGTGGCTGGTCCCTGCAGAGCTGGACTGGGCTGCGGGGCCTAGACTCTTGGGTCACAGCTCTAAGGGCACACCTGGTGCAGAGCTCGGCTCCGTAGTCAGAGGCCAAGGCCCTCGCCCAGCTCTGGGCCACCTATCTGGGTGACCCTGGACAAGGCCTCAACTGCTCCATCCATGTGGCCTGAAGAATTTCTCCCGAAGAATTTCTCCCAATGGCAGAGTTCAGGGGAAGGTGCTGAGCGGGCAGGGCTCTAGCCACCATTGCCCCTACCCCCTGTTGGCTTGAGTGTGCAACACTCAAGTTTTGCATTACATTCCACTTACAAAAAGTTCCACAACTTTAAAAAAATCCTCTAGACTGGATGTTTCAAAACCTCTGGACTGGATGATTCTTTCATTGTTAAGCTGAAAATGTCCTCAGTGCAGTTGGCCCATCTTACCAGTTTACAGGTAGGGAAACTGAGGACCAAATAGGAAGATGGACTTGCCACAGCTCAGGCTTGGTGGAGGGGCAAGAGCACCAAGCTGGGGGTCAGGAGGCTTGGGCTCGAATCCCAGCTGTGCCACCAGGTCCTGGGCAACCTTGGGCAAGTCCTTTCTTCTCTCTGGGTCCAGTCAGCTGTGGTTTCAGGCTGGGGCTCAGAGTCCCAGGGGTACTAGGCTGGGTAGGGAACAAAGAGGGGAAGGATAGAAAGCTTCACAGGCCTGGAACATGTGTTCTTGGTGGTAATCTACAACATTTTTATTGATATTCAGGAACTTTAGATGCATTGTGGAGTACAATGCAAAATTGCCTTGTATTCTAAAAAGGAAGCACAAAACTTGTGAGGAATTTTGACCTTTTACATTGCCCCCAGTCTTCCCGTGCTGCCAGCTTCTAGGGATGGTTTACATGGAACGTTTGAGAAGCACTGGAGTACTGGTTTCCTAAGATGCTTTGGAAATTGTCTGACTCGTTTCTCTCCCCCGTGGTGGAATGAGGTATCCTTTAGACTCAGAGTGAGACTAACCTGAAGTCAGTACCTGGCTCTGCCACTGTGTGACCTTAACCTCTCTGAGCCTCACTCTCCTTATCTTGAGATAGGGATCACAATCCCTGACTTGTATGGAGTTTGATAGAATGATTACATGAGATAAAGTACTTATAACGCCCAAGGCGGAATAGGCAGGTACTGAGTAGGTGCTGGTACTGGGCTATGTCCTTCCTCCTCCCTCCCTCCCTCCAACCCCAGCAATCAGAAACGGGCTGGCACATGGTGACATTGATAAAGAGATGCTGCCTGACTGACCTCCAGCTGGAGAAGCTGGGAGGTGGAGCCTCTGCTAAGCCAGATAGTCCCATATGGGAGAAAGGAGGCCTCTGAACACAGGTGCGGGGGAGGGACTGGGGAGCCAGGTGCAGGGCAGGAGTGGGAAAGGGGGTATCTACTCAAGGGAACACAGCTCCCTGGGGGCCCAGCTCCCCTCCTGTCAGGGCCCCAGGAGAAGCCAGGCAAGGCAATGCTGGGAGGAGCCTTGGGGCCCCAGCTGTCACCTCCCAAGACTAGAAAGTGCCAGAGATAGGACGCCTAGAGCCCTAAAGAGTCAGGTCAGCACCTGGAGCTGGGGCTGAGGGAGGGTACCCTGGGCAACAGAAAGGGACCTTCCTTCTGGAGACTGGTGGGAGGGAGGCAGAAGGGAGAGCCCTCCTGATTCAGTGGTTACAGGGCTGGGTGGATGAAGAGTTAAGAACAATTCCATGAGCCGGGCGGATCTGGAGTGGTACCTGGCACTGCTGCCTGTGGGACTGTGGGCAAGTTACATCATGCCTCTGGGCTTCCATTCCCTGGTAAATGAGATGGGTGTAATGCCAGCTTTCCAGTTGTTGGTGCCCAGGCACAGTTACACTCGGCATGATATAGAGGAGGGAGAGACAGAGCAGGTCTATCGGGTGATCTAAGAGGTGAGGTCTTCTGGACAGGCTGAGGGATTTAAACATCGTTTATGAGCACCTGGTGTGTTCAGCAAACACGACCCACACAATTTCAGGTAATGATCTAACAGCCTTCTGAGGTGGTTACTGAATGTCGCCCATTTTCACTGAGGGTAGTTCAGTGAGGCACTGCGGCTTGCAGAGATTGAGTCAACAGCCTATGATCACATAGCTAGGTGGCTGAAAAGTCAGGCGTCCTGCCCAGCCATTCTGATACCCAAACCTATGCTGTTTGCACAGCAATGCCTGAGATGGAGGTCAAGGCCACCAGGTGGGAGGTCCCAGAGGTGGGGCATGGCAGGCCCAACAGGTTCCTGTGAGGTCAGTCAAGCTGTGGCCTCCCCGGTTTTCCTCTGTCCCCAGGACAGGCTTGGCAAAACCAGGCAGTGATGTGGGAAGCACTAAAGACGGGCACAAAAGGCTTTTAGAAGAGGATATGTATGTACAGGGATGACAAAAGTGAAGCCCAGGGAAGCACCCAGGACAGCAGAAAGGCTATGTAGCCTTGGGAAAGCTACTTCACCTCTTTGAGCCTTGGTCTTCTTATCTGTAAATGGGCATTATGCCACCTGCTTTGTGGGGATTTGTGAAGGTTCCACCAGGAAGGGGCTTTGAGAACAGAGTTATTCTGCTTCAGGTTGATCAGGAGAAGGTGGGCTGCAACCCAAAGGGCAGGCCGGAGAGCTGGACAGGCCTGAAGGCTGGCACTGAGCAGAGGTAGGGTCAGAGGTGTCCATGTCCCTTGGATGTGCTTTGAGGGGCTTGTAGGGATCCAAGGCATCTGTAGTGGTCATAGAAGCGCAGAGGAGCTCAGGGGAGATCTCTGAAAAGTCTCGGGCCTCTGCCCACCTTGGGGACACCCAGCCTGTTCTACTTTTCCTGGCCAGGCCCTCCTAGCAAAGGGTTAACAGTCTTCTCTACCTGCAGTTGCATTTTAAAGACATGAAATTAAAGCAGGTAATTTATTCTCCCCACACACGAAAGAGCAATTAGTTCTAAACAGGGCTTAATCAGTCACCGCGAGATTGATTTCTGGAGCCCTGGGTTTTCGGGCTCCTGGCGCCACGCCAGGCTGGCGAGGGAGGGGGCAGACAAATGAGCCGCTGCAGCATGAGCCCCTATATAATCTGCTGGGGGGCCTTGGCAGCTTGGCTAGCCCCCAACAGGGCTTGGCTGAGTCGGGGAGAGGGGGTCCTGCTGCCCTGCTGCCGGCCCCTTAAAGAGTAGCCTTCAGGGTTTGGCCTTGCCTCCACGGAAAGGCTAGGCACAAAGCCCTGGCCCCACCCTCTGGGCAGTGCCTGTGGGGGCGGGGGAGGGGGAAGGGTATGCAGTTCTGGGGTCTTGGATGGATAGTCCTGAGTATGTCTGACCTGGTACTTACACCTGCTTCCCTCACCCGTTCACCCTTTCCATCTTACCTATCCCCTCCCCCTTCCTCGTTCTGGCTCTTCTCCATTCTCATATCCTCTCCTTTTCTCTACTTTTTCTCCCCCTCCTCTTTCTATCATTTCCCCATCTTTCCCCATGGTCTCACTTCCCACTTCCCCACCCATGCCCTTGTCTCTGGCCACAGAACTCCATCCGCCACAACCTGTCGCTGCACACCCGTTTTATCCGCGTGCAGAACGAGGGCACAGGCAAGAGCTCCTGGTGGATGCTGAACCCTGAGGGCGGGAAGACCGGCAAGACGCCGCGGCGCAGGGCAGTGTCCATGGACAATGGGGCCAAGTTCCTTCGCATCAAGGGCAAGGCAAGCAAGAAGAAGCAGCTGCAAGCACCTGAGCGAAGCCCCGACGACAGCCCCCCGGGCGCACCAGCCCCGGGGCCAGTGCCTGCCGCAGCCAAGTGGGCCACCAGCCCGGCCTCACACGCCAGCGACGACTACGAGGCGTGGGCCGACTTCCGCGGTGGCAGGAGACCCCTGCTTGGGGAGGCGGCCGAATTGGAGGACGACGAGGCTCTGGAGGCCTTGGCTCCTTCGTCGCCGCTCATGTACCCCAGTCCGGCGAGCGCGCTTTCGCCTGCGCTAGGTGCGCGCTGCCCGGGGGAACTGCCCCGCCTGGCAGAGCTGGGAGGTCCGCTGGGCCTGCACGGAGGCGGCGGCGGCGCAGGACTGCCCGAGGCCCTGCTGGACGGCGCGCAGGACGCGTACGGGCCGCGGGCCCGCGCCGGGACGCCCGCCTACTTCAGCGGCTGCAAGGGCGGCACCTACGGCGGGGGTGGGGGTTTCGGTCCGCCGGCGCTGGGCGCGCTGCGCCGCCTGCCCATGCAGACCATCCAGGAGAACAAGCAGGCCAGCTTCGCGCCCGCCGCCGCGCCCTTCCGCCCCGGGGCGCTGCCCGCGCTGCTGCCGCCGCCGCCGCCGCCCGCGCCCCGCCCCGGCCCGGTGCTGGGCGCGCCTGGGGAGCTGGCGCTGGCGGGCGCGGCTGCCACCTACCCTGGCAAGGGGGCGGCCCCATACGCGCCACCGGTGCCCTCGCGCAGTGCCTTAGCCCACCCCATCAGCCTTATGACGCTGCCCGGCGAGGCAGGCACCGCGGGCCTGGCGCCGCCGGGCCACGCCGCCGCCTTTGGGGGCCCGCCGGGCGGCCTCCTGCTGGACGCGCTGCCCGGGCCTTATGCGGCCGCCGCCGCCGGGCCGCTGGGTGCCGCGCCCGACCGCTTCCCGGCCGACCTGGACCTCGACATGTTCAGCGGTAGCCTCGAGTGCGACGTCGAGTCCATCATCCTTAACGACTTCATGGACAGCGACGAAATGGACTTCAATTTCGACTCGGCCCTGCCTCCGCCGCCGCCCGGCCTGGCGGGAGCCCCGCCCCCCAACCAGAGCTGGGTTCCGGGCTGAAGGCCGCCTCCCACGCCCCGGGTGCCCGCCCCGTCCCCAAGGGGCTTCTGTCTTCCCATCCTGATCCCCGGGACCCCCTCCCCGATTCCAGCTCCGCGGGAAGATCTTGCAGGCAGCCCCAGCCCTGCTAGAGACATCCCTCAGAAGTTGGCCGCTGAGGGAAGTGGTAGGGAGGGGCTGGGGCACTCCATTCCTGCCCAGACTCCGGAGAGCCGCTCCCCCTACTCCCGGGGAAGGAAGCCTGGGGGTGGAGGCTGAATCCGGGCTGGGTGGGAGTGGGGAGGAGCGAGATAGGCTGCGCTGGTCCGAAAAGCCAACCCGGAGATGGGGCAGGGCCTCTCCAAATCTTTGTTTCCTTGGCGGGGGCGGGGGGCGCTTGGGGTGATGAATTGCCCACCCCAAACTCCGTCCGATCTGATTCTCAATTGACACTTTACACTGGTCTTTGCCTCACCCTTCGAAAGCCAGCAGCCCCCCTCCGGAAAACACACCTATCTATTAGCTGTGCACCCTGAATTGTCCCTCCTTCAGCCCTAACCCTCTCCGGCCCTTCCCCTCCATAGCTAAGCCCCTCCCTCCCATCCTTGCCAACCCTCGCTTCTCCCCTCCCCAGTCGGAGTCCGTCGCCCTTTCCAACCCGCCCCCCAATACTGGTCTCAGCCTCTCAAGCAGGCCTCAGTTCCGGACCCACCCCCTAACCTGACACCCCTTATTCCGTGCCGGTCCTGGCTCCTCCCATATTTATAAGTGTTGGGGCGGGGCGGGCTGTGGGCGCGGCGTCCCCGGCGCATATCGTAGGCTGTGTACCGTGGCCGTGCCGTCAGCGTGTGCGTGTGCGTGTGTGCTGTGTCGAGGCCGTGTAGAGTGCATTGTACAGCATATTTTCATGAATAAAATTGTTTTAAATATTTCCCGCGCCTTGGGCTAGCAAGGGGAGCAGCGGCGGCGGAGGATAACTGGCAGGGATCCTGGGGGCGGATTTCCAGTGTCTGAGCCCCTTTTGTGGCTTTGTGTCAGAGTATGTGTCAGCATTCCCTGATGCCTATAGGCTCAGCACACATTGGTTAAGCGCCTATTGAGTCTGGATGCTGGGGATGTGCCCATGGAAGTCTGCACCTGTTTCCGTGAACATGTGCATGCAGGAAGTTTCTGGCCTGGGGAAATTCTGTCCTGAATAAGCCTCAGTTGGGAGAGAAGGCACAGGTATTTATTGAGAACCTGTTAATGTCAGGTTCTGTGTTAGGTATGATTTTTGTTCCCATTGAACAGATGAGAAAACAGGGGAAATGGCTTGGGAAAGCCACGAGGGGTGGGGGAAAGGAGGCCTTTGAAGGCACACAAACTTCTGTTAGAATCCATCCATTCCCTGCCATTTTTACCAGCTGCGTGACCTTCGGCAAGTTTTCAACCTCTGTAGCCTTGCTTTCCTGGTCTAGATGACAGGATAGTAGAACCCATCGCATGGGTTTCTCAGGAGTAAGCGACAAAGGTATGTAAAATGCTCAGCACAGGTCCTGCATCCACCCACTCATTCATTTGTCCGTGGAAGATGTATTGAACACTTGTTATGTGCCAGGTCTTGTACCAAGCATTGGGGCTGCCATAGAGAGCAACATAGGCACAGCCTCTGCCCTCCAGGAACCTAGAGGCTCATGGGACACAGATGAGTAAATAGGTGATTATAGATCAGAGCTATAAGGAATGGGGCTCTTGTGGGAATGATTGACACAGATGCATTTATCCTCTGCTTGAAGTGTCGGAAGGCAGCTGGAGGGGCGTATTGTCTCAGCTGAGGCTTGAAGCATGAGTTGGTATTGGGAAGGGTAGGGCTTCAGACAGAGGGAACAGCTTGATCAGAGACCCAGAGTCAAGAGGTCATATGGCTTCCAGAACCAAAAGCAGTTTAGTGTGGCCAAAGCTCTGAGATGGAAAG
The DNA here is from genome assembly GCF_004115265.2 of Rhinolophus ferrumequinum. Classification (NCBI taxonomy): domain Eukaryota; kingdom Metazoa; phylum Chordata; class Mammalia; order Chiroptera; family Rhinolophidae; genus Rhinolophus; species Rhinolophus ferrumequinum. The sequence goes on from NC_046292.1 coordinate 29,014,584, forward strand.
GCTACTGACGATGGGGAGGCAAAAGGGCCAGAGAGGGCAACAAAGTGAGAGGGTCAGTGACGAGGCCAGAGGTGCTGATGGTGACTCAAACCAGGAGGGAGAGGGAAGGGCAGTTGGGCTGGAGGGGAAAGGATAAGCTCACATGCATTTTGGATATAAAGTCATTAGGACTTGATTGTGGATTTGACATGGGGATGAGCGAGAAGCAGGAGTCAAGTGATACCTGATTTCTGGTTGGGTACTTGGGCAGATGGGGCTCTTTCCTGAGATGGGGAACTTCCAGGCAGGCAAAGCCCCGAGGAAGATGGTACGCTCAGCCTCAGCCAGGCTCAGTTTGAGTTATATCCTATGAGGACCGCTGGGATTTGGGGGTGGGGGGTGTTCAGGAGCATGTATACTCTGTGACTGGCATTCCCTGGCATTGGGCAACATGATGGCCTGGAGATGGCCAGCTGGATAGTGGGTTCCGAAGCCCAGGAAGGTGTCTGGGATGGAGAGGAAGGTCAGAGAATCAGGAACACAGAGGCTGTCATGGAGGTGTGGGGAGTGGTGCAGAGTGGGAAGAGCAGGTGACTCAGGTCTGCGCAGATGAACACCTTAGAACACCTTGGCACAAGAAGAGGAACCACTGGCTGAGAAGGAGCAGCTGCAGGGAGAGGAGGAAGAAAACCAGGACACTGGGCTCCCAGAGTTTGTGAAGAAAGCATGGTCCTAGAAAGAAATGCCTAATGTGCTTACCTCTCGCCGCCTCACTTTCTTGGTCTGAAAGATGGCGCAATAGCATCTGTCTCAGATTTGTTTCGAGGAGCAAATAAGACTGGAATTATTCTCTGAGTTTACACTACTGGCAAGGGGCAGAGCCAGGGTTCCTGCCTGGACTGTGTACCTCCAGTGCCCTGGCTCTGTTATGGCCCCCATGGCATCTGAGGGGTGAATGTGAGCAGAGGAGCAACGGAGCTTGGAGCCAGCAGGCCTTGTACAGGTTCTGGGCTCAGCTGTAAGTTGAGACCTCACTGTGGGGTGTGGTAGGTGTCCTCGCTGGGTGGGGAGCACATAGAGACTGACAGATCCTCCCCTGGGACAGATGCCCTAGCACCACCCCACAACCAGACTCTGGGACAGCCCAGCTGGGTGTGGGCTCCATATGGACTGCAAAGCTGCCCCCACCCAGGCTGACAAGGGGGTGGGCTGCTGGTGTGCATGTGCAGGTCTGTGTGTGTCCATATAGCCCCATATGCATCTGTCTGTGTGGGCCCGTGTGTGTGTGTGTGTGTGTGTGTGTGTGTGTGTGTGTGTGTGTGTGAAATGACAGTGTCTCCATCTCCGAGTGTGCCTACATGTGCGCCTGGGGCTGTGGAGTCCATGCCTGTGTTAGTTGTGTGCACGGCATGCCTTCTTCTCTGGGTATGTCTGCCTGTCTTGGCGCAGACCTCTCTCTGGGTGCCTGAGCTGGTGTCTCCCTTCCAGGAGTGTCTTCTGGGCTGCCCTGCTGTGGGAGGGGAGGGGAGTAGAGGGACACTCCCCACCCGGGGATGGGCCAGGCTCTTGAGCAGGAAGCAGAGAGACCACCTCAGAGTAATGACAGCTCTGCCTGGCTCAGACCAGTGGTAATTCCAGAGACAGCTTCTGTCCTGCTGGGCCCCATCAGGAGAAAGGGGGCAACACCCTTGCTGTTGGGGGTCTGCAACTGGCCCTTCCCTGCCAGCCATGGAGCCCAGCAGACGCGCTCCTTCCATGCCTACTCCCTGGGAGGCATCTGACACATGATTTATTCATAAAAAGCCATTATTTGTGCCAAAGAAGAACTGAGCTGCTCGCTTTTTAAGTGCTGATAATGCTCTCAGCCTCCTTGCCTCGCCTCCTCTCTCCTTCCTTCCCATTTTCTCTCCCCTCTTCTCTCTCACCTCCTTGGGACTTGCCATCCTTTCTCCTCCTCCCCCTTCTTCCCCTTTACCTTCCTGGTCTCCCTTTCTATTCCTTTATTGTTCTTCTCATACCTCCTCTCCTCCCATTTCTTTATTCTCCCTTCTCACCCCACTCACCTCCTCCCCACTCCCACTCTGCAGTTGGGGTGTGAGGCACGGTCAGAACTGGAGGCTCGGAATCAGCTGCCCCACGTTGAGGAAAGGCCTACACCAGCCTAGAGCCCAGTAGACCCCACCTTCCACCTCAGGCGTCCCCTCCTCAGGACCAGGGGAAGGCTTGGAGGAGGGGGAGCAGGCTGAGAAAGGGGAAGATTCTGGGGCTGTCACAACCAGCTCCCCCATGTTAAAGGGTGTGACTTCAGTACCCCAACTTTAGCACTAGCCTCCCAAAGAAACATTCCATCTAAATAAAAACAGTGTACTTGCTGTGCAAATGCCAGTTCAAGGCAAAGTCCCTAGGCTCCCTCTTCCCTCAAGTGTGCCCCCTGAGTGTCCCCATACAGAAATTCTGGAGCCACCATTATTCAGGTGGTGCCAGGAGAGGCTGGCTTCCAGGGGGGCACTTGGGGCCCCGTCACAGGGCACCCTCTGTTTTCAGACAGGAGGCAGCAGACTATCACGCATGTGCATGTGGGCAAGGACGCACACAAGGTTCTTAGAATCAGACATCACAGAGCCACATGTGCGTGCCCTCATGCTCGCACGTGTATGCACACGTGCACACACACTGGCATGCACACAGCCACACACCTACTCACGCAGACGGGCAGTCCTTCCTCTCCTGAGCACCTACAGTGGGGGCTGAAACTCTTTCGCCATTCAGACACCTGTTTGTTCATTCATTCCTTCATTCCTTCAGTCCATTAACTTTGCTTTTGCATCCCTTCTGTGCCAGCCCTGGTGCTGGGCGCTGGGGTGGCAAAAATGAACATGATTGGACCATGGGGAGTGGGGCACCGGAGCGGAGGGGTAGTGCAGATCCTCCCCTCAGCCTTGAGCTGGGGGTTAGGCGCCCAGCAGACAAGGGGTTAAGTCATTTGGCATCCAGAGCTGGAGCCATTAGGCCTCCTAATTATGAAATTATCGAGGTCCTCAGGTGACTGCTAATTTCACACACACTGTTCCTCTCACGGTTAATGAACGCCTGCAGAACCCACGCCTTGTCTTTCCTGCTGAACAGTGACCTGCAGTTAATGAGCTCAGGAAGGCAGACAGGCCGCCGGCTGGGTGGGTGGGGCGCTAGGCCTGAGGAGGGGCCGCTCGCCCTCCTGCCTCTCCTGGCTCTCTCGCTGACTGCCAGTCCCCAGCGAGGCTTCAGGGCCAAAGCCCAGTTTGAGGTTTCTGCAGGACAGGCCAGGCCCTGCTCTCCTCTTGGGAGCCGGGAACAGGACAGGATGCAGATTTGGGGAGGACTTTGGGTCACATGATCCTGGAATGAGCATGGGTTGGGAGGAGAAATGAAATGCAAATGGTAGAGGAAGGCCATATTTGCTGAATTCTGGGGCCATGTCAGAGGCATTGATTAAGGGCTAGGGTAAGGACAGTGTAAGGGGTGGGAACTGGTGGTGGGGTAGGTCATACCCTGATGCTGGTGATGCTGATGGCTCTGGGGGATGGCCATGAGAATGACAGTGGCAGTGGCAGCTGGTGAGGTTGCAGTACTGCTGCTTCTGGTTGTGATTTTTTTAAGTTAAGGTTTTCTTACATTAAAAAAGTAACATACCTGTTGCAATCTTAGGTGGGAGCAGTGCAGGACCTCAGATCTAGAGGTCACGTTCCCCAAATGGGGACACAGTGGACCCTCCAGGCTGACCACCAGGTGGTTTGAAGGCCCTGTGACTTACCCATGGGGAGGACCCTGCCTCCTGCCCCATCATTCCCTCGCCTGTCAGTGTCTACTGAGTGTCAGTGTGGTGAAGGAGGAGAGCAAGGGAGTGAGAGCCATGGTCTGGGTACCAGGGGCCTCTGTTCTAGCTTTTTCTGTTCTGTGATTTGAGCAAGCTCCTTTCCCTCCCTGGGCCTCAGTTTCTTGATAAGTAAATGGTAAGGTTAGACTAGAGCTGTGTTTACAGGACAGCTCTGGGCTCCTCAGGGGTTGCCTGGACTCAGCCTGAGTCCCCGTCAGGGACCCTCCCCTGAGGCAGGCACCCCAGGCTTGGGGGCAAGTGAGGAGTCAATCCCCTTTGCTGCAGGTCTGTGTACCTGTGCATGGGGGCATGAAGGTATGCATTACTCCATCCTCTTGAAGCTGCCCCCTCTGCCTCAGGAATAAGCCTCCTTGTAGGCTGCGTTCTGTGACAGCAAGTTCCAGCTTTGCCTCTCATGCAACTCACATCGACTTCTTTGCCTCAGTTTCCCACCTGTCAAAGGTAGGTAACAAACATGTGAACTCACGTTGGATGCAGCAAAGATCTCAGAGGTTGTAGCTGTTACTATGTAATCCAGAACTCTCCCCAAGGGCCAACAGGGCCTCTTCCAGGCACTAGCTCCATATTGGATCCGTGCAACAAAAATACGAAGTAGATGCTTTTATCATCTCCATTTTACAGATGAGGAAACTGAAGATTAGAGAGACTAAATGATTATCCCAAAGTCACACAGCTAGAAAATGGCAGGGCCAGGCCTCAAACCCAAAGCCCCCAGGCCCTTGACTGCTATGTAGTACCTTTCTGTCACATGTCATATACAAATGCCCAAGTACATGCATGCCTCATACACATATATTCCCCAACTAGAGATTCTCTTAGCTCCACATCCCACCTGCATGCACACAGGTGCACATGCCTGCCCTGCCCTGTGCTTAGGCATATACACCCACACACCACAGATGCACTTGCACACGAATATACACCTTATTAGTAGACTTGCAAAAATTCACATGTATGTGCCTATAAGCAGATGTCCATGCACAAACATGCAAAGCACCTTAGTGCATGCATAAACATACACAGGCTCTATCACATGCACACAAACACACCCACCCAGGAACATGGGCACACACACAAATGCACACCCCATATGCACAAATGATAGATATCGTTCACCCGTGCACTGATAAACACATAGGTATCCAAGAAATTACCTCAAAGGAGCATTTATACACACATGTGCACATAGGTGTGCCCATACAGACACATGTCTTCCACATATGAACAAAGCACATGGGTACTTTCACATGTTCACACAGGTCAGGGTACCTTGGTGCAGCGAGGTGAGCAACCCCTTGTACTGTGGGTGTGACAGGTGGACCCATGTCCTAAGTGACTATCAAAGTGTCATGGTGTATGAGGCGCAAACACCAATTAGTGGAGCCTTTGAAAGCATCAGCTCGTTAGATGGGAAGCAGAAGAGGCTGGAATTGGCATAAAACATGGAGCTATTTAACTATCGTGGGGCGGGGGTATGTGCTCTGTGGAAAGGCCTTTGGGCAGAGCTGCCCCCTCCATTCTGCACTTGTTAGTGCCCAAGGACCCTCAACAGGGGCCTCGGCAGGCGGCTTTGATGCTCCTTGAAAGGGGGGGGCAGCCTCCTGCCAGTGCTGGGCTGGCACTGAGCAAGCGGGGGCTGCGCCAACTGGCGATCAATTTCATGCACATCGTAAACCTAAGTGCTTTCTGGAGAGCCGGGCAGATTGCACATAAAGTCCCCCTTCTGTCCCTAGCACACGGGTGGGCGGGTGAGGCAGAGGCTTGCCCTGGTAGATAGACCTCTGCCAGGCTGTAGGAGACCTGGAGAACCTGGTCCCAGTAGGAGGTATCCTTGGGGACAAGCGGAGTTCTTTCAGGAGGACTGGTACTTCTGGGGTCAGCTGGAGATGTGGACAGTCCAGGAGCTCTGGGATCTGCCAGACTGCTGCCTAATGGTTGAATGACGGTGGGCAATCAGCTTCTCTGACCCTTGCTTTCTTCATCTGTAAAATGGGTTGATAAGAATTAGGTGAGTTCCTGCCTGTGGCATGATGTGTCACAGAGCTGAAGGACCTCTGAGCACAGGTGAGATTACATTTGCATTTAAATGACCCAGGCTCTGAATCCCCACCTGTTCACTGCAGGGTCTCAGACCCCTCCCCACAAAGTCTGTTATTTCCGGCAGGCTTCAGGGGTAGGGTCTCACAGGGGCCCCCAAATCTGTCTTTTGTTACAGGATCCCACCCGCTCTTCCATCCTCGTCCTGCCCAACTCCTGCTGATGCACATCTGTCCCCTTGAAAATGTTTGGAGAATCCTCCTCACTGTCCCTCCCCTCATGAAATACCAATGCCAGGACATAGGGGTGGCCTCGGAATGCTCCCCAGATCCCCTGCCCTTTGGATGCCAGAGAGGTTCTGGGCTCTGCATCAAGGTCAAGATGGCAGGATGAGAATGGGGGATGGAAGGGGTAAAGCATGGAGGAAGCTGTGGTCTGTCATCTCAGCTCTGTGCCTTATCATCTAGGCCCCAAAGAGCTATGCTTGTGCGTATCATCTCTCAAACACCCTCCGGAAACCAGTTTCTTCAGCTTTTGCCTTCTAACTCTGGAAGCTCAGTTCCAATCAGGTACTAGACTGGGACGGGTGCCCTCACTGCCCTCTCCCAGGAACCCATATAGTGGAGGGGTGAAGAACAATTCTGAAGCCAACCTTCCCAGATTCAAATCCTGACTTTGCTATTTATAAGCCACATAATATTGGGTAGCTTACCTTTTCTCTGCCTCAATTTTCTCATCTGTAAAATGGGAATGACAATATACATATGTACCTCATAGGGCTGTTGTGGTGAGAAATAAATGAATGAATGTCAGTAAGGTGCTTGGAGTAGTACCTGACACATAGCATGATGGGAATGTTTCCTGATATTATTATTATGATATTATAACCATTGTTCCTGTTTCTCCTGGGCCCTTTTCGGACTCCCCTACAATTCTTCTTATAGCAACAAAACCAGTCTCCGTATTTATCAGTGGGTTCAAAACAGAATTTGGAGTACAATAGAGTTACTACAGTACAATTCCAGGGAGTGATTTCACATTATAATCTTTGTCAGTGCCCCTCCCCCAGAATTGTTCAGTGCCCAACCTGAGCATCTGAACATAGCAATCTCCTTTTCTCTCTAATATATGGAGCTCTGCTATCTTAGTCTGCTTGGGCTGCTATAACAAAATACCATAGACTGGGTAGCTTAAACAATAAACACTTGTTTCCCACAGATCTGGAGGCTGGGAAGTCCAATATCAAGGTGCCCACAGATGTGGTTCCTAGTGAGAACACTTTCTGACTTGCGAACAGCTGCCTTCTCAGTGTTTCTTCCCATGGCAGACAGACAAAGTGCTGTGGTCCCTTTCTCTTCCCATAGGGCTCTAATACCATCATGGGGGCCCCACCCTTATGATCTCATCTAAACCTAATCATTTCCCAAAGGCCCCCACCGCCAAACACCATTACATTGGTGATTAGGGTTCTAACATAGGAATTTTGGCCTGACACAAACATTCAGTTCATAACATCTGCCCAGAAAGGACATCTCAGAGTTAGGCGATTCTCAATAATGAATCCTCACAACCATCCTGGGGGAGCAGATGGTTATCCTTAGACTAGACGAAGGGAAATAACACTCAGAGAGGGCTGTGTTAGTCAGGATAGGAGAGGCTACGCTGTGCTAACAAACAACCCCTAAATCTCGGGATGAACACAACAAAAGTTCATTGTTTGCTTATGTAAATTCTGCTGCAGGTCCAGGCATCTCTCAGGGCTGCTGTCCTTCATGGGGTGACTCAGCTTTCCCTGCTGATTTGATCTTGAAGACCCACCATCTCAAAAAAGGCTTTTTTTTGGTTGCTGCAGCAGCTGGTAGGTTATGCACCAGCTCTTGTATGCTTTGGCCAGGAAGTGACCATTTCATCTCGGCCCACAGCTCATTGGCCAGGAGCAGTCACATGGCCCATTTACCAACAAGGACCCTGGGAAATGTAGGAGTCCATGTATGCAGGAGGAAGGGTAGAGGTGATGCTGTTTGTCCAGTCATGGACCAGACAAGAAGGGCCCGAGAGCTTAGGCTGAGAGGACGTCCTGGCAGCTGCGGAGGAGAAAAGAGGTCTTTTTGGAAGGGGCTGGATCTAGCCCCTGTCCCATGAAGAAGTGGGGCAAGATGGATTTGGAAGGCAAAGAAGAGAAAGAGGGTGTTCCATGTGGAGACAGAGTGAGTAAACACCTGGAGGTAGAAAAGCATAAGCTGCCTCCAAGGCACGAGAACATCCTGGCTTGAGCTGATCTGTCTGGGGAGGATGAGGAAGGTGATGGTGGACTTTCAAGGCTTTAGAGAAAGAGAACTATTTGGGGGGCAGAACTGATGAATCTGCGGTCCATAAGGACCCCCTGTGTGGCTGTGGTGGGAGGAGACAGCTCTGGTTTGGCTTCCATGTTTCTGGCTTGGGAAACTGGGAGATGAGGTACTTAGTCATCAAGTTTGAGGGACCCAAAAGGAGGAGCAAAGTGTAGGGTCCGAGGAAAACCCGGGTTTGGGCCACTTTGGCTTTGAGATAGCCATGGAACATGCAGAGAGGAGCCAGGAGGCAGTGGCTAGTCTGGGCCCACGCTCAGGGGAAGGAGCTGGGCTGGAGCAGGTCAGAAGTACAGGCACACAGATGGTGACCAAAGCCTCAGGCACAGATTACATTTCCCAGGGGTCATGTGAAAGGTAAATGGAGAAGAGGATCCACACAGAGCTCTGGAGGGCAGCCTTGTGAGGCAAGGGCAGAGGCAGAATCCAAGAAGGTACCAGCCAAGGAATGGCACAAATCCAGGAGGTGTCATGGGAGCCCAGGAGAGCCACGAAGAGGGGACAGGTCAGTTGTGACTGACGGTGTCCTGGCACCCAGATGAGGTATGACCATGGGGTTTAGTGACAAGAAGGCTGCTGGTGACTGGTGAGGATTGTTTCCAGGGCATGATTGGTACAGAAGCCAGCTTGGAGTAGGTCAGGGAGCAAGTGCAAACAACTGGCCCAGAAGCTTCCCTAGAGGGAAAGGAGAGAGGGCCCAGCTGGAAGAGGTTGGGCTGTCAAGGGAGAGTATTTCTTTAAAATTTATTTTATTATTGTTGTTTTTAAAGAAGGAACAGACTCGAATATGTTGATAGCTGACAGGAAGGAGCCAGTAGGGAGGGAGATTTTGGAGAGTCAGGGAATCCCTGCGGAGTGGGGGGGGGACGGGAGGGGGGGGCAGGGCAGTGGGAGGAATCCAGGGCTGGGGGTGGGGAGTTGGGATTTGCCTCGAAGGTCAGCTATGGGTGGGTACTGGGCAGAGCTGTGAGGAAGCCCTGGCGAGGGAGATGGTGAATTACAGACAAGTAGCTGAGGCTAGAGGATGTCAGAGAGACCGAGGAGGGGTGGGGGTGGGGAAGGGAGCGTAAGACACAGAAAAAGGAAGAGGTTCGGGAGTAAAGCCATGAGGTTAAAAAAGTCAGAGATAGGTTAGAACACACAACGATAATCAGAAATAAGACACAGAAGAAGGGTAGATGAGACCGAGAGAGGGAGGATGAAAGGCTGAGCGTAGACTCAGGAGAGGACCCTCAGGAGGGGACCCCTCCCAGGTGGGCATGGGTGGGGCTGGGGACTACCTGTGGAAAGAATGTGTGCTTTTCTTGGGGGACCCTGAGCCAGCCCAGAGTTCAGACACTCTCCCAAACCCAGCCCAGCCCGGGAGTCCACCTGACTGTAGCCATGCAGTTGGCTGGACTACTTGCTTTTTGTGGCCTCGGGGCCTGGAGGGGGGTCTGCCAAGCTCCTCCTCTGTTGTAGGAGTACCAGCCATGCCTTTCAAAGCTGCTGGTCCTGGGCAGAGGGGAGCCTGATCTTCACTGGGGCCGTCCAGACCTCTGGCTCCCCAACACGCATGGGCAGGCCCTGAGGGAGATGAAGGTTGCAGCTAGGTCCCTGCTCCCACCCCGCAGGGCCCCAGCCCCAGGCTCTGGTTGCCCCTTGGGGCCTAGGCCACCCTGACATTCACCTAATTGTCTTCCTGCTTTGATGAGTGGCTCCATAGAGGCACTGCCACAGATCAAATTAAATGTGAGCCAAGCAGGCAGCCTGCTGATGAGACAGGAAATATCACATTTACATAGCCCAGCACCAGGGCGGGGAGACCCAGGCCTAGAGAGACAGAGATCCAGGGACTGAAGGAGAGACAGAGGGAGTCAGAGAGACAAAGACAGAGAGAGAGGGTGGGAGGAGAAAGAAAGAGACAGCATGGAGGGTGGAGGAAGGTGGGCAGGGGCACCCCCCACAGGGTCCCAGTCACTGTTGCTGAACGCAGGGCACTGGGGAGTGGTGGACATCAATACAGGTAGAGGCTCTAGCCACCTCCAGGTAGGTGACTTCATCCCTGCCAAGTCCAGCCAGATGGCCCCAGAGCTAAGAAGGGGTCCTGGAGCCCAAGATGCAGCGGGTACTGCTTCTGCCTGACTCCCAGCTGAGTCTCCAAGCAGCTTCCCGCACCCTCCGCAGACCCCACATCTGGGTTGCAGCTGCCTCCTTCAGCCCAGCCCTGGTGGGTGTGGCTCCGAGCTTCCCTTCAGTTCACTCAGGGACATTCTGGCTACCCCAGCAAGGGTGTGTGTGTGTGTGTGTGTGTGTGTGTAAATGTGACAGAGCATGTGTTGCACCTGCATAGAATCTTGTGTGTGCAAGTGTGTTGGCTGTCGCCAGGTATGAGCCTTTAGAGGACATGAGGGAGCTCATTTCTTCCTCTTCTCGATATGGAGTTGGGCCTGAAGGACGGGGGTGGCCCAGGGCTCCCACCCACAGGCTCCGCCTCTGTGTGCAGGACATGTGGGGTGCGGGTGTTCAAGTCAGAGTGATGTTGCCGGCAGCCCCTCCTGCCGTCACTAGAGGCCTTGCCACAGCCTTCAAACTCCGGAGGAAGCCACTTGACAGAGAAGAAAACTGAGGTTCAGAGAGGAGAAGTGGACTGGCTAGAAAAGGCAGCACCCAGACACCAACCCAGGACTGTTCTACTCAGCCCAGTGGGTCCTTCTGTGCTTGGTCTTCTGCGCGTCTCTCTGGGTGTCTGTGGCCCCTGACGTCGGTGGGTCTGGGGGGCCCACAACACTCAGCACAGAGCCCTGAGCTTAGTCAAGCTGGTCAGTATTAGTACGTCTTCATCCTTCTTTCAGCCTCCTCGCCGGGTTCCCTCCTGAACCGCCCCATTCTCCCTCTTCAGCCTTGCAGACGTGGCTGGACACCTTGGAGGGTACTTTCACCATTAATAGTGTTTAGTGGGCGCACACTGTGTGCCAGGCCTGAGGCACACCCTTTACATGTGTGTCGTTGCACTCTCATTTCAACCCCGCAAGAGGCACCGTCCTTAGCCTCATTTGACAGATGTGAAAACAGAGGCTCACACAGGTCAGGGTGGGGAGTTTGTTAAGTTAGAGTCCATGGGGGTTCAGCCCCCTTTTCCCGAGAGTCCCCTTCCTCTGTCACTGACACAGACCTGCATATCCAGGAAGGCACAGGGGTGTGGAAGGAGAGGCTTGCCACATGCAAGCGTGTGAGTGTGTGTGTGCATCCACACAGGTGTGCGTGAGCTTGGGGCGCATCAGGATGCCCTACCCTGTGCCAGTGTCTGTCAGGTGCTTTTGCCACTTCACCTCAGCTCCTTAGGGCTCTACGGCCTGGAAACGATTATTCCCCCATTTTGGAATGAGCAAACTGAGGTTAAAAGTGGGAAGTGACAAATTAGCATCAAGTGCTAGTTCTGGGACCCGTGTCCAGATTGCCAGGTCTTACCAACCTGAGGCTCAGCCAGGTTTGCCCGTTCCTCTCCACCTTGGGAACTTACGCTTGGGAGCCCCCGCCCAGGGCAGCTGGACCCATGTAAGAGCCTGTTGGCTCTACCGAGAAGCCCTTCCCCCTCACCCATGGGGTCCAGGGCGGCTTTTCCTGGGAAAATAATTAGAAATCTAATTCTTATTTCTCCCATTCCGCTAATTGTCTGTGGACAATTTGATTGTAACAGTCGTCACTGAAGCAGAAAAACCACCTTATTTCTGCCAGACATCCTCCCTGCAATTAACACCAGCAACTGCCTGCCTCTCCTCTTACCTGCAGAGACCCAGGGCCTGGGGGGCCCTCACCTCTCTGCCTCCCAGCTCTGGCGAGGATACATCTGGGGACGAGGCCTGGCCAGAAGGCAGGGCTAGGGCAGGGCCAGGTGCCCAGGGACCTATTGGGCAAGGGAGAGAGAGAGAGAGAGAGAGAGAGAGAGAGAGAGAGAGAGAGAGAGAGAGAGAGAGAGAGAGAGAGAGATGAATATGAATGAGAATATTTTAGCATTTGGGGAAAAGAAGGAGGGAGAGATGGAGGCCCAGGCCCAAGGAGAGACAGAAGGGCAGGTGGCCAGACCTAGGGCAGAGATGAGGCAGAAGGGAAGGCAAAGGAAGGAAGAAAATGCCCAGTGGGGTTTAGGTTGAGGTAGCAGGAGCCAGGACCCCCAGCCCAGATGTCTCTCTGCCAAGGCTGGGGACATACCTCTGAGACAAAACCAGACAGTGTTTTTAGGAGCTGGCTGCTGAGGGCTCCCCAGAGAGCCCAGCCTCCAGTGGGATGCGGCTGATTAAGAAAGGAAGGAGGGAAGGAGGGATGAGGCAGGAGGGGTGTGGGGGGATGGGAAGGGTGAAGTATCTGGGACCAGATAAGAATGTGGATGGGGACCCGGGACTGAGAATGAGACAGCCACACAAGCAGGGACTGACTTGTTCAAAGCTCCCACAGCCACTGCCCTTCCCTCTCTGGAAGCACAGCCCTCTGGGGGCAGGCACTCTCCATTTCTACCCCAGTCTCCCCACACATCTTGTCTCCAGAGTCCCCATTCCCTTCATTATCCCCTACTCTGTCCCCCTCTCTCCCTTCCTGGGCAGGACCCTGGATTCCACATGGGTTGAGCCCTCTCTCTGGGACGAAGGCTGAAGAGTTCATATGGTCCCTTTGCCACTGTGCTGAAGTCCAGTGCAGGCAGCAGGAGGGAGGGCCTATTGGCTGTGTTGGCACCAACCTGCTTTCAGATGCCCATCCAAGGGCATCTGCCCCAGGGTGGGTGCCCCGGGGTGGCTTTCTGGACGATTCATGTACTGGCAGGGAGCGGGCAGCCCAGCCTCATCTCATGGGGAACCCTGAGGGGCCTCCTCTGCCTTCACCCCAGGGCTCTGCCCTAGCCCCTCTCCCTTAGCCCAGTCCTGGAGGGTGAGTGCAGGGGCACTGAGGTAGGAGGTGGCCAAGAGATGGGGCCTGGGGCCTGCACTGGGGTGGGAGAGAGAGAAAGAGAGAGAAAGGGAAGCTTCCTCTGCCTCCTCTTCCCTCTGCCGGTTCTCAGCCCTCCCCACTCCCTCCTCCCAGGCTTGGGGGGGGCGCCGGGGGCTGCTGTCAGTCTCGAGCTGGAGAGCTTCCCCAAGCTTCATTAACATGCAAATTAGCAAGTTCTGACTGGCTGTGGCAGCCACGGGCAGCCACCCCTCCCAGCCTAGTGCGTGAGAGAGTGTGTGTGTGTGTGTGTGTGTGTGTGTGTCTGCAGCAGGGTCTGAAGAGTGGGGAGCAGATCTCTTTGCCCTGGACTCCACAGACAGCAGTACACGTGTGTCTCACACACACACACACACACACACACCACACATACCACACACATACCTACACAAACACATACACTCACATAATACCCATACACTCTGATGCATACATGCACATATATGTATATACATGTGCACACCAGACAGACAGACAGACACTCCTGGTCACAGCCAGCCAGCACATATCTACAGCTTAGGGACCCCATGGATACACAATCACACATGCACAACTCTACCCACAGTGGCCACACCCTAAACTGTCTCAAACAGGCATAGCAAGCTCCCAACTCACAGCATTTCATGTCCTCCACACAGTCCCACACAGGAAAACCCCACAGAAACACTGTTCCCCTGCACAGTCACACACATACCCCACAGCCCCAGTCAACCACACAGAGTCACACACAGGCACACAGTCCAGTGAGAGGCAGCCACGGAGGCCCTTCAGTGTCTCCCCAGAGAGACGCCCCCCCGCCCCCCCAGCCCCCCCCATTCCTCCCGCCCATCCTGTCCCAGGATCCCTGCACTGGAATTGATCAAGACCAGCCCTTGTTTCCAGGTTAGCCCTCAAGGTGAGTCTCTTGTACTGTTGACCCCTCTGCTTGGATCCTCCCACCCAGGACACTTGAACTGTCTCCCAGCCATCACCTGCCCAGGCAGCCTGTTCTGGCCTCCCTCGGAAAGGTTAGGCCCCTTCTGTGGACACACAGACCCCTGGGCTTCCCTAGAGAGTGGACCCAGTCACACGGCACTGAAATTGCCTGTGGATGCGTCTGCGTCCACCAGGCAGGGAGCTGGCGTTGGACAGGGTGGCGTCAGTCAGTCTGATGCACTGCTCCGTCTGCAGTGCTCAGCTCACTCTCACCCGTCCATGCTATTTCCGCAACAGGGTGCAGCAGGAGCCAGCTGTGCTAATGCTGCAAGTAGCTAATACTTACAAATGCACAACAACCCTCTGCGGGAGTTCTATTATCATCAGCCCCATTGCTATAGATGAAGAAACTGAGGCACAGAGGGGTTAAGGAGCCTGGCTTAGCAGTGACAGACAAAACTGGCACCTGAACTCTGGTTGTCTAGTTCTAGACAGCCCTGCATGTGCTCTTCCCCAGGCAGAGACTCAGAGGGTTGGGGGCAGTCACAAAGGCTGGGGAGATGGAAGTGAGGGAGAGGAAAGCAGCAGGAGGAGTTCTTCAGTCCTGAGGAACAGGAGGGGATTCTTGACCTCTGAGAAGAGGGTCTTTGCTCACTCACGCCTGTCTTGGAGGCTCTGGGCCACGGGATCCTGGGGCATCAGGGCTGGGGAGATCAACAAGGACACCCCATTTTAGACAAGGGGTGACTGAAGCCAGAGAGGTCCCAGGTCAACCTTGACTCCCGTTTGTTCAGTACCTGTTATGTGCTGAGCACCCCTCTCTGAGTGACCTACTTTAACCTTGAAGACAGCCCGGTGAGGTCGGCACTCTTATTAGCTCAATGCATCTCCACATGCCCCAGGTCAGGGTGGTGGACATCTGTGGCCTTATCTTCAGGGAACTATTTCCCCCCCCCCCCATGCTAACCCCACTTTTGGAATGGGAGATGCCATCTTTTACAGATCCCACCTAGGGAATATTGATTGGCTCAGTGATGGACACATGACTTAAATGGGCCAATCAGAGTACCGACTTGAGAGTTTTGAACTTGGGGCCAAAGTGAGGCTCTGGAGTTTTCAGTAGCCAGATCCCCTTCTGCAGTGGGAGAAGGAAAACTGGCCAATGCACTGAGTGGAAGGAAGGGTGTCCAGCTATAATCTACATGTAAAAGGGCAGATCTGGGCTTTCGGCATGCCCTTGGCTTACGGGGCAGTCTCCAGCTGGGTCCACTTAGCTCCACCTTTCCCAAGTCTCAGCTCCATCCCTCCATCACCCCTCTGCTTGTCTAGGGCCCACCATCCCCCAGAGGCTCACAACCAGTGTCAGGGGGATTGAAGGCAGGCGGGAGCGGGCTGTGGCCATTGGAGAACCCAGGGGGTGCTGAGGCAGGACTCAGGGCACAGACAGCCTCACTCCTACGGGACAATCCATGGGTAAATGGCTGAGTGCTGTCACTGAGTGGTCCTCGTCCTTACCCTGCCCAAGCCAGGGCCTGTGTCTGCTTGTTCACTGTGCCCAGAACAGTGTCTGATACACGGAAGGCACTCACTGTCCATTTGTGAAATGAATGAATGGGTGGATGAGCTGACATATGTCTCAGGCCCTGGCGGGCACAGAGCACACTCACTGGTGTGGGGCTCAGCCGGTGATCCTCCCTGCTGACCAGTCCTCTCTGGTCCCTTTAACCCCCACCCCCTTCCAGCCTGTGGAATCTTTTATCCAGTCTAGGGGGTGGGGGTGAGTGGCTCTGTCAATGCAAGCTGCATCCAACTTTTTTGGGTCTTAACTTACAAGAGAATCTTTTGAATGTGAAAGGCCAAGAGTAAACTCCTTTGTTTCTTGTGTCCAAGGCAGGGGTGACTCCAGTGTCACCGCATACAGGAGAGTAGGCTATGATGGCACTCCTGAGTTGCGTTAGCAGCGGTTCAAGACTGAGGCCCGGCTGCCGAGGCTGGGAGGAAAGACTCTTGGGGAACCGGTAAAGACATTTGGTGAGAGTGGGTGAGAAAAAGAGTGGCCTATTGATTAATCATTCAAAATGTCTTCAGGCCCCATGTTCAGCTGGTGCTCGAACCCAGGACTCCTGACAACTCTGGACCTCGGGGGTCCCTGCAGTTGCTTTTATGAACCCTTCAGAGAGAATTCTTAGCACTGACCATTTGCTTCTGAAGTTAGAGATGTCAGGGCTTCCTGAATGAAGGCAGCCTGATTCATCCTGCTCTGTTCTCTGGGCCCCTTTCTCAGACCCAGGGGTGGCCCCAGGTGGGACTCGGTTACGACCCACCCTCCTAGTCTGAAGGCTGCTGTTAGGCCTGTTGCTTTTATTCAGGGCTTTTTGGTCCAGGCGAGGGCCCCTGGTCTCTGGAGAGAGGAAAAAGGGCCGGGCCTGCCAGAGCCCCTAAGTATCCTTTGAGACTAACCCCAAATTCCACAGAGGTGGAAAAGAGGTGCCCATGTTTTTGGCTCTGGTTCCTCAGCTTGGCAGCTGCCACTGGCATTTGGCACAGACAAGGCAGGAGCTAGCATCCAGCTGCGGGCTCCAGG
This sequence comes from Rhinolophus ferrumequinum, assembly GCF_004115265.2. Classification (NCBI taxonomy): domain Eukaryota; kingdom Metazoa; phylum Chordata; class Mammalia; order Chiroptera; family Rhinolophidae; genus Rhinolophus; species Rhinolophus ferrumequinum. The sequence goes on from NC_046292.1 coordinate 29,031,280, forward strand.
GGTGAGCATGGTTGGCAAGCCAGGGCAGCCCTACCCAGCCCTGGAAGCAAAGGGTTAACAGGCTAGGGAAGGAGGGAGCAGCAGTCATTTGGCTAAGGAGCCTTGTTAATTGATTCCCTCATTCCCATTTGTTCCTGCTAAAGAGAGACAGATGAGAGGGAGCCCGCCAGGCCCGTCTTGGCACCCGGCAGCTTGGCTGGGCACAGCTGTGCTCCTGGCTCTGGTGTCTCTGTAGGGGGGAGGGGCTGGTCACAGTGGAGGTGAGGAGGTGGAGCCATCTCTTCTCCAGCCCAGTGCTCCTCTGCTCATCCTCAGCACTAGCAGAGACATCTCAGAGCTTTGGAGAGGACAGATCTTTTCTTTGACCTTGTGACACCTCTTTGATCTCTTGGCCTGCACTGCTGCCACCCAGGGTCTGGGAGCTCAGTAGCAGACATCAGAGGCAGCTCCCTCATCAGGGGCGCATGATGGGCCCCTGCCAACATAAGGCTCAGGCAAGGTTTCTGCTGGAAGAGGGTCAGCTCTGGCCTGTCCAGTCGAGTTCTGTGGCTTTGGGAAGCCGGCTGAAGTCATGTCACAGAATTGGCATCCTCGTCATGGCCATAGGCTCCATCGGACTCCCTGGTTCTGACCTGCCTCAGACTCAACTTTTTCCCTGTTCCCGCCTCACCTTCATGTTAGCCCAGCCTGTTGTACTGGGCTGTTGGGGATTGTGGCAGACAATGGCCCTGCCAGTTACTCTGAGCGCATGGAGTTTGAAGGTCACAATGCAGCTGAGCATAGAGACCCCTGAGTTCAAATCCTGGCTCTTTCACTGACCAGTTGCATAATTTGGGCAGAACGTTTTTATCTCTTGAGTCTCAATTTTCTCATCCACAAAGTGGCAGTGATACTTGTCCCTATCTGTGGTAGATTGCAAAAGTGGCCACATTCTCCACTCCTCTCTGAGCATTTCCCATGGCAATATCATTTTGCAGCTTCTCCCATCCCCTTGAATCTGGGATGGCCTTGTGACTTACGCTGGCCAACAGAATGTGGTAAAAGTGCCGGTGCCAGTTCTAAGCCTCAGCCTCAGGGGGCCTTGTATGCTTTCATTTGTTCTCTTGGAACCCTGCCCAGCTGCTGGGTGAAAAAGCTTGGGCTCTCCTGCAGGATGGAGAGAGACACAGAGCTCGTCATCCCCATCACCTAGATGACAGCCAGGCAACTCCCAAAGTGGAGCCACTTAACAGACTAGCAGCTGACTACAGATGCTCGAGTGAGCTCAGCCAAGACCAGAAGAACAGCCCAGCTGAATTTCCGAACCAGCGAATCATGAGCTTAATGAGCGGTTGTTGTTTTAAGTCATAAATGTTGGGGTGATTTATTACACAGCCAAAGCTAACTGATACACTATCTCAAACCATGGCAGTGTGGGACAATGAGATAATGTAAGTAAAGTACCTAGCAGAGTGCCTGGCACAGAGAGGTGATCAGAAAGTAGGGCTTCTATCGCTGTTGCCCAGTGTGGACTCATTGACTACAGATTAAAGCGTCTTGCAGCTGAGACTGCTCTTTCAGAGGCACTCAGAAGCTAAGGGGACTCCCTTGGACCTGCCCACCTCTGAAGTAGTAATGAAAATAATGATACCGTTATTGAGCACACTGTCTGTGCCAGGCTCCGTAGCAGCTATTTTACATGCATTAGCTCATCTAATCCTCTCCACTAGACCTTGTGAGAGAGAGGCACTCTCATTTATACACATTATTTCATTTTACACATTCACCTTTTTAAATCCGAGCAAACTGAGGCTCAAAATGTGAAATCAATTTACCCAACGCCATCGAGCTAGTGAGTGGCTAGAGGGACTGCAGCTCGTTAGAAAGCAATTGACTACCCACCCCTCCACTTTTGTCTGCTCTGCCAATTCAGTTCCCATCTACAGGCCCTTTCCTGGCAACCCTCGTCTCTGGGGATATAAGGGTCTTTCTCAAACTTTTACCTGATTTTACAGTTAGGCTCAGTTAGATCCCCAGCAACCAGTCGAGGAGCTTGCTCTTCTGGCCTCTCACACACAGACAAACTCTGTGGGAAGCCTCATACTTACCTCTGCTGGTCCAGGTTTTCTATCTTCCGCTCTCAGCAGATGATGCCTTTTGGGGCCCTGGGCTTTTCTCTGGCTGGTCCTCCGGGGCCTCCAAGTGACAACTACTCAGTTTTCCAACCTTTTGTAAATGTGTCCTTGTTCTCATGGTTCCCTTCCATCTCTCTAATCAGGAGTTCAGCTGACGCTCCTGCTGTGAAAGGGACATTGGGAGCCTTCCCTGCTCAGCATCCTTCCCTTCTCTGGGGAGTCACAGATCTTCCCTAGCTCCTCCAGCTCTGTGGCCACAGTGTGAGCTGCCATGATCTTATTTTATAGGAACCCCACCCTGGCCATAGTTAATTGGCCCAAAGGTGGCACGTAATTCAAACCTAGACAATTAAAGTTCTCCAAGTTTTTCAGCTGGAAATGAAAGAGTCAGTCTTCCTTGGAAGTTACAGGCTATAAAAATGGAAAGGATGCTATTATGAATTTTTTCATATTTCATTGTTTCTGTTTTAGACAAATTTCATTGCTTTTGTAGATGAATACTTCTTACAACAGAAAATTTTTAAAATACATATGCTTTTGGGGTAGTCTTTCTCCTCTTCACAAACTTCATTATCATAGTTTTAGGCCAAAGGGTGTCAAGCCGTCCTACTGAAGAGAAAAAAATTTAAAAAAGGATTTGATCTCTCTGTTTGAAAAATCTGGAGGACTCAGTGTTTCCTGCTTAGGGAAGAAGTGGGTCTGCAGTTGGAAGGGAGGAGCTGGCATGTGGAGAGAAGCTGAGAGCAGAGCAGGTCCAGTGGCTCTTCTGGCCCAGCTGATTCCCATGGGGTGATTCCTTGCATTTTGCAAGCCACTAAGTCCCTCTTTGTGCTTATGGGAGTGGGAGTTTCACTTACAAAGCAGAGTTCTGAGCCCACTGAGCCCCCTGCCATGAAGCCTCTCCAAACACTTCTTGCAGAGAGGTTGGGCAGCCCCCTGAGGACATGGGGAGGGGATGTGGCATGCCCTGAACCGTGGTCTTTTCTCCCCTGCAGAGATAACTTCAGTCTCTTGGACTTAAGTCTCATCTTTACAGATGATTTACAAAGTAATTGGTTTTTCGGATCTTCAAAATTGGCACCACCAATCATCCATATACTCAGACCCGAGCCTCAGATGTGACCCTAGTTCTCCTTTTCCTCACTTCCCATATCAAGACCACAAACAAATCATGGCCATTCTATCTCCCAAAATTATCTTGAATTTGAGCACTTCTCTCCATCTCTGTTGCTGCCCCTGCGTTCACACCATCCTCCTTTCTGCTCTGGACCCCTGCAACTGCCTTGTGCCTGGGCTAGCCCCAGAAGGCTCCCTCGCCACACGGCAGCAAAAGCGTTCCTAGCATGCAGTTTGGAGATCAAACTGCATCGCTTCTTTACTTAAAGCTCCGTGGCTTTCCACTGCCTATTGCATTTGGAATAAAGTAGCAGCTCACACATACTTCTTTACCCTGCTACAGCCACAGTGGTATTCCTCCTGTACTTCCAACACCTCAGAACACTTGCCTGGCTTGTCTGGGGGTGGGGGTGGGGGTGGGGGGTGGGCGGGAGGGTAGGTCTCTGCCGAGATGTCACCTTCTCAGACGTCCTTCCTGACCATCCTTCCTAGAACAAGCCCTTGTCCAGTTACTCTGCATCTCAGTCCCTCGTTTGTATTCCTCACAGGATCATCGCAACCTGAGAGATTTGTTCGTCTGTGTACTTGGAGGTCTTCCTCTCCCACAGAATGCATGCTCAATTGGAGGAGGGAATGCCTCCTTCACTCCTGTATCCTTAGGACCTAGCGTGGTGCTTGGCCCATAGATGGGTTTGATAAATATTTATTAAATGACTAAGTAAAACATTGAATCCAGTATTATCCCCATTCTACAGAACAGAAAGTTGGGGCTGGCATGAGGCCAACAAGTGGCAGAAGGGGTACTGAAGCCCAAGTCTGTGTAAGAACATAGCCTTTGAGCCTTCCCAAACAGCCAACATTTGATCACATTTGAATTTACAAAGCAAGCCTATGCTCATTATTTTATTTGACCTTTACCAGCCAGTCCATTTCCCCAATTTTATAAATGAGGAAATGAGGGCTTGGAGAGGACCTATGGCTGGTCCAAATGGACCCAACTTTGATAGGGACCTCTAGGGTCTCACAGCTTTGTGGGGCACCTAAACCTGTAATGGTTGGAGGAATTCAGCCTGAGCTCCCCATGCCCACCTCCCTCCACCCCTGTACAGGCCTGTATCTGTCACATCAAGTTCAAGTGATTCATGTGGCAGCGGCTCCTGGTCTGCCTGTCAGCACGTCAGCTCGTCCTGGTTACCATGACAACAGGATGCAAGGCACCAGGGCATCAGTAGGCTGTGGCTCTTGGAGGGGCAGTGCCAAGGGCTCAGGAGGGGGCTTGTTTCTTCCTCCTGTGGGAAGCTTGGCAAGGGCTGGGGCCTCCGGGGGGCTGTGTGGCCCCTCCCTGCCTCCATGCTTTGGCATTTCCTTCCTGCCATCTGTGCTGGGAGCTGGGGGAGGGGCTAGAGTTCCATCCCTGGTAGGAGGGGTCCAGAAGCAGATGGGTGGGAAGCACAGCCCTTCCCATCTGGGCTATGCCCCCACCACCCCCAAGTTCTAAAGCCTCTCCAGGGCCCCCTCCTTAGCCGCTGAGACCATTACTGTCTCCCTAACCACACCACAGCTTTTTTCTCCTTGACACAAATGGGGTGTTCAAGACACGGTTCATCCAGAAAATGGTCTCTGGGCTGGGAGTAGGACCCCCGTGTCACGATTTCAAGGAAGCAGTCCTACGGGGACTAACCCACTTTGTGCCAACACCTGACTAAGTAAAACCCCCATCTCAATCACCCTTCCTAGCAACCCTGTGGGTTCAGTATTAGCATACCCATTTTACAGAGGGGAAACTGAGGTTCAGAAATGTGAGGCAACTTGCCTCAAACCAGCCCGATGGAAAGTGGGAGCTTCAGGATTCAAACCCAGGGCCACCTGACTCCCAACCTTGCTCTTGCAGGAGCCGTTGCTGCAGAGGGGAAGGGATTCCAACATGGCCCAGCCCCTCCATCAGTCAGCTCATCTCTATCAGAGAGATGATGGCCAGAGGCTGGTGGAAAGAACACTGGCCTGTGAGTCAGGCCTGGGTTGGGGGCCTGGCTCTGCACCCCGCCCACTCGGGGCCACAGTCCAAGGCCATGCAGGATGGCTGCAGCGAAGGCGCTGCTCAACAGTGGACACGAGGCGACTGTGTCCTGCCATAGGGAGAGGGCTAGGCTGGGGCTGGGCTAGGTGACAGGGATGGTGGTGTGGCCAAAGGAGTCAGACTAGCCAGAGGAGCAAGGGCTTTCCTAACAGGATGTCCAAGTGGGACATTGGAACGCTCTGAGGGTAATGGGTGCCAAGACGCCCCACATTCCAAATCGAGATGTAGATCTCTCACTCCTTGCAAGGGTGGCGATCCCAACCGGGTTCTGTGACCCTTGGTACCTACTTCCATGCTACGTAACGGGAGGTAAGAATGAGGCGGGTGCGGTGGGGGGAGATAGGCAATGAGGATTCCTTTGCAGAGGTGGAGTGTGCGCCCTACTCCCCCCTTATTTGGTTGAAGGGGCGGTGCTTCAGGAGAAACATCTGGAAAAGCTGACGTGTGTCCCTTAGAATTTGGTAGGCACAGTGGCTAAGGCCTGACCTTGGCTTAAAAAGGCTCGAGAAGGGAGTGGCGACTTGCAACTGTCTATGGTGGTGGGGAAGAGTCTGGCGAGCCCAGTTCTTCTGTGGGTCAGAGTATCCATGGCAAGGCACACGGCACAGAGGGTCTACCTGCCAAGGCGAGGTGACCTTCTGGAGCCTCGTGGATCTTTCATTAGATATTGGCTGCAGATATCATTGCCATGTCAGGGAAATACTGGTGGGAGGATCCCAGTGAGGGGGACTGCAATCCCCACAGGAAATCCTCTGCATAGCTGACCTGTGAGCCCCAACCTTCCCAGAGGAACAAGCCTCCCACCTCTATTGCAGGTTTTGTAGCCCGAGTCAGCGTGAGCTAGAGAGGGAAAATGAGAATCTTTCGATTGAATGAGAAATTGCAGTTTTGATGCTAGATTAGATTGGAAATTTTAACTTATAAAAATGAGACTGATCGTACCTGAGAGTGTCCAGAAAAATTATGGGATATGCCCCAGATATGGTCGAGGAGCAGGGAAACACAGAGCAAGCTCTGGAAAAGGATCTCAGCAGACCTGAGACAGAATCAAGCATCTTCTGCCGTAGGCCCCACTAGGCCCGGCCATTTCAGAAAACTGGTGCCCTTTGATTGGTGTCCTAAGGAGGGTGGTGATCTAACTCCATTACAGACCCCTCTACTTCCTTCCTCCCACCCCACCTTCCATTCCCTCCCTGGACTCAGCTGACATTGGGAGGGATGCTGGGTGGTTGTCCCCCTGCCCCCACTGCCCCTGCTCCCTCCTGGCAGGAGCCCCTCGTCCCTCCTCTGCTAACTCTGGGCCTTCCCCATCCCTCTCCTCCCTATGCCCACTCTAGAGCCAATATTGCTCCTGGGAACTGAGTTCACCATTGGAGCTATGGCAGGGTTGGGTTCAGTCTCCTCAAATGAACCAATATATCCATTGCTCCCATATCCCCTGTTACAGATAGAGAAAATGAGGTTGGGAAATGCAAAGGAACTGGCCCAAGGCCTAACAGCAATCCCTAGCAAAGCCAGCTTAGAATCAAGACCATCAGCTCCCTCATCCCGGGCTCAGCAGAGCACCTGGGCTCCCCAGGGAGAGACGGCCAGGTCAGGCTCATGGCAGATCCCACTTGCTATGCATCTCTGGCCTGCAAAAGCACATTCAGATGGATCAAAGAGAATGGAGGGTTAGAAAGATTCCTTCCCAGAGGACCTCAGACCCAATTCAGATTGGCAGAGATGTCAGCACTTGGCAGCCGCTCATCCCCACACATCCAGCCGTGAGATTCAGTGGGCCACTGAGACCCTCGGGGAGCTGGCGGTCAGAGCAGCTTCTGACAAGGGCATCTGTAGTGACTGCTGCTGCAGACTCCAGCAGGTGGAGCTGAAAAAGCACAGGTTCTGGAGTCAAACCTGAGTTCAAATCTTGTCTCTCTTCATTAGTAGTTGTACGTCCTTGGACAAGTCACATGATGTCTCAGAGCCTGGTCCGCTCATTTGTAAGAAGAGAGTAAGGTACGGGCATTCAGCGTGAGGACAATGAGCTAATGCACCCCAGGCACGTATCCCAGTGTCTGGGCTGCCAGGCTGCTTCTGTTCCCCGCAGCGAGCTCTGTTACCTCAGACTTTCCTTTTGAACAGTACGATCAAGGCCCAGGGTGGTGGCCTCATCGATCCTCCCCCTGTTCACCCTGCATAGAGTCCCAGGGTCACCCCATCTATTTTTACTTCTTTTCCTTCCTCAGTCCCACCATTTCTATCCTTTTTAAATCCCTCCCCCTTTTCCAGAAATGACATAATTAGAGGGATTTAACGTTCTGCTGCTGAAATCTTCATTTTCTTGGGTAATTTCCACTATTTCATCAAGGAATAATTAATTACATTGTTTTTAATCAATTGTTTTACAAATCCAGCAGCGGGAGGAATTCTCCCACCATCTCTGCAGCTGCTCTCCCCTCCTGGGTGAGGTGCCAGTTCATGCCAGTGAGAGAGCTTGGCTGCCAGAGCTGGGGTGGAGGCAATTGTAGCAGAGGGACCAACAGTCTCCCCAGCCCCCGGGGGGAAGGAAAGCGCAGCAGCCATATGGGGAGCACCCACCTGTCAAGGGCAGGCCCCGGGAGCAGCTGTGCTCACCTGTGAGTTCAGGCGCTCCACAGCCTAGACAGGTGGAGAGGAGTGGTCCCATTTAGCTGACGTGGAAGCTGAGACTGAGAGGATCGTGAGGACAAAGAGATGCGGAGTGATCAGGGCTCTTGGTCTCTGGGACTCATGAGAGAGAAGATAAGATGGAACTGTTAGTGGTGACCAGGAGACGGGGAAGACTGGAGGAGAAGGACTTCCCCAGGCAGAGGCAGAAGGTGATTGCAACGACAGCCAGTGCTTCCATAGTTCTCACAGAACGCTGGGTGCTGTTCTAAGCCCTTTCTCTTCACAATAACCCTGGGAGGCAGGCCCACTTATTACCCCCAGTTTACAGAGAGGAAGCTGCAGAGGGGCAGAGAGACAGAGCTGTGAAGGACAGAGGCAAAGTAGATCTGCCAGAAGGCGGCTGCCAGGACACTCCAGCTGGTGGGTGGAGGCAGGAGGCGAGGGGAGGGGACCACCCTGGGGTTTGGGAATCCAGGAGGTAAGCAGAGCTCTGGTAGGGAGGAGACCCCCAAGAATCTCCCCCGGGGAGCATCCCAGTGCACTTCCCTGTGGCCTCAGGTGTGGGAGGGGCCTAAGCTACGTGAGTTGTGCCACTGACCTGTGGAGTGACCTCAGGAAAGCCCCTCTCCCTCTCAAGGCCTCAGTGACCTTTACTGTCACACGTGCAATTAGAATCCCCACCTCACAGGAGAATGTCAGGATCAAAAGGGATCATGGATAGGAAAGGGACTTATCGCTTCAGTGGTGTCCCACTCAACCCCAGTGAGGATTTGGGGTTCCTTGTGCTTATGGGCGGGTTCAAGAGCCCATTAGTCTTCTGCTGTGCTGCACTGCTGCCCTCAGAAGGCTGGGGGTTAGTGGGAGCTCAGAGGATTGAGGGTCCTCTACCGCGTGATCAGCTCTGACTCACCCCTGCCTCCTGCAGGGCCGTCTGGATACCCTGCCACTGGGCCCTCAGGGTAGGAAGGAAGCAGAGTGGCAAAGGCTGAGGAAGAGGGATGGAAAGAGGAGGTAAGAAATCAGAGGGCAGAGGGGCTCAGAGGAGCCAGGAGACCCACCTGTGGCACCTTCCACACTTTCGTGCACATGCACACACATGCAGTATACATGTCACAGACAAACACACAAGTACACAAAGCACACACACGGTATGCACATGAGCACGTACACATGTACATGCAAGTACACACAAGCACATGCACACAGCACACACAAGTGCATGCACGTGCACACACGTGCACGCATGCACGTATACACAAAAGCAATGCACATGGCACAAGCCCATAGCACACATGTGCACACAGATACACATATATGAGCACACACACATGCGCACATATCACACTCACATCCTCCCACCCCCAGTTGGCCTGGTCACACCCTCCCATATTCTCCCACGCATAGTCTGAGACCCAAAGCCTCACAGGTCTCCAGACCAGCACTGTGTCTCAGATGTTCCTTCCGCCTTACGTCAGTCCTATGCACAGCCCTATGACGTGCACAATGTCGCAGAGCTCTAAAGGGCCTGAGCCAGAATTGGAACTCATTTGGGAGGATACACCTATATCGGGGTCAGGGAGACAAACTAATAGAAGGTGAATCCAAGAACCCCCAACGGACCACACAGCAGGGGAAAGGAGGATTGTGATGCTGGTAGAAAGAGACGTGGCACACACACAGGGAACTGCCCAGACACGTGGCTGGTATGTGCTTTCCCTTCCAGGTGGCACCACTCCACCCCCATCCCACCCAAGGTCCTCTCTGGTTCTCGCTCCTTTCAGCTCCTTGGACCCATCTCAGTGCCCTGGAAAAGAACCCAGGGCTCCAGAGCAGCTGGACTCGGTGCCTAGTGCTCACACGGGATAGAAGGGAATGGAAGGGAGCTGGCATCCGTGAAGGGGCTGCGCCTGGGTGCTGGCAAGATACTGGCCTATTTTATCTCACTACATTTTTAAGTGAAAGGTCAAGGGGCTTACAGGTTTCACAGGGGCAGGGTGGGAGAGGGATGGCCTTGACCTCAGGTACTTGTCTCCACAAAGCCGTGGCCTGGCTTGAAAGGCATAGAACCTGGAGTCGTCCTGGCACAGCTGCCCCCCAACCCACATAGCTTCAGCTGGCTCTGCTGAGGCCTGAGACAATGAGAAGGTAACAGAGCAGGGAGCAGGCTGAGGTAAAGGGCTTTGGGCTGCCCTCCCCCCCGGGGCATGGTCACAGGTCTTCATGCCCTAGAATATCCTGGTGATGCCAGGCTTTAGCCGTGTGTGTGTGTGTGTGTGTGTGTGTGTGTGTGTGTGTGTGATGTGTGTGTGTGTGTGATGTGTGTGTATGCACGCACACCCCTGTGGTTCTTAAATCTCCCCAAGAGGCAGCCCCAGGGTAGGCTGGGGAAAGATCTCCTGGGGGTGGCATGCTTTGAAGCTCCCTGAGCTGGCCCCTGCCCCCTGCAGCCTGCCAGGGTCTGGCCAGCACGGCAGTCAGGGATTTATGGCTGAGGTGAGCATCCAGCCTGAAGGCGGGGTAGATAAATCAGAGCTTGGAGGCCCAGCTGAGCCTGGCCTCCCCCGGCCCTTCCGTGCTGCCTTCAGGGCTTCCTCACCAGCCTTGCCCACACCAGGACCCTGAGGAGCCTTGGCCCTTGGCCTTCATGCTCCCTCCCTGTGGGGAGTGTCTGGTTTTACAGACGTGGGCTCTGGAAGCTTCCTGCCTGGGTAAGGTAAGCTCCTACACACCTGGTTGCAGGAACCTGGCCAAAGGCACAGCTGTGCCTCTCCTTCTCGTCATCTGTAAATGAGGATGATGGTTGTACCTGCATGTGGGCCCTTGTGAGGGTTCAGTGGGTTTGCTAAGGTGCTTAGAACGGGGCTTGGAAGGTAAGTTGCTCTTACCTGAGGCCCCAAGGCGACACTCAGGGATGTGGGCGTGGCCTCACCAGTGCCCTGGGCTTGTGCCTAATGGTGTTTCTGAGTGCAGGAGAGGGGGTGGGGGTGGCGGTGGCCGTGTCAGGGCAGCACTTTCCCAGAAGCTGCTGTGAATCACGCTTGGGCCTGCTTAGCAGGTTGGGGGGTGGTGGTCAGGGCAGGGCCCCTGGAGAGGTACAGGAGGCGCTTCCTGCAACAGCCCCTCAGGCTCCAGGACAGACCTTGAAGCTTGCCTGCCATGCCCTGCTCTGCGCCCTCATTATGGCTCTTCTTCCTCAGGCAGACACTATGAAATGGATACTGTTATTATCCTTGTTGAAAGTTGAGGTACTGAGACTCAGAGGAAAGGGACTCGCCCAAGAGCACACAGCAGGTAAAAGGCAGGCTGAAATTTGAACGTGCCTCTCGGCAGCCTGAACGCAAGCCTGGGTGTTCAGTGTTTGTCACGCATACTCCAGGTGCCATGGCCTGGGACAGGAGCTGGGGAGGCCTGGCGGACAGCCGGTGCTCACTGAGTGTGAATTCCCTCTGTCTTCACCAACTCCATGCTGCACAGGGGTCCTTAGGATATTGGGCAGAGGCCTGCAGGACTGGGTGGGGTGGGATCTGGGGGGGACCCAGGCCCCGGTAAGCCCCCAGATGAGTGTTGAGCCCCACCCTGGGAGAGGCTCAGGAGATAAGCTGGGGCCCTGGGCCTTATCTCCTAGCAACATGCCCCCAGAGACCCTGCCTGTCTGCCTTCGGTGCCCCAGAGAGCCTGGCTCAACCACTACCCCCAAGAGGGGGTGTCTGGCTGGCAAACCCTGCTGGGTGGAGGATGGGACAGAGGGTGAGGGCAAAAGTTCCAGCTGAGCACCCAGGAGGGGGGAATAGGGGCTCCCTTTTGCTTTAACACAGGGTGAAGCTTCTTCAGGGTGCCCTGGGGAAGGATGGCTCTCTGCTTCTCTGCCACCAAGCTCTCCCTTTCTGCGTCTATCTCCAATTCTCTCTGTCTCCCTACTTTCTCTCCATCTCTCTTTTCCTGTTCCACTCTCTCTGCCTTCTGGGAGCTGTTTTCCCACCTTCGCTCCCTCCCTCTCTCCTTCCCTCCCTCCCTTTCTTCCTCCCTCCCTCTTTCACTCCCTTTTTTCCTTCCTCCCTGCCTCAATTCTCCCTCCTTTTTCTGTCTCTGTCTCTCTCTTTCTATCCCATTCATTTCTCTTATGTTTCTCTCAAATGTTTCTTCCATCTCTTCCTTTTCCATTCTCCCACCCCCCATTTCCCTTCATATCTGTCTCTCCATCTCTCTCTGTGTACTACCAGCACTCTCTCCACCCCCTGCATCCTTGAGGTATCCACACCATCAGATGTGCTTCCTTCCCTGTGCTCTCTCCCCCTGGCCAAGGAGTGTTGGAGGTGGGCATGAGTGTTGCTTCCCAGCCTCGGTTGGGGGTTGGGGGGGTCACACAATGAATGTTTAGTGAGATGTGCCGGGAGGTCAGTCTGAGCAGGGAGGCCAGAATTCACTTCGTGACCTGGAGCTGACCTCTCCCTCTCTGGGACCTCAGTGTCCCCATCTGTTAGATGGGTCTAATGGCCCTAGTGGGAAGATCTAGGTGCCCTCCGGACAGCTGTTGGTCACAGACTATAACAGAATATCAAGTCAAGGAGGTGTGGGCATCTCCTGGAGAAAGAGCTGCACAGCTGTCCAGGCCTCCACCCTCACCCTCCCAGCTGGCAGGCCTCTGGCTAGCACAGCCTCCTCTCAGGAGTGGTCTTGTTTTGCAAGATGAATCAAGGAGGCTTTTGCGCACCTGGGCGGCTTTGGCTGCATCACAGCGCCCTCTGGTGGCACCAGGTAGACACTGCTGCCACACTTTGCTCCACCCTCTGGTCTCTGGCATGGGCTCCAGGGCCTCGCTGCTCTCTGCTGAACACTTTGTATGTGCCAGGCACTCTTCAAACTGTTTCTATGCACTATCTCATTTTATACTCATCCTGCCCTGCTATTATCTCCACCTTACAGATGAGAAAGTTGAGACCCAAGGTTTCAAACCCAGGCAGTCTGACTTCACCACCACACTTGGAATTCTGAAGCAATGCCTACAGTGACACCATCAGTGATGACTTTGGGGGCTAGCTGCCCAAAGAATATTTGTTTACACTTGCTGTGGGCAGTGCCCTACAGGAAACATCAAAGCCAAAGGAGCCCACAGAACCCAACTAGGGGCTGTGCCATTTTACAGATGTTGAAACAGGCCCAGAGAGGGAGAGTGACCATCTCAAGGTCACATGTGTGAGTAGGTGGGTGTGTGGGAGAGCTGACCCTCCATGCTTAGCCCAGTGTGGAGGCTCCAGGGCACTGTGCTGGCTAAGGCAGTGTTGGGATATAGAGAAGGGTCAGTACAACCTTCCAGGGTAAGTGAAGCCACCATGGGTAGGGGCTGGGGGCACTGCAGAGAAAGTGGCAGGTCCTGGTGTCCTGTGCATTTGCAATTCCAGGAGGCAACAGCACTGAGGGGTGGGGGCTAGCAGGAAAGAGGTGTCTAAGCGTGGATATGGGCGTGGTGGGGGCAAGTGGGTGTGTCTGTGCCTGAGATCACACGTGGCAGGGTGTCCTGCAGGTAAGGCTTGATGGGGTTGGGGGAGGGGTAGGAGGGGTGGCAGACCTTGAAGGAAGCCCCAAATGCTGGGCCAAGGAGCCTGGGCCTTATCACGGAGTTAGGGGTGCAACCTCCAGCCATCTTGTTAATCCCAAGCACCGGCTCTGTGCCAGGTACTGCCAGGGAACAGGACAGCCCAGCTGCTGTCCTCATGGAGCTTGCATTCCAGCCTGATGGGTACAAAAGATCACCTTAGAAAGAGACCTCTCACATCTCATCTGTGCTGATAGAGGTCAGCAGAGTGAGGGGAGGGAGACATAGGGGTTGTGGGTCTTTCCTGGGAACTCTCTGGGGTGAGGGAAATGTTCTAGAGCTTAACAGGGTGGTAGTTACTCGGAGTACACATAGGGAGAAGAGCATCGAGCTGCTCACTTAAAATCAGGGCACTTTCTGCCAATTTGGGGAGGAAAAGAAAACAAAAAGCGGGCTCCTGCCCTGGGTGGGAGAGATCAGAAGGGCCTGGAGCTGTGGCCTCTCCTGGATGGAGGAGACCTGGACAGAGTGAAGCTGGGGGAGAATTCTATGGAGGACTTGCTGATGGGAGTGGATGCAAGAAACCAGCTCTGGGCAGGAGTTGTCTGAGGGGACCCAGGGCATGAAGCCTCAAAAATTTAGGGAGACTCGGGGATCCCCGGGCAGCCTGTCTTTGGAACTCTCTCCACCTGAAGTCAGAGGCAGCAGAGAGCCTACTGAGGGCATGGATCTAGGATATTTGTTAAATTTACAAATGCCCTGGACCCCCATCTCCTGATGTGTTGGGGGTGGAAGGGAGGTCCCAGATCTCCATTTTCCCAGGTTTCCCAGGTAACCCTGACTTTGTCAGGCTGCAGACAGGTATCAGGAAATCATAGCCAGAGGTTCTTTCCAACCCTTGGCTGCTGTGCTTCCAGATCCTGAGATTCTCTGGGTTGGCAAAGTCCTTTGAAATGTGGCTCACCCCTCCTTTGACCTGGAGAGGTCGAGTCCCAGAGAGGGAGGTCACTTGCCCTGGCCTCTCAGCCAGCTCACAGCTAGAGCTGTAACCAGAATGTCTGGGCTGCTGGGCCAGGTTCCCAGCTCTGTGAGGCTACTTGGTCATGCTGCAGGAATTCCCAGCTGTCAGGGGCCTCAGGGAGAAATGGGTGGGGCCTGGCATATGTGGGTGGGCCCCACCTACCCTGCAGGTGCTCCAGCTCTCAGGGGTTGGTTAGAGGCCATGTTGAACTGTTGGCTGCTTGGGGCTCAACGCCCACCTCCTGGCCCGGCAGCCCAGAATGGAGCCCCTGGGAGGTACTTGCGGCCACAGGGTCAGGGGGCAGAATCCTGTCTTTGGCCCTAGCAGTAGGAGGCTGTGCCCAGCACTGTCATATGGGAGTGCCATCCCCAATGCCCTGTCCACAGGACCTCATTAGTTTGCAAGTTGTGCAGGCTGAGGAGTCAAGGTCACCGGTCACCAGAGAACAGAGCAAGAGTGAGGGCACCTACCACCAGTCCAGTCACCTTTCCCACTGACCCCTATTGGCCCAGGCCCTCAGCCTAAGGCAGTTGCCTGCACCTGGCCTCACCTCTGCACCTTTCCTCTCCTCCTTCCCTTCTCTAACCCTCCCAATTCCTTCCCCTGACCTGAGATTCTCTGACACAGTCAAGTCCCCTTCCAGCCTGATCTCTTAGGAGACAAGTGGGTCTAGTTTGAGCCCCAGTTCTTGCTCCCCACACACTCTTCTCCTTACCTCTATCGCTCTCAAGCTCTGTAACCCTGGACAAGTTGCAAAATCTCTCTGAGTCTTGGTTTACTTAACTGCAAAATTGGGTAATAATTCTATCTCATGAATAGACAGTGAGGACCTTTAAATCGTCTAATGTTGGTTGAGCACTTACCCTGTGCTGGGCACTGTGCATGTGCTTTACGCACGTTATCTTAACTGCCAGAGGCATCTACTAATATCACCCCCATTTTATAGATAAGGAAACTAAGGCTCAGAGAGAGGGTCCAAGCTTGTTCCCCATTGCCTAGCTGTAAGTGCAGAGCTGTGCTTTGGGGCTCCAAGATCTGTGTTCTTTGCTAAGCAGGAGGACATGGGGGGGCGGACAGGGCCATGGGCAGGGATGTGACCTCACCAAGCAGGGAGTCAGGCCAGGCTGGGGCCTGGGTCCCATTCGTGTACAGAAATTAAGCTCCTGGGTTTGGGAATCAGGCCTCAGTCTCCTCACCTGTAAAGTGGGGAGAGGGATAACCATCTCTAGGGGTGGTGGTGATTAGCTGTATTAGGTTGGTGCAAAAGTAATTGCGGTTTTTGCAATTGTTTTTAACCTTTTAAACTGCAATTACTTTTGTACCAATCTAATAAAAGGGACAGAACCCAGGACTGCATCCAGCCTCCCGCATGCTTCCTTGCCCAAAGCAAGGACTCTTGGGTTGCTTCAGTTGAGGTAGAGAATGACTCTGCCTTATGGTGACACACACAGCACATATTGGTGAATCTAACTTTAAATTGGTGATTTTTCCCCCTACAACCACTATTACAAATCCCAAGATCTATGCACAAGGGATGACAAGGGCTGCACACATCATTTTAAGTCCCCACCCTGAACTTACCTCTCCTGAACAATGCATAGTCACCTCATCCACAGGTGGAGCAATCACAGCTCACAGCGGGGCTAGGGTTTGCCCCCAGTCACCCAGTGCAGGGTGGTAGAGGTCCTGTCACTCCTCACCCCACTCGGCAGGTGGACTGGCTCTCCCCACTCAGTGGGCAACTTCATTAGCATTCCGAAGTGCACCCACCCAAGTGGCTGTTCTGTGGTGGGGGAGATTCACATCTGTAGGTTCTAATTCACCCTAATTGACCCTGCAGGGAATCTTCTAAACTCCTGTGTTTTTACAGCTTCTTGGAGTTTTATTTTGGCTCTTGAAAAATAGTGCATCTATGCCAAACACGTAGGGTTATAAATCGATGCTGCTCTGATTGATTAAGTGCAAAAAGGCTAGTGTGCTGAGTGAGTGGCAGGGCCGCAGCACTCCCCTGTGTGGCCGGGCCCCGGGCCTGGATGTTCCCCAACAACCCCATCTCCGAGATGAGGCTGCCGAGGTTCAGAGAGGCCTGTGGTGACAAAAGCAGCTGGCCTTTATTGGCTACTTAATGTGCGTTGAGCTCTGTGCTAAGCACTTCACGGGCATTAAGTAAAATTGCCCAAGGTCCAGCCGTTACTGGCTGTCTGATCCAAAGGCCAGCTTGGCCAGGAATAAGGGGCTGAGGATGGAGCCAATGAGCCCGTTTAGGTTTTAGCGATTTTGAGGTTCTTGTGGGATATCCGGGAGGGACAGTCTGGTTTAGAGGCTTCCCTGCTGTTTGACCCTGAGCAACTCAGTTAACCTCTCTGTGCCTCAGTACCCCATCTGGAAATTGGTGATAATAATAGTACCTAACTCCAGGGCATTGTTGTGTTGGGATTAAATGAGTATATAGGAGGGGTCGACTGACATTCAGGAGAGAACTGGACCTCTGGGCACGGAGCCTGGTGATGGTGAGTTTGGGAGCAGTGGTGTCTAGGAGCAGGGCTCATGAGCTAAGAGCCTTGTCCTTCGCAGAAATGTACGGGGTGTGTGTGTGTGTATGGGGGTGGTGTCAGTGGCTGTCAGGGCCGAGAGGAGCAGCCAGAAGAAACCCACCAGGATTTGGGCTCATGGAGCTGAGAAGGGTGCAGGCTGGAAGAGAGTGGCCAGCAGGCTGCCTGCCATAGGTTGGGGTAAGAACTGAAAGACACTTGCTGGATGTAGCAACGATGTCACGAGTGACTCAGCAAGAACAGTTTGGGTGGACTATAGGGTGAACTGCAGTGGGCTGAGGAGGCGGAGACTGGGCGTACAGGTAAGGCTTCAAGAAATGCCATTAGGAAGGGGAGAAGAAAGGGGGCCCCGCTGGAGCCACATGTGGGGCTAAAGGAGGGGTTTTAAAAATTGTTAACAAGAGGTGGGCTTGTTTGCTGCTGGAGGGGGAGGAGAAGCTGAAGAAGGGAGGAGAGACAAGGCAGGGGAGGGAGGAGCCCAGCACTCAGGGACACGGCTCTGAGGAGGAGGCCACTGGTCTGTCCCAAGCTGGGTCTTTGGAGAATGGGGTGGGAGACTTTTGAAAGCCAGGGTGAATGCTCAAGACTAAAGGCCCCTTGGGATCCAGGCTGGACAGGGAGGGAACCCAAGAGAAGGAAAAGGGGGTAAGGTGAGGTCAGACTGCAGGGGTCAGGAGAGAGAAGCTGGCGGTGGGGGTGGGGGAGGAGGATGGAGGGCGGTGGACAGAGAGGCCAGTTCTGGGTGGGAGGAAATATCAGGGCTGAGGACAATGTCCAGGGTGGAATGGCTGGAAGAATGCAGAGGAGGGAGAGAGTTGGTGATAAGGGACCCCAGAACCAAGCGGCAGGGGTTGGCTGGGTCATTTGGTTGCTGGGAGCTCCTGGTGTAAAGGCAGGATTTGGGTCTGGGCTCTGAGTCTTAACAGTGGGTGAGGGCCGATGGTGCCGTGAGGATTCAGATCTGAAGGTCTTAGGAGCACTTCCCCCCCCCACAGGCATGTTTCCCCCCCGCCTACTGGCACAGGCACTGCAGCATGCCTCCTCCACAGCTTCTATGTCCCCTTCCTCACTCTACTCCCCTGGCTGCTGGTGGAGGGAGGTGGCTACTTTGACCCTGAACCCCACGAGTCGCCTCGGGGAGGCGAGGTATATGGGGGAACATTGGGACTTTCACTGCCTCCATGACAGGCAGAAGCTCTCAGGGGGGTGGCAGTCAGGTCTTCGAGATGCCCTGGGGCACAGGTACAGGTACCGAGCTCGGGTCCAGGCTGGCAATGCAGAGGGCAGCCTGGACCCTGGCTGGTGCCCTCCCCCCTCTAGCTTCAGGCTCTGCTCAGGCTCAAAGTTCTGGTCCCCAGAGACTGGGTCAGTGGCTCAAGACTCTAGGCTCAGTGTGCCAGGAGGGTAGCACTGCTGTAACATCCATCTCTCACACCCAACCACCCCTTGCAGGCATCCAGGGGCCCGTCCTGAGACAAAGGGCTGGAGAGCTGGCTCCAGGATCACCCCTGACCACATCATGATCCAATGATGACCCCCCGATGACCCCACCATGACTTCATGATGGCTGGGTGCTGGCAGCTGTTGGGAGAACCAGCCTGGACTCAGCCCCATTGGGAGCCTACTCCTGTCCACATGGGGCCAGCCTCTCCCAACTCAGGAGCTCCCCGGGGGCCCCGAATGGGAGCCAGCAAGGGCCAGTGTGTAGGCATTGTGCCAATGGGGAGGGCAGCCCAGCCCATGCCTCTGCAGGACCTACCCCAGATCCTTCTAAGCCTCTCCTCTGCAGAGCACCCTTCATGAGTGTCCGTTTGTTCTTGATGAGGCCCAGCCCCCAGACATAACTCCTGGAGCGGGTGAGACTGGCTGCAAGGTGGGTTCCCTTCCCTGGGATGTCAAGCCTCCTTCCTTCTCCTCTGCCCTTTCCTTCAAGACTCAGAAGAATACTCCGACCCCTTGACTGGTTGGGGTCCTTCCCTAGCGTAGCCATTCCCTGCCCCAATGACTTCCATACTCCTTGTCCCTTTCCCCCCAGTGTGAGGTCTGCAGGCGAGGCCTACTGTCGGACTACCTCTGCTCCAACTGCACAGGTGGGAAATGGTGCTGGGTAAAGGGGGAAGGAGGTGACCAGAAGCTCCTCAGACACATAGCAACCGTGAAGGGAATGGGATTCTGGGGCCAAAGTACTGGAACTAAGAGCTATGTGGCCTCTGGCAAGTTCTTAGCCTCCCATGCTTCCTCCTTCGTCTGTAAGTTAGAGGATAATGATACCTCACAGGGGTGCTCACAGCAGAGACTTCTGATTAGGTTGGTGCAAAAGTAATTGCGGTTTTTGCATTTATTTTTAACCTTTTAAACCACAGTTATTTTTGCATCAACCTAATATTACTTGGTGCTGCCCAGAGAAGGGTCTGGTTTCGGTGGCAGTGGGGCTCCTGGATGCTCCAGGACTAGTGTTTGTCCCTGCGCTGAGGGCTTGGGTGCCGGTAACCTCCACGGGTTGGTTCTAGCTCTTTCTCCAAAGCTAGGCCAGCAGCCAGAACCAGGGGGCATTACCTGCTCCATGCTTACTAGCTGTGTGACCTAGTAGGCTAATCACTGAACCACTCTGAACTATTCTCACCTGTAAAATACCTAATAATAATGACAATAATAATAATAATGCATCAATTAATTTATTCATGTGCTTATCCAGGCGAAGTAGTGTTGCCCTCAGATGAAAATTGCTCAAGGGTGGCTAAAGGCCTTGCCTGGGGAAGGACACAGGTGCCTGCGCCCCATCCCCCAAGACTCAGCTCCAGCTCAGTCGTCCATTCTCAGGCCTGATCCCCACCTGGCGGCTTCATCACCTTGGCTCCCTGCGGGGTGAAGCTCGGGCGCCCTCTTGTGGCCACATCCCTCCACATACCGCTCCTCGCGGGGACCAGAATCCCCAACGCTGGGTGGTCAGCTTGGAGGGAGCCGTGGGACCCTCCCTCGACTGTTCAGAATAGGCACCTGAGGCCATGAAAGCGCTTCAACTTGTCCCAGACCACGCTGTGAGTTGAGGGTGGTCCTGGCCTCCAGCCTGGCGCCCTCATCTTGGGGGTGGGGTGGGATTAGAGGTAGGGATGGGTCCTGCCCCTCCCGTCCCCGCCCTCCCAGGTCAGGCCACCCTCCCAGAAGATTCCTCTTCCTGGCAAGACACCCCAGGGCAGCCTGGGCCCAGCATGCCCGCTAGCTGGTGCGCAGGCCCTGGAAACTAACGGCTGGTGTAAGTGGGTGTTTGGCAGCACTGCCAGCCTCAAACACTCGCCAGCTGGCAGCCTACAACTCCACCCCCACTTTAGGCCGCTCTGCCCAGTGGGCCTCCGCGGCCTCCTAGGCTGACCCTGCAGCCGAGTGTCTTAGGCTCAGGTGCTGTGTGATTGTACGGAATGCACACCACACCCGACCCTTAGAAAAGGAATCCTATCCTTTCTTCCTAGGCTGAGTTGGGCTGTGGCAAGGGGGTGTGGATGAAACTTCTGAGTGAAGATGGACCAACTTTGGGGCTTCTTTCTGACTCTTAACCCATCTGGGCCACAGATGACAAAGAGGGTGCTGTGTGTGTGTGTGCTGGTGGAAGGAGTGTGTAGAACAGCGAAGCTTGTGACAATGACTTGGCAGCCATCCAGAGAGGCAGTGATGGGGGTCTGGATGCAGGTGGGATGGAGGAGGTGAGAGATGGATGGATTCTGAGAGTTTGGGAGCTGGCCTGAGAAGGACTGGGTGGTAGATTGGATGTTGGAGGTGAGCAGGAGGGAGGCAGCAAATGTCTGGCTTGGGAACTTGGGTGGTTAATGAGGGCATTTTCTGAGGTGGGAGAAAGGAGCAGGTGAAGGAGGCAGGGAGCTCAGCCTTGGACCTGACACATGGGGCAGAGCTCTTGCTCACTGGGTGTCCCGTGTCCCGCTCTGAGCTGATGCACGCACACACACACCCATCCTCCCCGAGTGTGCCTGGGCCAGTGCCCAGCCTGGCATTGATGGAGAGTCAGAGAGGGCCTGGAGGGCAGTGGCTGCACCCTGCCCCAGCCTGCGCCTTTCCCTGATCACTACAGCCCCTGATCACCTCCAGACCCGGGTTTCCAGTGTCCCTGGGGGCTGTGGGGAGACAGGGGTCTTGGACACCATCCTATCAGAGACTTGGCTTGGCCAAACTCCCTGAAGGGCAAGGGCAGTGCTGGACATGGTCTGAGCCTCCTCGAGTGGACAGAGCTAGAGCTCGTGCCACCTGCCTACTCCTCACATTTGATGCAGGTCCCTTCCTGTGCCCTAAGGTCCCTCCTGGGATTTTTCTGGCTAGGTGGTAAGTTGCTGGCACCTCAGCTTCTCCCCCTGGGAGACCCTCGCCAGCTTTTCAGAGAACTGAGCTCTCACTGCCCCCAGCTGGCAACACCTCACTTTCTAAGTGTCCCTCTCTCATAGCACTGCAGAGGAGATCCCATCTGATTTGCTGGGCCATACTGGCCCCCTCTGAGCCTCAGTTTCCTCATTTGTCCAGTGGGGTTAGGTAGCTCTGACCTGGCATAGCCTAGGTGGGGGGGCAGTTGCCCATTGTAAGGAAGGGGTGCATTCCCGGGGGGTGGGGACTCTTGTTCTCCTATCAGGGTCCCTCCCCGCTGCTTCTCAGGAGGCTCTGTGGGCCCCTCCTCCGAGGCCCGACCCTGGCAAGTTGCCAGCAGCAATTCCAGGCTAATATGTTATTTTGGAGTAGCTGTGGAGGGTGGATTAATGAGCAATTGGCTGTGGGCTGTGATCAGTGCCAGTCCCCGGCCCCCAGCCTGGTGCCCAGCAGCTCCGGAAATGCCAGTGAGCCCAGGCCTCCCTCTCAGGGCTAAGCTAGACAGGACACCTGCTCACTCCAGGCAGGGCCTGCTGTCCTTCTCGTGTCCTAGAGCTCACTCCACAGCCCTCCTGGGCAGGAAGGGGTGAGTGGTGGCCCTACGTACAGGGTCAAAGCTGAGACTTCCCAGTGGGGACCCCAGGCCCCTCCGGGGCCACCCCAGCTCTCTGCTCTGGGGGATGGCTGACTCGGCTTTCCAACATTCCTGGAAATCTGAAACATCAGTAAAGGTGCTGAGCCCTTGCTTGCCACAGCCATCTCCACTCCAACAGGGCCCTGTACCTGGGAATCGTGTTCCTGTTAGCGAGGAGCCTGACCGGCAGACTCACATGGGAGGGGGCGGGCGGCCCACTGCCCCCATAAGCTGGCACACCGCAGATGTCATGGTTGGGGTCTGTGTGCCACACCTCATGTTGCAGGCGGGAATCGAGGGCCAGCACCAGCTTGAAAGAATGGCTTCTGTCGCTTCTCTGGGCCTCAGATTCCTCTTCTGTAAAGTAGGGGAGACGATGACACCCACCTTGGAAGGTTGTTACAAGTTTTCAAATACAGTAGCTGCCAGGCCAGGACGAGGTGGCGATGAATAGCGCCTCCTGGCAGATTGCTCCCCGTGTTTCACGCCCTCTGGCAGGCCTGCCTGCTTGGACCTTACCTGAGGTGGGCGAGCTCACCTGGCCACACCCCCAGGGCCTCTCCTGCAATCTCCTGCAATGGGGAGGGGCAGCGGTCTGGAGGCAGAAGCAGGCCAAGGCCATGTGCTCTCAGCCAGTCTGGCTCCTTGTGGGGGAGGCGGCTGCTCTTGCCACCTGGTCTCCAGCTTCTGACACTCCCCCAGCCATGACCAAGGGAAGTGCCAGGGAGTGGGCTCCCCGGGGCTCTCGGAAGATGCCCACTCCCATATATAAGTACCACCCACATCTGCACAGCAGCCTCCTCTTCCATAAGCTCACCCCTACCTTCATGCCCTACCCCCCCAGAGGCAACTGCCCACACCTATCACACAGCCCCCCAACACCCCTGAACGTTCCCAAGTGCATATGGCCTTACAGCCGTGCACACACGCCACCCACAGCCACTTACACATCCACACAGGGTACGCACTCTGCATATACCTGTCAGTCTTGTACACACACACACCACACCAGGAGAGCACAGCGCATGCACAGAGAGGCCCCTGAACCTGAACCTGCCTGTTCCTGGGCAGCAGGAAGGGGCAGGAAAGGGGTGGAGAGGCACTTTGCTGCCCCTGGGAGCTCTCTCATCCCAGGATGTGCCTTCACCCAGGCGCTGGCCAGCTGGCACACAGCGAGGTCCACCTGCCCCCCGGATCCTCCGTGCACCCATGGCCAGTGCTGTCTCTGGACCCTTGCAGACCAGACCAGCCCTCACCCTGGTCCCCCCAGGCTGCAGGGGTGCAGTACCGGAAATGTTCCCCATGATTCCAGACACGCCAAGGCGGCCTGGGGAGGAGGAACCTGTGGCCACTTATCAACTGTGTGACCTTGGGCAAGTGACCGCCTCTCTGAGCGTCTCTCATTTGTCAAATGTGAGCAATAACTGTACAGCCAGCACCCCCGGGAAAATGCAGGATGACGTTGCAGATGAAGCACCCAGTGGGAGCTCACTGGATGTAGGTGCACCTCTGCCTCATGCCAGGGAGGAAGCTCGTGTTCAGAGAGGCGAAGGGACACTTGACCATGGGACACGGCCCCTCAAGCACACAGTAGGTGCTCAACACATGTCCTTTCTTTTCCTTTCTCCCACAGTAGCGGACCTGGGACCCAAACCCAGGACTTCTGACCCTCCAGTGCTCCTGGCCCTGCTCTGAGCTGCATTTAGGAAGCTCTTACTCTGTACAGGAGGCAACCCAGGGATGGTGGGGTAGACAGATGCCAGCTTCCCTCCGTCTTTGTCAGCCCCCCCAGCCACCCCCTATGTGTCTCACACTCCATCCCACACAATATCCACACATGCACACATATATGTATACCTCCCCCGACACCCCAGGAAACAATTCCACAACCTTCAGAGATGGCCTCTCATTCGCCAAGTTTAATGCCCCATTTAACAGGTGGCACAACTGAAACTCAGGTTCAGTGACTTAGCTGGGATCATTGAACTGCGAAGACCGATGACTTCTGCTCCGCTGGACTCTCCTATCCATCATCCCACACACCGTCCTCCCCAAGGACTGGGTCTGCTGCATAGAAGCTGACATCCAGCCGTGTCCCCCTGCCGGGGCTGTGTCCTGGGCTAACACATTCACGCCTCCCTCACAGTCTCTGGCCCCCCAGACGCATCCTTGCTGTCCACAGTCTGTCACCCCCCTCACCCTGCTTCTAGCTTCAGTCCCTCGCAGCACCCGCCTCCTTGCCCCAGAAGGGTCTTTGAACCCAAGCAAAGCCCCCAGCGACCCCCCTGCCTTCAGGATCAAGTCTAAGGTGAGCTGGGCCAGCTCCCCACGGCCCCTCCCCCACTCCGCTCACTGCACGCCCAAGCCTGGCACGGCCACCTGTTCCTACCTCTAGGCCTGTGGGGACCACTAGCCACATGTGGCAATTTAAATGTAATTAAAATAAAATGAAAACTTCCATTTCTCACTCACACTGGCTACATTTCAAGTGTTCAATAGCCATGGATGTCTGCTGGCTATTGAACAGGACAGTGCACATTGAGAAGTTTTCATCATCACAGAAAGTTCTTTTGGGCAGTGCTGCTCTAGGACGTTGGTTCACGCCCTCCTTTCTGCCTGGATACCTTTCCCTCCATATCCTAGTGGCAAAATCCATCCTCCTGAGCCCAGCCCTTGCATCCCTTCTACCAGGAAGCCTTCCTTTCCCTCCAGCCTCCCTTATTCCCTCCCCCTCCCCCCAGCTCTCCCTGCCTCCTCTCCCTCCCTCCTCTGCTGACCCCCCCCTCTGCCCCCGGGGTGACCCAGAGCCCTGTCCACCCTGTTCATGCACCTTATCTTCCCCATGGGAATGACCTCCCATGGCAGACCCATTTCATCCACCCCAGCGCGGGGCTGGTCACAGAGGCATCCAGGACTGTCCACTGTCCACCGAGTAACTGCCGACAGCCCAATGCAACCCAGAGCAGTCATTCAAGCCCTATGTCATCCCCCCCTGCTTGCATGCCACCAACTATGGAGAGCTCACTCCCTTATGAAGAATCCATTTCCATTTTCAGATGGCTCTGTCTGTCCAGAAGTCTGGCCTTATGGTGAGGTGGAAGCTGCTTCCCGAGGGCCCCTCTCTGCCCTCGTGAGCCACATAGAACAGACCTGCTCTCTTTCCCTATGACAGACACCCAGTGGCTGAAACCCCCCTCTGCTCTGTGCTCTGGGCTGAGGATGGAAATCTGGCTCCTGCCTCCTGCCTGGATCACCGTAGCCCTGCCCAGTGGCTTCTTTGCTATCCCTCGAATGCATCGCCCTCAATTCCCTGCTCTGCACCTTTGTACGGCCTGTCCCCTGAGTCCCCATCCCTCTCATCAGTCACACACACACACACGTCATCGCTTCAGTGGAACTCAGCTGCCCTCCCCTTGCTCTGTCAAGGCCTCCTGATTATTTTCCTCACTTAGCACTCCCTTGTCTCAGCTCAGTCTTTACTTTGTGGCCTTTATGTCTACCCACCACTGCAAAGCAGGGCCCAGGGGAACAGGGACTTTGTCTTTCATTCTGGAGGCTCTAATGGGGCCTGGAACACAGATGGCTTAATGACAGTGGCCTTTTCCCTATCACCACAGTGCTATACGGAGCCTCTAGGGTCACGTGAAGGCTCTGGGTCCAATCCTGGGTCATGACCGGTCCTTTCCCAGGAGGCTCTGAGATGGAAGTAGGCAGGGCTAGAAAGCTCGAGCCTGATTCTGTCTTCCTCAGAAGTGAGGCTCTTTCTCTCAAATCTTTCTCCCCCCGTAAATACAGAATCTCCCCCATTCCACAGCTCCTTTCAGTATCTGCAGGGGAAAGGAAATGTACACCTAATAAGCACCTACCATGTGCCTGATGAGTTCACTTGCTCAACCCTGTGAGGCAGGATCAGAGCCCCCACTTTACAGATAAGGAGAGGCTGGTGTTCAAGGGCACACAGCGGAGAAAGATAAATCCAGGACTGGATCTCCGGGCTGTGCAACCCTGGGATCCTAGAGTTTGGAACTGGGTGGGTCCTGTGGAAGTTGAAGACAGCTTGCTCTGTAGAGCCAGAGACAGGCTTTGGCTTCCCAGAGGAAGAAGCTGCAGCACCCAGAGCTTCCCCTGAGGCCCAATCCAAAGGTAATAAGTTCCCTGACGTGAGGATAGCAGCAAGGCAGATAGCAAATGACCGCAAGGCCCACTGCAGTTTACAAGGTATTGTTTCTGGTCTTGGTAGGCTCATTTGTTTCCTGATAACTCTGGGAGGCAGGAATCATTCTCAGGCCCATTTACCCCTGAAGAAAGGAAGATTTGGAGAAGTCAGAGGAAGGCTTTGGGACCCAGAGAGACGTGCAGCTAGGGTAGCCGTCCCCATAGTTCCTATGTGTCAGCCGCTTAGTGTGCGGTAGCCAACACTGGGCCGAGGGCCTTATGTACGTCGTTTCACTTAAGGATTACACCCGCCCAAGGAAATTAAGTGCCATTATCATCACCACTCTCCAGATGAGGAAAGAGGCTCAGAGAGGTTAAGTAATTGACCCAAAATCACACAGCTAGTCAGTGACAGCACGACACCCCCGTGTCTGACTATGAGCCCCAATGAGAAGTCTCCAGCCCTTATGCTGCTGCTTCATAGACGAGGCAAACATGAACCTCTGTCTCCTCAGGAGCCCCAGTCCTCTTTCCAGGGCCACTTGTGGGCCTTGAGCAGAAGGGAAAGTCTCCCCTGGAAATTCTCTGATCATTTTGGGGACAAAAAATGTGGAGTGCTCTCAGGTTGAGGGGTATGGTCGCCAGTTCTCACAGGTGCAAAGAGTCACTCTTCAAAGGGGTGGTGTTAGTGGTGGTGGTGTCTTTGGGTGGAGAACCTTGAACATGCTTCTGCTGTCTGACCTGCCACCTGCTTCTGTAAATCAGTCCTAAGGAGACATTTCAGAATTTGGGAAAAGCTGCTGGCACACAGCTATTCCTTGCAGCTTTGTTTAGAATAGCAGAAAATGGAAACAATCTTAAGACTGTAAACCAGGGAGCAGCCTCTGAGCAGAGAAGGGACCCAGAGCAAAAGGGAGGTGCTCACCAAGTCTTAAGTGTACCGCCGAGACACAGCATGTGTTCTAAAGTGTGGGGAAACGAAGGACAAAAGGAATTCACCAGAATGCGGAGAGTGCCTGTGGTGAGACAGGGCTGCATGGTTTGGCTATTTTGTTGTAGTTTTCAAATTTATTTAACGAGTATTAATTTTATAGTGTGTGGGGGAAGAAAGAGGGAGAGAGAGAGAGAGAGAGAGAGAGAGAGAGAGAGAGAAGGAGAGAGAACCCAACCTTCATTTTATGAAACTAAAACTGCTTCTGGATGCAGACGAGAACCAAGTGTACCACTCTGGTGACGGTGCAGGTTTCCTCCCTGTCAGATCCTGCCAGGCAGAGATGTTTACTTCCCTAATGCTGCCCTTCTCTGAGGAACACTGTACATCTTGGTGAAATGTACGAGGCTTGCCAGAACCTCTTTCCATAGCTCTTGCTGTCTTACCTCAGGTTTGGCGGGGGGTATCTTGGCAGTTCTCTCCACACTCGTCCTCTCCACTGAGCACAATCCTTTTGAATAGAAGTCCGTTTCTCCTGCAGGGTCTCCTGTGCAGACGGGGGAAGGTGGGCTGTGGGCGTGGCATTGTAGCTGGCTGAGGTCCACATTCATGTGAAGGCAATGCAGTTTATCTGATGGCTTGAGCAGGGAGCTTAATGATAATCTGGGCAGCCCAGACCTGGGGGCCCCTTTCGAGTCAGGCTGGGCTTACAACATCCTACGACCAGGAGAACCCAGAAATGCCAGAGACCAAGGCAGGAACCCAGAGCAGGCCAGGGCAGCCCCCAGCCTTGCTCCTGCCTCCCCAGACCCTGCTCCTGGGCCTCTTGTGCTCCCAGATGTAGAGCCTCTTCAGCAGGGGTGGCTGCTTCAAGGGCCAGCAGGAAGTCCTCAGGGAGAACCCAGTGCATTAAGAGGGCACCTCAGAGGGGCTTCCGTACCCCCAGCCCCAGATGCAGACCGTACTTCTGAGAAGTCGGAGCACCCTTCAGCATAGAAGCATCCTGCCCCACTGTGGGGGCTAATCTTGGGGGTTCCTGGAGAGGGAAGCCTGGGGATGGGTCTCTGGGATGGAGCAGGTAGAAGTAAGAAGTAAAGAGGGGCAGAGGATGCCCTATGTCCTACCCCCGTTTTAAGGAGGGGGAACCAAGTCTCGGTACAAGAGACTTACCCACGGCCATCCAGTCTGCAGCAGAGCCAGACATTAGGCTTCCCATGGTGGGGGTCAGGACCCCCAGAAAGGTCCCTCACCACTGACAGCTTCGTGTGAACTGTTCTTCCAGAGGACTCCTTTGGTCCCAGATGGGCCCATTATAGAGAAGGAACAATCAGTCTGCTCTGAGGTAGTATGTGCTCTAGAAAAGGGCATAGGCTTTGGAGTTTGATGATTTATATTGTGTGATAGTGGGCAAGTCACTTAACCTCTCTGAGCCTTTCTTGTGCTGTAACTGTGCACCAGTACCAACCTCATAGGGTTAGTTAGAGCACTTACTGCATGCCAGGTGCCACACCTTGCCTTTATTCTTTTTTTTTTTTTTACTTTAATTTTTATTTTTTTAATTTATTGGGGTGACAATTGTTAGTAAAATTACATAGATTTCAGGTGTGCAATTCTGTATCACATCATCCATAAATCACACTGTGTGTTCACCACCCAGAGTCAGCTCCTCTTCCATCACCATATTCTTCATTGATGCCTCTCAGCAGCCCCATGGGGAAAGAGCTGCGAGCATCTTCATTTTTTTTTAGAGGTGTAATCTGAAGATCAGAGGAGAAAGGACTTGCCCAGGGTCACACAGAGAGCAACAACCAGGATTCCAACTCAAGTCTGTCCCATGGTTGTTGAAGTCTGTGCTCTTATTCACAACACCATACTGGGTCCCTTGTGCCAGATTGTGCCTCCACAATCAGGTTTGGTGAGTGGGTGCCTTTTCTTCCCTGCTCCAGCATCATGTTCCAGCTTTGGTAACCTCCAGACCCAATTTGTGGAATGGGGGTGGGGGCTGGCTCCCTGCTGGCTACCTGGCTGGATTTCTGTTGCGCCAGCGCCCCCTGCTGGACGGGACTATTTCTGCTTTGTCCCTGCCCCCAGCACCAGCTTGGCCCTCCAAGCCAAGCCCTCTCGCTGCCATCCCTTGGGGTCTGCAGGGCAGCAGCCACGTTGGCACCGCCAGGCATTCCCCCTGCACCCTCAAATCCAAGGATTCTCAGGGCAGGGTTGGCCTTCTCCTCGGCTTGGCTTCTCCAGGCTGGGCCCAGCAATTGTCCTTCCGTGGACCACAGGATTCCCGCTCTCTCCCGACCTGATGTCACTGCCACTGCTTGGTCTCAGGCCTGTTGTCCAGGTCTCTTCTGAACTAAGGGACCAGAGGGTCCAGCACTAGCTGAAGTGCCCCCAATAAAGTGGACAGAAGGAGAACTGAGTAGACAGCCCTGGTGGGGGTGACAGTTTTCTGTTAGCCTCCCTCCTTCCGCCACCGGGGCACAGGAAGCTGCCCTGGGCTCTAGGGGGCAGGTGGAAGAGTGAAGAGATGCTGATGTGGGTGCTCATGTGGCCCCAAAGGCTCCAGAAGCTTCCTAGCTGACCCGCCTCCTTTCCTTACTCACCTTCCCTTCGGGCCTGCACCTAGAGGCCCAGAGCCCACGAAGGGGTGATGGGGAATAGAAAGAGGGGTAGAACGGCCCCTAAGCCTAGGGCCTCTCCCTGGCCTCCTCCACCACCTGTTCACTGAACCCCTCCAGCTCTTGGATAGGGCATCCTGAGTACTTTCTGTACCCTGCCAGTAACTCACCTTGTGACTATTCTCTCTCTGGGTCTCTTTTTCATTAACTGTAAAATGGAGGCAGTGGAACCTTCTTCTTGGATGGGAAGGGCCCAGCCAAGGGCTTAGCACAAAGTAGGTGTCAGTACCCATTTGTGCAATGCACAGAGGGTCATGAGGTTGGTGGCCTTGACTCTGAGCAGCAAGCAGTGGGGGGAGCCCCTGCTCACCTCCTGGCTGCCTCCCTTCTCTTCTCTGCAGGGGTGGTTTCCACCAAGTACCCCTCAGATGCTAACAAGCTCCCTGTAGCCCCATCTGCCTATGGGAGTGGCCATGCTTTTTCTTCTGGGCCAGGCTCAAGCCACGCAGGTGTCCTGAAGGCAGCTTGAAGTAGGGAACACTCAGGAAAGGCAGATCTGGTTCCAATCATGGTTCTGCCGTGTCCTCACCATGGAACTCTGGGCAAACTGTTTTCATGTCTGAGCCTCGGTTTCCTCTTCTGGAAAACAGGAGTAATGACACCTGCTGTATTAAAGTAGCTACAGAGAAGGTGCAGGTCACAGTAAGAGCCTCATGCCTGCACCTACTACTCAGTCCGAGTTGTGTCTCACTACCCTCCTCACCTCTGGGTCTCCAGCCCCTCTGAGCTGCAGTCTCTTGAAAGCATCCCCTCCCCAAGGTGCTCCCATCTCAGTGGCTACCCCACGCCCCTATTGCACAAACCAGAACCCTGGAGGGGGCTTCCTTGACTCCTTTCTTTCCCTCAACCTCTTCCTCAGCCTGTCTCCCTGCCCCGACCCTGCCCCAGGAGATTCTATCCTCACACACTCCTTTGCCCGCCAGCATTATGCTGGTCCATGCCACCATCACCTGGACTGGTTGGTACAGGACTGGCAGGTCCCACGCTCACTGGCTCCCTCCCAACTCTTTCCTCAGACTGAAGCCAGTGACATTTACCAGACACACATGCTGTTCCTTTGCTGAAAATCCTGCAGTGGCTGCCTGGTGCTTTTAGGATAAAGATCAGATAAATGCCTTAGCCGGGGCCCTGCATCATCTGGGCCTTGTGACCTTCCTGCCGGGTCTCAGGCCTCCTTGCCTCTGAGCTCCAGCCATGCTGGACTTACTCCGCGGACCTTTGCACATGCCATTCCCAGCCTGAATGCTCTTCCCTGCTCCACGTCATCACCTAATTGCTGCCTTTCTATCTTCCAGATTGCAGCCCAGCCACAGCATTTCCAGAGAGTCTGTCCTGGTCCCTGGGCTGGGTTAAATGCCTTTGTCACAAGCCCCCGCTAGCCTGAAGTTTCTTCTTTGGGCTGTTTTATTGGTTTATCATTGAATGAATACGCCTCTGGGTGATCCCAAGGAGGATCTTCTGCCCCAACAGACGGCAAGCTCCCTGAGGGCAGGGCCCTGTCTGTGTCTGCTTGCCACAGCATCCCTAGTCCCTAGGATAGAATCCAGAATGAAGTAGATGCTGGATAAATATGATCAGGGATCCTTGAACCCTCTGTGGCTCCCAGTCTGTGTCCTGAGTTTTGCACATGATGATGCTCAGGCTGATTGTTGGTTAATGAGCTCACAGTTTGGTGGAAAGAAACTTAGTCTGAGATTCGGGAGTCTCAAGTTCTAATCAAAGTTCTGCTGTGTGACCCTGGGCAAATCGTTGCCCTCTCTGAGTCTGTTTCCCCACCATAATGTCAAGGGACTATGTTGTGACAGGTCAGAGCAGTCCCTTCCACAGGACTGGTCCAGGAAAACTTCTTGGAGGACATAGGGCCTGCACAAGGTCTGAGGGAAGGGCAGGATTGAATGAGGTGGAGTGGAGTGGAGTGGGAAAGGCATTCCAGGTGGGAAGAGCAGCATGAGCACAGATGGGAGTAAGCAGAGCCTGTGCATCTCATGTGTGGCGAGACAGAGGCGGGAGGATAGGGCCAGGAGAGACAGGAGCAGAAAGAGAAGGAAGAGTGGGGAGCAGATCCATTCCCCTTCCCGAAGTCGTCTGGGGCCCCCAACTAAGTAGGATTGTAGATTCCTTTCCTGAGAACACTAAGCCAGCTTGAAGGCGCCTTAATTGCAGGGCCCCTTAATTCTCCACCTCGCCCAGTGCCTCCTGCCTCTGGCGTGCTGGGTGAATTTCCTGCTCCCTGGAGCTTTCCTGTTAACAGTTTTGCCTTCCTGTAACCAACAGCTCCCTCATCAGATAGCAGCAAGGACGAGTCCTCTGGGGGGAAGGAGAGGTTCCTGCTTGCCGCCCTCCATTGCCGGGAAGATGGCATCATTGCCCAGGAATGCCAAGCCCAGACCCCCTCTCGGTTTCCTGCAGTTCTATCTAGTCTGGGATCTTGTGTCTGGTTCTGCCATCTCCTGTCCTGTACCGCCCCTGTGGTGCCTGGCCCTACACACTGTCCGCGAGAGCTGGCTCCTCAGATGGTTTGGGTCTAAAGCGCTGCCAGGCTTAGTGACTAGAGCTCTTTTGGGAAGCTAGAACCCTGGCTCCGGGGTGCTGGGATCTTGGCTGGGGGATGGGCTGAGAGGCTGGGGTGCATGTGTAGGATGCAGCAGGCTGAGTGTGCAGAGCTAAGGCTGAAATGGGCTGGAACTTGTTGCCAGAAAGAACCAGGATTCTTGAAGCTGTGAGGACTGGGGGACAGGGAGTGAGGGTGTCACCCTGAACACTCACCTTGCCCAGGAGGCCCAGTGTCCAAACAGAGGGGAGAGACTGGGGCAGGTGGGACCAGCCCAGTGTGAGGTGCTCTCCCCCTTCCTCCCTGTGCTTCAGCCACACTGGCCTCCTTTTGGTTTCCCCATAATTTCAAGTTCATTCCCGCCTCAGGGTCTTTGCATTTGCTGTTCCTTCTACCTGGAGCCTTTTTTACCCTGCTCTTGATGCTGTGAGAGGGTATTAGTCAATGTTTTGCATGTTGATTTGTTTTTTTGACATTCAATAATATTTTAGATTAATTTCAGGTGTACAGCATAGTGGTTAGACATTTGTATATTTTATGAAGTGATCCCTCTGACTAGTTAGTACCCACCTGGCACCATACAATAGTTATTAACATATTATTGATTATATTCCCTATGCTTTAATTTACATCCTCACTATTTTATAACTGCCAAATCTTTGAAAGATTTTAAGAAAGTCCGAAGCATGAGCTAAGGCAGGCTGTTTATACAGAAAAGCCATTGGAAGTGGGTTGGATGTGTCCAAAAGTTGGGTGAGGTGTGGTCTCAAGGAATCAGTAGGGCGGGGCAGACGAAAGGTGCTAGCCAGTTTGATGGAGACTCAGGTGCTGTGTGTGTCTGCCTGCATCTGCTTGCAGGGAGTGGGGAGGGCTCAACAAAGAGACAATGGCTTCCACCAGCTCCTCCGTCCGGGAGAAAGCTGCCCCTCCAGCCCTCAACTGAAAGCCAGACAATTCAGCTCCTCCCCATGTGTCCCTGGCACCTTTGGAGCTGCTGCCCCAGCGCTGGAGCTCAGAGCGAGTGAGTCCGTCAATGAGTAAGTCCTTATGCGGCCCCTTTAAGAGGAGTGTCTGAGAGTGCAGCCACCCTCCTCACTCAGCCACAATCTCTGATGGTTTTCACAGCCAGAACTTATGGGAACTTCTCTACCCAGCACTGAAACCCTGGGCTGGGACCCCTTGCTCCTCAGGGGGGTACCTCCACAGCTGAGATATCTTCCCATGTGGGTGTGGGACCAGCCCGTTCTGTGTCTCTGCCGCTCCGACCAGTCTCAAGGCGGCTTCTTTTGTATGTCCTTAGTTGTAGGACTTTGATTCAGCAAGATTTCAGGTGATTCTCAATAATGGTTGTTTTGCAGTTTAGTTGTAATTTTGATGTGGTCATGAGAGAAGGTAAGCACAGTGTTTACCTACTCTGCCATCTTCACCAGAACTCTTGCCTCACTCTGCTCTTTGCATAACTGGTTTCTTTACTTCTTTCAGATCTTGGTTTGCACATCATTTCCTCAGAGAGGCTTTCCCTGACCACCTCACCCCCAGTCAGTCTCCATTGTGTCACCCAGTTTTATTCTTTATAGCACGTGTAACTATCTGAAATGATTGCCCTCACTTCTTTATCTGTTTCTTATCTGTCCTCCCACTAGATTATAAATTCCATGACAGCAGGAACTGTGTATGTCTTGTTTTCAGTGTCTTTCCTGGTTCTAACCCATTGTCTGGCACATACGTATGCTCAATAAATATGTGTTCCATATTCCGGCCTTAAAAGTCAAGATAACTTGTCTTTTTTCAAATATGTAGGATGTTTCCTGTCTTTCTGCCTTTGCATATGCCTTTCCTTCTAGCTGGAATGCCCTTCCCTTAGCTTTTACCTGGGAAAATGACTTTAACACCCAGCTCAAATGGACAGGGGAGAAGTTCACCTAAGAGTTCTCCCATAAGTGCAGTTGTGTTATAAAGACAAACCTCTTGGCAATTCTGTGCATATTCCCGCTGTCAAGGAGTTTATTACCTATTGAATTAGGCTGCTCTGTTATTAGACAACTGTCATTAGAAAGCTCTTTCTTCTTTTGTGAGTGGTGGCATGCTTCCTGACTGCCAACTCTAGGAAATTGAAGCCTTCAAAGAGAGGGGAAAGTGGGAGAAGTGAGGGGTGAGGATAAGAGACCTGAAAACTGAGTGTACCCCAGTTGCTGCAGGTGATAACAGAGGAGGCTGGCCCTGCAGGTAATGAGCTCCCTGCCAGTAGAGGTATGCTTTGCCAAGTATCTCACTTCTCCTTCTAGTCCCCAGCTTCTCTCTAGGAAGTAGGAAAGCATGCCTTCTTCCTGTGTCCCACTGCTACTTGGTTTAGCAAACAACACTGCGGGGAAGTTTCTCTTTACGTCTAATTTCAGTGCATCTGTCTGCAGGTTTAGCTCATTTCTTCAGACTCTGTCCTCAAACAGAAGACAGATTGGTTTTACAGTTTTGAAAACAGATATGTGTGTATGTATTTGTAGTTTCAAGTGTATAAAACAACATAATGATTAGACATTTACATCCCTCACAAAGTGATAATCCCACCAAGTCTACTACCCCTCTGACATCATACATAGCTATGACAATACCATTGGCTATATTCCCTATGTTGTACTTTACATCCTGTGACTCTAATTAAATATATATGTATATGTATATATATTATATGTATATATAACATATATGTAATTATAGTTGACATTCAATATTATTTTATTAGTTTCAGGTGTACAGCATAGTGATTAGGCATTTATATAATCCATGAAGTGATCCCCGTGATAAATCCGGTACCCATCTGACACCCTATATAGTCTTTACATTATTGATTATATTCCCCATACTGTATTTCGCATCCCCATGACTATTTTGTGACCACCAATTTGTACTTCCTAATCCCTTCACCTTTCTTACCCATCCCCTAACCGCCTCCCGCCGAGCAACCATCAGTTTTTTCCTCCATATCTATGAGTCTATTTCTGTTTTATTTATTCTGTTCTTTAGATTGCACGTATAAGTGAGATCATATGGTATTTGTCTTTCTCAGTCTGACTTATTTCATTTAGCATAATATCTTCTAGGTCCATCCACGTTGTTGCAAATACAATTATAGTTGACGTTCAATATTATTTTATTAGTTTCAGGTGTACAGCACAGTGGTTAGGCATTTATATAATCTATGAAGTGATCCCTGTGATAAATCCAGTACCCATCTGACACCCTACATAGTCTTTACATTATTTCATTCTTTTTATGGCAATGTAATACTCCATAGTATAAATGTACCAGTTTCTTTATTCAATCATCTATTGATGAACACTTAGTTTTCCATATCTTGGATATTGTGAATAGCGCTGCAGTAAACATAGGGGTGCATATATTTTTTCGAATTAGTGTTTCAGATTTCTTTGGATACATACCCAGGAGTGGAAATGCTGGGTCATAGCTAGTTCCATTTTTAATTTTTTGAGGAACCTCCATACTGTTTTCCATAGTGGCTGCACCAATTTGCAATCTCACCAACAGTGCATGAAGGTTCCCTTTTCTGCACATCCTTGCCAGCACTTGTTGTTTGTTGATTTATTAATGATAGCCATTCTGGCAGGAGTGAGGTGGTATCTCATTGTGGTTTCCATTAGCATCTCTCTGATGATTAGTGATGTTGAGCATTTTTTCATATGTCTATTGGCCATCTGTATGTCCTCTTTGGAGAAATGTCTATTCATGTCCTCTGCTCACTTTTTAATTGGATTATGTGTTTTTTTGGTGTTGAGTTGTATGAGTTTTTATAAATTTTGGATATTAACCCCTTATCAGATATATCATTGGCAAATATCTTCTCCCATTCAGTAGGATGTCCTTTTATTTTGTTGATGATTTCCTTTGCTGTGAAAAACCTATTCAGATTGATGTACTTCCATTTGTTTATTTTTTCTTTTGTTTTCCTTGTCCGAGGAGATATTTCAGTAAAAATATTGCTAAAGGTAATGACTGGGAGTTCACTTCCTATATTTTCTTATAGGAGTTTTATGGTTTTGGGTCTTACATTTAAGTCTTTAATCCATTTTGAATTTATTCTTGTATATAGCATAAGAAGGTTGTCCAGTTTCATTTTTTTGCATGTATCTGTCCAGTTTTCTCATCACCTTTTATTCAATACACTGTCTTTTCACCAGTATAAAATTTTGGTTCCTTTGTCGTAGGTTAAATGACCATATAGGCATGGATTTATTTCTAGGCTCTTTATTCTGTTTTATTGATCTATGTGTCTATTTTTATGCCAATACCATGCTGTTTTGATTACTATAGCCTTGTAGTATAATTTGATATCGGGTAGTGTGATAACTCCAACTTTGTTCTTTCTCAAGATTACAGTGGCTATTTGGGGTCTTTTGAAGTTCCATATAAATTTTGAGATTATATGTTCT
Organism: Rhinolophus ferrumequinum; assembly: GCF_004115265.2. NCBI lineage: Eukaryota > Metazoa > Chordata > Mammalia > Chiroptera > Rhinolophidae > Rhinolophus > Rhinolophus ferrumequinum. The sequence goes on from NC_046292.1 coordinate 29,068,089, forward strand.
AGTTCTGTAAAAAATGCTATTGGTATTTTGATAGGGATTGCATTGAATCTATATATTACTTTGGGTAATATCGACATTTTAACTCTATTAATTCTTACTATCCATGAGCATGATATATGTTTCCATTTATTTGTACCTTCTTTAATTTCTCTCTTCAATGTCTTATAATTTTCTGAGTATAGGTCTTTTACTTCCTTGGTTACATTTATTCCTAAGTATTTTTTAAAAATGTAATTGTAAATAGGATTGTTTTCTTAATTTCTCTTTCTGATAGTTCATTATTGGTGTATAAAAATGCAACTGATTTCTGAATATTAATTTTGTATCCTGCTACTTTACTAAATTCATTTATCAGTTCTAATAATTTTTTTGGGTGGAATGTTTGGGGTTGTCTATATGCAATATCATGTCATCTGCAAATAATGACAATTTTACTTCTTCCTTTTCCATTTGGATGCCTTTTATTTCTTTTTCTTGTCTGGTTGTTGTGGCTAGAACTTCCAGTACTATGTTGAATAAAAGTGGTGAAAGTGGAAACATTTGTCCTGTTCCTGATCTTAAGGAGAAAAGTCTTAGCTTTTCCCCACTAAGTATGATTTTAGCTGTGGGTTTGTCATATATGGCCTTTATTATGTTGAGATATATTTTCTCTATTCCCACTTTGCTGAGACTTTTTATCATACATGGATGCTGGATTTTGTCAAATGCTTTTTCTGCATTTATTGATATGACCATATGATTTTTATTTTTCATTTTGTTTATGTGGTGTATCATGCTAATTAATTTATGAATATTGAACTAACCTTGCATACCAGGAATGAATTGCACTTGATTGTGGTGTATGATCTTTTAAATGTATTGCTGAATTTGGTTTTCTAATATTTTGTTGAGGATATTTGCATCTATGTTCATTAGGGATATCAACATATATTTTTCTTTTTTTGTAATGTCTTTGTCTGGTTTTGGAATCAGGGTAATGGTGGCCTCGTAAAATGAGCTTGGGAGACTTCACTCCTCATGTATTTTTTTGAATAGTTCGAGGAGTATAGGTGTTAATTCTTTTTTGAATATTTGGTAAAATTCACTTGTGAAACTGTCTGGTCAAGAACTTTTGTTTGTTGGGAGCATGTTGATTACTCATTCAATTTTGTTGGTAATAATCAGTCTGTTCAGATGTTCTGTTTCTTCTTGATTTGGGCTTGGAAGATTATATGCTTCTAGGAATTTATCCATTTCTTCCACATTGTCCAATTTTTTGGTATATATTTCCTCATAGTATTTTCTTGAAATTTTTTGTATTTCTGTGGTGTCAGTTGTCACTTCTCTTTCATTTATTTCGGTTCTGTCTCTTTTTCTTGATGAGTCTGGTTAAAGTTTTGTCAATTTTGTTTATCTTTAAAAAAACAACAACAACAAACAACCATCTCTGGGTTTCATCGATCTTTTGTATTGTTTGTTTTAGTCTCTATTTCATTTATTTCTGCTTTGATCTTTATTATTTCCTTCCTTGCACTCATTTTGGACTTTGTTTGCCATTGTTTTTTCCAGTTCCCTTAGGTGTAAAGATAGACTTGATTTGAGATTTTTTTTTGTTTCTTTAGGTAGGCCTGTATTGCTGTGAATTTCCCTCTTAGAGCTGCTTTTGCTGTGTCCCAAAGATTTTGGGTTGTTGTATTTTCATCTTCATTTTTCTCTTTTGATTTCTTCCTTGATCTCATTGTTGACCCATTCATTATTTAGTAGTATGTTATTTAGCCTCCATGTGTTTGTGTATTTTTCAGTTTTTTTCTTGTAATTGATTTCTAGTTTCTTACCACTGTGGTCAGAGAAGACACTTGATATGATTTCAGTCTTCTTAAATTTATTGAAACTTGTTTCGTGGCCTAACATGTAGTTCATCTTGGAAAATGTTCCATGTGCACTTGAAAAGAATGTATATTCTGCTGCTTTGGGGTGAAATGCTCTGAAAACATCAATTAAATCCATCTGGTTTAGTGTGTCATTTAAGGCTGCTGTTTTCATGTTGATTTTCTATCTGTAAGATCTGTCCATTGGTGTCAGTGGGGTGTTAAAGTCCCTTTGCTATGATTGTGTTACTGTTGATCTCTGCCTTTATGTACATCAATATTTGCTTTCTATATTTAGGTGCTCCTATGTTGGGTGCATAAATGTTCACTGGGGTGATGGCCTCTTGTTGAATTGATCCCTTTATTATTGTCTTTTATGATAGTCTTCATTTTAAAGTCCATTTTGTCTAAGTATTGTTACCCCAGCTTTTTTCTCATTTCCATTTGTGTGAAATATCTTTTCCATCCCTTTACTTTCAGCTTATGTGTGTCTTTCTATCTGAGGTGGGTCTCTTGTAGACAACATATGTATGGGTCTTGTTTTCTTATTCATTCAGCTACCTACGTCTTTTGATCGGAGTAATTTACATATAAAGTGATTATTGATAGGTACATAGTTATTGCCATTTTATTATTTGTACTTTTGATCTTCATTGTTTTCTCCTTTCTTTGCTTAAAGAAGTTCTTTAAAGAAGTTCCATTGCTTGCCTCGGGGCAGTGTCTGGCCTGTGACCACTTCACAAAATGCCCTTAGAACACTGCTGCCAGCCACCACTTGCCTCAGGCTTGCAAATTCCCGAGAGCTGCCCAAGAGTGGCTGCAGCACCGGTTTTGGCTCACTGTCCACCACCAAAATCTCCCCTGGCAGTCATGGTCTGTCTGCCACTGTAAAAGGCCTCCCTGGCTGGTGGGGTGGGGCTGGCTACCCAGGCACCAAGTGTGCCCCTAACAGTGGAGCTCTGGAGGGGGCGGGGGGTGCTTCCAGGGTGCTAAGTGGTACGGTCGGTGGTTTCTACAAAGTCAGTGTGGTCTCAGCTTCCTCACTAGTGCTGGGCCCATGACTACCCCACAAAATCACCCTGTGAACATGGCCAGCCACTTCCCATCTCTGGCCCACAGCTTCTTGAAAGCTGCCCAAGAGATGCTGCAGCACAGATCTTGGGTTACCACCCACCAGGAAACATTTCCCAGGCCGCTGAGGGCCTGCAGCTGTGTCAAAAAGGCTTCAGCAGCCTGTGGGGAAGGACTAGCAGCCCAGCAGTCGAGTGCCCTGGGTGATGTAACACCAACTGTGCGGGGGTTGGTGGGGGACCCAGGGCATCATCAGGGCAGTGTTCACTCATGGATTCCACCAGACCAATGTAGTCCCAGACCTGGCCTTTTGGGGGTGGGCTTAACACTGAAAAGATGGTGCCCTCCTGTAGGCCACACGTCAGGCTCCACACAGCGACAACAATGGCTCCTGTCCCTATAGCTCCTGCCCCAGAGCTACACAACTCAGTCTTTCCCCTCATATCTGTGGGTCTCCCGAGCTGTTGCCCCTCCACCAGAGACCAGGTAAGTGTTTGCAAGCGAGTGAGTCTGTGTACAGACTCTACTGCCTCACTGGGATGGGCAGACAGAGTCCTCGCTGATTTTCACTGTCAGATGCTGTGGGAACTCCTTTTCCTGGCACAGGAACCCTGGGCTGGGGAGCCCGGTGTGGAGCTGGGACCCCAGGGAGGGCCTTTGCCACCAAGGTCTCCCTCCCTGCATTCAGCCACCACCATCCATGGACTTGGGGTCAGCCTGCTTTGCATCTTCTCCCCTCCTACCAGTCTCAGTGTGGCTTCTTCTTTATAGCCTTAATTATAGGGGTTCTGTTTAGCTAGTCTTCAGATGATTCTTGAGGTTGATTGTTCTATAATTTATCTGTAATTTTGGTGTGATCCTGGGATGCAGTCGGCATAATGTTTATCTTATTCGCCATCTTGGACCTCTCTCTGACCCAGCCATTCACTCATTTCTTAAGCACCCACTGTGGGCTGGGACTGGGGTTGGGTCCTGAGGTTATAGAAAGGAAGGCATAACTCCAGCTCTGGAGTAAGACCCCAAGTAGTTGGAGGGTGAGGCTGGGCAGATAACTCCCAGACAGTCGTAGTGCAGTTGGCGAGTGCTGGGACTGGCATGCGGGTGACAGTGAGGGCTCACAGAGGACACTGGGCAGCAGTCACTGAGTTGCTCCCAGAAGGATGAGAGGATATTGAACACACGAGAGTGAGGGAAGAGAGAAAGGGAAAGTGTATCTCAGGCAGAGCCAGACAGAGAGAGGAGGATGGCGTATTTCCTGCACTAAAAGCTAGTTCAGTTTGTCTGAGTGTACATGATCCAGGGGATATAATAATAACATAGTAATAGTGATAGTTAATATTTACTGAGTGTACACTATACATTTTATGTATCTTATTTAATCCCCCAGCAGTCTTAATTTTACAGGCAGTGAAACTGAGGCTCCGAGAGGGGAAAGGCGCAGGGTCACAAGCCTGTCAGGGACCCCATCTGCGCAAGCTCCTGTGTGGGCCAGACCTTCCTTTGTGGCTGGGAGTCTGATCCCAGGCTTTGCTGGCATTGTCATTGCACACTAGTGTACACAGGGGCCTCGTTTTGATAGGCTACTTAGCGGCAGCATCTGAGGGACCCTAAGTGTCTATCCTGGGAGAGACGTCATGATTACGGGCATGACCTCCCTGCATAAAAGGACAGGGCAGAGCTGGGGCCAGAACCCAGCCTCCTGGCTGCCTACCACGCTAGCTCTCTGCCAGGCCCAGGGCTGGGCCCCTCACATACTCTCTCATGGAAGGAAGCCTCACTACAGCCTTGCACGAGATAGTGGTACCCTATTTATATAGACTCAGAAACTCTGACTCAGGCAGAGGTCACTCAGCTAGACCCTGACATACTAAGAGAGTGGGATCGAATTGAGGTCTCTCTGGTTCCAAACCCCGGCACTTACATATGCACAGCCCTTGTGAGTTTACAAAGCCCTCCTTAATCCCTTAGCTTATTCATTCTTTCATTCAACAAATATTTGTTGGGCCCGTAGTACATTTCATGCACTTTTCTAGGTATTGGGGAAATAGCACTGAGTAAGTTGGTGAAGTCTTTGACCTGACAGAGATTACGGCCTACTGAAGGAACAGATGTTACTGGTATAATTCCCAAATAAATACCTCTTTATACATTGAGCTAAGTTCTATCCATGAAAGAAAGCATAGCATGGCTACAAAACACCTCAGTAAAACTGGAAGAATGGATATTGTCCCCATTTTCCAGATGATGAAACTGAGATCTACCTAGAGAAATTCAGTGATTTGCTCAAGGTCACATACTTGGGTCAAGTCAAGTGGTAGATCTGGGAACTGCAGCCTGGGATATCTGCTTTAGTGCTGGTTCCACTAGTCTATAAAACCCATAAGAGAAAGCAACTCACCAGACTTCTCCTGCTTCCTACCTATGCGTGCGCGCGCGCGCGCGCGCGCGCACACACACACACACACACACAGAAAGAATGACCTAAGGCAGCGAGGACTATTGCGGCGGAACAGGGAGGCTGGAGGTGATGGCTCTAAAGCAGCTCCTGAGCCTGTCATTTCTACAGCAGGGGCTCATCTGTGTTTCCCTGCTTCCCGTCTGGTCTTCTTGCTTCTGTACAGAGTCTATGAACTCCCCGATGCCTGTTCAGTAAGTGTATTTTCTGTGCATGTCAACCAGGGTTTCTTTCTTTTGCAAACAAGAACCCTGATTAGTACAGATATCGGTGCCATAATAAGGGTACAGGCAGAGACCTTGAGGGAATCATAGGACTCTGGGACTGGTTACTGCCCTAGTTAGGGCTGAAGGCAGGGAAATAACAGCTAGTGTTAAAGGGTGGGACCCAGAAGCTCACGGTACCCACACTGAAACTCCACTGAAGGATATATCCACGAGGGATATTAAAATATCCCTTGTGGTCATCTAAAATGAAGTACCCACTGAAGGCAAGATGTTACAGGCCTGGACCACTGGTGCCAGAGAGCAGAAGAAAGGAGGAATTCAAGGACTGTGGGAGGGGACGTCTGTTTTTAATGGCAATGGAGAGCTTAAAGAAAGAAAATTATGAACCAAAATCCCTAGAGTCTTCACTCCAAGGCATGGAACAAAACTCAGGAATTTCCTATGACTGGGGAAAAGAATCTTATGTCTTATTAAGGCAGGGCTGAAACGACCAAAAATGAGATGCCTGTTCTTTTTTGGTGGATTGCTAAATTATAATATTCGTTGAATTCTCAGTCTTTGTAGGATTCTTACATAGAATTTAAGGAATTAACATAGAAAGCATGATAATTGAGATTCAAAATGGAGGTATACATGAGGATGACAGACTCAGTGACTTCCAAACTCTACAGAGTCTACTGTGTGTGCCAAACTGGTCCTGCTCCCGTTAGAAGAGACTGTCCTGCCTTGTTAAAGACTCCTTGCCCAAGGGTGTTATCTTGCAAAGGGAAACCAGCAATCTCATTGTCCCTCCAGGCTTATGACTAGATCAGATTCCAGCCTGTTCCTAGGGACCAATTATAAAGACAAACCTTGGAGGAGAAAGTTTACTCACTGACAGACTTATAAGACTTTGCTAATTTATCTTGGCAAAATTCTAGGGAATACATGTGGAGATGAATTCTCAGAAGGAATATCATTTTAAATCTGGGTGAATTTCCTGATGTTGATGAGCCTGTCTGAGTTCTGGATTCAATGCTCTGGTTTGAGGACCTGAAAGAAATTCCTTGATGTAAGAAACTCAGAAGAAAGACGTGTTCTCCAAACTCTGACCCTTAAGAGAGCCCAGAAGAGACACCCTTTACCAAGACCTTGGAAAAAAATTATCACTGATGAGGGAAGTGCCAACCTCTTTGAGAAACCCCTCCAATGGCTGTCCTCTGTGGGCAAGGCATGCTGGTGGAAGTTGCCATATTTGAAAGGGATGATGATTTCAACAGAAATGGAAGGATCCTGGTGTGACAGGGACCATGTGGTAGCAATTCAAGGTCACAGGTTGTGTGGGTGTGGTGACCATTGAAGAGAGCAGAGCCCCGTGGTAATCGGAATGGTCCAAACTACAAGATTTTATTTTTTTTTTGATATAGTTAATGATCATGAGTTTATGGCCAAAAAGAGATGGGGAGCCCACTGAAGTCCTATATTGATTCAGATAATAAAAAAGACGTGCATCTCATGAACAGAAAATAACTTTTAGAATCTCACCCCGTCAATACGCAAAATCAGAGTCTGTTGAATCAAAGAGGCCCCCTCAAGGAAACACTCGGCAATAATAATAAATTAAACAATAATTTAATTTCCTAAAAGTTTTCTTGTCCTTCACCAAAGGGATCTGTGGCCATATTTCAGGGTAAAGAGAGGACTGACAAAAATCCTAGACCTTTGGAGAATTATTAGACATTAGCCCTGAGCTAATGCTAATTCCTCAAGACTCAGATTATCCCTGAGATTTACCAATTAGAATGGGGGCTTCTAGGGATGAGATCAGAAATGGAAGGTTGCTCTGAGTCTGCTCCATAGCAGAGAGCAGTCCTACCTGTGGTTACTCACCCAGGTTCTAAGTGTATTGTTAGAATATATACCTGCAGGGTTGCAGATTTACTGCACTGTCTCTATGACCCATGCAGCCTGGGCAGACCACGTTTAAACCACTGTAGGTTCCCAAACCACATCAAAATAGAAAGCCAGAGAAATAATGCTTCTTCAGTGGAGTCACAAAGATTAAAGTTACTGTCAAAGAAAGATGCAGGGGTGGTGATTCCATTTAACTTTCTAGTTTGGCCAGTGCATAAGATGGATGAATCTGAAAAAATGAAAATGAATTATTATAATGAATCAGGTGGTGATTCCAACTACAATGTTCTACAATATTCCAAATTACTAGAACATATTAATGAATATCTGACACCCAGAGAATATTTTTCTCCTCTATCCTAATAATCAAAGAACATCAGAAGTAGTGTAGCTTTTCTCATGACAGGGACAGCGGTACACCTTCCATCTTGCCTCAGTGCTATGTCAACCCTCCAATTCTATGTGTAACTCTAACAAATCAGTTCATAGGGACCTTGATCATTTCATCCTTCCATAGGACATCACCCTAGTCTAGTACATTGGTGACATCATGCTGATAGAACCTAGAGATCATAAAATGGCAAGCATCTTGAAATAAAATTGTGTTTCGGGGGGTAGGGGTGGTGTGAGGTGAAATGGCCTGAGAAAGTACAGGGAACTCAGTTGAGCTTCTGGGAAAATAGGAGCCTGAGAAATTCAGAATATCCTCTTCAAAATGAAGAATAGGTGGTTAAAATTTGCATCCCTTATTATTAAGAAAAGGGAACATCACTTGGTAGCCTGCTGTGGATTTTAGAGGCAAACATATACCGCATTTGTATATACTGCTTCAAGCCATTTCCTGAGTGATCAAAAAAGCTTCTGCCTTTAAATGGGATTGGAGCTGGTTAAGACTTCAAGCCAAGTTCTTATGAAACATTAGGTTCAATGGAGCCTGAAGTGTCTGTAGCAGATTGCAATGCTGTATGGAGTCTTTGGCAAGACCGAATAGGAGAATCACAGAGACCCTTCATTTTTGGAGCAAAGCCATTCTTTTTCTAGCAAATAACTATTCACCTTTTGAGAAACAGTTCTTGGCTTGCCCCTTGGCACTTTCCGAGGCTAAACACCTGACTATAGACTGTGAGATAATTGTTTAGTCCAAGATACCTGCCATGTTATCTGGTCCATCTAGCCATTAAATCGAGCATGCCCAAAAATCCTCCTTCATCAAGTGGAAATGGTGGGAAGAGGTCTGGACCCAAGCAGGTCCTGAAAGCACAATTATGTTGCATAAGTAGGTGGCTCACACTTGCAGCATGCTATGTCTTTCTCAGCCCACACTATGCTCTCATAGGAATTGAGAAGAAACCATTTTGAGCTTGGTTAACAAATGGCTCTGCATGGTATTCTGGCACCAGCTGGAAGTGGGATGCTGTGATATTACAGCACCATTGGAGGTAACTCTGAAGGACAGAATAGGGAAATCCTCCCAGTGAGACCACTTTGGTATATTTTATTGTCTTGGTCTGGAAGAATAGAGGCTTCAGTTCTACAGTAATTCATGGTAAGTGACTAATGGGTTGACCAGGGGCACAGGGACTTGGAAGAGACAGGCTGGGGAAGAGGCATGTGATTGGACTCTCAGGATGGACTCAGCATCATAAGCATACTTATGTCCTATGAGAGCACTCACCAAAAGTTCCTGAAGACCTTGGAAGGGATGACCTTAATAAACAGGTGGACAAGATGACCTCCTGGTGGGTGCCAGTTAGTCTCTCTTCCTGGCCACCCCAGTGCCTGCTCAATGGGCTCACTGAGCGAGCTGCTATGGATGTCACCTGGTGGGAGATAAATGATATTGGATTCCTTCCTTCGTGGAAGGGAACAGGAATTTTCCCTCACTGGAATAGCCATTTATTCTAGATTTGGATTTGCTTTCCCTGCCTGCTATAATTCTGCCAGCAGCACCATCTGCAGACTCACTGAATACCTCCTGTCATGGTATCCCATACGACATTGCTATAGACCAAGGTATTCATTTTACAGATAGAGGAGTAAGCCAATGGCCTGCAGCTAATTGCATCCATTGGTTATACCAGGTACCCCATTGCGCAGAGGCAGGTGAACCTACAGAATTATGGAATGACCTAATGAGGATCTTAGTCCCAGAGCCAAATGGAATGAAAATCACTATGATGTCAGGGAACGATTGTATAGGATGCCACATACACTCTTTACCAGTTACCTACACATGGTACTATCTCTCCCAGAGCTAGAATGCATGTGTAGGGGACCAAGGAGCAGAAGCAGGGGGAACACTGTTCACAATTCCACCTAATGACCTTTTCCCCAAACTTAGGGTTTAGACACGTTAGTATCTAATAAAGGATGCTTCCACGAGAGGATGTAGGAATATTTACATTCAAGTAGAAGTTGAGAATGCCAGCTCGCCATTGACAACTCCTTACGTCCCTGGGCAAACAAGCAGAAAAGGGGGTTACAGTTTGACAGGGGTTATTATTTTATCACAAGGAAATCAGCTTTCTGATACTCAGAGGGAACAGGGAGTAATAGAGAATGGGGACTGTCTTCGGCTATGAGTTAACTGGAAACCACTAGAGCCCTAGAATGGGCAGGACCTCCAAAATCTCAGATCCTTAGGAATGACTGGGTGACCTCACTGGGTAAAGAACCTTGCCTGGGGAAGGAGGAAATTGATAAGCACCAACCGTTATCTCATGGCAAGTAACAGAAGGAGATGGTAGCTTTCGCCTCTGTATTTCCTTTTTTCCCTCCCTGTCATTATATGTTAATATATCTTAACCCAGTGCTTCTTAATCTCTAATGTGCATACAGATCATCTGGAGATCTTGTTAAAATGCAGATTCTGAGTTAGGAGGTCTGGGCTGAGACCTGACAGTCTGCATTTCTAAGCAGTCTTTCTGACCTCTTTATGTAAAGTAATCCTTCCCAAGTCCTTCTCTTTCTAATTATCCTGTGTTGTTTCTTTCATGGCAGTGATCACTATCTGAGATTATTCATTCATTTATTTATTCACTCATTTATTGCCTGTCTCTTACGCTACGTGTAAACTGCTTGAAGGAGACTTTGGATTTATTATTCATCTCTGCATTCCCGACATCTAGGACAATATATGGCACATAGTAGGCACTCTATAAATATTTGTGGAATAAATCAATATACATACAACTCATGTAATGACTTGCACTCCCGAGTAGAATTAGAAACACACACACACACACACATACGGGCACACATATGCATAGGCATGTATGAGATGAGATGAGATTAGATAGAAACATACACATCCAAGTGAGTATAGACAGTCACCTGCACAAACATACGAATATGTGATTCCCATGTACATATACAGCCAGATACACAAGAGCGTAACGTAATTGCACACTTGCTCCAGGAAACCCAGGCATCAGAGTCCCAGGTACCACTGGCCAGTCTCCCAATGACCAATCCCCTCTAGGTGGTCAGAGTTTCCCAAACCAAGGCAGAGAAAGAGCTCAGAGCTGGGACCCCTCCACCCTCCTCTCAGAAGCCCCCCGATGATCCCCTTTACCCACCCCAGGTCTGAGCCAGGGTGTGTCAGTCCGTGGCACTGGATGTAGAGTGTCCTCCCTCTCGGTTGCCTGGAAGGCAGTGTTGCTGGCTCTTTCTCCCCAGTGCTGGCCAGGTACAGTGTGGAAGCCCAGTGCATTCTGGGTACTCAGATGGGCAGCTTCTAGCCAGAGACAGGCAGGGCCTTGTCCCCTGATCACACAGAAAGGTTCCGAGGCCAGAATCTTAGCTGTTCTGAGTGTGACTGGTTCCTTCTAGGAGTCAGGGCCCTCTATCTGCTCCTGCGTGCCCCATCTTGGGCCCCACTCTATAGAAAGGGGTTGTGGCTGCTGCCCAGGCCCCAGTCTATTTTGTTTGCAATTATCTGGCCTGGAAGCCCAGAGCTGTAAGCAAGTTTTGGCAGACAGATCCATATCTCTGCCTGAAGATCCTGGCTCCTGATAATCCCCCAGGAGACCCTACAGCTTCACCTCTTCCTTGGAGCCCCCTCACCTGCTTGTCTTTGAGTCCCTGATCAGCCAGGGTTCAGGCCTGACAGGCCTCCTCTACCCACCTCTGAACCTGCCCATGTAGGGGCAGGAATGGAGAGTTGAGGTCTGCCTGCACCTATAGGGGCAGGGAGCTCACACCTCCCGAGAGGCCCCATTTCCTGACCTGTGGATCGTCCTGCTTCTAAATGACTCTGCTTTAGTGCTTCCCACTTCACCTGTTCCTATTGCTCCAGGACAGCCCTTTAGAATTCAGTGACAGGGCCTGTGTCTTCTCTCTTCTCCTCTTCTTTGTGACCATCTCCAGACTTTTCACTGCATCCAAAGACGACATGGCTTCAAGTTTTCTTTTCTCATCTATTTGATGGTTCATTCAACCAACATTGATCAAGTTCCCGCTATGTTCTCAGCGCTGCACTGAGCCCTGGGCCTTAATGACGAGCGTAACACATTGTGTGCTGCCTCGTGAGGCATACGTTCTCCTGAGAAAGACAGACCAAAGGGAATTGTGAAATTCGGTATGACAATATTCAAATATTCAAAGAAAGAAAGAAAAAAAATATGGCCCTGATATGTAGGAAAGAATGGGGTGAAAGCCCCTCCTGGTTCTGTGGCTCAGTGGCCTGTTTGAGGCGAGGACGTGTAAGCTGTGATCTGAAGGATGAGAGAGTCACTATGTGAAGAGCTGACCCTTGTGTGGCCCCAGGTTACTGCGCTCATCTTGTGGAACACTGAAAGACATCATTGGAGCCTCAGTTTCCTCATATATTTAATGTGCATAATTATATTTATTTAGAGGGCACTTGGAACCAATGAGATAGTCCAGTTCTATGCTTTAACCAGAATCACCGCCTCACTAGTTTGGGAACATTTGTCACCAGTCTCTTAATTTTCCAGTTAATTGCTCAAGTACCTACCGGTACAACTTAATGGGAGTACAACGTCTCCTGATTGAAGCCATTGCCTGCGCTTGTCCAAATGAACCCAGGAGGTTTCTGTTGTCCAACGGGGAGAATCCTGCTGCCAGTGCCAGGAAGAGGGAAACTAGTTCTCCTCAGGCCATCAGTGTTGTTGCTTCTGCTGCTACCACATGGGGGCGCTGAGGAAGACATGTTTGCACAGAGTCCGGACCCTTATTCTCCCTTGTGGGGGAGCCGGAGCTCCCGGTGCTCTCCACAAGTTGGCTCCAAAGTTATATAGCTTTCTTAGACTCACAGCCCCACATTTGGCCGTTGGCCCCAAAGAAAACCACCTGGCCAGGCCAAGAAGGGCTTGCAGCCTCAGACACATGGGAAACCAGAACCAGCCTCCTGCGGATATCCCAGACCTCTGTGCTGAGTCAGCTCATCCTTTCAGACCCTCCCTCCCCTCTTTCAGGGATAGTGGGGCAGGTATTTGGTGTCTTTTCTGCACAATGGGCTATCCCAGTGTCTAAGACAAACACTGAACGTGGAGGATTCTTGGTCCCCATGCAGATTTATCCACCAAAGCCTCAGAGATCAGCTTTGCAAGCCAAAAAGAGTAAGAGAGGCCTTTGGCAGGCCACAGCAATTCCTGTCACCCTTCCCCAGGACCACAGGGGCCACTTGGCTTTGTTTGGAGAGTGAAGGGGGACGTATTTCTCCCACCCTGGTCAAGTGCGACACTCACCTGAAAAAGGAAGGTCTGTTCCAAGGAGTGTCTCTGTTTGTACTGTGACAGAGAAGTAGCTGGCAGCTTTTCTCACCCCCCAGCCCTGACTTCAACTCCCCCTTTCCAAGTACTCTGGTGCAGATGCATTTTCCCATTCAGCCTCATAAACCACGCAGTGAAGAAGCAGCTGTTGCAAGGATTGACTGGAATGATGTATGATGTGGCCTAAGACAAGTGGCTGCTCAATGAACGGCAGGTGTTACTGTTGTCATTATTCTCTGAGTGCAGTTTGAGTTCTCCTTCAGCAGTGAAAACACATCTTAGGCCCCTCATTTAAAGATCGCTTGGGACCTGCCTTCTTGACTCAATGTAGTTCCTTCCCCGGAGTGAGAAAAGCGCAGCCTTTCACACTTCCCTGATCTGTGGTTAAGAGGCACGGCCCCCTGCCCCTTGCCCAGTGCTCACCTGGACCCCTCCAGATGGACCAGCCAGACCTTCCTCAGCATCAGAGAAAGGGGAGGGCAGCAGGGGTGGGTAGGAGCAGGCATTCCATCTGGCAAGCAGGTGGTCAGGCGGAGCCCCTGGGCCAGGCTAAGGAGAGGCCAGATTGCTGAGCCCAGCTGGAGAAGGGGGAGCAGGCAGTGGCTTGTTCTTGTCTACCTGGCACCGGGGTTCTCATACTTGTAGGCTCTAAGCTATGTCCACAGCGAACCCAGCCACAGGCCCTGCCTTTTAGAGGACAGCAAGCAGAGGCTAGGATCTTCTCTACAGCCATGCTGTCATCAGGGGGCAGTGCCATCCCAACTGGCATTGGCCCACTCATGAACAAATGGCCTCCTGATAAGCAGTCTAACATGGGCATGGACACCTTGCACATTCCCATCCAGACCCCAAATCTGAGCTCTTCAAATCGAGGTGGGTGACCTCAGTTGAGTAGGCAAGTGAGAAAACTCCTGGTTGTCTGGAAGATGTCATGAGAAGGAGTAGAGAGAAAAGCACCAATTTGCTGTAAGTTTCTGCAGGCGTCAGTGTCATCTCCTCCCAAATGACCATTTACCTTCCTTCTGGATCTGACATTTAATGGTAGAATAATAACAATAATAACAACAGCCAAACTTTTGAGTACTCCTCTAATAAAGTCCTCCTGATCCAGTGCTAATATCACCCCCAGTTTATAGACAAGGAAACTGAGCTTAAAATGGATAAGTAAATTGTCCAGTGTTACCCAGTGGGTTAGGGACAAAGCCTACATTCCAACCTGAGACTCTTGGAGTACTAAGTCCAATACACTTAACCCTGCCAGTAGGACATCTGGGTCTGCCTTTTGGATAGTGTCGAGATTATCTAGCCAATGCTAGTCCATTGCTGGTCTTTTGATGACGAGAAGTGATGTATTCCTCATTCTGACTTTGTGCTCTGTGGCCTTAAGAAAACTTTTCCTCTCTTTCTGCTGTAGTTTCTGAAGAAACTGGTCAAGCTTGCTGGGAACAACCAGCCAAAAGAACTCTGTGTGAAGTAAGTCAAGCAGGCTCTTGCCTAAGAAAGCGGGTGCTTGTGTGTGTGTGTGTGTGTGTGTGTGTGTGTGTGTGTGTGTGTCTGTGTGTGAAACCAGGGAGTAATTAGGGCGATATCTCATAGCAGGAAACATGCCTCCTTCTTAGGGGAAGATGGCGGGCCCGTCTGTCAACAAGGTCTCTGACTCCTTTCTCCTGGCCGGGCACTGTGGGGGGTAGAAGGATGTCAGGGGCTCAGAGAACCCTCCCAGGTCTGAATGCTCTGACATGAAGACGCCCCAGCTCTCCTTCCCTTGGCTCCACCTCCCCCATACCCTGGAGCTCAAATCATGTTAGGAGAGATAAGATTTATATACACAAAAGTGAAGGAACAATAAGATGATTTGTGCCAAGTGTGTGGTCTATCTACTCATTAATAAGTACTTCCTGAGTCTTCTTGGGACCAGGCACTGGGCGAGGCAAGGGGGAAACAGAGACCACAAAGATCCAGCCTCCCCTCTTAACACAGGACCAGTGGGAAGGACTAGCTTGTTAACCAATCAGGGCCACCATAGAGGAAAGAAGCTTAGAGGTCTCGGGAAAGCAAACTGTACTAAGGGCCAAGCACTGGGCTAAATTCTCCTCTTGGGTCTTTCTATTTAATTCCCCCAAAATTCGATGAGGTGGGGATTATTACTGCTCCCATTTTATGTGTGAGGGAAGCGAGGCTTAGCAAAGGTTTGTATCTTGCCCAAGACCCTGAAGCTTGTAAGAGGAAGGACATGAATCCAGGAAACGTGGCTTTATTTTAAGATTATAACTATCATTATTTTCCTTTCAGGAAACATGGCTCTAAAGGTCAAGTCCTGTTGTGCTGGACTCCAGGGTGTCGGGGGTGTGGGTGGCAGGTACCTGAGAGTGTAAACTGGAGCTGGATTGTGAAGAACCCCAGTGGCCTTGTGATTTCATCCTGGAGCCAGAGAGGGATGCTTGTCAACCCAGAGGAAGATGGGCTGTGTGGTCAGGGAACAGAAACATTGTTGAAGATGGTGAGCTTGCGCTGGTCATTGTTGCATGAGTAGCGTGAGAGAAAAAGAGAGGTGGAGGAAATGGTGGGAACAAAGGGAGGACAGGAAAGGCCCCCCCCCCCCCCCCCCCCCCCGTGGACGGGGGAAGGTATGTGTGGAGGATTAAGGACAGGGAGCTTCCGCTGGAAAGGTGAATCCTTGGAGTTTGTCCCTGGGGCAGTCAGCACTGGCTTTGTGGACAGAGCAATGGCCTCAGGCAGGTCGTGTTTTGGGAAGCCACGTGCCAGGGCAGTGTGGCTGTAGGATGAGCAAGCGACACAGGGTCCCCGGCCTGCACGGAATTCGCAGTCCAGGAGCCGAGACAGACATGAATCGAGCTACCGCGGACCCCCATCCGTGAGGGCAAACAACCTGGCAGCTGATGAAAACCCAAGGGCCTGGGGGGGAAATGTGGGAAACAGCGCTCGGCCTGATCTCTTGAGGATGAGTTGGCGAAGGAGAGAAGGAAAAGCAGTCCAGGCTGAGAAAACAGCAGGAGCAAAGCCTCAGAGACAGAAAGGAATACAGTTAATTGAAAGAAAAGCTAAAAGGGTGAATGGCTGGTGCTCAGAGAGCTAGTGGGAGGGCACAAGATGCCAAACATTTTAGGGTTTTACTAGAGAACAGCTGAAAGAGGATAATGAGTTTTAAGTAAGGAAATGACATTAAAAGACCTGTGTTCTAGAAATCTCCCTCTGGCTGCTGTGAGGAGAATGCCATGTGGGGTAAGTGTGACTTTGTGATACCAGTTAGGACGGCCCCCCCCCCCCGCCCCCCGAGGAGAGAGGTGGGGAGTCCTGGATTTAGGTCCTGGTAGCACAATCAGGAGGTCGGGATAGACTGTACAGGCGTTTGGAGGTGGCCTCGACAGGGCTTGATGACTGACTGGGTGTGGGGGTGGCCAGGGACTCCCAATCTTTGACTTGAACCACAGCGTGGATGATGGGGCTGTTTATAGAGATGAGGGCTTGGAGGGGTGTGGGTTTTGAGAGATAGAATCATGAGATGGTTCTAGACATGCTCGGTTTGAGTTGCCTTAGAGACACCCAGTGGAGGCAGTCGGATGCCCAGGCCTGGGGCTCAGGAGGCAGGTCTGGACTGGAGACGTGGAGCCAGGAATCACTTGCTAGAGATGGATATTCAATGCATGGGAGTGCCTAGGGAGAGAGCATGGGAAGAGAAGAGGGCCCAAGACAGAGCCTCAGTGCTTGGTTCGAGTTGGAACCCACAAAGGAGATGGAGAAGGTGCTGCAGAGCAGCGGGGCGTGGGGAACAAGGGTGTCAGAAAGCCCCCAGGAGGAAGTGGTCAGCGGGGGAACGGATGCAGAAAGACCAGGCAGGCTGAAGACGACAGAGTACCTGCTGGATTTAGGGAAATGGAGTCACCGATGACCCGAGTGGGAGTAGTCTGGGTGGAGGGTGGAGAGGGAGCAGAGGCAGCCCGTGGGTTGGGCAGGAGGAGTGAAGCTGAGGAGATGGGACCTGAACATAACAGGTCACCACCAAGAAATGGGGTTGAAGGGGAAGAAATGGGGTCGACTTGAAGGAGAAGAGGGTAGAAGAAGGTTTGCTCTGTCTGCTTGTTGGTTTTTAGGATGGGAGGACCTGGGAATGTTTACGGGCTGAAGTGAGGGGGGTTCTGGTTTTCTTTCACACAGTAGACCCTTGGGGCTAAGAACAACAACAACAGTCCAGAAGAGCTCTGGGAGAAAAGGAATTCGGCTTTTTAGCTGAGTAGCAAAAAGGCAAGCCAGCAATTGCCCTTTGGCTCTGCCAGGGCAGGTCAGAGAAGGGCCTCCCCAGGGCTGCAGAGGGGAAGTAAAAGGGGGAAGAAAGTGAGCTTAGCCTGGGAGGAGGAGGGAAAAGCTTTCTCGAAAGGTACATAGGTGCATTAAAAGGGGGAAATAAAAAATGAGAACAAATAACAAAGATTCTTATATGTAGCTACGGTGTTCTCTCTGTATACTTTGAGACTGTCATATTTAAAGTTTGGTGTTTGGACCTCTGTCTTGGCAATGGCAGCATGTAGGGGAAGAATTCTAGCTTATGAAACAGGACAGCTGGCTTCTGGTTTAGAATCTGCCATTAACTGGCTTTGGGGCCCTGGGCCTCAGTTTCCTGCATTTCAGTTGGGCTGGAGGTGTTTCTAATATTTTCATTGGAGGTTGTGGTTTGATAACCTTGCTACCTGCTGTTAGTTTGGTATTTAGTATATTTGCTGTGTGTGGCTGCATGAAGTGGTAAGAGCACTGATTATGATAGTAGCTAACATGTTGTTGTATCGAATGCCATCTCTGTGATCTGTGCCAAAAGCTTTGAATCCTGTGGAGGAATCATCATTCCCATTTTACAGACAAGAAAACTGAGGCTCACTTCTCCAAGGTCATACTGGCAGGAAGTGGCAGGGTTGGGATTCCCCCAGTGCCCTGGCTCCTCTGACTTGGGCAGACTCAAGACCACCTGTCCTTCAGAGGAAGGCGTGTCCACTGGCTGGGATCCCTTATTTGACCTCCTTTGGGCTAGGGACAAACTGGGTCTCACAGGCCAAATCCAGATTGGATGAACAGGCTGCATGGGGAGAGCACCCCAGCACTCAGAGTCAGTATTGGGGCAGAGGGGGAGCAGTGGGGATTGAGGTCAGAGAGAGGATCATGGAGATGTTAAATGCCAAGTAGAGGCCTAACCTGGGCCCTGTAGATGGGGGGGCCATGGAAGGTTTGGGAGGAAGGCTCAGCAGAACTGATGGCAGGATCAGACAGCTGGGGAGTCCAGCAAGGAAGAGGGCAAGTAATAAACCCAGAGTGAATTTGTTGATAAGTTTGGAAGAAGAAGGAACAGGACTGGCCTGAGGGAGGCACTGGCCTTTCCAGGTCCAAGGCTAGCTGCCCACCTCCTTGGAAAGGGGCAGGGAATCTGAGCAGGCCAGCTCCGACGTTGAGCCCATCAGAGAGATGCGTTGGGACATGTCTGAGGGAGTTTGTTGTCTGTTTACAAACCAATCTCTTGCCTTTGGCTGCAGCTGGGAGCTTGCGAAAGCCCTAACCTGCAGCTGGCTTGGTCTCACTGCCTCCGGGGTACGCTGGTGGGTCACCTAGCCTCCCCTCGTTCTGCCACAGGACCTCAGCTCCAGGGACCTGCCTGCCTCCCTGCCACCTGCCGTCCAGGGTCTGGGGCTACTCAGACCCACTCAGTGGAGGCTTGTCCTGGGCTCAGGCTCCCTGGCATCTCTGATGCCGCATCAGTGTGTCCACTGCCAGCACCCTCAACGACTCAGGGGTCAAAGCTGTGAATCACTGAGGCCCCACCCTCGCCCCACACGTACATGCTTTTCATTCCAAGTACTTTCACATCTACTACCTCATTTAACGCTCCGCCAACTTTGGGAGATCAGCAGCACAGGCCACGGAGCCAGAGGTGGGGGGTCCTCCTGCTGTGGCTCAGACCTGAGAGACCCTTAGGTACCAAGCTGGAAAAAGGCCGGAGACACAGAGAACCTGGGCTCCAATGACCTGTGCAAGTCCTTTCTCCCCTCTGGGGGCTGGGTCGGGTGAGGAAAGAGTGGATGAGGTGATCTTTACACTCTTTTCAGTTCTGAGCGCCTTTGGGAGACGAAACCGAGTTCTTGACGATAGCAAACATCCCTTGACCCTTCTGTGTGGCCAGCCTGTGCTGGGGACTGGGCCACCACGGCAGATCTGCCCTCACTGCCGGGGTGCCTGTTGTTTGACACAATGAGGCAGTACCCAGAAGGCCACCAGGGTTAGTAGAGAGGGTTCTACGGTCAGCCTGGGTGTCTGAAACCGTCACAGAGACTTCCAAGCCCCTCTCTTGGCCTCGTTCCTTTCCTCCCCAGTTCTCACCTATCTCGTCTCTTTCACCCCACCCCAGCCCCGCCTCACCCCCAGCCTGGGTGTTTTTCCCTCTGGCTCTGGCCCTTCCAGCTCTTGTTATTGCTCAGTGACACAACCCTTGCCCTCCCAGCCTTTCTTTCTTTGCTTTTCTCTGATTCCTCATCACCAAGGTTCGGGATCAACTCTGAGGGCTGAGGGACAGAGGGATGCCCCACCTGCTGAGGGTGTGGAGGGACCCATGACACGACACTATCTCTGAGGTAACCCCTAGGCGGAGAGCCATGGCTGTGTTGGGGGGGATACTGCAGGAGCCTCCTGCTTTCCCCGATGGTTCCCTCGTCCAAGGACCTTTGGTCCTCCCTTCAGTTCATGTCTGCTAGTGTCCTAAGTCCCAGACCCACCCACCCCTGCTCTTACCCCATCCCTCCAGACGAACCCGTGCTGAGGGCCCAGCAGGCAGAGCCCAGGATTACATTCTGCATGGGGAAAACCTGAGACAACAGGGTTCCCTGACTCAGACACCATCAGAGCAGGAACCATCTTCATCTGCCCTTCCCCCATTTTATAGTTGAGGAATCTGAGATCCAGAGAGGAGACTGATGTGTCTGAGCTGATTTGAAGCCAATCCTCCTGACTCCCAGGCCTGGTTCCCTCCCGCAGCATAATGCCATCTCATGGTAATGACGTTATTACTATTGTCATCACTGCTTACATGGTGACCCTGCTTTTGGCCAGACATTCATTGAATCTCCCTAAAACCTCCATATGTAACAGATATTCTTATCCCCATTTTACAGATGAGGAACTGAGGAGGCTGAGAGAGGCTAAATGTCCCATCTGTAGTTTTGTAGTCAGTAGGTGGCAGTGTGGGCAAGTGGTCCTAGAGCCTGAGGTCAAACTCCAGTTCTCTGCTCATCAGCTGTGTGGCCTTGGGAGATCACTTGCCCTCTCTGAGTCTTAGCTTCCTTCCTATTCCTACTGTGGGGGTGGCTGTGAACGGGTCTGGCAGCACCAGTAGTGCCCATCCCATCACTAGCTGTGTGCCCTCAGCGAATCCCTCACCGTCTCTGAACTTGGAGGCTTTGTCTAGGAATGGGGAAAGTAACACTTCACAGGGGTGGGGAGGGGAGTATAAGAGAGAGTTTATTGGCAAAGAGCTGGTGTTCAATAAACCGCAGTTTATCTGAAGCCACCTAGTTTTTAAAGTCACCAGGGCCCTGTGGTTGGGCATGCAGCTTGCCTCCAACTTTCTGCCATATTGTAAATACAGCTGCAGGGAATATCTTTTTGGCTCTCTTGGGTTATTTCCTAGAGGTAAAGTCCTGGGATTGCTGGTTGCACAGGAGGAAAGGCAGAGACACATGCAAATTCGCAGCTTTTGGTATGAGCTGAGCTCTGGAGTCCAGGGACCTGGGGGCATGAATCCCCACCAGGCTATTTCCCAGTGTGTGGCCTTGGGCAAGAGCCTCTCAGCCCCAGAACTCTGCTCTGTGAATTAGGGCTAATAATATTACCTGTCTCAAGGGACTGTATGAAGGAAGTGCTCATAAACCCTTTTATTAGGCTACCAACTTGCTCTGATCACCCTCCCTCAGTTAATCAATTAAAAAAAACAAGGCTGAGGCGAGTGAGGGGACTAGCTGCCTGACCAAGGTCACACACTCTCTATACAGTTGGTGGCCCAGATCTATCCGGGGCTGTTTTAGCCCCTCCTCTGGGATACTCTCCAGGACCCAGGCCAGGGCTGGAACTGAGAAGGCCGGAAGCTGGGGTGGCCTAACACCTTATGCAGGTAACGGGGAGTTGGACGGGGTGGGACCATTGGATAAAAGTTCCAGATGGCTCTCTGTGTCCTAAACGTGTCTGCTGATCCCTTGCCATTTCCTTGTCCACCCCTAGGCTTTCACTCTCCCTCGTCCACTCGCCCTTGAGTCACGTGAACTATGACGGGCAGAGTCTCCTTTATCTCTGTCTCCCCAGGGCACAGCACTGCTCAAGGAATGTTGATTGAGTAGAATGAACTTGGGCATTTCAGAGATGGGTGGGGCCCCTTTCATATTTTCTAAGGGAGAAATGAAAGCCCCAAAAGGAGACGAACTTCATCCATGGCCACACGGTCTATCCTTCAATCTGTTTCTTACAGGCCTACTAAGTGCATAGTGCGGGCTCAGTGCCTGGCTGGGAAGGGTTGAAGTGTGGCAGAAGGAGCACTAAGACTCAGTGTTTCACTAAGACTCAGGCACTTTCACGTTTCAGGCTTAAGTCCCCTCTTAGTCACTTCTTTGATGGGACCTGGGGCTTGTTACGGCCCTTCTCTTGGCCTCAGTTCCCCACCTGTGAAATGGAGATGATCAGCCCACCTACTTCTCGAGGCCGGTGGGAGGCAGGATGGGTGACTCTATGCCAATGTCACCCACGAGTGTAATGTGGTGATGAGCCCCAGGCGGGAGAGGGTCTTCCAGGAGACAGGTGACCAGGTCAGGTCCCTGCTCCTCCAGTTAGCAGTTATGTGACCTTGGACAAGTCACCTCCCCTCTGTGAGCCTCAGTTCCTCTGTGAGCTGTCTCGTCCTCAGAGACGCCTTCCCTGATCACTTTATCCAAAGTGCCCTTCCCCAGTCTGCCTCCCATTCGCTCCTTCATTTCTTCCATTGCACTAGTCGCAGGTTGCAGTTACTTTGTTCCTTTTTGGATGTCTGCCTCCCCCTTTCAGAATGTACGCTCCTGAGAGCAGGGATTTTGGTCTGTTTTGTGTCCTGCTATATCTCCAGGACCTAGCACCATGCTGGCATACAGTGGGCACTCAATAAATATTTGTTAAATAGGTGGATGGATAAATAAGTGAATGCAATGGAGTTAATAATTTCAACCCTCCACTGGGCATTTAGAAATGGAAAGAGACAAAGTATGTGTAATGTGCCCAGCACAACAACACATTAGGTTCAATCAGTGAGCATGGAGCTGCGGTCACCATCCTGGAGACAAATTCTGCAGTTGCTTCCTGGAAGCTGGTCCATGGCCGAGGGCAGGACAGCTCAGCAGCTCTCACGGTGCAGCTTCCACTTACTGGCTTGAGCTGGGCCCTCTAATTGTTCCTGTC
The DNA here is from genome assembly GCF_004115265.2 of Rhinolophus ferrumequinum. Classification (NCBI taxonomy): domain Eukaryota; kingdom Metazoa; phylum Chordata; class Mammalia; order Chiroptera; family Rhinolophidae; genus Rhinolophus; species Rhinolophus ferrumequinum. The sequence goes on from NC_046292.1 coordinate 29,090,785, forward strand.
TCCTTGGCAGCCTTAGCAGATGTCTAATGTGTTTGCACCTGACTGGCTCCTGGGCCGGGCTGCACAGCCCAGGCCTGCCTGCCCTTCTGTAGGCAGACAAAGACCCTCTGTCTCTGGGATCTGTCTCCGGCCCGCCTCATGCATCCCTGACAAACTGAGGTCCTGGCTGCCAAGCTCCACTTCTGAGCGGAGGAGCCCAGGACCCCCATGTGGACCAGGGGCACAGAGCAGAGTGGGGTCCTGGGTCCAAGCCCAGATCTGCCCCAACTACTACTGGGTGATGTGGAAGGCTGTGAATGTCATGACCAGGAGCATGGCCTCTGGCCAGACTGTCTGGATTGGAATCCTGCCTTTGCCACTCACCAGCTGTGTGACCTTGGGCAGCTCACCTACCTCCTTCCTCCTCAGCTTCCTCACCCTTAAATCAGGAAGAGATTCCATGAGCTAGTGGGAGTGGATACTCAGCACAGCTTCTGGCACATATGAAAAGCTGCTGTAGTTATTGGGGACGCCTTTTTGACCCGGCATCCTCAGTCGTCTCAATTGTGAAAGCAGGGTTGTGTCACCTCGGCACTTTCACGTTTTGGACGGGATCATTCTTTGTTGCGGAGGGCTGTCCCGTGCATTGCAGGGTGTACAGTAGCTGCCCTGACCGCCACTGAACCATTTCAAAGCTTCCCGTCAAACTCTGAAATTCCCTAATTTGCTTTAGGAACCCCAGAGTCCCCCAGGACCTGAGCCATTATAAAAAACCCTGACTTACAAACACTTGTAAGTGTTCCTCTCTAAATAACTTCCCCAATCTGGGGTCCCCAGAGGCCTCGGGCTGCTGGTGGGAGTGTGAGGAAGGGAGGATGATGGCAGCTTCTTCACGGGAGAAGCCAGAAGCCCTGAGCACCCTGGAAACTCCTTGCCGTGTTCTGTGTAAAATTTCCCTGGCGCCTCCGTCTTCCTTCCGGAACACACGGGGCTGCCAGCCCATAACCCTGCTCTACATCTTCCCAGGTTCCTATCCCAGGCTCGGCCGAGTCCAGCTCCTCTGCCTCAGGCCCAGCATTCTCTGTGGTGCCATCTCCTACCATGGCCTCCTTCTGCGTGGCATCCTCGGGCCACTGTGCCTTTGCTGGCACCATCCCTCCTGCCCTGAGCGCTCTTTCTCACCGTCCCCACCTCCAGGTCCAGCACTGAGGTCCCTCCTTCTGAGGCTCTCCCAGTTCCCTCCATCAGGCTCTGCCCTGCCTCAGGCTCCAGAGCCAGTCCTGAGCTCACTGCTCTGCCAGAACGCATGTCTGCCCAGCATGGCATCGAGTTTATTTATGGGGCTGTCTGTCTGCCCCAGGTCCCTGGAGCCTCAGGGCAGGGCCCTGTCTGATTCATGGCCCAGCGTAGGGTCTGGCCAGCATCAGGGAGCATGTGCTAAGCAGCACTGACGTGAGCTGGCTCTGGGAGGAGGCATGGTGAGGTCTGGCTGGCACAGAGTACAGGCCCAGGGGTGGCGGAGACTTACGGATGCCAAGCTGCTGAAGAAGTTGGGCACCCTCGTGGCTCTCCCTCCTGCACGGGCTCACTTACCGCTCCCTCCCTCCGTCTTCCTCCTCCCCTCAGGCACTGACTCATTCACTTAGGAACTTCTTTTCTGGCTCATTCATGCGTCTGCCCGCCCCTTCATATTCCCATTCACTAACGGGGGAGCTCGTTCATTCATTTCTTCACTCCTTCACTCATTCAACAATCATTTCCTGAGCTCTGATATACCCCGTCCTACCCGCTATAGAAGCCCTGGACATGCAGAGGGAAACTGGCCCCAGCCCAGCTCTCTGACCTTCTGTTCAGGAGTGGTGGCCGTGTGGGGGTTGAGGGAATGCAGGCACAGGCACAAATGTATGACTACAGTACAGAGTGACAGGGGCTATGATCAAGTGACATACAACGTTCTGTGACTGCAGAGGAATCTGGGCCGGCTTCACAGAGGAGGTGACATTTCAACTGGGCCTTGGAGATTAAGAAACCTCAAGTAAGGGCTGGGTTTAGAGTTTGGGGAGGAGGAGAAGGAAAGATAGCAAAGCAGGAAAGAAACACTTTCTATAGGACTTCAGAACTGCTTGGATAGGTGATTGGTGAGGGAGAGGGAGGCACAAGAACTACGTTTAACCCCATGCTTCATCCAGATATATCGAATCCTCAAATATATAGTCATTGCCCATCGTGCACTAGACAGTGTCCCAGGGGCTGGGATGCCGCACAGACGCCGAGCCCTCAAAGAGCTTCTGTTCCAGTGTGGGGAGACAGACAGCTGGAAAGGCAAATCAAGCACGCAGTGCTGGATGGCAATATGTGCCTTAAAGACCCTGGGACAGTGGGTAGCTTGTTCAGTAGTGTGCTCACAGAGGACCTCGCTGAGAAGGCTGCATGTGTGAGTGATGCTGCGTCTGGCGACGGTGCCACGCAGATCCCTGCTGGAACCTGACCTGCTTGTCCAGGGCAGGGACTGGCCTCAATCTGACACCACATCCCCCGCCCACATTAGGCTGAGCAGCTGTGCAACCCACGGTGGCCACTGCTGATGCTGTCATTGGGGCATCCATCCACCCTCCGGGGCAGGGATGGGGCATTCATCTCCAAACCCGATGCCCAGCACAGGACCTGGCACATGTGGCTTCCCGGGGGCCACAAAGGCATCAGAATGGGCTAGGAGACCCTAGGGAAGCTGCTGCCCAGCTAGGTAGGGGTCAGGGGTGGATTAGGAGGTTCAGGGGGTCTGGGCACCCACAGGGGACAGGGCGTCGTCAGTGGGAGCCCAGCCCTTCATGGAGGAGGGAAGCATGGGACAAATCCAGACCCACCCCATTCCCAGGCAGGGGTTGTCTGAGAGTGTGAGGGTACCCTATACTAGCCTTTCTGAGACTTGAGATTCTAGAAGGGGGGACCACATTGTACACTCTGGGGCTCCACGTGAGGCTTTTCTTGATCCTGGAGCCAGAGGCTCTGGAGAGAGACAGAGTCCAGGGATAAAGCACTGGGCTGAGGTCCAGGGAGGAGAGGGCAGCAGTCAGGGGTGAGCAGGTCCTGGAACTTGCCTCTTCTCCAGCTCTTTCATCTTTCTACCTTTCCTCTCCAAGTTCTGAGCCTGGAGTCCAGCCCTTCCTGGTTGGTACGGGGTCAGCCTCTGGCGCACAGGTTCTTTCCATCTGCCCTGGTCTCCCGGCTTCACCAACCTGGGGGAATGTCCGAAACAGGACTTCTGGGTTGAATGCTGCCTTAGGATGAAGCCGAGAGCAGAATCCTGAAGCCAGGGCCTCAGGGAGTGACAGGGCCTCTGGGGCAGAGCAGGCTGCACCAGGGGCTCTGGGGTCTGGGGTGTGGCCTCCGGTTCCCAGAGCCTGGAGGCACCTCTGGAGATGCAGAGGGTCCTCAACTCAGTCCAAGGAGGACGTGGCACCACTCCTGCAGGAGAAGTGTGAGCCCAGGCTGGGAGTTTGTGAGGAGGACATTCAGACCTCAGGTAGAGGTAGGCGCTTCCAGCCCTGAAACTCTGGGATGAGAGGGAGGGAGGAGCCTGGCCTTGGGCGGCTAAGTCACTGTCCCTCTCCCGACCCCCAGGAGACGCCAAAGGCCTGCAAACCACTATTTGGCAAAGGTTTGGCTGAGGTTTTCCTGTGGCAGGGTCAGGCTGGTGCAAGCGGCTGAAAATCTAAATGTAAATTTTAAAGAAATATTGTTATTACCCTTAGGTCATTGCTTTGTCCAGCAGATACACGTCCTGCATAACTGACAGTGGAGATATCACAGGCCCCTAAGGAAACTCTGGATGCCCTGGATTACTTTTTAGTCCTCAGGATTTTAATTTACAAATGTAATTTATGTCAATTCTAAAAATTCAAATATTACAATAATACCCACTTAGAAAGAGTTCTATCTTCCCAAAATTCTCTTCCCTAGAGGTGATCGCTGTTAACAATTTAGAAGTTTTTCCCCCAGATTTTTTTTTTTAACAGGACTTTATTGGGGAACAGTGTGTACTTCCAGGACTTTTTTTCCAAGTCAAGTTGTTGTGCTTTCAGTCTTAGTTGTGGAGGGCGCAGCTCAGCTCCAGGTCCAGTTGCCGTTGCTAGTTGCAGGGGGCGCAGCCCACCATCCCTTGTGGGAGTCGAACCGGCAACCTTGTGGTTGAGAGGACGCGCTCCAACCAACTGAACCATCCGGGAGCTCAGCGGCAGCTCAGCTCAAGGTGCCGTGTTCAATCTTAGTTGCAGGGGGCAGAGCCCACCATCCCTTGCGGGACTCGAGGAGTTGAACCGGCAACCTTGTGGTTGAGAGCCCACTGGCCCATGTGGGAATCGAACCGGCAGCCTTCGGAGTTAGGAACATGGAGCTCCAACTGCCTGAGCCACTGGGCCGGCCCCTTCCCCCAGATATTTTATGTGAATGTTAAGTGTAAGGTAGATAATTTGTTTGAACTACAGTAATGTGTATTATTTAGTCATACTTCCTTGTGAGAGGATTTTTCTCCTTCATCCAGAAGGATTCATTTGCCTCAGGATTAAAATAGTTAGAATAGTAATGTAAAGAGGCATAAAGAACAAGGCTTGGCTAGATGTTGACTCCCAAAATAGTATCTGAAAGCCCATGAAAAAACAATAGTCTGAAAAATTGGCTTTGGTGAGTGATACATTGGTTAGGATGCTTTGGGCTGCAGGTAACAGTAAGTCTAATACACACTGGCTCTAATAATGAGATACATTGTCTCAGGTGACCAGACTCCAGAGGTAGGTTGGGCTTCAGGAATGGCTTCATCCAGCAACTCTGGCCCATTGCTCTACAGTCCCTTGGCTGTGACCTCCTGGGTCTGACAGCTTTATGCATGGGCTGGCTTTCTTCAAAATGCCAAATGGCTGGGCTACCCATTCACCACCAGGACACTTAGGAAGGTAGAGCATGTCCCTTCTGGTGGAAACAAGGAAGCAAGCAAGGAAACCCAGAAAGTCTCCCCTTGCACCTGGGCGAAGATCACATGCTCATTCCTGTGGCCAGGGGTGTGCCCTGAGCTGGTGCCCTGAGGCCTGCATTTCTGGACCATCACTGTGGCAAGTGCAGTGGGATTCCATGACACCAGTTAAAACTGCCCCTGGAGCTGAAGTTGGGGTCCACTTCACCTGAAGCACACGAGTGACATGAGGGCAAGGTGTATTCCAGAATGGAAATTTGGGTATTTTCAAGAGGAGGAGCAGGGAAACAGAAGATGGGTAGAGAGAATCAACACCATTTATCAAGGAGACAAAGCTGATTTCTCTGTTCCCGGAACTTTCCTGTAAATAACAAGAGCAAATCTTGGAGGACTGAACGTGGAGTTTTACTTTCAGACACAGGCAGAGAGAATGTAGGGTGTGATGTAAGGGAAACTCCTGCTCAGCTTGGGAGGAAGTGGGTGGTGTTTCCACTTTGCCGAGGAGCTATAGAAGGGTTGGAAAAACAGATTTGGAGGAGGCAAGAGGCTGCCTGAGGGACCCAGTGCTCTACCTTTCTTTCTGAGCCCCAGTCTGGGGAGGGTTTTTGGACAAGATAGAAACCCGAGCTGGAGGCTTCCCCCCACTTCTAGGACTCCAGACTCTGTAGGATGCTGTCTGGAGGGATGTTTGGTCCACGCCCATAGTAGAGCAGAAAGGGCAACAGAAGGTGTATATATTAGTTCCTTGGGCTGTCATAGCAAATCACCACAAACTTGGCGGTTTAAAACAACAGAAACGTATTTTTTTGCAGTTCTGGAGCCAAAGTCGGAAATCATCGTATTAGCAGGGCTGTGTTCCCTCTGAGGGTGTGAGGGGACAGCCTGGCCTCTTCCAGCTTCTGGTGGCTGTTGGCATTCTTGTGGCCGCATCACTGCAATCTTTGCCTGTCTTCACACAGCCCTCTCATCCATTTCTGAGTCATCTCTTGTTCTGTGGCAAATCTCCCTCTGATTTTCTTTTTATAACGGCACTTGTCATAGGACTTAAGGCCCACTTAGATAATCTGGGATGATCTCATCTTGAGACCTTTGACTTAATTAGATCTGCAAAGACCCTTTTGCCAAATCACATTCACAAGTGCCAGGGGTTAAGTTGTGGACATATGTTTTTGGAAGGCTGCATTCAACCGACCACCGGGTGTTCAGGCAGAGAGAAGAGCAGGGATAATCACACTTGTCTCCTGTGTGATGTGGAAGGGACATTCCAATTTCTCAGCACACCAACAATGGGAGGACACAGAAGGCCACTGAGAGCTCTGGTGGGCCACTTGCCAGTTAGGACCCTGGACAGAGACACAATGGACACCCCCCCGCCCCCCCCCAACATCCCCACCCCTACCCCAAGTTTCAGTGGATTTTAGGGATGCTGGTCAGTCCAGCAACTCTGCAGCTTCCACCAGTCTGCTCAAGCAGAACAGACTCTGGGCTCCACCTGCTGCACCGGTAACAGCAGCTGGGACAGAAACCGAGGTTCGGAACGAACAGGATGAGACACTCCAACAAGAGGGTGACATGAGGCCAGGGAGGGGCCTTTCCCCGATACCCTGAGGACACCCGAACTCCCAGGTCTTAGGCCCCCCATGGGCAGGAGACCCCTTGTGAGGGGGAAATAGCTCTGATAGGGAAGGGAAGTTGGCGTCGATTGACTCCCCAAAGAGAAAGAGTTACCTTTCACTGCACTTTACTTTTCTCCTTTACTCCACATCTCAGCGTATAAATGGTCAGACCCCTGGAAAGGATAGAGCTGCCAGGTATTATTTTATTTTAAATGGGCACATGCTATGCATGTCATTCTGAAAATAGCTTTTTTATAATAAAAAAAACCGCTTCATTGCGGTATGATTGTGAAAATTGCATTTAACACTTCATACATTATAGACATATTCCTATAACAGTATATCTTAGGGCTACTTTACTTCTTTTTAGATCCACATACTAGAATTCACTTAACCAGACCCCTATTGACAGACGTTCAGGGGATTTATTGATCTCAACTGAATTAATAACAAGTGTATCAGTTGAGCAATATGCAACAATATTGGCCCATTCGTGCGGGGGTTGCAAAAATGCAATATTTTCTTCCCTTTCTCCTAAATCTATATAGCTCTGACCCCACGTTTCAGCAAATGAAAAAGTTATTAAATGACCCCAGAATTTTTGGTCAGAAAAATGTACCAGTCTTCCTCACCTTTCAGAGCACTCTGGGCAATCAGTCAGGTGGAGGGCAGCTTGCCAAGACATGGCCCTTCCAGCGTGAGTAACATTATGGATTCTTGCATATACACTGCTGGTGGTGTTTGCTGTACTTCAGACTAGTTAATTGTCACTTCTCAAAGAAGGGCAGTGGGACATGGATCTTTGCCTCATGGCAACAGTCCAGTTGCAAGGGCCCTTTTAAAAGAAACTTCCTGCATATCACTGTTCATCTCTGGGATATGAAGGTGCAGAAAGGGCTTGGCTGTTTTCTCACCTAGTGTTTTAATCAGAACCCTTTAGAATGCAAATGACAGAAACCCTGATGAAATGTAAGCAGAGCAGGAAATGGGTTGGCTCATGCAAATGAGAAGTGGAGGAACTTCAGACATGCTGTATTCAGGTGTTTAATTGATGCCATTAAGTCTCTCTCTCCATTTCTCAGGACTGTGTGTTGTTGGCTTTTGTTTCTGGGCATATTTTCACCATGTGATGCAAGATATCCACCAGCTCCTACAATCTCATCTTTATCGCTCACAATCTAGAAAGGAGAGAGAGTTTCCTGAGAGCTCCAGCAAAAGTTTCAGGGAAGACTCCTATTGGCCAGCTTTGGGTCATGTGTTTATCTGTGAGCCAATCATGGTGCCTGGGAGGTGGATGCTCTGGTTGGCCAGGCATAGTTCACAAGTACCCCTTCCTGGGCGTGTGGAGAGGCTGCCCCACCTGAGCCACAGGGACAAAGGAGGCTTAAATGGGGAGATGTAGCTTGGCAAAGAAAGGCTGGACTGACTAACAGGTGTCCACGATACGTGGTCTCCATCAGCGTTACACCTCTGTCAGTAGAGAAGGTGCTTGTTATTTGGATACAGAATTGGATATGGCTGGACTCCAAATCAGTAGCTATGCACAGCAGTCAGACCCTGCTCAGACCTGTCTTAGGTTCCCACTCCCTTGCCCCCCTCAGGCTACAAGGGTGTTTGGGTTGCCCATCCAAGCCCACACCCCTGGCCCAGCCTTTCCTTGACTTTTGTGCAGGTCCCGTGGACAGTGCAAACAAACAGCTTTTCCGACCAGTGACAAGACCCCAGAGGAGCAGCACAGTCTGAATTCAGGTGGCATAAAGTAAAACACTGAGCATTTCAGAACACCCTCTACCTCAGCTCAAGGTCCTTTGTTCAGGGCCTGCCTTGGAGTCCCCTTTTGTCTCCCCTCCTTCCCATGCAGTGGCTGGACCTTTGCCATCCTGGGAATGCTGTCCCTTTGTCCTTGCTCTCTGGCCAGAGCCCAGGCCTGGCTTGCAGCTTCTCTGCTGGGAGTGGTGTCTGTGTCTCCTGGCTATGGGAAATATTCTTGGATTTGGGGCTGCTTGCTGTGCAGGGACCTGCACTGAGGACAGAGGACTGGGGACATTGGAAGATAGCTTTCTGGGATGGTCTTAGGGACATAACCCAGCTTGGATTTCTGAGCAGAGAGGCATAGAGATGGGTTACCTGCCCTTTCCAGAGTCTCCCAGGGATGAAATTCCCATCTGACCTTCACAGTGGGGTCTCTGCTGGTCCCCACCTCAGGCTCATGTCCCTCCCGTTCCCTCCACAGCGTCAGCCTGGACAATATGGTTCCTCCCTTTAGGCTTTTTCCATGCTGTTCCCCCTGCTGGAATGCCCTCTCCTATCTGGTCAACACTTATCTTTCAAAATGTAGCTGCACTCGAGTAACCACTTCAGGAAAGGAAGAATCTGACTGTTACTGGCGTATGAAGCCGAGAGCTAGTGTGTGCTTCCTTCAAGGCCACAGCCTTCAGCTCGGAGCCTCAGGGCTTCTCTGGAGCCTGGAAAGGCTGTGTTGCCACAAGTGCCAGAGAGTTAACACTTTCCCATACCCTAAAATAGCCCTCAACGAATGACCATTGGGAGTTGGCATGTAAAAATTCAGATGGCTTGCTCCCTGGATGGGATACCTCTCCAGGGTGTGGTTTACAGTATCCGAACTCTCTGTGGATTATTCTCCAGATGTGCAAGGATGGTAACCTGCTTGTGAACACACACTTCAGGGGCCTCCCCCCCCACACAATCTCACTTCCTCATTCTCTTATGAGTTTTCCTAGGATCACCTGCTATGGACTGAATTGTGTCCCCCCACCCCAAATTCATTTGATGAAACCCTAACCCCAGTGTGACTGTATATGGAGATAAGGTCTTTTGGAAGGTAACTAAGGTTAAACGAGATCATAAGGGCGGGACCCTAATATGATAGAATTGGTATCCTTATAGGAAGAAGAAAAGACACTAGAGATCTCTGCTCCTCAGGAACCCAAACTAAGACAGGTGATCAACTTAATTAGGCATCAGGAAAATGCAAATTAAAACCACAATGTGATACCATTTCATACCCACTGGAATGGCTAAAAGGAAAAAGTTTGACCATACTGGTGAGGATGTGAAGCTGTCATATATAGATGATGGAAGTGTGAAATAGTAAACCATTTTGGAAACTGTTGGTCAGTATCTAATAAAGCCAAAGATATGTATAGCCTATGACCAAGTAATCCCACCGTTACGTGTACACCAAGCAGAAATACATTTATTCGCCAAAAGTCAGGTGCAAAAATATTCAAAGCAGCACCATTTGTAATAGCTTCCAAACTGGAAACAGCCGAACTTCCATCAACAATAGAATAGATAAACAAATTGTGGTATATTCATACAGCAGAATACTATACAGCAATGAAAAAGAACAAAATCTGTTACATATAACAGCATAAATGTGAAAAATGTGGAAAACAATGTTGCAGAAAAGAGGCCAGATACAAAAAAGTGCATACCGTAAGATTTAACTTCCGTAAAGTTCAAGAGCTTAATATTCATACAGAAAAGTGTACAAATCCTAAATATACAACTTGTTGAATTTTCACAAAATGAGGACACCCATGCAGTCTACAGCTGGATCAAGAAATGGAGCATGACCACAGCCCCAGCTGCCTTCTCCCGTCCCCTTGCAGGCACTGCCCCCATCCCCGCCAAAGGAAACCACCTTGATGATTTCCAGCACCACTAAAATTGAATATGTAGAAATGGACTCTAATGGAATATACCCTTTTGTTTTATATATTTTATTTGTGAGATCATCCATATTGTTTTGTGCAGTTGTAGTTAATTTATTCATTTTACAATTGTTGGCCTTTTGGGTAGTTTCCAGTTTGGGATTATCATAAATAGTGCTGCTGTGAACATTCTAGTACCCATCTTTAGCGAACATATCTAGGCATTTCTGTGGTGTGTATATCTAGAAGTGGAATTGCTGATCTATTGCTTGTTTTGGTTTCATTTTTCATCTGTTGCTGTTCTGATCCCTACCTACGATAACCAAGGAGGCTTCTGGTTTCCCCTCGTGGTCAAAGTCAGTGGGCCTCAGTTTTTGTCTGTGGCTGGGGCACACCTACCTACCTCAGGTGCCACGAGGCTCTAAAGCTTCTCAAGGGAGTAGGATCAGCTTGTGAGGCCTTTGACCTCCTGGCCCAGTTCCCAACATTTCTGAGGCCAAAGGTATCTCAGAAAAGGGCCGGTATGGCTGGTCTAGCCCCTGCTGCCCCACAGGCCTGGTCCAGGAATAGGGTAGTGGGTGAGCCTTGGGTCAGGCCCAGGCAGCAGGGGGCAGGGTCAGGCAGGTCCTGGACCGCTCTGTGCCCATCTGAGTGGGGGCTGGCCTTCTTAGCACCTGCCTGCTCTTCTCTGGGCCTCCATTGCCTCTTCTGTCAACTGGGGATCAGAGTTGCTTTTTCACAAGTGTGAGGATTGAAGGAGATTGAAGATGCTTACCGGAGGCCAGTGGGCATTGTCAGTCCATTTCACAGACAAGGTAGCTGAGGCCCAGAGAGGTTAAGGGGCTTGTCTGAGTCACATAGGATTTGAGCCCAAGTCTGTCTGGCTCTGAAGCCTGTGCTCTCCACTTTGTGAAGCTGCCTGCCTGGGGGTAGATATGGTGTGATTTGAGGGGTATAAAGAAGGCCAAGCCCCAAAGTGAAGCTATATCTCTTCCAATGCTTGGGTTTCCATCATTAAAACATTATACCTCTGGGTGAATAACATCCTCTTTTGAAAATGTGTAGAGATGAGGGGCAAGATGTGCCACAGCCAGTGTTCCATGTGCAAATGATTCCCTGGCAGATTTGGAGAATATGAGCCCTTAAAGGTGTGCTGAGATCACTTCATTCCCTTCCTTGGCCCCCCCAAGCCCTGTCACTTGGTGAATGGGAAACTGAGGCCCAGAGAACAACACTGAGTTGCTCAGACTCAGGTCTAGGGCAACCTCCCTGCTCTGCCCGGAAGAACGCAGGCCAGAGGGGCTGAGGGGCAGAGGACCAGCTGAAGGCACTGGGGTTTCCCAGCCGGAGTTTGTACTGGGATCTGCAGGGCCCCAGTTGTCTGAGCAAACTTCTCCAGAAGGGAGTGGGGTACGGGTGTGGTCGGGGGCCTGAAATATGCCCTGTTGCACTCCCAGCCACGCCTCTCTCCCTGCAGCAATCAGCGACACTGTGCACAGCCCTGGGGCTGCAGCCGGGCTGCCCTCCCACTGGCCAGGGCTCCTCAGACGGCCTTGACCTCCGCCGAGGTGCTCCTGACCTTGCACAGGTCTTATGGCTGCTGAGATAGGGGCCCATTTGGGACAAGCCTCTCTTGGCAACCCAGGTACTCACAGCCCTGCCGCTGCTGCCCTCTGTCTTGGTGCCGGGCTCTTGCTGGAAACAGACCTGAACCAGGATTCAAGGGCATGGAGTTTATTTGCAAGGTGATTCCTGGAAGCCATAAAAGATGTGGGAAGTGAGGCCGAGAGGGAAGACAATGCACGCAAGTTAGTGAGCGACACGTGGGCAACTGGGCTCAGCCCCACCGGGGACCTCCGGGCGATGGTGTAGAACAAGTCTCAGTGCTGCCCCATCACCAACCCTGTTCTTTATGATCAAGGGCTGCTCCCAAGGGTAGGAAGGCAGCCCCCCGAGCAGTCACCCATGCCTGCGAATGCCTGGGAATGCGGGTGGGGCTCACAAAGGGAAAAAGAAACCTGGAGGACAGCCTGGAGAAGGCCCCGGAGTCTGGAGGGCTTGTGTCCCCGCTCTGGGCCTGACTCATCTCTGAGGGTCAGTTTCTGCATTGATAAAATGGGAATAACAATGTTGCTTACCTCAGAGGTGTGTGGTGAGGATCAAATTCGATAAGACTTGGAAATGGTCAGGGGTGGTGCTAGTACCCGTGCAGGTTAATAAACAGGGCTTTCCCTTCCTGCCTCAGGGCAAGGGTCAGCTGACTCACCTAGTCTGGGGTCACCCAACAATCTGCTGTGTGTACCAAACATTGCTGCTCCCAGAGCCCTCCCCCTTCCTTCCCTCTTTATCTTCAATTTTTAAAATCACATAGTGACAGATATCGAAGCCATGCCAGGTCGGGGTGGGCTCTGAGGACCCAGGAATGCCTTTGCCCTGGGAGTTCATAGTCTAGTCGGGAAAACAGACAAATATGTGGCCGGGTGGTGACATGGGCGTGGGCTTTGACAGGTAGGTAGACATTTGTGGGTCAGGCCTGGGGCAAGGAGGCAGTGCCGGCAGAGGAAGGAGCCAGAAGAGTGGGGATGGGGTGGGGTGGGAGGATAGAAATTGTTCTGGGGGAAGGAGGGAGGTGAGCAGAGAAAGGGGGGCAGATGTTGGAGCTTGTATTTTGAGCTTCCAGGTAAGTATGAATATCTCTGGGTTACGGATGAGAAAATGGAGCCTGAGAGGGGACCTGTCTTGTCCAGTTGCTGTCCAGGGCAGGGGCTGTCCAGAGCTCTGTCTGATATCCCCACTCTCCCACCTCCATTCGAGCCAGAGTTGGGGGCCCTGGGCCCAGGACAATTGTCTCCCTGGGTGAAGTTTGGGGACGGAACTCAGGGGTGGGCAGCTCTGGAAACTGAGGCAGGGGCTCTCTGCTCTGGCGCCTCCCTCCCCTCTCCTTCCTCACCCCTGCATGCACTTAGTCAACCCTGCTATCCCAGACCCCAGGTAGCTCTCTGCAGGTTGGGGATGGGAAATCCTCCACTTTTGTGCTTTTTGTTTAAATTCCATATGACTTTTGCATCTGTGATATGTTCGTTCTTAAAATCAATAAGGTTTATAGTGACTTACTGATTACTAAAATAATTAATCTGCCTGCAAATAAAGCAAGACACTCAGAAGTTCTACAGTGACAATGTCCTTCTGTTTGTTCCTCAGTGTGAGTAGGGGACAGAGGTCCAGGCAAGGTGCGGTTGGGCCCCGAGGAGATGTCACAGTTCTCCGACCCCGAGGTGGCACTACTGGGGGTGCAAATGCCCACTGGTGTGTATTCACACTTGCAGAGTCACAGGACAGTATTTCCCTACACAGCCATGCCCACGCACACCGACGCACATGCTCAACCTACACTTACGTACACGTGTACCTCGTGCATGTATTCTTACATGTCCTCAGACGCAAGCACACCCATCGCGTGTAGGCTCATGTCACTCGTGTACCCACACACCCCTAATCATGGACATGCATGCACATCCTACAGGCACACAGTCCTCTTCATACATGCACACATATGTAGGCCCATGTGCACACACACATCGGTACAGCCGTGACCAGGCAGAGCTCTGCATTCTCAGGGACACTCACGGCCACACATGCTTGCACATGTCAACACGCGGAGGAACATGTCCACGTGTGGATTGTCCATGGCTATCTGTCACCCAAGGCACAAGCCCGAACGCCTGTACACAAGCAGCAGTGTCCCCAGTTGCACGTAGAAGACCACGTTTTACACATAAGGGTACTCTTGTGCGCATGTGCTCATGCACGGTCTCCCGTTAGCCAGGTGGGGTCCAGTGTAAGTCAGAGATGATGCTTTAGCCATTGGGTCATACTGCCTCCTCAGTCAGAGCAAGATGGTACAGGTCAGCGCCCACAACGAGCTGCATCATCTCTAGAGCTACACTCCTGGGGCAAAGCCCCCCGCCCCCACTGCCACTCACTAGGTAAGTAACCTGGGAAGGGTTACTTAACCTCTCTAGCCCTCAGTCTCTTTGTCTATAGGATGACATAAAAGCATCTCCCCATGGAGTCACTGAGGGCTAAAATAAAACGCTTAGGCCAAAACGTGGAAACAAGTTAAGGTCAGAGCTGCAGTCAAGGCCACACATGACGTGGAGTGGGTCTGTGTCTCCTCAGGAGAGGCATGGGTGAGCTCCCCATTCTGCCCTCCCTGCCCTCCCCTGCCCCCAGTCTGCCACCTCCCAGGAAGAGCCCTCCACCCACCCTGGAAGTAGTGAATGTCATGGCAAGTGAAGGAGCAGATTTTCTGCCTGCCTCCTGGGAGGGATCTCCCCAGCCAGGCAGCTGGGGACCTAGAGCCTGAAAGCGGAAGGCAACAGCAGCGTGCTTGTGTCTACACAGCAAGGCCTGGGCAGAGGCAAGACCAGGATCCACTGTTTTCCAAAAGACCAGTTTGGATCACAGACTGAAAGGGAACATGGATGCCCCAGGTTCCCCCGCTTCAAAACACCTGCAGGTTTAGGTGCTAAAAGTCTCCCATTCTGCATGCTTTCCAATGATGACACTGTCCCCTGAAAGGGCTCTACTCAAGGTACATTTTTTAGGGGAGGAAGACACTGGCCAGCCCCTCTTCCACCTCCAAGCTCCCTGGGGGAGGGGGCCAACCAAGGCCTGCAGCCCAACAGGCTCCCAGATCCCAGCACCCTGGGAAGTACCCTGGGAAGCACCCTCTGTACCAACTGGGGTGGCCTGTCACCCTCCTCAACCTGGGTGGCATCAGGTATGTCTCTTCTGCATATCAGATTCCTTATAAAGAAGTGGTTTCTCCATCAGAGCAGCCAGTGCCGGCAGGGATGTGAGGAAAAGGGCAGTTGCCCCAGTGGGGGCAGGCGTGCAAATTGGGACTTCATTCTTGGCAGGATATTTAAAATGTGCATGTCCTACGACCCAGCAATTTCATGTGGAAAAATCGGTTCTTTGTGGACAAAGATGTATAAGCAAGGTGTTTACTGCCGCGTGTTTATGAAAGCAGTAGATGGAGGCGGTCCAAAAGGCACCAGCAGCTGAATGGTTAAGTAAACAAGGGTCTGCCTAGGCCAGGGAGCTGTTAAAATCAAGACTGTGGTGGATCCATTTGGATTGGTCTGGAAAGGTGCCTATGACGTGAGGAAAGCAAGATGCGGAATGAGACTTAAACGTCTCCATGTTTTATTTCAAACACCTTTAAAAATGTAGATATAAAACATATATCTGAATTCATAGCAAAAGGCTACATAACCCACTCTCGGAGTGGTGACCTTGGAGTGGGAGGCAAGGAGACTTACTTTTTATTCTAGATGCACCTTACATTCTTTACATTTTTTTGTTTTCTGTTTTTCTTTGAGCCACAAGCTTTTGTGTATACATTGTCATTAAAACATTATTCAGATTTCTTAATAAAGCATTAAGATTGCTCTTAAAAACGTTAAATCTTAAAAATGCATTACCTTTTCTCATCCCATTACTATTTGGAGGCTGAGACCCTCCCAGAGTCACAAGTGGCCGTGACTGCAGCTGTAGCTCTGGCCTTGATCCCACCCAGGGATTTTGCCTCTGCCGCCCAGTGGCAGGCCATTGGGGCCAGGAGAGGAGCCATCGCTTCCTAGGTGGGGATGGGTGGAGAAACGGGCCTATTGGTTATAGGCCAGTGATGTTCCGGAGAGGGACCAGGCCCACCCGGGTGTGCACGGAGATGTCCCCATCACTGGGAGAATCACCTGTGTGCTGAGATAGCAACTGTTTATCACTGAGTGTCCTGACACCCCTGTCCTAGCTTGGGGCCCTGTCTGGCAGACCCTGGCTCTGCCACCTTCCGAAACGGTGCTGAGAAATCCCGCCCTCTGCTCAGCGGCCTGTGGATGCCCCCTTGGTACAGCTTGCCGTGGGAGATGACTGACGCCACCTTGCTCGGACTGAGGAAGCAGTACGGCTAAAGCCATCATCCCTGGCGCGGAACTCCTGGGGCAAAGCTCCCCACTGTCACTCACTAGCTAAGTGGCCTGGGAAGTGTTGGTTACCTAACCCCTCTGGACCTCAGTCTGTTTGTCTATATGATGACATAACAGCATTTCCCCACAGCGCTGTGGAGGGCTAAACTTAAGTGCTTGGGCCAAAAAGTGGAAATAACCCAAATGTGCCTTAGCGGAGGAACAGATGAACAAAATATGGTCTGTCTCTACACTGGAATATTATTCAGTCATGGAAACGAGCGAAGTACTGACATCTGCAATGTGGATGAACCTTGAAAACATCGAATGAAAGGAGACAGACACAAAAGTCCACATATTGTATGAGGCCATTAAAGGAAATGTTCAGAACAGGCAAATCCATAGAGACAGAGAGTAGGTTAGTAATTTCCACGGGCTGGGGGGACGGGATATGGGGAGAGTGACTGTTAAAAGCAGTAGTATTTCTTTTTGGGGTGATGGAAGCGTTCTGGAATTAAATAGTGGTGATGGTTGTATAATTTTGTGAATATACTAGAAACCACTATATCACACACTTTAAAAGAGTAGATTTTATGGTATGTGAATGATGTCTCAATAAAAAAATACATAGCAAAAAAGAATTAGGAATGAATATACAATGGATGTGTAATCATAGCACACCGTTATCTTATTGGTGGGAAATTGAACAAACTTAAATATACGTTTGTTACCTCAAATGCATTATGGTACGGCCTTATGGTGATATATTTTGTAACCCTGACTAAAATCTGGTTTTGGAAAATTGTTAAAAATTAAACAAAACACTTAGAGTGTCATGTAATGATACACATGAAGTACCACTCGTGTGGGTTGTTATTAATGAACTCCAAGACAAGCCTATAGGGTCGGTCCTCTCATCACCTCATGGTGGATGAGGAAACTGAGGCTCAGAGAGGGAACGTGATGTGGCTGCATAGCACTCCTTCTGATCTGCTGTCAGGGAAAGGCAGTCTTGGTTTCAGGCCAGTCTGGGTGCCTGTCCTGGCTCTACCACTTTCTAGCTGGAGGACTCTGGTCCAGCCCATCTTTGCACCACTTTGAACCTCCCTTGGCCTCCGTGTCCACCTGTGGAGGGAGTAGGAGGGTCTGGGAGGAGTCTCTGAAAGTGTGCCACCCAGATGGCAGCGCTGTTACAATGCCTCTGGGACAGGGCATAGGCAGCAGAACTGGCACTAACTGGGTGGTAGAGATCCATCACTTCCTCCAGCCCCACCTGCCTGGACTAGTGAGCAACTAGTCCCTGTAGGTGACCTGAGGGCCAGTGGAGAAAGAACCCATGGAAACCTTGGGAGGAGGCAATTCAAGCAGAGTCCAGCAGTGTGGCCTTCCTCTGCAGGTCTTTACTCAGTTCAGTATCCCAGGCCCCTTTTGAGTCTACTGTCCGTGGGAAAGGCACCCCACCTCCCGGGGACCCCGGTTTCCCCTGCTGAGCCAGGCCAGCACGCTGGTTATGACAACATGTTTTGGGGGCTCATACTACCTGGTTTCAAATCCCAGCTTGCTTGCCTGTGCTTTCTGATTATGTGTTCCTGGTAGAGAAATTTACCTCTCTGAGCCTCAGTTTCTTCATCTGCAAAATGGAGATAATGACAATACCCAGCTCAGTGGTCTTTGCAATGAACAATTAGATGAGCAGTGAGTACAACACACTTTTAGCACAGGGTCTGGCGCACTAAACCCTCAAGGTCTGTTGGCTATTACGATTGTATTATCAGCTGTGAAGGGGCCAGAGGACACGTGCATGCCCAGAGGCAAGGGGCCCGGCCCCTGAGCCCCCGTCTCCCAGCTCCCCGCCTGCTGTCCCCCTCAGTGTCTTCAGCACTGAGTGATCGACAGGCTGGGCCGGTGGCATCCTGGCAGGCCTGTCCTGGCAGCTGCTCCCACAAGGCGAGGCCCTTGAGCTTTGGAGAATTAATTAGGCCACATTCCTCTTCCAGTGCTCCCGGCGGGCCTGCACATGGCCCCCTTCTGAGCTGCTGAGGGCTCTTGGCTCAGGTCCCTGGCAGGCGAGATGAGGCCCACACTGCTCTCCCCTGAGAGGGGCTGGGAGGGCCCTCCTGAGCGGGAAGCACTCGCTGGCTGTGGAGGGGCCAATGATCAGTCAGCAGCCCAAGGCCAGCTCCTGTCCTGGCTCCCCATCACGCCAGTTCAAATCCCTGGCATCGGATGCAATTCCGAGCCTGGCCCCTGCCCATCAGGCCAGCTGCCTCTCTTTGGATTCTTCCATGCTCTGGCCAGACGTGCCTCTTACCTTTCCCCCAGCTGCAATGCCCTTTTCCCCATCCCAACATGTGCAAACCCTACCCATTCGCAAAGCCTCCCTCCCCTCCCACCCCCACCAGCTGGAAGGGCAGCCCATAACGTACTCCACCTCCTGTCCCTTTACTTTGCCCTTGTCTGTCTTCCCTGCCAGCCTGTGAGACCCCTGAGGGCAGCAAGTGTGGTTTGAGCCAAAGCCATGAAGCGCTGATGGAGGCCACTTAGGCAGGTAATACTCTCCCGGGAGACAGTGTCTGAGGCTGTGCTGGGGGTGACAGCTGCTGTGGTTCTCCCTGCCTCCCTGCTCAGGCTTGATCTGGTGCTCAGGTGGGCACTGCCCTTTCCTGCCTGCCCCTCTACAGCCTTCCCCGTGCCCTCTCCTTCTTTTGCACCCTGAAAGGGGCTGAGAATAACTCCTTTCCCCATTGAGCCTTCACCTCTGCTGCTTCCTCTGCCTGGAACACTTGTCCACCCTCCTCCTTCACTTGACCGATTTCCTTGAGCTTGGCGTAGATGTCACCTCCTTCAGGAAGCCCCCCTGGGGTCCCCCACCCCCCAGGAGATCCATCACAGGGTGGATGTACCCTATCAGAGAGGCAGGACAGCAGGGAAGTCTGAGTCTGAGGTTTAAATCCCAGCTCAGCTACAAACATACTAGCTGTGTGACTTTGAGCGAGTTACTTAACCTCTCAGTTACCTTTTCTCTAAAACAGGGGTAATATAAGGTGGCAGCGAGGAACCACGGAATTCATATGTAGAAAGCACTCAGTGAGTGCTCAGTAAACATTAGCTATTAATTTAATCTTAATATTTAACAATGTTTTCTTGGAGGGTTCTCCTATTGACCTGTGAGGGCAGGGGCTGTATCTGTCTTGCTTGCAAGAATCTTCAGAGAAGTGATTATGTTGAATGGATGGCCACATTCCAATGATTTATTGCCGTGATAGGCAAATGGCTTTTCTGAACTGAAAACCCAGCAACCTAGTCTATTGGTAAGGAGAGAGAGAGATAGAGACGAGAAAGGGAAACTAATTCCCACTCAGGGTTTCTTTCCTGAGTGAGGGGGTAGGGGCAGAGGCAGCCAGGGAGGGAAAAGGCCCAGTCTGCAGCCTTATGTATCGGACTGCATAGCCCAGGACTTGAGACCGAGCTCCCCTCTGCTTCAGCTTCCATACGTGCATGTAAGCGGAGTAAATCTGGGTCATTCTGTGCCCCCTTCTGGCCTATGGCTGCCTGGTGTTCCCATCAAAAGAAACACAAATTTGACTCCAAAAGCCTTGACATTTATGTATTTATGGGAAAGGCAGAAAAAGGCAGGAAAGGGGGAGACTTTGTCCCACAAAATCCAGACAAACTCCCTAAAATGTTGACACCTTTCTTCCCAGGGTTCCATTTGATTTGGCAGCTGTTCCTCATAATTTTCCTCTGCTTCTTCCAAAATCTACCCAACATCCCCACACTTCTGGGGCCCCAGCTACCTGGGATGTGGTCTAGACGCAGGCACAGACTTCGGGTGCACACGACCCCTTGGTCCTGCAGACTCCTCGTCCCGTGGAGAGAGGTATGACTGGAGGAAGGTCAGAGCAGGACCCACTATAGTGCAGAGTCCAAGCCAGAGGCCCCCATTTCCAGGGCACTACAGAGTCACCTTGCTTTACCTGCTTTCTGGGCCTCCTCTCCTCCCTTTAATCATCTCTGTTACTTAATCTTCTGGGTCGCTGATCTCTGAACTCTGGCCAGGGCCACCGGAGCCTGTGCCAAGGCCAGTGAATGCTGCTTCCCTGGGCCTCTGACACACCCTCAGCCAGGACTTCGTCATCCCTCAGCCAGGCTTCCATTGCACCTGCTGCCCTGGGGTTGCCCCATTCAGCTGCTGGCCTGGCCATTGGTGGTTGCTTCGGGCTTCCAAGGGGGCAGGGTCATTTTGAACGGGCTGCTGGGCTGCCGGGGAGTGAGATTTCCCTGGCATCAGGCTCAGCTGAGATTTGAGCGGTGTGCTCTGGCCCTGGACTCTGGTAGGAAGTGACTGGCCCTGCTACACCGATCTTCACCACCCAGGATGCACCGTGGCCCCTAAGGTCCCTGGAGGGCTGGTCGTGAACTTACTTCTGTCTCCTGTCCCCTCATTCACTCCTGCTCTGTGCAGCCCTCTGATGGCATCTTTCCAAAGCTCTGCTCTGACCAGGTCCTGTGCTCACAGACTTTTCGTGGCTTCTCCTGGCCCACAAGAGAAAGTCCAGGCTCCTTCCTGGGGTCTCAAGACCTCTCTGGCTTTATCTCCTGCTGTTCCTCCTTCAACATACTCCAGCGACATGGGATTCTCTGTGGGAACCTCCTTTGTCACTCCCACTGTCATACCTTTTCCCTTCCTGTTCACTCTGTTTGGAGTTCCCTCCTGATTTCCTTTCTCTTTATTTGAGTCTTACTCATCTTTGAGGCTATGGGAGTAGATTTTGTCTAGGAGTCTTTCTCTGAGCATTCCTCTCCATCCCAGCCAGCCCCCGTCTCTTTCTCCCCTCACGTCCTTTAGCGCTGTGCCTGTCCAGTGATTACATAATAATCATTGACAGCCTGACAAGCAGCCTCTGCCTCTTATCAGATCCAGGGCCAAGCCCAGCACCATAACTTATGCATTTAGTTTTTACACCAGCCCTACAAAGGAGGGACTATTGTTTCCCATTTTATAGATTTAAAAAACTGAGGCTCAGAAAGACAGATTTGTTCAAGGTTACACTGCAGTGATGATCTATGAATTCAATTAATTCAATAATTATTTATTAAATACACGCATACATATGTACTATAGATTCTGATTTCAAATCTTGATGACACCATTTACTTGCTGTGTGGCCTAAGGCAAGTCAATTGCCTTCTCTGTATATCAGTTTCTTCAACTGTAAAGTGGGAATCATAAAAGTACCTATGTCATAGGCTTATTGTGAGGAAGAAATGAGTTACTTTGGGTAAGTGCCAGTATACATTAGGAGTTCAGTATTTGTTAACATGTTATTCTTCCATGAGGGGATCAGGGCTGACTTCATGGCCAAGGCAGGATTAGAGTAGTGTGTAAATAATTATTTTTCAATTGCTGGCTCAGGCCACAACCTGCCACTCCTAGCACAGGCCAGCTGGGAGAAAAGGGAACAGGGGAATTTGGAAGAATGGAGGCTGTGGGTCCAGGCGGCTGCCAGTGGACGTGGCCCGAGTTGCTGGCTGTCCCTGGGACTCAGGTGGGCTGCTCCTTGGACCTTAGCAGGATCGGCCAACCCAGTCCTAGAGGCCTGGGCTTCTTCGTTCAGAGGAGTGTTGAACCCCCTCGAGTAGGACCCCACCCAAGGCCCAAGGCCAGGGCCAGGCTGTGGCTCCACCACAGCACCCATTGCTGACTACTAGGGCTGCACACAGCCATGGAATCTATCCAGCCCCAGCCCTCAGTAGGTAAATTTTCTCTGGGTCTCCCAGCAGCCCCTGGTGGCACAGGGTAGCTGGAGCAGAAATGGGTCTTCGTTCCTTCCAAACATGCTCTTGGGAAAGGCCTGGCCATTGGTTGCTAGCCTGATGGGAACGTAGGTCCCGGAATCCTGGATGTCAAAGCTTAGATGGCTGTCTGGGCATGTGATAGGCAAAAGCCCAGAGAGGGTGGGTTAATAGCCGGAGATGCCCAGCAAGGGCAAAGGGAGTGGAAACCAGGGCTCTGGTCATCTGCCTGAGGCCCCTTCTTTCCCTTTCTGTGACTCCTTAACTTCCAAGCAGCCCCGTCCTGAAAGGTGCCTCCCACTACCCCCTCTGCCAAGAAAAACTGCCAGAATATCATTTCATTGTTTACTACAAACACAAGTTTGCAGGCAAATAATTGTGTCTAAAAAAATACATTATAATAAATAATCAGAATTCTCAAAGTTCTTACAGCAAATAAGTTATATACAGACAGGAGCAGAATAGGCCCTTCTCACCAGGAGCGTCCCGAGAGTATGAGGATACAAAGACTCTGGGGAGGGAGAGCTGGAAGGGACAAATGGGGGTGGCCAGGACACCAGCCGTGTGGCAGACCCATCCAGCCTCCAGGGCTGGCTTAGGTGTGAGCCAGCCTTAGGTGTGAGGTCCATCACTGCATGTTACTCCTGGTTTGTAGCCAACAGAGAGGACACCTCTCGGGATGTAGCTTCCCTATTAGTGCGGTCCCCACACAGTACGGTTCAGCAGAGAGGTGGGGCTGGAGCCCCGATGGGAAGCTGCTCTGTAGCCTGGGAGCTGAAGGTTTCCTGGGCAGTGTGAGGCATTGGAGCTGCCTGGAGGGAGGCTCCCTCACCAGGGCGAGGAGGCCAGAGCTCGTGCGGATCCCAGCAGGCGGGTTTCCGGGCCCAGGAAACAGGTGGAGGGTCTCCGTGCCCTGGGCGGCCCCTCTCCTCCCATCTCCACATAGGCTTTCTTCCCAACATTCCTTCAGTTCTCAACACTATCTCTTTTTCCGCCTGAAGTGTGTAGGCCTGGTCTTCCTTGTTGTCTTTTGCTGTCGCCTAACAAAGTAGATCTTGGAGGCAGAAATGTCCCTGGAATTGAGAAGGGTCAGATTAGCATTTCAAGAGATATGGACCACCTAAGAGTTCCCTGTGAGAGGCAGCAGTAATAGGGACCGCACCCCTTCATCATGGCTGCCCTGGGGTCAGAGGGTGGCCACAGGTGACCCTGAAAACAAAGTCTGCCCGTCAACAACAGGGCAGACCTGGCCTAGAAGCTTCTCTGCCCACAGGAGCTTTGACAAAGCTGATGTTCAACATCGAGTGCTGCCAGAATGACGGATGGCCATGAACAGCCCAGTTTCTCTCCCATGCCCTGCCTTCCCACTTACACGCCTTTGCTCATGCTGTTCCTTCCAAGCCATTCACCTTCCCTCCACCCAAACTTCACCTACTACAATTCCCATTCTTCAAGGGCCAACACAAGATGGTCCAACCCAGACAAATATGGGTCCTAGTTGCCCTTTGCACTGGCTGAGATCCTCGCATGGACTTGTGTCATCCAGGTGGCCTCGTCCTGGTTCAAAGTGTTCTAGCCTGGGAGTTAGGAGGCTGGCTTCAGTTCCCAGCTGTGGGAACTTAGGCAAGTCTCTCATTCTCTCTGAGCCCCTTTCCGGGTCTAAAGACGAAAACAGGCCTGAACTGTTGTAAGGAGGACTATAGGGTGGCAAAGCAAGCTCTCTGTCCACTCTGAAGCGCCGTGCACTTGCAGTCTCATCTTGATTATTTTCATCCTAAGACAGTTCCCAAGTGTATGCTGGGTCCTGTCGGCCCACCATCGTGACTCTTCTCCTGTTTCTGTCTCCCCACAAAAATGGGAGCCCCTGAGGAGAAGCTGGGCCCTGGCCCTGGCTGGCCCCGAGCAGCCATGAGGGACAGAGGTAGGAACGGCTAACACTTTCAGAGCTCCGACTGGGGGCTAGGCCCTGCTGGAGGCGCTTCATTAGGTCGACTCATCTAACCTGACAAGATGAGTAGCATTGTTGTCCCTATTTCAAAGTAGGAAACTAAAGCACAGAGAAGTTAAGTGACAAGCCCAAGGTCATGAAGCTTGTTTGTGGCAGGACTGGGGTTCAAATCAGGCAGTCCTGGCTCAGAAGTCACCCCTTAGCCACTCTGCTGCAAGGCCAGATGTGGGGTTCCTGTTCTCGAGTCAGTTTGGTTGGACAAACATTCACAGGCACCTCTTGTGTGCCAGGTCTTGAGCTGAGCCGTGCTGAGGCCACCACAGAGGGGATCCAGTCTGGGGTGGGGGGAGGGAGTGGGCTGGACCCCAGCATATGGGAGATGCTCGATTCAGACACAGCCTGAATGAATACGTATGGCCCTTCCAGGGTCATGAGCCTTCAAACCCTCTAAAAACTCCACCTCCAGGCCTGGTGGTAACAAAGAGCATAGCAGTTAAAAGCATAGGCTCTGGATTCAGCCAGATGCCAGATTGCTGTGTGACCCTGGGAAAGTGCCTTCACTTCTCTGAGCCTTAGTTCTCTTAATTGCCGAGTGGGGATACAGTCCTGCCTCTTATAGAGAACAAGGGAAATGTGAGGAAATGTGCCAGGTGTACAGGAGGCTCCCAGTCAGTGCAGGTGCCCCTTACTCACCTCAGATGCTGGAGGAGCTCTCCTGCAGTGGTCCATGTCTTCCCAGCCTGGAACACGTCTGCAGGGGACCCAACGCCTGGGATTGCCATGGCTTCAGCCCTGAATAAACAACATTAAGGCCCAAGTGAGGGGCTGTCCAGGCCCCTGAGGCCACCTGGCTGCAGGCCCAGCTCGGCCCCCACCCCACCCCCATCCGTCCTCAGGAGCAGATCCATTTCCACTCCTGTGCACCTGGCACCCTTCCTTCCCCAGGCAGGGTGGAGACCAAGGAAAACTGAGCTATCGGGAATGTGGTCTTAGTCTCAGAAACAGGCAGCTGGGTGGCAGGCCTTCCCAGAATCCAGACACCTGCAGCTAAACATGGCCCTTTGCAGGGGAAACTGAGGCAGAGTTGGAGCTACAGCTTGAGTCTCAGAAGAGGAGTTTTCTCGCAAACCATCATGGGAATGGAAGCTGGGGATTGCAAAGCCAGTTTCTGCTTTTCCCAAATGCTCCAAGTGGAGGAAGGAAGGAACAAAAGTTCCCACCCTTTTACAGATGGGAAAACTGAGGCCCAAAGAGTTACGAGAATTGCAAAGAACCCCTAGCAACTCTGTGACACGACCTCCCAACTCCAGATGTTACTCCTCCACTGAGAAAGTGCCAAAGTCCCCCTTCAGGTCCGAATCCAAAGCCCCGTGGACTCAGTCAGACAGAACAAGGCTGCAGCTCAGCTCTCCTGACCGGTTGTGTGGCCTGACAGGACAAGTCCTGTACCCTCTATGCCTCAGCTGTCACCTGTGAAAATCTCTCCTGCCCAGGACTGAGACATGATGCCCTTAGAGCTCACAGAACTGGGCAGTGGGAGGGACTCAGGGGTGACTGGTTCCCTGTAACTAGGGACACTGCCCATGGACCCAGGGCACTATGGGCCCCTAGGATTCCTCTCACTACCCCCATTAGCTCCTCTGCTTCTCTACTGCTCTCCCAGACACCCTGCTGCCCATGGCAGGTCCAGGCTGGCCCACCCTTCTTCCCTGCAGGCTGGGTGCTCACTTACCAGGGTCTTCGACTGCAGAAGGTGGTACAGGCATGGTCTCTGGTGCTGGAGCACCCACAGCGCCCTGGCAGAGAGCGGCGCTGACGTTTTGGCGGGTTTCCCAGGCCATAGGGAGCTGTCTGTCTGTGGGCGGGCAGCCAGCAAGGTAGTGATGTAGGGTGGAGAGAGTAAGAGGGGGACAGAGAGAGAAAGAGAGAGAGAGAGAGAGGAAGGAGGGAGAGAGATGATTGGATAAATCATGACCATTGGCAAGCAGGGACTGTCAACACCGCACACTGGGGTGACCACACATGCCACCAGGGTGGCAGCAAAGGTGACCAGCCCCTGACCTCAAGAAGTCCCACCACAAGCTCCTCCTTAGGTGCCATGTAGCCCTAGACCAGACCCAAGACCCCTCCCTCTCTGAGCCTTTGCCCCCACCCCCAACCCCACCCTCCCCACTCCCTGGGGGCATCCTCCAGCCTCTCCCCGTCCCAGAAAGGAACTTGAGCTGGTGGAGCCAGGCTGTTCCCCTGTTCTCAAAGAAGGCACACAGCTTGCCCTGGAGCAGGGGAGGAAACACCATCTCACAGAAGTAAACACAGGCTCACAGCTAAGCTGCCCCCACTTGGTCCCCATTTGCCTGGAAGGATGACATACGTGTCTTAGAGCTTTGACTTAAAAATGGTAAATGTGTGTGTAAGTGTACGTACATGTGCATGAGTGTGCATGTGTGTGAGATCAGGTGGGATTGATTTCAGATCAGAGTCTGGCCAAGGCAGGCCGAGGGCAGGGCAAGAGCCCTGTGGCCGGTCAGACCGGCACCTTTGGGTGCCAGAGCTAATTTTAGCCAGTGTGGTTGGAGGTGTAATGACTCCAGGTAGATCCGGCAGGCAGGGACTGGCAGGGTTCCCACCCTGAGTGAATGTTTGGATGCGGATTAGCTCCACACACGCTTACGTGCCGGGCTTCTCTTGCCTTTTGCAATTTGGGGAAGGGAAAAAAAAAACACAAGTGTGCACAGAAACTTCAACTTGAAGTATGCAGTGGCCCGGAGGCAGTGCGGGTGCAGACAGAACAGACAGCACGGCCCCCACCCTGGCTCCGCCAGGTGACACAGGGCAGGTTTCTCATCTGTCATTTGGGGACAACGGCAGTACCTGCCTCGGGGGAGGATGGCGGGGGTTCATGAGATGATCACGCAGGAGCCAGGCTCGGCATAGGGCCTGGCACCGTCGAGACATGGGTGCTGTCATTAATTGTATTATTCTTGGAAGGTCGTGCAGAGGCAGCAGGGCAGAGCGGATGTGAGCTCTGGCATCCAAGGGACCTAGGACGGAGCTTCCACCTACCACTCACTTCTTTCTGTGTGATCTTGGGGAAGGCACCTAACCTGTCTGAGCCTCAGCACCCTGATCTGGAAAATGGAGCCCACACTTTCTTACCAGCGAATTCTCATGAGACAGCCCTTTATATTGCTCAGGCAGCCTCCATGTGGGAGTGGGTATTAACCCAGTGCTCCCATCTGGAGGCCCAGGAAGAGCTCTACTGTGCCTGAGATTCCTGGAGTGCCCATAACCCCCTGCCACCTCCCCCACTGCTAGCAGCCCCCCCCCCCCGAACCCGGGCCCCCATTGTGGCTCACCCAGGGGTATTCACCCAGATGATATCCAGGTGGCAGAAGTAGACGCACTCCTTGTCGAGCCAGGAGCTGCAGGAACAACGCCGAGGCCGAAGGTGGGAGCCTTGGGCACTGGGTGAGGGCACGGGCTGCTCCGGGGTGGCAGCGGCCTGGCCTTTGCCTGCACGCACAGGAGGGAGAGAGGTGGAGCGGTGGGTCAGGCACCTGGCACAGCTGGGATGGGGGACCTGCCGGGCTCCTCCTGTTGCACAATTGAGGAAGTTGGCAGTCTAGCCGCTCAGGAGCTCTGGGCCAGCCTGGGGAAGCCCCAGCAGCCCCGGTGGGAAGGGCCAGCAACTGCCCTGTGCCTGCAGCACCTCTGTACTTGCAGAGCCCAAGGCAGCTGCCGCTGCGGCTGGGCTCCCACCCCTGTACGCCCCCAGATGGCTTGGGAGGGGCACCTCTGCCCCCGGGGAGAGACACCGCTGAACAGAACCCCGGGGGCTGCTGCAGCAGGCGAGGCCAGACGGCTCACCTTCGTGCAGGGCCAGGAGCAGGGCGAGAGCGATGGAGCACCAGGCAGTGGGAGCAGCGACCATAGCGGCGGTGGAGCGCACGTCTGGCGCAGGGAGCACGCCTGTTGCCAGTGTCCTGCTACCAAGCAGAGCGGATAGCTCATTGCCTCCGTGCCCTGGCTGCCTCTTATATCCACCAGCCACGGCCCCGCCCCTGCCGTCCAGCCCTGCCCTGCTCCACCGGTAGGCCTGGAGCCAGGGACACCGCCTTCTCCCGGGGTGCCTGGCCCAGCCCCAGCCTCCCCTGTGCGAGGGGGGGGGGGGGAAGGCCCAGCTCCTCCCTCTGTGCTTGGAGCACCTCCTGAGGCTTCCCTGCAACCCCCAGGGGCCCCTCCCCAGTCCTCTAGGACTTCCTCAAATCATCCCCAAAGTGACTGAGCCCCTCTCCCACTCTCTCCTGGGCCGCTCCCAGGTTTTGCCCAAAGCTAAGAGTTTAAAGGGGGAGCATGAGAAAAACCCTCCTGCTCCCTGAAGGAGACCTCGCTGTCCTGTTTGCCTACTGCCAGCCAGCTGAGGATGCCCCTTCGATTGTGTAGGAGGTAAAAAGCCTGCTCAAGGCTGTGTGTCCTTGGGCAAGTCAGAGCCCTCTCTGGGCCTGCTTCCTTCAGTGAAGTACACAACCTACGCCTGACCTCTGATGAGCCTGGGGCTGCCTCGTCCCTACCTCATCCAGGAAGTACCCCCTCTCCCCTCTTCCCACCCCAGGGTCTGGGGACAGGAGTTCTGGTCCCTTCCAGTACCTATTTAGTTGTGCATCCATGACCATGGACTTCTTTCCTGGGCCTCAGTTTCCTTATTTGCAAAACCAAACCAAAATGGGGGTTTTTTGTTGTCTCAGAGGCTCTCTTGAGACTAAGAAGGGGGCTTTAGAGTCCTTTCCAGAAAGCTGTGGCATACCAGTGCCTCTTGAAAGGTCTCCTATCTTGGACATGACAGAATGTCTTGGCTCACGTCAGTGGCTACTTTCTGCTAAAAAGGCCAAGTGGTGGAGCGTGCCCCCTGGGGGCTAGCATTCTGCTCCTGCCCCTCTGCTGGCTCAGAAGTGGGACTAGTTGGAGATGTGCTGAGCAGTTCGTGGAACTGGCAGTGCTCCTCTGTTCCTGCCCAGGCCTGGCTCAGGGTCCACCTCTTGCGGTGTCTTTAAAGGACCCTGTCTGCAGTCACAACAGGAAAGGCTCTCGTGCCTGCCTGACTCACGACATTAATCTTATCTCCCCAGCAATCTTGAGGTCCAGAACTGCAGAGAAGGCAAGGCCTGGAGCCAGCCTGGCACATAGTAGAAACCCTCTGAGGGAGTACACTCGGAGGGAGTGGGGGTATGAATGAATACCCCCAGAGACCTGGCTTTGAACTGGGGAATTTGGGTCCTCAGGAACCCAGGCTGCCCAATTTTCAGTCCCTGTGTTCAGCAGCTCTTTTGTCTTTAGATATTTTTGAAGGGAGAATTATCTGACCAAAAAGCAACAGGCAATTTTGCTTTTTCCTAGAGTGTGTCTGGAGCACTCACGGGTGTAGCCATGTGTGAGTGTGATCCTGGTAGATCGGGGCAGAACCAAAGGAGAAAGAGATCTGTTAGTGCCACCTTCCATCTCCCAGGCTGGGCTATGCTGCAGTGGAAGCAGGAACAAACATTTCTGGGCACCTACTGTGTGCTCAGAACTTTCATTTCTTCTCCATCACGACCCTGGGAGGCAGCTGCTATCACCTGGCTATCAGCTGCGCTGCTGCCCAGGAGGAAATGGAGCCTGGCCAAGCTCACGCAGCTGGTACTAGGTGCAGAGCTGGCTCTGGAACGCGCATCTCGGTTTCTCCAGCAAAACAGTGACTCTGCATGGAGTGCTCACTGTCCTCCCCCGCATGGCGCCTCTCTAAGAATTTAGAAGAGTATTTCTGGAATGAAGTGAGCAATACTCCCAGTTTTTTCTATTAGCCTCTGAGAGAATATAAATACGGAATTAAGCTGAGTTAGGGTGGGGGTAAGGGGGGGATAGAGAATTCAAATTACTGAACCTCAAGGAGAAGAAAGAAGTAAAAGCAGGTCAGGGTGGGGAGGAAAACAAGCAGGGAGGTAGATAAAGACAGGTAGGGAAAGAGAGGGAGGGCAAGGAAGTGAGTGAAGCCAGAAAGAAAGAACTCGGATTTGAGAAAGGAAAAGAGAAAAGACCATCGGGAGTGAGAGTGAAGGTTCTAACGTGTCTAATCTTTACACAAATGCAAAATGCCTGCTCAGGACAATAGGGAACCAGAGGCTTGAGTCTGGGAAACATAATAGAAGAATTAAACGGACCAAGAGACAGGCTCCCTCTCGGGTGTAAAAGGAGGATGATGACAGAACAGGGGCCACCACCAGTCCAGGCAGGGTCAGCCCAGGGAGCTGTGCCGACTCCAGTTTCCTTCTTTCCCTGCCCTCATCTCCAGCTGGTCAAACTGGGCTCCTGTGAAATGGAGAGGTCTGGCTCTGGAACCTGAGCGAGCCCAGGTCTTAGGAGGTGAAAGCATTCCCGGAACAGCGCTACCCCACTGGCAAGAGTTGGTTTACAGGTAGAGAAAATTAAGCTGAGTTAAAAATAGCCAGCTCCAGCCCCCTGGGACTCTTCGCCGGGGCCCTGTCACCTCTGCCCCTCTTGGCTAGCCTGGCTGCTTGGCCCCCCTGACCCCACTGCGCTGGCCGCCACCAACGACCCTAGCCAGCTGGCCTGCTGCACTCCCCAACCTGACCTCGCCTTGGACCTGGGCTAGTAAAGGCTCCAGGTTCAAGAGTAGGGATTTCCCTGAAGGTCACCCTGTCAGGATTTGGAGGAAATAGTTTTGCATACAAAATAATTTGCTCCACTTCTGCTTGGTGCCAGCTCAATCCAAGAGGGAGAGATTTGTGGGGTGGGTAGGCTGGCAGAAGACGGCATCTGAGCTGTATTTCTGGGTGAGACACTGTGCTAGAAAACTGCCCTCTGGAAATGCTCTCCAGTCCTCACTCCCATTTTCTAGATGAGATAACTGAGATCCAAGAGGAGAAGCAATTTCTTCAAGACAGTGAAGAGGCCGGACATGTTCTCTTGGCTACTGATCCAGCCCCACCTTTTCCTACATAGCAGAGAAGCTCTCCCAGGGGTCCAAGATGAGCCCGTGACTCTGGGTCCACTTGGGAAGGGCTGCCAGGAAGGACCAGGGCACTAGGATGGGCTAGGCCATCTTCGTGCACACCCCGAAGCTCCCTCTATCACTTTTGCACTAAGAGTCAATATGGGTCCATCAAGCAGCTGTCCAGCATCCAGGGGCACTGTGTGGGCGGGAGCATGCACAGGAGTGAGGAGGAAATGTCCGGGTGGTGGTGTCCCCCAGGGCGGGCATGGGCTGGAGCAGGTGCCTGGTGTAGCAGGAGCAGCAAGCTTTCGTCCCAGCTCTGCTGCTGGTGCTGGGTGGCCTTGGGCAAGTCCTTCTTTCCCACTGATGGTGAAGGCACTGCCAGCATTGACAGCCTATGACTTTCAGAATCAACCTGATCTGAATTTAGAGCAACCCAAATGTAAGCCCTGCAGGCTATCCCTGCATCACTCTTGCTCCCAGCTTGGGGCGCTCTGCTCTCGCACTTCTGGAAAGCCAGTCACTTCCCCCCTGCCACCTGGCCCCTCCAGGTTTCAAGAAGTTTTGTTTGCAGCCCTGACGAAGGGACACAGTGTCTTGGTCGCAGGCACATACCGTGTGGGCAGCTTAGTGGAACGAGCAGTTGGGAAGATGGGGCAGAGCAGGGGGAGATGTCTGGAGTCCCAGAGAGTGGGGGGCTAGGGACGGTTTGGCCCTGGAGTCAGCCTGGGTGGGGGATTTAGGGACTGAGGGGGTTCAGACGTTCCCATCATCACTTGTCCCCAAGGCTGTGGGTCAAGGCTGCCCCCACTTGGGGCTGGGGCCACTCAGCCTCAGGGCTTCTTTCTGGTGGGTGGTCCGGGCCTCCTGCCATCCGCCACAGCTCACTCTGAGCCAGCAGGGCCTGCCACCACCCACACCAATGTCCCCACACTGGGTCTCTGCAACGGCAGCCTCAGCCCTGTGGGACCAGCTCCCCTGGTCACCATGGCTTCCTTCAGAGGACACCCCCTTACTAGTTCTCCTCCTCCCTCCGCCTCAGCCCATTTGGAAAGATTCATATCTCCCACATAAACGGTACTTAAAGGAATAATTCATGTGCCCTGTTTGTTATTAATCTAAGGGTAATCAGAACAGGGTCAGCAAGACCCATGGAACTGCTGGAATTTCAGCCGAAAGCAGATTTTGTTCAGTCAAGGCTCCCTTGTCAAGAGGCCATGTGAGTCCTGCTGGACTTTTTGAAATAAGAAAACCAACGCAGGGACTCAGCATCCAGGATGGAAATCTCTGGACTCGAAGTTTCTGAGTTAGCTCTCAAGAGCTAAGGGCCCAGTTCCCTACTTAGCCTTTTGGGAGTGTGGGGTAAACATTTATTTTTGAATATTTAATATATTCCAAGCACTGTGCTAAGTGATTTACATACTTTATCTCCATTAACTGTCACAACATACTGAAAGGGTGGGCACTATAATTAGTCCCTCTTTTATTAACGGGGAAATAGTCTCACAACTTGCTTAATGTCAGACAGCTAGAAAGTGGCAAAGCCAAGGTCAGAAGGCAGATCTGTGTAACCCCAAAGCCCTAGCCCTGAGCCCTGAGGGCCCTCAATGTGCTTTCCGGACTCCCCAGCCTGTGGGGAGCCCTCCTGCAGCAACTCTCCTCTAGGGGGCCCCCTCCCTGCTCTTACCAGGGAGAGAGCGCTATGCGGGCTGGGAAAGTGGGGACCCAGGAGCAGAAGTAGCCTCCCACCTGCATCTGTGGGGCTGTCACTTCCACAGCAAAAGCACAGCCTGTAGTAGCCATGTCTACAAGGCCAGCGGCTGAGGCCTGGTTCCAGCCGTTAGGTAGGGATGGGCGGTTCGTTCTTATTTCACTGGATCTCTACAACAGACCTAGGAGGCATACTGGGCTCCTGATTCTCACTTTACAGAGGAAGTCTTTCCAGATAAGATTCTCACTTTACAGATAAGGAAGTAACTTCGCCAGGGTCACACAATGAGCAAGAGACCGGGCTAGGACTTTTCCCCTTATACTCATCTGTTTTTCTGAGACCAACAAACAGCCTTCGTCACATGTATACACGGACACACCCATCTGTCTATCCATCCATCAGTTCAACCTCCCGTGTTCACATCCTTCTTTCCTTCTTCCCTCCCTTCCTTCCATTCCTAACCTTTGGTCCATCCTTCCATCACATATCTACACAACAAGTCTCCCATGCACCCATTTTCCTTTACGACAGACGTGATTGGGGAGATCGGAAGGGTTAAGACTTGAAGAGCTTTTTGCATGGTATACCTAGCCTGAAAACATCTGCTGATTTGCTGGCGAGAGGTTTGTCTCCCCGTCTTCTCTGGAATCCCCACCCCAAGGCCTAGCACAGGCTTGGGCACGTGGTCTGTGCCCAGTGCTGGAGTGAAATTGAAAGTACAAGATGGCCTCATCTCCCCAGACAAAGGCGGCCTCTGCATAGACACCTCTCTGATGAGGGTGGTCTAGATCCCTTTTTCTATCTGATACCATCTTCAATATGTTCCAATGGGGAACAGTCGAGATAATCTTCAAGAAAAAAAATCAGACAGGCCGCTAGAAAGGAAAGGACTCTTGGCCTATTCCTAGATAAGGAAACTGAGGTCTGGGGGTGGGTGGAGTCCGCCAGAGGCCCTCCTGCCAGCCTGGATCCTAGACACCCCGAATGCCCGGACTCTTCTCTTGCTGAGGCCTAAGCCCCTGCCCTTGGAGGGGCTGGCACCTCACCCTCCTCCATCCCACCGCCACCACCAGCCAAGACATGCAGCTGGTAGTTTTTCAGTCACACCCACTCTGTTGCCTAGAACCCATGTTTTCCAAGGCACACCCAGCACCCCACCAGGAGGCCGCCTTTCCCCTCTGGGAAGGGGTGAGCCACCAGGAGGCCGGGCCCTGCAGAAGTACAGTACTTCATTCTAGAAGTAAGTGTCAGCTAAAAATAAGTGCCTGGTGCCTAGATCATCAGGGTAACTTGGTGCCCAGCAGGTAGGCAAAAAGCCCGGGGTTCCCTCATGATTCTAGGCTGACATTCCTGAGCAGAGGTGTGCCTGGAATACCTCCTGGCCTAATGGCTTTGGCCTTCCCGCCCAGCTCCTGGGAATCCTGAGCCATGATGACCCAGGAGGGGCACAGCTGGACTCCGGTAGGCAGGAGGGCGGTCAGAAGCTGAAGTCGCTGCCTGGGGCTGGCTCAGGGTGTGGGACGTGAGTCAGGGGCCAGCCCACCAGAGGCTTGGCAGGTCCAGCTGCCAGCTTCAAAGACCTATGACTGAAGCTCAAATCCCACCCCCACCCTCACCCTCCTATGGACAAAGTGCCCAGCACTGTGCTAGTCCAAAGGTCGTGGAGGGCGGGGGTGGGCCAGTCTGGGATCTGGTTCTATTGTTCCCTGGCCATGAGACCAGGGGTCACCTTGGTTTAACCTTCCTTAGTGTTGGAGACCACAATTGTCAAAGGCATCTAAGAAGAAAAATCCCACCTCACAGCTGCTGGGAGGCTTTGTGCCAGGGCCAACGGAAGGTCTGGTCTGTCGTCTGGCCTGGGAGGGCTACGTCAGTGTCTCTGTCCTTCCCTCCTCAGCCTGGGCTGCAGGGTGCATGTGGGCCTCTCGGTGGAGACACACTTCTGGAAAGGAGTGGTATAGGTGTGTACATGTGTGTGGTGGTAGTGGGGGGGTGGGGGGTAGGGTGTCACTAGAAACTGCAATCTGCACACCATGGGCCAGCTCCCCCACGAGTGGTCCCTCCACTGTTCTGGGTCACATAGTCCCTCCCAGGGCATGTGGCCACCCAGGTTTGCTCCACTCACCCACATCAGCTTTGGCACGCCACACACCAGACAAGAAGGTGCTGAGATTTCGGCCAAAGCTGCCTTCCTATGAAAACCAGGCTTCAGCCGGAAGTCTGCAGCGAGAATCTAGCCTGATGACAGGGTGAAGCATCTCACCAAACCCTAATGCCCACCCCCGGCGTTGGGCACTTGGGGTCTGATTCAGAGTTATCTTTCCTTCCTCATCCCACTAATACTGATCTGTGTGCCCAAGGCTTTAGCCCACAAGGCCACAGGGCTTGTCACTCCCTGGACACACTGCAGACTTTCTTGCCTCCATGTCTCTGTCCAAGCTGGGGCTTCCCAGGCTCCTTCCATTCTTAGTTGACTTATTCTGCCCATCCTTCAAGGCCCATCACAAGTGACACCTCCCCCAGGAAGCCTTCCCAACTCCATCTGGACATGAGATCTGACCCTCTTCTGAACACCCACCTGATTCTCACTTACAGCCACCTCTGTCTAGGCTTTATCTTATGTCTCCCAGGATAGGCTAGTGGTTAAGGACATTGATTCCAGGGTCAGGCTGAGCTAGGTTCCTATGTAGAGCCACCTCTCATGACATGTGCTGTTTCCTCCTTCTCTGAGCCTGTGTCCTCATCTATAGGTATAACCATAGCAACATGGCTGCGGTAAGGCTCTGTCGGCGGTCACCGTTGTTGTTGATAACCCCTAATTACAGAGCATACCCACGTTGTTGTTCTCACTTCATCCTTGCAGCATAACCTTCGAGGTGTCAGGGCACCCATTTTCAGACAAGGCTTCAGACTCTGAGAGGTTGACTAGCTGGACCTGTAATGCTCAGGGTTCAAACCCAGGTTTGTCTGACCCCAGGGTCAGTGCCATTTCTACTCCCCTTGCCCTTCTCCACCTATGCGACCTCCTCCAGCCTCTGTCCCTTCGTCCAGATCACACGTACAATAAATACCTATTGGATTAGAAATGGGGAGGTCAGAGAAGTTTTTCCTGGGTCCACCCTTCCCCCACTGGCCCAGCCCAGGCTCACTGGGTCCCCGCACTTGGGGAGCTGCCCCCGAGCATAGTGGGATAAGATAAAGACCAAGACTTTACGGGCTGTGGCAGCACAGCTCCGTGTTTCCTGTAGTATGTTCCAAGGGAGACTCTGGTAGCAGGTGGGACACTGTTGCCAAGTGAGTTTGGGAAACTGGGTTTCCAGCAGGGCTTCAAAGAGCCTCCGTGGGCACATGAGCTCTGTGAGCCAGTGCCGTCTCTGAGACTGGGAGGTGAGAGTGGCCTGGGTCCAGGGAGGCAGCTCCCAGGCTGGGAAGAGGGCGACATGGAGTCGTAGGCTTGGGTTCTACTTCCAGCCAGGTGGCTGCAGGCAAGCTCTGTTTTCTGCCTGACCATCAGCTTCATCCTCCATGAAATGAGGGATCTGTGGGTGCTCTGGAGACTATCAAGCAGGAGGTTAGCCCAGAAAGCCCAGAAAGACCTCTTCAGAGAGCCTTCTGGACCCACCTAGGGACGTTTGGAGCTCAGCCTGCAGAGGGTACTCTGGAGCTTCAGTGCCCAGGGAGCCCTTCCCTGATGCTGTTCCACATTCAGAGGAAGAGCCAGACCATCTATCATTCATTGAAACCATCCTGGGCTCACGAAGTTTCTGGCACTTTAAGAATTAATCTCAGCTACCCATGTAAACATTTGCCCATGTCTGGTCCCGGGTGCCAGACGCTGCACAAACCCTTTATATATATTATCACCTTTAATCACCACAGCAAGAGGGCACTTATTAGTCCCATTGTACAGAGGAGCCTGGGGCCCAGAGAGGTAAAGGGGCTTGCACAAGATCACACAGCAATTTGAATATAGATCTGCCTGCCTCGCAGGCTGCATTCTTAAGCACTATGCTGGCAAATGTGATCCCATATAGAATCCTCATGGAATGCAGCTTATTACTATTATTACCCTCTTTTTTCAGATGGAAACCTGAGGTAGCTTATCTTAGGTCACCCATTTTGCAAGGAAGGAGCTAGGATTTGAACCCAGGTCAGCCTGAGCCCTTGGCCTGAGCTCTCAACGTCAATTCTAGCTTTTTCCTGTCAGGGCTAGAGAATTCCCCCAAACAGGTCCCGGGGGTCGAGTCTGAGGGCAGCAGGAAAAGTCCCCCCATCCCTCAGCCTGGCTCCTGGGCCTTTAGCAGCCGAACTTTGGGAGCTTGGGGGAGAGGAGTAGGCTGATTACGCACTGAGCAGGTGCCGGCTGGTGAGGTGAGCGGTGACTCAGGGTGGGAGGCCCTGAGCAGCAAGCAGGCAGTGGGGGCAGCTCAGGCCAGGCCATTGCTAGGGTCCCCGGGAGGAGGAGGTTTGGGTAAGGCAGGGCTGAGTCACAGTAGCGAGATCGGACAGAGAGCTGGGATGGCCCAATGACCTCACGCTTTCATCTGAGCCTGGCCCAGGGAGGCTTGGGCCCAGGCAGGCCTGGTGGGCCCACCCTGGTAGGTTGGACACACACCCCTCTTTGGCCGCCCATAGCCATGGGGTGTCTGTGAGACCAGAGGGTCTCCCTGCGGGTTCCCTGAGTCCTGGTGTTGCTGGCACCCTGACACCCTGCCACATTGGGGAAGCAGTTGGTAGAGGGCACAAAGCAGGGGTATAGGGAACAGAATCTTGCTCTGCTCTTATGTTATGTGACCTGAGCCAAGCAATTCCAACTCTCTGAGCTTCGTTCGACTTCCTCCTCTGTCCTATGGATTCATGGGAGGGCCTCATACACGGATGATTCTTTTTCAAGCCCTGGCACACAGCTGGGGCCCTGGGAGGGAGTGAGGCAGCCATCACCGGCCAGGACCCCACAAAGAATGGAGGGCAATAGCGGAGGGGCCCTCACTACCCTCGCTGCAGATCTGTACACCAGTGTCCTGGCTATTGGCTGCGTGGCCTTGGATAAGGGTCTTCTGAACTCTGAGTCTCAGTTTCCCCATGTGTCAAATGAAAATAACAACCCCAGACTTTTTTAGGAGGATGATGTCACAGGGTTGCTGAGCGCTCACACCACCACCTTGGGACAGATATCAGCAAGAAAGAAAGCAGAACCCGTTCTGGGGCCCAGAAGCAGTGGGGGTGTCCCCCACCCCGCCGCCTGCCACCACGCCTGCCTGGAAGACATGCCTGGAAACCTTGAGAGGCCACCGCCTGCCCCCGACCCAGCACTCCCCAAGGCTGGTCCAGATTGGGTGAGGGTTGCCAAGGTCACATAGCGGCCAGCTGAATGGATCCACCATCCAAGGGGAGGGGTCCTTTATCTCTCCAGATAAGAGGCTCTGAATGGGCCCAGAAGGCCTCACGGCTTCAGATTTGGGTAAATCCTGGGGGTGGGGAGGGGAGGGCCAGAGTTAGGCTGGTTCAGGCTGACCATAAAGCAACCATTTCTTCTGATGCCTTCTCAGCCTGAGTCAGCCAGGGGCTCCAGCTGTTTCTGAGTTTATCACCTGCCTGCTCTCCTGCCACCCAGCACAGGGACACTCATAATAATGACCTGGTGATAATGACAGCTGTGTGGGGAGCTGTGCCCACGTGCCGAGCATTCTCTCTGCCTTCATTCATTGGATTTTCCAAACAGACCTAGAAAGCCAACAGGGCAGGGCAGGGCCTGGGAGTAAGGTTCAGAGAAGCTGCATAAGCTGCTCGAGGTCACACAGCCAAGAGCAGAAGAAAGAAAAGGGTCTTCAGAGCACAAGGCCGTGCCCTCTGCCATCATGCAGCAAGCATGCTGAGCTTGCTTTGTGTCAGACCTGGGCTGGGTCTTTGGATCTCTGGCCCAGCTGGGATTTGGCGAAAGGGGCCCCAAAGCCAAGGGTATTTGCCTGGGATGAGTACCTAGGAGCGTGGATGGCCTGTAATGAAGGCTCAGAGCCAAAGGACCAGTGTGTGTTCTGAGCCTGGCTCTGTGTTGGCTGAAAGGGAAGGATAAACAAGGAGCTTCAGGACCCCAAAGGACGGAGTGTTCGCCTCTGCCTGGAGGTTCAGGAGGGCTTT
The DNA here is from genome assembly GCF_004115265.2 of Rhinolophus ferrumequinum. NCBI lineage: Eukaryota > Metazoa > Chordata > Mammalia > Chiroptera > Rhinolophidae > Rhinolophus > Rhinolophus ferrumequinum. The sequence goes on from NC_046292.1 coordinate 29,129,573, forward strand.
TCAGTGGAAGAGACATTTAAGCAGGCTACGAAGGTAGAGAAAACATTCCAGGCATTGGAAACAGCTGGTAGGCCTGGACTCGCATGGCAGGTCCTAGGAGCTGGTGTGAACAGTGTGAGGGACTCAGTGAAGAGACCGGAGCTTGGAGGCCAGACCACAGGCCTCGTATGCCCAGCTGGCAACTGACCTTTTCCTGAGGTCAAATGGAGTCAGCTTGCATTTGTGTTGTGGAGGTCCAGGCCACGTAGGACCCAAACCAGTCCTGGGGAGGGGAGGGACTTCCTTCCAGGGTCTTCCCTGCACTCGCAGATGAGCCCCTGGGGGTGACACCATAGCCAGGGGAAGGCCTGCCCAGTCTATCTGGGCACCTGAGAACAAGGCCACCTGCTGGCCACCTCATTCCTGCAAATTCAGGGCAGGCCTCTGACCCTGACACCCCCCAGCTCCAAACAGTTCCCCTTTCTCTGAATGCAGGTTGCAATGGAGAGAGAGGCCAGGCTGGCAGAGGGATCATGGTAGGGACCCTCCTCTGCCTCCTTTTCCTAAGAGACTCAGGCAGCTCAGTGCTCCCCAGCCTCATGGTGGCCCAAGAGGGCCTGGCCTGGCTGGTGACTCCAGGCTTCGCTTGGCCCCACTCTGGACTTTGGTGTTGGCTCAGATGACCAGGGGGTGCCAGGAAATCAGCCTTTTCCTTTTCTTTCCACCAGTCACACATGGATCCTCACTTGTACTCTGACAACCCCTGGAGGGCACCCTTCCGCAGGCACCCACTTTATAGGTGAGTGAATGGAGGTTTAGTGAGGTGAATGAAGAGAGGGACCTGGTCTTAACCACCCAGGGCGAGGGGGACTGGAGGGGAGGACACACACTGCTAGCCAAACACTGCGCTGGGTACTTTAGCACGTAAAGGATGCATGCAGATTCTGGAACCTTAAAAACCTAGGTTCAAATCTAGCTATGCAGCTCACCAGTATGTAACCTCAAGGAAATCAGTGTCCAGTGCCTGCTTCCTGATTTGTAAAATGTGATAACAATAGTGCCTTCCTCATAGGGTTGGTGTGAAACTTAGATAACTCATACCAAGTGCTTACAACCTTGCCTCGCACACCCCCATTTGGCAGACGGGGAAAATGAGGTTCAAAGACAAGCAGTGCCCTGAGGCCAGGACTGACCCCCAGCCCACCTCCTGCCCCCGGCTCACCCCTGGATCCCCAGGCAGTGGACCCACTGCTGACCCTCCCAGTTCCTAGCAGGGACCAGCGTCAGGGGCGCCCCATTGTCTCTCCCACTCATGCCTGTTTTGGGAAATCCTCGGGCTGGGGGCAGAGAGCAAAGTGGCTTGCAGAGAGCGTGGAGCAGGTTGCCAGCAGCGGACCCGGCTGCTGTGCTTGCGGCCCGCCCTCGCCTCCCAACCAATTTTGGGCAAAGCTGCTGCTGCAGCGGGCGGCGGCGTGCTACGTGACGGCCCTGAGTCAGCGAGCAGGAATGCGCAGGACGCTTTGTTCCCCACTCTGCCAACGAACGTGCTGGGACCAGGGCGAGGCGGGTCCTGACATCACCACCCGGATAGCACGGACACGTGCCCCTCCACCCCCCACCTCATTCCCCCCACCCCACCCTCCACCTCCCCACCTCTACCCCACCCCCTCACCCCCATGGCTGCTGCAGAACTCAGGTCTCAGCTCCTACTCTGGGGACTCCAGGAGACCTCAGGAGGCCAGGCTCCCCCCTCAAGCCTCAGGGGCCCTGGCTTTACATGGTCCTGGCAGCGAGGGTCACAGGAAAACAACTGGAGAAAGGGCTGCCCAGCAGGAGTAAGGCAGCTGCCTTGGAAGGACCATGGGTGGCATGGAGAGGTCACAGAGCCACAGCAAGACCCTAAGACTGTCCCGGGGACACTGTTTGGGGGCCCGGGGCCCCTTTTCCACTTTGAGGCCGGTGTGGGAGAAGGAAGCCGGGCATGAGTCCTTCAAGCTCTGCCTCCAGCTGGCTGTGTGTTACTCTCCCTCTCTGGGCCTGGGTCAGGCCAGCCAGTGGGGTCACACTGGCTGTCTTGCTCTTCCCCAGAGTCTTGTGCTGGGTAATGAGGTCTCAGAAGTGCTTTGGAAAGAAGTGCAGGGGCTTCGAACTACAGATGACCACACTGAGAACTTTTGTGCGTCAGGCTGTGCCTGGATCTTTCTAAATGCAGTGCCATGCAATGATCAGAACTGCCCTGAGTGGTGGCATTGCTGTTTGTGGAAACTGAGGCTCAGGAAGGTGAAGTCAACTGACCCAGGCCACACTCTAAAACTGGAGGAGCGGGTGGGAACCGGGGCCATGTGACTGGGCCCTCCTTCTCCCTGAAGGGTGGGGACCCTCCTTGAGGGCTGGAGGGGATGGATGGGCGCTTCAGGCTGCTAGGTGCTGCTGAGGTGGCCAGCCATGGTCAGTGCAACACTGACCTGAGGGTCCACTTTGGCTGTCCTCAGAAGGCACAGTAGTGGCTGGAGTCAGACTTCCTCCTTCCCTGGGTAGCTTCGGGCATGTGGCGTGTCTTCCATGGGTCCTCCCATGACTGCACTGTCATTTTCCCATTTTAGTGTCCCTAGGAACTAACTGGCCAGGTCTATGGGTAGAACCTACAGGGGGCAGGCAGGATGGCCAGTGGGGTGTAGGGCGAGTCCTCTGGTGGGACTTTTGCATGCACGCTCTCCCTTCCCTCTTCCACAGGTCCTGGACACCAGTGCAAAGTGACTCCACCCTACCCCTGTCGCATGCAGCAAACAGATGGGGCTGCACACTGGGGTCCCAGTTGACCTGGGGGGCCTTTCACAGGAGGCCACCAGTGTCAACCCTCACCTCAGGGACTCTGCAGTTGGCAGGTCCTCATTGGAGTCCTTACCAACCCTTACACCTGTTCAGTCTACTCTGAAACTTTGGCTTCTGTCATTCTTAGGCCATATGTTTTATGTAGGAGAGATGGGGGTGACCTCTCCCCATCCCAAGGCTGACCTTGCAGAGGCCTTGTTCCCATCTTAGTACCTGCTCTCGCTTGGTACCCTGACATGCCCCCCACCCAGCCTCAGATGGTCCCCAGTGATGGGGCTGGCAGAAGATGCCTAAACCCCCAGACGGCAGTGAACCCAGCCCCTCCCTGTGTGGTAGTCTTACCCAGAGGTAGCACAGCTATGACCTGGGGAAGGCTGGTGCTGCAGCGGCCCCGGAAGGCTCCTCTGCCAACGGGAGCTCGAGATCCCTACATTTGGGACAGGGCCTTTATGCGGCCAGCAGTGCTCAGGCCTCATTTCCAAGCTTCTCCCCAGGGTGTGATGTGTACCCAGTGGCAGAGGCCACACTGCACAGTGGTTAGACACTGGGCCCTGGAGTGTGCCAGCTCTGGAGTCACCCACCTCTGCACCTCAGATTCCACATCTGTAAACGGGAGCAGGGACCCTTTGTGGGCCTTCAGGGAGTTATTAGACATAAGCACCTTAGCACACAGTGGCTGTTGGGTCGGGATGAGTCCCTCTGAAGAGTTCTAAGACTTCCACATCATCTCCCTTGACTCCTCCTCCTGTGGATCTCCGTAGTCATAGATTCTTCTGGTTTCTCAGTGAGGAAGACCACCTAGTAGGGCCCCTCATAGCTCAGATCAGGCCACTGCAGCCCAGGGAGAGACGCCCCGCTACCCTGCAAGGTAGAACCTGATTGCTGTCTCTGGTGGAGGACGATGGTCTGTGAGACCCTTTGGCTTCCAAGTCCCGCAGACTCCAAGGACACAGGGTGATGGGACAGACCGGAGGGCAAGTGCCTGCAGATTCCCTGCCCCCGTACCCCAGCACGATTCCTGGCACCTGAGGGCCCCGCCTCAGCCTGGCATGCCTGCTGCCGGATTCCTGCTTGTGTGGTTTCCCCTGGGCCTCTCTCTCACGTCCGCTGGCAGAGCATCCCCAGCTGTCTGCATTCCTCTGCTGTGAAGACGGCCACCTTAGGGCCGGGCCTGGTGGACACCCCTGAGTGTGGGAGTGAGCGTGCTGGCAGGGAGTTGCAGGGGCACACCTGCGGTCACTGGCCTCTGTGTCCATGCGTAGGTGTGCATATGTGTGCCTGGCTATGCCCTTTGTGTCCATATGTGCATGGACCTGTGTGTACGCAGGTATGCACAGGGGGGCATGCACACCTGTGTGGACATGCACAAGTCCATGAAGGGTGCAAGGGGGCTATTGTGCAGGAGGCAACTTATGAATCCTTAGGGGTCCTACAGGCCTGTGGACGGGACCTGTGCTCATGCATGACGTGGATGGTGGTGCGTGTTTCCTATACCTGAGGACCCTTGTACGTATGAGGGTTCTGTACTTAGGTGTGGCCTATTCAGGCCAAGCTTACAGCTACTGGAGGAAGCAAGAGAAGGGGGTCAGCATGAGATCAAGCATGGAGAGCCCATTTGCCTGACTCAGCTGGATGTTTCCCCCATATTCCCTTGTTTAACCCTCATACCAACCCAGGAGGGATAAAGTGGGATCTGAGGCTGGAGAGGGCGAGTCACTTGCCCAAGGTCACACAGCCAAGAAGTGGTGGAGCCAGCATTCAAACCCATGTCTGTCTGACTCTAGAAGTGGCAAGCAGGGCAGTGAGAGAGACAAGCTGCTGCAGGGGCCGTAGCACAGTGGACACCTGTGCACTGCAGAGCCCAGGGCCAAGCTGTTCCCTTGGAGGGTGGGAGCCTCCGAGTTGCCCACGCCGGCCCCTTGTAGTCCAGCCCCCACCTTCTTGGGCTGGATAATCACAATCCACATGCGTGGAGCAGTTGCTCTGTGCCAGGTGCTTGTGTAAGATCTTTGCATGTAGTAACTCATCTAATCCTCCTGACACTCTAAGAGGCTGGTGCCATTATTAGGCTATTATTATTATACTATAGTATATAACAGATATTGTACTATATGTAGTATTTATAGCCTATCATAACATAGAAATTATTATTTTGACTTTAGAGATGAGGAAACTGAGGCACAAATATGTTAAGTAATTGGCCTGAAGTCTCACAGCTGAAAAATGGCCCAGCTGGAATTTGAAGTCATGCAGGGTGGTTCCAGATTGCAAGTGCCTAAGCCGTATACCTACTGCGTGGGCCAGCATCTCTTTGTGCAGGAGACGTTCGCCTCATCCCCTTTCTGTGGGGTGGTCTCCAACTTCATCCTACCTGCAGGCCCAAGGAAACTGAGGGCTGGGTGTACCAGGCCCCCGTCTCACAGATGAAGTAACTGCACCTGGACTGCTTTAGTGTCTGGGCCTGAAAAGAGGACTTCTAATGCCAGGTGCCGCCCTAGCTTTGCCCACTCCTAACTAGCTGTGGGACTGGAGGCAAGCACCCTGCTCTCTCTGGGCCACAGTTCCTGCCCCACCCAAGAGCACAGGTAGGAAGGGCTGTCCTGAAGTTTCCAGGTGGAAAGTCCTGGGAGGAGGCGGGCAGGCCTGGCAGCAGGTACAGAGTGGGCAGGCAGGTGAAGGTGAGACCGGGCCAGAGCCGAAGTCAAGGCTTGGAGCAGGTTTTCCCAGGCTGTGTCTGAGTAATCCTGTGTCTATATTTATCTCTTCCTTTCTTGGGTGAACAAACAGAGCCCGATGCCAGCCTGGCCCGCCCCCCCCCCCATGCCGGCACGTTTCCCTCACCTGCTGGGTGGCTCTGGAGAGTACCAAGTCTTAGCCTCAAGTTCAGCTTGGCCCACATCGGACGTACAGGCTGCTTGAACTCAGTGGCTTCTGTGACGAATCTCATTGTCAGTGGTGGCCAGGGAAGCTCCACACGGGCCACTGCACACGTTGGCAGCTGTGGCCATTGCCTGGGCAATGGTGGTGCATTGGGGGCCTAGGGAAGCCTTACCCCACTCAAGAACAGAGGGTCCTCTTGTCTCTGAGAGTGACTTTCATTCCTCCATTCACGCTTTGGTCTAAATGGCAGTCCCCTGTCCCTGCAGGACCTGAAAGTCCCAGAGGAGGACGTCTGCATTGTGCAGTGGTCCAGGGTCAGACTACTCTAGGGTCGAATCCTGGCACCCTGACCTTGGGAAAAGAACCTCTTCATGATTCAGTTTCCTTGCTTTTCAAATGGGCCAAGACTTCCTACTTCCCAGGGATCTCGTGAGCATTAAGTTAGGGGCCTTACAAGCTGACAGATGGAAGGAGTTCTGCTGGGGAGTGACTGTCTGTCCCCACCTGCTTCTACCATCCCAGGCCCAGGCCCACAGCAGTGACAAGGGGCCCACCCAAGGCCTGCAAGGGGACATATGTGTACACGAATCCCACAACATGCACACACTAACGGACACCCCTAATTCTGAGAGGTGCATGGCGCCTTAGACTTAGGATAGATTACATGGGTTGGGGCTGAAACCCTGGGAAGACCCCAGAAGGAACCAGATACTAACTTTGCTGAGGCTGTTCCCAGAGGTGAAAGGGACAGGACAGGTGGACAGTCAGGCCAAAGGGATGATGAGAACAGAAGGGCATCTTGTCAAGCGATGGCTCAGCCTGGACCAGGCCTGGACTCTATTGCCCCTGGCCCCACCTGGGATCCCCACTGCCGATTAGGCCCCTGCCCCGCTGTTGGCCTCTGCCCTGGCAGTGCCACCTCCCTGACCTTGGGGAGCCCTGAGCCTGATGCACGTGCATCACAGCCCTGCCTGCTCCCAGGCTGGATTAGGCAGAGTCCGAGGACGTGCAGAGTTGGCAGGCTCACGGGCGGGGCAGTTGCTGGCCCTGGGGCTGCCCTGTGTCAGCTCAGGACTGGGCTGCAGCAAGGCCTTGTATGGCTTTGGCAGGGGAGCTCCACTGCGGCACCCATTGGCTGGGCTGGCACTCCCAGCTGGGCTGCCTGGGCCCCAAACCACGGTAACCAGAGCCGCCGGGAGCTGGTGGATTAGCATGGCCTCCTGCCCACCCGCCTTCTTGCCACCAAGGCTGCTCTTTTCCTTTCCTAAAAAGGCAGAGCCTGGCAGGAGAGTTGGGCAGGTGTACTCAGACCTGGGAAAGGAGGGGTGGTACAGGTGGTTCTGCCAAGGGTTCGGGAATCTTAACTCTGGCCTTGGGCTAAGATTCTTCCTGGCTCTGGACATCAGTTTTCTCATTTATAAAAGGGGACAGGTGGCAGCTGAGTCTTCTTAAAGTGGCTGAGGCTTTGATGGGATTGTATGCTGGGGTCCCCCAAATACGACCCAGGTTGCAGGGCGGCTCCGTAGCAAAGAGGCCCAGATTCTCTCTCCATAGGAAGCCAAGCCAACCATTTTCTGCATGTAGGGGCTCAGTCTTAAATCCCAGCCCTGCCACTTCCCACTATGACTTTGGGAAGCACCCTCCTCTGTCTGAGCCCAGTCTTTCTCCTCTGTAAAGGTGATGAGGTGATAAGTGCCTCCCAACCCAGGATCTCATGAGCCCAGGATGACCCCACGCCGTGCAGCCCCCGTCTGCTCCCCGCTCAGTCCCCTTCTGTTCTCTCTTTTTCTCTCTGCTCGTGCCCATCTCAGGCTGGCCTGCCTCCTGAGGCTGGCCTGCCTACAGTGGCCTGGCCCTGGGAGTCTCTAGGACAGAGCGTGGACTCCAGGTCCTGAGCCCAGAGAAGGTCCAGGCCTCAGGATGAGGGTGGGATTTCCCAGCCACACGGGCCCCGCTCAACCCTGGACTGGGAGCCCGGCAAAGTTTGTCTAGGGCCTCAGGGCCAGACGGCAGCCCAAGCCCTCCTAAGGCTCTAGGCCACGTGTAACTGGGGTTGTGGCCCTGCCATTTGCCAGGGGTGATCTGAGGCTCTACCCTTTGCCTGTAAAATGGAGACGTGCACCCCATCCTGCCTCACTCCAAAAGGGTAAGTGCTTCATGATCTCTAGACAGTAGCCGCGGGAGGCCTGGTGGCAGTGATGTGTGCAGCGTGGGCCCTGTGGCAGGTGAGAGGAGGCAGGTGGCTGGTCCTTCACAAAATTCACATGCAGTTTTCATGCTCTCAAGTACAGTAATCCAAGCCTGTGTGACTGCTGATCAGTGCCTGCAGCCTCAGGAGTGGGGACCCCACATGGCTGCCAGATGGCATGACTGAAAAGCCAGGCAGCTGCTGGAGAGAAGCCCCAGCCTGGGCCTGCCTTGTCTCATTGGTCCCTGGGCAGAAGGAGGCCAGTAGCCTGAAACCCAGGGCTCTCCTGGGGCCAGAGTGAAGGGTGGAGAGGAGAAGGGAGGAACCTGGGGTTCCCTGAAGAGCTGCATTGGAGTCAGACTAGGGTCAGACTAGAGTCAGTCCTAGTTACACTTTCTCTAACTAGCTGTGTACCTTCAGCTCGTGGGGGCCCTTTGTAACCTCTGTTTTCTCTAAAAATGGGGCCAGTAACTCTCTCATCTTCCTTGGTTGTTGTAAGGACGACACATTGGGTTTGTAAAATGCTGGCTGCACACAGGGCCCGGCACAAACTATGCTCTTCTTCTGGGGCTGTTTGGGGCTGTGCTTCCCACTGACCTAGACTGAGCCCTGGGCTCTGCCCCTAGGGTTTACTCTCAGGCTGCTGCTCTGCTGGTGGCTCCTGGTCCTCCCACACCCCATGATTCTAACGCCAGGTGCTATCTTTGCTTTGCAGGGCTTCTTCCAGACCATTGATTTTTTTCACTGCCTGTCAAAAGCCAGCACCTTTGAAGCTGAGGCTACCAGGTGTGGCCCCTCCCCGTCCCGTGGCTGACGTCTGCTCATCTCCTGAGCAGTTCTGATTCCCAGAAGGCCTAGCCTTGTGTCATTATCAGTAGGGCTGTTGCAAATATTCCTGGTCTCTTCCCCTGGGGCTGGACATGGGACTTGCTTTGGCCAATGAAATGTGACTGGAGGGATGCTTGTTGTTCCCCACGAGAAGTGTTGTCAGTGCAAGGTACCACAGCTCTCTTTTTATCTACCTCTGAGGTCACGGGAGCACCAGGATGGAGCTTCTGTCAGTCTGGGTCTCCAAGTGACAAGGATGATTGAATTCCCCTCCTGACTCACACTGAACATGTGGCCGGGGGAAAAATAAACTTTTGTTGCATTCAGCCCCTGAGTGTCTGGGTTGCTTGTTTCGGCAGCATTTCAGCACCTGTCCTGACTGATGTACCCAGGCTGCCAGCCCGGAGCCCCACCCACGCCCTGAAGTCATCACAGATGACCTCACTTGTCACCTGCACAACCCACTCCCACCCTGGACACTCACTTCCTGGCCTCTTCCTCTCCGGTGGTGGTCTCTTTCACTCCACCTCAGCAACCACACCAGTGGTCAATACCAACTTCATCCATAACTGTCTCATCTCTGGAATAATGAGCTAAGACAACTCACCACCTTTTCTTCTCTATTTTTATTCAGATCTCCTGTCACTTGACCACTAGCCTTTCTCTGTATCAGCTGCCCCTGTTTGCTTCTTTCTCAGCAGGTGAATTCAGTGGTCTGTGACCTCACCTCTTTACTTGCCAATACTCTCACCTCTTGTCCCTTACTGTCCTTCTGTCCCATGGTCTGACAAAACCCGCAACCTGATGAATCTACCTGGCTGCCGTCTCCATGCCCACAGCATGGCTGCTGAGCTCTGCTGGAAGAAATAAACCGATGAGCAGAAGGGTGGACCTTCTGGAAGGGCAGAGTCCAGGCCAAGCAGGGCAGCCGTGCTGCAAGGTGGGAGGCGATTGCATTAGGGTCCGTGCTGCTGAGGGAGAGTCTTCCCTTCGAGGCCTATCTTTGTTGTGGTACCCAGCCCTCAGTGCCACCGGGAGCCTTCTGTTTCCCTGCTTGGCTTTCTCCTGCTTTTCTCAAAGGTCATTCACGCCTGCTCAAGACTTCAATCTTTTTCCCCTGCAGCTTCCTCCTTCCTGATTAGCAGGTGACCTCACTCTATTTCAAAGAGAAAATTCCTCTGCAGGAATGCCAACTTGTGTCATGAAGCAGCAGATGCACTGATAACCCTGCACTTCTTCCTTTGGATCATAACTGGAGAGGTGTCTGCATCTCCTCTTAATGAAGCGGACTTGGTTCTGGCCATCTCCTTCCCACCAGTCCCCCACAAACACACTCAAATCTTTCTTGCCTGGACCCCATGCCGCCCTCCAGCTTCTGTCCAGCTTTCCCCTGACCTCTACCCCAAGCCCTTGGGCAGGTGTCCGGATCTGCTGTCGCACTGCCTCAACTTCTCCTTAGTCCTCCATTACCACCATCTGCCTCCACTTATTCAACACCCAGCAGTATGCAGGAAGAGCCGACTAGGAGACAGGCACTGTGCTAGGCTCGCTTTCCCCCAAGTCAGCAATGATATACTCCTGTTGCTGAGACAAACAGGTTCTTAGTGCTAAACTTCCGGGCAGCATTTCACGCTGAGGACTGTGATGCGGCGATGTAGAATAAAAAATACATATTTGGTCTTCTCTCTGTTTCGGGCACAGAGCTGGCTCCTAAAACCCTTGGAATTTCCTAATCAATAAAGGCGTCTTCTGTGATGTTAATGAGTGACTTTTGAAAAGCCCCTACAGTAGCCTAAGGAGGGGTCTGATTGCCAGAGAACCAATCAGGTGATTAGAAGGTTGGAACTTGCTACCCTCCAGACTTTCTTGGGCAGGGGAGAAGGACTAAAGGCTAGAGGGGCCAATCAACAATGGCCAATGATTTAATCAATCATACCTGAGTAATGAAGCCTCTGTAAAAAGGGCGGAATTCGGAGAGCTTCGGGGCTGGTGAACACAGGGAGGTTCTGGGAGAATGCTGTGCTCAGAGAACGCGTGGAATCCTTTTATCCTTGTATCCTTTTATAGTACACTAGTAAATGTAAGTAAGTATTTCTCTGAGTTCTATGAGTCGCTCTAGCAAATTAATTGAACTCAAGGAGGGGATCGTGGGAACCACTCGGATCTGTAGCTGGTCTTTCAGAAGCACAGATGACAACCTGGATTTGCAATTAGCTTCTGTGGGGGCAGGGCGGGTAGTTTTGTAGGACTGAGCCCTCAGCCTGTGGGATCTGAGCTGTCTCCAGGTAGATAGTGTCAGAATTGAATTAATCGCCTGGTGGTGTGGAAAAAAACATCCTTTGGAGGGCCCCTGCTGATTGCCCGGCAAGATCTTCAGCTGCTCCTCCGGCTTTCCCTCCTCCGCCCACGCTTAGGAGATTTCCAGGAAAGGTCTCTAGGGTGACTCAGACTCACTCTGGACTAGAGCTTTTGTTCTCTCCGACACAATTATGGCCCCTGAGATTGAGTAATTAATGATGTCATTATTTGCTTAAGGACAGCCTCTCCTGTTAGAACAGAAACTCTTTGAGGGCGGGACTGTCTGTTGTCGCCCATGATTGGTCTCTCACTGTGCTCAGCAAATCACTGTGGAGTACAAAAGGTGGGGACCCATGCCTGTCTTTTTCATCCTTGTAACCCCAGGACCCCATGGGAGGCCTGCTCAGAGGATGCTTGTTGAAGCCTTGGTATATTCAAGGCTCTGTTAGCCTCCCTGTATGCACCACCTTATTTAATGCTCACACCAACCCTCTGCTTTACAGATTAGGAAATGGAGGCCCAGAGAGGTTGAGTAACTTGCCCAACGCCACACAGGCAGTAAGTAGCCATGCCATGATCTGATTCCTTATCTTACTCTGTAGTGAGTTGAATGGTAGCCCCTCAAAATTTAGTCCATGTCCTAATCCCCAAAACCTACGAGTGTGAGCTTATTTGGGAAAAAAGTGTCTTTGCAGATGTAATTGAGTAAAGGACCTTGAGATGAGATCATCCCGGGTTAGGGTGGGCTCCATACCCAATGACTAGCATTCTCAGAAGGCAAGGGGAGAAGAAACACACTAAGAAGGGAGCAGTGTGAGGGCAGAGGCGGAGATCGGAGTGATGAAGCTACAAACCAAAGAATGTCAAGGATTGCTTGCAGTAAGCAGAAGCCAGGAGACAGGCATGAAACCAACCAGAAGGAACCAAACCTTCAGACACACCTTGATTTCAGACTTCTGGCCTCTAGAGTTGTGAGAGAATAAATTTCTGTTGTTTTCAGCCACCTAGTTTGTGATAATTAGTTACGGTGGCCCTAGGAAACGAATCTAGACCCCAAACCACAGGACATGGGTCTGGTGCTTCCTCGCCAGCCCTGGAAGCGAGGGGGTCACAAGAGTCCTGGGCTGTGTGACTGTGGTCTGGTCACTTCCCTTCTCTGGGCCTGAGTGCTGTGTAGTAAAACAAGCACTTGAGACACCAAGTGTCCCTGTAACTCTGACATTCTATAACTCTCAAGAAAAACCATGAGCCAGGCAAGCAGGGCTATGTTGGGATTTTCAAATTTATTCCAACATGCTGTTTTTTTTTTTTAAAAATATCCTCGGGCTGAACACTCAACCAGAGCTGTAATAAAGGCAATTATTATACTTGTAAAAACTTCTCATTCACAGTACAGATGTAATTTACAACAAAGGTCACACACATCAATACTGAGCGTTTTTTTTTTCCTTTTGTACGTCAGACTCTGTGCTTTAGACCTGCATGGATTTTTTGTTGTTTTTTTTTTTTTTTCTTTTGCACTGATATATACCATACCGACATTGCAAGATGCAAGTAATAGAAACTGGAGTTTAAATAAAATTACAGGCAAAACTACCCCGTCCCAGTGTGGTTGCTGTACATATCTACAGTACGATTTTTGGAATGTATTGCCATTTAAGAACATAGAAACTCTCTACAGACAATTTCACAGACAGAATACATACACCTTTTAGAAAAAAAGGCAAATATTTATCTTACAGAGAGCGTGTATCTTACATTTGCCTACACGTTTCTTTTTTTTTTTTTCTGTTTTCTCTTCTTTTTTATTTTTAACACTAGGCTTAATAAAGTGATCGTAAGTGCCGAAGCAGTTTTCTAATGGAAAGTGGACTGGATTCACGACACAGAAGCAGAATTTGTGGAACAGGCCTTTGGGAACTTTCTCCTCTTGATCACAGCTTACAGATGTGTCTCCATGGATGGCTGCCCAGGCAGGACTTTCACTTTAAGAAGGATTTGTCTGAAAAGATGACTGGAGGGCAATTCACTTCAGATATATTGCTTGTCCCTATTCAACAGGGCCGGTGGGAATGGAGTAGGGACTAAAGGAATCTGGACACGAAGTCTTTCAGACTTTTCCCACAGAGGGAGGTAGAGGGACTTCTGGGTCAGGAAGTTGGAGGTGATGGAGGTGGGAGAGTGGGCAGTTCACGTCTCTTGGGCTCCTGGAAGGTCTCAGTGGTTGGGGTCAGAGTGTAAGCCATGGGGAGGGGGTAGGGCTGGAGAAAGGGGCCTCCAAGAGAATGGGGTTAGTATCCAGAATAACCCTCAGCTTGCCTGTGGTGAAAGAGCATGCTGGAGGGTGGGCGTGGGGGCAAGAGGCTTGGAATCCCCACAATAGAAGGCAACGGTTGGCTCTGAAACCTCGGCAAGTTGTTTCTACCCGACTGTCAATACCCAAGGACCAGAGTGGGCCTACGCTAAGGAATGGCCATCCCGCACATTTCAACAGAGCACGCAACAAGTGTCCGTGCCAACCAGTCAGCACTGCTTTCTCCAGGTACAACAGTGTCACAGGCAAACTAGAAACGTGGAAGTGGTTGGGAGCAGGGCAGGGGTCCTGTGGAGGGCATGAAATGAGAGTCTTCTTCCAAAGTATGAAGATGTGTGTGCAGGCTGGGGCTTGTGCTCAGGGGAGTGGGAATAGAGTCTGGCAGAGGGGGCGAGAGCTGTGCCCAGTGATGTGCCACCCAGACTGGTGGCATTGATTTCATCCCCCTGGGTACTGTGTGGGGCAGGAGCCCTTAGGCCAGATTGTTTGTGCACCATGTCCCTGTCATTGAGAAATGGTCTCCAGTGACTCCTGGTGTCAGTCCCCTCTCTCTGCCTGTGCCTGTGGCTTAAGGGACCTCAAGGACTCTCCGCTGCTGGCCACACCACCCATGATTATGCCTTCCAGGAGGGAAACCTTAGTGGGTGGGCTGTCTGAGTACTGGGGGAATATGGCCAGGAGAGCTAGGGGTACAGGGCTGGGTCGAAGGGCATGGCCACCTCCAAGGTCAGGGGCTGGTTCAGCAGAGGGCCCAGTCTGCGGCTTTGTAGACCTGGGGCTAGAAGATCATGCCCAGGAAGATTTCAAACCTGAGCTGAAGCAGTGCCCTTTACCCAGCACCCAGACCTCCGCACTCAAGGTCTCTCATCCTTGAGCAGCCCTATGGGGTAGGACTGAAAGGCGAGGGTGAAGAAAGCCCTGGCCTCTGGCCTGGGATGTGATTGGGGCCAGGCTCCTTCCCGCTTCCTGTCAGGCCCCCAAACAGTGCCAGTATGGTCAGGGCCCAGCCTGCTGGCCTTCGCCCAGGGAGCCCCAAACTCTGGGTCAGGCAGCCAGGAGTTGCTTGCTAACCCCATCCCCAGCACCTTGGAGCCCTGGGGTGGGGGTGGGGGGAGACCCTTTCCCTGTTGTCCCCATTTTGTCTTGGCTCTGAGTGAGGTCAAAGGAAAATGAATAAGCTGTTCTGGCTGGAGACTGGCCCAGTGACCGGTTGGTCCACTCAGCAGAGTCTGAGCAAGCAGAGGTCCTGAACTGGAGGAGGCCGGAATTGTGGCAGAGTTTGGGGAGCTCACAGAAGTGCCTCAACCCTCCCTACCTGGTGGCGTTCCATCTAAACAACAGCTCAGGATTCCTACCGCCTGGTTGAGGACTGGGGGCCAGCCAGAGAGGACCCTGCTCTGTAAGGTGGCCTTAGCACCCAGCCTGGGGCGGGCGAGGGGGACACATGCTTTCTCCCCCTTGTAGAAACTAAAGAAAATAATTTCTGGAAGGTTAGGGGGAAATCCACCTCTCCCATGGCAGGGTAAACATGCTAGAGTTCAAATTCCATTTTTCAACTTGGGATTTTAATTTCTGGTCGTATTATTTTTCTTACAAAGCAGCTTTTTGCCCAAGCAATCGCAGGGCAGCTTCTTAAAGGAGGAGATGGCGATGAGGGTGGAGGCACTGGCTAGTACTGAGTGTTACGGAGAATTTACATGACTTACGGGTAGGACAGGTAAAGTCCTCTAGGTCAAGAGACGGTGAGGAGGCGGGGGTGTACCAAACAGCCTTCTCTCTCTCTCTCTCTCTCTCTCTATGTAGTTTTGTTTTTTGTTTTGTTTTCAGAGAGATGTAAAAGAATAAACAGGATTGGGCAGTGCTCACTAGTCATGTTCTGGGTACTTCCTGAGGGTTGTGGAGGCCTATCAGTGTGGCGGGTGGTGGCGGAATCAGTCCTGCTTCAAAGAGGTACAGACACGGGTCCATGCAAACTTCCAGTGCCAAGCCCTGGACAAGCCCAGCCCTGGAGGGAAAAGGGCTCCTTGTACTCTAGGGACCGAACGTGAAACAAAACCCAAGCCCAAGCCTCAGGAACAGCAAGGCTATGCACCTTGGATCTTGACCCCTAGGGGCTGGGCCCTGCCACACCAGCCTTGTGGGTAGTTTCTAGAACAAGGAAGGCAGCCTGTGGCTGGGGCCCAAAGAGCAAGGCCTAGATCAGGTGCTCAGGAACTGGGAGATGGATGGTCAGGGCTCCTTTCCCAGCCCAGGGGCTGGAGGTGGGGGTGCAGAGGTGGGGCGATGTCCATTGGTCAAAAGCCAGGATGGGTCCACAGCTCAGACCACCTGGGTATCTGGGAGCCCTGGAAGAACCAACCAGTTCCTATCTTCTCCCTGCTCCTATTGTGTTGTGTTGAAATCCTAGCAAAAGTAATATTTTCTTGGGAAAAGAAAGTGGGAGCCTGCCTGTGGAGGATGAGTGGGGTCTCCCTGCCTGTGTCTGTGGCCCTCTGCCTGGGGCCACAGGCCCTTCTGCTGTCAGCGAGGGGCTGGCCACCAGCTGGGGTGGGATAAAGTGGCAATAAACTGGACATAAACATCTATACATAGGAGTGCTTGCGTTTACATTTAATTATATATTTTTAAAAGTTCCTTGTTTTTAGTTTTCTCTCTCAGTGCATCTCTTTCCCTCAGCAGATGGCCACCTCTTGCCAGCCGTGGGGGTGGGGGTGGGGGCTGGCTGCTGACCCCAGTGGTGGAAGGTGAGGCCCCACCTACACCCTTTCCCAAAAAAGCACAAAATATTCACAGCCTCAAACTCCTCGTGGGGTTTCTTGTGTGTGTGTATGTTTTGTTTCTTTTCAAGCAACAAAAGGTATAGAAAAAGGCACAGGTAACTGCATACATGGGAAGATATAACTGACGGGGGCTGAACAGAAGCTGCTTGGACAGACGGACAGATGGAAGAGGGAGCCCATGAGAGTAAGATGATTCGAGGAAGTTGGCTGGAAGCGTCTGTTGCCGAACACCAGAAGCCAGATGCTGAAGCGGTCGGAGAGAGGCTAAGTGCTCAGGGGGCCCCTGTCCTCGGGCTGGTGTGGAGGTGCCCCAGGCCCCCCACTTCCTGAGGGCTCAGGGGAGCCCTGACTGGTCCTGGGTTCCCCAGAGAGGTTCCTCCTCCGGGCTGGGAAGCAAGTGGACGCCTCTGCCAGGCAGCCCACGGAACTGCTGCGGTCCAGTGGTGGGGCGGCAGAGGCCCCGGGGTTGGCCAACGTGTGTGGTGACGCCACGTGGGGGCTCCAGGACTCTGCCCGGCGGCCCTGGGGTGGCCGGGGCGAGGCCTCGGGTGGAGTGTGGGGGCTGTGCATGGGCGCGGGCTCTGTGGACACGTCAGCCCCACAGGGCTCCCAGCTGGGAGGTCTGCTTAGGCCCCCGCTCGTCCTCTCCCTCTCCTTGGGATAGTCCCTGTCCTCCAGCTCCAAGGACAGTGTGAACTTGGACACCTTAGCCACGGGGGACACAGAGGCTGATGAGCTCTCGGTGGGACTCCAGCGGCCTCGCTCCTGGGCCTCCCGGGCCCCTGTCAGGTCGCTGCCACCCCCGGAGAAGCCACTGACCCAGGCTGCCATGGGCCCTGGCAGCAGGGTGGGGTGGGCCCCAGGCCGGGCCTGCACCATCTGGATGCCACCGATGGGAATCAGGGGGCATGGGGCTCGGACCAAGTGCTGCGAGTGCAGAGGAAGGTGGCTGAAGATGTTCTCTGTCCGGGCCGGGACGTGGCCATGGAAGTCATGGGGGGCGCAGAAGGGTCGAGAGGAGACAGGATGAACAGGGCCAGGTGAGTAGGAGGGACTTCGGGACTCGGCCTTCTGCTGGGGTCAGAAAAGAAGACAAGGTAAGGCCAGGTTATGCGCTGGGCACATGGACACGCCAAGGCCCTGACGGGGCAGCGGACCTGCCGGGGTCACAGCGTGAGTCCCAGCTGGGCTAAGGCCAGAGCCAAGTTCCAACTCTGCCCATGACGCTGCTCTGTGCTGGTGCCCTCTCTGGAATGGGCTGCACCCAGCCCTACAGTGACGAGGAACACACTCAGCCCCCATGGTCGCTACGCCTCCGGCCAGCACGCTTACCTGCAGAGCCTCCGGCGAGATGGGGCGCTGCTGGCCCCCATGTGCCTCGCCCTCTATCTGGGTTCTGCTGACTTTCCTGCTCTTGACCCAACCTTACCTTGGACACGAGTTCCCATTCAAGGCTCTTGGCCTTCACCCACCACCAGGAATTTTAACATGACCCCAAAATTAAAAACCAAGGAGAGCCTCCTAGATCATGCATGTCTAGGAGCTTGAATCTCTGAGTGATCAGTGGTGGTAAAGGGCGGTGTTAGGTCATGACAATAGGTGACAAAGATGGGACTAGAAGGCAAAGGTAAGTTGACAATGATGGTGTTGTCAGTGTTGGGGGTGGTGACAGCACTGGTGAAAGGAATGGTGTTGGATGGTGATGGCAGTGGCGGGGTGGTGGTGACAACAATGATGGTGATTGTGCTGAGGTGACAACACTGGCCAAGCGGACTGAGTGGCAGTAATGGTGTGCTGGAGTGTAACGACGGCTGGGACGGTGTTGGCCATGGTGACAGTGATAGTGCTGATGGTTTGACAGGGACCTGTGGGCTGTGGTGTCTCTGCAGGTGCTGGCAACAGTTATGCTGGAGATGTGATGATTTTGGTTAAACTGCCATCTGCTCAAAGAATACATGGGGATGGCCATGAGGTGGGAGGAGAATGGTACAAGTGTCTACACCTGCATCCAAAGCCAGCTCCAGAGTCAATGCTCTGCTGCTTTTGAGGCTAAATGAACTGGCTTCAGGCACCCGGCCTGAAGCCTGGCACAGGAGGTGCCCCATACACATTTGCTAAGTTATCAGTGACCTCTGAGCTGGCAGGGCTGCTGAACTCCAGGCCTGGCCCCTGCCTCAGGGAGGCGTGAACTTGGAGCCCACCCCCACCCACCAGGGAGGAGCGACCCAGTCACCCAGACTGGGAGCAACCCCAGTCACTGGGGCAGGAACTCACCCAGGTGGAGGCGCTGGTCTCGGGGCTCCTGCCGAGAAGCTTGTGAGGTAGAGGCGTGGGCCGGTAGAGAGCCCGCGGGGCCAGCCCGGAGCTTGGGCCGCACTCGCCGGCTGAGGGGCTGCCTGGCCCAGCCAAGGCCCACTTCCCTGGCAGCACTGACCGTGGTGGTGACTCGGCCTGGCCGGGAGACTGTCTCCTGGTGGGCGAGTGTCTGGGGAGGCCTGGGTCTGTGGCACCCTCGGGTTCGGGGAGCAGATGTGCTCGAGGGGGCGGTTCCCTTCCCAGGGGGCGGGAGGTGAGAGGAGACAGCTCAAGTCTTGGAGACCCACAAGGGAGAGGGCCTGTCTGGGAGCCGGCTGGGCTTGGGGCGGAGGCCTGTGGCTCTCGGGCCGGTGAATGTCGCTGGGGAGACGATTCGCTTTTGGTTAGTGAGTGTTTGTGGGCAAGTGGTGGGCGGCTGCCTGCTTCTTTGCCCGGGGACCACGGCCTTCTTGGGGACAAGGCTTTGGCGCTCATCGCTGAGCTTGTGTCCTTCTCCTTGGGGCTCGAAGGGGCCCGTCCCAGGTGGGGGAGGCACAGGATGCTTTGGCTGGACTTGGAACAACCGCCAGCTGCCAAGTGCTCGGCTTCTGAGACTGAGCCTCCCTGCGTGGCCTGGTTGCCAGAGGTGGCATCTGGGGACTGAGAGCCCTGAACAGGTGAAGAGTCTGCTGGCAGCGTGGCCGGTGGGCCGGGCAGGGGTGCCTCTGACGACGGCTCGTCCTGGCTCTCCTCATCCTCATCCTCATCTTCATCCAGGTCTGAGTCTGAGTCCGAGTCCTCCAGGTCTGAAAACTGATGCTGTGCCACAGCCTCCGAGCCCTCTCGCCCTTCCGAGTCCTGGAACGGGTCGTCACTGGTTCCTGCGGGGAAAACAGGAGACATGGGATCACAGCCAGGCCCAGTGGCTTCTCTTCTGTGAGCCCCAGTGGCCTCGTCTGCAAATGGCCTGAGAGCCATGGCAATGGCACAGGATGATTGAGAGGACATGACACCCATGGGAACACTTTGTAAATAATCACCGTGAACAAAAATTACCTTGTATCTGCCATGTGCCAGGTTCAGTTCTAAGGGCTTCATGTGCCCTTATTAATTCATTTATTCCTCGAGTAATCCTGTGAGGTGAGCTCTATTCTTATCTGCACATTACAGATGAAGAAACTGATGTGAGAGAAATTAAATAACCTGCCCAAGTAAGGTAAGTCGTAAGGCTGGGAATGAACCACAGCAAATAAGACAGGCCTTTTTTTCCCCCCCCATTAGTATTTCAGTGCTGGCTCTTCTATGAGCAAGTTAAGCTACCTTGTGGTACCTCAGTCTCCCCCTTTGTCAAACGAGTGTGATAGTCTCACCTCACAGGGTCTGCTGGGAGTCAATGCACACCTAACACATAGCGAGGGCTCAAATAAGTCTGATCACTCAACAGTCATGAAGAAAACGAGTAGCCATGACACGGTAGCCATGCTGACTGGTCCAGTAGCACTGAGCTGTGGTTAGTCTAAACACACATCTCAGCTACCAGTGCGGCCAGTCTGGTGCTGGCTGGTACAAGGGCGCCTGGCAGGTGGCAGGCCCTGACCTCTGGGGGTCTGGCTAAGCTAGCCTCAGGCTGCAGAGCAGGTCCCATCGCAGCCACTTAGGTCTAGAGGACCTGCTGCCCTTGCAGAACCTAAGTTGCTCCCAGCAGAGGGTGGGGTGAGCGCAGCTCTGAAATACCAGCCTCCTGGTCTGGCTTTCGGTAGGGCAGTCCCAACCAGCCAGGTCACCTTTAACACGATACAGATCTCACGTGGGCATCTGTGAAATGGGCAGCAATCAGGACTCTGGGGAGAGCTCCACTAACACCTGGCCCACCTGGCAGGCTCCTGAGGGTCCTGCTGGTCCATCTCCAGGCTCATTGTCAGCCCCACCACCTCACCTGGACACGCCAGCACCCATTCCACTACTGACCATGAGAACTGGACACACAAGCTAACTCAGGCCCCGGGTGCAACCAGGCTTTAGAATCCCACCATGCCAAGATACTCGGGCCAGAAAACACAGCATCCGTGCCTCCAAATAGCTCACTATGCAGCAGTAAGATGCAGGAAATGGATGACAGTGGGTATTTGGGAGGACGTAGGTAGAAAACTATGGGGTGGAGCTGGGGCAAGCAGGTGAAGGGAGGGACGTGGAGCCAAGGGTGGGTCTCCTGGCAGCTGGGAGCAGAGTGACGAAAGAGGGGAAGGGATCTGGGATGGGAAGGGGGTAGGGAAGTGGATGGGGGTTGGGGTGCAAAAGACACTTTGCAATTTTGCTCCAGGCATTTCCTTCCCTGCCTAAGACTTTAGTGGAGGCCTGCTTCAGCCCCTGGAGTTCACCTGCCTCACCTGTCATTTCTATCTGGGGAAATCCAGGCCCAGAGGGGGCAAGAGGAGCTTCCCCAGTATCACCAGCAGGTAGTGGCTGAGTCACGACTCAGCTCCACCTCTTCCTTGCTGTATGAGGTTGATAATGTACTTTTTTTCTCTGTGTTTGTTTTCCTCATCTGTAAAATGGGGGTAAGAGTAATAAAAGCCACCAAATGAAGCTGTTGGGAGGGTTGTGAGGGTATGACACAGAGTCAGTAGCTGATAAACCTTAGCTATTATCACCTCAGGTACCCAGGACCTCGGCAGACAGTCAACATTGCAAGCATCTCACAGTTAAGGTCAGAGGGGTAGTACCACTAGGGAGGAAGTCAGGATCTGCATCTCTTGATGTCCAGTAGGGAAGGCTTCTAAAGATCCTCTTTAAGGATGAGGAAGTTGAGACCCAGAGCAGGGCGGTAGCCCGCCCTAGACACCTATTGCAGGGTGATGGAAGCCTAGGGTCTGCTCCGCCCTCTCCCGGCTCTGAGACCACGGAGGCTGCGGAATGAAGAACGCGAGGGCGCCCACGGGATCTGGCCACACGGTGGCGCTGGTGCTCAACTTCCTCACCACCAGGGGCTGGGCTGAGGCCTGGACTTGGCCTCTTGGAGGCAGTCATTCCTAGGCTGCGCTTCCGATGGCCACTCGGTGTCTAACACATGCTCATCCCGAAATCTTCCTAATTGTGGGAAGTGGCAACTCCATCCTTCCATTTTCTTAGACCATAAACCTCGGACTCATCCTTGTTTCCTTTTTACTCATCCACCCCCACCCACGTGTCAGCAAAACCTGTTGGCTCTACTTGCAGAATTTATCCAGAATCCGACCACTTCTCACCTCCACTCCGCCCACCGTGTCCAAGCCAACGTACGCTTGGCTTAGATCACTGCCTCCAGCCGTGCCCCCTACCAGCTGTACTCTGCACACAGCCAGTCAGGGAAAGTCAGAGGATGTCACTCCACCGGACAGCCAAGTCCCTCTCTTAATCTTCATGGCCCCATTTCTGACCTCATCTCGCCCCCCCCACCCCCCACCCCCGCTCTGGTCCTGAGTCTTCACACCTGCCGTTCCCTCTGCAGGGAGTGCCCTTCCCCATACCCGGTTTTCACACCACCTGAACAGGGGTCCCTCCCCAGCCCCTCACCTACATTGTTTTGCTCCATACTCATTGCCCTGGCCCCTTGACACATTTGCTCATCACTGGACTCCCTTTTAGAATGTAGGCTTCCTGAGGACAGGACCTATGTTCTATTCACTGCAATATATCCAGCACCTAGAACAGGGCCTGACAGAAATGATTTCTGTAACGAATGCATTGACTTCATCCTCAGATAAGGTGAGCAGTCATCCTTTCTGCCTCATTGGGAAAACGAGGCCAGGAGAGGCGGGGACCAGCCCAGGGTCCCACAGTGCCCCCGGGTGTGGTGCCAGTCACAACTTCCTGACTTCCACCCAGGAGGGCTCAGGCTCCCGTCCAGCCCACCAGGCATTGGGATGGAGTGGAGTCAACATTTATATGTGACCTTGGCAAATGCCTTTACCCGTTTGAGTTTTCTTTCCTCAACTTAAAATGGGTAACACAACTTTCTACCACTAGTTATAAGGACTCAGTAAGACACCTATGAATGATCTGAGCTACATTCTTGATAAGTGTGGTAACTCCACTTCCTTGTTTTTGGGGAAACAGCCCCAGATTCATTGTGTTCAGTTTGATAAAAGTGATTTATTTCACCTAAAAGGAAATATGATCTAACTCTTTTGTAAGACTGCAAATACATCCCCAAATCAGAAAAGCAAAAGCAGAACAAGTCTCTCCACCACCTCTCTCCCGATTCTCATTTTAGGGAATCTGGTCAAAAGTGTGCTGGGTACAGGAGGAATGGCTCTGCCCCCCCCGCTGGGGGGCACTGCCTGCCTGTGCACCTGCCAATGCCCCTCTGCCCTGCTTCCTGGACGCTGAGGCTGGGCAGTTTCCGGCCAGACCCATTGCCTTAGACACACCTTTGCCCTGTCTCTTCAGAAACTGCCTCTAATAATATGCTTCTTGCTGATGGAAGACTATGGGGTGTGGTGCTGGAATGTGGGATGGGGTAGGGAGGCGACGAGGGGCTGCCAGGTCTGGCTTCGGGTTTCGCGAAGGCCTCCAGCTCTAAGCTCAGGGCTCAGGCCCCTGCCCAGCGCGTGCAGGTGTGAGTGTGGGCTTGGAGCACATAGAGTGCCTACTTCCCAGCATCATGCTGAGGATTTGCTGAGATAATTCACAGCGTGTGTTTAGAACACACCTGACACACAACAAGTGCTCTGTGTCGACTGGGATTACTCCTGTATTAATGGATCAACAGACATTCACTGAGCACCCACAAATGCCAGGCACCCCACCTTCGTGGTCGACTGTAACTCACATACCGACGGCCGCACGGCAATTCCTATTAGTGTATGGACACGGGGGAGCTCATTCTGTGAATTTACCCTTCAAGTACATAGCTGGGAAAACTGGAGGGAGGGCACGGGAGAGCAGGGGAGTGAACGGAGGAGGGGAAGCAGGGGACAGGAGGGCATAAAGGAAGGGCAGGGTGAAGGGGACAAGTGGAGGAGCAGGGAGAGGAGGAAGAGGAGAGATGGGGAGGAGGGGAAGGGAAGTTGGCAATTGGTTACCTTCTTCGGCTTCCAGCTCCTCCAGCACCCCCGTCTCTTGGCACTTTTTGCTGTGGGCCTTCGACTTCATGTGCTTAGTCAGATTCCCTGGAAAGAAATGAGAAGGGACTCAGGCTTGGCTGGAGGGCAGGGGCCAGGCAGGCCTGGGGCATGTCGAGGCAGTGCCTGGTTGGCAGGCCACGGCTTCTCACTCCGACTGAGACCCTGCCAGCTGCAGGGGTTGGGCAGCGGCCCAGACATCCCTCTGCCCAGGTACTCAGGCTGCCATGTGCGGCCACAGCCACCGTTCAAGGCGGTAAACGGGAGCTGGGGTTGGGTGGGGTGCTGTGAGGGGATACAGGGTCCAATGAGGAAGTGAGATGCTGGAAAAAACAAACAAAAACGAAAATAAAAGACAACTCATGTGCAACAGGTTTCTCTGCTTTTGATTTAACTCTGCCTAGGAGCTGGTGACGCTCATCAAACAGGCTTAGTGGCTGCCTCAAATGCTGGGATGACAGTGGAGCTTTCACTAACCAACATGGTGGTTTGGGCAGGGTGGATGCCCTCCTGGCTGAGGACACTTCCAGGGCACCCCACAGCTAAGAATTTTGGGGTCTGGGGAGGGGAATCGGACAAAGTTGCTGCTAGAAATGGAGGGCAGGTATGTAGCGGGGTCTGCTGGGCGGGGACCTGGGAGCCACGAGACTGGGGCCCAAGCCTTGACTTCCTTAGAGAAGTAGTGTCTGGGCCTCAGTTTTCCCCAGGGCACTGTGTAGTGCAGACACCGGTGGGATATGTGCAGGGAGGGCTGGGCAAAGGCTCGGCCTACTTCATGCCTATGGAGCCCTCAGGGGTGGGGTGGGGGTGGGGTGGCTGACTGACCCAAGTAGTCAGCCCAGCTCCACCGCTGATGAGCAGGGACGGCGGCTGTGTAATCAGGGCAAAGGTAGCAGCACCTTTAGTTCTCCCCCACGTGTGCTCAGCACTTCCCAGGTCACAAAGCTCTGCAGGCACGAGTGCTCTGTGAAGGAGCGCACCCCCAGCTGCCCCAGGAGGACGCAGGCCAGGTGCCTCACCCTGTTGCTTGGGGCCCAGAAGCCCCCTCCAAACTGTGACATGCTCACTGTTGCTCTGTGGATCGCTACATTTCCATATGGTTGTTCGTGTAATAACCACAAGTTCACTGAGGTAGGTGCTCTATCTCACTAATCTTATTAATTAGCAAGTTTGAATGGATGGATGGAAGAGAGAAGAATGGATCCTTGAACAGATGCATAGAGAGACTGGTGGATGGATGGATGGATGAAGTGGATAAGAGGAAATATGGAGTGAGGGAAGGACAGGAAGAAGGAGAGATGGATGGGACATTCGATGCTTAGATAAACAAATGGACAGACAGATGGGGGATAAATGATTAGATAAAAACATAAATGAAAGGATAGATGGAAAATGGGTAAATAAACAGATGGGAGGATGGAGAACTAGACAGGAGGATACAGACACAGATGAATAGCAGATGAATGGGTGGTTGGATGAGTGAATGGATGCATACTGCATGGGAGGCCTGACAGGCAGGAGGATAAAAGAACGGGAAGGTAGATGGAAGGATGGATTGGTGAGAGCACAAATGTGAGAAGAGGAGGAACAGATAGGATGAGAAAATAAATGGGAAGATATATGGATAGGAAGACAAACTATTAGATGAAAGGATGGGAGAAATGGATAAATGGGAGGAGAGATGATGGATGGATGAACCACAGGGTGCTTCTTAATCATTCTGAGAATTTTAAGAAACTTCAGGGTTTTGCTGAAAGGGTAATGGGAACCTTAGGCTGGGATTCCCTGAGGTGTGCAGCAGGGCCGGAAGAGGAGCTGTTCCTTTCCTCTTTCTTCTTCCCCTGACTCCCAGTCCAGGACTGTCTCCTCCCTGTCTCTGATTTTCCTCCTATAACCGCACATAAACCTGGATCTTCTACTCCTGGCCAAAGGAGGAGCAGAGTCATAACTTCTAGAGTCATCCTGGGATCAAAGGGTCCCCAAAGGTCCCTACCCAACGTCATCGGCCTCTGCCCTCACTGTTGTGGGCAGACAACGTCTGAGCAGGACGTCAGGGGGTGGTAAAAGCAGTTGGGATGTTCCATGGGCCAGAGATACCAACTGTCTCCTGATTCCCCAGAGCACAGAGGACTGTGAACACTGCTAATGACATTATTTGTTCTACATGTTCCACCTGGAAGGTTTGGGTCTCTTCAATCAAGTCTGATGCCGAGCACACAATGGGTGCACCGTACCCACACGTGGGAAATGCAATTCTCATCCCAGAAGCAAAGTCTTGGAAGGAACCTCATCGACCATGTCATCCAACCCCACCAGGCTGAGGGTTCTCCTGCTTCTGCTCTAACTCTGGGCTGTAGTGCTGATGATACCATTAGACAAGATTATTGACAATCTCAGCTGCTGGGATGCCGCGAAAGGACTCCTGTTGACCAACAGAGGGAACCCACCAGCCAAGACCACACAGGCTAGTTAGGGCAGAGTCCTGTCGAGAACAGGGTCTCAGGGACCCGGTTGTTTGGTCCACAAGGAACCAGGATGCTCTAGGATCTTGATGGCCTTGGGTTTGAGTTTGGGCTCTGCCACTTCCTAGCTGTGTGCTCTCAGCCAAGTTTCTTAACTTCTGAGCCCCAGTTTCTGCAACTTTAAAGAAATACCCACCTCTCAGGGTTGATGGTCAGTTGATGAGATAGTACGTGAAGAATGGCAGCAAAGTGTGCCTGGCAGAGAGCAGATGCCCACCACCTGGGACCTCCTTCCTTCCCATACCCTGTTCCCCCGCCCTTCACATGACAATCACTCTTTATTGAGCACCAGGGGACTTCGCCACGTGCCGTGCTGGATGTACAGGAGAGAGATGCTGAGATGATGCTGTTGATGCAAATGGCTTTGCCCTTTAGTCTGGACTCAGGGGCTCCCAGGGGAAGGTACCAGACAGCGCCTGGAGCCCTGCTTCTCCCCTGCCACTGGAGTCTGCAGGGAGTCAGGGAGTCTGAGCTGACTTTGCCTGGAGAGGCTGCGTGGGTTACAGGAGTGAACTTTGGACGAGCAGCCCTGAGGGTTATCCGGCACCCTCCCTGACTTCCCCTCCTGGGTCTGTCTCCTCTTCTATGAATTGAGGGAGGTGTCCAAATGGCTGAAGGCATCATTTTCAGCCTGGACATCATTTCTCTCTCAAGGGGCAGAGCCTTGGCTTGCCATGCAGAGTACTCAGCTTCTCTTAGTTGTCCCTCCCACCCTTTGGACCAAAGCCGGACAGACCTGGAATGAAGGAGGAAAGGCAAGTGGACGGAAAATGATGGGCGTCTGGAAGAGGGGCAGAATCTCCACGAAGAGCATCAGCCAATGGCCCTGTCTGCCTTGACTGGCTTTGACCAACCGCCCTCCCTCTGCCCCTGTGGCTGATGGGCATGCGGCCCCCCCACACCTGTCATCTCTGTTCCCCGAGGCGATCGGTGCAAGCCACCCCCTTGGACTCTGGGAACCATCTGAGAAGAGACAATGGGACCCCCAGACCTCCACAGGGACATCCCAGTGGGCCTTTCTCAGCCCCACCCACTGAGACACCCCTCAGTTAGTACCAGGGGGCCCAAGCTGCTGCCACAACGTCTAACACAGAGACGGAGACACAGACAGGCAGACAGAGACGGACAAGAAGGGCTCCCCAGGCATGGGAGCAGCCAGATGGTGGTGACGTAACACCCCGGAGACCACCAGGCCCAGCTCAGCTCTCACAGTCTGGCTGTGGAGGGAGAGATGGAGGCAGCCGGGGGCTGTGAGCTGTTGCGGGGGGGGGGCCTGTGGTATCTGAGTGATGAGTGAAGGGCCCGCCATTCCGGGAAGACACGAGGTCCAGGGAGGAGCAGTGTCCCGCCCCTTCCCTCACTGCCAAGTGTGTAGAGAGATCTAAAAGCGAGCCTTTTCTACTTCAACCTGCCCACTCCCAACCAACCCCTCGCTGCTGTCACAGTTTGAGATTCCACCATTTCCGATTCACTCACTGCTTTGACTCTGGAAGGTGTTGTGTTCTGGAAGTCTCTATGAGCTTTTGCAGAGAGCTCAGCACAGTCCCTGATCCCTGGTTGGAGCAAAGCCTCCTGGGCTGAGCCTGCAGGGCAGCGTGGGACACAGCCTGCACACCTAGGGCTCCACACCCCAGGGCAGGCGGAGAGGCTGAAGCCCTCTGCTCAGGTTCTGCACTCTGTACCCTTCAGGTTCTGCCCTGGCTCAGAAGGATCCAGGAAGGGACTAGAGATAGGCTCCACACGGCTTCCCAGGCAGGCATCGCCCAGAAAAGGGGTGCTCCTACCAGGGGCCCAGGCCTGTCTCAGACCTGGCCAAAAAAGAGCCAGCCTTTTCTCTCAAAAAAGGCAGAGGGGACCTCTAGGAAAGACTGCTCTGGCTGGGAACTCAGCCAGATGGGTTGTTCGGGTTTCACATGGCAGCCCAAGGCGGTGGGCAGGTTGGCATGGCCCTGGGCTGGGAGGCACTCCCAGGACTGGGAGGGCTCCTCATGCTGAGAATGGAAGCGTGTGTAGCTCCCAGGACGCACCCTGGGAATGTGGGCAGCAGGGGTAACCCACCCTGGAGACCACCCGATTGGCCACCTGATTTTGCCACTCTGTCCAGAGAAGGGGGGGGTGAGCTCACAGAGAGGAAGATGATGCCCCTGAGGCAGGGTCCTTGGTTCTGGTTACAATTCCAGCTTGAACAGTCACTTCTTTTTGGGGGGACCTACTTTCTTCACCTTCAAGGGGGGTTTTGACAAGAGGGTTTTGGCATTCAGAGTCAAAAACTGTTATTTAGATTGTCAGTCATTGATTCCCTCCTCTCTCCTCCATAAGTCCCAACTGGCTGCCTAAGCCCAGAGGAAGTGGGACTGCAGGGGACGCAAAAGGGACAGAGCCCACGTTCAGTGCCGAGGCACGCGAGGTGAGCTGCCCTGGACACGGCCGGGCTCCAGGCCTCTTTGCCCTCTCCTGGCACCCTTCATACATTGTTTATGAGACACTAAGAGAGAACGGGGGTGGGCAAGGAAGTAGAAGGTTCGGTGCCTCCATTCAAACCAAAACCTTGGTGGGTAAGTTTGAGCTCCACTTGAAGATGATGGCGAAAGGACAGAGGCGGGCAGCGGCCCGTTAAGGGAGATGGGAGACCAGAGCCGGGCACCTGGTCAGGGAGGAGGCCATGACCAGGGATATGTTAAACTGTCCCCCTGCCTGGTACAGAGAGAACAGAGGGCCTGCGAGAGGAGACGGAAGTGAGAAGGGCTGAGAGACTGCAGGGGCCCTCCATGCTGCCATCTGACCTCACGCGCAGCTTTACCAACAGAAAGGAGGGCAGCAAGTAGCAAAGGGGAATGTGCTCTCGAGTTCCGTCCACTGAAAAACCACATGGCTCCAGAGGGGGCCGACAGGGAGGCCACCGACTCACTCAAAGGAGAAAGCAGGACCCTTCTGCCCAAACTCTGACCCAAGAATCTGCAAAGCACAAGAGGCTGAAGCCACTGGGGGTTCTGAGAACCTCAGGCCTCCCCCCGAGCCATCTCAGTCTGCTCTGCTCCTGGGGCAATGTCTTCCCTGCCTGTGCTGCAGGAACAGCCCAAGGAATGAGCAGAGGAGCCGATCTCAGCCTCATGGACTCAGCCCCACACGGTCACACCAGGTCCTGGGTGGCTGCGGCAGGCCCGGCCGCCACCATCTCCCATCACAGCTCTCTGGGATGCCCACTCTCAACAGCCAGTCCTTCTTTCTTTCACAGGTGACTGCCAGAGCCTGAGCTGACCCTGCTGTGGAGTGTGGCTGGGGAGCCGGAATGACAGGGCTGCCAGTCTGGGTTGGGGGGAGCCGGGCCCTATGCCTAGAGCTGCAGAGAAGCCGGGCAGAGCAGAAACATGGTCTGAGTGGTGAGGCAGGGTGGAGGCAGGGGGAACTCTGGCATGAGAAGTGACTATGCAATTGTGTTAAGTGGCTCAGAGTGGAATGGACTCCAAATGCAAG
The DNA here is from genome assembly GCF_004115265.2 of Rhinolophus ferrumequinum. NCBI lineage: Eukaryota > Metazoa > Chordata > Mammalia > Chiroptera > Rhinolophidae > Rhinolophus > Rhinolophus ferrumequinum. The sequence goes on from NC_046292.1 coordinate 29,159,065, forward strand.
AGTGGCAGTGACAAGTGGGTATGCTGGAGCTCATCAGATCAGTGGATAAAGGGCTAAGGAGACATGCAAAAGTAGGGATGATGAGATCAAATCAAAATCAGAAACTGTGCAAGAGTGCCGCCAGGCGGTGGGGGGAAGTACGCAGGTGCGGGGCTGCGTGGGGTCCAAGAGGAAGGGCTGGGGCAGCCAGGGGATGCCACTGCCAAGTCTGGAGCCGGCTGCTCGGCCACTGGAGAACCCAGGAAGTTGGGGTGCCCCAGGCCCCAGGCAGAGAGGTCTGGGCCCCTGAGCTCTGTGCTAGGGCTCCCAGAAGGGAGCGCCCTGCAGTGAGCGGGGGCAGTGCCCCAGCTGACTGTCTCTTACCTTTGGTTTTAAAAGCAAAGTGACAGTGCTTGCACACATAGGGCCGGACGTCAGTGTGGGTGCGGATGTGTTTCTTCAGCATGCTGGGCTTCTTGCAGCGAATTCCACACTCCTCACAAACATATTTCCCTCGGCCGCGGCCTCGCACATATACATACTCTTCGTTTGATTTGTACCTATGAGCAACAGGCGTCATTGTAAAGGGAAAAAAAAATGGAGGAGAAGAGGCAGGTCCCCACCTCAGAAGAGCACACGCTTCCTAGCTGCATCCAGCCCGTTACAGACATTGGGAGAGGAGGACGCGGAACCAGAGAAAACCACGCTGGGTGGGCGGGTGGGGGGCAAGTTGCCCTGGGGATCCACCATGGTCCCCTGCACCTGCCCTGCCCCTCAGATGGGGGAGGGGCTGCCCCCTCCTGTCCCCACCCCGGGTCAGCAGATCCTGGTGCTTCCTGCCTGTCGGGAAAATGAAGCACAGTTTCGCAGAGGACCTCTGTTCTACAGCCAGCACGGAACCAGCTTCTGCCCACAAAGAACAGCCACTCTGGGCCACCAGAGTAACAGAGTGAAAACAAAGGTAACAGCCACCCTCCAGCAGCTACTTTTACCAAGCACTCAGCCTGTGCTGGCACTTTACCCGAATTAAATCATAATCATGAGGAAGAGCCGGCAAGAGCCCGAGGCTCCCACAGCCAGAAAGGGACGGAACTGGCATCTGAACCTGCCTGCCCCAAAGCCTGTCCACCTCCTGTAAAGGACAAGAAGTGCTAAACGGTCGGCTAGGTAGCCGCTCAGATGCGCGTGTGAGGGAGGAATGAGGGCTGGCCATCATTTCTGTCCTCAGAGTCTGGAAATCAGGAGCCCTGCACTCTCTCCCCCACCTATCTCCTGCCTAGCTGGAGGCTCTCTGGACCCAGATTCCAGCTACCTCTGTCTCACATGGCCTCCAGGGATCATTTGGGATCCTCGTAGGAAGTGCTAACAGCTTTCAGGAGCCTCCAGGGTGCCGGCCCACGTGCTGGGCCTCAGGGCTGCCCACGCTCTTGGACCTGAATCAGAATGCTATTATGTCCAATTAGAAGGCAACCCACGTGGCTCACTCAGTACCATCCTCACCAAAACACCTTCTTGGTCTAATGCTATAGATGTACAAGTCTCCTGCCTGGGCGGGGAAGGCTGCAATGGTGGAGGGGCCCAGGAAGGGGATCCTGGCATAATTTCAGAAGAGCCTTCAGATTCATGGGGTTTGGGGGCCTGATGGCATGGCTGCCTTGGGGGGGAGGTGGCCTCCAGGACTGCTGAGCAAGCCTCTGACACCCAACAAGAGGCCTGCTGCTGCCCCCCACCTCTTACCCCTCACCACATGACCCTGCCAAGGAGGTTTGGAGCTGTAACTGGAGGCAAGCGCAGAGGGGCAGGGAGGTGACTGGGAGATTATGAGGAAGTGACAGCAGCTGGGACCCAAGCCTGCTCTGCAGGGGCCATCAGCTTACTGCTGAGAGGATGTCACAGGATGGGCTTGAAAGGGGCGCTCTAAGGGTGGGGCGGGCAGGCAGTCAGGGTGATCACCATCACAGACACGCATGCTCACACACACTACCGCCCCACTCACTCTCAGACACACACTCTCACATACACTCACACACCTACACACTCACCTACTAGCACACACTCACACTGACATGCACTCATATACATTCACACACACTGACACACACGTCCTCACACACACACCCAACTTCCCCACTGACAGTGACACACACACCCCCCATATACTCTCATACGCACAAACACACATTCTCTCACACACATGCATCCAAACATGGACCACTGTCCACGGCCTTGAGTACAGTTGGATCCTGTTTTTTGCCACCTCAGCTTTGGCCAATTGATGCCTCTCAAGTTATCTAAACCACCTTTCCTCCCCTCACAGGCCCTGGCTGGTCAGTTTCTGGTGCCTAGCCGTCAGGTTGGGAGGCCAGCTTTCCCCAGATCTAGGGCCAAGCACGATCTTGTATTTAAGGGAGGAACTGAAGGCCACGGGGGGTGGTGGGGAAAAATGATTCCTTTTGTTCTTATGCAGAGCGCCCTTATTGGCACACATGGGACTTCTGTCTCCCAGTGACAGTGGTTCACACTCATGCAACAGGCCTCCTGGACCCGAGCCGTCTACCCACACCTGGATTTTAATTCCTGTGTCCTTCTGTGCCCCGGGACCCAGTCTGAGGTGGGGTGCCCTTTTCCCAGCTACAGAAGAAAAGAAGTGAGACTGGCTTAGTCTCCTCTTTGCACTGGAGGTCCTGTCACCACCTGGACACCTCCACTCGGTTCTGCTTGGCGGGTCCATGATATCCCCTCCCCTCCAACCTCCAGCCACGGTGGCGCCCTTCGGCATTCTCCTTCTCTTCACCCCACTGCTGTGGTGGGTGCCGTGAGGACCCTTGCACACTGGCCCACAGTCACTCTGACTTCTACCATATTTGGGCTTCACTTTATACTCGAGTCAATTCAGAAGCAGGCACCGAAGCCCACCTACTGTAGCTGCTCTCATTTCTTCCTCCATAGCAATTCTTCCCAAACGGAGACACACACGCACACAGAGAATGGACTCTGTTTGAGCCTTCAGGGCGGTACCTTGACTTGGTGGGGGCCGGGGGAAGGTCTATATGCCATGGAAAGTATGCACAACCTATTGGGAAGCACAAGGGAGGAGCGTGGGTTGGGAGGGGCTAGGGAGGACTGTGAGAGCTGGAGGCAGGAAGGGAGGACCCCACGCAGGGACCCTAGGAGCAAAGGCAGGGGTGTTCAAAGGCCTGGAGTGTTTGGTGGGTGAGAGCACATGAGGTCAGATGGCAGGACAGGCTGGATCACCATCGGCCTTGAATGTCATGCTAAGTATAGACTGGATCAAAGTTGTCTTAAAGATAAAGCCTCAAACAGAAGATACTTCGCTAGCACCATGGGGAGTGGTCTGGAGGATAATAGATTTAAGAGTCTAGGCATGAGGCACGTGTTATAGGACAGGAAGTCAAGAGGCTTTTGGGGCATAGAATCCACAGTCCTTGGCAGCCATCTGGATAGGCAGGGCTGACAATGATGGAGAACCAAAGGTCCCAAGTTGAAAAGGTCTCAAGCAGCATCACTGCAGGCTTGGAGGGAAGTGAGGCAGGACTCTAGTCTTTAACTGCTGAGTAGGGGGTGCCCATGAGAAAGACTTGAAGAAATGTCTAGCACACAGCTAGAAATCTGCAGGACTCAGGACTGGACATGTAGAGTTATGCAGAGGAAGATGACCACTCAAGAGAATTTATGAAAACAAGAAGAGGACAGTGCAAGAAACTGGGAGGCACACAAAAGTAAGAGTGGGAAGAAAGATGGTACCCCAAACCCCAAACAGAGAGCTCCTGTAGGGAACCAAGAGAAAATGTGATTTAGAGGAGGCAGAGGCCAGAAAGGTCAGTGTCATGGAGATATGGAGGAGGATGGCCTCCAAGGGGCCCCAAGACTTGAAGAAGGCAGGTCTGCTTGGACAGTCTGGAGCCTGTGACTTCTCTGCTCCTTGAAGGCTGGTATTGGTGTTTGTACCACTTAGTGCTTTCCAAGGGGCCCAGTCCAGGCACAGGCATGGGGCACTGTCCAGTGTGGGCTGGACACTCCTCCCCCCTGAGGCCAACCCCGCATCAGCTCAGGCTCATCCCCTCCTGCCTGTGCTGAGGCCCTACCCTATTAGGCCCCACCCCTTCCCCAGCAGCTTCATGACCTGACACTTCCAGTACACTCGACCACAGTGAACACAAACTCAGTTCTCTCCCATCACAACCAACCAACACCAGAGCTTCCCTGGACCCTAACCCACTCCAGCTACTCCTCCCTCTGCTTCCCTTCTCAGCCCAAGTGTGGAAAGCGCTGTCCCTGCCCTCACCACCCCCATTCCTGAGCTCACTGCAGCCCTGCTCTCCTGGCTGATGGCCTTGCCAGGATCACAGGTTGCTCAAACCAAAGGACAGCTGCCGTATCCTACTTGCCCTCTTGCTCCCCTTCCGGAGGCAGCTGCTTGGTGTTCTCTCCCGACTGGGTCTCCTTTGCAAGCTCCTTCTTTGGCCATCCTTTCCCACGCTGGCACTCCCTAGGTTCTAACCTGCACTCTTCTCTCCTCACACCTTTCCCGGTGAGCTCCCCCTGCCCAAGGCCTGACTTTTCACCTGTTGGTTGATAATTCCCCATCACTCTCTCTCCAGCTATGACCCTCTGCTCTACATCCAACTCCCCCCTCAGCATCGCCCCTGATGGTCTTCAGGCACCTCACACCCCACACGCCCAGAACCATGTTTCCATGTCCCCCCACCTGTAGCCTCCCTCCTGAGTCTCCGTCTCAATAAACAGCACACACACCCACCATGGTTGGCTAGGCCAGTATTCTAGGTGCCCCCTTTCCTTCACTCTTCGTATTCAGTCCATTACAACGGCTATCAATGCTATACCAACATACGCTCCAAGGAGGCCCATCTCCCTGCCCCCAAAAACCCCAGCCAACATCCTCTCTTCTACACGCTACATCTTTTCTTCAGCCAGAGGGAGCGTTTTCAAAATACGAGTACACGCACCCTGACATTCCTCCCGGCTGAGGGGCCCCATTCAAAGCCCCTCCCGTTGCTCTTAGAATCAAGTCTTGCCCCTGCGCTTGGAGGGAGCAGAAGGCTCAGGGCCGCACCTCGCTCAGGTACTTCTCCAGCTTAATCTCTCACCAAGTCGTACTGATCTCCTACCTGCTGCACTTCCCTACCAACCTCATCAAACATCACGTACCTCAGAGTCCCTTTCCTCTGGCCTTCCGCCTGTCCAGCACCACCCTCTTTCATATGACCAGCTCCTCGAGGGCTTTGCTTTTAAAAGGCCCCTTCCTTCTGAGGCCTCCCCCACTCCTCCTTCACAGCACTTCTCAAGCTGTGTGTACTGCCCTGGCCTTTTCACAAGTGTGGTTCTCGTTATTGCCACGAGCGGGGAACCACACCTCCCTCATTCACTAGGGTGCCTCCAGGGCCTAGCACAGGGCCTGATACCCAGCAAGTGCTCAGTACCCATCGGCTGCACAGAAGAAAGCCAAGCCAAGGCCTTCTTTCCCCAGGCCTGCCATGAGCAGACTCCTGGCCTTGACGTTCCCACTCCATGAGTCCCTGAGCACAAGTGGACTCCCCAAGGACTCCCAGACCCTCCGGACCGGCTGAGCACTCCCCAGCCTCTGGCAGGAACTACTCAGCTCAGAGGGCAGCCATCAGCATGGGACCTGGGCTGCAGTTCTGGCTCCTGCTTGAACTCACTGGACGACCTGGGCAAGTCACTCCTCCTCCCCAAAACAGTCACTTTGCTCTTAGATGTACCAAGTCATCACATGCCTCTGTCCTCCCATCGACCCTTTACTATTGTCCCCATTTTCCAGAAAAGGGAACAAAGGCCCAAAGAGTTCAAGAGCCCTGGCCAAGATCACCCAGTCAGCCATCTTTCCACGGAACACCCTGCCCCTGCACAGACTTGCTGCAGAAATACTTTCACATGATGCCAATCAAGGTTTCCTCAGCACCTTCCTTCCCCAGAATTCCCAGGGGCCTGTAACACCACAGGCAAATAAGAGCGGCATCGTTCTCCACCAGCTCTTCCTGAAAGGGCTGCCAGCTCTGGGTGGGACCCACAGGTGTTGGCAGCTGCAGAAAAATGTCCTGCAAAGAGCCAGGGCAGGAAACCAGAAAACATGTTGCGCTCCCTAGGGTGTGGTCCTGCCGCCCAGGTCGGCCCTTGACCTAGGGGGAGACGTGACCGACCCTCCACCTGTTCTGAGGCGGCAAGACAGCCCGCCCCAGAGAGGCCTGGGTGCTGCTGACTTACGGCTCCCAGGACCGGGTGCCACTCCTTTGAGCCCCATCACCTGCCTGTCTTTTGTTGCCCTGACAAGCCAGGGGTGTCAGCCAGTCCAGGAAACAATATTTGGTTTTGTTTTTAAAGAAAAAGAGTTGTTTCTGTGGACTCCAGAATGTCTTAGTTAGAGGGACCTTAAAACCCGACAGCTAGACTTCCTGAGGCCACGCAGCCAGGGCGCTCTGCAGAGCAGGGCTGGAGCTTGGGTCCCCTGATTGTGGCTGCAGCACCAGTGGTCCCAGACCCCCGCCTGGAAGCAGCTTTCTGTCCCACTGCCTTGGGCCAGGAGATGAGCGAACCTGCCAGGGGGCGTGTGGAGCTACCAGGATCTCCCGGATCTGTTTTCATTCTTATGGTGCAGCTCTAAGGTTCATGGACTCAAAGGAAAAGAAAAATCAAACAACCCCTTGATCGGGAGGAGTTGTTTCCTTCTGATCTAACAGAGAAGGACACAGAACCAGAGAGGCTGAGTGTCTCGCCCAGAGTTACAAGGCAGCTAGAAAGCGGCAAAGCAGGAACTGGAACCCAGACTGGACCCAGTGCTCTTTTGCTCGATACAGCACGACCCCCTGCCTTCAGCAGCCTCGCCAGTCCGGTGACTGAGCTGCCTGACTGAACATTCAGCTCAGGACACTGCGGGCTGTGGCTCAAGACTGGAGGCATTTCTGAAACCCGTAGCTTTCACCCAGCACATGGAACTCAGTGCACAGCTCCCAAAGGAGATGGCATACCCCTGCGCTCCAGATTCCAGAAGAGGGGCTGTGGTGGAAAGCAAGTGGCATTTCAGGCAAGGTGATGGGTGAGGTGTTGTTCTTGGACTCTGCATCTGACAAAGACTCAATAATGAAGCTGTTCTGTTAGGTAGTGAGCTCCCTGTCACTAGCACTGTTCACCAATAGGCCAGATGAACAGGGTAGGAGACCCTGGAGCCGGGGAGAATTAACGGTTATTGCATGCCCATGACACGTCCGCATGCTGACAGAAAGGGCCTTAGGTGGATTAGCTTGTTTACTCCTATAACAATGGTGTAAAATGGATATATTTATCTATTAAATATTCCACGTTTGTTCTAATAAATATAAATAGATATATTTCTTCCTGACTAAATGGAATGTCGAGGCACTAGATGGGGTGGGCTGGAAACATGATTGAGCAAAGCAGAGGAGGCATAAGGAGGGGGGAGAGACGGGACGGTGGTGAGCTGGAAGGCAGGACATCCCCCCTCTCTAATGGTATTACCATACCCTTGTGTAATTCTTACTGGGTGCCAAGCACTATTTTAAAGGCTTTACGTGCATTACCTCATTTAAACTGCATGTCAGCTCTATGAGAGACAGGGGCTCCAATCATTCCCATTTATACATGAGAAAATGGAATCACAGAGAGGTTAAGTAACTTGCCCAAGGTCACACAGCCAGTAAGTTAACAGAGCAGAATTTGAACCCATGTCCTCTGTTACAAAGTTCAGGTGCTTAATTGCCATACAATTCTCACTAAAACTTGAAATTGCCTGTTTAAAAAAACACAAAAAACACTAAGTCAAGTAAAATAGGAGAGGCAGATCCAGCCCAGAGCAAAACTTCTGTCAAGTAATTTCCCCAAGGGCATGCAACTGGCCAGGGGGCTTGCCCATTACTTTTCTCTCCACCAAGATGCATTTTTCTCTTACGTGAGGGGATGAACTCAGTGGCCTCCAAGTTACCTTTCTAATCTGAGATTCCGTGACGCTATTCTGCATGTATATTATTGACTTTTCCCTATATTATTATTTTATCACAAAACTCTCACCTGTCCTCCAAATTTGGATATTTTAAAGCCTTGCCAAATTTCTAATTTTATTACGATCTGTTGCTAAATACGCCTTCCCTGGGGCATGCATCTTGCAAAGTGAGAGGAAGATGTGATTAGGGACGCATACACTGTCACTTTGGGTCTCACTTTCACAGGCAGCCAGTGTCCTGTGAGCAAGGCTGAGGGTCGGCTCCCAGTGGTCATTGTGCCCTGGGAGGTCCATGTCACAGAGAGCCCGCCAGCTTGTCGGCAGTGACATGCTGCTGCTGCTCTCCTGGTGAAGCTCAAAAAGGAAGGGACATCTGTGGTGAGAGGAGCAAGTGCCAGGTGGCATAGCCGACGAAGCTGTATCTGCTAAAAATATTCAGTTGTCAAAAGGTAAGGAACACACCTCTTGGTGAAAAGTGAACGCGGGAGGCTGAGCTGTGGGTCACAGGGGATGGTCACAGCAGGGTCTGGACACATCCCAGGTTCTCCTTTTGTTAGGGTTCTGCAGAGATTACATCACGTCACAGCATCCGGGGTGGGGGACTTTACTGCGCAGTCCGGGACAGGCCTGCGGTGCCAGGAATTCCACAGCATGCGTGTAATACAAGCACAGGCACCGAGCCCATCAGCGGTGTGTCTATTTTAAGCAGTATTTTGTATATTTACGCAACAATTCGTACTAACGCCTGGTCTGAGCCCGGGGCTGGGCCAGGGCCAGAAATACAAAGCGAAATAACATGGTGACCTTGATTTCAATTGTAAATAACTGGTACTTAAAAGATCACAAAGAGGTAGAAACGCAGCAGATGCACAAAGTGCTATGAATGTTCAGGGGAGGCCCATCGGGTGGTTCTTAGGTGACTTTTGCAGAGGAAGTGCCTTTCATCCAGGTCTTTGTGGGTGAGTGGGGTCTGACCTCTGAGTCTCCTGTTTTGTGAGCCCCACTCTGGCGCAGTGAGGAGGGCGATGTGGGCCGGAAGGTCTGGCAGCCTGAAAGGTGTTGTAACTGTACGCATCCCAAGTCGGGCAGAGCAAGGGCCAGACAAAAGAGGACACAGGTTCGAGAGGCCAGGGCAGCCTGATGGAGACATGAGGGAAAAGCGAGTCAAGGAGCCTCTGCTACACCTTCCAGCAGAACTCGTACCACTCACTCCACCACGGAGGCCAGCCCTTGTCCGTTTTACAGGCTTGCATTTGTGCCGTGGGGTCATTTCCTCAGTTTTCCTGTTGTGATTTTTCATTTTAGGAGAATAGCAGCGGCTCGGGCATCTGACATCCAGCACAGCTCTGAAAATAAGAGGTGCCTTTTATTCTAAAGAAATTGGTACAAGTGGAGATGCTATGGAGTGAACGACCAAGTGCAGACGCCTAAGAACCACCAAGCAGGCACCAAGCCTGGGCTGAAGCCAGCTCGGGTCCGAAGAGTACACCCAAGGCCCTTTTCCAACCAGACGGTGAGATTAGGGAGGGAGGGAGGCAGGAAGCCGGGTCTCTTGTGTTCACTTCTCAGTGTTCAGAGAAGTGAAACTGCCAAAGAGGAGTGGACTCTTTAAGTGTGCACATTACGTGGAGTTGCTCCCGCCTTCAGCAGGCCCTGATGGGCAGGGTTCTCAAACAATAACTTTCAAACTGTGCTCAGGATTCATGGAGGGGGGGAAGCTGAGCCTCAGGGTTCTGGACGCCTCTTTCCCCACCACACGGAATTGTTTTTTCAGAGCAGGCATCGATGTAAACGGAACTTTGTAAAAAAGAGTTCTGTGAATTTAAAGACAATTTGAAAATTACTGTTAAAGATCATTTAGGCTTGGAAGGTCCTTAAAACCTCTGACTTGTAACGTGCGAGGGGAGTTGTGCACCATCTGATTTGGTCATTTTTAGGCAGATCCTGGTACTGGGGTCTCACAGCTTTCTCACCTTAGGGCCGCTCTCCTATTATTAAGCTAAAGTTGTCAACCTGTGCTCCCACCGCAGCCTGCACTCTGGATAGTGCGACTCGTCTTCCACACATCTCCAAAGGATGCCAGGCTACACAAGACTCCTTCCCTCCAGGCCTAGCATTTCCATATCCTCAAACAATTCTACTCAGGATGGATTCCTGATCCCTCCCGAGGCTTCCCGCCCCCTGCAGGTTGTCCTTAAGAGGAATGGCCCGTAGCAGCCAGTAGCCTTCAGGTGGGGCTGGAGCCAGCCCAGCCTGAAGCAGGCAGCTGTGGCGTCCTCTCTCTAGTGTTCTTCTAGCCTCACTTCCTTGTTCCCCAGACAGGAAGCAGGCCCAGAATGGGGATATGACCAGATCCTGGAGACTGAATACATGTCTTATTCTTTACTACAAAGAAAGTCAGCCAGGGTCAGAGGTGTAATCCTTTATCATGGAAAAAGAAACAGCTATCATTTGTGGAGTGCTTACTCTGTGGTAGGTGCTTTCCATAGAAATTACGTGGAAGTCTCGGTGCAATTCTATATAACAATTCTATCTGACAAGTAGCAGGAACTGAGGCTAGAAAATCAAGTTGAGGCTGGTTAAGAAAAGCCTCAGGTGCCTGCACAGCAGCCCAGCCTGTGTCGTGCAGGCAGTGGGGGGTGGGGTGGTGTTCAGTTAGAGCTGTCATCCGGGGCTGTGCAGCAGTAGCTAGAGGGCATGTTGACCAAGGCTGTCCATAGTAACAGCTGACGGAATATGTGTATACACTAGGTGCCTGATCAATGCCTGTGGGCCAGTGGCTATGAGTTGCTACGCCACCCTGACCTGTAAAACCTCAGTGTTTCCTGAAGCACAGAGATACACAGGCATTGAGATGAAACTACGATGAGAAAGGCTGTGAACTGTACTAAAATCCCACAGTGAATGCAAGGTATCATGGCTGTGCCAGGAAACAGCTGTGATTTAATGGCAAGACTTTCCCAAACATCTGAAAGCACTCAAGGTAGATTAGATCCTTTTTCACGAAAGAGCGGGCCGGAACCACCTGTAGCTAACACCTGAAGAGCCCATGAGGGGGCTGTGTGTTCAGGGCCCAGACTGACAGGCTCAAATACTAAAGGGCGAAGGAAAGAGAGGCCATTCTGATTGTCCCATAATGGCTGGCACCTTGTTGGCCCGTGCCCTGAGCAGGCCTGCTCCCCACCAGCTGGCAGGAGAGGAGAAACCCAGCTCCTGCAAAACCTGTACCTGGGACCCTCAGGTCACAGGTGCAACCGCTGCCAGCCTCCCGGAAGGGAGCTCAGTGCACAGGCAGAAAGGGACAGGGAGGAGATCTGAGCTCATTTTAAAAAAGAATTTTCCAACCCTAGGCCTACAAACTTGGAGAAAAGTAAGCTCGAGTGCTTGTGAGCTCCCCACCATGGAGAGTGTTCAACAACAGAATAAACGACCTCTCAGGTTTGGGGCAAAATAGATTCCTGTGCTGGGAGGGAGGCTGGACTTGTGGGCCAGTGGGTCCAACTGGGATCTCAATGGACACAGCACCCACCCTGGTGGCCACAACAGCCTGTAGGTGAGAAGGTGGGAAAACAGGAAGCAAGGAAGGGCGTGGTCATGGCTCAGAGGGGTGAGGTGGCCTGTCGCAGGTCACATAGCGACTGCAGGCTGGAAGTTGGGACCTGCCTGGTCTGATTGGGATGCTGCAGACGCAGTGGTTAGGCATGGGGAGGGGTGTCGACGGGGTCAGACTGCCTAGGTCCAAATCCTACCTCATCCCTACCAGCTGTGTGATCTGGCCAAGTAGCTGCCCCAGGACCCAGAGCGGCTGCCTGGTGGCTGTGGCTGTGACATGGTTTTATTATACCTCCTGGCTATTAGTCCAAGGCTGTGTTACCACTTCCAACAAAAGCCCAATTCTTCTAAACCTTTCTACAGACACGTAATTTTCCTACCGTAAAGCAGGTTTTCAATGTGGCATGCTGCTTAGGGATGACTGCTGTGAGCCCTTTGGTGAGCCCAATGGCTGCCCCTCAGATGACTGGTGACTGTACCCAGCTGTCCCTGACAGCTGCTTGCCCATATCTCCTCTCTCCTGAACACTCCCTCCCCCCAGGATTGCTGGATGTCAAGTGCTTCTCAGCAGATCTCCCAGCCTGGAATGCTCTCCCTCCCTCCCCCTTCTTTGATTAAGTCCGATCCTTCCCAAAGCTCAATCCAATTCCATGTCCTCAGAAGCTTTCCCTGAGCCTGAGTCAGGTCACATTTCCTGTGTCATGCAGTGTCATGCAGGGTCTCTGGTCCCGCTCCCCACATAAGAACGCAGGACATGGTGAGGCCAAAAAGGAACACCCACGGAGCCATAGATACTGGAGTCACACCACTATAGTCTCGCTGGCGGCTGGGTTGGAGACACAGGAAGCAGGAGCCACACGATCCGCAACCCGCCGTCCGCTTCTCTGCCAACCAATCTCACTTGCTAACTGTAATCCGCCTCTCTGCAATCCACAATCCACGCTCCGCGCTTGCTAGCGTAGCCACGGTAACAACTGATGGCCAACTAGTCACAGCTGATGGCCATCTAATAACCAAGCCAGCACCTTTCCACATGAGGCCGAGAGCCTGGAAACTGTTCTCTGGGACTCTGTCCCCACACCCTGGTTATACCTTTCCTAGGGGCAGTGTAGTATAGCAGGAAAGAGAATAGGGCTTAGGAGCCAGGATTCCCAAGGCTGAAACCAGGCTCTGCCCATTATTAGCTGTATAACCTGAGCAGGTTATTTAACTAACCTCTCTGTGCCTCAGTTTCTTCATCTGTAAATGGGGATAATGTCCTATTTCTTGACCTGGGGGTAACTGGGTATAGTTACATGGGTGTATTTATTTTGTAATGGCTCACGGACGGTATACTTATGACTGTTTTTTTGTATGTATGGTATTATGTTTCAATTTAAAAATTACTGAAAAATAATAGTATATACTCACAGGGTTATTGTGAGGTCAACTTTGCTAATATAGGCTCTGTGCTTAGAGCAGTGACTAGCGCATAGTAGGAGCTCAATCAGTATTTGCCCTCTCTAGCACTTTGCTTGATAGCACGCATCACAGCTGGGTTTATTCTTCACAATGTAAGAAAAACCACGTGCCCCAGTTTTCGATAGACTGAGAAGCTCGCAGATGTCCCCTCACCCAGCTCAAAAGAGAAGCCAATGGTTTGGTGGTAAGATGCTGGTAGAACCAACCCTCCCTGGACCAGCTGATAGAGGTAGCAGTCATGATGGAGACACCAGCATCTCCTTCTCCTCTTCCCTAGCCATGGCCAGGTTTGCAAAGGAATCCAAAACATGCTGCTGGGGATGCTGACACCCTTCGAAGCCCTCCAAGACCACAGCCAAGGGGACAATGGTGAGGAACAAATCCAGTGGCGAAGATGGAACTGCTGACTCGGAATGCGACACATCCCAGCATCCAAACTTTGACGGTGAATCCGTGGCAGACAGCGGCTTCAGTTCCTCCTATGACATATGACGCGTACGACAGGAAGCTTGTACCACCCTTGTACTCCAGTGGTCCATGCAAGACAACTTTTGAAATGGAAATCAGTAGGATGACGGATCAAGGTCCAGATAAAGAAAATGTAGGGGCAATAAAAGCCTCAGTGAGGTTAACCAAACTGTTAGAATTGTATCAGGATAATAGAGGTACAACATGGATAACAGCTTTAGAAGAAAATCCAAGTTTAAGAGTAAAGGGATTTGGCCATTTGCACTTGAAAAACATGAAACAAGACTCCCCTGGCGGGATGGTAGACTGGACCACACAAACTTGCAATTTTTAGGAAGCCTTTCACCAACCCATCACATTAAATGTCCGGCTGCTCAAAGCTGTGGCCAAATTGGTGAGTGTCTTCACGAGCAGAATGTGGAATGGAGGCATCATGGCACAGCTGCAAGTAGGAGTGTTCACGGGCAATTTGAGCACCTGCTTGCTGATCATATCTCATTTTCCCTTCAGTTAAAAGCTTCCAATGCTTTCGACAGTTCTTAGCATGACAGAAGGAATAGAGGTAGGCAGGCTGCAAGATGTGGCTATCAAAAGCTTCTAGAGCTCAGACGTTAAGATCAGACTGTGAAATCGCCACCGCTAGCTCGGTTATCCTTCAGAAATGCCATTTCTATGCAATCTTGTCAGAGATTAAAAGACACACTGACCAGTTAGCAGAGAACACACCATCTGTCCCCAGCACGGTGAACCTAACCAAGACTAGGTGTTAGATGTGAGAATATGAAATGGAGAGGGAGGCTGTCATGGACACAGTCCTTCTGAAACCTCAAATGTAAGTGAAGGGGACATAGGAAAGCTTCTTAACTCCCTTCAAGAATTTTTTCATTGACTGGGCCAATGCCTTCTGTAACGGTCCACTTCCTGTCACTTCTCTGTTCACCTCGGCACCTGACAGCCTTCGTCTCTGGGACTGGTCACCTTGCTTCTGTTAATTCCAGTGCTCATCCTGAGCTGCAAGACTTAAAAGACGACAGCTTCTGACATCGCCTTAAAAGGGGCTTCTTTATCTTCTGCATATGAAGCGATGCCTCGGTTGATCAGATCTCCATGTCACCTTTCTGACCAAAAAGAGGAGGAAGGTCTCAATCTGACAGAGCTGCTGAGGCAGCCTTTGTCTGTGGCCACCGGACTCAACACAATTTTCTAGCTGTATTTTTAACTGGAGAGATGACAGCAGCAACAATAATACCAACTGAACATCTGTGATCCTTCTGCGCTTACAAGACATCCTCCTAACTCCAGGGGCTCATTTATCCCTTACTAGAAATCAGGGCAGTGGGTAATGCCATTTCTCTTTTTCAGATGGGGAGATGAAAGCTAAGAGAGGGCAAGTCACTTTCCCGAGGTCACACAGCCAGTGAGCAACAGAGGAAGGGCACCAGTGCCCCCAGTACTCCTCTCTGGATTACACACTCCCTGGTTCTCATGGCTGGAGAAGAAGCTGCTGATGGGAGAGACTTCCAGAGCGTGGAAAGAGCGGGAAAGGGGAGGGGATGCCTCCTCACTGCTAACTCCAGCCTCACCATGGGCCTAGGGAGGCCCGCCATCATCACACTCACCCACAAACACTCACTGTGCTCCACTGGGGCCCAGCCATGGGCACAGGGAGGGGCAGGAACACGATCTGACCAGGGACTTGACAAGCAGATGACTAAGAGGCAGAGGATGTAGAAAGTAGGGTGCCCCTTTTAGTTAGTGGTAGGGGGCTGTGAAAGAAAGAAAACAGGACTTGGAGCCACACAGGGCTGGGTTTGACTCCCAGCTCTGTTTCTTACCACCTGAGTGACCATGGACAAGCTCCTTTACCCCTCTGAGCCTCAGCCTCCTCATCTGTAGAATGGGTGTGTGTGTGTGTGTACATATGTATACTATCTCATGGGGTGACAAGGCTCAGAAATTATATGTGTGAAGTTCTTAGTGCTAAGTTCTGTCCCTGGGGCACAGCAGAACCTCAGTGATAACGGCTGCTGTTACTGCGGACGGGGGGTGGAGGATGGGCAGTAGGCCAGGCGACTGCCAGCTGGAACAGGGCTCAGTCCAGGGGACCGTGTGCTGCATCTCAGTCAGTGGTCACCAAAGGTCAGTGAGTTGTCTGAGGTCCTTCCTGAACATGCAGAGTGAGGGCTGCTGGGAAGAAGGCAGGTGGGGCTGACCGCCTCTCACAGGGAGGGTGAGAATGGAACTGTCTCCCTTCAGCCCTCTCTCTCTGCTAGAAAAAGGTTCCCTTCAGGGCTTGAAAGTGGTAAATGCAAGGAATGCTGTTCTCAGCAGGCAGGGAGCTGATGGAGAAGGACTCCAGAGACAGAACAGAAGCTTTCAGGAGGGTTTTGCTCCATTCTCAGAATAGACACTTTTCAGTAAGGAAACGCCAGGTGTCCCCGAGCCTGTGCTTGCCCTCTGAAGCCTCGAGGCCATGCAGAGTCAACAAGGTGTCTGAAGCCCAGAGTCACACAGACATTGGCAGCAGAGCCAGGACTACGAGCCTAGACGCCTGTCTCCCAAGGCAGGGCCGGGGCTAATGTGACGGGACGTGACCTTGTTACTGATGACCACTCACTCCCCATGCACTTTCCTTCCCCAGGCCTGGTGCCCAGTAGAGAAGTGAGTCAACATACAGCGTCTCCAGAAAGCCTGTGGGCAACTCTCCAGCAGTGCTGGCCCTGCCGGGACGAAGTGTCACTTACAGCTGCTCTTTACAGCATGTGCAGTGCCTTTCAGAGCAAACAGCAGCAGCAGGAAGGCAACTCTGTGACTGGAGCGACGTCCAGATGAGCTGCAGAACCAGCTCTGAAGGGCGGAAAGAGAACAGATCCTGCTAACAGTTCTTGCAGATCTACTCGGTGTTTGCCGAGCGTGGTGGCAGACGCCGAAGTGTTCTCCAGCCTCCTGACTTCCCCACCACTTGTGAGGCAGAGATACTTGTCCCTGTTCCAGAGACGGAGAAAGTCAGAGAGTTACAGTGACTTCCCTCAGCCGCACAGCTGGTAAGTGGCATCATATCACGCCCCAGATCACTGGGATCTGGCCCCCTGTCGACATTTTAAACTTACATATTTTAAGTGGATTTGATTACATGGATTTCCCCTGCCTGTGGTCTCTAAGGTTGGGAAGCATCCATTTGTCTGAACCGAACAGAAAATAATAGATGTAAGGATAAGGTACTATAACAGGTCCTGAGGGTTCACATGGAGAGACGGTGTCGAGCAGGCAGTGGCGGGGGGTGGGGAGCAGGTCAGGAGGACTTCATGGCATGGGGGCATCTGACCTGGGCTGTGTAGGACAGGTCGACTTAGGGACTCGGAGAGTAAGAGGAGGAGTGGGCTGTCCAGGTGGAAGGAACAGCAGGAGCAAAGGCACAGAGGCAGAGAAGCGTGGCATGCACAGAGGAAACAGTTTGACTAGGGAAGAGAGAGGTGCCTGAGGTGGTCTGTGGCCTAATCAACTGTGGGGTGCCTTGGAGGGCACTGGGGAGCCGGCAAAGGATCTTTCTGAGCCAGGCTTTAGGGCCAATTACGCGGCAGAGTTACAGGAAAACCAGGCTTCAGATATTTAAAAATAGCCACAAATGCATGGATTGTTTACAATGTACAGTGATTTTCATTTGTTCATTCCCACTCTGCCCTCACAAAAATGAGGTGAATGATATAGCCTCTTCCATTTGATGCAAAAGTGACAGTGATCCACCCTAACCCCCCACTGACACCTGTGACCCCATCACGAGTCCCTTCCTGGTCGCGTCCTCAGAAGTGCTTCCTGGGCACTGCCCAGCCCTCCGGGTCAATGGCTGCACGTGCAGAGCCCCCCGGGAGGTGACAGAAGTGGAGCTGCAGGACTCACGTAAGCTACAGCGTTTATCGACCACTCGCAGGTACCACTGATTAAGTGCAGAGCCTGCGGTTAACCATTCGGTCCTCAGGACAGCCCTTCGCTGTGTCACTCTCCCCACTTTGCAGATGAGAACGGGAGGCACCGAGGGGTTAGTACGTTGCCCGAGGTCACACACCCAGCAGCTGGCGGAGCAAGACCTCACACCCAGCTTGGCCAGCCCCAGGGCCACGCTCGACTCCCACCCATTCCTGCCCTTCTGCGCTCTGCCTGCCTCCTTCCAGGCTCTCTACGATTCCATCTCCGGTATCAGGCCGGTTCCAAGCCACCCACTGGAAGTGATCTTCCGGCGAACTACTTAAAGGACTTGAGTGACGCTCCTGGGAGCGGCTTTAGAACCACACTGGGACCTACATCTCGGGCTCTCCAGGCGTCTGAGCTCAGAGACAGGCCTGCCTGAGCACGAGCTGCGGTTCCCACCCCACCGCAGCCTCATCCTAAGGACGCAGGCACGAAATCACAGGTTTCACATGTTGGTTACATTTTTCTAACACACATTAAAATAGAACGTGACAAATGAAATAAGGAGCATTTGTCCAGGTGCCGCCTAAAATCACCCCTGCCGATTTGCGTCACAGCCTGTGGGAGGCTCTCACCCAGACATCTGCAAATGCGAAGAACCAAGCTGAGGTGGGTAGGAACCAGGAGTCCAGGGAGGGAATGAGGTTTGTGAGGAATTCCTGGAAGGAGGAAGCAATGTTCTAAGCACGGTGTGTGTGCGCACGTGATGATTTCCCAAGAGGAGAGCGACAGTGCCCCCCAGGCCCACGTAACAGGGGTGTGCTGAGGGTGTGTCCAGGCCGCAGGGTGATGGCTAGGCCCATTTCTCGAAACTGCTGGAAGCCCAAGTGCCTTACTCCAGGCCTTCCTGTGGAGACGCATTGCTTGATCCCATGCAGACGTCTCATCTTTGTACTAGAGAGAAAGACGAAGAGGCCAGGCTCCCCCTGCCAAGCCCACCTGACACCAGGGAGCCGGGGGGAGCCATTTGCTACTTTAGTTTGCTGTCCCTGGAGTGCCCTCTGGCCTGCTGGGCACAGGAGAACAAGGGAACCCCCTTGGTGGACTTGAGCAAGGACAGGGTCCTGTTCTAGACCCCAGCCGAAGCCCCACTACTTCCCGCAGCTTCTCCCTGCCTCAGGTAAGGGCCAAACTTCAGGGGTCTATCAGGAGGATGGGGCAGACCAAAGGCAAATTGGCGCATAAAAGGGGGAAGGAAGAAAGCCTGGACCAGCATGGGGACAACCCTGGGTCACTGGCCTGCTCTTTCCTGCAGCAACCAGACCCTACGTACACCCTGTGTGAATCCAGGTGGCCCCTTCTGCCAGTAGGGGCCGCAGGTGGCCCCAGTCCACGTCACTTCTGCCTCCTACCAGCCCCAGTGGGAGCCCCTAGGTCACTGCTCAGCCTGTGGCTGGCTCCCCAGGGGCAACTTTATTTATCCCTTGGCCCAGATCCATTCAAGCCACCACTTCCTGCTCGGCCCCACGGGGCTCCTCCCTCCCCACTGCTGACCACGGAGGAGGATGCAAGTCCCTACCTGCCCTCCTCACTGGAAGGGTTTTCCCACTCACTGCGATGGTGAGAAACCAGTCAACAGAGTGCCACTGCCAGTAGGTTACAAACCTCAGGAAAATCACGGTTCTTAGAGTCTGGTCCTAAGCTTGCAAGCTAAGCAGTCCCAGTAACTTCCGACAGACAGATCTGAGGCAGCCCAGCTGCTAGATCTGCTGATGTTCTGCAAGTCTATGGGAACCGGCCTTCTCCTCTTTGATAGGGGTGACCACCCTTCCTTCTGAACGAGCCTGTGCCCAACTTGGCCCCCACTGGGTGAACATTCATTCCTCTCTGGCCCTTAAAGATCCTGCCCCAGGCTGAACAGCACAGCCTGTGGACAAGCTTCCCTTGCTCTCGTGCTGCCTCCACCTTCCTTGTCTGCTCCTGGCTCCAGTCCCCAGAAGCCCTGCCTAGTCCCTGGCTGGCCACCTTCTGGCCCTGGTCTGCCAGCCATACTTGCCAGCAGGTCATAGGCCTCGTTCACAGCCTTGCTCCTCCCTGGCTGCTTTAGGCTCATTTTGGCTCCTGTGTCGGTCCCTGTCTGCTGCCACCATGTTCTTGCGGGCGTGCCTGCCTGGCACACTGACCCTTGCTACCCTGCTCCAGCCCACTCTGTGTGTCCCGGGGACACACCTGCCCCAACTCTCCCCCAGCTGGGCCATCCGTCTTTGGTCCGCAAGCCACCCATGGTGACAGATGACACCGGTCCACAGCACAAACCCAACATGCTGCGTAGAGTTTGGGCTCCGCTCCTGCTTTGGTCTGATGCCTTTAGCTCCCTCTCTTGGCCTTGGCCAGCTCCATTTGTCCAGAAATCTGCCCCGGGGACCCTGACACCTGTGCCTTTTGAACTCTTTCTTTGATTCTTGGCTTCCCTGGTCTCCTTTCTTCTGAGCCAAACTGCTTCTTTCTCATTTTTATTGTAAAAAAGTTTTTATTTTGAAACAATCACAAACATATAGAAAGATTGACAGTATAATGAAAAAAACTATTTTTTTCCTGAACTGTTTAAGAGCAAGTTGCCAACCCCACGAATTCCTCAGTGTGTTTCTTCCAGGCAAGGCCGTGCCAGGCCTCCCCTACTGGTCAGGCTCTAACTCCCCGTGCATGGTCCACCCCCTGTGAGGTGGGTCCTCCTCAACCTCCTCGGGTTGAGGCCCCCCTAGCAGGCCACCCATCCTATGTTATCTCTTGAGCCAAAGGAATCCTCTGGGGTTGACCATCTCTCTTCATGGGAGCTGAAGGCACTTGAAGTTTCTAACCAGATACCAACCACCACAAAACTGTCTCCCTGCCATCAACAGTCACAGCAAGATGGCACATGTCCCTACTCACACACACTTACCACGTAGTCCTCCTGCCCTTCCTCTTGTTGACAAGTTTTGAGTGGGTGCAAGAGGCTGGCTTCTGTCATTAACATGCTGTATTACTGCCTCCCTGGGCCGTGGTTTCCTCATTAGCAAAATGAGGAATTTTGATCGAATGATTTCTAGGGACTCTTTCATAACAACAACAGTAGACTTTTATCGAGTAATTATTATGCGTCAGGCATTTTAAGTTCTTTACTGCTAACATCTCTGTTAACCCTCATGCATACCTTTTAGGATGTCGTTTTCTCTGTTTTAGATGAGGAAACTGAGGCACAGAGCAGTTACATAGCTTACTGAAGATCAGACAGGCTTTCTGATAGATCCAGGATTCCCACACAGGAGGTCTGGCTTCAGAGTCTACACTCTACCACAAGTGCTTGTAGAAGGAGATACCAAGACTCTACCCTTTACTTAAAGAGGCAATCACATAAGTAAATATTGATAGTTCATGCCAGCATACAAGGTCAGCTTACTATGTGCCAGGGATATTACATACAAACATGGTTTCCTTTCGTTTTCAACAATTTTGATACATAGGTGCTATTATTATTCTCATTTCCTGATTAGAAGACTGAGCCATAGAGAGGTTACGTAGCTTTCTAATCAGCGGCAGAACCAGGATTTGAGCCCAGGTCTGGCTCTACTGCTAAACTGAGACAGGTGCTCCCCTTGGAGGGCAGGGAGTGAAAAATGTCACTCACTCCTCTGTTTGGCAATGGGGTGGGAAGGAGTGTGCCAGGCTGTGGGCAAGTGTGCCAGGCTCTGATTCTATTTAATGTCCACCACAGCCCTGAGAGGCATGTGCACCTCTGAGTGAAGAAAGGTGTCCTAGGAGCACCAAAGCGCATGACTAAAGGTACCTGAGGCCGGCAAGCACAGCACGGCAGGATATGACTGGCTGGAGGGCATCAGTGTCTCCTGGGCCTATGGACAGCAAGGAACCACTGATTCTTGGGGGCACACACCACAGCTGGGACCCCTCCTCCAAGAGACTCCAGACTGTGGGGAGAGAGCAACTTTCTCCTCCTTATTCTAAGCGGTGGGGCCAGAGGACCCTCTAGAGACTGGCATCTCCTTTGCCCTTCTCACTCCCTCACTAGTGTGTTCAGGGAAGTCAATATTCAGTACCCATTTCTGGGCTCTGAAAGGAAATTCTTCCCAACAGATGTCTCATCCCAGGCTGGGACACCCTGCCAAAGGCTCCTGCCAAAGAAGGGGTACCCTGGTGATGAGCTCGAATTCAGTTCTCCGACCTTTCGAAACTGCCTGCTTCTCCTTAGGGAGAGATAAGGGCTTGCAATAACCTGCACAGCCCCCCTTACCCGGGCCTTTCCTGGCTAACATCTCTGAGAAACATCTTCTCCCATTACAGGGTGCAAAGCTGAAAGAGCTCATTGGCTGACAAGAACTAGAAAGATACTACATGTCACATCATGATAGCCAAAGATGGTTCACCCAGACCGTACGGCGACCATTCGTGGTATGGATGAGAAACCGAGGTTCAGGAAGAGTAAATGTGCTGCCCAAGATCTCAGAGGTTGTAATGGCAGAGTCAGGACTCAGACCCCAGCCCTGCACTCCAAGGCCCAAGTCCTTTCCTGCATCCTCCAAATGAACCAAGAGACTGAGACCCAAAGAGGAAACTAGACTTGCCCGAGTCCCCAGCTCTAGGGCTTACACCAGGGTACCTCCCTCCTGGTAGGAGGTCTCATTTCAAACAATGCCCAGAGATGGAAAAGGTAAGCTTCCAGTGATTTGCTGCTAATAAAATTCAGGTGGACCCATGTTCAATGTTATCGCCAGACATTCCATCTGCCCTACAACCCAAGAGTTGTTTTTCTTTTTTGTTTTTATTGTTCATGGATCAACCAGGTACAGAATTGGAATCTCTAATTCTCTCTCCCTTCTGAACAGCTGTCCACACACAGCAATCAAAGACACACCCTGGCTTACAGCTTTCTACCGCCTGGTTAGAAAGACCACCTGATCCTGGAGAAGATCAAAATCATGCTGGAGGAGGGGAGCTGGGAAGGAAGGAAGGAAGGAAGATGGAAAGAAGGAAATAACAGTGAAGGAGGCAGGAGGAAAGGAAGGAAGTGGCACCTTTGCCGAGCACTTCCTGTATGCTAGGTCTGGAATAAGCAGCCTAAATTATCTCACCATTCAGTGCACACAGGAGCCTGTAAAGGAGATGCCCTCATACTTATTTTTAAGAACTGGCCAGTAGTTGCTGGAGGCAGGGCTAGAATTTGACACTGTCTCATTCCAAAACCCAAAGACTTCTAGACTTTCTAGAACACTGGCACTTTTCCCTGTGCTCCTCTGAGTCCTCGAAGTTCAGGGAGGTGCCACTCGGGCACCAAGGGCCTATGTGGGAGGATGAGAGGGTGACCCTCCCTGAGGAGTTCTTTGGAAGAATGAATTTCATGGCTAAACAATTTAAAAACAGCCCTACTAGTAGGCTTTTATTAAAGATGGAGGAGAAACCAACCAAATTTCCTTCCCTTCCCTTCCTTTTCCTTCCTTTCCCTCCCCTCCTTTCTTTCTTTCTGTTTTGGCATAATAAACCCACAAAGAAGAGAAGGAGAGGAGACTGACAATAAAATTGTGGACAGAGATGGATGGTGAAAAGGACTTTGCAGATTCAAGAAAATGGAATCCCAAGTTGACAGTAGGAAAAGCTGAGAACCAACCCGACTCCCAACACAAGATCCTCAAGGACTCTGGAAGTGGGGGTGGGGGGAACCAAGATAATGAAGATTGGTCAAAAGTCTTGTTAGAGGCAGTCAGGCACCTGTCTCTTCCTCAGTTCCAGCAGCCAGGAGACCACTGCTCCCCCACCACAGAGAAAGACTGGAGGCGTAGTCCCTGCCTTTGAGGCGGGATGTCAGGCACGTGGAGGGCAGGCAGAGGTGCCATAAAGAAATGAGGGGATGGCGTGAACGTACAGCTGGAGGCTGCGGCTCCTCCCCCCGCCCCCTCCTACCGTTTTCCTTTCTGTGGCTCCCAGATTACGGGAAATGAACCCTGCACCCTTTAGGCAGGAAACGGGAGTCTTCATGGGGATTCTGCCCCAAAGGGAAGACCTAAGACACTGGCATCGAAGCTTCCCCGAGGAAATAGCCCTGAGGAGCAGCTGTGGGGAAGCCTCGCTCTCTGACCCTGAGCTCCCAGGCATCTTTGAATCTCCTGCTCTTACACATGCGAAGACACAGAGGGTATCAGACACCTGAGAAAAGAAGCCAAAACAAATACATGGATACAAGGGAACCCAAGGGAATCAGAAACCACGTAGAAAAGAAAACTAAAAACAAAAACAACTAACCTTAATAGCCTCCGAGAGAGAAGAGGAGATATTGGAATCTACCAAATAAGGACAGGATACTATTAAAAGGGACATTCAACCAAAGAGCTCTTTAAAATTAAGAACATGAAAGCGGAAGTGAAAAAAAACAGAATGTTTGGAAGAGAAAATGGAGAGAAGTATCCAGGAAATAGAGCAAAAATACAAAGATATGAGAAATCTGACAGAAAGATCTGAAAATTAGAGAAACAAGCCAGGAGGCCAGACTCCTGAATAACGACGAGCATTCCAAAGAGAGATAAGAGAGACAAAGGGAGGGGAGAAAATTACCAAGGAAATACTTAAAGAAAATCCCCTGAGTTGCCAGATTGAAAACCACAGAGTGATGAAAACTGCCTCCCACCGAGATCCACGCCTGTGAAATCTCAGCCCTGTCGGGATGAAGAGATGACCCTACGACAGTCAGAGAGAATGGAACAGGAATCAGAATGGATTTGGTACTCTTGATAGCAACCCAGAAGCTTGAGGACAAGGGAGAAACGCCTTTAAAACTGATGGAAAATCCTTCCCGACTCGGGAGTCTACACTTCAACCTGAGAAACAGAATAAAGGTTCCCAATGTCATCAGTCATGCGAAGTGTCGAAAAACTTACCTCTCATGGACTGTTCTCAAGAAGACCATACTAACGGATGGTGAAAATGAGGAAATACACTGAGGAAGAGGAAGACATACGTTTCCAGAACGAGGAGACCCAACATAGGAAGCAAGAGAATCTCTAAGGTGGGGTGAAGGGAGACCCCGGGATGGCAGCTATGTGCCGGGCAGAGGAGCAACTGTGCAGCCTGGAGCTGGCTGGACAACTCAGGGAGGGACCACGTCAGCAAGACGGAAGTCACAGAGCACCCGATGCTTCTGAATGTCTGAGGGGAGATGTCAGTGAGGTGAGGATCTGGGGCTCGAATTAGCAATAAATTTAGGGAAAATTAAGTGAAGTTAGAAAACACACACACACACACACACACACACACACACACACACACACACTTATTATCCCCAGTGCAAACAGAAGAGTTGTACAGGAAAGAAAAAGTAAACATGGTCCATTATGTGACTTAGCTGTGAATTATATATTGTGTCACTGTAATGAGAGGATGAGAGGATGGCAGAATAGGGGTGTATGTGGAAGGTGAAAAGGCTCTTGTGTCACTCGTTAATGCCTAAAGCTGAAACCCAAGGTGTAGCAACCCAAGCACATTATTTAGAGATACAGAGGTAAACCAAGGTACGCCGCTAAAAGACATGCAAGTTACGGTTTCTGAGGGTAGGCAAGAGGAAATGTGGGGAAAGAAAAAGGGTAGAGCTGTTTTCCATAACAAAATTTATGGAAATATTTGGCTCTTCAAACTCTGTGCACGTGTAACTTTGATAAAAATAGAGAGAGAGAGAGAGAGAGAGAGAGAAGCACTGTTTCCTAAGAGGCTGCTTCTCCCACAGGAGAGACGGGGAGAAGCCAGCTTCTTCCTGGGTGCCAGGCCTGACATCTCCGGGCAGGAAGGAAGCCGAGACTCAGGCAGAAGCCGCTGTCCAGGCCCAGAGGATGTCCTCGCTGCAGGTGCCGCTCTCAGGGGCCACCGTGTGCTGGGTGAGGACTCCTTCCTGTCCGCCCTCAGCACAAGGCCGAGCCCCGCCTGCCTCAGACGCCCCACAGGAACCACAGGCAGCGCTTCCTTGAGAAATGGATCCTCCTTTAAATTTTAATGACATGCACTTAGGTCTTCCCTGAGAGGCCTCCGTGCTCCAGGGACTCCAGCCCCAGCATACTCAGACACGCCGTCTGCCCCACGATCAATATGGCGTTTTTCTTTTCCATTTCACTTTTCACATTGGATTTTTTTTTTTTTTTTTTTTTTACTGTCTGTGACTTGGGTTTCTTAATGACATAATCAGCTTTCTCTAATGTCTGGATCAAGTGTTCCCTGGGAAGTCCTTTGAGCACGCAAGGAGAAAGATGCTAGGCCAGTACAGAGTCAACCTAACCAGACTATTTAACATCTGATATTTTTATTTGGGGGATAATCTTTACAAAGGAATAACCTTTTCCAAGAATCTAAGTGGTTTCTTGGGAACAGAAATTTCCTGCTCTTGTTTTCAAAACAGCCATTCACAGATCCATTGTTGGTGAAGACCTCCAGCCCATGTGGGGCCTGGAATGGTGAAAAGAGGTCTGGAGTGAAGCTGCGAGAACCCTCCTCACCTCCCACCCCCAAACCATCAATTCTACTTGCATGGCACCCAGCTTTCTTTCGTCTTGTTCCTACAAGAGAACTGCCTTTCTCATCACTGCTTTGGCCTCACCCCTCGCAGCTTCTCTGGAACTCAGCTTCTGCCCTCTGCCCCATCTGTCTCTCCAGGTGGCATCATCATCTGCCCCTGCTATAAACCACCCCTAGCAGCACATACACACACAAGGATCTCTCAGTTTAAACACCCACCTGCTTGACTTCACACTCCCTCCAGTTCCACCCCTTCCCCCCATTTTCCCTGCTTTCCTCCATAGCCAGACTCTTAGGATAGAGCTTTACACGTGCTACCTCCACGTCTCATTTCAACTCATGCCCAAACAGCTCCCATCTGTCACCAATGACCCCCGTGTGGCCACCCCCATAGACACTTGCCTGTCCTCTGAGCATCACTCAGCCCAGCTGACCATTCCCTCCTTTCTGAACACCCTCTGTCCTTGGCTTCTGGGATTTCTTGCTCTGCTAGGGCTCTTCCTACCCCGTTAGCTTTGCCTTCTCAAACTTCTGCAGCTTCGTCTCCACCTGTCCTCTAACTGCTGGTGTATCCCGGGCTCAGTTCTGGATGCCATCGTGTTTTCTCTTTTCTCCATCTCCCCAAGTGACCCCATCCAGCCCCATCCCCCTAAATAGCATCTATGCACTGAAAACTACATACCCCAAATATGGGTTTCCAGCTCAGGCCTGTCCGCTGGATGCCAGGCTCATATATCCAATTGCCGCACAGCTCCCAGAACACTTGGGTGCATGACTAGAATCTCAGAATTAATATGTTCCTCCAGTTTTGATCTCCCCTTCCCCAAACCTCTTCTGACTCTTCTCCCATCAATGCCCATCTCAGGAAATGGTACCACCTTCCACCCAGCTGTTCCTTGAGCCAGAAATGTTGTAGTCATTCTGGATTCCAAGCATCTCCTTCTCACCGTCCATAGTCAATCCCTCGAAGTCCTATAGCTCTACCCCTATCTTCACTGCCATCTTCCTGCTGTAAGCCACGGGGCATCTCAACTGGACTCTGCTCTCCTGCCCTCCCCAGGGCCCCCATAAGTACTACCCGCTTCCTGAAGTTCAGGTCATATTTCCTAGGAGAGATGGAACAACAAGATTTGGGGAAAAGCAAAAGAGAACAAAAGCTAGTGTGAGTACATGTGACATAGGTTAGACAATTCACTCCCCAGCCCCCTGGGACCATGCAAAGAGCAGCAGGACTACACTTCTGGGGAGAAGCCTAAGAATTGAAGAGAGATCAAAGCACTGGGTCTCTCTTAGGAAGAAGACAGGGACCTGGTAACTTGGATTCACCAAGAAGAAATCAGCTCCTATTTAGAGCTGGGCACCCAGGACCGGTCCTCTCCAGCTGCTAGGACTCGGCAGACAACGCTGGCTTCCAGCCCCAGATGCTTGCCTGGTAACAGTGGCACTTGGCTTCACCTTCCCCACACCAAGCCTGACTCCAGATGGATGGGTTGGTTCTGCACAGCCTGGTTCATCCCTGACTCTGGGTCCTTGCTCCTTTCTGAGACCCAGACTCTTGATCCTGCTCTGAGATTCTAAGAGCTGCTGAGTTCAGGGAACCTGCCCCCTTCCCTGAGGTCTCAGTTAATCATGACCATTTTGGAGAGGGAGAGAGTCTTCCCTTTAATAAACGTCCTCCAGCACTGCCTATGTGCCAGGCACTACTCTCAGCACTGAGGAAGCAGCAATGAACAAAATGCAATTCCCGCTCTCTCGCAGAGCTTATATTCTGGTGGAGGAAACAGAAACAAACTAGCAGACATACGGAACAAAATAAAGCAGAGAAGAGAAGGGGAACTGGAAATACCAGAGGAGGGTACAGTGGGTGTGTGGTCTGGGAAGGCTTCACTGAGGGTGACTGAAGGATGTAAGGGAGCCATGGGGCTCTCTGGGAAAAGTATTCCAAGCAGAGGGCACAGCAAGTGCAAAGGCCCTGAGGCAGAAGCGTATCTGACAAGGAGCCAAGAGATGACTGGCTAGAGCGCAGGTAGTGAGGGGTAGTGGCAGGCAGAGGTCAGGGAGGAGCTGGGACTAGCACGCAGGCCATTTGAAAGCTATGATGGGTGCAGAACGGGTGACAGGGTCTGCTAACACTAAACAGGGTCACTCTGGTTGCTGAGTTGAGAATATTCTGTAGTGGGAAAGGGCAGAAGCAGGAGATTATATAGGAGGACCCTGTGATAATCCAGACCAGAGATGGCAGTGGCTTGACTCTGGAGGTGGGAAAAAATGGGCAGATTTTGAATAGGGTTTCAAAGGTTAAGGTGACAAAATTTACTAATGGATGTGAGACAGAGTTTTGGGCCTGAACATCTGGAAAAATGATGTTGCCTGTGCAGAATTTGAATAAGTGGTGTTGCTTCTTTCCTCAAAAGATGCCCTATTTTTCCTCTGGCTACTTAAAGACTTTTAAAGAGACATTGAGCAAGTGTGTGGTGATGTACGCAGTTTCTCTGCCTGTGCTATACACGTCACAACCTTCGCATTACCAACCCTTCAGTAGTATACATTTTCTGTTCTAGTTTGGATTTTGAGAGTGGTTTACATGAGGGTTTTACTCTTTACACCAATTCAAAAAGCTCCAACTTACTGCTATTTATTTAATGCATAACTTAATCAATGTGCTCCCCAATCAATATTCAGAGGCAACAAATATTACCAAAGATAAAACTTAATATCATCCTTGACTTGGAGTTCACAGTAAGATGGGGCTAGACAGAGTAGAAATTTAGAAATTTAGGATGTAGTATTACAATTCTAGGTTTCAAAGTCCAAGAAGAAAAGGGTTTGAGAAAAATTATTAGACAAGAAAATAACCTTTACGTTTTTAAAAGTTAAAACTATTCTCTCCAATCTGCTATTTTGTAAATACACACACACACACACACACACACACACACACACACACACAGGCATGTGTTTGCACGCGTGTGCACGCCCGCTTTTAAAAATACAGATATAATGTAAAACAACATTACTCAAGTCCTGCATAAACTCTTGGACTTGAATAAAAATAAGTTCAGCTATTATTAAAGTATATAAGACAGAAAAAACACACCCGTTAAAAACATAACTCCTTCAGGTGGAACAATAGAGAATTAAGTAAACTCTTAAAATAATTTCTTTACCAAATGTACCAAGAGCCCTAGGAGTCACAGTGGTTTTCAGCGTCTGCTGTGCTGTGTTCACTGGACACCCAGGTGGACCGTCACACAGTAGCTGCAGACCTGTCACGGAGCTCTGGCGAGAATGCCAGCGGAGCTAACAAGTCATCTACCTACAGACAATACGGAGCGTCGCCTTGGCAGTGAGTTTAGACAGAGAAGAGGGGGGACCCCGGGAGATGAGCTCTGAGGGTCCTAATGTTTAGAGATCAGGAGATGATGGGGACTCACCAAAGACACAAGAACTGCCATCGGCAAAGGAAGGGGAGGAGCAAGAAAGATGGTGCCCTGGAAACGACGTGGACAAAAGTGTAACAAGGGGGCAGGGATCGGCTGTGTCCAATACTGCCGACAGGTCAGGAAAGAACAGAAGTGAGAACTGACCTTGGAGTTCTGCAGGGTGGAGGGCACTGTTGACCTTGACAAGAGCAGACTCTGAGGTGTGATGAGCCCAAAGGCCCACCTGGAATGGGTCTGAGAGAGGATGGCAGGAAGATATGGAGGTGAGGAAGGACAGTCAATCCCTTCTGGAGTTTTTCTTTAAAGGGAAGCAGGAAAAGCTGGTGATGTAGGCCCCCCGTCAGAGGAGTGTTTCGAAGGTGGGAAACTTTAAGTTTGGATACGCTGAATTGATGGGCCAGTAGAGAAGAGATGGCTGGAGTAAGGTATTGGGGTGGGAGGGAAGAGAGGGACTCCAGTGCCCTCTGCCAGGAGCACAGATGGTCTTCCCTCAGCTCAGCATCTGAGTCCTGCAGCTGGCAGCGTCTGGCATTGACTCTTTCTGCTAAAGGCCTGAAGGGCTTGGGGGCAGTCCCGGGAAACACCATGGCCCTGAGTCACCCTATCCCACCCATTCTGGCCCACCCCACAGCTGGCCTTCTGGTCCCCTCTCCTGTATTCCAGTTCCAAGTTGAGGCTGTGCTGCCCCTCTAAACCCAGTCCACCTCTTGCCCCCGCCCATGGCCACCTTTCTGAGTATTTCCTGCCCCACCTGGGCCTGGCCTTCCTGGCTCTCACCGTCTCAGCTCATCATTCCGTTCAGATCTGAACACCAGCCCCCCTCACTCCCCAGCGGGGCTTGGAGGACCACTTTTGGCAGTGAGGTAGTTCCTATCAATTCCCGTCTCTTTCTCTTCCATACTAGCCTTTTGGGCTGAGGTCCCAGCTTTCCTTGCAACAAGTGAACTTGAGTTAGGACATAGGCATCACCCTCAATGAACGGTATAACTTGGTATGTCTGAAGACAGCATTCCCTAACAAAGGAGACCTCCTAAAACAACCAAGCAAATGCATAGACGCCGGGGAAGAGAGCCAACGCGTTCCTATGGGGCAATCCCAGAGGCTGCTGGAAAATGCAGGCATTGTTCAGGTGTGGAAGTGACAGGGAACGCAGGGAGGGGGATGTGTGCCAGGAAATCAAGGCAATATATAGAAATTGATGCATTGTATGTATCAGAATGGCCCTTGGACCCTTGGGGGAGATGGGAATGGATTTCAGCACCAGTGTGATTCTAGAAGTAACACGAAGAACTAGGGGGTGTGGAGGGATCTGGGAGCTTAGTTAGTGGAGAGGGTTGAGTACTACCCTTTGAAGGCTGGATAGGATTTGGCACTGGGCAGACCCCAGCAGGCACAGAAGCCAAAGCACAGCAGTGGCAGGTCACACTACGGGGCCAGGAAGATCAGCTTGAGTTGTTTAACTGGATCCTGGAGGCAGGCAGCCATGGAGCAGAAGTGCGACACAGGCAGAACCGTGATCCAAGACACTCAATGGCACCCACACGAGGGCCTGGAAAGAGGGAGAACAGAGCCGTGGCACAGGAATGAAGAGAGAGCACGTCCGACTCATGGACCACTTCATGTGGACACCAGGATTTGGGGACTAACTGGAAGGAGAAGGACGAGGGAAAAGAAGGCATCCAAGATGCCAGTAAGGTTTTGAGTACGAAGGGCTGGGTACATCCTCTGAGATCTGGATGGGCGCGATGTTCTCAGGGACAGTTGGAGGGCTTGGTCGGCACGCGCGGAGTCTGAGGTGCCCTGGGTCTCCCGGGCAAAGGTACCCAGGAGGCATTGGGCTCTATAGTTCAGAAGTGAGGTCCTAGCTGGAGACCCAGCTTTAGTGTCCCCGGCACAGTGATGAGGTTTGAAGCCAAGGAAATGGCTGACACTGACAAAGGAGAATACTCAGGGCCAGAAGCAATCAGTCCGACTGGCCAGGTACACAAGTCTGCATTACACCCAGACAGCTGACCAACCTACCTTGCCTTTCCACCTGTTCCAGTTGCAGCCGGCCCTCCAGGCCTAGCCTCACCCCCTCCAGAAAGCCCTCCCTGACTACTCCAGCCCCCGCGGTCCCTGCCTGCTGGAAGCATCTCAACACAGGTAGTCTCCACCTCGGCATGGAACCTTGTGCTGCACCTGAGCCAGTCCCCAAGCATTTTGTGGGCAGAACCACTGCTTACCCCCTTGGCTCATGGTGTCATCTGGCACAGAGCACCCATTAGGCACTGAATAAATAGCTCCTCCGTGATGGATTGATTAATTGATCGATTGCTGCATTGGAGGTCAAGAAGAAGAGTAAGGGGACTAGTGAGGAGCTGAGCGGTGATAAAGAGGCTCCTGAACATTGCATGCATGCAGCATCCGCTCCTGGCCTCTCATCCCTGTGAATTACATCTATATGGACCAACAAGGATACAACTCAGACCACATTGTTGAGTAAAAACAACAAGTTGCAGATGTAGTTAAACCCACTGGAGCAGTCCACGCTGTCTACCAAACCTCTCTGGTTCTCCCAGGCTCAAAGCCGGACTGCGCTCCCTCACTCCCAGGGCGGGAGGAGGGGCCCTCAGGCTCACTCTGGTCAATAAACTGGGAGCAGAAGCTTCAAGAGCCAGCGCACAACTCACCATTTCCCTTCTGCCTCGCTCAGCTTCCACGGGTCTAGATCTCTTAGTAACTCCTAGGAACAGAACCCCATGGCAGACCCTTGTCAAACATGTATTAGAGTGAAATATAAATGCTTGCTGTGTTGAAAAAACAAAAAGAAAGAAAAAAAGAAATAAAAAGAGTCTAAGGCAAAACCACGGTGACGTCAGATGGCTGTGCCTGATGGATACACGAGTAGTCAGTGTTTCTGGGTGGAGTGGCACCTTTGGCCTTTTGGGTGAGACAAATGTTCTGTGATTGGTTGTACGGACCACAGTCCCTGGCCCCCATCCATGAAATGCCAGAGGTGTCCCCGTTATGTGAAAACCCCAAAACACGCTGCCCCCATTTCCAAACTCTCCTGTGGGTGACACCAGTGCCAAGAGACCCATGAATGAAGCGGGTTCACCAGACGTGGGGGTTGGAGGCACAGCAGGGTCCAGATGGGACCGCTGGGCTGCAGGAGAAGAGGATTTGACCGGCCACACTCCAGAACCCCCTGCAGTGCTCAAATTAGATGTGGCAGGTTGAGAATGAGGATATTTTTCACAGCCGACAGAACAGAGTGAAATTATCTTGGAGGGATATAAGAGAGATGGATGTCATCGTGATAAAATACCCCCATGCCAATGAACTCTGGCCTTTACACACGATAGCACAGGACCCTCCAACAATCCACAAAGTATCCTCTTCTACAGATGAAGAAACAGAGCTGGAAGGAAAGGGGACTGTCTGAGTAGAACAGGGGTAAGTGGGAGAGTTGCTCTGGGGCAGGTATGACAGGCCTTGAAAGAGAGGGAGATTTTGAAACAAAGTAGGTGGGACTAGGTGACAACCTGGGTAGGTAGAATGGTGGGCTGGGTTGGGTTGGGGTGGGGGAGGAGTGGGGACCGATGCCTGGGCTGTAGGAAGAGAAGGGGATTCAGGTGTAACCTTTCACCTTTCAGCTGAAGGCAGATTATGTGGCCTAGACTCCAGCCAGTAGCTGGAGCTATGGACTGCCCTGGATGGGAGAGGCTCCTGCCAGCTGCCTTCCCAGAGCCCAAGCTTCCCTGGGGAACGAGGCATCAGGGAGCCGCCTGAGGAACTGGATCTCCAGTCTGGACGCAGTGGCCTCTCAGGGCAGAAACAACCTCTTTACGCACACCAGCTAACACTTAGTAGCACCCCTGGGCCCCAAGGGCAGTCTTTGAAGCAAGAGAGAAGACAAGTCCAGATGCACCAATCCATGGATAAGGTCTTAGATGGCCTTTAAAGGACCCAATGATATGAGGACACAGAGACACACGAGGGCGCTCTAACCAAATAACCGGTCCATCCCCACAAGGAAACAGGGTTAGTATTTTGAAAAACCTTTGGTCTAGTGTTTCTCAAAGGAGCCGCTATTGGAAGTCCGGGCAGGATGTTTCTCCCCCAGAGGGAGGTGTCCCTGTCACTGCAGGGTGTTTGCCATCCCTGACCCACTCCCTGTCACTGGGACAACCCAACTCCTCAAGTTTCATTTCCAAACACCACCTCTCCAGAGAGTCCCTCCTGGTCAGTGCCAGCGGAGGATGCCCGCTGGTGGCCTTGGGCAGTTTGGTAGTCTCTGCTCAACCTTACAGAGGAACGCGCATGTCCCACTTTGACCTCGTGAGCTAGGTACCTGCAGGTGCTGGAGCGTCGCAGGCCCCCAGTGACAGCGTGTGCTCATGGGGACTTGTTTGGGGAGGTAGGTTTCCCTTCATGCGGTTGTCTCTCAGGACGGATAGGATGAGGCTGCATCAATCACATTGGGGACACAGACACAGGACCCTGAGACAGACACCACGGGACCTGCTTACAGACACCCGCACCCCACGGCGCAAACATGTGGCCACACAGAACACAGCTTGCACAAAACTTCCACAAAGTAAGCCTGAAACGAGGCACACTTCTGGCGCCCGGAAGGCCCCACTGTCGTCAGTTCTGAGATGTTTACATCATTAGGTTTCCAAAGACAAGCACCAAGGTGAAAATCCAGGGATGAGATTCTAAGTGTTTACCAACCAGTGAGTCCTGGATCCCGGCCAGCTGGAATGGAGACCAGTGTAAACAGCTGGCGCGTGCAGTGCGCTATCAGTCCTGGAAACAGCCTAGTTGGCAGAGCCCAGTCCCCTGTGGGACACCAGGCATGCCAAGGTGGCTGCTTGGGCAGACAGAGATGACGTTTGGGGAGCACACACCATGGTAAACGGCAGTCCGGACAGGACCTGGGAGACTCACTGTCAAGTCCAACGCAGGACTGGAAACCCTCCAGCACGTGAGGGAATGAGGGGCTAGAGAAAGACCCAGACCCTCCAGTAGGCAGGGTACACCAGAGTTCCCGTCCTCCACCAAGTAGCTTGGTGTTTTCAAACAGAGTTGGCCTGCATGTCCTACAAAGGTGGCCTCTGCTGGAAGGCACGGCCAGAACCCTAGGGCACCTGTGGCACGGCCCTGCCAGTTTAGATGCTTACCACCTCCAAACGCAGGAAGGGTCACCCCAGCCTGCTGGCCAGGTGCTTACTCCACAGCAAGCAGACATTCCAAACCAAATAGGATTCTTACCCTCCTTCGAAGATTTTGATCCTCGCCGGCTCCCCTCTCTTGGAGGCAGGAGCGTCTTCCTCCGGCTTCCCTCGCTTCTCTTCTTCCTTCTCCACTCTAGCTATATCTTTCTGGCCTTCCGGGGAAACCAGCGAAGGGAGGTGAACCTGGCCCACCGCAGGAAGGACAAAATCATCACTAGGTACATGGTAATCCTGGAAAGATGCCTTCCATGGCATCATACTCTTACACTTAATCGTGGTCCATTTCATCTCCACTCTACCAAGTGAAGAGGTGCTGTTAGCTCCACTTTACAGAAAGAGGGAAACTGATCCCCAGAGAGGTGCAGTGCCTTATTCAAGGCCACATGGTTGGTGTCAAAACTGGGCCTCTGACCAGGTCTTTCTCATGGGAAGACCAGGTCTTCTCAGGAGAGCTGTGTTTGCTCTTTCTTTGACACTAGTCTGGGAGTTTCTGGGGACAGATCCTCATCTTGGTCTCCTCGGTCATGCCAGCACCCAAAACAAGGCCTGCCTCAGAGAAAGCGCTTAAGGAATGCTGAACAAATAACTGAAGACTCTGCCTTCAATGTGGAGATTAACTGGTCCAATGCTCTTTCATAGATTAGAAAGTTCAGGTCAAGTCACCCAGCAGGTTAAGGGCATTGCTGGAGCACAGTGGACGTCTCCTGAGAGCCCTGACCCCCGGAGCTGGGCACAGAGGCTATGCTGGCCCACTGACGGGCATGCACCTGAGGGTGTGCGGGCTCTGGGTTGTTCTTTAAAGGGAACCCATTCTCTTCACAGGCCTCAGTGCTGAGAGCTGGCTCGATGAGCACACATGTCCTCTAGACCCTCTGATGGAAGCAGGGGTTGGGCATACCCTCGAATAGGGAGCAGGGAGGCTGGGCTGGGGGCTGGGGCCAGCAGTGCTGGGGGTGAGCTGCCCGTCCTACTGCGTGCCATTGCCAGGAAGCTCATATGAGAAACTGCACTGATCATAGCTAGCGTGGGACGCACCAGGTCTCCAGGTGCGGGGACAATCTAAGAACTGCAGTCCTCTGTGCCAGAGAACACACCTCTCCTGACAGGGAGGGGGTGGGGCTGAGCAGAAAGGCAGCTGGTTGGCAATCAGGGAATCTGCGTTTTAGCACCACACAGGCCGCTGCATGCTGGTAGGAAACATGCCAGTGAATCAAATGGAATATTCAAAAAAAAGTGTGCAAGTTTCAGCTCATTTTAGGGAAGTGGCATTTTAAACTAATGATTGCCAAACCCAATTAAGCCAAATGAACTCTTCCGTTTTCTTAAATGGCCTTTTAGTATCTAGTCATTAAAACAGAGAGGCAGTCCAGATCATCCAAGAGGGCTTTGGAGTGAGAGCTAGTTTTGAATCTCTGCCATTTACTGTGTGGCTTTGTGCAAGTTATCTAACTTCTCTCTGCTTTAGCTTTCATCCATAAAATGGTGACATAGTATCCTAACTTTCAAGGTGGTTACGAGGATAAAAGTGAAGTTTAGCACAGTACTTGGCACATAGTAGGTGCACAAGTAGTTATAAGTATGAACATAATTACCACAGCATCTGGAGAGTAGCCATAGCCAGTAAGAGACACTGGAGAGCAAATCAGTCATGATGTTTATGGCAAAAGTGGAAATCTCATTTAGGGGTGTTTGTAGACTGATAAGGACATTTAGGGAATACATTTGGGAAACAGTTCTTTGAAGA
The DNA here is from genome assembly GCF_004115265.2 of Rhinolophus ferrumequinum. Taxonomy (NCBI): domain Eukaryota; kingdom Metazoa; phylum Chordata; class Mammalia; order Chiroptera; family Rhinolophidae; genus Rhinolophus; species Rhinolophus ferrumequinum. The sequence goes on from NC_046292.1 coordinate 29,195,398, forward strand.
ATATCCAGCTGGGCTAAGAACAAATTCAATGCATAACATTCACTCAGTGATAAAAGAAGAGGATATGAATATAGGAAAATTATAGAACACAGTTTTGTTCATTTGTCTATTAATGTGAATTTAGTTTAGGAGATTTATGCCTGATTTGGGCAAAGCACCTTCTCTGAAGACACCCTAATGAACATCTTGAAATTTTCAGTCATTTTCCAGGTTTTCTTTCTTCAAATAACTGAAAAAAGAAAAATAGACTCTCTGGAGTCTGACAGGTTTGGGTTCAAATTCTGGGTTTGCTGAATATTTGCCATGTGACCTTGGCCTCTCTCACCCTCAGTTCCCTCTGTAGAATGGAGACGGTCCTGCTACCCACAAGTGTGTGTGTGTGGGGTGAGCATTGGCTGGATTCAAGGGCCCAGCATGGGCAATGGAGGAGTAAGTGTGAGCCCTTAGTCAGGGCTGGGTGCTACCACACAGCCTAGGTGGGTCACGCCGTGAGTGATATTGCCACTTACTGGTAAAGAGGGATAATGCAACCCAGTTCTATCTGTTATTCTAGTCACAGAAAAGAAAGGACGATTTCAAGAGTTGCCAATCTCTGGAAATAGGAGGATTTCAAGTGGTATCAGAAAATGGAAACAACAGATGTAGACAATAAGAAAAGCAGGAAAAGACTAACAGGACAAGGGAGAAACATACGATGAAGTGGTATAAAGTTCTAAAATTGCGGCAGGCATTCCATCAGCCAAGTTTTCCAGTCTTTTGGAGAATTGTTTTTTTCCTGGCTGAGACTGTGTCTTTGATTTTACAATAGCAGTTAATGGGAAAACAGGGTCACTTTAAAGCTCACTTTACTGAAATGTATCTATTCTGATGACGTAAGGGACACACGGACAAAGGAACCCAATAAATATGCTTCCTGGTAAGATGACCAGTCCCAACTGACAGAGAAGAAACCTGCCCCCTCTTTGACTCTAGTTTTGCAAATGGCACCTGAGGAGAATGTGCCTTTAAAAGCTCAGCAAAGGTTTTTAAAATCAGTGGGGAGAAGAAACAGGCTAAACTTACCTCTGTCATGCGGGGCTTGCGGGAGCTGGATGGCACGAGCCTTCCTGTCTCAGGATGTGGAGCTGTGGCCATGGTGTATGTCTCTTTGCTCACCTTCTGCTTAGACCTCAGGAGGGACAAAGCAGCTTTAGTGGAAACCCCCGGAAGGTTGGGGTTGTACAAACTTATGCACCAACCAGCGTAAACAGAGGACCTCCTATCTGCATGCTGGATGTGATTTGGCTTAATGTAGTTTAAATAGCACCAACTGACATTAGTGGTCGTGTGGAGGCTGGGGAACTGCAGTACCTTCTTTGAGTCCGTACCTTCTTGCGACTTGGCTGGTCTGGGGGACGTTTCTGACAGAGGAAGTGAGCTTGGAGGTGCCAGTGAAGGGAGGTCAGGTTGTTCCTTGGAATCTTCTTTCTTCACACTTAGTGGAGGCAATACTCTTCGGTGAGGTTTACCAGATGGCTGGGCATATTCCTTCAAAGCTTCTGAGCCTGGGGCTGTCGCATGGGATAGTGTGGGGTGAGGAAGGGAAGGTATTTCCTTTGGGTCAGATGAATCTGAGGGCAGGCTGGACAGTGACTCTAGCTCCCGCCTGCCCTGGCCCTGGCTTCCCAAGTGGGATTTCTCTGGTCTCTTGCCATCCTCAGTGCTGGTAAGCACCACACTGCATGGTTTTACCAGCTCTAGTTTTTCATCTGCCTTGGAAGCCTCCTCTTCCTTCACCCTTTTTTGCTGCTGGGTTTCCATGGTAAGTTCAAGGCTGCCGGCTGGTGAAAGGACGCGTTTGCTTCCTCCCACTGTTGATGAACTCCCCTCCGGGCTCAAGACACTCTCTGGTGACAGGGAAGTGCCTTTCCTTTCAGGTAATGTCACAGGCACTCTCAGGTATGGAGTCTGGAAACTTCTGCTCTGCTCTTCACTTACCCCGGCCAGTCCGGGGTATACATCTGCCCCACACACCATTGTTCCTTTGCATGGGGGCTCCTCAAACTTGGGAAGAGCCACAGTGGCTGAGCTGCCTTGGGACTGGGTGACTAGGATCTGGGAGAGAGTGGTGTACATGGCACTCCCGTAGGACGGCATGTTGGTCTGAATTCGGACAGGCACAACGAGGGACACCATGGTGTCTGGACAGGCAGGCAGGGCCAGCGGGGGTGCTGATGTGGGTGCTGAGGAGCTGGATGGGGGAGCCACGGGGGGCAGCTGGATGTCACTGCTATACTCTGTGCTGGAGGAGAGGCCAGCGGTTCCTGTTGCCAGTGGGGCCGGGCTGGTTTTGATCTGTGGCAGATGGCTTTCCACATCACCTGGGAGCTGAAGGGTGAACTGGGATTGCAGAGGCAGGAAAAACCCGGAAGAGAGGGCTGAGGAGGCCGGGTATGGCATGGGAAGAAATGAAGGGGGCTGCCGGAAGGGGATGTTGGCCGGGTGAGGCATGAGCTGGGGGAGGGGGAGATGACCTGGGTGCAGAACGGTAGGTTGGAGAGGAAGTGGCGGGGCTTGAAATAAGGAGGGAGGAAGAGGGGGCATGGAGTATGGTGAGGAGAGGAGGCTGGACATGGCCTGAGTAGAGAAGAATTCTGAAGACTGTCCTGGCTCGTGCTGTAAGAGGTGCTGGAAGGAGAAAAGGGAGACAGGTGGGGGCAGGTATGGTTTCTCATGCAAGGGGAGCTGGGCAATGGGGTGGTGGAGAACCTGCAGTGCTTCTGTGTAGGGTGGAGTGGACCCCAGCGGGGGTCTGTCCTGTACCTGGCTCTTGCTTCCCGGGTACCCACTGTGTGAGGTGGCCACTGAAGAAATCTGGGGCAATGAGCTTTTGGCTGAAGGTTTACTGGATGAGGCCTTTGGTTCCTCACTCTCCTGTCTTCCTTTGGGGGCAGCCTCTGGCTCTGGTTCTGGAGGCCTGCTCAGAGAGGCCTGTCTCACCAAAAAGCATTTTCTTCTCTCTGGTGGGGCCACTGGGGCTGCTGGAGCCACTGCGGCCGGTGCAGAAGGGCCTGTCAAGGACAAGCTGCCATAATCGAATGATTTGCTGCGTGTCTCGGTCATGTGGGTGGCATGGGAAATGTTAGGGCTCTGCTCTGAGGCTGACCGCCGCATCTCTCGGGCGTGCGGGTGGTGGCTGGGGACGGTCAGCATGTGAGTGCCCAAGGCTTTGGAGCGTGTGTCAGATGAGGGCCCGGCGGCCTCGGATTTTCCGTGGTCGTCCCTCTCAAAGGACGCCGAGCGGCTGGACCCGCTCAGAGAGACACCACTTTCCTGGCTTGGGCTGCGGGACAGAGGCACGGAGGACTCGAAGCTGGACTCCCCCGATGACTGCGCCATCTCCGCCAGGCGAAGTCTCTTCTTCTTGGGTGGCAGTTTCTCGGCTGGGAGCTGGGCGAGCGTCTGGCTGCGCTGGGGCCACTGGAACTCCTCTGTCTTCTCAGGCTCCTTGGGAGGTGGCTCTGGCTCTGTGTCCTGCCGGTCGGGCTCCTCGGTCACCAGGATCTCAGGAACCTGAATGTTGGGCTGGCGGACCAACTTGGGCTGCAGAGAGTGAGCCAAGCGTCCATGCGGGGCGGGCGCGGGTGATGAGAACGGGGCTGGAGGCTTGTCTTCCCCTTCCAAGCCACTGGGCTGCTCCAGAGAGTCGGACTTCTCAAAGGAGCTGGTATGCTGAATGACAGAAATTTCTTTGGACGTTGTTCTCCTCTCCTTCCCTGATTCAGAACCAGACCCTGGCTTGGGAGTCCTTGGCTGGAAGCCTGAGGGTCCCTCCAAGGAGGACACTGACTTACTCGGTTCTGCTGGTGACTTGGTGGATTCTGAGGGAAGGTTCCGAGCAGCATCAGACGGCCTGGGGCTGCCAAACTGACTCTTTGTCAGCTCAAAGGCAGGTGGCTCCTCCTCGTCCCCAAGGCTCTTTTCTTTCCTCCTCTTCCTCAGTGGAGTGAGCTCCAAGGTAGTCCCCAGTTTGTAATGCATCATCTGGGACCAGGGCTCGTGCTCAGCCTGACTCTTCTCGGCTTCCGGAGATGCGTGAGCACCTGCAGAGGCGGGCTTTGCAATCTGAAGCTCTGAGCAGTAGTATTTCTTATGGGCCTCATAGTTGTCCCTTTTCTTGTACCGAGCACCACATATGTTACATTCATAGGTCACCCCTTTTGTTTTCAAGCCCTTCTTGGTCTTTTTGGTGAGTTCGCTTTCCTTGGGTTCCGGCTCGTCTGCGGGTTTGGGGGCTGTGTCTTTGCTACTTGGCCCTGCCTCCTCGGAACTGTACTCCCCTCCCAAAGGTAGTTCAATGGCCGGCTGACGCTTGAGCATCCGGGGGTGGGAGGTAAACACTTGACTGCTGCGGCTCAGGGCTTCGGAGTCGGTGATGTGGTCGTCGAAGGAGTAGCTACCGCGGAAGGTGTGGTGAGGGGTACTGAGGGTGCAGGCGGCAGAAGGCATTGAGTGGCTTCTCAGCAGAGGCACAGGGGGAGTGGTGCTGGGCGGGTGCTGGAGGCTCAGCAGTGATTGTTCCGGCTTCGTTTTCTCGCTGTGGGATGACAGAGGCTCCCGGTAGAGGCTGGATTTCGGTGACTCCATGCTGCTGCGCCGTGACAGCGAGCTCCTCCGGGGCTTCACGCTGTCTATCTCGCTGGTGTCCACCACGGCCTCGTTGATAGTGATGAGCTTGGTGATGTGTTCAATGACCTGCGTCCGGGGCACAGACAAAGGCACCAGGCTGGGCTTGTCTTCAGTGGACAGGGGCAGGAGGGGCTGGGTGGAGGTGGCCGTCAGCATGGCGGTCCGCTGCCCGATCCGCCCGCACTTGCCAAAGATGATCTCGGCATAGGACCTGGCGTTGGTGTTTGGGGGGCTGACCTGCTGTTCGGCGCTCTCGGAGCGGGAGAAATACCCAGACTCGGTGCTGCCCTTGCTGCCCGGGCTCAGAAACGCCTGCTCATCGATGACCTTTTTCCTTTCACTCAAGCGGAGGGCCAGCTTCTGCTTTATGGTGTGGGTGTCTTCGGGTTTATGGCTCAGGGGGTGTTCTGATGAGGGTTCTACAAATGGTGTGGGGTCCTCAAGCGACTGGGCTGAACTGGAGTGGGACAAGGAACAGCGTTCGTGGCTGGAGCCCTGGCTCCCAGAGCTGTACAAACTGCTGGACAGGAGGGGGTGCTTAGGCCTGGGGGAGAGCTCTGCAGGGTGAGTGGATGTGGTGGTGCCTGTTTCTTCTTCTGAATCGGTGCTTTCTCCCTCGGTGGGCTCCTCAAACTCTTCCCCGGGGATCCTCTCTATCTCCAGCCCCGGGGGGTACATCTCGCTGCCCACTCCCGAGGCCAGGCCGGCTTTGATGCGGTGGGCATGGGACTTCCTGTGCTTGTAGAGGTTACTCTTGGTCTTGAAGGAGAAGCCGCAGGGGCCACAGGGGTAGGGCCTCTCGCCCGTGTGTGAGCGGATGTGTTTCTGGAGCACACTGGGCTTGGCGCAGGGCCGGCTGCAGTACTGGCAGATGTACTTGCCTGGCTTCTGGGGTTTCCTCTCCTTTTTGTGTGCCTCTTCCATGGGCTTCAACGGGACCTGGGAGGGACGGGGCACAAAGACTTTGGGGATGCCAGGCAGATCCTCGGGGGGCATGATGGAAGCATGAGAAGGGAGGAGCTGGCTCTGAGGATGGAGCCCAGGAGCCACGAAGGAGCTGGAGGGTCCAGGTCTCATGGGGTCGACCAGCTGCCAGGTGGACCCCTCCAGGAGGTGCTCAGGTTTGCCGGGCGACATGAATGCTGGTGTCAGAGGGTGCTGTGGAAGCTGCGAGATGTGAACAGAGGCTTCGATGGAGGATCTCTTGGGAGGCTTCTGCTGCTGGCCCATTTTCTCCTGAGAGCCTTCCCTAAGAACTGACGAGGAGGGGCCCGGGAAGGGCTGCGGGGCGAGGAGCTCTTGGAGGGGGCCCTCAGGGGTGGCGGCCGTGCTGCTGCCTGGGTAGGGGGCGCTGGCTGAAATACTGGTCTGAACGGCTTCTCCTTTAGTCAGCCGCTTCCGGGGACTTCCCTCAGCCTTCTTGGTGCCCTTGACACTTTGTTCAGGATCCATGACCTCCACGGAGACTTCAGATGCTATTCTGGGAGGGTAAGGGCGGGCTGCATTTATGAATAATCCAAGTGTCCCAAGGAGGCGTCTGGCTTTGGCCACATTGGTCAAGAGCTGAGGAAGTCAAACCCAGGACAGCTTTGGGAGTTTTTTTGCAAGTGTCACTGGCTGTGAGCGGACTCAGAGCAGGTCATCAGGGCTCAATCTATTCACGGTGGTGAGGCATGGCCCTCTACTTTGCAGACAGAAAATGCACCTGCACTTTCCGCCTGAATGTCTGTCGTGGAAACGTCGTGAAGGACGTCAATGTTGCCATCGTATTGTTTCAGTTGGCAGTGGCAAGTGGCCCCCCACGAGTCCCCTGTGTGCTATGCGAAGTGTTGAAGGCTGGGGACGTCTGTGCGCATGGCCCAGTCATCCCTGGTCCTGGCACGAGAGAAGCCACACTGGATGCCGTGGGCGGCTCTGTCTGGCCTCTTCTCTCCCTTTAGTCCTGTGTTGGAGATCACCGCGTTGGAGGGGAATTCACGTTCTTCTATGTGACAAACACACACACACAGAAATACACACACACATACACACACACAAAAGAGAAGAGAGGGTTACTGCGACTCGTCCACAGCCTGGGCAGCTGACCCCTGGCCCCCGGCTCTGCACACCTGGGCACTGACCACCCCTCCCTCTCCCACATTCAAAGTGCTGTTGGGTGACTTGAGTGCCAGCTGTGTTTCTGGGGACTGTGGCCGTGTGGGGCATTGGGAGCAGAGTCGGGGCATTTTTGGACGGGAGGCCTGAGCTCCAGTCTCTGCTCTGGGAGCGGGTTTTAGCTCCCTAAGCATCAGTTGCCGAATCTAGAAGACGGAAAACAACAATTCCTGCCTCCACTATGCCTCAGGGCCGCAGTGGGGTCCAACACGGTAATGGACGTGGATGCTGCTGGATGAGGGCTGGTCGGTGGAGGAGGAGGACTGGGTGGGTTACTCAGGGACGAGCTTTCCAAGGGGTAGCTTATTCTTAGGTTAGTGTTACTCTCCTCTGATGCTGGAATCTGAAGGTTTCCAGGAAGGGCATCATTCATGGCTTCCCTCCGCTTCTAACCCACCTCCCTAGTCAGTATTTCATGGTGAAGCTAAAGCCCTAATCTGCGGGAGCTCAGTCTAATACAGCTGTGACTATGTGATCTGCCAAGCAATAGCTGAGAGGATCATTCTGGCAGGTTCCTCCAGCTTTGTAGTCCTTCCTTGTCCAGTTACTGCCCCAGTCAGAACAAAGGACAATGTAAATAAGGCAGGAAGTCAGCATTGGTGGGATGGAAAAAACACTGGCATACCAATCATAAGGACTTACATAGTTTCTACCGTTCAGCTATACACCTATATCTGAGCTTCCTGGCAGCCAGGGAGAAAAGAGATGTGGTTCATTACAGAGTCCTTGTAGCCAGAGAGGAAGAACGATCTCAGTTCCTTGCTAGAAGCAAAGGGTTATTGGAAAGAACTTCTTCATGTGGTACTTCAGACAGGGGCAGTGAATGACGCATGAGATCACCTGTGTCTTCAAATGACCTCCCTCCAGCATACACAGTGATTGATTTTTATCAATGGAAGGTCACAACGCAGCAAAGGCTATTCTTTGAGCCGTCAAAGGCCTCCTTTGGCTCAGGCAGAGAAGGCATCCTCCCAAAGCAGGGCCACTGTGAGGACGGCAGGGACACCTCATTTCATCATCTTACCATCAGTGGGGGGGGGGGGTCATGTAAGCTATCAGGTAAACTGGGGCACGTTTGAGAGCGAAAGAGGCATTACTAATGGTTCTGGAGGAGCAACAGGAATAAATCAGGGCCGTCCCAGGCAAACCGGGACAAGTGGTTACCCTTATAATCCATATTTACCTTGAAACTCAAACCAGGTACAAGTGCTGACTCTGGGTATCTGGTATAAACTTTTGATCTTTGCTACGAGGGCGGAAATTACACTGTGGTCTCCTAATGGATTCTTAGAGATTGGTCATCTAGGCCAGCCCTCTCACTGACAGATGAGGAGACCACGGCCTAGAAGGATGATATGATTTTTCCTAAAAATTGCACAGTGATGGTGGCAGAGCTAGACTGTCCTCCTGTGCCTCCTGCCCCTGGTTAGGGCTTGTCCCCTGCCTCAATGAATCAATACCCTCTATGACTTCTGTGGCACAATGGGCACTGCAGTCTATGGCTCTCATTCTGTGGGAGCACCAGCTTGGCCCCAGGGACATGGCTACAGCTTCTGTGAGGAGTGTGAGCAGGTGTCTAGAGGCTTAACAGCAAAGAAGACCTTCCAACTTATGTCCTAACCTTGCTTGGCGGCTGAACAGGAGAAATGGGGAGTCCATCCTGGGGGCATCACCCCGGGCCTCACTTGTCTAAGCTGAGGTGGGCAGAAATGCTGAGTCATCTAAAAGTCAGCTAAGGCAGATGCCATCTGCAGTATGGATGGAGAACTGTCCTCCAGGCTGGTCAGGGATTCCCTGGCCTGGTTGCACCTCGTAGGGGGAGGCCCTTGGGTGCTGGGTAGGGATAATAAAGATTTGACTATACTTACTATTTCTATTGACCCTTTCATGCAAGGACCTTCCTGGACACCCCCAAAATACTAGCTAGTGGTCAGCTTTGCATCTTCTGATGGATGAGTGGTGCCGCATGACGGTGTGGTGAATGATCAGTCTGAGTGGGGGTCAGTTGGCCAAGGAGGACCCTACATTGTCCAGTCCTGTAGTTGTCCCTTCACTGATTCTCAAGACTCTCCAGGGGCAGGTAGGGAAGCACCCAATGGCTGAGATTTGGGGCAATTCCCAGGCTAGGTGGGAGGGATGGAGTGGATGAGGAAGACAGTCAGGTGACTATTGGGTCATCAGATGCCTCCCTGGGCCAGCGTGGTCACCTAGGGTCAGTGTCTAGCCTACACCTATGAGCTGGGGCTGGCACTCCCTGAGCAGGGCCCTCTGAGAGAGGAGCAACAGGACACATTAGCACGGTCAGCTCCCTAGATCATGGAGTCAGTGGGGTCTGGGTGCTAGAAGGCCCACTCCTTCATTCTGCAGACAGGGCACCTGGCCCATGGTGAGCAACGACGCGCCCAGGGCCACACCAGTCCCCAGATCCTGGGCCAGTGCTCTCTGCTGCCCTGCTCTACAGCTCATGACAGGTGTGAGGTTCTTAATACAAGGGGCAGTGGGAGTGGGCAGCTGGGACCATGGGTGGATGTCAGGCGACACCACAGGAACTAAGAGGGCCTCAGCCTTGGACTAGATTACTGTTCAGATTGGCATATACACTTTGTCACTTAACTCTTCAACTCCTGTAGAAGGATGGTTTCTAATCACTATGACCAGTGACTCCAAGAAAATGGCTCTTTTCTACCTTCTGTGCTTCTGCGAGTATGTATAAAATTTTAATATAAATTTGAAGTAACAGAGAAAAAACCTGCTTCTCCAGAGAATTGGTGAGGGTACCTGTAAAAGGCACCAGTGACGTGAGGTCAGAGGTAGAGGGTTTCCATAACAGGGCCCAAGAGTGGGGCCAACATGGGCCAGAGCCTCAGGCCCAAGGGAGGATGGACGCCCTCTGCTGATGGTGGCAGGATGGCATGGAGTCCACTCTGTCGGCTGCGGAGGCCAGAGCCCCCAGAGCTCTAACTCAGAAACCATCTTAGAACCATGAGGAAACCTGAGTTTCAAAGGCCAGTTGACTAACGTCTTAGACAATGCAACTTCCACTTCTGGAAGCTTCCACAGTTTTAGCTGCTAGAACAGCCCAACAGGGAAGAGAGTAGGGTCCTGGGGCTGGAGCCATGAGGGTCCCAGGGGATTGGGAAGTGATGGACGAGCCAACAGGGCAAGGTGGCCCAAAGCTCTGAAACCAAACTGGAAAGCACCTTCCACATCCAAGACATCGGGACGTCATGGCTGTAAGCCAGAGTGGACACCCCCGAGGGCTTTACCAGAGGGGAGATGGGAGATGGGCGCTATGGAGAGGATGAGTCCACCAGTCCCGGCAGGAGGCCGGCTTGAATCTGCCTTGGGCTCTGGACTAGGGAGTCTGGGTCACCAGCCAAGTTAGATAAGACTAAGGCAAGACAGACACGGGGGAGGGGGGCTTCACAAAGTTCTTTGCTTGTAATTTATACACACACACACACACACACACACACACGCATGCATGCACGTACCTCAGCATGCCAAAATATGGTCAAAATTTTACTGATAGTAATACAACATGCTGATCTTAAAAACACCAGGGAAGTAAGCCTTTCTCCTCACTTCAAAAGCTGAAACCCAGCGGCAGAAGGCCGCAGGCTGGACAGGAGGCAAACAGTATTTTCATTCAATGACCCAACACAAAACCAGTGCCCCTTCCAAGAATCGTTGTGTGTGATACTGTGTGTGGTGTGTGTGCAAGATGGAGCAGAATTCTTCACCTGCAAAGGAAAGTAAAAGTAGCTGTGGGCTCAGATGGTGCCAAGGCAGGCTAGATGTGGGGACGTGGGTGTGGACACTAACAGGGAGAGGTCGTTCGAGAGCCACAGAGGACACCTTGCCCAAGAGAGTGGCCAAGGCCAAGGGTGAGGCTCTGGCTGGCAATGGGGAACGGAGCAGAGACTGAAAATGTCTCCCACTCTTTTAGTAATCGAAGCCCCCAAACTTCAGCTGGGTTTATGGACACCTCGCTACACTGTATTTCCCGGCCTCCCTGGCAGCCAGGACATAATGAATGCAGCTTGCAGGTTATAGCCAGAAAGAGAAGAACCCACCCGCCACATCCTCATTTTTTCAGGAAGGAACGTGACCCTAAGGATGATGGGACAAGAAGACTAGAAGCAAAGTCAACTGCCCCTGAGAGAGAAATATACCTTCTATCTTGTCTTAAGCCACAGCTACTTGGTCCCTTTTGGGGCAAACAGACACATTCACAGGGGACTGGAGTGCAACATTGGTTGTGAGGAGCGGAACGGAGCCCAGGCCAACACAGACTAGGGTTTGGGCCTAAAGGACAAGATGGGCCTCACAGCAAGTGTCCAGTCACTAAGGCCACACACCACACAGCGACTCCGAAGGCAGCATTGCAACTCAGAGAGCTTGTATTTGAATCCTTGCTCCTTCACCTCCTAATGGAAATTCTTAGAAACTCTGTAAGCTTCAGTCTCCCTACCTGTAAAATGGGGACAGTAAATGTCCCACATGTGGTTTAAACTGAGTTAATCCATATAAAGCACTTACTTAGCATAGTACCTGGCATATAGTAAGCGTTCAAAAAAGAACGGTAATCACTGTTATGGGGGAAAGTCTTTCCGTTTGAGGGGCTGCCGTGGCCTTATGGAAAAGAGCCCTGGCCTGGGGTCTAATCCTGCTTCTGCTGCTTTTCGGCCCTGGATTGTCAGGAAGATGGAGTTGTCATGCATGGAAAGTAAATGGCACACAGCTGGTGCTCAAGAAATGAGAGCAGACGTTGCATCTGGAGGTCAAAGCAGAGCCTCCAAAGAAGCCAACGTGATGCTGAACCAGCCAGCTTTGGGTACAGGCTTCCTAAGATCCCTCACACAAAGGAAGCATTGGTTCCCGAGCTGAGCAGGGCCAAGTGGTCTCAGCAGTGGGGACAGGAGCACAGGCAGGAGATCAGGTGGTGACAGGTCTGATAGATCAGACTTTCTGGGACACTTTTCAAACTGAACGCTTCATACCAATCCAAGGCTCAAACTAGAACGGAAGACACTCACAGATTGAAACCATCTCAATCATGGCACACAGCGTTCCCTGGTCAGCTGGGCCATCCCCCTGCCTCCTTGGAAGTCACATGAGATGGTTCTCCGACGGAGGTTGGAGATTTTGGAGGCTCCACTGTACCTCGTGGTCACGGGGATCCTGTGGAATAACGACTGAGGCCCAAGGGAGAGCAGCTCTCGGCGGGATCCTGAATTCTGGCCTCCTTTACGGCTGAAGGGGCAAATTACATAAGCCCAATCCTGTCCTCAACTCCCAGCATTTGTACCCATCATCCCTATTTGCTTCTGGGAAGAACCTGAGGCCCCAGGAGACGTGTCACCTGCCCACAGACAACCAGCTAGGAAGTGTCCAGGCCGAACTGGAGAAAATCCCTGAGTTTTTCAATCCTCAGTTTGGGGCCAATTCTCCTCAATGCAGGTGCTGCTTGACCCTTGAGCCGCCCAGGGAGCTCCCCAGGTGCAGACAGACCCGGCTGTAGGTAGGATGGCACAGGTGATAGCAGGGGTTGATCACCGGAGCTTCTCACCATGGCTGGGCTGCCTCCCAGGACCCTCGCCACCTTTCTCTGTGTTTCCTCCCGCAAGGGCAGAAGAACAGGCCTGGAGCCCAGTCACCTGTAGCAGGAAGCCAGAAAATGCTTGAAAAGGCACTTTCCTCTCTGGGCCTATTATTTTCCCTTCTATAACACGAAATAGTGGGGCTAAATGACCTCAAGGCTCATTTCCATTCTGACAAAAATGGATTTAGGATTCCAAGATCAGGTGGAAGTATGCCCAACTATGAAAAACACGGGCCAAGTTTCCTAGTTTGCTCAGGCACACTGTAATTGAGCTGGGGAAGAATTCCGCAGGACAAACAAAGCTCCGAAAGCCAATCAGACCTAGGTCAAGGTGAGTCTATGGCTAGGGATACATGCTGATGTTTGCAAAAGGCAACCCTCCTAGTGCGACTGGCTGAGAGATGGATTGGCAAGGCCAGGCCTGCCTGACCCTCCATCAGTCCGGTTGGCCACTCTGCGGGAGGGCTGGGGAAGGATACTATGCCAGTCTCAGCTACGGTTGTTGGCACCAACCAACACTGCAAACGTCATCTTTCAAAGCCCTGTTTCTCCCTCAGCTAAATGTTGGACTCACCTGTAGGAGATTCTGACCATTCAGGGTGGGGTCTCCCACAGCTGCTGACCTACCAGCAACCAGGGGTTTCAGGGCACAGCAAACTGCCCCTGCCCGGAGGTCAGTGTGCATCCCTGCTCTCCAGAGCGTGTTGTCCAGGCCTCCTGGACACTGGCCCCACCTGTCTAGCCCCTGGCCAGGTCCTGACATGCAAGCCTCTCCCTCCATGCCCTGCCCCCAACCATGTCTTCATCTCCAAGACTGGTTGTTTCTGCTCCCTACATCTCTGTGCTCACTCCAGGGGCTTTGGTCCAGACCAGAAGATTTGTCTAGACCAGAAGCTCCAATGGCTGGTTACCGGACAGAAAGGCTAGGGAGCTTTGATCTTTTTACATTAAAAAAAAATGAAAATGTACTTGAAAAATTTTAAAATTTGTAGAATTGTACTTCCCCTGTATCCCCCTGTCCTCCACATGCCCTTCCTCAGAGAAGCTACAGTTAAATTAATATGTTCTTCCCGACAGCCTAAGGCATTTATGTAAATATATGTGTGCATATTGGATTTTTTTATATAAATGAAGAAAATATATCATACATCCCGATCAGTGACTTGCTTTTTTTAAAACACACCTATGCATGGATATCTAGGTTCTCCTCCCTCTTTCTGGGGGCAGCACAGTATCCCATTTGGGGCTGTATTCAAATTCAGCTTTACAGATGGGATGTGAAGATTGTTTCCAGCTTTTCCTAGTCCAAGAAATGCTACAAAGAACAACCTCATGTAAGTATAGCCACGGGATAAATCCTAAGAAGGGAAAATACTTGGCCAAAGGTAATGTACCTTGAAGCATTTGATGGGTACTGACAAATAGCTCCCCCGAAAGCACAAATTCATACTCCCACCAATTGTGTGTGAGAGCTGTTTCTCCAAACTTCTTTTTACCTGGAATATAACCAATCGCTTTAATATTAGCTAATATGAAAGGCAAAATGGTTGTATTAACTTCCTAGTGCTGCTGGAGCAAATCACCACAGGCTTAGTGGCTAAAAACAACACAATGTATTATCTTACAGCTCTAGAAGTCTGAAATGGGTCTCACTGCACTAAAATCAAGGTAGGGCCCTTTTTCTTTCTGGAGGCTCTACGGGAGAATCCCTCTCCTCACCTTTTCCAGCCTCTAGAGGCTGCCTGCCTTCCTTGGCTCATGGCCCTCTCCATTGTCAAAGCCAGCCCTGGTTGGCCATGTCTTTCTCACACGAATGACTAACACTGACGGCTCTGCCTCCCTCTTTCACTTAGAAGACTCTTACAATTGTGCTGGGCCCACCTGGATAATCCGGGATCATCTCCCCATCTTTAGATCCTTATACTCACAACGTCTCTTTTGCCATGAAATGCAACCTATTCACAGGTTTCGGGGTTTAGAATGGGGACATCTTTGGGGAATCATTATTCTGCCGACTACCACGGTATTTTACTTTCCAAAAAAATCTGTATTTCTTCATCTCTAGTGAGGTTTAGAACTTTGGGGCCCCACACTGTCCTGGGATGGGTTCAGGGCCTGGGCAGGAGTTGCCACATGTTCCCTGTTAAGCCCCAAAATGACAAGTATAAGTCCCAAACTGTGAAGGCTCAGTTGTGCCAAATAGATCTTCCAACAGAGCTGGGGCCAGAATTGACCCTCAGAAAGCAGGTGGAAGGCACAGTCTGGTCCCACGGGGTGGCCAGGGGCCTGCTACTGGGCTGGATCGGGTGTCTGGGGCGACCAGCCCCTCAGACCCCTGGCCTGGATTCACTCATAGAAAAAGGGCATTACCTAGAGTCTGATGGATTGCCTATGTTGGGAAAAAGTTTTCCACTAATCCAATAGGCCAAATAGTGCTGCTTCCCTGAGGAGCTGACATGTCTCCCACCGGTCAGGGCTGTGGCTTAACCACGCATCAGCATCTTCCTGTTAAACTTGTCTTCCCCTGGACCTGGCAGAGACAGGGCCTTATTCATCTTTGTATTTCCAGTGCCTGGCATTGGATCTAGCACTCAGTAAAGTACTGAAAAAAAAATTTAAATACTTAAATCTATCCCAGGCCCAAATTATACTAAACATTCATATATTAATCCTCATACATGTCCCCTTTTTGCAGATGAGAAGACTGAGGCTCAAAGAGGTGACACTAATTGTTTCAGATGATAGAAGAAAGGGCAGAGGTTGGATGTGAACCCTGAATGCAGGCTACTGCCTAGAAAACCCCCACGAGTACTGACCTTGGCCCAGATGGAGTCTATCTTCCTTCCCAGCACCCCAGCACCTCCAAGGAAGCCTCACCAGTTAACTTCAGCCACTCTACTTGCAACAAAGTCTTCCCCATGTGCAAATCACTCCATGTGACCCTGCTAACCTCAGCACTGAATCTCTTGATAAATGCTCCCTGCCACCCCAGCTATGAGTGGTGGATTATTCACTGTCTGGGAGGCTCCCAAATCACTCCTCTTGGGTGACTGTGGTCTCTGCATTCCTACTTTTCCTTTGTCTCCTCCCTCCCAGTCCCATGACCCAGCCAGGGCTTGGGATTTCTACATACTGATCGAAAAGCAAATTCTATTCATAGCAAAGAGAAAGCTAGGCAATCCTGGGTGAGTTATACCTGGCTGGTGTTTGTCTTTCTGTTAGAGAGCCCAGAGTCCAAGGTGGAATTGACATCACTGGGGAGACAAAGTTTCCCGCGACATCCCCGAGGAAACAAGTTTCACAGTCAAGACTAAGCAAAAATGCAGCCTGAACTCCACTCTGCCAGACCCTCAGAAACCCAGACTTAGCCCTGATTGTGTGTGGTTGTGATAACTCAGAAAAAGATGGTCCTAACCAATGCCCTGTGTCTAGTCCAAACAACTGAACTCTTAAAATGTGTTGGGGCTGTTTTTAGTGTTTACGTAATAACTCTATCGGGCAGGGACTATTACCATCCTCCTTTTACAGATGAGGAAATTGAGGCACAGAATCACAAAGCTGGTAATGGCAGAGCTCGAACCTGAACCTAGGCCATCAGGTGACCTTTGCCGTGGAGACCCTTAAAGCAGCTGGGGCTTCACAGACAGCAGTCCGATTTCAATCACAGCCCTAACACTTCAGGAACCAAACAGGGTTCCCAGCAGCCTTCCTTCCCATCATGTGGCTGGCCTTGTTAAGAGATTTTTTTCCCCCTTTCACCTAGAAAAGTATCAATAGTGTTTCAGGCTTGTCTGCATTGAGACTGGAAAATGAACTGAGATAGGCCTGGTGAGACACAGACTTGCCGTTTATTAATCTATGAAGGTATCTATTGTTGTGAATCTAATTGCCTGTGGTCTCCCTATCATTTATTTATATCCATCTTGTCCTGGTAAAGATTAAAAGAAGCTTCTGGACACTCCTGAGAACTTGGTGAGCATCTGAACTTAACCGGCTTATCTTAAATGGTCCAGGAAGTACCTGTGGGTGAAAGAGCTTAAGAAAGAACAAAGCCCGAAATGAGAATTGGGCCGGGTCAGGCAACTTGTCTTCTGGCCATTTGCATTCTGCCAGTCTCTCATCAATGTTGCCCAGGAAGACCTGTACTCCACAGTCGTTGCAGTGGCCTGCTTTTTCATCAGTTTCCAGTAGCTCTCTAGCTGTTCCTTTGGTGACATTTTGTTTCTACACAAATGATTTCTGTACAAAAGGCACACCTGTCTATAAGCTTTCTAGGTAGTTAAGGTTCTCCAGTCTACAGAACACAGTATAACACACACACACACACACACACACACACACACACACACACACGAATAAACTATATAAGGATAAATGACCAGGGAGATTAGGTGACATATACAATGTATTCCAAATGTGAACAGCGATAAAATTAGGGATTACTTGTCTCCACCATTCTTGCCCACATGGCAGGACGGATATAACTGTACTAGTAATGATACTAGCAATGTAACTAGTAATGGACTAGTTATAATGATCACTTTGAAGTCCATTTCACTTATTCACTTAGTCTTTAAGCATTACACGGACCTTCTCAATGCCAGGCCAGTAATATGAACACAGACATAAACTATAGACTACTGTAAAGTTAGCTGTGTGGTACCAACATAAGGAGGAACAAACAGATCAATGGAAACAAGAGAATAAGGCAACAGATTCCCACATATATAGTCACCTGATTTATAATTAAGGTGTTACTGCATTTGATGGAGAAATGGTAATCTTTTCAATAAATAGTGCTGAAGCAATTAGATATCTATAGGGGAAAAAAATGAAGTAGGCCCCTACCTCACACCATACATAAATATTAATGTGGAATGGATGATTGGCCTAAATACAAAAGATTAAACAATTAACTTGTAGAAAAAAAGCTCAAAAACATATCTTCATGAACTTGGATCCAGCAAGTATTTCTTATACAGTTCATCAAAAGCATAATCATATAATCATAAAAGAAAGAATTAATAAGTTGGGCTTCATTAAAATAAAAAAATCCTGCTCATCAGAAGATACCAATAATAGAGTTAAAAGACAAATACAGGTTGGGAGAACATATTTGCAATATATTTTGACAAAGGACTCATCAAGAATATAAAAAATGTATAAAAATGAATTTTAAAAAGGCAGACAATCCAATTAGCTTTCAGCCAAACTTAACTCAAAATGGACCAAAGACCTAAATGTAAGAGCTAAAACTATAAAACTCTTAGAAGAAAACATAGGAAAAAAGCTTCATGATATTGGGTTTACCAATGATTTCTTGGATATGACACTCAAAGCACAGGCAACCAACGTAAAAATAGATAAACTGACTTCATCAAAATCTAAAACTTTTGTGCATCAGATGACATAATCAACAGAGTGAAAAGGAAACCTACAGAATAGGAGAAAATATTTGCAAATTATATGTGTGGTAAGGGGTTAATATCTGTAGGTTTCCAGAACATATAAAGAACTCCTATAAATCAAGAATGAAAAAACAAACAACCACATCAAAAAATAAGCAAAGGACTCATTTTAAATAGTTCTTTGAATATATCTCCAAAGAATATATACAAATGGCCAACAAGCACATGAAAAAATGCTCAACATCACTATTCATTAGGGAACTGCAAATCAAAACCGTGAGATACCACCTCGCAAGCATTAGGATGGCTGCTATCAAAAACAAAATAGTCCCAACAAACCCCACCCCCCAAAATAATAAGTGTTGGTAAGAATGTGGAAAAACTGGAATCATTGTATAATGCTAGTGGGGATGCAAAATGGTGCAGCCTCTATGGAAAACAGTACGGTGGTTCCTCAAAAAAATTAAAAATAGAATTACCATATGATCTAGCAATTCCACTTCTGAGTATATACTCTAAAGAATTGAAAGTAGAATCTCAAAGAGATATTTGTATACCCACATTTATAGCAACATTATTCACAAAAGCCAAAAGGTGGAAGCAACCCAAGTGTTTATAGGCAGATGAATGGATAAACAAAATGCGGTATAGACATACGATGGAATATTATCCAGCCTTAAAAAGGAAGGAAATTCTGACACATTCTACAACATAGAGAACACTATACTCAGTGAAATAAGCAAGTCACATAAAGACAAAGACTGTATGATTCCACTTACGAAAGGTAGCTAGAAAAGTCAAATTTATAGAAAGAATGGTGGTTGTCAGGGGCTGGTGGGGGTGGGGTGGGGGTGGCGAGACAAGCAGAGTTGTTATTTAACGAGTATAGAGTTTTAGTTTTGAAAAATGAAAGTGAATGAATGAAGGAGATTCATTCACAGTGCACAACCGTGTGAAAATACTTAACACTACCAAACTTAAAAATGGTTAAGTTGATACATTTTATGTGTATTTTGCTACAATTTTAAAAAATGGCAAGAGATTTGAACAGGCACTTTGAAAGAAGAGGTTATCTACTGGCTCATAAACATATGGAAAGGTGCTCAACCCCATCCCTCATTAGGAGAGTATAAATTAAACCCACCACACATTCACCAGACTGGCTGACATGAAACAAAATGACACCAAATATTGGCAAAATGTGGAGCAACTGGAACTCTTCTTGTACATGGTTGGTGGGAAATTAAATAGACAACCATTTAGACAATTGATTGGCATAGTCTTCAAAGCCAAACACACACCTACTCTATGGCCCCAAAACTCCATTCCTAAGAACATATCCTACAGAAACATACATATTTATCTGCCAAAAGCCACAAACAAGAATGTTCATAGTACCTTCATTCATGATGGCAAAAACTGGAAATAGCCCAAATGCTAACGACAGACAGATAGAATGGATAAATAAATTGTGATATATTTATTCAAGAATTATCACATCGTAATAAAAAAGAACAAAGACAAAAATATGGATGAATCTCACAGATATAATAAATACGCAATAGAATTCAGACACAGTAGACTGTTTACCATACAATTTCACTAAAATGAAGTTTAAAAACAGACAAAACTAATTGTACGGTATTGGAAAGCAGAATAGTGTTTAGCTCTGGTGGGGCAGGTGGGTATCGACTAGGAAGGGGCAGGCGGGAGCTTCTTAGGATGATGAAAATATTCTACATCTCGATCTGGTCACATACATATTACATGGCTATATATATGTAAACACTATCTGACTTGTAAACTTATGACTTGTGTACGTAATTCATTGTATTTTTGTCATACTTTAATTTAAAAAAAGATATGGACTTTGCACTTGAAAAATAGAAAGCCTACATAAGGAGAGAGACACAAACAAAAACAGGTAATAAGACATGGTAGATGCCATGATGAAAACAGGCTCCGAATACACTTGGGGGTGTGGAGGGTGGACTTAGGAGGGTGGGACTTAGAGATGGCACACTGGGCTCTGAAGGACAAACGGAATTTCACCAAGCAGAAAAAGGGACTAGTGTGGGCAAAGGCAGGATGACGCTGGGAGAAACCCTGAGTGTGTGAGAGGGCAGGTAGCTCAGTGTGGTTAGAGGGGCAGGTGTGCAGAGCACAGTGGTGGAAGATGAGGCTGAGCATGAATCAAACCAGGCTTCAGATTTGTTAACTTAAATGAGTTCCCCATCAACCTTTGTGGAGTGAATGAACGAGCCTTCCCACAGTCATGACACATCTGGTGCTGGGAGTCATAAGACAGGTGTATTTGCATGGCAGCAAGTACTGATAAGATACAGCACTGGTGTAGTCGTGGAATCTCTTTCTTCTAAAATTGTTAATTTCCCCAAAGTCTGATGTCTTCCAGGCCCCAGAAACCATCATCACTTGTCCACGGTACTGATTCTGTGTGAAAGCTGAGGGATTTTTTTTTTTTGTATTTACCCTCTCCCCCAACTTCCTTCCACTCCATCTCATCATTTTTGATAGTTATAAATATTTGGTTATTCCGGAAGTTGTCTTTAACATCTTCAAATAATATACTTAAATTGCTATTTCCTGGTCTGTCAACTCTAGACAGTATCTGTTCACTTCCTGCTATGAAAAATGAAGAAATTTGTCCACAATCGCTTTTTTCCACCTCCTTTCCCCATCCATCTTCAAAGTTTTGTTACTTATGTATTATTACTCTTACATTGCCAAGTTTCATAACATTTACATTCTCTTTCATATTATCGGTTAATTCTAAAAATTGTAGCTAATAAACAGTATGATTGTGAAGATATTATTCTCTAGGGAACCACTTAATATGAATGGACCCAAGAGAAAGAAATGTAATTCCACATGACTAAAATTTTGTCACAAGAAGAAAAGTCTTCTACAAGTCAATAACCAAGCAATTTTCCTACAAAGTATTTATGGCTTCCTTTACTTCTTGAATCCCCTGTCATCCTCTTTTTGGATTCCTTTTTTTGATTAACTGAACTCCAGGAGGGTTTTTTTTCCCCCCTAGAGGGTACAGATGACCGAGTGATAAACTTTCTGAACTCTTACACATAAAAAAGTCTTTATTTTACTTTCATAGTGTGAGAGGATAGAATTCTTAGTTTAAAAATCACTGTCCTCCAGACTTTTGAAAGCACTGTTTCACTGTCCTTGGGCATCTTGCTATGTCACCAATGAGACATTCAGATGTACGTTTTGATTCTCTCTGGAAGCTTTTTGTATTTTATCTTTGATGTTTCAAAATTTCAACAAGATGGGTCTAAATGTTCCTTTCACTAACTCTGTCCTGAATTCAGTGTGCTCTTTAATTTTAAAATCTGCGTGTGTTTCTTCAACTGAGGGAAAATTTCTTTTGTTATATCTTTGACTATTTCTACCCCTCCCTCTCCCTCTGCCACTGTGGTCTCTGCTGCTAGAGCTCCTATTTGATGGATGTTGAACCTTCTGGACTTATCCTTCATGAGTCTTACTTTTTTCTCCTGGATGTCTTGATCTACATTATGGGATATTTTCTTTTCTTAGTTCTAACATCTAGATCACCAACCTGTCTTCATCCATATCCATTGTGTCATTCAGTTCATCCACTGAATTTTTTTCAGGAGTCATATTTTACATTTTCAATAATTATTTTCTTTTCTCTGCTTGCTCTATCTTCATAGCAACGGACTCATTTCTATCAAATGAAATAATCTTAATTATTGTTGAAGATACTACTAATGATAATTTATTTTAGGATTCTCTTATATTTGAACTGTTATATTTCCTTTGGAGTGAACTTTTTTCTTTTTCTTTTTTTCTATCTTAGGCCTTCTCTTTTTGCTATTGGTTTCCTTCTAATGTTTGGTGATCCTGTTGTCCATACATATTTACGAATGAAGGACTATGTTGTGAAGTTAGTATATGTGCTAGGACACAGGTTCTATCTCCTGTGACAAGGACCACTGGAAGAGTGGCTGACACAAGAGAAAAGTTTATTTCTGTCTTATGTAACAGTCTGAGTGTAAACTGCTTCAGAGTGTGGCTCTTTGATCTTGCTCTTCTGTCATTCACAGCATTTGGCTTCCATCTCCCACCATCACATCCACACTCTGGTCAGGTGGAAAAAGAAAGGGGAGGGCAAGACTGGTAGTTGTATATAGGATTTGGGTTCACACCAGCCAGAGGCCATGCCTAGATGCCAGGAAGCCTAGGGAATGTAGTCTTTAGCTGGGTGGCATGTGCCCAGCTAAAATTTCCATCACTTCAGAAGAAGATAAAAAGGATATTGGTGAAACAATGAACCAGACAGGGCTCCCTGTGAGGTCTTTGGTCTATTTTTCTGACAGGGTTTGCCCTTGAATGTGACGATGGAATGAACCCATCCTATAGGAGGGTTCTATGTACGAGGGTGAAACGTTATGAGAGTAAGTCTCCCCCTAAGGATTGTAGAGAGGAAGCCGGCCAGAGGACTCCTGCAATTGCCAAAAGAAGGTCTCTACTCCTTGGTGGACGCAGCGGTAGCCTTCACTCGAGGCAGAACTGCCGGTGCTTCCCCGCTTGTCCCTGCCCCACACAGACTTGGCCGGGCTGTCCGGATCTCCCTCAGCTGGGCTCCTCTCTCAGACCCTGGCCCCATTACTTTCCTTAGCATTTACTGGGATTTGGCCTGACACTGGCTGCCTGCCTGTGTAGAAAGTGAAAGGGGTTGAACTGTACTTGCTCTTCTGCAAAGTTCTTTAAGAGATTGTAACCCTGGCAGCCCCTTCTGGTTCTTTGTTGACTCTCGGCTTGAACTAAGCTTGGCTTTTCTGTTCTGGGATTAAAAATCACTTAGGCCTCTGGGGTCAGACAATAGGCTGCAGTGACTTCTGCTCTGATTTCTCTGTTGATGCAATCTCATGGGCTTCCTTTCTTCCTAACACTTACTAACATTTTTGATCCACAGATGGCATTCTATTTTGTTGTCCAGTATCATATCATCCTTTCAAAAATGGCTTTCTTTGTCATCTGACAATTCCTAGGGAAGATATGGAGGTGGACACTTGTGCTCTGCAGTTAGGAAATCACTGCATTGTGACTCATTGGCAGAGAGGTCGATATCCTTTCCAGGATACTGACACACCAGGAGGGAAGAGGGACCCTTCCAGCTGAAGGCCATCGTCTTTGGGCTCCACAGTGTCTGCCCTGGTGGAGAGCACATTCGACAGATGAGGGAACTAAGGCACAGCAGATCCCATGACTTGCCAAGGGGAACACATGCAATGAACGGTGGGGCTGGGAGTCAGAGCAGGCAGGCTCCAGAGTGTGTGCTCCCGCCTACGTCACCATGTCACTTCCACGGGCAGCACCCACACAATTATTCAAGGAAACAAGGAAACACTGGAAGTTTGCTCCAGGTGTAGGGGGTAGGCCCAAGCCTGGGGATCTAGAGACTTGGCTTTGTACCCTCTTCACGGGGTTACCTGGGCAATTCACACCTGTTCTGTGCTGTCTGAGAAAGAGGGTATTGACCACAGATGGGCTCTGGGACCTCATCTGCCCTGATATTCTGGATGCTTCTGCTACCTGCCCTGAGTCCATGAGCTGGCCCTCGCTGAACCTTCCAACTAGGTCTGTGTGGATGTGGACTCCCCCTTCCTGACATTCCAAGCTTTTTCTCCAGGACCTGACCTGACCTCGCCCTCCTGCCTGGCTGTGATATTCCACCCTGCGCCCCACCCCGACACCTCTCCACCTCCCAACCTCCCTCCTCCCACTCCCTCTCACCTCCGTCCCAACTCCTTCCCACCTTCTCTGCCTTCTGGCCATGGTTCAAGCCTCTCCCTCAGCCCTGCTTCCTGGTCCCTCTTCTCTTCTTCGTTAAGGCAAATTCTACTTGTAACCCTGCCAACTCCTCCCTGGGGCCTCCAATGTCCCAGATGGAACCAAGTCCCCCTTCCTCTTGGATGTGCTTCTACCCCTATTGCAGATGGTGATGGTGATGATATATAATAATAGCACCTCGCATGGGTGCCGTGATTGCAGCTCACCAAAGGCTTTCTCATCGAATTTACCAGCTTCTTCCCTGCAGAAACAACCTGCTGTTTATGCTCCATCCCCCCCTTTAGACAGTAAACACAATATCTGAACATCACTTCGCAATTGCATAGTTCTGGGCAGGACTTTCTTATCTCGTTCTGCAGATGAGGAGACAGAGGTTCACGACGCTGTGGGCCTCGCTTGGCGACTAGGCTGGGTGCACGGCCCAATCCCCTCATCTTAGTGCCATGCTTCTCGAAGGGAGAACTCGCTCCCTAAGTCTGCACCCAGGATTTGACTCATTTCTGTCTTCCCACCCCATCCTTAGCCTGGCAAATATGGTGTCCCGAACTCAGGGAACCAGGAGGGGTATCTTGACGTAAAAGATGAATTCACCAAGGCCTAGAATCACCCTCCTAAGTGCCTCTCTCCAGAGCCAGCCCCCTTCTCCACCTTCATATTTGCACTTGAGAAGATGGGCAGAGGTGGGACCTTGAGAGCCTGGAGTCCTGGAGTCTTTTTCCTCCACCCAGAACCTCAGAAAACCCAATGGCGCTTCTTCTTTGTCCTGCTGAATGGGGCGGCCTCAGCTAGTTATTGTCCTTGCCAGTCCAGCAGGGTAAATGCAGCACCTCCGCCTATGATGCAGCCCTGGGAGACTCTGGGGCAGCTCGGAGGGACCCGAGGGCTGCCTGGAGGGAGTGGTGGAGGGCAGCCAGGAGTGCTGGGTGCTCAGTCATCTCCCTGGATGCCAGGCAAGGCACAGCCCTGCTCACTGGTCTGCAGGGACTTCTACTCCCTTCCCAAGAATTCTAAATCCTTCTAACGCGGCACAGTCCTCTCCGAATGGCCTTCCCAGCAGGTTTTGGCCCAAGCGAGTGATTTCTCTTTCCCAAGCGGGATCACACCCCTGCCTTCCTGCCCAGGTCACCCAGAGCTCCCCAGTCTTGTGGCGATGACAGCTGCCAATCCTTGATTGCTCACAATGTACACAGGGCGGGGCTCAAGATGCTGTACCAATAGTTTCACATGTCATATTTCCATCTGCAGATTTTAGAGAGCAGAGGCTGTGTTTTTATCACCTTTATGCTCTCTGGGCCTGCTCCATAGTAGGCACGCCTGGGTATTTGTGAGTGAATGAATGAAATTATAATTGTAGAAAACCTTAGTGAATGGATAGTTTACAGAAGTCGCCTTAATTCTTTTGTGGAAAAAGGAGTATATTAATTTTCAAAACTAGAGAGTTAATGAATAGGATTTTCTAAATTTTGAGTGTCTCTCATAAACATAACTTTTGGAATCTGCTATATTAGGTGGTGTCTAGCATAATTCACACATACCATAAAATATACCCTTTCAAATGTACAATTAAGTGATTTTTAGCGTATTCACAAGGCTGTGCAACCATCATCATCATCTAATTCCAGAACATTTTATCACTCTAACAAGAAACCCTACGCCTATCAGCAGTCACTCCAGAGTCCCCCAGCCCCTAGTCCCTGGCAACCACTAATTTATCTACTTTCTCTCTCTATGGATTTGCCTATTCTAGACATTTTATATAAATTAAATAATATTGTATGTCGTCTTTTGTTCCTGGCTTTTTTCACTTAGTGTTTCACTTAATGTTTTCAGTCATTTGCTTTAAAAATATTAGCCTTGATCACTGGACTGTACACCTGAAGCTGAACAATAATGAATGTCAAGTATAATATTATATATATATATATGTATATATAGGTATGTGTACATTTACAAGAGGCAGAGTACAGCATTGGGAGTGGAGATAGTGGAAATGGGATGGCTCGGTGCAATGTCAGAGAGATAGTGGATGGGGGCGGGGGGTCCACAGTGTGAGGGATATAAATGATAAACGTCTAAGGAAAAAAAAACAAAAAACAAAAAAAACCCTCATAGACACAGACAATAGTTTAGTGGTTACCAGAGGGACCACTGATGAGGGTAAGGGGGATCAAATATATGGTGATGGAAGGAGAACTGACTCTGGGTGGTGAACACACAATGTAATTTATAGATGATGTGATACAGAATTGTACACCTGAAATCTATGTAATTTTACTAACAATTGTCACCCCAATAAATTAAAAAAAAAATACTCCCCCTCACTTCTAAGACATGTAAAAAAAAAAAAATCGGCCTTTCATGATGTTTCTCGGAGCACCCTGCCCCCAGGGTTTCTGAGGCCACGACACCTGTAAGACCATGTGGGTCAGAGTCAGCCGCTAGGAGCAGACAGTCTGGGGTCGGGACAGTGTGGGAGGCTGATGGGAGAACATAGTCACAGCAAGGACCATCTGAGGCCAGCAGCAGAACCAGTGGGCAGAAACCAATCACACGTGGGGACTGCACTAGAATGTTCCTTGGGGGCTGGGAGAGCCCAAGGGAACAGCTGCCTGCAAACCTGATTCTCAGATGGGGAGAAAGGTGTGTCAAGGCCGCAGGCCCTGGGCCTTCCATTCTGAGTCTGAAGGGACAGTCCCATTTCTGAGGTGACCTCAAAGCACAATAGGAAGTGTAGGTCCCCAGGGGTGCAGAACAGGCACCAGCCACCTCAAATCACTTAACGACCCTCTCTGTCTAAGCCAGGCGTCCTTCTAGTGGGGAAGCAGCTCCTGGCAGGAAATCCCACAGGCTGAGTAGAGCCAAGAAAGAATGCTTTGGTCTTAGGCAGTGTGTGCCTGAATTGATTACTTAATTAATTAGTTAAATCCCTTTTTGTTTTCTTTTCAACAATTTTAACTTGTTTTATGACACAGAGGATCTGAGGTGGCTTTTAAAAACAAAATAGGAGCACGAATGAAACATGACAACTCAGCCCAGGGGAGATGGAAGACAGAAAAAAGGTCTAGACCAGAGGGGTAGAGGAGCATGGATAAGTAGTTTAGAAGGCCCCACACGTGGCTCTATTTGGGCCCTGGGATCAGGGCACAGCTTCCTGGCAGCCAAAGAAAGAAGGACAACACAGCTAGTCGCACATTCTCAGTGTCCTGACAATAAACACACCTGTTCCTCAGAAAAAGCAAAGCTCTCCTTGGCACTAAGATCTGAAGGGAATTTCGCTCATGCTGTTTTCAATAGGGAGCCATTCATTAAGTCATTCCTCCAAAGCTTCTTGGGCTCCAGTGTGCCAACACTGGGCTGGCTCTGCCAGCATCGAAGATGCCAGGTGGGCCCCGCCCTTTACATCATTAGCTCTTGTTTGGGAAACACTCTGCCACTTGGTGACCACCATTTCAAGTTTTGCCAGAAACACATACCATCTGCACTGTTATTTTTGAAATATTTTAATTTACATTGACTTGAATTTGACCTGTTAAAACATAGCCTCGTCCTGAGCAATAGGGATCATAGGTGTAGCTGCCAACTCTAGGTTTTCATTGAATTAAAGGAATCACTATTAAGATAAAGAATTTTATCCATGTTCCCCTAAAATTACTTCATGTGCTATAATGATTTGTGTCCTGCACTTGAGAAATGAGTCCCTCACCCCCGATGCACCGGGGCACGCCTCCCCTTATGGATGACAAATTTCCGCCTCACCTCCTCCACCTGACGGAGTGATGGAGATGGTCCCTGAGTGGGCACTGGGTATGGCTCCCCCCCACACACCCCATGATTGTAGAGATGGAAAGGCCCTTGAGAAGCATCCCATTTAAACCCCATGTGTGACAGATGAAGACTCTGGGGACCAGGGACTTGCCCCAAATCACAAGGTTAGTGACAGAGCAGGTGTCAAGACTTCTCCCAGCCTTGCCTTCATAGCTTCTCTGGATGGATTGGTGAACATTTGTATAACCAAAGACTGGAACTCACCAAAGGAGTCGAAGAGAGAGACTGGGGTCTCACCCAACCCTGTGGCAAGCCCCGTGAGGGCAGGAACCATGTCTGTTTTGTTCATCAGGGTAAATCCAGCACCCGGCACTCTGTCTGGTACATAGTAGAAGCTCAGAGAACAGTTGTGGGATGTTAACGCTAAGCTCAGGATGACAGTCTCCTCTGTGGGGGGAGACTTTTGAGCGCTATGCAGAGGCTTCCACTATATTTGTTGAAGTCTTTTTTAAATGGGGTGGTGGGTTACTGCTGTTTGTTATTTTATTATCTATTTTGTTGTTGCTGTTTGGTTGAAATATTTTTTAAAATTTAAATATATTTGTCAAATACATGAATAAACCTAGTATCCCTTTAACAAATGTGTTTTCTCTCTGCTAATATAACACTCTGTGCCCCATCTCAAGTGGAAGAAATGGCTCTGATTTCCATGGCAGGTACAGCCCAGCGGGGGTGGGGGTGTCTACTCAGCTGGGCACCACTCCTTCTACTGCCAAAGCCTGTGGCACTTAGATGGGGAATCTGAGTGTAACTGAGGCCGACCGAGGCAGGGTCCACCTCAAACAGGGCCGTGGCATTGTTGGTGTGGCTCACACAAACCAAACTGGGTCTGAGAAGACACTTGGAGAAGCCCACTAGATTTGCATGGGCTCCACTCCCTGAGTGTTTCTGTAAAACCAAGTACCAACCAATGTCTTTGTTCCCCCCTGCACAAAGTGCTAGTCTTGGCATATGTGTTCTGTGAACAACAGAGTATTCTGTTGGGTCAAATGCCAGGCTAGGATGTATCTGACCTTGCCAAGACGGATCCCCATGGTCTCAGAGCCTTGGGGTTGGAAGGGAGCTCCAAGGTCTTTGGCACAATGACCCCAAAGCCTTCCGTAGAGGCTTCCCTCAGGAGGCCACTCATGCCCTGGAGCAGCTGCCATCACTTTTCTTGTTTTTTTGCAAGGAGATGGGAGAGGCAATTTTTGTTTTTATAAAAATGGAATCACCCCTTGTACATTTCTCTGCATCTTGCTTTTCTCATGGACAATCTTTCTAGGTCAAAGGCCAATACTTTTTTTTTTTTATTAGTTTCAGGTGCACAAGACAAAGTAATACTTAGACGTTTATCTTTTATATCCCTCACACTGTGTGAACCCCCCTCCCCCATCCACTATCCCTCTGACATCACACACAGCCATTACATTTCCACTGTCTCTATTCCTAATGCTGTACTCCACTTCTTGTAAGTACACACACACACACACACACACACACACACATACATACATATATATACAAACTTGTAGTTGACATTCGTTATTGTTCAGCTTCAGCTTCAGGTGTACAGTGCAGTGATCAGACATCTACATCTTCCCTGAGATGGTCTCCCTAATGGGACAAGTGTCCACCGGGTACCCTACAAAATCTTTACAACATTATTGATTACATTCCCCAAATTAATTTTCAAAACCCCGTGGCCATCTTGTGGTTACCGACTATTTTCTAATCCCCTCACCTTCCCCCTTATCCCCACCCCCCCGCCCATCTAGCAACCCTCAGTTTTTCCTCTTTGTCTCCAAAACAGTTTCTGATTAGTTCATTCACTTATTCTTTTCTTTAGATTCCACATATAAGTGAGATCATATGGTATTTATCTTTCTCTGTCTGACTTATTTCACTTAACATAATGTTCTCTAGGTCCATCCATGTTGTTGCAAATGGTAAGATTTCTTTCTTCTTTATGGCTGCGTAGTACTCCATTGTATAAATGTACCACAGTTTCTTAATCCAGTCATCTACCGATGGGCATTTAGGTTGTTTCCATGTCTTGCAAAGGTCAATACTTTTTAAGCAGTTAGAATATACCAGGTACAGTTATAAGCACCTCACGTGCATCAAGCCTATGTGACAGGCACTATTATAATCCCTACTTTACCAAAGAAAAGACTGACGGTCAGAAAGGTGATATAACACAGTTTGTAAGTGATTGGATCCAGATTTGAACCCTGGCAGTCTGTCTCCAGAACCTGCCTTCCTGACCACTGTACTTCACTGCCTTTCTAAATAGAGACAGTGTCTGTCTCATTCTTTTTAATAGCTGAACGATAGGCCACCGTTTGGATATCATACTTTCAAACTTTCCCTACTGTAAAGTTTTCATATTTTTTTCTTTTCTTTTCTTTTCTTTTCTTTTTTCTTTTTTTTTTTTTTGCCACCAGAATTCTGTAGCAAACATCCTTTGTACACATAACTTGACAAACTGGTGCTATTGTTCCATAGGCTGGATTACCAGAAATTGGACCATGGGTCAAAGGGTATGTGTGTTTTGGGTTGGAATAGCTCTGGAGCCTATTGTTTGTGGTGTCTTCCTAAGGATGAGCCATGTGATTTTCACTCACTGGTTTTGATTCTGTCCTGAGGACACACCTCTGACCCCCTCCTCTCCAGGACAACCCCTGTGAAAACTGAGGACAGTCTTCTCTTTCCCAGACTTTTCAAATGTTCCTCGGAAAAAGTGGTTGGATGTCCCCTGCAGCTGGTCCAGACACCTCGTGAAGTACAGCACCCTCTGGGGCAACCTCCTCCGCACGGAAAGACACGCGCGGAGAGGGACGGCATCATTCTGATGTCAGTGGTGCAGTAGGAGAGATCCAAGTAGGTCGGTTCAGAGTGCTTATCTTCAGCTCTCCCCAAATTACATACATGCCTTCCTGAGAAAGAGGCCCTTGGCAAGATATTAAAGGCCAAATTCTACCCCCACATAATAAAAAAATGGAGCTCATTTTTCACTTAGAGAAGATGCCAACAGTTTTGGAGCTAGACAGACCTTCCTACATTTTCTAGCTCAATGCATTGTTTACAAAAGAGCCCCAGAGGGCAATGACCAACCCAAGCTCACGCATGGGGTGTGTGGCAGCATTCGCACAAGCTGGGAGCAGGGTCACTGGGGGGTGCTTTTCTACAGCTCCGTCTGCCTGCTGGTTCCTAGTAACCGTCTTACTAGAAAGGCGTAGTGTAAATATTTTGCTAAGCAGCCAAGAGAGGAAACTTACCCAGGCTGAGCTGCCCTATGCTGGGTGCTGGCCACGACACAATGCTCAATGAGGGCCATTATCTAGGAAGGGAGGGCTGTTTGTTCCGCTGCGGGTCGGTGCCAGAGCCGGGAGCCACCAGGCTTGCCACTCTGGCTGCCACACAGAAGAGGCTCCTTGCGCTCAGCAGACTCTGTGGTTATGCAATGCCGGACCAGGAGGTTAACTCTCCCCGGACACCAGCCAAGCCTTGTTCCTTCCTGCCTGAGTATGTCCATCTGAAAATGCTCAAAATTGAGGGCCTCAGTGTTTGCAAAAAAAAAGTGCTCGAGCACTGAACCTGCTGGTTTATTCCAAAGGGTGCAGTGTGCCCATCACTGTAGTCCCTGGCACCCTCCTAGTACCGAGGCCCTGGGCCCAGCCACGCTGTCTGCCCACTATTCCTTGGGTGTCACTCACGAGCCTCACAGTACTGCCTCCCAGTCTGTGCTCCTGCCATTCACTCTGCCTGGAACGCTCCGCTCCCCCTCTTTCTCTGTCAGTTGTGTCTAACCTAAGGCCCCCCTTTTTTAAGCACAAGTTCCATCCCACGTCCTCACAGCCTTCCCTGACTACCCCAGCCACAGGTGACCCAAGCTGAAGTAGTGAGTTTTAGCCAAAAGAGGTCTTGGAAGTTACCTATCCAACGACCCCATTTTCCAGATGAGAAAACTGAGGCTTAGAGAGGTTAAGCCTGGGAGCAGAGTGAGTAAATGCATCAGCAAGGTTCTCATCTCTAAACTCTTTCTCTTATACCTTGCACCCCTCTGTCAGTGGATCACGTCAGCTCTGCCTTCACTGTACCCAGAATCCAACCACTTCCCATGACCTCTACAGCTGCCACCCTGGTCTGCGACATTGTCACCTCCTGACGATGGCCCCAGCCGCCCAGATGGTCTCCTGTGCTGCCTTGGCTTTCCTGTAGAGTGGGTTCCACACAGCCAGGTGGCATTCCTTTGCTCAGACCTCCAGCAGCTTCTCAATTATCTGCACGTCCTCTGCCTGCCAGCTCTCCAGCCTCCTCTCCTCCTAAGCCCCCCATACCCCCTCGGCAGCCACGCTGGCCTCCTGGCTGTTTCCCCTGGCACGACCCCACCTCTGTTGACTGCCTGTCTTTGATTGCCATTGTGTCACATACTGTATATTTTACGTAAGTAAAAGATAATATCTTTATTTTATTGATAATATATTCATATCCTTACTATCTTACTAATGTATAGTATGTGATAAGGTGACAACATGTTTATCTATTTCCCCTTACTAGAATGTAATTCCAAGTGGCAGGACTTTCTGTATTTTGTCACCTAGAATGGTGCATGGCACCTTTTGTTTAGGCAGGGCTCATTTTAAGGATCTACTTCTTTGAGGATGGATGAGAGTGATGGTGGTCCTGGTGTCACCATGGCAGTGTGTGTGAGTGTGTGTGTGTGTGTGAGTGTGTGTGTATGTGTGTGTGTGTGTGAGTGTGTGTGTGAGTGTGTGTGTGTGAGTGTGTGTGAGTGTGTGAATGTGTGTGTGTGTGAGTGTGTGAATGTGTGTGTGTATGTGTGTGTGTGTGTGAGTGTATGTGTGAGTGTGTGTGTGTGTGTGTGTGAATGTGTATGCGTGTGAATGTGAGTGTGTGTATGTGTGTGAGTGTGTATCTGTGTGTGTGTGAATGTGTGAGTGTGTGAGTGTGTGTGTGAGTGTGTGTATGTGTGTGTGTGTGAGTGTGTGTATGTGTGTGTGTGAGAGTGTGTGTGTGTCTGTGTGTGTGTGTGTGTGTGTGTAGATAAGTTCAGCGGTACATGCAGGATTCATGGAAGGACAGACTCTGAGGGCCCCAGGGAAGCCAGCTGGGAGGCTACCAGATGCTGTATTTTTAGGGCTTCATGGGGGAAACAGCCAGAGGTGGACCCCCGTGCCTCCCCACCCCGGCCTAAACAGAGCTGCTCCAGAATAGCAAATTCACAGAGGTGGCCACAGCGGCTGCTCAGATGGCGCTGTGAGCATCCAGGTATGGCTGGCCTCTCCCTGCTTTTAGGCACCTTGATGCAAGTCCAGGAATCTATATATATATACTTCAAAGCTCTCCAGCGGTGACTTGTAGGCCCTGATGAGTTTGGGGGCCTCAGTTGAGCACCTTTGCACAGAGCTTTATTCCCAATAATAGATATCTGTTGAATGAATAAAGAAAGAGGTGAAAGGGAAGCGGCAAAGGAGCTAAGACAGTCACAGGAGAGGAAGAGGAAGGCTCTGAGCAACAAAATGATGCCAGGACACACTTGCCAGCCAGAACCCAGCAGAGACAGAATGGCAGGGCTTGTCCTGACAGGCGGGGCGGGCGGTTCCAGTTCTCACTGGCTCTCCCACACCTGCAGCTACGCTGGCGGGAGCACAAATCTCAATCAAACAGAAACTAGTGATTTAGGTTTGATTTGGATTCACATTTTTATTTACCCAGGGAACAATTTCTTTGAGGTTGGCTGGTTTTATTCTAAAAAGGGGCCCAAACTGAGTTACCTGGGTGACTGTTTAAATCTCTCTTTTCTTGGTCTGCCCATCCTGACTCCGCTCTCACCTCTCGCACTTCGCTTTTTCATCCCACCAAGCCTTTTCTTCCTAGGTGTGAGTGCTCATTCCTTAGGCTTTGGTCCTTAATCCCCTACTTGTCTCTGCATTTCTCACCTTGTTTTACTAGCAGCTTCCACAGCTGCACACATCACCTGCCCTGCCCTGAACTCCCCAGTCCTGCATTTCCAGCTGCCGACATCTTGGCTTGGCCATCCTGCTGGCCTCTTAAATTCAATGTGCTTGGTACCAAACTCACCTTTTCTCCTCCTCTGCCTCTGGTACCACCATTCTCCTAAACCCCCAGGCTCGCAATATCAGCACCCACTGGGAACCCCTCTCCTCTGACCCCATCTCACCCATCCACCCACCCATGCAGCCCATTGATTCCCGCATTTGCTCAACACTTACTCACTGAGCACCACTGTGCAGCAGGTGTGCTGGACATTCACCATGCCTGTCCTCCTTCCTCTGCGAGACCTCCAGGACTACCCCAGGCCCTGCGATTGTGAGAAGCCTGTTCCAAACCAGGCAGTCCCACATCTGCAAGTAACTCACAGTGTGACCTTGGGCAAGTCGCTTGTCCTGTCTGAGCTTGATTGTCCTGTCTGCTCTTGGAGAGGATTATTCATTCCTGACTTACCTCTGACCAGCTTTCTGTGATGCCTACAGGTAATGCTAATCTAAAGAAACCTAATGATGGTCACGTCCAACCAGGTTACAGCCTTCCTTTTCTTATAGACCATGCAGCCTCCTAGCCTCCAGTCTGAGACTGGGCCCCAGAAAAGAAAAATATGCCAGGCAATTTTGTTGCAGAGAGAGGGATAAAGTCTAAACTCCCTCACTATCCCCCAGTCCTCGAGCAGACCATAGCCCTGCTTTCCAGACGTAGGTCCCATCAGCCTCCCGTGGGATGGCCCTCAGTGGTCGCAAGGCTGCTCTGTCCACTCAGAACCCTGAATCCAGAACCGAGTCTGCTCTTTTCCTGCCAGATCTCCAACACAGAAAGCCTTCCTCACCTCCCTCTCTCTGAAAGTCTCTACCCCATCCTGCAAGGTCCAACTCAAATGCCTTCTTCCCTAAGGGTCAGAAACACCACTTGTCATCGGTCCCCAACAGACACATGCACCGTCATCTCCTACCTGGGTCACTGGCTGGCTTTTCACCGGCTCACATCCTAGCTTCCTAACCAGATTGAGCAACTTGAGGGCCACCGTCCCTCTGGCAGCTCTATGTGTTCAATAGCAAATGCTTACTGAGCATCTATGAAAGCCTAAGTGCACACCCCAGTGGCACACTGAGGAGGGAGGCAGAACTCCTGCCTGGAGGGACGCCCTCTCTATGACAAAGACAGAGAGTGTTTGATCAGAGGAGAAATAAAGACAGGGAACCACAGGATCCCAGAGCAGAGGTTCCTCATGCCACAGGGGAGGGGCATGTAGGGGGGCAGAGAAGGAAAATCCAGAAAGAAGCAACAGCATGTGCCAAGGATTCAAGTATGAGCAGTTCTGAGCAGGAGCGGGGCAGGAGGAGGAAGTGGGATGGAAACCTTGGGAATGGCTGCACTGGGAACACTGAGCGAAGCAGCTGGATTCATCCTGTAGGTCAGGAGTTGGCAAGTCCAGCCCACTGCCTGTTGTACATCAAGTTTCAATGGATACGGCCACGCCCATTCTTTTCCACGCTGTCTGTGGCTACGTTAATGCCACAGCAGCAGAGGTAAGTAGCTGCAAGAGAGACTGATTAGCCAGCAAAACTTAACATATTTACTACCTGGCCATTGAGAGAAAAAGTTTTGCTGATCCCTGCTTGTCGGCATTGGGAGCTATTGGTGAATTTAAGCAAGGGACAGACAGCATGGTTAGATTTGTGTTTTATTTTTCTGGTCACTCTGGGACAACGAAGGGATAGGCTGGGGCAGACAAGCCAGTGGGAAGAGAAGGTGGTTGGGAGGCTGGTATGGCTGTCCAAGTGGGAGACGAATATCGACAGTAAGAGATTTATTCATAGTTGTGTGCCCTCCTGGGGCTAAGCCCTTTACACATGTTCCCTCATTTACTCTGCACAGCAGCTGCAGGTAGTGTTGTTATCCCCATCTTATAGATGTGGCACAGAGAGGTGAGGCCACTTGTCCAAGGTCACACAGCTGGTGAGCTGCGTGAGCAGAGCTAGGAGGCAAACCCAGTGCCAAGTTCAAGGTCTTTGGGGTAGAGCATGTTTGCTTGTTGACAAATCCCTTCAAGCTTCCCTGAGAATTCACAGAACACAAGTCCTCTACAGGAGAAACTCTACCCTGAGTTGAGTCAGGCAGGAAGTGGGAGGCAGGAGTGTGGCTATTTTGGAAAAGCGACATGAAAAACCACGAAACTTCCTACCTGTCCCGTTTTGCTCCCATCTGTCCTCAGAAACAAGGCTGCCCCTCTCTTAGATAAAAAGGTGTTTCTCCCCACACAGTGGCTCCGCTGCTGGTGGTGGGAGAAAACACTAAGCTTAGCACACGTTTGCTATTTTTAAAGGACTATATAAACAAACAGGGCTATGTAAATACGAAAAAAATGAGGTCATCCTTTTAAAATCTAAAAATGTTCTTTTTCTATGGGGTGAGCAGCAAAACCTCAGAAAGAACTGGTGCTTTTTAATCCCCAAGAGGCCTTCGCCAGCCCACAGCCACTCAAAGCCAGCAGGCCTGCCCTTCCCTTCCTTGGACCCACCTAGGGAAGGCAGGAGGTCTGGCAGTCGGGACTCCTGGGTTTTATTCCTGGCTCTGTGGGCTTTGCCTCGAATGCCCACGCCACGGCCCAACCCCATCCACCACCTCCTTGGGGCCCTGACATCCGTCCCCACCCCGGTCACTCATAAGCACTGTCCATGTTCATGTTCCCTCCTCGTGCACAAAGCTGGTTTGGCATGCTGACCAGCTGACCCCTCTGCCATCCCTGTCCTCTCCCCTGCCTCCCCCCACAGCCTTGACCTGCTGAGTGGCCTCAAATGCCCTTTGCATACTGACTAGAAGCCATTTGTATGCTTATTCCACCCACCCCCACCCCCACTTCCCATATTTTGAACTTTCCCTTTGTCCTTCTGGATCTCTGTTTCCAAGATGATGGCTAGAACTCAGTAGGGTAGCCCTAGAGAGCTGTGTTTAAGCCATCAACAATTGTTAGGAGACACCCGAAGCTTTGGCAGGAGCACAGGTGTCTTCTCTGTGTTTCCTGAGTACTTTTTCCACATCTGAGGCCCTCCCCGCCCAGTCACCTTGCTTCTCTCCTCCACCATCTCTCACTACTTCCTCCTCTGCTTCCCAGCTCTCAGCATCCTTGGCTTCTCCGTTGTCCTTAAGCACAGAAGTGAGAACCACCAATATTTCACAAAGGGGAGGTTTTCAAATTGTGTTCTATGGAAGTGTTTCAGAGGTTCTTCAAATGTCACGTGAGAATTTTATTCCAAAAATATAGTTTGACTCTTATTAAAACTGTTACGAAAAGCGGACCTGCGCCTTCAAACATGGTCTGTGGCACATTGTAACACATTGAGTACAGCCAACGGGTGCAGCCAGCTTAATTTGGTTTGTGCCGACCTCAGACTACGTCTGGGTAGCTCTTGAACTTCAGTATTGAAATGCGTCTTCAACTAGAAAGACTGGAGCTCTTTATTGCACATCTTTATGTTGTTGTTTAAGTTCAGGACTGTACACGTTTACATAAACCACACAAACAAGTACACCCTAAAGCTTGCAGTGATATGAGAACGTCTTACATGAATTATCACAAAAATGTCATAAATAACTGTGTGCTTCCTGTGTGAGTGTTGTAATAAGAAGGAATTCAAGCAGTTGTTTGAAACTGTCAGTGATGCAAACCAGAATTCCCTCCTCGTCCTTCCCAATGGTCCACACAACACTGAACTGATTACCGTCCTGGGCTGCAAGGTAAGATGTTAGAAATCTGCTACCATTCACAGACTCTTCTTGATATAATTTAGAATTTTCTTAACACTGTGCAACCAAGCCAAAAACAAAACAAGAAACCCATGAGAAAGCAATGCTGGATGTTACAGCTGATACAGCAATACAACGATCATCTAGAACAGAGGCTAGCAAACTTCTATAAAGGGCCAAATAATCAATATTTTTGGCTTTGGGGGGACAGACAGTCTCTGTCACAACTACTCAGCTCTGCCACTAGAGTGGGAAAGCAGCCATAGACACTGTATAAATGAATGGCATGGCTGTGTTCCAATAAAACTTTATTTACAAAAGTCAAGCCGCAGCCTGGGTTAGGACAAATGAACTGTAATTTGCCCACTCCCGATCTAGACCCTGAGATTTCAACGCTTGTATGCATCAGACTCATTGTTCTATTGATGGACTTTCACAATAAATAGATGTTAAAAATTTGAACTTAAAAATAAATGTGTATGAATACAAGTGTATTAACAAACTATCATTTTAACCTGTTTTATATTATTGACGTTCCATGCAGGATTTGACTTTTCAAAATACCACAGGCTTCTAAGACTGTGAGAGTTTGCGAACTACCAGCAGAGAACTTTGTGGCTGAGAAAAATGCTTTCATATCCATTTTCAAATTGGGTTCATCCTCTAGTCACTGATTCGGAAATCACATTTATGCTGGAGAAAGCCTCAGTCCAGGTTCCTACTAAAGGGGTGAGGGTGGGGGACTCTGATTCTACACCTCCCTGTCCTCAAGTAATTCCCAACATAGCCGTTCCCAAGCCTCCGGTGGTGTTAGTGAGCCTCTCCAGCACACGGGAGTCTGCGATGCTACCCAAGGTTGCATGTGGCTGGCCCCTGCTTGGCACACCCACCTGCTTGGGCCTGAGCCTTCCACCTCATTCAGATGCCATATATTCCAGCCCACTTCCTGGTGGTCGGGGAAAGCTGGGCCAGCAGTGGGCCACGAGCTCCTGGACACTCCAGAAGCACTGAGTCAGCGCCCCATTAATCACAGATGCTTTCGTTCCCCAGGGAGAGCACAGGAAGGGGTGGGGACCAGATTTCTTGCTGGAACTCACAACTCATTTCCCTCTGAGCCAGTCCCATCCTTTCCAGATTCTTCCATGCAGCTAGCAGAGTCCACATGGACAGAAAGAGAGTTTGGGAGTGAAGTAGGGGAGGACGCATGCCAGGTCTCGGCAGGATTCCCCGCTCTGCACTCCCCATGACAGCTCCCCGTATCTCCGCTTGCATCCCTCAGAGGTTTCTGTTTCCAGCCTAGTTTAAGTATCTACTGCACAGCTAGCAAAATAAATCCAGACTCTGCCCTGAGACTGCCAGTGGAGGAGACCCATAAACGGCTGTGACATGTGCAGAAGGAAACAAATGCTAAATTGAGGAACCGTGAGGTACCCCCAGGATGCTAAGGAAGGAGGACCCATCCATTATGACAGTAATTGATTCCCACTAAAACGTAGCTATTCCTGGGCGGAGGGGTCATCCTTGAAGCTGTTACTGCCTTGTTTCAGGCAGCATCTTGGTAGAGAAGAAAGTGCTGGGTCTTTTGTAGTCAGAGGCTCTGTTTTTTACTAGCTGTGTAGCTGTCTTTAAATTACTGAACCTCTCTGTGCTGTTTCTTTATTTTTACAAAAGGGGAACCAGAACCAGCTTCATTGGGTTTTCTACAGGACCCAGTCTTGTCTAAAGTGCCAGGGCCCATGTGCAGTGTCAGTCCTTTTCTTCACCCTGACTCTTAGGAACTCATGTGCTGGGGCATGATGGCAGAACATGGCAGACATGTAACTGTGTAGCCCCTGGGAGGACAGAGTGATGTCTGAGCTGCCCGTATGAGTCAGAGGGGCTGCTCATGTTTGGGGAGCACTTGCGTCCAGCATCATTCTAGGGGCCTTACCTGTATTTTCACAGCAGCCCTCTGAGCTAGGTACCACTACTTTCCCATTTTACAGGCGAGAACGATGAGGTAGACAGACTGAGCAACTGCTGGAGCTGGAATTTGACCTTGGGAAGATGCAGAGCCTTCACTATCAAGCACCACATCAAACATCCCCCTCCAAATGAGACTCAAATGCCCAGTCCTTCCTTGGAATCCAGGAGATGGTCCTTTTACCTCTGCTGAGAAGCCTGGCCCCAGTGAGGCCCAGCTACCTCACAGTTCAGGCAGCTCCAGTGGAGCCGTCTCTGAGGGCTGTGTGAGGCCTGCCCTCCTCTCTGTGAGAAAACTTCTGCTTGGAGGGAAGAGGAGGAGGCACTGCTAGGCTGGGAAGCGCCCCCTAGGACTCACAGCCAAGCCCACAGACCCAAACACAGGATGAGCACTTCCAGGGTCCCCAGATCACCCAAACCTTGGTTACTGCAGAATCGAAATAGAGATTCTTGTGTCCCCAATCCCCGAGAGTCTGATTTAGAGAGCATGGGAAGCTACTGTGTTTTAGCAAGGCACTCTCCCCCGTCCTTGGGTGATTAGGAAGTATCCACAGTCAGACAAAACAACCAAGACATATTCCCCACCCAGTGAGCTTCTAACACCACGCACCTGTGGTTCAAGTTCTGAACCACAACTTGAATTTCTAACCTAAACTCACAATGCACGCCTGAAGAACAAAAGAGACCACACACACACACACACACACACACACACACACACACACACACCCAATGCTGGGGCCTGTTCAGTCAGTATCTCTGGAGGTGCTACAAAAATGAAAACAAAGATTCTCCTGGTGATTCTCATGTGCAGCAGGGCTGAGAACCCGATGTCCTTTCAAGTGTCCCCTTCAGGGAGGGCCCTGAGGAGATGCTGCTCGGTCTTCAGCATCCTCTGTGCTCCTCTGACTAGGGAGTAGGTGGGCTGGGCTCTTTAGGCAACAGCCTTCATGGAGGGAGGGCAAAAAGGGGAGCAGAGAAGCAGGTGGAGCTCTGGAAAACAGGAGGACACAGGAGGGGCTGGAGCGTGGGGAGGCTGTGGTCTTTCGAGAGAAGTTGTTGTCAGGGACAGAAGGGAAACTGAGGAATTGGGGACATAGGACTGCATTTTTGGGGAGACTGTGTTGGCAGTGAAAGAGTGTGCCACTCAAGGTCTCTATTCCTGGCCAAGGAAGTCCCGAGACGTTCCCACATTCATAGAGGCTCAAGGGAGGTAATAATAATAATAATAATAAATAATAATAATAATAATGCATTTTAAAGAGGAAGAGCGCTAGCAAGCTAATGCCAGAAAGACCAAAATGGCGGCCCCGGCAAGCACAGGCAGTGACAGTCCATTTCTTACCTGTGCTGAAGGCACCACTTTCGATGACCAAAACTAAAACGCTGTTCTCTTTGAAAACCAGCGTTCATGTCCACTCCTGCTGCAGCCGCCCTCCTCTCACGCTCTGCTCTTCCCTTCGGAAGGGAGAGCTTGCTTGTCCAGGATCTCTTGAGGCTCCTCCATGAACTAGTTTGAGGCTGCCAGGTTTGTGTCTCGAATCCTGCAGGGGATGGTTGAAAAATAGGGTCAAGGGATTTGCTTGGTCAAGTTCTTTAGACACAGAACAATCTCTGCTTGGCCTTAGGAGGCCCAGGCCCCCAACTGCTCCCAAGCTTCTTGTCTTGGAGCAGGTCTAGATCACCATGTTCCCCAGGGAGGATGGTGTAGCCTGGTGGCCTCCTTGTACCCAGCTCCTAACGTCCCTGTGCCTCCATTTCTTCACCAGTATAGTAGGCAGAATCTAAGATGGCCCTCAAGGTCTCTTGCCCCCTGGTGTAACGTCCTGCATTATCCCCAGGACTGCGGATATGCTAGATTTTTACCTCTATGATTAGGTTACGTCATAGGGCAGTCAACATTAAAATAGGAAGATGATTCTGTGGGCTTCATCTAAGCAAGAAAGTCCTTTAAAAACAGGGTTTTCTCTGGCTGGTCATGGAAGAGAAAGTCCTAGAGATTAGAACCACAAGAAGAATTTGACTTGTACTTGTCGCCTTAAAGACGGAGGGTGCCATGTGGAAAGGACCTGAGGGCAGCCTCCGGGAGCTGAGAGTTCCTGACCCCACGCCAGCTGACAACAAGAAAGAAAACAGGGCCTGGTTTCCGTCAACAACCTGCATTAGCCCAGAAAAGCGGAATTTTCCCCAGAGCCGCCAGGCGAGAACTCAGTCTAGGAACATGTTGATTTCAGCCCCGGGCAAAGAATCCAGCCACTCCATGCCTGACTTCTGACTTATAGACCTGTGAGCTAACACTTGGATGTTATGTCAAGCCACTGATTTTGAGGTAATTTGTTACACAGCAAGAGAAAACTAATACAACCTGCAAAAGTGACCCATATTCAGGCATGAGTGAGAATTAAATAACAATAATAGACATAAAAGCACACTGTATTCTCCAAATCACTGAACAAAACAGAGCATTCAGGGCTCATGAAGGCCTGGTTCAAGGCAGGGGCTGAACAATAATTACTGGATGAATGGACGAATGAGTGAGCATCAGTTTTTAATAATCAACTTGCCAGGCTAGTGTAAGGATCAAACAAGAAAATACAGAGGAACGTGCTCCATGATCGAGAAAGCCTGAGTTCTTTAAGTGTGGTGTGGTATGTCCCCTTCATGCTGCAACCTTGGCACTATACTCTGGTTTATCTCCTGGAGGCAGTGTGGTGTGATGGTGAGAATGTGGCTTCTGGGGTCAAGATGCCTAAGTTCAAACCCTGGCCCTTCTATTCGTTATCTCTGCAGCTTTGGAAGGTTGCTTAGCCTTGCTCTGTCTGCAAAGCGGGGCTAAGAATGGCACGTACCTCCCACGGTTTTA